>NC_090810.1:39517176-40938426 GCF_036512215.1 Solanum lycopersicum
AAAGTAAATAATACCCAACACTATAAAAATATGGGGTACTTTGGAGAAACTTCTTGACCTACATATATAGGTAAATTTCAACTAAAGAGGGAGTTTAGTGGAAATTCACCTATAAAAATAGTTCAAGAAGTTTCTCCAGAGTATCACATATTCATATAGTGTTGAGTATTCTTCACCTTCTTAATTGATCTCTTTCTTCTAGTTTTGAGAGAATGTTTCTCCGTTCCCACTCCCTTAGCTTGGTGTCAAGTATGGCAATTCTCGATTGATGTTTGATAATAATGATATTGAATATTATGATTCTTATATTTTTCATTTAAATTTAATGACTCATCAACTCAGAGAAAAGCTGAACAACAACGTACCTAACGTTGTTGTGTCGATTTTACAAAACAAACCATCTAGCATACATTGGATTAATGAGTTCCATGCAAGATCTGTTGCTATTGTTGATGAATTTGGTGGATCTAGGGGTTAGTAATGTTTTACCCATTTTCATATCATTTTTCTATATAGGTTTTTCTTCATTTTTTACTTTTCTTTGTAAAATATGTATGTGTTTGTGTATCCCCTTTTTTGTCTTATCAAATGTTCGATATCCGTTTTAGATTTAACTTATATTTATACATATCTATCATACAATTTTTCAATGTTTTATGTAATTAACATTTTATAAAAGGTTATTTACTTTTAGTTTAGGTGATTAATATCACTTAATATGAGTATAACAAATAATTAAATTGCAAATCAAATATTGTCGATGAATAAAATATGAACTCTTATTTTTTTAATTACATTTTTATTATACAAAAATAGAAATCACATCTAGAATTATTTTTACTGGTGCTAGTTCTAAACAAGAATTTCATAAACGTAGACTTTCCACATCTTCGATGTGGTCCGGGCAATAAAATACACTGCACTAGGAAACATTCCACTACAAGTGTAATTTTGAGAATATGTTCCGCAAATTCATTGAATTATCTGGTGCTAATCATTCTTTTGAGGAGTTTCTTATTAATGGAGCTAGAGATAACATGTTCTGCAAATTCATTGAATTATCATAAGAGATATTAGTTTCCTTATAACAATAAAACCTAAGATGATTGTAAAGAAAAGCATTATTGTCCTTTTAGTATTCATCATTAAATATACATTTTAAGATATCAATTAAATCAGAATTAGCTTTGAAACTAAAGCATCAAGCACTTTGAAACATATCATGTAATTCAGTTCATAGGAATATTTCAATCGCGTAGAAAATGACTAGCATGAGACAAAGAAAACTCATTTGTCATAGTTCATCTAGATATGTCATACTTTTGTTTGCAAGGGCATAATTTTTTCCATTCTCTGATGAGCTCAATTCCTCCCCAATTTTCCCCCTTCTCCCACAAGCTCAATTCAAGGCCATTTTATCTTTAATATGCATTATAAGTTTCTTGGTTTTCAAGTTATATTAGTTCAAAGTTCATATTTCTTTTTCTTTTTGTCTTTTTGTATTTGTTTGATTTTAGGATCGAGTGTCATTGAATTTTCTTAAATTTATTGGAGATTTTATTTTGATTTGTGCCTAATGTTAGTGTAATAAGCTGGTGTAGTAGGTGTTATGTCTTAAAGTGACTTTAAAAGAATATTTTGTAAATTTAAGTATATTCTAGGGTTATTTTTTTGTAAAATCTCAATTTCAACAAAAAAAATTGCTATTATTTTTCATCAATTGTCTTAGGTATTGATTATGTTAGTGGTCCACTGTTATACATACATACATATATTGATATACCGTGGTTTCAAGGTACTATTAATACTTTTTCCTTAAGTTTAGTGTGTCCAAAAGCCTTTTTGTGCTAATTTTTATATAAGTTTCTCTTTGTATTGAAGGAAATCTGTCCAAAGATGAATGCGGAGATTTTGAGCGAAGAAATGCAGAAGAGACCACCTACGGAGCTTATGACGGTCTGTCGTGCTTGTGACGGTCCGTAGGTGGCAGCGTAGTGCAACTGCTGAAGGAAGGTGGGGAAGTCTTACCAAGTGTGGGGTTACGAAGCTTGTGACAGTCCGTCGTGTCTATGACGGTCCGTCCTGCAGGTTCGTCATGAAGTTCAGAGAAGTAATCCCAGTACCCATATTCCAAGAGTTGAAGTGTTTTGGAACGAAGACCCTCGATGGACAGTTGTGCCTATCATGGTCCGTCATACTTGCCGTCGAGGGTAATGAAGAAGAGCAGCAAAAGAAATTGCATAAGTATGGGACGACGGAGTCCATGACGGTCCGTCGTGACCATGACGATCTGTCGCGAGGTCCGTCGACCCAGCCGCGTTTTGGTAGATTTCCAGCAAATAGAGTCCTTGTTTAATTAGGTTTTTATTTTCTATAAATAGTTCGAAAAACCTCGTTTTTGGGGTTAGACTGTGGATCATTGTTAGACTCTTAGATTGTGAGACACCGTATTAGTAAACATTGTATTGTTAGACTTTTGATTAACATTAGACTTTTTGTGAGATTATTGATTACGTTGAGATTCTTGCAAGTGATTTTTGGTGATTAATCAAGCAAACTTTCGGATTTTACTCTTTCTCATTGAATTAAGTACATGAATTCTTATTTAATATATTTGAATATTCTGATTATGACTATGAGTAACTAAACTCCATAACTAGGGTTGTGGGAACCATAGGAAAATAATGAGATAAAACCTAACTACAATAACAATTCTAGAATGGTGTCTTGCATGTATTAATAATTCTTTCGCTTAGAAGTCTTTTTAACGGATGGACAACGTTAGAATTTGCCTTAATGCTACTTATCGGACCAAGGAGGTAGATAATAGGAAAAGAATTATCAACAAAGATTTAGTGTATACTATCTAATAGGCTAGTATTGATTGGTACGAGGTAATAACTTAGTCAAATATCGAATACGATGCTTAATATGAGGTAAAGATAAGGGTTAGGATAGCAACACACGTAGCCGGACCAAGGTACGGAGTGAGATTTTCTAGATGCCGAACCAAGGATTTAGAAATACATAACTTATCACTTTGCATGCAAAATACTAGAAAAGAATTGTTATAGTTAGAATTATAAAGTTATGAACCTGTGGGGAACATGTAAACCCTAGTTACTTTGATTAATTGATTAAAATCCAACATTCAAAGATGTTAAGTATCTCTTTCAATTCCATTAGTTATTTTCATTCATTTAGAAATAGAAACCCCCCTTTTATTGTTCTTACTTTCCAAGGAAGTCATTGACCAAACAACAGTAATAACAGGTTGAAGTTAAGTCTAGACTATTTTCCTCGTGGGAACGATCCCAACGTCACTAGTTGGGTTATTTACTTGACACGACTGCTTTACTTCTTATTTGAGAAGTAAGTTTGAGCGTATCAAATTTTGGCGCCGCTGCCGGGGATTATAGCTTTTAGATTAACTTGAACTTATTACTGAATTTTAGTTGATATTTTCTTGTTTTACTTTGTTTTATTGTTTTTGATTTTTTTAGAACTATCCTCCATGTATGTCAAATACATGGAGAGGAAGAGAATCCTTGTTTCCCTACGATCACGAATTAGAGCGTACACTGCACAATATAAATCGAAACTTGGGAATAAATGATGATGATCCGAACCAGAATATCCCAGCTCCGGTTGATGTTCATGGTAAGTTTTTACCCGATGCTCCAGGTGAACACCAACAGAGGAGACAAAATCCTGCTCCACGGCCCCAAACATACTACAGAGGCTATGATAACATAGCAGACTACAATGGGCCACTGGTTTTGCCTCCTCTACCTACAGGACACACTTTTGTGGCAACTAGTAGCCTGATGCAAATGCTCACTGCCAGGAGATTGTTTTCAGGGCTACCCTCTGAGGATCCACATGCCCATATACCTAAGGTAAGGGTAGTGTGTAAAAGTT
Source organism: Solanum lycopersicum (assembly GCF_036512215.1). NCBI lineage: Eukaryota > Viridiplantae > Streptophyta > Magnoliopsida > Solanales > Solanaceae > Solanum > Solanum lycopersicum. The sequence goes on from NC_090810.1 coordinate 39,521,098, forward strand.
GTGTAGGGAGGCCTAATTTGGATTTAGATGTAATAGGTCTCAGAGTGTTTCCTTTCTCACTGACGGGAGACGCTGCTATGTGGTTCACTGAGCTCCCATACAACTCAATCTTCACTTGGAACCAACTAAGGGATGTCTTCTTAGCACGCTACTATCCGGTCTCCAAGAAACTAAACCACAAAGACAGAATGAATAACTTTGTGGCACTACCAGGAGAGTCAGTTAGTAGTTCTTAGGATAGATTCACCTCATTCTTGAGAATTATTGCAAATCACCGTATAGATGATGAGTCACTGAAGGAATACTTCTATCGGGGAAAGGATGATAATAATAAAGCGTTATTGGACACTATTGCATGTGGATCTTATGGGGAATGCCCTTATGCTGAGATTGCTGAAAAATTAGAGAAAATCTCTCGGAATAACAAAGCTTGGAGTACTAGGAAGTCTGATACAGGGAGAAACACCTTCGCAGTGCAGTCCACTCACAACCCAGCCACATATGAGATTCGTGAAGAAATGGCTCAGATGAGAACTGAGCTTGGGTTGGTACTAAAACATGTCACTAGGGGTGCAAAAAAGATAAATGCAGTCAACTACTTGGCTAAACCACCACCTCCTAATGATGAATGCTATTATGTGGAGGACACTTATGCAGTAAATGTGTAGACGGGGGGTTTCCGACCAAGCGCCCAACGCTCAAATCAGGATAATTGGCGCCAAGGTCAAGGGAACCAAGGTCGGAACTATGGTAACTATAACCGTGAGGGTCATTATGTCCGAGATGGAAACTACAACCGCGACAACAACTTCAACAGGGGTAACTATGGTAACACAAATGATAGGAATGGGCCCTATGTCCCTCCTCAAAATCGTGAAGTTACTCCTAGGGATGGTGAAGATGGTATGGCGCGAGTTGAGGATATGTTGCACAAAATGATAAGGAGGTTCAATGTTAGTGATGAGCACATTAAAGAGTTAAGGTGTGATTTATCTAGTATTGGGCAAAAAGTTGATACACATGCAATATCGATTAAACAGATCGAGTTGCAAATGGCCCAATTATCTGCGACAGTGAACACACGGCAACTGGGCAATCTTCCTAGCAACACTGTACAAAATCCAAAGAATGATGCGCACTGTATAGCAATCACTACTCGGGGTGGTAAGCAAATCATTGACCCACCTTTGCCATCTACAGAGGAAAATGTGAGAAAGGATAATGATAATGTGGTAAAGGGTAGTGGTGAAGCAGAGGAAAGTAATGGAAAAGATGCAGAAGTACCTATGAAGGCAATTCTCATGCCTAGGACACCACCACCTTTCCCTCAGAGATTAGTGAAAAAGACCGAGGATGGTAAATACTGGGATTTCATAACAATGTTGAAGCACTTTTCTATCAATGTCCCTTTGGTAGAAGCTCTAGAACAAATGCCCGGTTATGCCAAATTTATGAAATATCTGGTCACCAAGAAAAGATCGGTCACTTTTGAGGATGATGATAGACTGCAGCATTGTAGTGCTATTGCTACAAGATCCCTCGTACAAAAGAAAGAAGATCCGGGTGCGTTCACTATTCCTTGTACAGTTAGTTCATTACATTTTGCGAAAGCATTATGTGATCTGGGGGCAAGCATAAATCTCATGCCCCTCTCAATTTACAAGAAGTTGGGTTTGGGGGATCAAAAACCCACTGCGATGCGGCTACTGATGGCTAATCGGACAGTGAAAAGGCCTATAGGGATACTCCATGATGTGCTTGTAAAAGTGGATTCATTCATCTTTCTGACTGATTTTGTTATTTTTGATTGCGAAGTCGATTTTGAAGTGCCTATTATTCTTGGGAGGTCATTCCTTGCTACAGGTAGAGCATTAGTTTATATGGAGAAGAGGCAGATGAAATTTTGGATGAACAATGAAGAAGCGACCTTTAACATGTGTAGGACTATGAGGCAGAGTGGTGAGCTACAATCGGTATCCGCCATATCCCACAAAGAAAATATGAAGAAGGAGAATGAACAAAAAAGTGAAAAACAAGAGTTTACGATTGGGGATTTGGTGCTTGTAGACAGTTTTGGGTCGCCTTGTCTTCCGGGCAAGCTCAAGTCCAAATGGACTGGCCCTTACTTGATTACCCAAGTATTCCCTCATGGAGCAGTTGAGTTAAAAGCCAAGGAGGGAGTGCGGTTTAAGATGAATAGGGATCGAATAAAACTCTATTTTGGGCATAAAGCATCAGGAAATGAAGTGATAGAGGCATACCATCTTGATGAAGTCTGAGTAATCAAGTGTCCCATATCGTGCCATGACATTAAATCAGGCGCTTGTTGGGAGGCAACCCAATACTTATAGTCTTTTTAGTAATGGTAGCATTTTTCTACTAATGGGTTTTTAAATTTGAAGGCACATCACCAGGAAATTCTGCAGAAAATAACTCTGCAGCAGTCACTAACGGATAAATTGATGGACCGTTTCGCCTGTGATGGACCGTCGTATGCCTCTGTCATACCAGGTTCATCTTTCTGTTATTTTCAGACTAGGGCACACACGACTGAACCAACGACAGGTCATCACAACTGCGACGGACCGTCGTCAGAGAATTGTCACGTCATTAATAAGGCGTACCCGACCCGACCCAGTTGGATTTTATTATAAAATTTCACTATTTAAACTTCCCAACCCCTCATTTCACCCCCATTCCTTCATTATTCCTCCCATTTCCCTCTATTTTCAACTTCCACCATCTCTCCCTCTATCAACCAATCATTGTTCCCCCACAATTCTCCAAAGCCCTACAAGTTATAACCTACTAGTCGGAGTTGCTGCTGTGAGTGTCTTCCTGGTTACCGAGTACTTGTCCTTTTTGTTTTCCCCAATTCTAAGGTATGTGTCTCTAATATCTACTCATTTATCTTGCATTTTTGTTTATTAATTAGTATTAGCTTAGTTGTTCGTGATATGTTCGTTTCTTCTATATAAGATTCTGTCTAACCTAGGTTAAAAATGTTCGAAATTGCCATGTTTACAACCCTAGACATAGGTGCTTTCGCATTACTAGTTTCCAAGTAGTTTGGTTAGAAAAATGTAGGTCCATAACACTACAAGTTTGATGTGGGTTCATAGGGGATGAATGGGGTACACCAGTTTTGTCACTGATCTACAGAATGAGACCCCGATGACGGCCCGTCATAGGGTCCATTCCAAATGACCTAACACCCCACTGTCCATTTTTTTCCAAGTGTCCTTCAACGGACACATGTGATGGACCGTCATACCCACGACGGTCCGTCCTGCACCACCGTTCTGGTTGTCAGAGACCCTCTTTCTGAGGGTCTCTAACTTTTTCTAAGTGTCCTTCAACGGACACATGTGACGGACCGTCGTAGCCACGACGGCCCATCCTGCATGACCGTTATGACGGTCAAAGACCCTTCTCCTAAGGGTCTCTTATTTTTTTCTAAGTGTCCTCTGACGGAGACCTATGACGGACCGTCGTACCTGTGATGGTCCGTCCTGCACATACCATCATACTAGTAAGAGACTCTCCTTCAGGGTTCTCCATACATACATAGTCTAAGTATGACACGACGGACCCCATGACGGTCCTTCATTGTCACGACGAGCCGTCACCAGGCCCGTCGTGTGTCAATGTGACCATAGAAATGACATATTGTTTTAATTTTTTTTGTTTGGTTTTGCTTGTCTTGTTTACCACTTCTCATACTAATATTGATCCTTTATAGGTACTATCTACTATGGAACCCAAGCAAGATCGAATCTATGCACGCGGGCGATCGAAGTCTGTCACCCCGTCTGCCCGCATAGTCATTGGCTATGAAGGAAGATGGGATGTCTGACCAAGTGTGGGGTTACGAAGCTTGTGACGGTCCGTCGTGTCTATGACGGTCCGTCCTGCAGGTTCGTGATGAAGTTCAAAGAAGTAATCCCAGTACCCATATTCCAAGAGTTGAAGTGTTTTGGAACGAAGACCCTCGACGGACCCTTGTGCCTATGACGGTCCGTCATACTTGCCGTCGAGGGTAATGAAGAAGAGCAGCAGAAGAAATTTCATAGGTATTGGACGATGGAGTCCATGACGGTCCATCGTGACCATGACGATCCGTCGCGAGGTCCGTTGACCCAGCCGCATTTTGGCAGATTTCCAGCAAATAGAGTCCTTGTTTAGTTAGGTTTTTATTTTCTATAAATAGTTCAAAAAACCTCGTTTTTGGGGTTAGACTCTGGATCATTGTTAGACTCTTAGATTGTTAGACATCGTATTAGTAAACATTGTATTGTTAGACTTTTGATTATCATTAGACTTTTTTGTGAGATTATTGATTACGTTGAGATTCTTGAAAGTTCTTTTTGGTGATTAATCAAGCAAACTTTCGGATTTTACTCTTTCTCATTGAAGTAAGTACATGAATTCTTATTTAATATATTTGAATATTGTGATTATGACTATGAGTAACTAAACTCCATAACTAGGGTTGTGGGAACCATAGGAAAATAATGAGATAAAACCTAACTAAAATAACAATTCTAGAATGGTGTTTTGCATGTATAATAATTCTTTCGCTTACAAGTCTTTTTTAACGGATGACCAACGTTAGAACTCGCCTTAATGCTACTTGCCGGACCAAGGAGGTAGATAATAGGAAAAGAATTATCAACATAGATTTAGTGTATACTATCTAATAGGCTTGTATTGATTGGTACGAGGTTATAACTTAGTCAAATATCGAATACGCTGCTTAATATGAGGTAAAGATAAGGGTTAGGATAGTAACACACGTAGCCGGACCAAGGTGCGGAGTGAGATTTTCTAGACGCCGGACCAAGGATTTAGAAATACATAACTTATCACTTTTCATGCAAGATACTAGAAAAGAATTGTTATAGTTAGAATTATCAAGTTATTAACCTGTAGGGAACACGTAAACCCTAATTACTTTGATTAATTGATTAAAATCCAACATTCAAAGCTGTTAAGTGTCTCTTTCAATTCCGTTAGTTATTTTCATTCATTTAGAAATAGAAACCCCCCTTTTATTGTTTTTACTTTCTAAGGAAGTCATTGATCAAACAATAGTAATAACAGGTTGAAGTTAAGTCTAGACTATTTTTTCTCGTGGGAACGATCCCAACCTGTTGGGTTATTTACTTGACACGACAGCTTTACTTCTTATTTGAGAAAAAAGTTTGAGCGTATCAAATTTTGAGAAGTAAATACATACATGTATATACATACATATATACATATATATACATATATATTTTACAAAACAACCTCCAAAAGGAATTTGAAATGTCACAATTATTGCAATCATTTAATTACCATACCTGTTAAGTTATAAGAAAATCAACATTATAAGCTATGCCAATGGAACCATTAATCTTGAAAAGATTAGTATAGATGTATATGAGTTGCATATCATGTTGCTTCATAATTAGCACTGGAATTGGATGCTGAAAATGTGGAAGTATTTGATGTAGAATTAACTAGAATAGTGGCTATTACGTGTTAAATATTGATTTTGATGTCTTAAAATTTCTTAACAGTTTGAATGATTCAGATTTTCTTGATGTATCAAATTAATGTACCTTTAGTTGTTGAGGAGATACCTGTATTGCGTAACACTAATGATGATGTGTCCTCCCCAAAAAAGATAGTGTTTACATTTCCTCCCTACAAAAAGATAGAGCTGGTGTTTCTTCATCCCGACCATTTAATGAAATGAAAGTTATGGTTTAAATGAAAACCAGTCTCCTACAGTAAATGTAGAGCTTCATTCTAATTCTGATTCACTCTATGATGTTGATGAAACATTTATAATTTGAGTGATTTCGATGAGTTGCTTCAAGCTAGACAATCTAACATTTAAGAACAAGTTAAAGAGAAAGTTGATAGGGTAAATCTATATGAGATACCATCTGGTCATGTAGGTATAGATATTGGTTTTGAAGACATTTATAAGTGCATGAGGGATTATTTAGAGGCAAATTGGGTTGCGATAAGTTGGAGACGTAGAGCTTGGAACCCTAGCTTTCTTCCTAGAACTTCAGAGAGATTAATTAATGTGAAAAAGTTTCCTTTTGTGTTCATTTACCTCTCTGGAAAAAAAAAGACAAGGTGAGTTTGATCTTCTTCTCTTCACATGTCTAAACCATTTTAACCTCGTTTCTCTTATGTTATTCACTATGAAAGTGTTGAAGACTGCAAATTAAAGATATTTTGATACAGTTACATATTTTTAGTGTCCGACCACAAAATTATAAAGTCTTCTTTACTTCTCAAAAGCTTGAAACTCTAGCTTTCTTCCTAAAACTTGGAACAAGCTCTTGTTATACCTTAGTAATTGAAGCCTAGTGAAACAAGAGAGATAGGGAGAGTTTGAACTTGGAACCCTAGCTTTTTTTCCTAGAACTTGAGAGAGAAATAGAGGGGATGAACTTGGATGTGAATAGGGGATTTGAGAGAATTAGAGAGTTGGGTAGTTTAATTAGGGTCGAAAGGTAGTTATAGGTCTTAGAATTAAGTCAAACGACATAGCATAGACATTAAATACATTAAAAAAAGACCCAAATACCATTAAAAATTAATTTGCGGAAGTGATCTATGATTGGTACCTTAGGTATGCAGCCTTTCCATGGCTCAACTGGTCAATCGTAGAACCAACTTGAGAAATCCAAAAATTCATCCACATCCCAAGGAACTATTCTACTATTTGTCCAATTTCCTACGCCTCGTAGAGAAAACTTATAGAACCTAATTTCAAGCATGAAATTTCTATGAAACCCATATATGACCCATATGACTGAATACATCCCGCCCTATCCATTTGTAGGTCCAACATTAGAGTCTCAACATTACTAAAACTCAACTCAACTACTTCCTTCCTATGACCCTTTGGACTTCTTATAGTCAGTAGCTAAGACTTTCAATTCCCGCAACAAGGACAAACATCTAAACTCTTCCTTTTTAATCCAATATATTAATATCTGAAATGTTACACCAATGAAAATGCTTCATATCATATCACTACTTATTCTTCTAATTGTTGATCAGTTCGTCGCTTCTTTGATCAATTATGAAAAGGGTTTGGTCGAAAGTAAAAGTCAAGTTTCATATATGGAAAGACTGACCAATATACCTTTCTAGGGATGTACTAATGTTTTTAAAAAAAAGTTTGAACCACTATAAAATGACCTATGGGTATCAGATATGATTATTACAATTATTTGTTGACAATAATAGATTACCATAGTAGATCAACTTGGACACAGTACATGATATGCAAACGTAATGCACTACAAGTTATGGAAGCCTTCATATCTCGAATAGAAAACCAATTTCAAACCAAAGATCCTGCCCTTATAATCTTCAACAAAATGATGTGATATGAAGGAAACACAAACATCTCTTGAAAACAATAAAGGTACTTCTTTTCTAATCAAAATTGTCTATGAGATATTGGATGCCTTTGTTCCTACAATTCTGAATGCCCACAAAGACAACGTAACTTTGAATTAGGAAACACCACACATTTTGTTGGATACCCTTTCAATACAAAAGGCTACAAGGTACCACATCAAGCTGCAAAGAGAGCTCCTATATTTAGATATGTTTTGGTCTATCTAATCCCTCCTCTCTCGATTTTAAGATTAAACACTAAATTTATCTTACGGTGATCAAGCATAAAATAGTAAAACAACAACATAGAAGTAACTTGTGTTGACAACCAAGAATTAATTTAAAAAAAAAAACAAATAATATTCAACAATCGATTCATCGTTACAGCACCAGAACTAGGGCTTTTTAGCTACTCATACTATTCAAAAAACACAAAGTACGATTGTTCATTTGATTTCCAAAAAATAAAAGAGTTAGAAGATCAAAACCTATTATAATCTTGGATTCTTTCTCTTGCACACCAATCAAAAAGTCGAACCTTCACAATGAGGCCCTAAGGGTCTATTTATAGTAAACAGGAAAATAAAGTGGAATTCAACATCAATTAGTAGTCCTTTTAATTTCAACTTTCTTCAAAATCTCCACACAAGGGTTGTGACACACCAAAGTCGTGTGTCGTGCTGCTAGTGCACCTGAAAGAGGCTGCAGTTAAATAGGCCTAGCGCATCGCGCCTTTGATGTGCCAAAGTGGCTGGTGTGTCGCGCCAGTATATCATTTGGTTGTGTCTTGTAGCCTTGAACTCATTTTTCTTCCAACACTTGATCATTTTCCTTAGTAACCTGAAAAATCACTAATCATGTCTAACAAATTAGCCCTTTCGAAACTATCAATTAAGTTTGTGTACTACCACAAATTTCACAACACCATTCTTATAGTCACCATATCCTTAAAGTATAATACATGCAAGACTTATATCTTGACAACCAATGACGAATTTGTTTTACCACACCACAACATTTATTTTGGTTATGGCCACAACCTTTACATAGAAGATTTCTTTCTTTCTTTCTTTTGTCCTCCAATAATCCATTATAATATATACCACAATATTTGTGTAGTACTCAAAGTATAAATATATGACCAAAATGACCATTTATGTCAAAAAAAAAATTCTTTCAATATCTCAAACCTCTCGTAGAGTTAATATGTGACATTCTTCCAACAATACATGAACATGTTCTTATCCATACGAACACAAGTCATATTTTCTTTAAGAAATGGACCATAACCATTTGTACATGTTCCATAAGTTTTTATTAAAAACTCACTGTCATGTTTTAACATTATGTGACTCACCTCAACATCACTTTAAGATATCAAATGTACCAAATGTACTATCACTATGTATTCTTTTATTTGATGGAGGATTTACAAAACTTCTCAAATTTGAATTGCACCAACAATAATGTGCCCAATAACTTCTCATACCACTTTGATGGATAAAAATTACCTTCACATTTGAAGGACCATCTTAAGAACTCATATTGTTCTTCCTTTTAATTACCACAATAATGATCATTAACATTTTACCATACTCACATTTATACATTCAACCACTTGTTATTTTATGACACATTATGTCCTGCTACCACATTCACATAATAGAATGGAGAAAAACAATTGGACAAATTTCAAGACTTTTAAGAGCCTATCAATTTGCTCAGTCATCTTCATTATTTTACGTTGGGCCTTTAACCCAACGTCTTACCCATAAGAAGACATTTTAAGTCATTATTTTTTGGGACCCAACCTAACATTTTATTATCATGATGCATCAGGTGTTTCACCTGATGTATTACCATTTTGGTGTGATAGGACTTGAATCTTTCGTCTTAACTTTAATCAATGACATAATAAACCAAATATAATAGGACTCACCATTGTCAATTTGTGATTAGCGTGCACAATAAAATATAGAACAAAAGAAAACAATAAAAATATTCTCAACAAAGTATGTACTAATATCTTAAACTTGTCAAAGCAAAGAGTTACATATAGCATTATATTATGTTTCGTGCATAATGATTAAGTTAGTGATTTATCATTATAAATCAAATAATCAATTGCACACATAAGGCTGGGCAACGGAACGGGATGTATCGGTATCGGTCCGGTACCGTTCCGGTTCGTTTGGGTTCGGTACTGTTCCGGTTCGTCTCGGTTCGATTTCCTATGGGACGAAGCAGAACATCTTGAACTGGAACACAAAACGAAACATAACCGAGGTTTGGTACGGGTGTACCGGTACCGGTTTATTCGGTTCCAATCCGATCTGGTCCGGTTCTGATTAAATTATATTTATTTATTTATTTATATAATAAATTTATAAATTATAACTTATATTTTATATTAAATAATAAATACTACCAAGTTACCCAACTAACCCCTATTAGTATTACATTCGAGACTTTGTTGAAATAGAACCCTTCCTAGAATGTGGTTGTGTAAACTATGCACCTTATTAATAGTTGTAAATTGAAATTATAATTTGTAATACAAATTTAAATAAATTAAGTAGATATTTTCTATTTTGTGTCATTGTTTTATCCTTATTTTTAATTAATTTTTTAAAATTACAAAGTTAGATTTTATTTAAATTACAAGTTATAAGTATAACTTATAAATTATGACATATTAATAAATAATAAGTAATAACTTAAAAATTCAAAAGATTTAAATCTTGAAAACTTAATAAGACTTAACTTGCAAACTTAATGAGTAAATTTTTTTTTAAAATATCTTTCAAATAAACTTAAGTAAAAAATTACATTATATATTTAAAAACTATTAATTAAACTTAGAAAAATAAAAAAAATATTCAATATTTTCGTAATTCAAAAAAATCATTTTTTTAAAAAATTAGATGTTTCATCTCGTTTATCCCATCCCGTTCCACTCCAGTCCGTTTCGGTTCCATCCCGGTATACAGTGGGATGGGACGGGACGGAACCAAATCGAGTACCCATCCCGGTAATTCCCATCCGGTTCATCCGAGTACCGGTCAACAAACAGGTCAACTCATCCCATTTCGGTCCGGTACCGGTTCGTTCCGGTCCAGTACCGATTCGTTCCGGTCCGGTGGTCCCTTTGCGGTCCGTTCCCTAGTCTTATGCACACTAAGAAAATAATAATTTCAATTACACTAAAATAAAACTGCTCACTACCACCATCCCCTTTTCATTTTCATGTAAACCCAAAATATTTCACATAAAACAAAATAAAACCAAAACAATGAGCATAATCATAAATAAATCATAAAATAAGTTTCACATACAAAAGAAAATATATATAATCATAGGTAAAAAAAATTATACAGTGATAATAATAGTAATCATTCACCTTGTTCACAAGTAAAATATAAAATAGATTTCACAATAATTTACCTTGTTTTCGAGACAGAAATAAACAAAAACTTTTTTACCTTATTTTATTTATTTTACTTCAATCTTTCAAATGTAGAACAATCATACTGATAACGTGTTGTAAAACTAAAGCAAAATAAGATAAGCAATATAAAGCAATAAAGAGAAGACAAAATATGAGAGCATTTCTTATTCTTCAACATCAAATCTTCATGTGTATACAGTATGAAGCATGTGCCTCTATTTATAGTTTATCATAAAGGCATACAAAATACTAGTCATAAACATGACATTAGCATGAATACAATGGGGAGGTTATTTATTAAAAACCAAAACCAAACCAATCTAGTCGGGTTTGTAAATTTCTTAAACCAAAAAAAAACAAAACAATAAAAATAACCAACGGTTTGGTTATTGTTGATTTGGTTAGGGTTCGGTTCAGTTTTTCTGGTTATTCGGTTTGAAAGTAATAATTTTTTTTAGTACGTACCTATCTCGATAGACACAAGCACCTATTACAAGAACAATCTACAGAAAAACTAATGTCGTTTCAGCAAGCAATTAAGCAATATTAGAGTATGTGACTATTTTATGTGAAGTAGAGTACGTAAAAACTAAAATGGATTTTGAGGGACTTGGATTTGAGATTGTTATACTTAGGCTTAAGTGTTGGGCTTGAGTAAATTAATTAAAATTTAACAAAATATTTTAAAATTATTATGAATAATAGATAAATAATTATAAAATTTATATATCTATTTATCGGTTCAGTTTAGTTATTTTTACGGTTGTTTTATAGTAAAACCAAAACCAAATCAAATAGTATCTGTTTTCAAAATTAAAACTCAAACCTAACCAAACTAAACCAAATAAATTTTTTTTAAATCGGTTTGCTTCATATTGCAATTTGGTTTAGTTGTTAACCATAACCATGAACAGCTCTAGTTACAAGAGTAATGGTTAAAAAGTTGGAGCTTATGGAGAGAAGGTTATGTAGTAACTTCCATATTATATTGTTTTATAACATATCAATATTTATAGGAATTAACAAATATCTATCCATTTTAGGCAACCATATAGTTGTTAAAGAAGATGAGAAGGTGAGAGATGAAGTATAGAATACATCAGCTCCAAACCTTCAACAAATGGATTTTAGTGAGTAAACCCTTAACTCACCGTTGAATCCGTAAACATAGGGTGGGTGGGGTAAGTCTTGTTCTATTTTTCTAATTAGACAAAACCATGTAATTCATTGTTTGTTTGATCAAGATTTGATTTAGAGGATTTGTGATGTTATTTATTTTTATCTCCAACATGTATTGTTGATTTTGTTTTTGGATGTTTATGTCAATCTAGGTTTCTCAAGATTGATTACTCATCGGAAATATTTTGGGGGAGGAAAAGGGTGCACAAGATGGAATTGTTAAAGAGAAGGAAGCAATGGGGTTAGTTAAAGTGATAGAATCACAAGGGGTTCAAGTGTTTGAGGAGGCAATAAAGCCTGAGTCTATATGGATTGGAGTTGTAAGTGGAGACTTTTAAAAGAAAGTGATAGTAAGATTTAAAAATAAATGGGTGGTGACATAAGTCATAAATAGTGGGTGTAGGTGACAATTATGTGATTAATCATTAAGGATTGTGAAGTTGCCCTCAATTTATAAGTTGACAGTTTGATCCATTGAATTAAATGAAGGGTAAAAGGGTAAATTGACTAAAACCTAATTTAACCAATTTTAATGGGAATTAAAATTGGGGGAAGCCACCAGGAAGCTGTACCAAAAGTGGAAATAAAATATTTTCCCCCACCTCTCATCGTATTCTTCTTCTTCCTCTTCTTTTTCTTCTTCGTTCTTTGGTTGCTTGCTTGTATTTCTTCCTGTTCTCTTTATCTTTTTCTTCTTCTTTTCGTACATTATTGGTAGGCTACTAGTCTTTGAGCTTTCTTCTTTTCTTCTTCTTGAATTAGATTTAACTAATTTAATCAGTGGACTAGATTTCGTTTGCTATGAATTGAAATTACTTCTTAAATGATTAGGTCACACACCATTGATGTGTAACATTAGTAGTTCTTTGAAATCATTCATCATCATCTGGGCACATGCAAATTTTTCAATAATTTACATTCGTGTTTCCAACAGATTGTTATATGTTGAAACAATTGACTATTGGAACAAATTATAGTCATATGTAGTAACAGAAAGGTTATTTCAATAGCAGCATAATAGACATATGTTGCAACATATAACTAACACAAGCTGCAACATATAAGTTAGACATGTGTCAACATATGACTTACATGTCGCAACTGACATGATAGTTATATAATACCCTTATAAATTATTGTTTCAAGTGTTATATCATTTTTTTATTGCTTAATTATGGTTCAAAGTACTAAAATTTTGTCTAATTTTATATTTTTTCATTCATAAATCGCTCATTTTATCGATTAAGTCGTCCTTAAAGTGATATGTGGCAACACATGCACGTTCTGTTAGGAAAATTGCAACAGAAATGTCATATGTGGCAACATATGCACGTTCTGTTGGAAAATTACAATAGAAATGTCATATGTGGCAACATATGTATATCATTAAATGATCTTTTAGGGTTTTAATTCAATTTAATTGTCATCTAATTCAACATGTAACACTAACATATAGTCCTATAACATGTCTAAGTACAATATTTGGCCTAATACAACAACCTTCATCAATTCTATCAATTATAATACCACTAGTTCATCATACAATGACCAAGCAACTACAGATGGTAGTTGTATAACACCCTTATAAATCGTTGTTTCAAGTGTTATAACATATTTTTATTGCATAATTATGGTTTAAAGTACAAAAATTTGGTCCAATTCGACATTTTCCATTCTAAGTTGCTCAATTTATTAAATAATCCATCTCGAAATGACATATGTAACAAGATATGTGCATTCTATTGGAAAAATTACAATAGAAATGTCATATGAGGCAACATATGCATATCATAATATGTTCTTTGAGGTGTTAATTAAATTAAATTATCACCTAATTCAACATGTAACACTAATATATAGTCCTACTATAACGCCCCAAAACGAACTAAGGTGAACTCGAGCCTCATGAGTGTTTATTGAGTTAATTTTGTTATAAAATGAGTTACATTAGTGTTTTTAGGCAGTGTGTGAAGTTTGGTTAGGTTTTGAGGTCAAACGACCAAGAACATCCATGATGTTCGGAAGGTGTGCCTTAGATAGTGTTTTTGTGTCTTTAGGTGTTTGAGTGAGTTTTATGTGTTCGTTTTGATCGAAATTGATGTGCGATGTTCCTAAGACCTAGAATACTATGTCTATAGGTTTAGCGTCTAGGTATGACCCCATCTAGGACCCACAAGGGGCCCTAGAAAAGGGCCTAATGCTTGAGTCCAAAGCTTCCTGGCAGCGTCCACCAACGGGACCAGTTGACCAATCGACGGCCCATAGATTTAACCTTCAGGTGTGCAAGCTTCGAAGGTTGCATACTCCACCAACGGACCCTCAATAATGGTGCATTGGTTGACCAACGGTTCGTCGTTGGTAGGTCGTCGATGGGCCTGTAAAAGCTGTAATTTCCAGCTTTGGCTTGGGGTATTTGGATTTTATGACCCTAGGACGTTGGTTTTAGGGTTATTTAAATATATTAATGTTTTTCAAACCCTAAGACTTAATTTTAGACTCCATTTCCAAAAACCCAAAACCCCTCTCTCTTATAACTCTCTCTCAAGTCTCTTTGGAAGTTAGAAGTCAAGAAGAGCTAGGAGGGTTGGTGGTGGATAATTTATTCATCAAAATCTTTGGGATTTATCTTATCTAAGTTATGGTATCCATCCTTGAACCCTCTTCCATTCAAGGATTTATTTCCAAAAGATTTCAAAAAGGTTTTTCAAACTCTATTTTCTTCTATCTTTGATTTTAAGTATGGGTCTTGTTGTAAAAGTTTTTTAATGATTCAAATGTGTTTCTTCTAGTATGAACCGATGATTTTAATGTCCAAACCCTAATGAACTCATGTTTATGCATATTTCAAACTTTTAGCTTAAGAAAGGGGTTAAAATGAGCATGTTTGAGTAAGGTATGAACTTTGATTATCTTGTGTTGTTATTATGATTTATCTACTTCCCTAAGGGCCTTATTATGATGAAATATTGAGAAATTGGTTATAGGTGGCGATGGCTTGGTTATATGATGAGTTGCTTATATTGTATGATTCTTATTATAAATTGTTATTGGGTGGTATGGTCCACCTTCTTGGTGACGGTGTTTATTCGAAGAACTTGATATTATTTAATATGCGTTATGAGTGTGACTTTTAAGGCCTAATTTGTGAAATGAAGTGATATTGAAGATGGGTCTTGTATTGTGTTTTGTGAAGCTTGAATTGTATGTTTGTGTTAGATTGTGCCTAAATGAAGGATATGATTATGTGAAGCATGTAAAGTGTGTGAATTGATGAATGTAGGTCTAAAGAATGCATATAAGTTAATGTAAATGAAATGATTCTTATATGCAAGATGTGCTCACTAGTACACACACACACTTAAATGAATGTATGAAGCTATGTTGAGCAAATAGAGGAGTCTTAAGGTGGACACTCTTTGTGAGTTGAGATGAAGTGTTTAGTAGCAACCTCACTACATCCTAAGAGCTTTCTAAGATAGGTCGTAGAATGAATGCCCTTCGTGAGTTGATATGTAGTGTTCACTAGTTATCCTTAACCTATAGTATATAATATTTAGAATTTGTGGGGGTTATGTCTAGCACCGACAGGATATGGAGAAGAGGTGGTTACACTTCGTGAGTTGAGATGTTGAATTCCAATGTACCTCTTGAGATGAGTCTCCTCGTTATTAGAGAATGAGTAACTTACTAGCAATATCCTTATTCCTTATCTATGCGCCCTCATAGGTGTAGCTATTGGGAAAGTCATGTAAAAGCTAAAAGAACGTCCTTACTCTAGGCAAGTGAGGATCCCTCATCCAATAGGGGTTAATATCGGGATTCCATGTCTAGCTCTCATGGTCTATGTTGGTTAAGCTATCCCTCACAAAAGAATTGAATGAACTAAGTCTTCTAAATCAACGAGCTACTTAGGGTATGTGGTGGTCTGGGACTATAACATTCTAGAAAATTATATGTCTAATGAAAAGCCAGTATGCCCTTAAGATAGCCTATTAGGGGTACATAGGCACCCCAATGCTCAATATTGAGAAATATTGGGCATAGTATAGAAAAATTGGCTAAAAGATATTAGCCAATTTTCTATATACGAATAAGAAATATACTTTTTGGGTTATCATACCTCAATCTAAGATTGATGAAAAATAAATGTACCTACAATGAAGACACTAATCTAAAAGAAAATACGTTATAAAAAGTTTCACACAAAGTACTAGGCATCCAAGTGTCAAGCCTAGTACCATTCCACAAGAACATTTAAAATGATCATGTAAATTAAGCAGTGCCCAAGAAAATAGTGAGGGTATTTGGGACAATAAGTAAACATTCCCAAAGGAACCATAAATTAATAGTTAGTTAGGAAAGTACAACCAACCCATGTGCAAGCAAATGTGCAAGACATGTGAAGAAGCACCAAAGGAGGGGACCAACCTAACCGAATTTGGTCAGGGTAGTTAAGGGGACAGAAACGTGCATAAGGGACCACTCCATGTGGGGCCTAACTTCCTAAAAAAATTTAGACTCTAACCTACTGCTTCAAATATCTAACTAACCTAGGACTAACCGAATTGGACCCATTAGTGCACCCGACAACCTAGGACAAAAATCGGGTTGACACTAACCTAGTACTAGTTGAAGAGACAACCTAGTACCTAACCTAGAATGGTCCAAAGAGTTAGTTAAGATCCTAACGACTTAAGGGTAATTTAGTAATTACCCTAGGCAACTTAATTAATTAATTTAAAGGGGCACAGTCAAAATTACAAAACAATTTCTAGATTTCGGTTAAAACAAGAAAAAGACAACCTAGTACCTCACCTAGGATGGTTCAAAGGATTAGTTATGGTTATAACGAATTAAGGGTACTTTAGTAATTATCCTTGGTCACTTAATTAATTAAATTATCTATTTAATCAATTAAATTAAAGGGGTCAACTGAAATTCTTACACTAACCAAGTACAACTGAAGAAACATCCTAGTACTTTAGTACTTACCCTAGGTACCTAAATTAATTAAATTAAGGATTTCATTGATTAATATAAAGTCAAAATGTTGACCAAAACCATAGTCAACACCAATTTCCAGATTTGACTAAGTGTTATGTTAGTCAACTTAGGAGGGGGTTTTTAGTGATTATTAATTAATTTATTTATTTAACTTATTAAACCCTAAGTTTAATAATTCAAGGCCAGTTCCTAAACCTAAAAACCACGTTCAAACTGAAACAAATACACAACTAAAACCAGAAAACAAGCGTTAGAAAAACAGTGAACAAAACGCAAAAAAAAAAAAAAACAGAAAATTTCATAGATGATTTTCAAGGTTTCTTCAAGGTTTTTCCAAGGTGGTCTTCGTATATTAAGTTATACTTAAGGTATGGGTTTCTCTCATGGAATTATTTCTCCAAGACACTTTTCAAACGTTTCAAACTCATGAATTTTGAAACTAGGGTTATTTCCCAATGATATTGTTGAACGTCCATCTCCCTAGTTATTCTTGTTTTTTATTCTCTAAGTATATATATGTAATCTTGAACATGTTGTTGGTATGTGGTTCTAACTGATTTTATAAGTTCTTGATTTATTAATGATTAATGAGGTCTATAGATTGGATTCGGATGATTGAGTGATTAGTTACACAGATTAAGGAATGACATAATGCTTAGTTTTGTGTTCGAGAAAGATGAATTTTTTATGAGTTTTTTATGAAGTTGAGTCTACTGTTATAGGCTGTTCATTTAATGATAATAATAAGTTAATTGAATGTATAAAGGTTGGCTTACAACAAATGAAGTTTAAATGACCACCATATGTGAAAGTTTGGTTTATGCCAACAAATTGGCTAGCAAAACTATGTCCAAAATATTATCTCCAAAAATGTGTGAAGTTATACTAACAAAGTGATACCAATCTCTACATCAATGAACTCATAACATAGGGTATGCCAATCAATGGTGCAAGTCCCAACATACCCTATCCACACGAACTTGTGAACGTAATAGCATTGAATAAGTAGTTATAACTTTCATAAAGAATCAAATCTAGTTCATGAATCTATAATGCCAAAATAACTTCATAGCTTGGCCTAACCAAGCATTTAATTGTTATTGTAAGTTAATCAAAGATTAAAAGTTCAAGTGTAGTGAAAGTTTGGCTTATGCCAATAAATTTGTCTACAATATTATTTTGAAAATATGTAATAGAATTGGCTAATGATTCCATGAAATTATACTTGAATGAATTGTCTGCCTTATGCCATTAAAATGGCTAATAATACATCGTCTAAGAGTGATGAATGAAATTTGCTATAATGTTATCTTTAAATAATTAAAAGATTATCTAATGGTTAAGGTATACCAAAGTAAACATAAATGAGTGTAACTTTGGCTTGTGCCAATAAATTGGCCATGAGTCATTTTCAAATTTTCTAGGCCAATACTAATTTTGTGCGAATCATATATAGTCAAAGTATTGAAATGACAATACTATAAAATCTAAGGTAATTCAATGAATCCATATACAAAGGCATGACAATAATTGGGACAATTCCCAACATGCCCTAACCAAATGAACTATGAACATATGTAATTCATTATTGAAGTTCTCATCAACCATAAACGATGATATGAAGCTATAAAATAAAAGTAAGCAAGTAACGTGAGTAATAACATAAATAAAGATGTCCAAGTTAAGAAAGTGACCAGAATGAGGTGTTAAAAGAAGTGAGACAAGCCTCACTTACACCTAAGCTACTATGTTAAAAATACTCACGAATGGAGGTGTTAGAATGTGTGAGACGAGTCTCATTAATACCAAAGATGTTATCTAAGGAAAATTCACATTTCATCAATGTAAAGAAAAGTATGACAAGTCATCAATAGTGTAAGTAAATGTTACCAAAATTTACTCACCTATGAGAGTGTAAAGCTAATGAAGATACCAGTCTCTATGCACACTCTAATGAAAGTATTGAGACTGATGTATACTTAATACTAATGATGAGATGAGAAATCATCTATTGATTTATGATGTCCTCATAATAGAAGTCATATTCCATGGCGTATGAGTTGAATGAAATAGAACATTATACTGAGCACCGATAGACTAGCTATGAGCGGTGATGCCTTCTTTCGGGAAGGGCGGAGGTTCACGTAACTCTCATGAGATGAGACTATCCGGCATGCCGGGTATGGGTCTCCTTATATCTCCTAGTCTTTGAACCTATACTGCCAATATGGGGATCTAGCAGGATTCGACTCTTTATACACGCTAGCATGTTTGGGTCACTTTGGCCGGTGATTCCACTTCTTTTCGGTGTGGGGCAGACATTGGATTTCATGATGCTCACATCATCTTTGTCGGTTAAGGTTAAAGTTCCAAAATAAAGAATGAAGCCATCCTCAAAGTATGAAAGATAATGAAATTAACGATACCGAAGGTGTTTGTGCAAGACAATCAAGAGGTAATATCAGATTCAAGTAATGACATTCGGTCATTCTTGGTCATTGCACTTCATGATCCCGATGAGAGTCTCAAACTTCATCCTAGGTATAGCTGGTGTTTACATCAGCCTACGAATGAATGAAATGAATAATGTGAAGTACGAATGAACGAATGAAGGAGAGTCTATATTTGCTAAAGAAGGCCCTCGGGTTGAGGTCCCATATGTTGGGCCCTCACTTGAGATGTCTTATGCTAGATCAACGATTCCAAAGTCTCATATATATGAAATGTATCATATATAAAACATGAAAATAGTGAAATCAATGGCATAATCAATAGAGAACTGCTTATGAAAGGTAATGAATATATAGTGTAAAGAATGACTCACTATAAGGTAGGGAAATCATTCCTTAGTCCTTGGATTACTTACATCAATTCTTTGTGGGTATGGGACTACAATGAATCATTGCACTTGTAAGTAAAATATAGGACCAAAAGAATTATTTAACTACACAACAACAAGAAGAAAAAGACTGAAAAATAATCTTAGTGTCCAAAGAGGAGCTCTCGACCTAAGAGGATCAAAATCTCAAATATTCGCCCGAGTTGTTCCAAAATTATAATGATGATACTATTCTATTGTAATAATGTATAAAATGAGTTGTGTTCTTTGAATGCATTAAAATACATCATATTCATACCACAATTCACAACCAATGAATTAAGAAAGTCTAGTGACTAAATAGCATGTCGTTTAGGAAGAGCTTTTACTGATCATGCATAGCTTTATGTGTATGTGTACATACACCAATACTTATTACAAGTGGTGTACTTACCCCCTACTATTTACTATTTTTATAGGTGCAGGTCATAGGACAGGTTTACGACACTTGCAGTGGTTTGGACTTCAGTGTTTCTTTCGCACCTTCGTTTCGAAGCTTTGTAGTAAGGCCATGTTTTGTAAACTATTTACAATATATTTATCTTCAGTTTTGAATTGATTCTTTATGTTAGATGGTTGTTCTCTTATGTTGAGCTTAGTATATGACGTATCTAGTTAATAATTATATGAAGTCTATGTATACTTCATACATATAAAAAGTTTTAAATTTTCCGCAAATTTAACTAGATGAATGTGATGAATGCAAGATGAGGCTTGTCTGCGACCTCTGAGAGGGCAACGACGCTGGTTGTGATCTGGATTCCAGATCCGGGTCGTGACAGGGAAGTTATCTATCCATTGCACTAAGTAGGACCCTCCGAAAGGGAAGACTTTGTGCCAAACCTTCTAAAATAGTATACTTCTTAGGGTAGGTGGTGGTATGGGATGCTATCTATTCATTGCACTAAGTAGGCATTCCGAAAGGGAAGTCTTTGGTGGTTCGTTGAGTGTTCTTCTAATGTATTCTGTTTTGAGTGGTGATTTGTTCTCCCGAGTGGAGTAAGCTTTTGGTGGGTAGTCTTAAGTATCTCCTTAGTGTGCATTTAGGGAGGTGGTTAGACATTTCCTTCATGTCTTATCTTGGAAAGTATTAGGATAACCTCGCTGGGGAAACTTCTACGGAAGTGAGCTCACTTCCTCATTGGAAATACCTAGGAAGTTCACTATCTTTGGAGTCTCTTTAGTTCACTGTAATGTTTGGTATACTTTACTGTAAGTTTGGTGAAGTCATGTAAAGTGCTCAAATTCAAGGGAAGCCATTAGGAGCACTAAGTGGGAGTAGTAGTATGGGATTCACTCTTACATGGCACTTAGTGTGACCTATAAGTACTATTGGATAAGGTCACCTACATGAAGTTTGTATGGATGTATGTCCGGCACTTGTTTAGCTAGGAGTATAGATTTGATTCCTATACAAGGTAAGCATATGGTTGGTGGTCTTAAGGATCCTTTTGCTGTGACTTGAAGGGGGTGTATGGGCGGTCCCTTCTTAACTTACCTTAGGGAATCTTAGGATAATTTAGGTTAGGGAAACATAAAGGGGAAAATGGTTCACATGACTTGCAGTATGCCTTTCACGGTAATGTGTTCACTAAAAAGTCCTTAATGTTACTGTAATGTGTTGTATAAATTCTAAATTATGAGATTCTTCTATTCAGTGTTAAATGATTTTTCTTATGTTGTTTTACTTCTTAAATCATAAATATTTTACTTATGTGGCATGAAATGTTCTTTTATTAAAATATCCCTTTTTGCATATTTTTGCATATGCCATACTTAGTACATTGTTTTGTACTAACCCTATACCTTTCCATACTCTATAACTATAGGTTGAAGTCTTTTGGAAGATCTAAAGGTGAATCTCGGGAAATCTACTCTCTCAAGATTGGTTATGTCCTCATATATTTGAGGACATAGTCTATTTTTTCTAGTTTTATTATTAAGACTTATTATGTATTTCCTTTTAATGTAAAGGGTCGTGTCTCTAAGATATTATGTCATGTCTTTAAGTTGGCTTGTGATGATAAGATTCTCTAAATATTTATGAAAGACTAGTTTTTATTAAATGTCTTGAAAAGTTTTAATTCCGCACTACTCTTCATATCTTATAAAATGAACGATAGTTAAAAGGCTTGTACAAGACCCCAAAGGGGTCAAGTACGCCTTGCCATGAACCGAGGGTTTTCCCTAAATTCTAGGGGGTACTTTCGGGTCATGACACCTACAATATGTCTAAGTACAAAATTATAGTATAGTATAACAACGTTCCTCAATTCTATCAATTATTTTTACAAAGATTATCATATCACTAGTTCATCATACAATGAGCAAGTAACTTCATATGATAGTTATATAACACCCTTGTAAATCGTTGTTCCAAGTGTTATAGCATATTTTTATTGCTTAACTATGGTCCAAAGTACTAAAGTTTAATCCAATATGACATTTTTCCATTCTTCAATCATTCAATTTATCGATTAACTCATTCTTGAAGTGACATATATGGCAACATATGCACATCCTATTGAAAAAATTGCAACAGACATGTCATATGTGGTAATATATGTATATCATAGATGGTCTTTTTGGGGTTAATTCAATTAAATTGTCACCTAATTCAACATGTAACACTAATATATAGTCATACAACATGTCTAAGCATAAAAATGTGGTCTAATACAATAACTTTCATCAATTTTATCAATTATTTTTACAAAGACTATCATATCACTAGTTCATCATACAATAACCAAGTAACTTCATATGATGGTTATTATAACACCCATGTTAATTGTTGTTTCAAGTGTTATAACATATTTATATTGTTTAATTATTGTCCAAAGTACTAAAATTTGATTCAATTTGACATTTTTCCATTCCTAAATTGCTCAATTATAGATTAAGTTAATCTTAAAGTGACATATGTGACAACATATGCACGTTTTGTTGGAAAAATTGCAACAGACATGTCATATGTGGCAACATGTACATCTTAAAATATATTTTTTTTCAAATAATATTTCAAAAGACATAACGACCCAACCATCCTACAAACAAATAAGTGATAAAAACCACTAAATAAGTCCTGATTTAATACAAATAACTATTATATACTATCTTAGAAGATATCAACAATAAACTAGAAATGATGAGGGCAAGAATGCTTTGTTGTAGCAGAAAATTGCAACATATTACCACTGATTTTGTAGAAAACATAGCAACAATTTGAACTGCAAAATAAATAATGGAACGAGAGTAAGGAAAGAGAGAAAAGAAAATAAAAATTAGTAAAAATAAATTAAATTTGAAATATGAAACAAAACGATCTTTTATAGAGGAGAGGAGAGAGTGAAAATGAAGGGACGATTGTTTTAGACATTTTTATTTTAATTTTTTAATTTTTTTTTATAATTCATAGTGTGACATCTGTTGCCACATATATGCTTTCTGTTGAGGTACATGCAAATAGTTTTATAGTTTTTTTTACAACAAAGGTTATATATGTTATCACAGACACCACATTGATAACAATGAAATGTTGACACGTATCTCCTTTCTGTGACATATGCCACATATACCCTTTCTGTGACATATGTTGTCACATATCTTCTTTCTGTAACATATGTTGCCACATATCTTCTTTCTGTGACATATGTTGCCACATATCTTCTTTCTGTGACATATGTTACCACACATCTTCTTTCTGTGACATATGTTGCCACATATATCCTTTTTCTATTGGGGCACATGTAAATAATTATGTGGTGGTAATTACAACATAGGTTATATATGTTGTCACATACACCACATTTCTTCTTCCCCATCATAATTGACATTTGTTTCAACAAAAGAATCATTAATATTATCAGCAAAAATAAACAATTCTCCACTTGTTTTATACACTTTATCAACAAAAAAAAAAAGTAATTCACAATGGTATACATAACCATCAATCTAATCAATGGTGGATTTTGTTGCTTCGCATCACAATTGACGACTTCAACTTTTTTCTCTTTCTCTTTCGCTTTCTTTTTCAATTTCTCCTTCCCCATCACTAGGTCCTTCTCCTTCTCCTTCTTGTTCTCCTTGCCTTTTGGGTTTGAATGTGATACAGAGCAATATTCATTATTTTTTCTTTCACTAATTATACATAGTGATTAAGAAATAGATTTTTTCAATCTCCTACACTTCAAATATTTATGGACAACTTAACAAAACTATATTTCTTAAATCATATGAACAAAATGGTCATAAAAAGAACAACAAAAAATGAATTTTCACTGAATGTTAACATTACATATACATTTTCTCGAATTGTGGCTTTTTGGGTTTGTTAATTTTCTTTCTAAAACAATAAATAATAGATACCATTACACTATTATTCATTTTTCACATCTATTGCCTAAACAGGAAGGCCTTGCACAAATGTTGAACTGAAAGGAGAAGAATGGAATAGTTCAGTGCTGATAAGTCAGGAGTGCCTGGACCAGCAGGACATTGAGAGCGATGATGTTACTGATGAAAGTAATTGTGTATACATAAAAGAAAGCAAGAAAGGGAATTGAAATTTTTCTCTGTTTATTGATCAACATGAAGGAGCTCTTATAGAGTTGTACACAAACTGAAATAGCTAAAAATAGGCTAACAAATATCATGTTAACATACCACTAAAAGCTGCAACTTCTAGCTAAAGACCAGGATACATATTGACTCTGTGTAACTACTTTTATTTGACTAAATCAAACAAATACTGTAAAGTAAATATCTCTCAACCACTCCCTTAAACTGAATGCTTTCAGTTTAATTAAAATGGTTACAAACGCCAAGTAACTTCGTGAGTTTCTGCAATGTGCATAATTTCAAAGGCTTTGTCATTATATCAGCAATTTGATTCTCACTGTTACAGTAGAGAACTTCAATGACTTCATCTTTTGTGAGATCCCTTAAGAAATGAAACCTAACATCTATGTGTTTGCTCCTGCCATGAAACACGGGATTTTTGGAGAGTTTGATCATTGATGTGTGGTCACAATAAATTGCAGTTGGTCCTCTTTGCTTGAACTGCAGCTCCTCAAGTGTCCTTCTGAACCATATAGCTTGACAGGCACAAGCTATAGCAGCTACAAATTCTACCTCAGTGGTTGATAAAGTGACAATAGATTGCTTTTTAGAAGATCAAGCAACAGCTCCAAAACCCAACATGAACACATATCTCGAAGTACTTTTTCTATCATCTTTGTCTCGAGCATAATCACTATCAGTAAAACCCAAAAAACCTAATTTGTTTCCTCTCTTGTAAAACACTCTGCAATCAATTGTTCCCTACACGTAACGGAGAATTCGTTTGGCAGCTGCAAGATGAATCTCCTGAGGGAATCTCATATACCTACTAACAAGGCTGACAGAATACATTATGTCAGGTCTAGTAGTAGTCAAATACATCAAACTTTCCACGATTTGTTTGAACACTCTTCTGTCCACTTTCCTCCCATCTTCTGGATATTTCACAGGTTGAAGACCAGCTCCAGTTGGAGTTTCGGCAAGATTACAATTCTTCATTCCAAACCTGTCAAGGATTTCTCGAGCATACCTTCTTTGAGTAATAAAAATACCAGCAACAGATTGCACAACTTCAATGCCAAGAAAATAGTGCATCATTCCAGGATCAGACATATCAAATTCAAGCATCATGGATTGCTTCAATTTTTCAAACATAGCAGCATCATTTCCAGTATAAATCAAGTCGTCTACATATAAGGACACAACAAGCATCTTTCCTCCTTCAACTTTAACAAACAGAGTATGCTCATATGGTCATTTAGAAAAACCTTCCTTCAAAAAATAGACTTCAATGCGACTATACCAAGCTCGTGGGGCTTGTTTAAGTCCATATAAAGACTTTCTTAGCTAATACACTTTGAATTCATCTCCAACTTTATTATAACCAGGAGGTTGTTCGACAAATACCTGTTCTTTCAAGTCTCCGTGCAAGAAAGCCGACTTGACATCCAACTGGAAAATAGGCCACGAATTTTGTGCTGCCAATGCAATAAATAATCTGATTGTATCATGTCTTGCTACTGGAGTGAACACTTCTTCATAATCTACACCGAATTCTTGCTCGTAACCTTTTGCCACCAAGCGAGCTTTATACTTGTCCACCTCACCATTTTCTTTCAACTTGGTCTTAAAAATCCACTTCACATCGATTGTTTTCTGACCTTATGGAAGCTCAGTCAGCTTCCATGTGTTATTTCTTTCAATATCTGCAAGCTCTTCAACCATAGATTTTCTCCATTTTGATTGCTTTACAGCTTGTTCAAAGGTTACAGGATCACAATCTGCAAAAAGAGCAAAATGAACAATTGGATCCTCAGATTGACCAATTCTTGTTACTTCATAATCATCCATCCATATTGGTCTCTTTCTGCTTCTTGGTTCTCTTGCAACTTCCGGTGAGACTTGAGTCGCTACTTGTTCATCTTGAGCAGTGATTGGTTGCTGCACTACCACAGTATTATGTTGATTTTCAGCTTCATCTTGCCCATCAAAGTCTACTGGAATTTGTCGTTGAGAACCAGATTCACTCCATGTCCAGAAATTTTCTTCGTCGAATATTACGTCTCGATTAATGACAATTTTCTTGGTGATAGGATTATATAGTTTGTAAGCTTTGGAACAATTACTAACACCAAGGAAAATGCATTTCTCACCTTTGTCACCAAGCTTCTTTCTTGTTTGATCTGGAATACGAGCATAACAAATACACCCAAAAATTCTGAAATAATCAACATTAGGCTTTTGACCGTTCCAAGCTTCCTCCGGTGTCATATTTTGAACAGATAATGTAGGACTTCGATTCAAAATATGAATGCTCCAGTTAGCAGCTTCAGGCCAGAAAGCTTTTGGAACACTGCTTCTTGTCAAGAGACTGCGCACCATATTCATTATAGTACGATTTTTGCGCTCACAGACACCGTTTTGTTGGGGCGTATATTCTGCTGTCAGTTTCCTTTTAATGCCATTGCTTTCACAAAAAATTGCAAATTCTTGTGAATTGAATTACTCACCTCGATCTGTGCGAAGTACTTTGATTTGGCTTCCTGCTTCTTTCTCCACCATAATTTTAAAGCTTTTGAAAGCTTCAAAAGCATCAGATTTGGCCTGCAAAAAATAGACCCATGTCTTCCGACTAAAATCACCAATGAAGATAATTATGTATCTTTTACCTCCATTTGAAGATGGATTAATTGGGCCGCAAATATCAGAATGCACCAGCTCCAACACATTTTTGGCTCTCCATGATTTTCCCTTAGGAAATTGATTACGTTGCTGCTTGCCAACTGCACATTATTCACATACTTGAGAAGGAGTTGCAATTTGAGGGAGGACACTGACCATATTCTTCCGTTACAAAGTTCTCAAGCCACCAAAGCTCAAGTGGCCATAACGAAAATGCCATAACCACGATGTATCTGTTATGTTGGCCGAGAAGCAGGACGATCTCGAACTCTGCAACGGAAGTGGAAACATATGATTTGATGTCATGCTAACTTGAGCAATCCAACCCAGCCTTGAATCTTCAATTTGACATAATCCATTTTTAATGGATATCTCATTACCCTTTTCTTGTAGTTGACCAATACTGAGTAAACTGGTATTTAGATCTGGAACATAAAACGCATTAGAAATTGTGTGAAAAGAGTTGTATTTGTCATGTAAAGTGACATTGCCTTTTCCCATGACAGATACAACAAAGTTATCACCGAACTTGACGGTATTGCGGAATCTTTCATCCAATTCAGAAAATGCCTTCTTGTCTCCGCACATGTGGTTGCTACACCCAGTGTCCAAATACCACAGATTTTGTCGAGTTTCTTCACTTGCACAACACACCATCAAGAGAGAAAATTCTTCTTCCTTCTCTGCAACGTTAGATACTTCTGCACTTTGTCTATTTAAATTTGTTCGACATTCTGATTGGTAATGACCATACCTATGGCAGCGATAGCACTCAACATTTTTTTTGTCTACTGACTTTGGTTTCTAAGTTGTTGAGTCATGTCCTCCACGTCCCCTTCCTCTGCCTTGAAACTGATTAACATTCTGCTGATGGTACTGTTGATTACCTCGACTATAGCTTCCTCTCCCCCTACTCCGACCTCGGCCTCTGCCTCGACCTTGCTTTCAACGCGTGCTCTTCTTTGTCCTGCTTGATGATTTTTTGCCCATGAACTAACAAAGAACTTTGCAATTCATCAATGGAGAGTTCATCAATACCCTTCGATTCTTCGATAGAGCAGACAACAAAATTAAATTTCGGTGTCATTGATCGAAGAATTTTCTCAACAATGGTGACATCCTGCATTCGCTCTCCATGGATTCTCATCTTGGTTGCAATTGCCATAGTTCTTGAAAAGAAATCTACAACTGCCTCTCCTGATTTCATACTCAAAGTCTCAAATTCAGTTCGGAGTCCTTGGAGTTGTACCCTTTTTGCCTTCACATTGCCTTGATACTTCTTCTTCATAGAGTCCCAAATTTTCTTGGAGGTTTCTTTGCAAAGAATAGTTTCCAAAATGGAACGATCAATAGGTTGAAACAGATAATTTTTAGCCTTAAGATCTTTCAATTTTAAGACTTCAAATTCTGTTTTCTGAGCTTCCGTAGCTCCTGTTGCTGGTTCTACTACTCCAGATTCAACAACATTCCAATACTCCTTGTACCTCAAGAAGTTCTCCATGAGCATGCTCCAATGATCATAGTGACCATCGAAGCGCGAAATAGCTGGTTGTACGAAGTTGTCTGAGGAAGTCATTGAATGTTAGTTGCTGCTATTGTATGTAATCTAAGCTCTGATACCACTGATGAAAGTAATTGTGTATATCAAAGAAAGCAAGAAAGGGAATTGAAATTTTTCTCTGTTTATTGATCAACATAATGGAGCTCTTATAGAGCTGTACACAAACTGAAATAGCTAAAAATATGCTAACAAATATCATGTTAACAGACCACTAAAAGCTGCAACTTCTAGCTAAAGACCAGGATACATATTGACTCTGTGTAACTACTTTTATTTGACTAAATCAAACAAATACTGCAAAATAAATATCTAACAGTTACGACCCATCAAAGTAAATTGAAACAGAGTCACCTGCTATGGAGCTTGTAAATTTGAAGTACAAGGTTCAGGAGTACACCGAGGAGCGGAAGGATGTTCTGAACTGTGATGCTACTGATCTTCAATATTTGAAAGAAGAGTCACCTGATGTGGCTTTACTGAAGTCAAATGACAAGGTCCAGGACTATGCGGAGGAGCAGAAGGATACTATTGATCATCAAGTATTAACGAGAAAAGACTTACCTGCTGTAAGACTAGGGAATTTGATTGATGAGGTTCAGCTATTCATGGAGCAGCAAAAGGATGATCTGACTTGTGATGCTACTGATGATCAAATCCTCAATGATAAAGAGTCACCTGCTGTGGGGTTAGCGATTTCAAATGACAAGGTTGATGATCAGAAAGATGCTTCAGTATTTTGCACTTCAGCTTCTGAAAACCGCACTGTAAATTTATCAAGAGAGACTGTGACTGCAGAGGATGAGAATTGGAAATCATCGGAAGGTTCAGTATCCAAGAACAATGGAAAGGTTGGTGTAAACACAGCTGAGTTTGTTTCAGTAAGTTCCAAGGTTTCTCAACCTCCACTAGTTGATGCAATTATTGGAGTCAAAAATGTTGTAGCCCAGGAGTCAGAAAAGCCTTCTATAAAAGAACCAAAGCAAAATGTTTACTGGGGTGAGAGAAACAGAAGCTGGATCTGCAAGAAATCTCGTATCATCCTCTGGTTCATCCGTGACTCGTATACCACCACCTGCTCAACCGGTTGGCCTTGGTCGTGCTGCCCCACTATTGGAACCTTCTCCCCAAGTGGTTCAGCAGGCTTGGGTGCATGAAGCCGCGTCTTCAGTACAAAACCAACTTGTTGAAGAACCCACAAATGGAGAATCTGAGGAATATGATGAGATACGCGAGAAACTCCAGATGATAAGAGTTAAGTTTTTGCGTCTTGCTCATAAGGTTGGGCAGAATCCACATAATGTAGTTGTTGCCCAGGTCCTTTATAGATTAGGATTGGATGAACAGATGAGGGGGAGAAATGGAAGTCGTGTTGCTGCTTTTAGCTTTGATCGTCCAAGTGCCATGGCCGAGCAACTTGAGGCAGATGGACAAGAAGCCTTGGATTTCTCCTGCACAATTATGGTTCTTGGAAAAACAGGTGTTGGTAAAAGTGCGACCATAAATTCTATATTTGGTGAAGCTAAGTTTGGTAGTGATGCATTTCAGATAGGGAAAAAGAAGGTTCAAGATGTTGTTGGGACTGTGCAGGGAATTAAGGTTCGGGTAATTGACACTCCTGGGCTTCTGCCTTCCTGGGAAGACCAGCTACGGAATGAGAAAGTCCTTCATTCTGTTAAAGATTTATTAAGGAAACATCATCAGATATTGTACTGTATCTCGACAGGTTGGATATGCAAAGTAGAGATTATGGTGACTTGACATTGTTGCGGACAATTACTGAAGTTCTTGGCTCATCAATATGGTTCAATACAATAGTTGTTCTTACACAAGCTGCATCTACTCCTCCTGAAATCCCCAATGGTACTACAACAAGTTATGACATGTTTGTAACTCAGCCGTCTCATGTTGTTCAGTAAGCAATATGGCAGGCAGCAGGAGATGTGTGCCTTATGAATCCTGTTTTTCTGGTCGAGAATCACTCAAAATGCAGAACAAACAGGGTTGAGCAGAGAGTTTTACCTAATGGTAAAGTTTGGAAGCCTCACTTGTTGCTTCTGTCATTTGCATCCAAAATTTTGGCTGAGACAAGCACATTGCTGGAGTTACGAGACAGTCCACCAGGTCAGACTTATGCCACTTGATCAAGATCACCTCCTTTACCTTTCCAGCTTTCATCCCTTCTCCAGTCAAGACCACAGGTTAAGCTATCAGCAGACCAATTTAGTGATGACAATGAGACTTTATATGATGATCTGGATGAGTCTTGAGATTCTGAAGATGAATCAGAATATGATCAACTGCCAGCTTTCAAACCTTTGACTAAAGTCCAGCTAGCAAAGTTGAGCCAAGAGCAAAAGAAGACATACAATGATGAATTAGAATACAGGGAAAAGCTTTTTATGAAAAAGCAATTGAAGGAGGAGAGAAAGAGACGGAGAATGATGAAGAAAATGCATGCTGCAACTAAGGATTTGCCTATGGATACCAACGAAACAGTAGAAGAGGAGACTGGCAGTGCAGCGTCTGTTCGAGTACCAATGCTAGATTTTGCCTTACCTGCTTCTTTTGATTCTGATAACCCAACTCATAGATACCGTTATCTTGATTCTTCAAATCAGTGTCTTGTGAGGCCTGTTCTAGAGCCTAATGGTTGGGACGATAATGTTGGTTATGAGGGCATGAATGTAGAAAGGTTGTTCGTTATCAAAGACAAGATACCTTTGTCTTTCTCCAGTCAGCTTTCTACGGACAAAAAGGACGGCAATCTTCAAATGGAAATAGCAAGTTCGGTGAAGCATGGGATGGGAAAGCAACTTCTTTAGGTTTTGATATGCAGTCGGTTGGTAAAGACCTTGCTTACACTATAGGCAGTGAGACTAGATTTAGCAATTACAGGAAAAATAAGGCAACAGCTGGTCTCTCAGTAACTCTCTTAGGTGATGTTATGACAAGTGGGGTGAAAGTTGAGGACAAATTGATCGTTAACAAATGAGTATTGCTGGTCATATCTGGGGGTGCTATGTTTGGTAGTTGGGATGTTGCTTATGGGGGTAGCAACATTTAGAGACAGATCATCCTCTTGGTCATTTACTATCTAACGTTGGGGCTCTCGGTCATGGACTGGCATGGAGATCTTGCTATTGGATGCAATTCACAAACCCAAATAACTGTTGGACGATACACAAACTTGATTGGACGTGACAAAAAAGGGTCTGGGCAAGTTCGTAGTATTCGCATGAACAGCTCAGAACAACTTCAGATTGCTTTGATTAGCTTGCTTCCTATGGTCAGAAAGCTGATTAGCTACACTCAACCAGTCCAATTTGGATAATCATGAAAGTGAGGCCATACGTGATAGCAATCCATACAGCAATTGAAAAATTATTCATATAGTGACAATCATTTCATCAGCATTGCTAGGCGTGAGTATATTCTATTGTTTTTCTTTGGCTTTTTACTTAGTTGTGGTTTTGTTTTAAGATATTTTGGAGCTTTTTGATAAGAAAAAGTTGTTCTTGTTTGATTGTTCACAAAAATATTTGCTTTCCTTGACATATAAGTTCTTTTTCCTTTTAGTGGCTTTATCTTTATGTAGTCAGCCTAGAATATGCTGTAAATGTTTACACCTGACATGGATAGATTGGACATTTAGACTTTCTACTTGCATTAAACATATTTTTTTGAAATTGGTAATGTTATATTCCTCAACATTAAAGATATGTTGGAAACCTTCAAAAGACGAACAAAAGAAGAGAATAAGGGTGAAACTACTTACTACAAAAGCTCTAATTTCTCTATATCTGTTTTTTACACCAAAAAAAAAGAAGGAAAAAGGCATAAATTGTCTTCTAAATTTGTCCTAAAAAGTCAGTAACATGTTTAGGACCCGTTTGGCCATAGATTTCCCAAAAAATATTTTGGGGGAAAATTTGGTAAATACTGTTTGTCGATAGAGTTTATCATTATTTGTCAAATATTTTTGGCAAATATCCCAAATTCTCAAATACTAGTTTTTTCAAGTATTTGAGTCAAACTACAGTATTTGGGATCTTTTAAAAATTGAAATTTTACATCAAACTTTTATCTTATACAAATACATCCATTATAGTAGTTGTTTGCATTGTATTGCATCATTTTTTATGTTAACACCAAATATTGATGAAATATTCAGTGAATATGAAAGTGATGATATGATTGTTGATGAAAATGGTGAACAACTCAGGGTAACAAAATCATGTGCTTTGTCTACTTCACTATGTATGAGATGATGTTTGTTGCACTCACTCCAAACTACCACATTGATCTAGTATCATAGACACTACTTGTTATTTGTTGCAATGAAAATCCAATTGGCCTGTAATACAAACTTATGGATCGTTCTGATAGGTAAATTGGTATAAATTATATTTTCTAATAGAATGAAATATGTTTTCTAAGTACTATGACCAAACACATGGTGAAATTTCATTCAAATTTTCACCAAATAACATTTGCCAAGAATAATTGAAATATTATGGTCAAACGCTAGTTTAAACTATGGTGCCGACCTATTACACACCTTTACTATTTAAAAATGAATTTAATACACCCTGAGACGTGTAACAACATTCTCAAATCATGTTGTGTATTAATTACACTCGATGTCATGTCAGCGCCACATAAAATTTTATAATTTCTTACTTTTTTTTTTTGTTTTCTTTTCTTTATTAAATAACTTTTTTGTTAACTCTATTTTTCACTAATTAATCTCTAATTAATTATTAAAATTCTCTATTAGTTATATCTTCTTTATCACTAAATTCTCACTCACTTTATCTCTAATCTCATCAGAGACATCATTCATTTGAATTTATACAAGAATTTTCTTTGTCTTCTCTGGCGAAGAACAACCAACCCCAACCCATTCCCACCATAAGTCCACCTCCACAATGCTATTTGTTCTTCTTTTTCGACGAACCATCAACCACACAACAATCACCACAAAATAGCCACTCAAAATTCAAATCAATCACCAACAAACACCAAATCAGACCCCCTTACCCTATCCCTATGCGATTTTATTCTTTAGATTGTTTTACAGGTGTGTCACCAAGCTCAAAGCGTCAACCATGGCTCCATGAATTTTCAAAGAGCTCCACACTTTCAGATTTCAATAACCAACAAATAACGTAAACAATCAACAACAACACTACTACACTCACATCATTCTGAATACTTGAGGTTGTGATGAAAAATTAAAGATAATCGGAGGGGAAGGAAGATTTTAATTTTTTTAATTCTTTTTCTTAAGGGTAATCGGAGGGGAAGGAAGATTTTGATTTTTCTAAAAAAAAAAATTTAACTTTAATTTTTCTGATGCACCAATTTTTTATTTACTGTTTTTTTTTTTTTGCCACATCAGTTTTAGGAGTAAATAGAATAAGTTTTAAGTAGTAAAGGTTTGTGATAGATCGTTAGGATAGGTTAAGAGTGAAACTGACTTTTTGGGACAAGTTCAAGTGGAAATCTATGTATCTTTCCAAAAAAGAACGATATAATATAATTCCATGTAACTTTGTGAATGGAATTAGACTTATCTTTTCAAAACATTTACTGTTTTTGTATATGCAGTCCACCAGATGCATTGTGGAGTGATTTTCTACCATGTCTTCTGGTTTTTGCTTCGACCGCTTCTAATTCAGCAGCTCAAAAGATCTGTAGTGTGGTAAGGCATGGTCCATTTTGTGTTTGTAAGAGCAAAAAATTAATTTCATAACTGAGCAGTGAATTTACAATGCAAGAAAATATAATTTTGTCTCATCTGTTTTCCCACAAAGTTGACATCTATAATTCTCCTCTTTTTTTTCAAAACCTCTTATGTTCATATATAGTTTACCTTTTGCATATGTCACTCTTTGTTCATGAACTTTGTGAAAATTCATATGTAGGTATTCAATAATACTTGTCCACTATATTATTTTGGAATGTCCAGTAATACTTGTTTACTTTATAAAATCAATGAATTAATAATTTTATACTTAATTTCTAAGCCCTTATCGTTGATGATAGACATTTCTCTATTATATTTTTCAAGACATTATATTTGTTATTTTCAAAGAGATATAGTAAAACTACTCTATTATTTCAATTTTTTAAAAAAGTGTGTAAAGTCAATACTCAATAATGGACAAATATGGAACAAATTACTTGAACAAAATGACTTAGGAAGAAGAAATCTTTGTTGCTTCTATACCAAAGATATTGTTACAATTGAACAAAATGACTTAGGAAGAATAAATCTTTGTTGCTTCTATACCAAAGATATTAATTGAAATGTGTGTTACACGTGTGTTTATTAATGCATACTTTTAAAAATGGTTAGATAGTATTAAAACTATAGTATAATCAGTAAAAACGGATTTAAAGGAAAAAATCTTCATGATAAGTGATGAATAATATAATAAAAATTTTATAATTAATACTTTGTAAATTAATAATCTCTCTAAAATTATATTTTTCGTTGGTCACGACTTAGGTAGTGAAAGAAATCGCCAATTTCGATAAGATAACAGATAATATATTTTCAGCAGACCCCTATATAAATATATGGTCCCATTAATAACATAAATTAGTAATTCTTTTAAAGTACGATAATTTAATAAAGTATTATTTTATTCTATTCTGATTTTTTCTTAAAATTTAAATCTAATTGAAGTTTATCTCTAAATTTTATTATTGCATCCAAGAGCTGTGGTATTGTCTTTTCTAATTGTACCATAAAATTATGATGAGTTCTAAATGCAATAAATGTTTCCTTATACATTATTGGTGTCAAAGATATAGTATCATTTTCCACATTGCTTTTTCCAATGGTGTCCAAAACATTGGTCTTTGCTGGATCAATTTGTCCCACTTCATGGCCTTCTATATCCCACGATAAAATATGTTCGATAATACATCTTGAAAGCTTTCTATTATCACAACAGTACAAGGTTGAAATTAGTAAGATACAATGATTTTGATGTATTCGTTGTACTTTATGTATTATTATTTTTTATGCGAAATCAATAACTATGATACATAAATTAGTAAGATACAATGATTTTAGTATAATCAAAATTAACCTTCTTTAAATCTCAAACCATTTTTAAATTAATAAATATTAAATTATCGATTAAATAATATTTCTATACACTAATAAAATTTTATGGTCCCATCTATATTAATTTATATAGGTTTTACTGTAGCTTTTTCAAATGTTTTGATTATTGAACAATAGCTAATTTTTACATTATTAGTGAACATGCAAGTCAATTACAATATATTTTCCTCCCTATAAGCTTTTCTACTTATAAAACATTCTTTTTTATATATATCCTTATACATTTGTAAGTTTTTCGAAAATAATTAATAGTAACATATTACTTTTATTCCATATTAAGTGAATTTGTAAAACAATGTATATTTATAGAGAAAAAAGATTATGACTTAGATTGAATATCACTTTTCGGTATTGCCTTTTTAGTTATTCTCAAATTATTTTTGAAAATATAAATAATTAAAAATAAAATTATAAATATGAAATATTAACTCTCTCGAAATTATCACTTAGAAAATGTAAATGAGGAGCAAAAGATGTAGACAATGAAAGAAATAAACACGTAAGAATAAATATTTTAAATAAGGTAAAGTTAGAGAAAATCAAGGGAGAGAATATTTCAAATTAGGTAAAGCTATTGAATATCCTCATTACTTTCATTACAAAAGAATATGAGACCCAAAAAAAATGGGCTATTTTCCTTCTTCCTAAAATTTCAAATTTGACTCCAAACTATTTTTTCTTTCCAAATTATGATTGTTTTATTTTTAGTAGAAATGTCTCTCCTGCGTCATTATTTGGTCTTCTCTTTCAAAACTAATTATTGTTATGAAGCTCAATGATAATACCTTATAGTTTTATCTGTTAAATTTGAATTTTTTTAATTAACAAATTTGAACTCCTATAGTTTTATTTGTTATTTGACATACATTTCTCACATTGTATTTATTTATTTCTAGAATTTTGTATCATTTTTTAAATCTTATTAATTTCAATATGTATACTATTTGTATTTATTTTTTATCTTGTATTTTGTATAATGAACTTGTATTTCTTGATTAGTTTGTGTTCATTCTAAGAAGTATGTCAAATGAATCTGTGTAGTTATTAAAAAAACATATTTGTATTTATGTAGCTTTTCATTGTGTATTTTTTTTTTCTTTATAATTTTTTTCCCCTTTCTATAAAAAAACTATAAAAAAAAACTAATAGAAAGTTGTTCTTCCTATAAATAAATAAATAACTAATTGAAATACTTTTGGGATGAATACAAATTAGGAACAAATACAAGATTCATAAAATCATGAAACATGAAATTTTTAATAAATACAAATATAATAGCATACATACTGATTTTAATAAAAATTGAGAAAGGATACAACATTCTGAAAAAAATATATAATACAAAACAAACTAATAGGAAATTGGTCTTCAGCAAGTTTTTCAAAATCTTATTCACCCATTTTTTTTTAATTAATAGTGTCACTGCCCTCTATCTTGAACTTGAATGCGGATAGAATCATGAAAAAACTTATATCTCCTTTCTTGAGCCATTTTAGCCACAATATATATATATATTTTTAATAATCCTAAGAAATGGATAAATCAAAAGAGGAAAAATCCCCAAAAAGTTGATTATATGGGATACCCTCTTATAGCCCTCTTTGAATAAAAGATTATAGTGAAATTTTTATGTTTTCTCCTTATCTAAAACTCTAACTGAAAATGAAGAGATTGACAATACAAGAAAACAAAAATTTACACAGTTTCAAACAAAAACATAGAACA
Organism: Solanum lycopersicum; assembly: GCF_036512215.1. Classification (NCBI taxonomy): domain Eukaryota; kingdom Viridiplantae; phylum Streptophyta; class Magnoliopsida; order Solanales; family Solanaceae; genus Solanum; species Solanum lycopersicum. Next base: position 39,558,692 of record NC_090810.1, read on the forward strand.
ATAGTATACAAAAAAATGATACTTTATCATGATGTATTTACCTATATCAAAAGTTAAAAATGTTTTGCATGACTACTGAGATTTCTTAGAAAAATGGAAAATTTTCAAATTTAAACAAGGAAAAGTTTAAGTTAATTGAGGAGAGAGGGAATATGGATAAAATCTCAATAGAGAAAGGAAGGAAAGAATGTGGGTAAAAAATTGAGAGAAAAAAAAGGAAATGGAGTCTTTTTTTTTCTTTTTTTCACAATAGTGAAGTCAAACGTGAACCAAACTTGAAAATAAAAGGAAAGTAAATGAATTTTGATAATTATGCTAGGAATTTTGACTAGTTTACTAATTTTCCTAAATCATATAGATAACACATGAAAACGTACCGCCCACAACATTCTTGGACCTCATGCATGGTCAGTTCTTCTCATAACTGCAGAACAATTCTATCAACTGAATCTAATGTTGTTTCAACTGCATTGAACTGAACTATATATGCTAGAGTTATCAACTATCACAGTAACAGGGTTACAATGCCACCCCTGTAATACTCACACTACTGCATTACCAAATCTATTTTCAATGTTCATGATTTGAAGAACACTTCATAAAAGAGGAAATTGAATTTCATAAGCCCCGTATTCTAGAGAAAAGATTGAAATGTCCCATCACCCATCTCTTTCATTATTTCTTAAACATCGTTGAGAGCTAATTACTTTTAAAAATACAATTATTACAAAGCAACCCTTGTTCAACAAATTAAATGAAGAATAAAAATGATAAACAAGGAAAACCAAAACTCAGCCACACTATTCTACAAAAAGAGTCACTCTACAACAATCTTTGCCTACCCAGGCAAACACTGCCATGCAGTAAGAGTATGAACAGGTTTCTCCATGGCATTGCTAGCAAAAATCTTTAATCACGTGGTATCAACAGCTCTCCAGATTGATCTTTAATCAGATCACTGGACTCGCATCGCAAGGGATCTGCATATTGGCAATTAGAGCAAATCAAGTAGAGGGGGTTGCTCTGGATGAGACTTTGCATTACCAGACCCTAATGTTGAGGACCTGAGTTGCCCTTGATTTCCCCTACCTCTTCCCCTTCCTCTACCGACAGCAGTTAATGGAGGAGGAGCCAACCTTGGAGCAGTCGGCTCACCCTTGTTCGAAGAAAATATTGATCCAATATTGGTTGCTCGACCACTAGAAGCACCCAAAGCTGATGATGACCCTTGACTATGTTTCATGAATCCAAATGAACTCTGTGAGTCAAGACCCCCACTACTGATACTATCAGGGCGTGATGTAATCCCTTGATTCTGTTTCAAGGGCTGTGAAGAAATTGGGGTGCTGAAAGCCCATGGATCAAGGCCATTTGTTTGAGAGTTTAAACCATTAAGAAGAGTAGCACTATTGTTAGACACGGGTCTGTTTGCGAACGGGGCCGTTGTTCCATTGTTCAAAGAGTGAGAAGCAGCTGAGGAACCACTAGATCGGGGAGGCCAGTTAGCAAAAGGATCAATATCATCAAGACTTGAACCCAATGCCCCCTTGTTTTCTAATTGTTTCTCAGAATCACTTAGAATGGTAGTACCAAATGACGAAGGTTTAGGAGGCCACTCCACATCAACTGCAGGACATGAAGATGATAGTTGCTGACCAGATACAGTAGATGTCATGTATGACTGTGAAGGCCCAGAAGTAACTTGGATAGACTGTCCTGCAGAAGTAGACTGGGAAGGCAATGCCATAGAAGACTGCACGGTGGTTGAAGATCCCCTTGGTGGAATCCAGTCTTCATCCCATGACGGGCTGCGTTTTGTGGTAGACTGAGAACTCACACTTGTTTTGTTCACATGTCCAGGTATCTGAGCATCAACAGTAAGAGATGATTTTATGTTTACTGCTGGATTTCCTGAGTCGCTCAGTGTTACTCCTCGCTTCTCTTCAATCTTCCTGTAAAATGTGCATGACAAAAAGATGGAAATGATATAAATGAAGAACCCAATAAATTTTGCAAGTTCTCTCTACTAGAAGTCCTTAGGCATACAGAAGGGCAGAATCCTGTAATCTAAGAAAATACATTAGATTGCACCTAGGGCGGGCATGCTCCATTCTTCTAGCTTGTCCTATTAAAGCTTTCAGTTTGCATGCTAGGATATTATCAGCCTTTCCAGTAAAATCAAAAAGATTCCTACCAACCTCTAAACTCTATCCACAAAACCATTTGTGTTCAGCCAACAGTTGTCAAATTTGAAATATGATTTGATTTATTCCCATTCACCACATTGTAACGCCACTGGATGGTGATAAGAAACAAATCTCTGCCGCCTAACCTATTTGATTTTCCTGAAACTGTCATCCCACTCTTTGGATACAAGAATTCTCTCAATTCTGGATGCAGCATTAGACCTATCTCCTTTAATCCGAGTATAATCCCCACCACCACCACCAGCTGAAAGTCCACCATCAGCTCTATATCTTCAAAGAAATCAGAGAAATCCTACATTTTTGTGGTTCTCTGCAATTTATTTTTTCAGATGGGAACCTTGTGACACTGAAATCTCCACAAATGGCCCAAGGCCATTCAAATAGACTTGCATAACTCAATTCCTCCCATTAATACTCTTTCCTATCTCCAATTTGGGGCTTACATTCCTGTACATGTAAAACTGTTTTTCCTTGGTTTCCTCTTCAACCTTCTTTTTCGTGTGTGTGTGGGATGGGGGTTGGTTGTCTCCATTAAGCAAAAATCAGTGTTATCCAAAGCAAAAATGCTCTTAGGTCGGTTGGGGCTTTAAGCGCAAATAAAGCCCAACGAGTTGGCTTCAATGAAAAATGGTGCAAAGATAGAATTTTTTTTTTATATATGTTTAGTTCAAAACTAATAATTATAAGCATGAATGACAAATATATGACAAAGAAATTGAAAGAAGTTAAAATAAGTAAAAATATCAATTGTTTAGTGTTGCCTCTTCAGAAGAGGATCACTAGCAAGGAAAAATATGCCTTAGAACCTTGATGACAATATTGAAGCGCACATTACGCGAACTGAAGCGCTCAACATGCTTGAGCCTTGTTTCAGGGCTTAAACGTGCCTTTAACAACACTGAGCAAAAGCAAAGAATGAAGCGAACAAGTTTTGCAGTTGGTATCCAATCCAATTATTCATGATGGAAATAATCACAGAACAAGAAAATACCAGTTACCAGTCAGTTCATATATGTTATTTTATCATCTGAAATTCCTAGCACCCCTATGTATGACATATGATGAGAGAAAATGAGTATTGGTGGATGGATGTAAATGGTAATATACCTGAGAATCTCCTTTACAAAAGCCATGTATTTTGCAAATTGCTGAACGTTTAATTGTTGAGCAATGAGAAGGGGCAGGAGAAGTGGAAGGACATGTTCTGCCACAAATTCTATCCCATTCTGAGGAAAAGTAAATTTTAAGTAAAAGCTAGGCAAGTGATCAGATACTATCATTTCAAACACGAGTAATAAGGTAGACCAAGATAAAATATACCTTCTTCAAGATGGAGTTGGCTACCCCAAGGGTACACATAAGAGTTGGTGCAGAACGATCAACCGCAGTACAACATTGTATTGTCTGTAAGATCTCTAGAACAGCAGGCTTGTCCAGTGTGTGGACCATGTCTCCCAAACATAATAGTGCATTGACCCTCACCTGACAAGAAAAAAAATTGTTCCTCTATCAATCTTCAACTTGATCAACAAACCCAAAGAAGGGTGGCTTATCAACAACCAGTGACTTCAACTTGGTCACCAACCAAAAGAACGGCCTAGCTCTACAATCAGTGACACTAGAAAAGGAACTCATGGGTCAGGAGAGAGAGATTTATGTTTGGGCCTAACACGAACAGAGTGGACCATGCCAGAACGCACAGCAGATTTACTCAGTTGCTGAATCAGAAGGAAAGGGGGAGTAAAACTCAGAAAAATGGTGGAGCATGATTCCATCATACATATGGTGGTCCATATGGAAGGAGAGAAACAGTACGCACTTCGAAAACAAGGCTAATACTTCTGAGAAGGTTAAATGGTTGTGAATGACAACCTTTCATTTTTGGTGTAAAGAAGAAGGAATAAATCAGAATGCACAAATTATAGATTTTATAGGAAATATGTAATCTAGTAGTTGTTTTGTCGTAGATTGATAATTTATGTAAATCTTTTGGAGGCTGCCAGCATGTCCTTGCCCTTGTTTAAAAAAAAAGAAAAGAAAGATTTATGTTTGTTCACAAGGGAAAAAGCTAATGTGACCTACAATATTTTTATGTATGTTCACATGGTAAAAAAACTAACGTGACCCAAAAGTCAGGAAATTGATATACCAAAGCACTCATCCTATCAACGCAAGCAGTATATTTCCCTGGAAGATGACAAATCGCTAAGAATTTCAATTCCCAACATTCAGGATTTTCTGGTGTTTTCATTTTCAGTCACAATGCTCTAGAGTAACTCATGCAATAACATTCCTGCACAAAATGTTAGACTACGTACCGCAGCAACAGTCGTTTTCAATGCCAACCCATGAACGCGAGGCATGATTGCCTGTTTTACTAACTGCAAATAGATAAGTACATAAATAAACAAGCATTTACAAACATAAATATGAAACTACTTCCAAGTTAATAGCAGTGATACTAGTTCTCCAGAACTTAAATTCATATTTACTCGCATCCACATTAATCTATCCCCTAGGACATATGTGGTAACACATCAAGGTTTTACATTTACATCCAAGAATTAATATCTCCCCTGCCACATATCCAGGTTATATCAATGTTTAACGAAAGAGAAATTATTCTCATTGTCTAATCCTGTTGCAAAAAACTAATGTCAAGCGGTCAACTAATAATAGCTTACCATATGCATAAAAACCAACTGTAAACAAACTTCAAATTCAAAGTAAAGTTCAGTAACTCCACTTGAAACATCCAATAAAAGGCTAAGACTTGTCAAATAATGTGTCGATGTTTGTCTTAAATCTTGAATACTCGGATTAAACCATTTTTTTGAACCTTTATGGAGTAACTTCCCAAATGGTCACTAACCAAGTGAAATTAACTAGTGAAGTCATTTATCTTATATTTATATCAATAAAGTCATTCAACTTGTAATTCATATTCTGAGAAATAACTCTAACCGGAAAAGAACTTTCTCCACCAGAAAGATGATTTGAACTCCCCACAAACTTGAAGTTCTGATAATTTTCATAAGGATTATATTTTTCAATTCTCCTCGGTACCCATTCTCTGAATATCTTGAATTCTATTCACTTATTTGGCAATGATAACTTTTTTTCCTCTTGATTGCCTTCAAACTCATTAAGACATTTTGAACTTTTCTGTTAAAATGATAATTTACTGCTAATCCAGCACTTGCGAGTTAAATTATTTGATCAGCTTTAGCAAAATTTACATATGTAATAAAGCTAGATATAGCCAAGGTGATGTATCACCTCTCTATGACCGAGAAAATTATTTATCTTTTATTTTCTTTTTTTGAATTTTTTCTTTCATTCTTTTCCATAATAAATTTGTTTGATGTAATTAAAAGAAAGTCTACCGTATTTACTACATCTAATTATATGTTATGAGTAACAAAAATACCTCCATCTATTACATTCTCTACTAAAATAGCAAGTTTCCTCAACTCCCTTCTAACTTATTTTTATGGCTTAATTAATCTATAAATAACGATGTATGGAGTTGCTGCTTGTTTATTTCCGTTTTTTCATTTCTTTATTTTTTTTTATAAATATTTTTCTCCTTTTTTGTATTTTTTTTTTCCTTCAGTTTTTTCGTAGACCACGCGTTTAATCATCAAAAGAGAGGACATAAAAAAGATGATGTGATATTCTTCATAATTTCTTCTTGTGGCATAATAGCGTTTGATGAAGATCATAAATATATTTTTCATAATTTCTTCTTGTGACATACCAAACATAAGTTCATCAAGATTAAGAACGAATTTTGAAGGCGGTGTAAGATTCATCAAAGAGAGATGCTCATATTAGTTTGGTACAAGTTCATCAAGATGAAAAAGAAGATTTGATGGTCTTGAAAGATTCATGAAGAGACATTATCATATTAGTTTGGTGAAGTAGAAATTTGAATGATTTACAAATATAAATAGATTCACTTTTGTTGCTTATTTTAGTATTATTAGTTACCCCAAATACAAGAGATGTGTAATGACCCTCCAGATCATTTTCTTCATTTTCCGATCCTTTTAGCGTTTAGAGCTTTCCTGTAGCTTCGATCGCCGGGTCATTCGTTTGGGTTTCGTGCCGGGTCATTTGTTTGGGTTTTGTGCAAGTTCCCATATTTTGGAGCATCTGAAACTTGGACGGTTGACGTCAATAGTTCAGAAAGACGGTTTCGTTATGCAATTCTAACGATTTAGCATTATTCTTATATAATCTACCAAACGACCCCTTAGACTATGCTAAATAACTTCAATATTATAATTTATACTTCAGACAAAAACAGTTAAGACTATGCTAAACATTTCGAATTTGCGAAGAAATATGGTTCAATCTGAATGAATTGTATCTGCATCACATTCTAGCCCATCATTATTATAAAGAACATGTAGGTTACAGTCTGGCTCCAATTCCATGGCTCATGATCCAATATCTCTTTATTTCTACCATTTCCATGAAAATGACAGCTTTTTTTTATTATTATAACAGTGGTCCAGTACAGCTTCCATGCACCTCTACCAACTCCAAAGGATACTTGTCACCTCCCACAAGCAACAAGTACCAGGTAAGTCGACTATAACGATACCCAAATTATAGAAGATAGCAGGTACTTTATGCAAGTACAATGCCTTTCACAAATTTCTCACCCCTATAAAGCAAACTAAGTAAAAATGTTTCTAACCACCCTGCAGCCCTATACCCTATTTTCACTTCATTTTGGCACTCATTCTTAATCAATTTAGAAGTGCCTGAAGATCTTCATCAGTGATGAAACTTCATTAAGAAACTACCATTAGAGGAACAGATTATACGCCTTTTTTCCTTTCCTTTTCCGGGTAGAACCAGTGAATTCGATACAAATGTATATGAATCTCAATTCAGGCAACCAACTGATGTGACACTTTGAAATAATAAAGGACTTTTGCCATTTCTTGCCTCAAAAAAATATAATAAAGGGCTTCAATTACCTGAAGATCAAGTTGCTTAGCAAGTGCTACAGTCTTTTTCAGGACTTCCTCTTGCAAACGTGGATCAGTATCATCATAAGCTCGGACAAGCATGGGCAGAACATGTGAGATTAAGTGGTCCTGACTAGCCTACAAATGAGAAGATGAGATGAGTGACAAAGCAATGATAAAAACAAGCACCAAATATATGTCAACAAGGTGGAGAAACTTCCTACGGTATATATGGGTCTACAATTGGGGGCAGGAGTTAGGAGAGACATGCAAGAAGAAATTGGTGCCTTTAAAAATGCAGTACTTATCTATTGGGGATGATTGACTTTAGCGAATACTGTGTTGCAGTGGAAGAGCCAGATACACCGAAGGGTGGTCAGTTACTATACTATGTTATAGAGAATTATATGAGAAAAAAAGAAGATTAATTCGAGTCTACTTCAACAGTGGGGTGCAGATATATATGTGTTAGTGGAAACAAAATTGACAGGAGCAGATACACAATTGATCAAACAATTGTGGTTCAACCAATGGCTGGGAGAACTACACTTAGAGGCTGTGGGGAGAAGTGGGGGTATAGTAGTTTTATGGGACAGGAGAATGTGGAAAGGTGAATTGGTGGAGGCTTCTGGGCAAGTAATCACATGTAGATTTGAAGGCATTCATACGAACTTAAGTTGGCTCCTTAGTTCAATTTATGCTGATTGTAACAAAGTCAACAGAAGGGAGTTGTGGAGGGATCTAATCAATCTAAAGAACACATGCACAGGTCCTTGGCTGTTTTGTGGGGATTTCAATGTGACCAGATATCCCACGGAGAGATCAACCGGCCAGAGATTAACAGGGGCTATGTCTGACTTCACAGATTGGATAAATGAAATGGAGCTAATTAACCCCCCTTTATTTGGAGGATTGTACACGTGGAGAAGAGGTGAAAATCATTCGACTGCTTCTAGATTAAATAGATTTCTTCACTCTCATCATTGGGATGGCTCTTTCTCACAAATTAGACAAAGTCTTCTACCGAGACTAGAGTCTGATCACAATCCAGTGATGCTAACTTGCGGGAGCTAAAATTGAAGAAATCTTATTTCAAGTTTGAACAATGGTGGATGCAAGTAGAAGGTTTCAGGGAGAAGGTAAACGATTGGTGGTGTTCCTTCTCAGTAAATGGGACCCCTTCTTTTATCTTAGCTTCCAAATTGAAGTTATTGAAAGGGAAGTTGAAACAATGGGGTTATGAGAACAAAGTCAACTGGAAACAACAGAAGGAAGAGATACTCAATCAAATTGCTTGTCTGGAAAAGATACAAGAGCAGAGAATATTGACTGATGATGAACTCCTTCAAAAATTCATCTATTTAAGGAATTTGATGAAGCTTCCAGGAATGAGGAGATAGCTTGGAGACAGGTCAAGAATGTAATGGCTCAAACATGGAGACAAGAACACCAAGTACTTCCATAGGATGGCCACAGCACACAAAAGAATAAACTTAATTGAAAAGTTGGAAGTAAATGGCAGAGAGTTGACTGATACTGATGAGATAAAAACAGAGATTACCAATTTCTATCAGAATACAGAGAAACTGAGAATTGGAGGCCTGGTCTTAACTTACAAGGCATTGAAAGACTCAGTTTGGAGGAGAAGGACTGGTTACAAAGACAGTTCGAGGAAGAAGAAGTGGTAGAAGGAATCAAATTGTGTGCAAGCGACAAAGCCCCTGGCCCGGACGGGTTTCCCATGAGCTTCTATTAAAACTTTTGGGAGATGCTCAAGGTAGATATCATGAATACTGTCAGACAATTTCATGATCAGCAGGTCTTTGAGAAGAGCTTGAATGCCACCTTTGTGGATCTTATCCCAAAGAAGACAGGCAATTGAGCTTCGGGACTTCAGACCCATAAGTTTGATAGGCGGGGTATACAAAATTATAGCGAAGCAGCTAGCTGAGAGGTTGAAGAAAGTAATCAGCAAACTGGTAAACAAACATCAAATGGCATTCACAAAAGGCAGACAGATCATGGATGCTGTCCTTATTGCTCGCGAATGTGTAGATACTAGACTCAAAGGGGCTGACTCTGGAGTTATGTGCAAGCTAGACATTGAGAAGGCATATGATCATGTTAACTGGGAGTTTTTGCTCAATATGTTAAAAGAAATGGGGTTTGGTGAGAGATGGTTGAGATGGATTGAGGTCTGTATAAAAACTGTTAGGTTCTCCATTCTGATAAATGGAGAACCTACTGGTTTTTTTCCCTCAGAAAGAGGTCTTAGACAGGGAGACCCTTTGTCCCCTTTCCTTTTCATCATAGCCATGGAAGGATTCAATAGTATGATAAGGGTGGCTACTCAAAACTCACTGTTGCAAGGATTCAAAGTAGGCAATCTCTCAGGGGTGGATATGCTAATTTGTCATTTGCTTTATGCTGACGACACTGTCATATTTTGTGAAGCTAAGGAGGAACAAATTAGAATTGTCAGAATGATATTGGTAGTCTTTGAGGCGGTCTCAGGCTTGGCAGTCAACTGGAGGAAGAGTTGTATATATCCCATCAAAGAGGTTACACAGATCCAGGCCTTAGCAAACATTTTAGGGTGCAGAATTGAAAAACTTCCAACTGTTTTCCTAGGTATGCCACTTGGAAACAACCATAAAGAGCTAGTGATATGGGATGGTATAATTGAAAAAACTGAGAAGAAGCTGGCAAACTGGAAATCTCAATATCTATCCTTCGGTGGAAGAATCATTCTGAAAAACTCTGTACTAGACTCTTTACCTACCTATGTGATGTCCCTATTCCCTAATGCCGGCCAAAGTGGAAGAAAGACTTGATAAATTAAGGAGGGATTTTCTTTGGTCGGGAATCAAGGAAGGTAAAAGAATACATCTTGTCAAATGGCAAACTGCTTTGCTGAGTAGAAGCTCAGGGGGGTTAGGGATCAGAAACTTGGGTCTACAAAACAAGTGTATTAGCAAAATGGTTGTGGAGGTTCAGAAGAGAGGATCAAGCACTTTGGAAGGAAGTTGTCAGTAACAAGTATGGCCAGAGGTTGTCTAAGTATCAAGAATATAAAAAAGCAGAATCAAAGCCTGACGATGAAATGGTTGTGGAAATTTGCTACTGAAGAAGGAATGTTCTGGAAAGAATCTTGCTAAGTATGGTATGGAAGATAATTGGATGACTAAGAATGTCATAACACCCTACTGATGTTCAGTCTGGAGAGCTATTAGGAATCTTTGGCCAAAGATGCAGGTCAGAACTAAGGTGAGGATAGGAAATGGACAGTAAACCTCTTTTTGGCATGACAAGTGGGCAGGGCTTTTAACAATGAATTAACAACATCCGGAGCTATACACTCTAAGCCAGCAACAAGAAGCCACAGTTGCCGTGATGTGGACTGGACAAGGATGGAATCTATATCTAAGGACATATCTGAATGATTGGGAGATTGGGAGGATAACAGAATTCTATAACACAGTAGCACGTTATAACAATCTGACTGACTAAGTGGACAGACTAGAATGCAACAGAAACAGTAAGGGAATTTTTTCAATCAAATCTGCATATAGGGAGCTAAATGTAGAAGTGGTGAAGGAAAGAGATTGGCCTTGGAAGATGATATGGAAACCAAAAAATTCCCTACAAGCACCAAGGAGGTAAGGATTCAAGAAACACACTAGTAGGAATAGAAACTAAAAATGCCTTCTGCTGCCTAGCATCAAATGCACTTAATGGGTTGAATCTGAATGATTACGATTCAGACCTCCATTAAGTGCAAACAAATGAGACCTAAGTAAAGCTATTGGCACTGTCAGCAGTGAAAACCTATAGTATTTCGCAGTCTTCATAGATAAGCTTGGTTTTCTTTTCCTTGCTATTTCTACATTTTTTCCCTCCCTCTTGTAAGGTTTTTAGGAGGAATTGCTATCACAAGTTTGAATATATATGTACTGCGATCATTATAGATGACCTGGATTGTTGAATATATGTGCTGCAATTGTTAAAAATGACCAGGTAAATATGGTTTTCAGTACTACCGTGAAATACAAATGTTACAGTTTAAAAAAAAAAAAAATGACCAGGTAAAAAAGTTTAGAGAACAACCAAAAGGCAGCAGCAACTTTATCTTACCTTGTTGATAATAAGCTCTGCATGCTTAACAAGTAACAATAATGTTTCACCTGCTGCGCTGTTTAAAACAGGAACAAGAGCTGGCAGGGTCGATATCCCAAAATCACTTTTATCCTGCAGTGGCCACTCTATTAGTCATACTGCACAAAATTAATAGATAATAGATGTGCAGAAGAAGTGAATCAGTTAATCATAAGGGCACAGCCTATAAAGATGAGTCATTGTAATTCAATCAGAAAAATTAGGATTAATCTTTGTACTAATATACAAATTAATTTTGAAAATTCAGTAACAGAAAGGTGAAGAATACAAGACAAACAAAATGACGTGAATATGCAAGAGTACATTTATAATGTGGAACATTTTTCTGAGTACAACATTATTACAAGGAGAAAACACAATGCAAGCTAAACCAAACATTGTGCCCAGCATGACTGCTTCACTGTTGTGTCTCCCTTTTCATAGATCATACTTGATTTTATTATGCTTCACTTGAGCCGAGAGTCTATTGAAACAGCCTCTCTACCTTTGCAATGTAGGGGCAAGTCTGTGAACACACCACCCTTCCCAAACCCCACTTGTGGGATTACACTTGGTATGTTGTTGTTGTTGTCGTAAACATAAGATTGAGCTATGCCACATGATTATGCAATGGAACATGTATAATGTGAAACATCTTCTGGAGTACAAAATTATTACAGGGACAAAACACAGTGCAAGCTAAAACACATCAGGATATTAGATTCAGATGTATAGAACAAGATTGAGCTATACAGACATATAAACAAAGATGTGAGTTATTACTTGACAGAGCGACGTAAATTAGTAAAGCTAACGTGTACAGAAAATATCTAAGACCTGCAATGCTCTGTGAATGGCAGTCAGGTAGATTAGATTAGCTCAGTGGGGCACCCAAGGGTGTGACCTAATGGCCAATGAAGTGGTTGAGAGTCGTGAGGTCTCAGGCTTGAATCCCTGCACTGATAATAATTTGACTTCACGAGAAATTGAATAAAAGGCTGCTAAACTAGCCTATCTCTTGCGTGTACCAATTGACACAAACAAGGAAGCTATAAGTAATGCACCTATGGAACTCATGGAGAGTTCGATCCTAGCGCAGCGGAAACAAAAACACTAGGTGATTCCCATCTGACATAGCCTGGTCGATACCTGTTGCTGGTGAGAAGTGGCAGGTATCCCGTGGAATTAGTGTCATCAAAAAAGGATTAGCTCAGTGGGTGGGTGAGTTAAAATTATTTTGTATAATTAATTCAATCAGTCAGTTAGCTCAGTTCATGCATTCTTTCATTTTCCAGAATTTAGGCAGGAAAAGTTGGTTTGAATTTTGTGCTTAAGTTTATATATTATATTGTTGCCTTTCAAGAAAAAGTCAGTTTTGATTTTCTCAAGATATCCTCTCGGATTAATCTACATTTAGATAATTGGGTGTTCTTCAATTGTTTAAAATTATACACAATGTTCCTTAACAAACACTCCATGATAAATTGTTCTAGTCATTGATAACATACATAACATGCTTCTTTCCAAAACAGTTTATAGTTACAATTTTCTGCTTCACGGCCTAAATAGTCATTCTAAGTCACTAAATAGGTCCAGTAATTAACTAGTGAGAATCCATAGTAATGTTTACTTCAAGAGTGAGACTACCCCACCCTATTAAATGACTCTAAATCTCATTCAGCTGGCGAATAACATGATTGAACGAATGATACTATGCAGCAACATATTCAAACATACACTCAAAATGTAACAACAATTGGTGGAGTTCTGCTTTGGATTAAAAACTAGTCAAGAGTAACAGTTATACAAACATCAGATTAACATGCTGACCAGAAAATACCTGAGATTCTGCAATGGTCAGAACCATGGGAAGAATCATGGGTTGCATTACCACGTTCCGGAGCTCTGCACAAAGTGGAGGAAGAACCTGCATCATAATACAAAAGTAATAATTCTCCGCTCATTCAGAATTGCAAAAGCAACTAACAGCAGTATTTGAGCAACAGAAGACCTCATTACAGAATATTGACTTAGCAAATCAAAGATGACTTATAAACGGGGATAACCTTCCAACCTTATAACGAAGTACACGGGAGTCAAAATCTTTCCACATGTCAGATAATGCCTTTAAAAACTCAGATTTCTGCATGTTATCTCTTTCCTACAAAATGAAAAATGTCCTCAATACTCCAAGCTTTAGACAATTTGCAACACTGTACCCTTGCCAAACATAAAGAATATATTTCGGCAAGCATGCTCAAGCTAAAATATGGAACCATACAAGCATGTGATCCAGGAAGCGAAGAGCACGCAACCTAGTGTCGTCACGGAAAAAAGATGAACCTGTAAGGAAAAGAAACAATTTTCGGTGAAATTTAAATTCTTGATGCATAAGCTTGATTTCAAATAAGTTGAATTAATATCTATAAGAACGGGATATGTAAACTGCACTTCTCAATCACATTTTCCACCTGAGATCAATTATTCTTGCCATTCATTAAAAAAAAGAATAATCAATTATTCTTATCATTATGATTAGACGAAGCAGAATACACTCTCGGTTAAACAAGAAAGTACAAAGTTCCACCGTATTCACCTCCACTAAACACATTGCCCAACAATGGCTAAAAATTAAGCTTATTTCCAAAAATAATGATCAGTATATTTCACATTCTCACTTGCAGGTCATGTCCTAACACGTAATTGTTCTTTGTTATTGTTCCAACACTTTATTATTCTTTTCTTTCTGTTTTTCTTGGTAATTTGGAAATGCCATATCTTCAATCTATACCAACGCCACTTTCTCAATTATATGATCAGATTATTGAAACTGAGATATTCTGGTTTAAGGCCTTGGCAACATGGGCAAAGAGAGAGATTGAATTTCACTTGGTAGGAATAATAAATAATTATGATGAACCAAGGAATATGCCACTATAAAATTTAACGACTTAGGACCTAACTTGTGTAGACTCATCATTTTTGTTGCCGCACCTGTGTCGACATGAAACCAGTGCGGGTGCAGGTTTGGAATTTGGTCAAACCCACATCAGATACTTTGAGGAGAGTCGATGGACAAATTTTGGGGGAAATTGAGATTTTGATAAAAGATAAAATAGATTTAAGACATGAGGAATGGCATACCTTAACTCTTTTTTTAGCTTTTCCTCTTGGTCAATATTTGTTGCTTCGTGTTTCATGCCAAACGGAGAGAAACTAAGAATTCAAGCGGTTGTGTTCTGACTTTTGGTATATGGTAGCAATGATTTGTAAGGAGAGTTGGTGGAAGGCCTTGAATAACTTTCTTTATCTTTTTTGAGGGAACAAGAAAGTTTGAAAGAAGTGGGGGTCTTGGGAAAGACTACCTAGAAGTTCTTTCAAAAATGAGAATATCTTTATAGCTCGATTTTTATAATTTTTAATTTTTTAGCAGAATCCCAGAACCCATATCCATATCGGGATCGTACTCCCAAATCTTAAAACTTAGATTTTGCCAAAACTGACCCTTGGATTCGCATCCGCGTCGGATAACCGCGCCTGAGTCCAATCAACTTAGTTTAGGACCCCCTCTAATCCGTGGTATTTATGTATTGTCACACGATTCAGATTGATCATTAAAAGTTTAGAGATAAACAGCCCCCTTGATGATGCAAGCTTTTTTACAATATTCCAATATTTTACGGTATCATCCCACCTGGTGGGATTATAGCGGATATGTTGTTGGTATTGATGATGAGTAAAATGTAGATGTGAAATGGATGAAGACTAATCATGATGATATTGCACTTCATGACATGCTTCCAAATGTTGTCTGCAGTAAAGCAGAACATAATAGAAAACAACGATACTAATGTAACAAATAAAACTATTTTCTAAATTATCAAGGCTCTGTGCTGTGGGGTTCCTGAAATATATTTTTCACTCTTTCTTCTTCTTCCTTGAAAATAGAATAAACTACCAGAAAGATAAAGAAGATTGGTTGATATAAATGCATAAACCTCACGAGACATTAAGGCAATGGCAACACTTACTTGTAAAACCCAAGGCAGTTGGTCTCAAAGCCTCATTTGCAGAAAGCATATTGTGCAAGTCCGGAACTAGTTCTTGTGGAATCGAAGAGAAAGCCTCGCTGGATAAGTAATTCAAATTATTCATATACTGCAAGAAAGTTGTACAAGGACCACTATTATCAAAAGAAACCCTTAAACAAGAGCAACAATAATTCCAAAGTAATATTTCATCAATATTCATCTAACACATCTCAAAGAGAATACATCAGCAATGCAACAAGGTACTACTATATTTAACTTTCATAACTCTCAAATATCTTCAATTTTAGAGGAAAAGATGTCTCACTCAGGAAAAATTATCTTGGTTGAGTTAAAAGTTTGCTAGTTTTGGTTGAGACGATTCCATTTGATCACAGAAACTAAGGTTCATGAGTAACTCAACACCAAAGAGCACACCGCTTTTTCTCCCCTACAAGAACATATAAGTTCATTTGCAGCTTAAGACATACATAAAGGAATACCCCAACTCCCTTTGGCCTAGATCACTAAGTCAATTTATCCTCAACTATCACATATTTTGAGAAAGAAAATTGCAGGATAATTTTAGAGATGTACCTAGTAGCTACACATAAAGTTTTAGAATGAGAAAAGAGTAATATTTGAACTTTTGAGTGATTCCCATTTGGGTTTAGGAGTGGGAATCCACAGTTCTACACTAGATTTGGTCAAACCAAACTTGGGTGCTTTGACAGTTTGACTACACATATGGTAGTATATATATTCACATACTAGAATATTTTCTATTGTACAAGATACTAGAACATTTTCTACTATACAATATTAAATGCTTACAAAGAATTTAATCGTACTGGTGATAACAAATCCGAGGTCTAGATCTGCACCCATGTGGGTCCTCACACCCATATATGAGCAACATAACCTTAGGGCAGATACATAGCATGGATTAAATCAAGACCTTCAAAACTTGCACATGCAGACAGTTCAATAAAGAGAGAGATAATGAGTAGGTGCCCAACTTGTTGGTGGCTTTAAGCCATGAGGTAGTCACACCCAACTTTAACCTTATTTTGTACTTTTTTAGCCAAAAAGTAAGTGCTTAAAGCACTTTTTATCTTTCCCAAAAACCACAAAAATTAAAAAAGAGCTTAAAAACACTTAAAACGAGTCAATCCAAACACCCTCAAAATCTAGTATGAATAGCAATGCTAACAGGATGCTACACACAATTGCCAGTAATTAAGTTAAAAACAACTACATTTGCAAGTACCATTTTCACATTGTTGTGGCAGTCCAACAGAGGCTTCCGAGCAATCAAGTGGTAGGCAAGGCATCCAAAACTGAAAATATCAGAGGAGCACCCCACAGAAGATGTCTTACTTCGAACCAGCTCTGGTGCAGTGTAGTCTAGTGATGGCTGAAGTGGTATAATAGAGTCTTCAACATCATATTCCTGACAATCCATCAGATAATAAAGCTATTTTTAGTAACTATCACCTCCAGACCAAAATATCTGATAGATAAACTTGTTTAAATGCAGAAATTTTACATGTAATGAATAATACAAGGCATCGCCAGCTTGATAAGCATATTCTTTAATCACATTAAACTAAGACTTAAGTTAGGAAAGGAGGGAAGCGTGACGAAAATTCTGGCATACTAAGAGCACCTAAAAAGGTTGCTTTCATTTCATGGTGTGTGGTACCAGACACTACTAACAGAAGATGATTTGAGAAAGAAGGGAAAGTTGGTGGAGTCGGTGTTGCTTGCGTTAAGGGAGGTGACAGAAGGTTATTGATCATATCTCATTACATTGCAGATTCACAACACATTTATAATAGCTTTTTTTTCAGAAGGTATTGTTTATATTAAAGTAGCACTTAGTAGTATGTAGGTATGTAAGTATGTACAACCATAAGGAGTCTATAAAATATAAATCATACTTCCATCGTCGTTAACATATTCTTCTAGACTTCTACACAAAAAATGAAAACAACACGAAACATTTCATTTTGATCCTCTTTTATAGGTTAAAAATACAATTTATTGGATCTTTTTTATGGAGCTTTGCTTGTCTTCAGAACATCTTGAGTTCCTTCCAGTTGTAATAGATATTTTATTCTACAACTTAGCTATAGAGGCCTTCCAACGCATCCAAGTAATTGGTATCTCATTGAAAGATAGAAAGTAAAGATTTGTATTCTCCTGGGTTAAGACGAGGAAAGCAGCAAAGACAATCACCTGTTGGAGTATAAAAAGAAGAGAGGCAGTATGGAACATCATGCCGTTATGTATTCTTTGGATTATTTGGAACATAAGAAGCTTATGTCATGCACATTATGTATCAGAAAAATTATGTTTTTTAATATTCTTTTGGTGCGAATAAGAAATACCAGTGTGCACTCGTGATGGGAATATTTTGATAGAATATGGTAGTTGAGACACTCAATCATTTAATAAATAGCTTTGACACCATTATGGTGTAAACTCAATGAAATGTCTTGACTTATCAAAACAATATATGTTCTGTTTATAAACAATGACGTTAAAAGGGAACAAAGAACATCAGTGTGCGAAGTGAAAACAATTGACATCAGAAAAGACAGAGAGAGACCGCAGTTGCAGAACTCCAGAATATGTGAAAAAAATCATTTCATATTGTATTAAACCCCATTCATGTATTTGCAGAGTCCAAAAAAACTTGTCCTACTTAGGAAAACACCAAATAACAGGATGCCACGTCAGAGGCATCCCTCTGTCTCATACACACTTAACGAGTGAAGCCATAATGACTTGGAACTTTTAACTTAACTGGCCATTTCAGTATTTTCATACTACATAAATAATAGCAAGAATTTTCTTTATGGGTCCAGTACATTTGACCGATATGCAATTTCATACCCACTGTTTCTGTTTGAGCCACTTTCGTCCTCAACAACATACTCAGTGTAGTCTGGGGAGGGTAAGATGTACGCAGACCTTATTAAATGGTTCTCAGATTTCAGTGGCCCAATCAAACTTCTTTTTTGTGTTTAAGATATATTTATTTCTATAAAGCAGCACAAAGACCGCTGATATACAGAAGCTTAATACAGAAAACATGCTAAGCCAGTAAAGTATTTAGGATGTGTTTGGAACGAAAATAGGTGAAGAAGTTTTTGGCAAAAAACCTTTTACTCAATGGGAAGAAGACCGTATTAACAACAAAAGTAAAATAATAGAAATGAAAAAGTCAGAGAGAAAGCAACGAAAGAAAGGACTTAAAAGGAGATGTATCATGTAATTTACAATTAAAAATAGAAAAGAGTGCAAAGAGAATTTTAAAATAAAAGCTATGCACGAAAAGTGAGGCAGTACTTGCAAGGGTCAGATAGGAGTATTCATGATTCAGTTTGGATCTTTCTTTGATTATAACCAAAATGAAACCAATTTAGTCAATAAAATAAAATAAAATAAACATCATTGGATTGGTTCTTGGCAATTCGGTTCGGTTTTCCAGTTTATAACTAGCTAATGAAAAATTGACAATAGTAAAATAACAGAGACATGAGACAATTATTTCAAATGAACAATTCAGAATCTTTCAATTATTTTACAACAATATATCAAAGGTTTAAAATGTTTAAGTTGCATAATTGTAAAGGTTCCTCCACTTCACATGCCTAACATCCACAAAAATAATATAAAACTTTAAAACAAAATTATCAACAACAGAAATCAAAGAGGGCGACTTATTGAAGAGATATCTTCACGAAGAAAATTAAAAACTGGCATATCTGGCAATATACCAGACCACATATATACAATTGACGTAGATTGTTGTAAATGGAATTTTAAAGTGATCACTGCATGTGAAATAAGTAGACTAAAACCAAATTAATGACTGAAATGTATAAAATATAAATAATTATTTTTTAAAAACTAATATCATATATTCAAATAATTATAAAATTTATGTATATAGTTATCGGTTTTGGTTTGGTTATTTTCTCGATTTTTTTACTAGAACCAAAATCAAACCAATTATTATCAGATTTTTAAATTTAAGACCAAACTAAACAAACTAAATGACGGGTTTTTTTAATTGATTTGGTTTGGTTTTCATCAAACTGTGAACACACCTAAGGTCAGACCTACTCCGTCCCACCCACCACACGCATCTCTTATTTCCAGGACTATTACCACACCTCTCGCAACACAACGGCCTTGTTTCCAACCCCTCCTCCTAGCAACATTCTTCATCAATAGCCACAAGTTGTAAAAACTTCTTCCTTCCTAACCTTCGAAATAAGTCCCCCCCCCCCCCGACCTTTGTTCCCAAGCCAGCCTATTGTAAACCCTTCCCCCTTCTACCTCAACTATCATTGTTACACTGCCTGACTTCCTCGACCAACTGATTACTCCTAGACAGCCTAGTTTTCAAACACTTCCCCCTTTTCCCTTTCCAACTATCAACACCTCTGCCTCCCTCTCAATCAAAGTATGGCCCTTCCCTAGACCCTAGATCTAATCAAAACCTACTCCCTTTTCAATAGAACAAGCTGAAATCTGCTATAGAATCCATCACCTGCTACAAATAAGGAGCTTTTCATGACGAGGTGGCAGCATACAACAAGGTAACCTCTTTCCTTCTCAGTAGAACGAGTTGAGTCTGCTATAAATTCAGCACGCTGCTGCATATAAGGAGCTTTTCTGTAAAGCACGCATGCAATGGGGCTGGCCTGATCAGTTGAAGCAACACTTTCTTCATATTTGGAAGAAGTAGTGTTTACACATGACTATGACCATCACCAAATTAGAGCATATGAGATAATGTCCTCCAAATATGATGGATTTGATTACCACCAACACCGAGACCCATTAAAGCACTACTTTTATATCTCAAGCATGAAATGCAAACAATAGGGACCAAATTGCAGCTTCAGTAAAAGATTAAGAAACAACATTATTATCAAAAAATATAAAAACATGGAGCTTCTAGTACAGTCCTACACCAGCATTACGGGCCTGTTTGGACATGATTCAACTCAGTGATTTCAAATCATGTTGATTTGAAGTTGCAATTTTGTTTGGACATGCAATTTGGATTTATTGAGTTATATTTCTCATAAACACAAAAGCCCCACAATTTGTGAAAATTAATAAAACTTACCCAACTCATATACGATTTTGCCAAATGAGCAAACCATAGTTCATAAACAAGGTATCATAATAATTAATATCCTAAAACGCTGCACTCATAAATTGCATATCTCCATGTTACTTTTATAATTAAATACTTCTGAGTACATGTTATACAAACGTTCAAATACACATAATTTTACAACAATCCACTAGTCAACAATAGTAGTAACTAGTTATTCTTTAATATAATTATTCACATGGTACAAACAATCTTCACGTCAAGCATAAGTCTATTCTTTTAAAAAAAAAATTAAAATAATGCGCTTTTTTATACAAAATATGAATTTATGGGTAAGTTTTACATTTTTTAAAAATTGAAATAACAATTTGAAATCCTACTTCTTGAAGAATCTAATTTAAAATTTGAAGTTGAATTTTTGTGCAAAATTCATCAACAAACACTAATTTCAAATTCAAATCATAACATGAAATTGGGGTCCCAAATCCTATGGTCAAACGCCTACTAAGCTTTAAGTTGCTGCATTTCAAACCATATTTGTTTCCTTTATAACAAGGTAAAAATAGAAATTTCCATATCACCTTGATCAAAGCACAACAATATAGTGGCCCATACGTACTATGATGAGAGACAGATAACATGCCATGATGTTTGAACATCTTCCAGTCATATTTGAGGTCTAGGCTTTACAATGTACTTAGAAAAGAACAAATCAGCACTTGACAAACATATCAGAACTGGAAAGAAAATGAACTACATACTAACCCACCCCACCCCACCCCCCACCCCACATTCACATTTAACTTCAAAATCCCCAGCATTATTTTCTGAACACCACGAGCATCATAGTCAGTTCATAGAGAATTCCATAAACAATCTCTTACGAGCAGTTAACAGTATAGATAGTATCATCACCGTGTTCACAGCTGCACTGATGGTAAGTTTTGCAATACAGAGGAATTTTAAAATGTGAACTAAGAAAAGCGGGTTCTCCAAAAGTAAGTTCAACAACATACCCAACGCAACCCCCACCAAGTGGGGTATGGAGAGGGTAGAGTGCATGTAGACCTTACCTCTGCCTTGGAGGTAGAGAGGCTGCTTTTGATAGACCCTCGCTCAAGGTAAATAACATTTCAGAGCAGTATTAAAAAGGAAATAACGGAAATGATGAACCCATGGAAAAATACAAGCCATGTCAATAATTACGTCTTATTTGACTTGATGAAGCATAGTAAGTTCAAGTCAAATAAAACATGAACTCCCAAATCCTAGAATCACTTTTTGAGAATGGCAACATTTAAAGCTCCAAGCAAGTATTTACTCACAGAATAATGGAAAGCCTGAATGTTGGATAAATCAGCTGCTTGATCCACTGATATGGTAAAACCAAAACCACCAAGTTTCCAAGCTCCATTTGAAGTGATGAGAATAGTCTGCAAAAGTAATTAGCTATGGAAAATCAATTTTCAGTTTCACATCCCAACACAAGGTATAAATTCCAACCTGTTCTCCTTAAAAAGAAAAAAAAAATTATAACACAAGGAGCAATGAGCTATCATTTTCCAGGTGTATGACCGTGACATCCAAACAATACCAATCTAAAATTTGTGCCAAGAAACTTCCTGCCCTTGCTATTGGAAGATTACAAAGCATATCAAGGCCTCATTTGTTTGCACTTAAAGAAGATCTGAATTTGTTTACATTAAGATTTAAGAACTTATTTGGTCTGAATAGGTCTTGATCATTAAAATCTTAAACAAAATCTTAATATCATTAAGAGATATTTTTGAGTGGATAAGTTTCACCACCACTGTGTCCACAATTACCAGGCGCCACCACTAACCACTTTTATCATCACAATCACCACCACCATTATCGACGTCAATCATCAAGCAACTCTGTCTTCACAATCACCACCACTGTCAACCACCAACTTCAGTCACTACCACCTGCATTCTTCCACCTCCATTATTATAATTATATCCACAATCGCCACCACCGTCTTCACCTTCGCCACCACCATCACCTCCACCATGACTACCAACACTTCAACCGATTCCTACTATAATCACCTCCACCATTAACCAGCACCACTGCCAACACATTGTCAACCACCACATATACTTAAGCCACCAACCACTAACAATAACCAACTTCACCATCATAGGCACCACCACCACTACCAACCGTCACCATCATACCAGTCACTACATCACCAACCACCACTACCACCACAAAACATATCCACCATTACTAGCAAACATAAATGTTTCATTTTTTTAAAATCAAATAATGATATTTTTTTGTTAAAATTTATATTTTTTAATATTTAACTACTTTTGTTGTCCAATTTTATTATGTTTACAAATAATAAATTATGCGCATTCAAATGTTGAAAAACAAACAATCTTAACCATTAGGTGTTCATATCTAGAGACAACATCTTGATCACTTTGATATTCATTCACATTCAAATGTCTTAATCTTAAGGAAAACAAATGAGGCATAAGGACACTTCCTATCAAACTGGGTTGATTCAAGGTTTAGTAATGGCTAGAAGTTGTAGGGGTAGTACGAGAGTGACAACTTCAGTATGTTGATGACACCCTTATTTTTGTGATGCAAAAGAAGACCAATTGAGGTACTTACGGGTGATTCTACTAGTGTTTGAACTTTGAAGAAATATCTAGTCTACGCCTTAATTAGAAGAAAAGACTTCTATTTCCTATTAACAAAGTCCAAAAGATGGAACACTTGGGGGAATTTAGGTGGAAAAGTTGGTGTTTAACCAACTATATATCTATGATTGCATTGGGAGCTAAATCTACTTCCAAGGGAATTTGGGATAGTTCCATTGAAAAATGTGAGAAGAAATTGGCCTGGTGGAAGACACACTAGTTATCTCTGATCAGTAGATTGACACAAATTAACTTAGGTTTAGATGCTCTTCCTACATACATGATGTCTTTGTTCTCGATTGCATTAGGGGTCATCAAAAAGTTGTACAGTATCAGGAGAAATTTTTGTGGCAAGGTAACAAAGAAAAGGGAGGGTACCATTTAGTCACATGGAAAGCTCTTACTTCTGGAAAGAAATATAGGGGGCTAGGATACAGGAATCTGAACATTCACAATAAAGTACTGAAAATGAAATGGCTCTAGAGGCTTTCAAATGAAAGTTAAACTTTTGTCGGGTAAAGTCATAAATGCAAAATATGAGGAAAACAAATGGATGACTAAAGAAGTTACCACACCATATGGGGTTAGCTTATGGAGGTCTATTAGGGTATTTGGAGTGAACTAAAGAGCAATACAAAGATTAAAGTCCGTGACGGCAACAAAACTAGCTTATGGGAGGACAACTGGCATAAAATAGAAATCAGAAAAAGCAATATCCAGAGATTCTCAATCTAGTTATTCACCGAGGACACTAGCAGAAATGTGGACACCTCAAGGATGGGATCTTATATTTAGAAGACAACTCAATGAGAGACAAATGGATGGGGTAACAAAATTTTACAGCATTCCTGAACAATTCAATGAGTTCCAGGCAGGGGAAGATTTATTGAGGTGGCAAGGTAGCAACAGTGGTCTTTTCAAAGTGAACGCAGATGAACCAGTCTAATCAGCAGATCGATAATTGGCCTTGGAAGCATATTAGGAGAACTAATATCCCACACAAAGTAGCTCATTTTGTGTGGATTTTGGCAAAGGAAATTGTCTTCACTCAGGACAATTTAATGAGAAGAAAGAACACAATGTGCTCCAGATGCTTTCTGTCTGGAGTTAAAGCAGAGACAGTTAACCATCTATTCCTACATTGCAGGGTGACAGAACAAATATGGAGAACTTTCATTACGCCTGGGAAGATCACAGAAGCTCTACAGAGTTGGGAGGCAGCAGTAACACTGGCAAAGAACAGGAATAGAAGGGGAATGGTCCCTGCTTGCATCTGATGGACAATTTGGAACGAAGAAAAGAAATTCAAGATGCTTTGAGGGTACAGAGAATTGTCTGTAAATAAGCAAATTGAATTGTCTCATGCTCTTGTATTTTTGATGTAAACAGATGTATTCAAATGATACTATTATTGATGTCCTAGATTCAATATAAAGGTAGATAAGTTTAGTGCCCTGAGTACATGCATAATATGGTTTCAGTACAATTAATGTATTGTTTTGCTATATATATCTATTATTATACAATAGTTACCAGTTTCAAAAAGCAAGACTTCTCACAACAACAAGAAAAAGAGTCATCTCATTTGACAAACTTGCAGTTATATATGCAAGAACCCATTCTTCCCCCAAGGACGATTAAATAACGGATTAGATTATTATACTGCTCTAGAAGACCCTTCATCTCATTGTGTTACAGTGTTTGACTGCATAGAAAGTTTAAAAAAGAAATAAGGATTTGTGGTCTAAAACAAGTCATAAACATTTGTGTAACACAAATTATCTCATTAAGGGTAAAAAGAAAAGTTTAAAGTTTCAATTATTTTCTAGATATAAAAAGGTCACTTTTGGAGCAGACCAAAAAAAGAAAGTGTATCACATAAAATGAAACTGGCGGAATAGAAGAATGGTACTAGCATAACATTTAAGCTAATCCTCCACATAACTCTGCAAGAAATCCCAATACGACTCCATTAGCCTCTAAAATATCTTAAATGGCCAACCTCACAGTCATCAGCACCATTGTTTATTTCTCAAAAAAGCAAAACAAAATCTACCATTACCCTTAACCCTTGTGCTAGTAAAACAATTTACTTCTTGAAACATAAATTTCCCTTCTTTGAATGCACAACGCAACCTCTCTTTATTTTCTATTTGTTATAACAGTGGTGTTTGGGCTAGCTGGCATCCTTGGCTATTCCATCAGGCACCTACTATCTCCCACTAGCACAAACATCGGGTCACTGCCTACCAACGCTAGCAAATGGAAAAATATCAGTGTTTTTTGTGTCTACTAGAATTTGAACCTCGTCTCCAAAATTTATACCCAACTCATTGACCACTAAGGACATACCTTGGTGCAACACAAGCTCTGTCTGGCTGTTCTTTTAATCAAGGTAACATTTTATAGATGATAAAGCTCAGAACCAAAAAAATACTGAGCTGAGAATTTTACAGACGAGTACAGGAATATCTTTTTTTTTAGACAAAAACTTATATTTCTCCAATTAATTCTTCCAAATCCCCCACTTCCCCCGCCAGATCCTGTCTGACTCTCTTTTTAAAAACGGGAAGTGGAAAAAGGTGACAAGGGCCCCTACCGCTTTAAGTGAGAAATGAGAAGCTTTGTAGCACTCATTTCATCGAAATGAAGCAATTTTTAAAATACATGAACGTAAATCTAGCACAAATAAATAGAATAACCAAATAAACAAGAACTCAACAGAAATAAATATATATAAGTAAATCTTTCAATTTAAAAACTTAAAAGTAGGAAGTCAAATATATGTCTGTTGATATATGTATATAAGCAAGTCTTTCAGATTATAAGCTGACTTCAAATAAAATAAAACTAACAGAATTGAAAAAAGAAAAACAGAGAATTTAACAAAACAAAAATAGTTTTGGAACAAAGAGCGACGGGAACAAGAAACCCTAGAAGCTAGGGCGAACAAATTGAACAGCGAGAAGGAGGAGCCAGAAATATAGGTGCCAGCAGAAAAGAGAAGGACGAAGGAGAAAGAAAACAAATTTCTCCTACCAGTGATTATGGAAGCAGATGAAATCTCCTTCCGCAGCAAACTAATCAAAAAGTTCCTTTTCTTAAGAGAGAAAAAATATGCCCCTACTTACTTTTTTCTCCTAAGAAACGACTTTTTTAAAAACACATATGAAGCAATCACTTCATCTGCTTCACGCATCTGTCCAAGAAGCGACCGCTTCATTGAAGTCATGTCGTCTCACACCCAGAAGCGCTACCTGCTAAGCCTCACCTCGCCTCGCTTACTGCTTTCACAACACTGCTTCCAGGTAATCTTTAGCTACATGACCTACCATAGCATTTTACTAACATAATATAACCTTGCCGTACTTCTTTTCCAAACAAAGAAGCCACACTTAATCACTAGAAACATGATTGAAAATAATACCTTAACAATTAGATATGATAACATAGTGTTAAGAAGAAAAGGGACAAAGAGGAGAACAATTAACACTCCACTGTAGGGACAATACGAAATGAGTTGTGAATACACGTTCTAGAAAGAGCTTCTTTCCTCCTCTTCTAGTGCACCGAACAACAAAGGGAACACTTCACTACCGATATAGGATATATTTGGCAACATATCTCACGACCTCGGTCATCTCTATATTTGTAGTTTAAATGTATATTCAGTTGAGAAATAGAAGGTTTCATATCAATAATAAGCATGATAGCAATGCATAACCCACACCGAGGTAATGACATAAATAGTTAGAAAATGAGACAACAAAAATACCTCAGGTGATATAGACCGATGAACTAGACGAGCATTGCTATGGAGGAAATCCAACGTTTCTGCAATTTGGAGCAAACCATGTTTAACCTCAAGCAACCCCATTTCCTGCATGAAGCAAGATGGCATCAGGAAAGGGCCCATTATGACCAAGTGCTAAATCACAATTTACAAGACACAAGGTGATAATTTGTATCTTTTATCACACAAACGTACTGAATTCGATGTTCCTTAAAATCTAAATTTGCAAGTAAAACTCAAGTATGTACACTCACACAATCCTCACAGATGGCGTGAATTTAGGAAGGAGATGAAATGATTAATACAGTCACCTATCGGAAGCTTTGGCTTCTAAACATAAGGAGTTGCTACAAGACTCCATCTACTCAATCACCAATTACTTGTTTTATCACCCTTTCCAGATAGTTCAGAAATATTTGGTTTTACATATAGCAGAGTTATTGGGAGTCGCAAAAAAAAATTGATGGGGTGAGAGCCTAAAAATGCAGGCTCCAGATCCATTTTGTGAGATTACACTAGATATGTTGTTGTGAGAACCAAAAACATGGTTTATTATTTTGTATACCACCAGTATGTTAGAGAACTTCTAACAACTATTTTTTTCATATCTTTGAGAGTTGACAATCCCTTACTACTCTCTCTTTTGATAATCAAATGAAATTTTATTAGCAAAAGGTGATCCCAGAACGAAAGATTGGCAAGGAAAGTTTTACAAATTTATAATTCTTGAGAAACCCTATCCTCATCAATATACACAGGATTGATATGTGTACTTCACAAATAAGGAAGAAAAAAAAAGGGCGGGGGGGGGGGGGGGGGGGTCAAACATTATTTTTTCTTGTTCTTTTGAAATTTATGGGCCTTCAAAAGCTCTAAAGTTCCTTTCCTTCTATCAGGTTCACATGACAACTGGAGACATTTTCATGCTCTATGCTCCGTAGCCAGTCCAGCTCCGCATTTTCAGCTCCACAAGAGATGTTCTACATTCCAGGCATAGCTGACTCCAAAGCGATGCACTTTTTTGTTTCTACGGAGCTGACTTTCCCACTGGTTGCCCTATGTCAATAATACCTCTTTTACATGAAAAAAGATCAACTATAGCCAGGGGTCGAGCTAAAGTTTTAGGTGGGGTTTCGAACAAACCCAGTAGCTTTTGCTCAGACGTGGTATTTGTACTAGAAAAATCAGTAAATATGCATAGTTGTTTAGGTGCAAACTACAAACCACACACAAACGGAAGTATTGGTTCGGTGGTAATTGACAGGCAATCAAAGTCCTCAATTTTTGTGAACTATGCGATCAAACCTCACCTACCTCAATTTTTTCCTATACATATTTTCGTTTCTCCTCTCTTCCTCTTATTATTTTTTAAATTTATTTGCCTATTATAATGTATAGTAATTTAATGAAAAGTTTATTTCTAATCTTTGATTCTACAAATGTCTCATATTTTGATCATTTATAGTCAACTTTTCCTGTTTTGGTTCCTAAATTTTATTGCCAAAATCCCTGACAATTTTCTAATTGCTTACCTTTAAATATGTACTATACCATATACAATCTTAAGGATATATTTTGTAAATAAATTACTTTAAGATTATGTACAATTAAAGAAGTTACACTACTGACATATTCTTGGTTCTACAAGTATTATCCTTTTTGTTTAATGTGTTAGTGTTGAGGGTAAAAATAATTAATTGGACTAGAGCAAGAAGTAACTCCAATATTTACAATTGCATATGTTTATATGAGAAGACTCCACTCCTCCATTATGTTTCTATCAATTTATTTAGTATGCATAATGCACATTATGCAAATTAGGTGCTTGAGAAGCTTCCTTTGTGCTTTTCTTTCAACAAGCTTTACGACTCATTTTGTGAGTTGTGATTTCATCATCATTGTGATAATTTGCTGACAAGTGATAATTTTGTGACTTGAAAAAAAAAAGATTGAACCTAGAAAAGTCATAACGAATTATAAGATAATCACAGTGAAACATACAATTTGAAGTGCAATTTGTAATTTTGGTGATTATCAAGATCTTCAGCAAAAGTTTATATGATCGATATTCATTCAATTTTGTAAGGATAGCGTTATATACTATATAGTGTTTAAATAGTTCATCATTTGTTTAACGTGTACATTAAATATTGGTAATTTGTGTGTTTTTTAGTTTTGGTTAATAAATATTAGCTTGAGTTCACTACCTTTTCTTAAAATATAGAACCACAAAATCTATGAATCCTTCTATATTATTATGCTCTATTCAGGCCAAATCATTCCACAACTAATAATTTGTCTTTTAAGGCAAAATTAGGTGTTCTAAAAATTACATGCTTATACCTATAGTGAGACGTAAGTCTCCCACAAAACTCAAATTTGCAACCAACAAGAACTTGTTCATCCAAATTGTGTCTTTCCCACTTTGCCACCAACAAGAACTTTTTTGTCCGTAGAGGATGACAATGACTTGTGGTGATAGGTGAAGAGGAATCTCCACACCAATCTTGACTCCAACATCTGGAATCATCACATATAATTATGATAACCATATGCACAGGTTGAAGACATATATCATGTGCTCGTGCCAATGTGTTCTATATAGATACAGACAAGGACACTCTTACAAGCACCACTAAGATCTATGTTGCTCAGACTATTCAAAAATGTCGACGGGTGCATGTCGGACAAAAATAGTGTATTTTTAAAGGATCCGACGCGGAGAGTTCGAGCAACTTAGACTAAGATAAATTTCTTAAAGCTAAATTCAAACCTTCTCTCCACTAAATCTCTCCAAGCAATTACAACCTATGACCACATTCAAGCTCTATATAGTGAAATTCTTTTAAAAGAGAGTCATGATACAAACGTTGTTGCCCAGCTAGACAGAACATATGTGCCACAAAAGCAAAAATCAAAATTTTAATGACATCAGACGAGCAAGGAAAATCTTTTGCTGATACAACCCATCCCTCAGAAACTTTTTTTCTAGCATATTTGAAAGCAGACTTTACAATCAACTACTTAAGCATCACTTTTGGTCTAATACAAACCATCTCTAGCTTTCAGAGTCAATCTGACATCTTGAGTTAGTAAATCTAAACATTTTGTCCAATGATAATAGTCCTGCATGGCTGGAGTCGGTCTATATCTAATGTAAAGTTTGTATATTGCACACATAAACCTAAAATAATGTATAATATCTACTATAAAAATGACACATAGCTAGAGTTCCTTCTGAGCTAGGATCAAACTCTTCCTTTTAGTATGTTTGGGCCGTGTAGTAGGATAGTAAGAACCTGTTGAACAGGGCAAACTATTTCCTAACTTTGTGTGAAATTTGCTTCCCTTGTGATTTTTGCTACTCCCTCCATCTCAATTTATGTGAAGTAGTTTGACTGGGGGAAGAACTTGCATGTTCCAAATCGACCCGTAAATAAAGAATTTTACATAGAAAAGTACAATTTGGACTTTTTGTTAAATAACTGGGACCCAACAGATCGTCATTAAATATTTGCGAAATCAGCAAATCTGTCATTCTTGATGGGACTGACTAAAAAGGAAAGTGTATCATATAAATTGAAACAGAGGGAGTAGCTTTTTTTGGTCTTGTTTGGTGTATCAGTCTACGCACTCAAACAATCTAGCTTTTTTAATCAGTTACTAAGGAAATGAAACAACGTTACCATCATGTTTACTTACTCAATTAGCTAAACATCAATCCCAAAGTACTTGAGAGAGCTTCTTCATTTTTTTACAAGAGTTGTCCGGATCCGCTTATGCGCACCTCGACTAATTCCATAGGATACCTGCTACCTCTCACAAGCAACAAATATCGAGTAACTCTGCCTATCAAAGCTAGGACAAATAGGAAGAAATTGCCTAGTATTTTTGTACGCAGCAGGATTTAGACCTGAGACCTCACCACTTCATTGACCACTAGGTCACACCCTTGGGTGTGGTTGAGAGATAGTTGTTATCATCACATTATTGCAACCCGAAAATCTATACTAGTAACCCACTTGTTCTTTTTCACTTTTTTCTTTCTTTCTGTGATAAAACCACAATGTAACTCAAAAACCCATGTAATGACCAACAAAACTCAAAAACACTTCAAACTTGCCAAGAAAGATAGATAGCCAAAACTAAATATTATGGACCTTCAAAGAGCAAGAAAAAACTTTTGGTCTAGTACAATGAGTCCCTAATAGCCTTGGCAGTGAATTTTACATCTAACTATACATGATAGTCTAATACAAACCATCCTTAGTAGGCGGTAGTTGTCGGAGTCAACCTTACATCTACTACATAAGTTAGTAAATGGCACCCATAAACCCAAAGTAAACTAACTAAATAAGTAAAAGTGAACTATCTACTTAGGAAATGACACAAAACTTTAATTAGGCCACACCGTCATAGCATGATAACATACTAATTACAATCTATTTTCTCTCTTCAGTTTTTTACTCTTCTTTCCCGGTGATAAAACCACAATTAACTCAAAATAAAATGACACACTTAAAACACCTCAAATCATCATAATCACTATTAAAATCCAAACTTGCCATGAGAAAATCAAAGAAATATGCAGTGAATTACACAATTATCCAAAAGACAGTCAGAATAACATGATTACCATTCCTTTAAGCTCTTTGGGAACTTTCTCAATATTCTCCAAATCCCCCAAAGCATTAGCAGCCGAAGCAAACAAGGGTTCTGTAACCATAGCCATACCATTTTTACTCTCATCAAGTGCCTGCACTACATGAACAACCCCAGGATGCCTCAACCTCACCAGCCGGGAGGCATCAGCCCGAATGATGTCAAAAAACGAGTCTTCAGCAGTCTTGGATAGCCCTGCCCGTTGTCGTGCCTCGGAAAGAGCTCGCTTATCAAGAAGCCAAACACAAACGTTTGGGTACACGGCGTGGCCATCTCGGGCCTTGGCCGAGTACAACTTCCAAGCTAGGCCCGGTCCGGCTGACCCGATCTGATCTAAGAGATCGTAGTCTTGTAAAGCTCTGGGTAAACCAGAAACTTCTTGTACGGTGGTTTGAACCGTTTTCTCGATCACCGCTGAGGCTTTAGCTGAGGCTTTGGCGAAGGCTTGGGTTAGAGTTTTCATGTTGATCGACATAATTGATATATTTTTGTAAAAGTCTACGGTGGGAATTTGGATCGTCAACGGCGGTGTGTGGCGGTATTGGTGGTGATAGTGGTGCTGGTGGGGTGGAGGAAGAAAAGGAAGCTGGGATTGGAAGTTAAGGAAGATGGGATCCCAACAACAGCCTTTTGTTTTCTCACTCACTCTCCCTCTCTAGAACTCGTTTTTCTCTTTTATTTTTATTGTTATACATCAAAAATCAAAATTACTAATTAAATTAAATTAAAATAAAATTAATTAAAATTGAATTACTCCTTATTAATCAAACTAGTTATGAACAATCTTGAGGTCACGGGCCAATAGTTATGGAAAAATTTAGTGAAAATTACATAAACAAAAATCTTTTATTTTATAATTATCAATTTTAAGTATTATTTTTGTCAATTTTTAGCTATATTAACTACAAACAATTTTAGAACACATTTATTCCTTTTTTTATATAATTTTTAAACCAAGTAAAAACGTATTCGCTCATAAGTCATATCCTCTCTTGCTCTTTTCTTTCTCCTTTTCCTCGTCTGTCCAAAAAATTAGGATTTTTTGTTCTTTCTTTTTCATTTTTTGGCACAGATTTTAATGGAAGAAGGTAATGGAAAATCTCTTAGAAGAAATCTGCGGCTAGTGAGGGATATTGATACTTCGAATCCGAAAGTTTATAGAAGAAAGTCGAAAGAAGCGTCAAGTTTCGTCTTCTACTTCTATGGATGAAGTTAATGACGATCCAAGTTTTAGTTTGAAAATCTCACAAATATCGGGTGAGAAGAACGATGAGGAGAAGAACAATGAGTAGCAGAACAAGAAGCAAAAGAAAGGTAAAAAAAATGAGTTAAAGAGGATAAAATACTGAAGAAATCGAAAAAAATTGTGTTAATTTGGCATCTACGTCGAAGAAACTCGTGGACAGTGATGATGATTTTGAGGATTTACCTCCTCAATTTCAGTCAAAAAAATTGAAAAATAAAGATGAATGGAGAAGAAAAAGTCGGTGAATGATGTAAAAACACGAAATCGTTTACCCGAAAGTGTCATTCTACAGAGAGTAGATATCTGGTATGTGTTAGCAGTATTTGAATCTATGTTTATGTGTTTTTCTTAGTTATTTGTTGTTTACCAATGGTTATATGTTGATTACTGCTTGTTTTTTAGATGTAGCATGTGGAATTTATCTTTAATTCAACTTTAGTATAACCAACAAGTGAATAGAGCAGGTAAGATTCTAAGTGCTGACCTTATCTGGGTTTGAATTTGAGTGTCTTAGTATATTGAATATAGGAAGAATATATTAAGAGGTTATATATCAGGCTCATAGTTGGTTAACTACTAAAGTTCCTCAATGGTGCACAATGAGATGATAGTTGATTGGGTGACCTTTATATCAGCACAAATTCAACAACATAGTGTACCTGTAAATACAAAATAACAATAAGATGCTTACTAGATCTTATGTCCTCCCCAACTTAAAATTTCTACTTTCTGACATTGTATTTTGTAGCATATGTCTTTATCCCAAACCTCCCCCAAAATAAAAAAAAAGGAAAGAAACAAATCAAGTTATGAAAAGTATCTCTAGAGATCTGTCTAATTCCAGGTTACAGAACTATTGTCATGTTAGTTTGTTATTGTCTTACTAGTGTTTTTTTACTTATCATTCCTTCTCAATATGATTCTAAATTAATAATTAGATTTGACCATTAACTTGTTTATTTTAGTTTTTCTTTCTGGTGGCAAATTGATTTGTCTTATAAACTGCATTTCTGTAATCTTTCTAATCAACTTTGTGAATAGCTCTTAGAGAGGAGAGTAGGCTTGTGAATGTATGATGTATTGATGTTGCAGTTCTTTTAGGATAACAAACTCAAGATCAAACATGCTTCCTCTCACTGCCTTAGTTTCCCCTATAAACTTTTCAAGGGACATGAACAGATATGAGTTGAAACCTTTAACAATATCATGCATTGTTTAGGTTGCTTGTGTTGAAGTTGATAATTTGTTTCTGAATTTGGAACCAGAATGGTCATTGTTGTAATTCAACTTTAATTCATCTTTTATTCAACTAATTACTACCTTTCTTTGACACATAGTATGTGAAGTTAATCTTTAATTCATCTTTAGTATGTAGTAACACATTTTTAATTCATGTTTAATGCATATGCAAGATCGTAAATTCTGGAAACATTCAAATGTTGTGTATATTCCGAGTAGGTGGTCATCTTACACTAGTTATAGTGTCATTGAACAAATCAAACTATCTTTATCTGATAAACAACTTGAGTTGTTTAGGAATAGATGTCATGGGTACTTTCTTAATTTTCCAAAATCGAGCACACAACTACAACTTATTCATTGTCTTATAAATAGAGAGTTAAAACACACACCGAATGATGTGTTTGCTGTTGAAATAAATAACAAAAAGTTATTTTTTGGTCTTAGAGAATTTGGGATAGTTACGGGCTTAAACTGTGTTAGTGATGACATTTCTATCAATGATCCCAATCTAGATATAGTTTGATGGGTAGTTATTTCCTGGAAAAAATGACAGTTCCAAAGAGTCATCTACGTGCACTATTTTTAGCTAAAAAATTCATAGATGATGACTCAGTTGTTTCATTGGTTGTTCTATACTTTATTAATAATTTTTTAATTTGAGGACAACGAATACCAAATTAGCAATAGAGATTTTTACCTTATGGAAAGTGGAAAATACAATTCATATTCGTGGGATTTAGATGTCTACAAAAAGTTGTCTGATTCCGTGAGACATGAGCTTAAGTCCACACATAAGTACTATAGAATTGGTGGCTTATTTCTTGCTCCTCAAATTTGAATATTTGATTGTTGTTCAAAGGTTGATGAAGATATAGCTATTCGGGATGCTGACTCTATTCCAAGAATCTTGAATCGGAAGACAATTGCCGAAAGTCCATAGCTAAAATATATTGAGAAATGTCTCTTCATGCCTACAAGAAAAAGGTATTTAGACAAAGTTAATACATTTTATTATATTATTTATTTCAACTCAAGTTACTATATCTAATTTTATTTTGTGTATTTGGTGTTCAGTTTGAGAACATAGTGGCTAGTGAAGATGAAGTATCCAAATTCAGGCTTTCTGAACCTCGTGATTACCATGCTGAAATTTTAAAATTGGAGCCTACAGGATCAAGTTATGATCTAGACATTTTGACCAATGAAGTCATAAAATTGAGAAAAGAGCTTGTAAAAGTATACACAAATTCGACTTTAGGTTTTTTATTTTAAAACTGTTATTTTTTTTAATATTTGCGTTATGGTTTAATATCTATTAGGTGAATGAAAATAACAAAGCGCTTGAAGAGAAGATTGATTTAGGATTCAATCAAATCAAAGAATTTTTGGTGAACTCAAACAAACAATTATTAGAGGATATTTCTTTGTTGTTTCCTAAGAGTGGTGGTAGCAGCTCTGTTATTCGAGAAGTCAGGGAACCATCTAAGAAATAGGCTGGCGAGACATTTTTGGGTGGATTAGATTTTAATGGAGGTTCGTTTGTATTTTCAGTACATTTTCTGTTATATTCATAATATAATTTTAATATATAGTCTAGTAACTTCTTCCAGTTAATCTATAAGTGACACGAATTCAATATTTCATTTTCCAATTAGTTTTGATATATTTTTTATTTTTTTATAATATGTTAATTTCATATATAACATTTTCTCCCCGTGTTAATGCATCTGTAAGTGAATCGAGAGGGAACGATGCTCATGTTATGGGATCAAATCAAAATGAAGAATCTCAAGTGCTAAAAGCTTTAGTTGAATTTGTTGATGTTGAAAATTTTGAAAGAGTATCAAGTAAAATAGGTAATGAAGGATTTTATACAAATATATTACATATTTAAATACTTTAATTCAATTCTGTTATTTTAAATGTTCTTGTTATGTACAGATGAAGATGTTGCAGGAATTGCTATTGAAAAAGTTCTATTGGAGATTGTTGCTGATATAAATGGTATTAATTTTCTTAACTTCAACTAAACTTCTTTCGTTTTGTTTTGATACCATTATTAAAATATTTATTTTGCTTACAGTACAAGAGGCTGCTGATGTAAATACAATTGGGGCAAAATATGATGGTAATGTTGTAAAAGAAACCAACATAAATAAGTGTTGCATCTGTTGATTGTAAATTAATCAATATATCTATTATATGCAGATGCAACAAAGGACTGTCAAAAACCTTTGCATACTCTTGATGACTTTATTCTACTTGATAAAGATCTTTCTCAGATCAATATGACTGAAGAATCTTATCTAAAAAAAAGAGCCCATGCTGATCAAAACAAAAACAAAGTGTCACCAATGAAACGTGACAGAAAGAAAAATCCAGGAAAGTTAATAACATCTTCCTTCACACAACATTTCGAATCTAGAGGAACTTTATGTGTTACACGTCAGGTTTTTGAGACAAAACATCCTTTTTCATATATAACCGGAGGAGATAATGAATCCGATTTGATCGATTCATTAACTAAGTGGCTTTATACGGGTAAAAAAAAAGGTAATTCATTTTGAAGTTTTTTGGATAATTTTCCTATTCATAATATATACAAGCTTAATTCAACTTGTGGAACGCTACCTCTTCTTTAGTTTCGTATTTGCCTCTTTTTTAGTTGTTGCTGTCTCAATTTTGAGTATTTTTTAATTTTTGTTCTGTTTTGATAAGGGAAAGAAATCTTATACAGATGCTCTTAATGTTATCCATCCAACATTTTGAATTGGGTATTTGTACGGTAGATGAAAGACTCTGTTTTTCAAATAGGCACATTCTGTACAACAATGGTGTGATGAGGTTTGTTATATAAATTTTAATTGGACGTTAATATTTCTTTGATTTTTTTCATTTCTCAATCTTGAGTTTGCTTTTGTCTCTTCATAAGAGTACTTCAAGGATATTCTGTGATTTTTTGGAGGAAAAAAAAGGTGTCTTTTGATACTTTTAAGTTTATTTTATATTATCAAAGATTCATCTGTCTAATTTTCTTCTTCGAAGATGTGAGATGTTTGATTTTCTTGTTTTGACTATTAAATGCTTTTTTCTCATGCATATAACTAACTTATCTTGATGAAGCCTAGTTAATGTTCGTAGTAATCTAGTGGTATGCAGTTTTCATTTTCCTCTTTTTGGCCTCATTTCTTGCAACTTTCTTTTGTTTGGGGAACTGTTGTATTGTATAGATCTATAAATTGATGGTA
This sequence comes from Solanum lycopersicum, assembly GCF_036512215.1. Taxonomy (NCBI): domain Eukaryota; kingdom Viridiplantae; phylum Streptophyta; class Magnoliopsida; order Solanales; family Solanaceae; genus Solanum; species Solanum lycopersicum. The sequence goes on from NC_090810.1 coordinate 39,596,079, forward strand.
GCTGGTTATTTCTTCTCCTACTTTTTTTACTTTGGAAAAAGATGTGTATACCAAGATTACAAAACCCAACTTGATGGAATATGTTGATTTCTTCATATATTTGATTCTTGGAGCTAAATATCCTCTTTTTGTTGTTGTTTTATATTCTTTGGTTTATCTATCCTTTTTTCTTTACTGTTGATTCTCAGTTAGAACATAAATTTGACAGATTTGATTTATCAAGACTGGAGTTTTTTTAGGATAGATTGCATATAGAAGGACTGATTAGTGATTATCATAAATTTGGATCAAGTACAATACTGATCTTTCGACTTTGAAGACAAATAGTTGCTGCAGAACCATTTAACTGCAATAGTGTACGCCTCTGTTGACTGAACTTTTCATAGCATTAATGATTTAGCTATGGCATCCCTTGTTCTTTGGCACATTATGTAGTTTTAGCCCAAGACCTTCTGATAGTTAGCCAAAAAGAATTTTTCCTCGTTTATCAACATGATTTGTGTACTCAACGTATTCTTTCCTGGTTAATTGAATATTTGTTTGTTGAGACTGTTTTTTCTTACATTTCAATTTATTTTTTTGCAGCATATTGATGTCATTTTCTATTACCTAAGAAAGAAAGGAAAATATGAAACCGACAGTAATGTTCGATTTACGACGTCTGATTGTATTTTCAAGAAAAAAATTACTAATGCTTTTTTTAAACTTTGTGATGCTCATGAGGATAAGAAGAACTTTAAAGTAAAAGATTTTGATGATATTGCCCGGAATATATGTGGACGTCATTCGTTGGAAAGCACCTCGTGGGATAAAGTGGATTTTATTCTTATCCCACTAAACATTACTGGATTTTTGTGGTGTTTGATATTAGGTAAAGGTCTTTGGAGGTGTATGATTCATTTCCGGCTAGGGGTGGGGTGAATTTAGAGGTAAAAAATATTGTTGAGATGCTTTTAGTTGTTTTACCATATTATTTATGTGTGATCAAGTTCTATGATAAGCGTCCTGAATTGAAGGCAACACCAAAATACAGTGAGATAAATGAGTTCGAGAAAATTGAGTTTCATTTCATAACTAAAGGTGTTCCCAGACAACAAGAGGATTCACTGTAAGTATTATCAAATAGGTATTTTTTTGTATTAAATCGATATTTTGATAACAATTTTATATTGAATTTTGTAGTGATTATGGAGTTTTCGTTGCTGCATTTGCGGAGTTTGTAAGTAATGGCCAACATATTCTAAATCAACAAGTAAAGGCAGACATTCTCCGAAAGAGATTTGGTGCTATATTATGGGAATATACAAGGAGAAAGCAAGCGAGTGACCTTCAAAGTGAAGACGAAAGACTAGCTAGATAAATGAATATAGTTATATTAGTTAGTATGACTATGAAAATTATATAATGTAAAAACAATTTGTAGTTACTATGGCTATGAAAAACTATATTGGTCTATTTTGTTAGTCTTGGTATTATATACCTAACAGTGTTGGTTATATGTAAGTCTTCTATTTGATTGTTCCTTCTTTATGTCCTTATTGATGTTGTCATGATAATTGTTTCAGGATTTTCAAGTGAACAGAGCATACTCAACACTAACCTTTAAAATTTCCACAAGTGAATTAAACCTGAATTAAAACTATATTACACAAATGCTAACATATGAATTAAACCTAAATCAAAGTTGTATTTACACAAATGCTAACAAGGGAATTAAACCTAAGCTCAAGTTGTATTACACAAATACTAACAAGTGAATTAAACTTTGAATTAAAGCTATATTACACAAATACTAACAAGTGAACTAAACCTGAATTAAAGTTGTATTACACAAATGCTAACAAGTGAATTAAACCTAAACTAAAGTTGTATTACACAAATACTAACAAGTTAATTAAACTTGAATTAAAGTTTATTCTTGACACGTAGCCGAAATCATTGCATTCCAAGAAATTCTATCTCTCTTAGACATTCCATCAAACAATACTCTTGCACTGCAAACATCACCACACTTAACATACATCGAAATCAATGCATTAACGACATCGATTTCCGAATCATAGATGAAACGTATTACATGAGCATGTATCTCCCTACCCATTCTCTAATCAGGCTAACCCCCACAAGTCCTCAAGACACAAGGAAAAGCATAGACATCAGGCTTAATTCCAACCCACAACATTCTTTGATACAAATCCAAAGCCTCATTAAAATACTTATTTTCACAAAAACATATCAAAAAAACATCCATTTCCTCCATTTCCTAAAAACATACCAAAAACACATCCCTTCCTCCATTTTCCCAAAAACATACCAAGCATCACCCAAATTCCCCAACCTGACAAACATACTCAGCAAGACATTTCCAAGCCTCAAGCTTAACTGGGTCATTCAAATTAAATCTTACGGCAAAAAGCAATTAAAAAATAAAAAAATAAGATTTCACATTTCATCTATATATCATATCAAATGTAACTATACACATAGAAATATTCCAGTAAACTGAATAACATGAAATTGCACAACTAAGAAAGCATTCTATTAAACTGAATAACACGAGATTGCAGAACTAAAAATATAAATCATATAACCGAACATGATCCAAATCTTTCTAAAACAAATTGCTAAGGCCTGACAATTTTGCAAGTCTTCATATTGTGATCATGTTGTCCACAATTGCTGCATGTAATTTTCGCCTTCTCGAATTCATCTTCTCTTAGTTGAGTATGTGTTTTATTTTTTGGCCTTCCTGGAGGTCTCTTTTGATGAGGTGGAAGTACAACATCTTCAAGAACGTGTGTTGGTGTGTTCCATGTACTTTCATTTGGCAGGGGATCCATTTGAAATTTATATGTCAATAATAATTTTTTCTTGTATAGTAAGTCGAACAATACTCATAACCAGTGTGTTTTATTGTTAAAACGGCCAAAGCATGTGGACATGGTAACTCATCCAATTGAAATCTCCCACATGTGCATGTACGTTGGTGAAGACATACTGTGAATTGTGTAATACCATCAAGTACGGTATACACATATTTATTTGTCTCTACAACCTATGAAAAGGAAAAAGATATATTCAAGAGAGATGTTAGATATGAATCCGAAGTAAAAATACTAGAAAAAGATTAGGCATACCTTTAATTTCTCTGATGCAGTTTTATTGCGCCGCAATATATTTCTCCAAGGTGAAAACCTGAAACTGTCGCCTTTGATCTGTTATTGTTATTCCATTTTTGTACAAGTTGTCTGATGAATTCCAAGAGTTGCAAGACTGTAAGAACTTTGGCATGTCTTGTTCGTGAATTGACTGATTCTGCTATATTTGATGTCATCATCCAATATCTGTTTACTTCAGCATGCACACGCGACCATTTGTTGTATCCAATGTTCAACAAGTAATTTTTGATCCTCTTATCTATCTTCTCAACCATTGTCATACATTGATTAAATTTTGTCATAGTGTATGTTTTTGCCACAGAGTAGAACAACTCAGTGACCCTTTGTTGACTTCTTCTGAAATTTTTCATTATGTTTGCAGTAAGTGTCACATACACGCAAAATAAGGTACTTCATCATAAGCTATTGAAACCGCCTTAATAATGCTTGCATGCCTATCGAAAATGATGCACATCTTTGGTCTTTGACTGGATGCATCTCTTAATTGCTTAAAAAATCACCTTAAGATGAATCATTCTCTGAATTGACAATAGCATAAGCAAGAGGCAATATACTCCCTGCACCATGTACACTTTGTTTAATACAATTTTAATACATTTTTACTACAGTTATAATTCACTTTTAATACATAATTTAAAAATTCAATATAGAAAACACTAGTATAATATTCGAAAGTCTGACTTGCTGCATATAAGGTATTAGTGGTTAGCAGTGTCCCTTTGTATGCTTCTTTTAAGAAAGTTCCATTAACAACTACAATTGGTTTACAATATTTCCATCCTTTTATCGAGGTGAACAAAGCTACAAACAGATATAAAAAAGGTCATCCTATGATTTGTGCAATCTTATATGAGAACCAGGGTAAGTTGCCTCTAGTATGTGAAAGTAGCTTGACAACTTTGCATATGATTGAATTGGATCACCCCGGATTAATTCAAGAGCTGCTTCTTTAGCTTTCCAAGCTTGCATATATGTGACTCGCGCACCATATTCAGCTAACATGTCACGTTGTATGTCTTTTGGTGTGTAAATAACATCTGGTTCAGCACATTTACCCACAATAATACTCCCAAAACACTCTTAGTTGCTAGTCTTTTCGATAATGAATTATGTAGCAACAAACATATGTCTTCACTTTCAAATTCTGTAATCTTGAACATTTCAGATTTGTTCAAGCTTGAAGCTCGTAAAATCCAACTGTAGCTTTCTCCTAGGCACTGTATCGAATGGCTGTAGAAAAAATATTAACACACAATTAATAATTTAACGTGACTTGACTTTAGGTCTTACCTGATTACGCTTAATCTTGTTGTCTTGAATTGAAAATGGTTAAGAATGGAATGCCTTTTTAGTGCACTGGTGAGGACATATTTATTCTTATACACCTTATCTTTCTCAAATAAAGAGTTATTGGGATTAACAATGATGCTTGGTACTAATTCTTCTAGCTCATAAACTTCCTCACATGATCCGAATCCAATTAACCGTATTACTTCATCAAGACCATTAAATGTATTAGAGAAGTATGAATTGTGTATAGCCCTCATATCTCCTGAAGTGTCTGAACACAAAAGTGGAATGAGTGTAGGATTAGTCTCCGAGTTTACTAGTTTAGTTGTTGTGACACATAAAGGGTATCTTGCCATATCTCGATGTTTCTTTTTTGTTTTAATATATATCTTTACCCCCATATCATTATGAATTTGAATTGGAGGAGACCTTTCATCAATTTTATATTTGATTTCAACCTTACTTGTTGATGTGTCTACTGACAATTGAGTAGCAATTGTAGAAACGGGGGTGGCAAATGTTGACTCTGTGTTTATCAACACACCATCTGCCAAGTAGTTAATATATTTATTGCTCGGATCCCATCGTCCATTGAAGTAAAGCATCACCGCTAGATTAGTCATATTTTTTTTGCACATCATTAAAAAGTGTATTTACTAAATTTAAAAGACTAGAGAGAGACACATAGACTAATCTGTTAGAAGAGCACCACTTTGCTAACAACTAAATTAAACCTGAATAAAACCTGAAATAAGGTTATATTAAACAAATACTAACATGTGAATTAAACCTGTATTTATTGTGATCATGGCTTGCATATAAATAAGTCCGAAATTGAATTACACAAATGCTAACAAGTGAATTAAACATGAATTGAAGTTGTATTACACAGATGCTAACAAGTGCATTAAAACTAAATTGAAGTTGAATTAGACAGATGCAAACAAGTGAATTAAACCTAAATTAAAGTTGTATTACACAGATGCTAACAAGTGAACTAAAACTAAATTGAAGATGAATTAGACAGATGCAAACAAGTGAATTAGACCTGAATTAAAGTTGCATTACACAGATGCTAACAAGTGAACTAAAACTGAATTGAAGTTGAATTAGACAGATGCTAACAAGTGAATTAAACCTGAATTAAAGTTGTATTACACAGATGCTAACAAGTGAACTAAAACTGAATTGAAGTTGAATTACACAGATGCTAACAAATGAATTAAAGCTATATTACACAGATGCTAACAAGTGAACTAAACCTGAATTGAAGTTGAATTACACAGATGCTAATAAGTGAATTAAACCTGAATTAAAGTTGTATTACATAGATGCTAACAAGTGAATTAAACCTGAATTAAAGTTGTATTACATAGATGCTAACAAGTGAACTAAAACTGAATTGAAGTTGTATTACACAAATGCTAACAAGTGAATTAAACCTAAAATAAAGCTGTATTACACAGATGCTAATAACTGAATTAAAACTGAATTAAAGTTGTATTACACAGATGCTAACAAGTGAACTAAAAGTGAATTGAAGTTGTATTACATAAATGCTAACAAGTATATTAAACCCGAATTAACGATGTATTACACAAATGCTAACAAGTGAATTAAACCTGAATTGAAGTTGTATTACACAGATGCTAACAAGTGAATCCAAACTGAATTGAAGTTGTATTACACAGATGCTAACAAGTGAACTAAAACCGAATTGAAGTTGTATTACACAGATGCTACAAGAGATCATACTGATTAGAGAAGAGAACTGAATACCAGACACTCACAAGAACTTGAATCAAATGAAATCTCAACATAAATCAACAAACAAAAAGCCTTCCACACAAAAAGAAGAAATTAAACTTTTAAGACCACAATTGCAAGTGAACATTAAAGGATCAGTTAAGTGCAAAGGAGACCAAAAAAAACCACAAAGTGAAGTCCAGCACCCTAAATGAACAGAGCTTACTCAACACTAACCTTTAAATTGCAATGGTGAGAGAAAATTGAAGACCGGCACCCTAAACGAACTGAGCTTACTCAACACTAACCTTTAAATTGCAATGATGAGAGAAAATCAAAGTCGCCGGAGGGAAAATTGTAGTCACCGAAAAGGAAATTTCAGTCGCGTGAGAGAAAATTTCATGGGAGTGAATCGCGGGCATAGGAAAAATTTGGGGCTAGAGAAAAATATGAAGTTGAATATTCAATTAAATTGACATTTATCGTTAAAAAAATAATGCTGACAATTATGGTAATTATTTTTTCAAAAAGTAGACACACAAGTTATTTCCCCAAAAATTTATTGTTTAAATGGTGTAATTAAATTATGTAAGGATCAATGTGTATCCAAAAATTCAAGTTCTAATACACTATTAACAAAGATCATCAAGTTCGCAATACTTATTTCAAATGCAAAGTTTAAGCTCAAAATAATCATTCGAATGCCCTCACACAACTGATGATTTCATTCTCACACATGATGTTAATCATTTAAGGTTCGAGAATCAGATACAATGCTCACTCTCAAAAAGAGGAACACAATGCATGTTTTCACCCATAGGTTTACCCGTATTTTCTTATCAACATTTGTTTCAGCTTTCTCAATATCAAAAAGGTCTTTTTAAGGCTTGTAATGGGGCTGAGTGTATAGGGATTATCATTTAGGCTTAGTGACTATGACCCTCATAAGATGTGGTGTCCATAACACTTCCTTTCCTTTCTCTCATCAAATTCATTAGTGTTTACAAGTCATTCCTTTATTCACTTTCTCAGAATATATTGGGAACTATAACATCTCACAATTTGAAATAGCTAAGAACTGAAAATAGTCATTTTTGAAATAATGAAAAATCTTGAAATTTGCTTGAGCCAGGAAAAAAGAGTTTTTTGGTCAACTTCAAGCGGCCATAACTCCTAGCTTAAGATGAGTTAGGTGTATTTCCAGATATGGTTGGAAAGATTCCAATGCAGCCGAGTTTGGCGATTCCGAGTTCATATGAGTGAGTTATGCCCTTTGGAAGTTGGGTTGTTCAAATAAGACAATGTGGAAATCTAGATTTTAGTAGGTTAGTTTGGTCTTTTTCTTACCCTTTTATTTTAATTCATTTTTGGTAATTAATTAAGGGTATAAGTTGAATTAGATCAGTTTACATTTTTACCAAAAGAGTTAGGGTTTTGAGAGAAAGAAAAGAAGAGGAAAATGAGAAGAACGTTCAAGATTCGTCAAGATTATCTTATGGATTTCATCGGCGGTGATCCCTACAAAGGTATGTGAGATCACATAGAGTTAGGTCCATTCACCCACGCGCCAATCATGTTTAGTTCCGCGATTTTTGTCCTAGAGGAGTTAGACATTGAGTTCTTGAGTTATGCTTTCAAATTGTTTTTCATTCTTGAATGTACCTATGATTGATGGGTTTTGTTGATGCGTTCTAGTGATATTAAGATTTGTTATGGGTAAGATTATAGTGTACATTGTTTGGGTATCTGACTCTAAGAATGTATTGAAAAAATTTGATTTATAACGATTTTGGATTAGAAAATGAATTGAAAATTTTTGTAAGTATACCTAGTTAGGCGCGGTGCTCCCTATCTGCGCCAGAGGTTCTGGGGCGGTGCGCCTGCAGTTCACCCGAATGGAGCCTTGCATGACGTGCATGAATTGGCCTTTTCACTCAGCTTTTGTCATTCAGTGAGTTAATGCCTTTCTAAAGTGTATTAACATGTCACATCCATGAAGCACCCCCTAGATGTAACCGACGTCTTCGTCCTCTTTGAGGACTAAGACTAGTCTCTTAGCTTATATCATTACATTCATAGGTTAAAAATGCTAAAATTTTTAAAACATTTCATTACTTTTACTTTGAGGTTTACATAGACCTCTATATACACATAATACTTATATCGAGTATACAAGACCCTTCGTATAAGAATATTACACATTCTTCTACTTTTATTGCACGTAGATATATAAGATATAACATAGTCTCAACTGGATGTCTCGTCTCATATCATAACCATCTAACAAGAGCATGATAATTTGGGCCTAGTCCATACATCAATGTAATAAAGACACAAATAGGTTGTACAATGTTTAGTACTCAAATGAAAAGGAAAGAACATAGAAGTCTTAAAACTAGAACAACTTCATAAGCTTGATAATGACATTTCCCTCGGAAAGTGAGGACCTACCCAACTTGGATGAGTGAGAGTTCCAAGTATTCCTTCAAAGTCATCTCAAAAGCCCTTCAACGACCAGAACCTAAAATGTTTGGGGAAAAGGGAGAAAATAGGGTCAGTACACCACTTGTACTAATTATGAGACCAAATGCACACATATCATGAAATCATGCTAAAAAGGGACATTTCATTAAAGCATGCAATTTACTTTGAAAAGTCTTATTCACGTTCAGGAAGACCATACCAATTAATAAGTCATATTCATTAAGTCAAAAGCATGTACATCACAAGACTAACGATGCTAAGTCTAGTCAAGCCAACATGCATATCCACATAATTTGAGCACATAATCTAAACAACCTTATTATCAAGTTATAACATCAACAAGCATGATTAAGAGTTCTTTACAACATAACCTAAGAAAGATTACCTATGAACCCTCATTAGGTAAACTAGTGCAATAACCAAGCAAAGCCTCGTAACCTTACTCAATCAAGTAATACAACAAGGACCATGGCCAATATGCAACTTCACATAGCATATCACTCAAGAGTACATATCATCGTACTTGACCAAACGGATATTCATAAGTGAAACCAATCATCATGTAGCATCATCAATATGAAAGGTCATCATATACATATCATATATCATTATAAGAGTATACATATATAAGAACATCCTCTTAAGACTTCCCTCAATGATAACTAGTGCAACGTTTAGGTAGAGTCACATACCCTTACCTAGACTAAGTTAAACCCCTTTGGTCATCCTAGTTAGAGTTCATTTCTTTAGTTCATTTTACCTTTTGGGAACATTTTGTCTTAACCGACATAGAGCAAACGAGCTAATGTGGAATTCGGCGTCATGGAACCCTACACCGAAGGAAGGCGGAGTACTTGCCAAGGTGGTACCAAAACATGAACATAGTAACTACGTAGATCCACTAGCTAGTATTCCTGTGGGAGCGACATAGTTCAAGAACTAGGAGATATAATTTGGACCCTCTTTATACTACACGCGTTATAAACTCCAATCTCAAGAGTATATTAGTGATCTTACCTTCCCTATGTGGGAAGGGGCACTCCTCACACTAGTTCACTCTGTGTTAAGCTAGAGTTTCTTTTGAAATGTCTTTAATGTCTTTATTAATCACCATAACTTAATGTAGGTCATAGGGTCTATCCCTTGTATAATCATCATTATCACAGCTCAATAAGAATTTCATGAGTATAGTCCTTTCATTACAATTCAAATAAGTGAGGTTAGCACGTTTACATAATCTCATCTTGATAAGGCACATTGGTAAGTTATCACCATCCTTATAACATTTACATCTTAACATACCTCACAAAACCATAGTCAAGACATTTCAATCTAGCATCATAGCAACTCTATCAATATTAATACAAGGTATAATGCAATACAACATCATCACTTAATCATTATTAACCATAATTGAAGTAAAGAGTTGAAATCACAAGACTTACCAAGTCTCCTTCATGATCCATCATCAAGGTCTTACCATCAACCCTTAACTCAACCCAATAAGGGTATAATATCATCACACAACAATAACCAACATGACAACAAGGCCAATTGAATTACTACATCACAATCCATCACTAATTCGTAGCTTAAGAGAGGTGACTTAGGTCAAATTCATAATCTATTTCACAACATAGATCAATTACTCAAGAACTAGCATGATAGTACTACAATTCATCTTAATCTATTAATAAATTGGCACAACATAATCATTGGATAGTAACTCAACCCATAACCAAGTCAATTGAACCAGCACCACACAATTTACATCAAGGTCACAACCTAGGGTTAATGGAAATAGGTCATCTTCTACAAATTAGACCAATCCATCAAGAAATAATATAGTTGAGTTATAATAAATGTTAATATATTCATATTATCCAAAGGAAATTATAAAAAAAATCAAATTGAAAGATCAATTTCGAGATTGGAAAAGACCCTCATGAAAATTCATCTTTTGAAATCAATTTGAAGGAACCCTTTGGGGAAAGAAGTCCCAAAGGTGAAAGGAATATCATACCTTAATGTTTGATGAAAATTGATGGATAAACTTTGGTGATTTAATCCCTAGAACCCCTTTGATTTTGACCTTCTATGGTGTTATTCAACTTGGGAGAGTGAAAGAAGAGAGAAGGAAGAGAATTTAGGTTCGGGAATTATGAGGGCTTAGGTTAGTTTAATTAGGTTAGGATCTTTATATAGGTTGTTAATTAACTTAATTAGGCCTTGCTTAACCCCTAAATTATTAAATAACCCCTAAATTAATTAACTCAAGTCACTTAAAATCGAGCATCCAAACAAATCCTTAGAGATGACTCCTCGTCCACGCCCCATTTGTCAATCGACGGACCAAGGACCAACCGTCCTGTTGGTCCGTCCTTTGGATCAGAGACTTGTCAAACAGGACTCCCATGGATTTTTATAAGTGACCATCGATGGAGGCATTGACGTCCCATCGATTCACCAAGGGCCAGTTGGTGGCATTCGTTGGTGACAGTGTATATCGACAACTTTTAGCCACTTTTGCAAGGGTCCTTCTCAAGGGGTCTTAGTTTACCTTGGGGAGTCTTACCTGGACGTTTTGACTATGAACTAAATTTAATACATGTTAGACACCTTTCCACTAAAATTCATCAATTTCCGACTCCTAAAACTTAGTCAAATAGGCTAAGGCACACTAGCACCTCATTGAACTAGTTTCTGAACGTCATGGACGTTCATTGACGTTTTTATTCCTAAACTTCCTAAATGACTTATATACATTAAAATAGACCTTAAAACAGTGTATAAACCTTTTTCACTGATGTTAGGCTCTAGAGCATGTCTTAGACTTTCGGAGTATTACATAACATTTCCTATTAATTCTAACTAGTCTAAATGACTTCTAAACATCTAGAAACATGAATTACAACCTTGAGTCCATAAATCCAAATTCAAGAAAAGTTGAGGGTCAAGTCTAGGAAGTTCTTCAAGTCTTTTCAAGAAGTCTTTTGCAAACGCTTTTAACTTTGTTTTATGACTTGAAGTTCAAGATGAGTAAAGAGTAAAAGAGAAAAGGTGGAAGTTCATTTCTTAAAAAAAAGTATATGGGGACTAAGTATTACCAAAGAGTTTAAAATGTTTTTACATTTAAATAAGAATGAAAACAGAGATTTCCAAAGAGACTTTGGGCTAGTTATAATAAAAGAGTAATTGTTTTCTAAATGAAGCAAGAGGGGAAACTTTTATTTGCAAGGTATCCTTTGAGCTAAGTTTTTGAGCACTAATCTCAACTCATAGAAGGAAGTATGTGTTTAAGCATAAGACCTAATATTATTTTATTTTTGGGAGTAATATTGAGCACCGATATGGGGGAGAGTTAAGAAAACTCACAACCTCATAAAGCATATAACCACCATGAGTAGAAAATGAGCATACTTTTTAGATGATTTATTTAGTGCTTTTTAGCATAGACTAGTGGATCCACTTACTAGTTCAGGTTCTATACTAACGGCAAGGTATAGGATGGCCCTGGCAGCGTGAGACAAAATGTTGTATCATCACAATATCTCTTACGTGATGGTTGTCGTTTAGAGAAACTCTCACAGATGTTAATTGTATTATACATACACAATTATTTGTAATTTTACACAAATTTCAAAGTTAAATTGTAATTTTGCATTCATATAGAGTTGAAATCATCTTTTTAAAAAAACTTTTATTTATATTGCACTTGTTTTAAAGTGCTTACATTGAGTTAAGTAGAGCCAGGTAAGTTATTAAGATTTCTTTTCAAGCATATGTTTGTGTTTTAACGTTTCAACTTGCATATTCGTACATTTAATGTACTAATACTAATTGGCCTGCATTGTATTATGACGCAGACGCATGTAATTAGGATCGTCATTCGGTGCACCGTTGATCCATTGAGCAGTTTAGAGTCAGTTGGTGAGCCTGTTTGCTTTCGGAGGATCCATTTTCATTCCTTTCTAGTTTTAGTTTATTAAGATTTTGTGGGGTTTGTCCCAACATCCATCTCAGTTGTTTTAAAGGCTTCATAAAAATCACATATTAGTTCTTTAGTCTTTTCATTGTCACTATTCCATGTTGAGACCTTGCTTTGCCTGAATGGCCAGTTAACTGTTCTTTTATAGTAATCCAGTTTACTACATGAACCTATCTTGTTGAGTTTAAGTCTTTCATCAAGTAAGTAAGTCAGTCCAAGGGTTCGCTTGGGGCCAATAATGGTTCTCGAGTGCCGATCCTGCCCAAGGTATAAGCACGGAGCATGACAAACTTACTATCACAACACAAGGTTCAGTAATCCTAGGGAGTCTATGAAGACGTGTCCATGGAATCTTAGTTATTGGTGTGAAGCGCGCAATATCAATAATTAGGAGGCTGCAACATTTAGGAATTTCTTCACCTCTTTCACACTCATTTCGTGCATTAACGTTTTATTTCTAAAAGCTTTCTCTCTAATTCATGCTTGTGCGTGTTTCAAATAATCATGTCTCCACAAAAAGCAGTCAGAGGTCGTCCAGCTAAGAGGAATGTTGAACCTCAAGAACAAGAGGTAACCAATGTACCTGAAGTGCAACCCAGGGAGAAGTTACTAATGCCGAGTTTAGGAAGTCAATAAGGATGCTCAGTCAAGTTGTGACTAATTAGTTTAGGCAATAGAGAGGAGTTAGGCATAAGGTGGTTGATACTTAGAGGATGTGAGAGTTCTTAAAGATAAATTATCCGAGCTTCACTGGTTCAATCACTACTGAGGATTCAGAGAACTTCATTGAGGAGAACTTCAATTGTTTTAGAGGCTTCATAGATAGTCAGATGTTAGTTCTTTAGTCCTTTCATTGTCATTATTCCATGTTGTGACTTGGTTTTACCTGAATAGACATTTGAATGTTCTTTTACAACAATCCAGTTTATTACATGAACTTATCTTGTTGAGTTTAAGTGTTCTGTTGAGTAAGAGTCAGACCAAAGGTTTGCTTGGGGCCAGAAATGGTTCTCGAGTGCACCCACCCAGGGTGTAGGCTTGTGGCATGACAGGAACCCTTTTTTCTTTTGTAATTTTCAAGTTTGTTTCACAATTTTTCTTTTTCATTCTTTTAATTTTCTATTTATTTTTTTTATATATAGAAGGGTTCCATTTTTCTCAACGCAATGGATAAACGATATCTTTCTTGCACTTTCTTGACTTGCTTTCTCTTTTCACCACATCCCCAACTTAGGCTTGTGATATAAGTTGTATATGCTATTAGACACAAATCTAGAGGATTAAGGGTAAAGGATTAAGAGAGGTCATGTCGTTGTAAAGTTTCTTCCAAAGAAAGGTAAGGCTCAAAGGGTGTTCAAGGAGGTTCACAAACTCACAAGGTAGGTCATAAAACAGGTATATATGTCAAATTGTTTCACACTATATAAAGTTCTCTAATATCATATCAAGAGAAAACCTTACTCAAAGTAAATTGGACCAATAGGACAAATTCTAGGGGTTCTCATGCATGGTTCAAGGTAAGCTTATCACACAAGGCATTTAACACTAAAGTCAAACAAGACTCTACACTTTTGCAAGTGTGGAGTGGTCATTACAAGGGAATCAATTTGACAATTGGTTAATCACAATGAGATGTAAAGAGTTCACATATTGTCTTATGTAACTTTATTTGGCCTCGTTGTTGTCGTACATTTACGTTTGTTCGATTTTAAACACTATTCAAGTCATCGATATTGATTGATACCGAGACTTAAATTTTGTTAAGAATAGACCATTTGCAATTATATACAAGAGGTGACGAAAGTTTATGAAAAAATTAAAATTTTCGAAAGGGTCAAAATCATTCTACAATTATATTAAAAAGGCAGTCATAAGCTCGATCATCCACAAAAAGCAACTAAAACACAACTTAAAAATAGAACAACCAAAATATAAACACAAAACATAAAATAAAATAGTAGTCACACAAAAGGTATGGGCCTCACCTCACCACAATTAAAAACATTTGTCCTCAAATGCAAATGAAAGTATTCAAAAGTAAATAATAGAGAAAGATAGAGAGGGATATGAAGAGTGGATCCTGTCTATTCAATCTTTCCTTTTGTTGGAGCCTTCATGCCTGGTGCATAAATTTGGATTTGGGTACTAATGCTCAGATTTACACCCCCCCCCCCGCTTTGGGGTTTCAACAACTTTGGTTGCTAATACTTCAACTTCAACAGCTATATTCACTTCAACTATCTTATCAACATCGCGAGCTGCTTTAAAGGCATAAATTGCATTAACGAACCCTCGAGCCCAAGAAGGGACATTAGGATGAATAGGGGCTCTCCTCCTAACCATTTTTTCCTCTTCTTAGTTTTTCCCTTCCGTACAATCTTCTTGAAATTTGTTGCACTTATGTGCCTGGGTGGCATATTTCTCCCTTCTACCTTTGGTCTAGCCATAATTGCAAAGTTTTTATAAAAAAATTAGGAAGTATTTAATCAGAAGAATGGAAATTCAAATGCATAATCACTTCACTGAATTAGTTGTCGAGGCGCATAAATATTTAGGCAATTCGCCGAGTGTGATGCTCAAAAGATACAAGGGTGTAGACAAAAGACGAATAAGAGTCCTTTCGGCAAAGCGGGAAAGAATTCGATGACTTAAGATTTCTCGCAAAAAGTTACACAATTTATAATTCATTTATCTTGTACTAAGGTTGAGACGAGGATATAAGGCAGACCACCAAGTGGTTCAGCGAGCACGACCTAACTTGCCAAACATCCCAACGTGCCTATTTTCAACCCAACTTTCTGAATTCAACCCTGCAACCCTCGAAAGCTAAATTAAGGCATGCAGAACTCAAATTAAACTTAGATACAATAATAATTATGCTCGACCCATGCTTTTTATCTACTTTAAGGCACAATTCTCAAGAATCAACCATTTTACTCATTACGATCAAAATCAGCGAACCCAAAACAGGTAGACAACAGTTCTAATCATACCAGGCAGATCCAAGAAACATCACAAGATAATGTTGTTATATCAAGAAAAAAATTCAATAAAAAGAACTTAGGGTTTGGAAACCAACCTTCATGCTGATTAGGATGTTTTCGAGATGTTGGGCGGAAATACAATCTAAATCCAAGCACAAATCAATCAACCAAAATAAAATATGGGTGCAAAAATTTTAAAAATATATGTACAGGTGTGAGTTTGAAGAATGAAAAGTCATGTAACCTTGAGGAATTTAAGAAGTTTGAACCCGTGAGTGAAAAGAACATCTGAATTTCTCCTATTTGGTGACGTTAGTCGTGGTCCCTCAAATATTTTGTGATGATTCGAATCATTGCTTACCTAGCTAAGTTTTACATAGTTCCTTCAATGTTAGAAATACAAGCAACAGTACAAGTTAAGGTCGCCAAAATGGTTGGCGACTCGCGCCAATAGTTCTTGGTCTCGCCAATTTTATAGACTCTAGCTTTACATTTCCTTAAGTCTAATAGCGGCCCAAATTAGGTTCGCCGACATATTCAGCGACCCGCTGAATGATATTTTTGCTTGTAAAGCTCCAACCTTCCTAGCATTTGCAACACTTCATAATGCACAACCAATAAACTATTATCAAGACTTAACTAAAAGATAATAAAAGGTTTTCAGTTGCCTTCCAAACAACGCCTTTGGTAACGTCGTGGCACGATGCAAGTCCTCTCGTTTATGCTTCATTTTGGGGGTCAAGCTGAGTATTAGTAGGAGTCCTCGCGTACTGTCACGACCCAAATCCGGGCCGCGACTGGCACCCAAACTTACCCTCCGATATGAGCGAACCAACCAATCTAAACCTTAACATTTCAATGTAATATCAACATAAAGTAACGCGGAAGACTTAACTCATTAACAAAATCAATAACTATTATTATCCCCAAAATCTGGAAGTCATCACCACAAGAACATCTATGATCAAATTACTAAACTAAGAGTATTCTAAGAAGCTAAAACAAATAAAAGCTAGTCCATGCCGGTGTTCAAGGCATCAAGACATGAAGGAGAAGATCCAGTCCAAGCTAGAAGCATTAGCTCACCCTGAAGATCCGGTGTGACGAAGACTGGCTAGAATTACTGTTGAGTTGAAGACGACGGCACGTTTGCTGCACTCCACAAAGAAGAAAGAAGAAAACATAAAAGTAGGGGGTCAGTACAAACACGGGTACTGAGTAGATATCATCGGCCAACTCAAAATAGAAAACAGTATATATTAAGCAATATCATAAAATCAACTAATATCCTTAGCATGCAGCATTTACAGTTACCATAACCCTTGGTTACAACACCAAGCACATCAATGAGGACTCACGCCTCCTCATCATACTCATTTGGGAATTCGGTTCATTAGATTGAATATATTAACATCTTTCAAGATTCATTATCTTTATTCCCCTCGTGTTGGTACGTGACACTCCGCTCCTCAATATACTATCCTGGTGTCGGAACGTGACACTCCGATCCTCATATACTATCCTGGTACCGGAACGTGGCACCCGATCCATATTCTATCCTGGTACCGGAACGTGGCACCCGATCCATATACTATCTTGGTGTCGGAACGTGACACCCGATCCATATTCTATCCTGGTACCGGAATGTGGCACCTGATCCATATACTATCCTGGTGTCGGAACGTGACACTCTGATCCTCATATACTATCCTGGTACCGGAACGTGGCACCCGATCCCCTAATCTCACTACTTTCATTCATCAAGCCTTCTTTTATACCAAGGCATCATCATTAACAAAGTAGATTAGGGTTTCTTTTCAAGATTTGGGATTCAATAGCTTCATCATGCTTATTTATTCATAATTACATAATCACATCATTCATGCAAGCATACAATTAAGCATATAGAAGGTTCACAATACTACTAACACATATCATTCGCTATTAAGAGTTTACTACGAATAGCATAAAAACCATAAACTACCTCCACCGAAGATTCGTGATCAAGCAAGCAAATTTTCCCAAAGCTTTGTGTTTTTCCCCTTCTCGATCGTCTCTCTCTCTATCGATTCCCTTCTCTCTCTTTCTGTTCTTTTCTTTTTCTTATTCCAACCCTCTTTCTTTTACCCTAATTAGTATATAATTAAGAATAAAAGGTGGCAATAATGACCCACTAATTAACTTAAGGTTACCTCTTTTAACCCCCAAGTAATTAGACTTATTAACATTAACCCACTAACTTTATAATTAAAGAGGGAATAGTCAAAAACGTCCCTTAAAACGTATCAAGAAATCCTACCCAGACTGGGATTATGCAGTCTGTGACGGCCCGTCGCGCTTGCGACGGTCCGTCCTGCTGCTCCGTCACAGACTTCAGAGACTCAATTTCTCTGAAGGGTCTGTGACGGTCCGTCACACCTGTGACGGTCCGTCCTGCCATTCCGTTACGAAGTTCAGAGAGTCAATTTTCAGTACCCAATTTCAGATTTTCTAAGTGTTTTGAAACGAGACCCTGCGACGGTCCGTCGTGCCCATGACGGTCCGTCGTGGGGTCCGTCGCTTCTGCCAGTTTTTCCAGAATTGAAATCTGCTGCTCAAAACGACTAAACAGGTCGTTACAATAAATACCAATTTACCCATCGTTCGTCCCCGAACGATCACAAGAAGGAAAACAAGGGAGAAAAGGATTACCTGAATCTGTAAACAGATATGGGTATTTTTCTCGCATATCCGCCTCCTTCTCCCAAGTGGCTTCTTCAACGGGTCGATTCTTCCATTGAACTTTGATGGATGCAATCTCCCTTGATCTCAACTTGCGAATTTCTCTATCTAGAATGGCAACAGGTTCCTCCTCATAAGAAAAGTTCTCATCAAGCAAAACTGAATCCCAACGGATAATGTAGTTTCCATCCCCATGGTATCTTTTCAACATCGACACATGGAATACCGGATGTACTCCGGACAGCCCTGGAGGCAAGGCTAATTCATAAGCCACCTCCCCTACTCGCTTAAGTACTTCAAAGGGACCAATGTACCTTGGACTTAGCTTACCCCTTTTTCCAAACCGCATCACCCCTTTCATGGGCGAAACCTTCAGCAAGACTTGTTCTCCCTCCATGAACTCTAAGTCTCTAACCTTTCGATCTGCATATTCTTTTTGTCTACTTTACGCCGCTAGAAGCTTTTCTTGAATAGATTTCACCTTCTCTATCGAATCCCTCAAAAGATCAGTACCCCAAGGTCTAACCTCGAATGCATCAAACCAACCAATGGGGGACCTACATCTCCTACCATACAATGCTTCAAATGGAGCCATATCAATGCTTGAGTGATAGCTATTATTGTATGAAAATTCCGCTAAGGGTAAGAAGCTATCCCAATGGCCACCAAACTCTATCACACATGCGCGAAGCATATCCTCCAACACTTGAATCGTTCACTCAGACTGACCATCGGTATGAGGATGGAACGCGGTACTAAGGTCCAACCTAGTACCCAATTCCGCATGTAGTGTTTTCCAAAACTTAGAAGTAAACTGCGTACCTCTATCTGATATAATGGAGAGTGGAACCCCATGCAATCGCACCACTTCCGAGATGTAAAGTTTGGCTAACTTCTCTGCATTGTAAGTCACCTTGACCGGAATGAAATGAGCAGATTTAGTTAACCTATCAACAATCACCCAAATAGAGTCATACTTACTTATTGTCTTTTGAAGGCCAACTACAAAATCCATTGCAATTCTCTCCCACTTCCATTCAGGAATGGGCATTCTCTGAAGTGTTCCTCCAGTCCTCTGGTGTTCATACTTTACTTGTTGACAGTTTGGACATTTGGCAATAAAGTCAACAATATCACACTTCATTCTACTCCACCAAAAGTGTTACTTTAGGTCACGGTACATCTTGGTTGCACCCGGATGTATCGAATACCTTGAATTATGAGCCTCTGTCAGAATAATGTTAATCAAATCATCGACGCGGGGTACGCATACCCTTCCCTTGATCCTCAAAACACCTTCCTCATCGATTTGTGCTTCCTTAGCCTCTCCTCGCAATACCTTATCTTGGATTCTGCGCAGTTTCTCATCATCAGACTGTCTTCCCTTAATCTTGTCAAGAAAGGAAGATCTTGCCTCCACAGAAGCCAACAATCCTCCCTTCTCATTTACTTCTAATCTCATCAAGTCATTAGCTAGAGTCTGAACCTCTTTAGCCAATGGGCGTCTAGAAGCTTGAAAGTGAGCTAGACTACCCATGCTTCCCGCCTTTCTACTTAAAGCATCCGCTACAACATTCGCCTTCCCCGGATGATACAAAATAGTGATGTCGTAGTCCTTCAGTAGTTCCATCCATCTCCTCTGTCTCAAGTTCAAATCTTTCTGATTAAAGACATACTGTAGGCTACAATGATCCGTATAGACCTCACACTTAACCCTATATAAATAGTGTCTCCATTGCTTTAATGCAAACACTACCGCAACCAATTCCAAATCATGAGTTGGATAGTTACGTTCATGCACTTTTAATTGTCTTGAAGCATAAGCAATCACATTCTTCTCTTGCATTAGCACTGCACCCAAACCCGAATAGGATGCATCACAATAGACAATGAAGTTCTTACCCTCTACTGGCAATGTAAGGATAGGCGCGGTAGTCAACAAGGTCTTGAGTTTTTGAAGGCTTTCCTCACACTCATCCGACCATACAAATGGAACATTCTGCTTAGTCAAGTTCGTTAATTGGGAAGCAATAGAAGAGAATCCTTTGACAAATCGGCGGTGGTAGCTAGCTAAACCAACAAAGCTCCTTATTTCTGACACGTTAGTAGGTCTTACCCAATTCTTCACTGTCTCAATCTTAGAAGGATCCACCATCACCCCATCCTTAGAAACCACATGCCCCAAGAAGGACACTGCATCTAGCCAAAACTCACACTTGGAGAATTTGGCATAATGCTTTTTCTCCCTCAACATTTCCAATACCATTCTCAAATGCTCTTCGTGTTCCTTCTTGCTCTTTGAGTAAACCAATATATCATCAATGAATACGATCACAAAGAGATCCAGATATGGCTTAAAAATCCCGTTCATCAAGCTCATGAAAGCAGCAGGGGCATTCGTAAGACCAAAAGACATCACTACAAATTCGTAATGCCCATACCTCGTTCGAAAAGCAGTCTTTGGTACATCCGCTGCCCGTATTTTCAATTGATGATAACCGGATCTCAAGTCAATCTTAGAGAAGACACAAGCACCTTGTAACTGATCGAACAAGTCATCAATGCGAGGAAGAGGATACTTGTTCTTAATAGTCACCTTGTTCAATTGTCGGTAGTCTATGCACATCCGAAAACTCCCATCCTTCTTCTTTACAAACAAAACCGGAGCACCCCAAGGAGATGCACTTGGTCTAATGAAGCCCTTGCTCAACAACGCTTGAAGTTAGGCTTTTAACTCTCTTAACTTCGCGGGAGCCATTCTATAAGGGGGTATAGAAATGGGGCGAGTACCCGGTTCAAGATTAATACAGAAGTCAATATCCCTATCTGGTGGCATACCAGGAAGATCTGCAGGGAACACATCCAGAAACTCACGGACCACCGAAACCGACTCAATCGAAGATACTTGGGTAGTGTCATCCTTGAGATGTTCCAAGAAAGCTAAACACCCTTTACTAACCATTTTCTTAGCACAAAGAAAGGAGATGATACACACCGGATTGGAAGTGTAGTCACCCTCCCACACTAACGGATCTGTCCCAGGCTTGGCTAACGTCGTTTTAGCATTACAATCCAAGATCGCAAATTGCGGAGAAAGCCAAGTCATACCCAGAATTACATCAAAATCATCCATTTCTAAGATAACCAAATCTACATAAGTATTGCTCCCCACAAAGTTCACCAAACAGGACCTATATACCTTTTCAACTACCACAGACTCACCCACCGGAGTAGAAACACGAATAGGCATATCAAGTAATTCACAATGTAAATTTAGACCATTAGCAAATGAGGAAGATACATAAGAAAATGTGGATCCAGGATCAAATAATACAGAAGCCATGCAATCACAAACCAGAAGATTACCTGTGATGACAGCATCAGATGCCTCCGCTTCAGACCGCCCAGGGAAAGCGTAACAATGGGCCCTTTCGTTTGTTTGTCCGTTGCCCCTACCATGTTGTGATGTAGTGGCTCCAGTTTGCCCATCACCTCGGCCATTTTGGTGACCACCATTACCTCGACCACCACGTCCTCCAAAATGACGGCCTCTTCCATAACCACCTCTACCTCTAACATTTGGAGGTCTGTAACTCTGTTTTGGACAATAACTTTTAATGTGTCCAATCTCCCCACATCCATAACACTCTCTGGGTTCAAGCATAGGTCTCTCAGAGAAGTGTTGACCGGTCTGAGGTGGACCCCCAACTACAGTCTGTAGTGAAGACTGAATTGGTCGGACTGAGTAACCTCCGGAACCTTGTCCTCTAGAGTAAGAACCATTAAACTCACCTCCCTTTCGAAACCTTTTTGATGTCGATGTCGTGGTGAAGTCATCTGGCTTCACTCCTTCCACCTCTATCACGAAGTCTACCACCTCTTGGAAGGATTTTGCTGTAGCCGCTACCTGTAAGGCTGAAATCTGCAACTCTGACCTCAACCCCTTCACAAAGCGATGAATCCGCTCTTGTGGACTGAAACAAAGTTGAGTGGCATATCTGGATAGTGCACGAAACTTAGACTCATATGCATTGACCGACATCCTACCTTGCTCTAGGCTCAAGAACTCATCCCTTTTCCTATCCCTCAAAGTCCGGGGAATATACTTCTCCATAAACAAGCTAGAGAATGAGGCCAAGTCATAGGTGGTGCCTCTGTTGGTTGACACTCAACATGTGACCGCCACCACATTTTGGCGTTCCCTTGAAACTGATAACTCACGAACTCAACACCAAACCGTTCTACTATACCCATCTTGTGTAGTAGCTCATGACAGTTAACCAGAAAATCGTAAGCATCCTCAGATTCAGCACCCTTGAAGACTGGAGGTTTCAATTTCAAGAACTTACTGAAAAGTTCATGCTGATCATTTGTCATTATAGGCCCAGTGGTCAGACGTGGAAACGTGCCTATGTCCAATGAGGCATCCATACGAGGAGCCATAGTGGCTGCATGTTGTACCTCTGAAACTGGAGGTGTTGGTGCAGAAAACACTGGAGGTGCCTGACCCTGATCAGACAACCCACTAAGATAAGCGAGCACCTGATTTATCATCTCTGAGGTAGGCTGGGGTGGCAATCCCTCATTCTGCACTTGTTCATTTTCCCTATCCTCCCCTTCTCTTATTACTTCCTCAGTCGGTGGAGGAGTCACCGCCCTAGTATCAGATGGGCTAGGTGCTCGTCCTCTTCCCTAGAGGACATCCTCCCACGACCTCTACCACGGCCTCTTGCCGCTGCTCTTCCTTGAGCTACAGCCCCAGTGGCTGGCTCAGACGCACCCTGTCCCGCCGGTGCTGGTGTTGGCGCGGTTGTTGCTCTAGTTCTAACCATCTGCGAAATAGAGTGAAGATGGTCAGATACCAATTTGTATCACTTAGATACCAATTGGACCCAAGTAATAGCACGAAAGAAAGAATGAAAGAATGGAATTTTCCTAAAGTCTTATAGCCTCTCAAAGAAAAGTAAAGGCGTCCCCCTACCGTTCCTTAAGACTCTACTAGACTCGTTCTTGTGTGATGAGACCAACGAACCTAATGCTCTGATACCAAGTTTGTCACGACCCAAATCCGGGCCGCGACTGGCACCCACACTTACCCTCCTATGTGAGAAAACCAACCAATCTAAACCTTAACATTTCAATGTAATATCAACATAAAGTAATGCGGAAGACTTAACTCATTAACAAAATCAATAACTATTATTATCCCCAAAATCTGGAAATCATCACCACAAGAACATCTATGATCAAATTACTAAACTAAGAGTATTCTAAGAAGCTAAAACAAATAAAAGCTAGTCCATGCCGGAAGTTCAAGGCATCAAGACATGAAGGAGAAGATCCAGTCCAAGCTAGAAGCATTAGCTCACCCTGAAGATTTGGTGTGACGAAGACTGGCTAGAAATATTGTTGAGTTGAAGACGACGGCACGTTTGCTGCACTCCACAAAGAAGAAAGAAGAAAACATAAAAGTAGGGGGTCAGTACAAACACGGGTACTGAGTAGATATCATCGGCCAACTCAAAATAGAAAACAGTATATATTAAGCAATATCATAAAATCAACTAATATCCTTAGCATGCAGCATTTACAGTTACCATAACCCTTGGTTACAACACCAAGCACATCAATGAGGACTCACGCCTCCTCATCATACTCATTTGGAAATTCGGTTCATTAGATTGAATATATTAACATCTTTCAAGATTCATTATCTTTATTCCCCTCGTGTTGGTACGTGACACTCCGCTCCTCAATATACTATCCTGGTGTCGGAACGTGACACTCCGATCCTCATATACTATCCTGGTACCGGAACGTGGCACCTGATCCATATTCTATCCTAGTACCGGAACGTGGCACCCGATCCATATACTATCCTGGTGTCGGAACGTGACACCCGATCCATATTCTATCCTGGTACCGGAACGTGGCACCCGATCCATATACTATCCTGGTGTCGGAACGTGACACTCCGATCCTCATATACTATCCTGGTACCGGAACGTGGCACTCGATCCCCTAATCTCACTACTTTCATTCATCAAGCCTTCTTTTATACCAAGGCATCATCATTAACAAAGTAGATTAGGGTTTCTTTTCAAGATTTGGGATTCAATAGCTTCATCATGCTTATTTATTCATAATTACATAATCACATCATTCATGCAAGCATACAATTAAGCATATAGAAGGTTCACAATACTACTAACACATATCATTCGCTATTAAGAGTTTACTACGAATAGCATAAAAACCATAACCTACCTCCACCGAAGATTCGTGATCAAGCAAGCAAATTTTCCCAAAGCTTTGTGTTTTTCCCCTTCTCGATCGTCTCTCTCTCTATCGATTCCCTTCTCTCTCTTTCTGTTCTTTTCTTTTTCTTATTCCAACCCTCTTTCTTTTACCCTAATTAGTATATAATCAAGCATAAAAGGTGGCAATAATGACCCACTAATTAACTTAAGGTTACCTCTTTTAACCCCCAAGTAATTAGACTTATTAACATTAACCCACTAACTTTATAATTAAAGAGGGAATAGTCAAAAAAGTCCCTTAAAACGTATCAAGAAATCCGACCCAGACTGGGATTACGCAGTCTGTGACGGCCCATCGCGCCTGCGACGGTCCGTCCTACTGCTCCGTCACAGACCTCAGAGACTCAATTTCTCTGAAGGGTCTGTGACGGTCCGTCACACCTGTGACGGTCCGTCCTGCCATTCCGTTACGAAGTTCAGAGAGTCGATTTTCAGTACCCAATTTCAGATTTTCTAAGTGTTTTGAAACGAGACCCTTCGACGGTCTATCGTGCCCATGACGGTCCGTCGTGGGGTCTGTCGCTTTTGCCAGTTTTTCCAGAATTGAAATCTGCTGCTCAAAACGACTAAACAGGTCGTTACACGTACTTAGTTAAGTGGAGATGTGGTAGCTTATAGGTTATGAAATTCTCAAATATTCGAATGGATCGGGAGTGAGAGCCAACCAATTTAATACTTCAGTGCTCTCTTTTATTTTCTCAAGCCTTGTATCTTGCTCATAACCTTTTGGAGAATGGATGAGAGCATTCCTTCAATACCTTTTCTATCGATGTCTTTTGGTCGTCTTTGTTGAGGCAAGTATTTTTATTTTCCCTTGAATTGGACCTCCATCTCGATTAGTATTTTGGCCAATTCATCTACCTGAGTTATTAGTGTGTCCAGCATGGAGTCTTTCTCCACATCTATGTTTGCTTCACCCATGTGGTACAACAACTGGACTGCTATCATGTAGGGTTGCTTTGAAATCCCTCCTGAAACTAATTGATCATTTAACATTTTATTTACGGGACTGAGACTCTTGTAGAAACAGACTAGAAGGACTACGTCAGGAATGCCATGAATTGGGCCCTGAACTGTCAGCTCTTTAAACTTTTCCCATGACTTATAAATATCTTCTCCCTCCAATTTCTTGAAGGTTTAGGATGCGATCTTGATATCTCATGACTTCTAGCGAAGGGAAATCAATGAGCTTGAGGATGCTTACTCAATTTATTTACACCCTGCTTCCATAGCACAGTCCAACAAAGTAAAACTAAAAGTTAAGGGAATAAACTACATCTAGAAAGAATGAAAAATTTTTGTAATCTAAAATTTTTCACGTTACACCACTCCCCGACAGCGGTGTAATTTTGATTTTTGACTTCATCAAAGACACAACTTCCAACGCAAATGTCGACGATCGTATCCACAAGGAGTGGCTGGGAGAATTAATAAAAAAGTAAAATTACATTCTAACTAGTCTTAGCTAAAGATATTATCGAATAAAAATGGTATAAGTCAAACATGGGGTAACGCAAGCGTCAAATATCAATTGGGGTGTTTTTATCACTAGTAGTAAAAACAATGAAATTAATAAGAGAGTCTAAGCAATGAGAGGGGGAATTCTCGGGATGTCATAGGGAATATGGGTTAAGATAAATTGTTGTGTACATGATCTCGATAGGATATTTATAGAATAATGGTGACTAGGCTAAGGTTTAAGGGAGATAATCTCTCTCCAGCAACTTACCCCGTTTTAAATGGGTTCTTTTCGGACAATCACTTGTCACATGAAGACCAACCTACGCCTTAACCTACTCACTCTTTTGAGTTGAGTGTGTGGGAATGAGACTAGGGCTCACTCTCTCAAGCTAAGCCTTATATCGGACCCACTTCCACCGACCATCAATTTAGTAGTCTTAGTTTCACGACTTTTCTCTCAAGCAAGCCAAAAACACATAAATAAACTTGTATTTGCAACTAAGAATGTATTAGATTCATCCACAACTACTAAACAAAATCATAATTAAGCTACAATTAGTCTATCAATTAGCAAGACCCAACAACAATCTTAACCCATATTCACTAAATCACACCCCAAGAATTAAGAAATTTATACCTAAATGAGCTTGCATTCAAAGAGGTACGAAAATTTAAGTCTTGTTACAAGCCAAGTATGAAAAAATCCAAGAGATCCAGGTCCAAATCCTTAGAGATGAAACCCTTTTAGTCTTTAACTTCTTCTTCAAAAATCCTCTCAAACTTAGAGCTCAAAAACTGATAAAAATAATCTAAAAATTACTAGAAGATTGAGAATATTTGATAATAAGTTAAAGCACTCCACAAAGTATTTATAGTTTTCAAAGATTAGTGCTGCAGTGGGATGGTCGGTAAGATTAGTCAAAATCATCGGATAGATCTACGATTCACCCTTTGATTGTTGCATCGCTGTCTCATACGAAGTCCAAGCATCTTTGTGTTTTTATCAATGGGCGATAAGTTACTTCTTCGGGTAACTTCTTGGTGATGTATGAACTTCTCTTTTTCTCTGCTAGTTTGATCCGTTCCTTCAAGGCTTAGCACATTGGAACAAAGGGCGATATTTAGACCTATTGGAAAGTCGCCAGGTTGACTTGGTGATCCTCAAGCCATCATTTCTTCGTTCTTTTCATTCTTTTTGCTCATTTTTGCTGAATAGTGTTAATGCTTTGCCTCAAACTCAAAATACCTGAAATTCAAGGTTATTCATGAGTAATTGAGACAAAATAAACATTTAAGTACACTATTTCTATCAAAATATAGCCCTAAATAAGTTCAATTTGTGGACTCATCACCAACCCAAGTTATGTCACTACCACAAAAGAGAATAGTGGCAATAAATTTTAATTTTAGCGCCAATATTTATTGCCACAAATACTTTTACTGGCATTTAAGTTAATGTCATTGCATCCAATATCGCTAAAGTCTTAAGTGACATTTATATAGAGTGCTGGTAAATATCCATTATATTTCTGCTAAAAGTAATTACTCTGTTGCCGCTAAAAGTAATACGCTTTAGTGGAATTTATATAGAGTGCCACTAAAAATCCATTTTATTGCCCCTAAAAGTGGTTACTTTTAGTGACGTTTATTTAGCAGTAATTACCATTACAGTAAAGCTTTTATGTTTTGTAGCATTTGTTATTACCGATAAAAATATAATAATTGCTGGTGAATAGACCTATTGTAGTGACAATTATGGCAACAAAAGATAATGATAGAAGAGTTGCGAAACTCAAACAAATCATTCATATAAAACTAGATCAATCTATACATCAACTTTCTTGTATTCTGGTGGTAAAAAAGGTATGAATTATCTAAACAGTGAGAATGTGTTCAAGTTATCAAAATATAGAGATAATGTGTTCAACAATGAAAAACTAGGAGATGGAGTCCTTGTTTATTTTCCCCAATAAAATTATGGCAGCTTGAATCACGACCAGATATGCAATATTGAAGGATCTTAAGTAGGGCCAACAATATTTAATATCTCCTGAAAAGTTTTGCTGCCAGAAACAAAGAAACAAAAGGCGATCTAACAATCAAACAAAAATCTACTCAAGTAAATAGCATGAACAAAATACTCAGCATTTATGATATATTCTATACAAGTTGCAAGTACCAGAAAAAACTTATGAATTAACAAATGAAAATATTTTATCAAGCAAATGTAAACATAGACTTTGAAATAAGCCGTCAACTAGATTAACTGTGGTAAAACTTATTATGTGCATGATATTCTCAGACATAGAAGAGTTTGAATAACATGTAATTGCATGAAAACAAAAGAATCAGATAGGAGGATTTACCAAAAGAAAAAAAATACTTGATACATACTTATGATGGTAAAAAGATAACCTATGACAAAAAAGAATTCTGTCACTACTTGATGACTTGAGCAATGTTTATATTGGTTGTTCATTGCCACTATTAGCATCAGAAACCTAGTAAAAATCAACACACTAGATGACCAAATTTTATTGTAAACTTAAAATTTAAGAACAAAAGATTAAAACTTTGAAATAAATAACATGTCTAGTAGGGCTTCCATTATTTTAAATCTTGCTTAATTTAGTAGGAGCATATTTCCACATGACTTGTCTTATCGGTGATAATTCTGAAACTAGGTTTTCTTGATTCTTTCTCATCAAAATCATTTTTTCATTCATATTTTTTGTTCAACTCCTTCAACTCATTTATCTCTTGTTCTAACTTATGTGCAACCTCATTACACAAACTTTCAACAACATCATTTTGTAAGAAAGATTTACTGCCCCATAACATAGAAGGGGTTGGACCAAGTCCTAAACCATTGAAATAACCACTTTTTTCATTTCCCAACACTTGAGAATGCACGTCTCCTTTCCAAGCAACTCTGCCATTAGATTGTTCCTCATGTGTCTTGCCATTACTCAACTTCTCTTTCATCATGTCCTGAGAATTAATAAGATTTTGATTTATGACACGATAAATGTAATTTAAGTCTGGTTCCAGTAAAAAGTACAATATCAATGTAATCAAACTTAGAAGTTTAAATAGAATAGTTAAAGCTCACTAATTTCTCATATTTTAACCTTATAAGTAGTTTTTTCCCAATCAACCTTAATTCTTATAACTGAAAGACAAAAGTATACAAGAAATCTTACAACGACATTTGAAGACTCGTCATCCAGTGGTCAACCATCTTTACGCTTTGTGTGAGTTAATATGTAGACTTTTGCACATGTATTCTGTCTCTAGCCTAATGAAGTTAAATTGATGTAAAATAAGTTAGGTATAACCAAAATGAGTTATAAAATCTTATAGTAAGTAATTTATGTGTGACTACCTGTTCATTCGTCAAGGTTGCTATGTTTTTTGTTCCTCCTGTATGAGCCATTTTTTGGTAAGCTCTACTGATTTTATTTGCTTGACTATGCTCTAGAATGAGAAAATAAAACATCAATTCTTCCATTTCAAATAATAGACCGAGTTCACAATCTAAACCATCAAAATACAAGCATCATATTTTTCTTATTTAAAGGAAGCAGATATA
Organism: Solanum lycopersicum; assembly: GCF_036512215.1. Taxonomy (NCBI): domain Eukaryota; kingdom Viridiplantae; phylum Streptophyta; class Magnoliopsida; order Solanales; family Solanaceae; genus Solanum; species Solanum lycopersicum. Next base: position 39,625,844 of record NC_090810.1, read on the forward strand.
GGACTTTCTATGAAAATTTAGGGCACTAAGTGTCTAATGAGAGTTCTGGTATTGTCATGTTAGATACTAATTTTGCTTCAGTTGTCATAGTTCTGAAACCGATCAGTTGGACAACACTACTTATCACGAATGTTATGTGAAAGAATATAATGGCTCAGACTTTATACCGGTTTGTTGTTTTATTGACCTTACAATACAAATGTAAATTGATCTTTGGTGTTAACAAAGGGTAAACGATACATTGTTTGTCAATTCTTGGCCAAGTGTTCAATGAATTCAACTCGATAAATCTGGAGAAGAAGGATTTCTTTAAGGGGATACACAAGGACAAATATTTCATGAAATCATCGGAATAACATTGTTCTCCAAGTGGTGATGGTGAAATTTCTAAGAATTTTTCAAATACAAAGAGGCTAAATAGGGGGCAATGGGGAATTCACGTTGGTTTTGCAGCTGCATTTTGGCCAATTAGTTGGCTTGTAAAGGTAATAAATAATACTAGAGAGACCAATCTTCAGTTGTCTCATGTTAAAATAAAGTAAATTATGTGTATGGGTTTTACTACACAAGGTAGTTATCTATGATGCATTCTTGCAGTAAATTTGTATTACGAAAAAGATCAATTTTAAAGTAGTAAAACTATATAAGAATTTAAACATATTTTAGAAATGAAAATATAAAGTTACAGACATTTATAACGTAGGTTCTTCTAATCAAGAAAAGTAATTACTAACCTTTGCTTTTTCAGGAAGCCAATACGAGACAAGAGAGTTTCATTGATCCCTTGTGTGTTACTTGGTTTATTTTTCGTCAAGACATCTTTGGTCTTATATTTGGTCACATACAAAGCCTTCAAGTCGCATTTATAGTATCTCCATTTTTTTCCTATCGACTTTTTTCACAAACTCTTCTCCACATATCGGAATCGAGAACCTTTTTATGAAAATATACACAAAAGTTAATAAGATAATATCATGTATTAAAAGAAATGATACTTGTTAAGAATAATAACTTTATACCTTCACAAACTCCACCAACTTTGTCTTTTCTTATCATCAAACACTTGCCAATCATTTACATTAAACGGTGTCAAATCTAGGGTTCTAGCAGTGATGCCTAGAAGCTAGCAAGCTTTCATCCCTCTTTTCCAATTGATTGATTACGACTATCAAACGTCACAAGAATGGTCGTCCCCAGCAATAAATTCCGAGAATCTTTTAATAAAGTAGGTCCACGAACTTTACTTATGTTTGAATAACCTGAATTAAACTTAGAACTCACTCTATTATATTCATCAAAGAAATTATTTATAGGGATATTCTAAACAGTGCAGGGCTCCAATTATGAAACCAAGTTTATTAAACTGTCTTCTTACAATTTTTAGTTGGAGAAACTATTTTCTTGTTGTAACTTAACGAACAACCCAAATTTAGAAGAAGAATTAACCCTCTATGCAGTCTAATAGTTAGAGATTAGGAAACATAAAATAACCTAAGCAAGACATTTGATGTTTTGATGGATTTATAGAGGAATAATGCTTGTTCTTAGAGAGTTTTGGTAACCTATATGCGAGATTGTAAAATTTTTTTACTAAAGAAACTAGTTGGCTAAAACTCATCTTCCATAACTACCGTTTATTCCTATGTCACAATAAGAGAAAAGGGGAGTTGAAAAGAACGAAGACTGGAAACAAAAGGTTCCTTGTGTTAATGTGACTTGGTGAATTCCCTTCAGCAATCAAGTAAACTAGAAACAATACATATTCTCATGTATTATATGCAGATAATTTATAAATTCAAGTTTCAAGAAAGAACTTGGCTCATTGTTCAGCTCAACAATAGTGTCAATAGAATTGTTATCCTCAGATATTTGGGCTTGAGAGAAGCTTTGAGCTTTCATTAATTGTTGAACTTAGGGTCGTACTACTTCAACATGACATTGTACTGTTACCAATCTGCTACCAACTCTATTTCGCATTTTTGAACTTCAAAATTAGTTACTTATTTAAATTCTTCAAACATGTAGAAGAAAGTCATGAGTGCAGATTTGAAGATAGAGTAGAGGAGAAAGAGGATCTGGTAGTTAAGGTGAAAATAGATACACAAGACATGATTTAGATAATAAAACTATTGTGGTAGATCCAATAACTTAATATCAGGGAAGTGAATAATCAAGAGAAACAGGTGGGACTCACACCCTCCCAAGACATAAGAAAACTAAAGTTGATCAGCTGGGATCTAGTCATAAAAAGAAGTCTCTGAATCCAAACTTTATAGTTTCATAAAGTACTTGGTCCTGTGGGAAATAGCAAAATCAAACAAACTGCTTATGCATTTTATAATTCTTGTTAAACGACAATGAAATTAGCCAATGATCACTCGATCATTATTAAACTGATTGTTGTCTCATGCACGCAAGCATGAGAGATGTGAAGCCCGAAGCTACGACTTCTTCTAACCCTCTTGATTTCTCTCACACAAAGTCCCTTACATAACTAGCCCCTCTCATGTCAACTAACCTCGAATGGTTGATTTTTATGATCATGGTGTCCGTTCCAACTTTTTCACCTCGACTAATCTCACGAGATACCTTCGGTATAAAAATGGCCAGTTTTCCTCGTCTTCAAGTGTCACACTAAATTTGATGAATTTAGTTCACTATAACAACCACAATTTCTTGTAGTACAGAGCACATTATTGGGTTAATTTAGGTTTAGCATCAAAATCCTACTTAATGAGTTACAATTGAAACTTTTCAAAACAATCGACAAATGGAGGAATCAATCATGAATCAATAATTCAATAATTAATTAGAAGCTGGAAAACTAAGTTAGATTATACCATATTGAAAAGGAGAACTACTCCGATAACATCCACAAGTTTCAAACAACAGTTTATACTTACCTTACCAAAACTACTGATCCTAATATAGAGAATTCCACATCTATTTCTCAAGATACAAGCTAAATATAGAAGATAACAGAATCCAAGTAACTTATAAACGATTTCAAACAAAAATATAACAAAATCAGAAGAAAATTAAAGATAAAAACATAATTTTAAGTTGATAACATATGAACGTAAGCATTTTGTAACGACCCCAAAAATGAAATAGGTCAAACGAGATCTTCACATGTGTTTCATGAGTTAATAATGTATTAAAATAGTGAATTTTAGCATCATAAGTCAGTTGGTGAAATTTGGAAGTCAAACATCAAGGGACGACCATGACGTTTAGGAACTAGCCTTATGTGTGCGCTAGTGTGTCCTTGTTTGTTATGCGTGATTTTAGGTGTTATTTTGAGTCTACAACCAGTGGGGATGACCCTAGTACCTAGAAGGACATACCAAAGGTCAAAACTTTTGAGTACAACTCCCCAAGAAGGACCCAAACGTTGGACAAAGAAGATGCCAAAGGTAGCGTACATGGCCAAGATATGGAGGCCACCTCACGTCGTGTGCCTGCAACTGAAGCTGCCTGTGCATCACTCAAATGGCACGAGGTTCACTGCCTCAATAATGTTTAGAGGCAAAATCAAGAGTTGCCTCCACGATGTGAAGCCACTTCCCAGATTTGGTCGCGTTGTTTTTAAGTCAAATTAGACTTTAGAAAATGGTCCAATTGATGTGGAGGTGTTTTGTATATTTGGGGGGGGTGTTATATACTGACTTTAAGTCATTATACACTCATTCCCCATCATAAACCCCAATCCCTCAATTAGAAAAAAAATTCCCAAAATCCTCAAAAGTTCTTCTCTTCCAAAAACCCCTCAAGCCTCCATTGAAGGTCAAGGTCTTGGAGCTTGGGCTATGGATGCAAAGGGACTTGTTCTTCAATTCTCATGGTTTTCTTAATGTTAAGGTATGATATTTCATCCTTGAACTTTGTTTCATTTAAGGAGTCATTCCAAAGAGATTTCAAGAAGGGTTTCAAACTCCAACTTCCTCTATCTTTGACTCTAAGCATGGGTCTTTGCATGAAAACATTTAATGATTTAAATATTTTATTTTAATGTTAGATGATGACTTTAATGTCAAACCCCTAACGAACTCATGCTTATGCATATTTCCAACTTTTAACTTATGGAATGGGTTTAATGAACATAATTAGATAATATTAGAACTATAGTTTCTTTATGATTATATGGTGATTAGCTACTGCCTTAAATGCTATTATTGATGAATTATTAGATAAATTAAGGAAAGATGGTGAAATCTTTGATGAATGGTAAGTTGATTATATTGTATAGTTCTTATTGCGAAATGATCTTCAGTGGTATGGTCCACCTTTGATGGCGGTGTTTATGTGAAGTATATAGATATATGTATGAATGTGTATATTGTGATTATGGCTTGAATTGCATACAAAGGTAAAGTGAAATTATGATTATGATGTTTATGCCTGGTATGTTTTAGAAGATTGAAATATGTATCTTGATGATGTTATATCTAAATGAAGTTTATAATAAGTGAAGCATGATAATTTGTGAAGCATGATAATGTGTTAATTAGGATGAATGAAGGCATGAACATGTTTAGAAGTCAAGTTATGAATATATTTATTATGTGAAAGGTGTGCTCACATTTACACATACAATATGAATGAAAGAGTGAAGTTATGAACGAAAAGAATGAAGTTGTGAATGAAATGCAGGATTTGTAGGGTAGACACTCTTCATGAGTGCAGATGAAGTGTATAGAACATCTCTACTATTCCTATACTATGAAATGGGGATTTTGGGGTGAATACTCTTCGGGAGTTGAAATGAAGTGTTTACTATCAACCTCACTATTCTCAAGAGCTTTCCAAGATAGGTTGGAGGTTGGATAACCTTCGTGAGTAGAGATATGTTGTCCAAAAGTAACCTCTATAGATAAGTACCCTTTGTGAGTTGAGATGTGGTACTAAATAGTTATCCCTTAACCTATAGGTGAATGAATTTTTAAGACTCCATGTGAGAGTTATGCTTAGCACCGAGATGATTTGAAGAAGAGGTGGGTACACTTCGTGAGTATAGATGTTGTATCCAATGTACCTCTTGAGATGAGTACTACTTGTTAGTAGAGAATGAGTTACTTAGAAGCAATCTCCTTACCCCTTAACTATGCGCCCTCATAGGTGGAAGTATTGGAAACCCCATGTAAAGTCTCAAGAATGATCTTACCTTAGGCAAGTAGGGATCTCTCATCCGGTAGGGGTTAATAGCGGGATTTCATGTCTAGCTCTCATTGTCTATGTCGGTTAAAGCTAAGCCCCACAAAATAATGTAATGAACTAAGTCTTCCAAAGGGTGTACTACTTAGGGTTGTGGTGGTATGTGACACTATCTACCCATTGCACAAGTAGGCATTTAGAGGGAGCCTTGGTGTGTCCTTATATGAAATGTATGAATGGGTCATTATGGTGATGTAAATGAAGTTATGTGACTTAATGTCTAATGTTAATAAAGCATGATAAGGTTATGACTTGTATGATAAAGTTTATGAATAACGAATGTGGTATGCCTAATCTAAGGAAATCTTAAAGTAGCACTTGGAGGGAGTAGTAGTATGGGGTGTTACTTTCACATTACTTTATGTGTGACATGGGAGTTGTCTTAGAGAAGGTTATTATGTGAAGTCCTTAAATGCAAATATGTTTCTCTAGTGTCTTTGATATTTAATTTTGGCTTGTTTCCAATGGGAAGTAAGCTTATCGTCGGTAGTCTTGAGGATCGCTTATGGGCGGTTCCTGTAAAGACCCTCAAAATGAATTAAGGTTCTTAGAGACTGACATGTGTATAAAAGAATTAAAATATGTTAACTAAGTTTTTTTACAATATTCATACTTGATTTGAAGTCATTTGGAGGTCAAAAGTCCAAAAAACGTTTGAAACTTAGCCTTAAGACGTGCATGTGTGTCTTGGTGTGTCTTCACATGTTTTATGTGTTTGTTTTGGTTGAAACTGATATGGAAGACCACTAGCATGTTAATGAGTGTATTTACTTTAGAAATGTTTAGGAACGACTCACCAAGGTCCCTGCAAAAGACCCTCAAGGAGGATCCAAAGTCTACCTAGACACTGCCTTGGCAGTGTCTACCTACGTTTGCAAACGACTGCCAGTAGTCTCACCTACGCCCCTTCGGCGGGAGGCTAGATCAAAAAATAGCTTGGTGAGCCTCATGTCTCAAAGGAGGAGCTAAAATTACCAACGACGGAGCAGTAGGACGCCCCGTCGTCCAATCGACTTATGTCCATCGATAGTGTCTGCAATCTGTTGCACGTACTGTTTCATTAAAGGGTTGAACGGAAAATTAACCCCACGTCCATAAATTACTAAATAGGTGGTTTATTTAAGTGTTTTTGGGTATACTAAGTTAGTTAAAAGGATCAAAACCCCAAACCCAATTTATATTTCAAAAGTAAACATTCCTTTCAAAAAAAAACCTCTCTAGAAACCTCCATTGGAGATGAATCTCAAGAACAACTTGGAGATTGACTTCCCATGGATTATTCAAGAAGATTTCGTGGATTTTTTCTACAATGAGGTATGGTGATCCTTCATCCACAGTCAATCTTTCTTCTAAGAAATCTCTTCCATTTTTTCAATGAAAGTTCATGATCAAGTCGTCTATATTTCAATCTAGACTTTGATGATTAGCTAATTTTTTTCATGTTTAATTCAATCCAATTACATGATGAATCCATGACCTCTCCCAATTTCGATTTAGCCTACATGGTTGTATAATGTGATCTTGATGCTAGAATGATTATTATGAGATTCAATTATGATAAATTTATTTAGCTACTTCCTAAGATGTAAATTTATAATGAATTATGTATAGTTTATTAAGTGTGAATCAAGATATGAATATATTAATGACATCGACCTATGTTCTTCTATCTTCTATGGATTGGTAATGTAGAGTAATTGATGTGATCTCGATTCTAGGATTAATTGAAGCATGATTTTGTTATGTTAAAATGCCTTTAGCTACTACAATATAATTTTATTTTTGATGGAAAATGAGTATTTATCAAGGAAGATCAAAGTTTGAGAAATTGGTAAGATTGCCTACTTTCTTTACTTTTCTTATAGTATTGCTAGTAGAATTAGCCCTGCATGGAATTGTGTGGTATGGTCTACTTATGGTGGCAGTGTTTAATTCTTTTCAATTTATATGTGATGTGATCATGGCCTTGAAGCCAATTGTATTATGAATGTGTGGTGATGATGATCACCCAATGTGTCTCATCCCTAGTTTCCATTCTAGTTTATGGTCTACGTTGTATTGCTAATCTTATGAGAATGTGAATGACTATGTTAGGGTTAGGTTTAGGTGCTGCCAATGATGAGTTATAATGGTTAATTACCCCTTACCTATGTACCCCTATATGAAGGTGTGATTAGTTAATGTTAGGAGTCTTGAATGTAAATGTTGAAGTTGTATTGTCTCTTATACTATTATGTGTTGTGTAGTGTATGCTTGAATGTGAATTTTGGTCTTAAGACGGTGTTTGCCTCAATATGTTGTTGATTTTCATTGTATGATCATGTTGACGAATGTACACACACTTACACCTCATGCATGCTTACAAGTAGTAATGAAATGGTATTCTCATATGCACTAATGTCTACTACTATGCATGTAAAGTATATATCCATGAATTATGTTATGTGTCCCGAAACTAGGATTAATTTATAGGTTTACTAGTATGGACAAGGGTATGGGACCGTGTCTATGGATTGCACATGTGTGCCTTGATGGGATAATTCCTAGGTTTGTGATCTATGTACATGAATATGAATGCATGAGCATATTATGATATGATGTCAAGTATGTGATATGATGAAGTATGAATATGCATAGTGTCTAAATGTGTTTATATGAAAGAATTGTTCCTATAGTTACATATATAAGCTTATGCATGAATAAATTAAGAATTAACATGTGTGGTCTAAGGGTATTTACGTGAATGATTTGCTCACATATATGTATACACACACATGAAAACATGTCTATTATGCATGTATGATGATCTAGTCCATAAAGGGGCTCTTAAAAGGTGTTCTCAAGGGTATCCTAAACTAGATGATGCTTGAATATGCTATGTCCATGTGAAAGTTTTTCTCACATGATATAGGTTGATGGCAAGACTTTCTCAAGGGATCTTAAAAGGTGTTCTCAAGGGTCTCCTAAAGCCTATGTTTTATAAATTAATGTAATAAAGGCTTTTAATTCCCTTCCCAATGTGGGAAGGTAGGTTCACCATAATACTCACGAGGTGGATAACTACAATGTCTCAATAGGCTTAAAGAGGGTTTTCATTTATGCCTCCAAGTTCCATAAACTATATTTGCTCCATAGGATCTAGCAATTGATATCACCTAATATGCTAGCATGATGTAATTTTCTACTTTGGCAAGGTAGAGCACCTTCTCTTGGTGTAAGGCTCTACAACACCAAATTCCATGTTTAGAACTCATGGTCTTAGTGTCGGTTAAGGCTATAGTTTCCCTAAAGTAAAATGGACAATGGAAAAAAGTAAGGACCCTAACTAGGATAACCTAAGGGAAGTTGCTTAGTGTAGGTGAGGTGTGGACTTTACCTATGCATGCACAAATAGCTCTTGAAGGGAGTTCTAGGAAGGTGCTCTAATATATATGTATACGTTTATGTTTCTTATGCATGACATTGTAGCGTCCTCTACTTTTTGTGATGATATGTGTAGTAGGAGTCTTAATGAGTCTATATAATGTATTCTTACCTTATATGCAGAATGTGGGTCTTGTTGATCATATGATGAAGGTCTTGCTTGGCATGTATGAAGTTGTCTATACCTGTATTGTTGATTGATGAAGTGAATGGTACGATTGTAGTCTCTTTGTGTCTATACTTGTATTGTTGATTGATGAAGTGAATGGTATGATTGTAGTCTCTTTGTAGGTTTACTTAGTATATGTGAGGTTATGAGACTTCACATGTACATTGCACTAGTAGACTTAGATTGAGGTTATGAGTGAGGTCTATGATGTCTTTATGAAGTGAAGTCCAGATATGTTAATGTTGTCTAATAGGCTTAATATGGTGATGTTGGGAGTCTTGAATTTCATGTGGTCTTGTAATGAGTTCTTCTATGTGGTCCATAAAGTATGTTGGGTCAAATGTGAGTTATATGTCTTATTATATGAATTGGACTTTTGAGAGTATATGTATAAATGCTTGATGATTAATGAAGATTGTAAGTATGTTTACCTTGTGGCCTTAAGGTGATGCTTAAGTGTAGATAGTGTCATGGGACATTACCTATACATTGCATCAAGTATCATTAGAGGGTTACTTGGGAAAGTTAAGGAGTTAAAGTGAAATGAGTTCACTGTAAAGGGAAAAAGAGGTTACTGTAAGGAAATAGTAGTTACTGTAAAGTGATGAAAATATGTCTTAAATGTAATGTATCATTTCTATGGGATATTATGACTATTTTATATGCCAAAATGAAATATGTGAATTGTATGATGACTATCGTATCAACTTGTATAAAGTTTTCACAAAAATGCATGATGCATGGTTTCAGAGTAATATGTCCCTTTTTAAATGCATGTTATTGCATGGTTGTCATACTTAGTGCATTCTTGTACTAACACCATTTGTCTTTACCTTTTTACACAAAGAGTAGGTTATGGATGCTAAAGGATGTCTCTGAGGTGAAGGGCTTGATATGTATTTCCCAAGCACAAGAAAGGAATCCTTAAGTTCAAGGATGTCCTATGTCAAGTTTCTAAAATGTCTTGTAGTAGTTTAGTTTATGATTTTATGTCATAAGGGTCGTGTCCCTAAGATATTATAATGATGTTGAGTCTAAGATGCCAAAGAGACATAGAGTCTTTAACTATGCATTATAGTATTTTATACATAATGAAAGTGATATTCTAGCATATGATGTGCTATGAAAGTATTAAATTTTCCACTAAATTTACCTATGAAAATGCGATGAATGATAACTATGGGATTGTATAAGACCTCCAAGAGGTCAAGTATGCCATGTTACTTCTAGGGGGTGCTCCCCGATCGTGACAATTCCTTTATATCTTACCTTAGTGAGTCTTAGAATAACTTTGGATAGAAAAACTTCATGGGAAATGAGTTCACTGTAAGATGTAAGAAAAATGGGAGTTCACTGTAATGTTTTATGAGTTCACTGTAAAGTGTGGTCTTGTGTTAAAATTATGGAAGTTTTACCTTATGTTCTGAATGATGAATTATATGTTGTTTTGTTACTATATTTATGAAGGTTTTACTTAATTAGCATGAAAGTCTTATCTGAACTAAAATGTCCCCTTTTTCATGTGTTTTGGCATAATGTCATACTTAGTACAATGTTTGTACTAGCCCCATACTTTTCTGTACTCTATTAGTATAGGTTGAAGGCAAGTGAAGGTTCCTAGAAGGCAAAGCCTGTAAAGTTGACTCTCTCAAGACTCGCTATGCCTCATATATTAGAAGACATAGTTTATATTTCTTTAGTTCTTCTTTAAGACTAGTATAAGACTTATTATGTATTTCTTTAAACGTAAAGGGCCATGACCCTAAGATATTTAAGATAGGTCTTTAAGTTGGCTTGTGACGATGAGACTAACTCCCTAATATTTATAAAAAGCTTCTTATTTCTATTTTTGTGAAAAGTTTTAATTCCACACTACTTTTCATATCTTATGTAATGAATGATAGCTAAGAGGCTCGTATAAGACCTCTGAAGGGTCAAGTACGCCTTTTGATGACTCAAGAGTGCTCCCTTATTTTAGGGTGTACTTGCGGATCATTACACATTTATAAGAGAAAGACAGAGAAAATGAGGATTAACAACTAGAATGAGAGATTCACAGATCGAGAATGAGAGATTGTGAGATCGAGAAAGAGAGATCGAGTGGAAAGAAAGAAAAAGAGAGATTACCTCTTAGTGCACTTCAATTCGAGCAAAAAGAGAAAAATTGATGTGTGCTTCAGCTTAGATCCATCGTAGCCATTGAAGGAAGCTTCAAATCAGAGTTCAAATCCATATTGAAGCCATTGAACTTCCACAATTTTGAGAATGAAGTAAAAATTGACAAAGAGAATTTGGGTATACGAGGATAAAAGAGGATACTTTTTTCTATTGTCTTTTAAAACTAATTGTTATTAAGGTTGCCTTTTAGTGGCTTAAGATTAATTGCTGGTAAATAGTAGCTTAAAACATTATTTAGTAGCTATATTATTCTCTCTAAATAAGTGCCACTAAATTCTACTTTTGTTGTAATATGTCCTCATTTGAGCCATCTCCTTATGAATGTCAGCACTAGATTGATCTGGTGCGGCTTGAACAATGAATGTGCTACTTATAGTGTTAGATTTTCTAGTGCTCCGTGCCTTATTATTTCAAGAAATCTTCTCTAATTAATCAACAATCTCCTCAAAAGTGCACTCACCATAGGAATCCTCCAGCGATAGTATCTAGCACAACGTTTTCTTTATCATCCTGCCCTCTGCAGAAATACTCATCCAATGACTCGTCATCTATCTGATGATTCGGAGCTCTTCTGATAAATGTAGTTAATCTATCCTAAGAACTTCTCACAAACTCTCAACGTAGTGCAACAAAATTATTCAACTCGTCCTTGTGGTTAAGCTTCTTAGACACTAGGAAATACTTTGCCATGAACACTCGATGCAAATGGTCTCATGTATGAATTGAATTACATGAAAGATCAGCAAACCACACCGCATCATCACCGGTCAGTGATAGAGGGAATAATCTCAACTTTATGACACATATCCAACTTTGTTCACCCTACACAACTCTTACAGACAATTTTAAATTTAGCCATGTGATCATGAAGATCATCCAAAGCTAGCCTTGAAAACAACCCTCTCGTTGTAAGCATCTACATAATATTGGTGGTCACCATATATGTATGCCCTGGAGGTAGAAAAGGAAGAACAAGGGGCCCTTCCGATTCTACTCTATTGAAGTCAACCCTGTAGTTATCAAGCAACCTCGGTGTTGGTGGGTTCTTCTCTGCATCTTCGATTAGATTTCCACCATGAACCTGAGCTTGCATATTAACAACCCAAGAATCTATAATTGTACTCTATCATCTAGATTCTCTCTAATTTGATTCATGTGGACCCCTTGATTATACATTTTTAGCAAAATTTTGCTAACTCTGGATCATAGTGGGTCAGTGGTTCACCTCGACTCCGTGTACTTGACATACACTAGAGTAGAAACCCATAGAGAACAAAAACAAAAGAAAACGTAAGATCAGGAAATACTTGACTAAAATTCAATAATGTAGTTGAACTTAACCTAAAAGTTGTATTTCCCGGCAGCGACATCAAAATTTGATACACTTTAATTACACTTTCCTAAAGAAATATAATCGGTTGTCGTCAATTAAAGAACCCATCTTGTAGGTGGGGATTGATTCCATGAGGAATATGGTTCAGGATTAAAGTTAACTCACTATTATATATGTTTAGTCAAAATATTTCCAAAATAAATAATTTAAAAGGGGGGTTGTAAGCAACTAACCAATTGTTGTTTAAGTAACAAGTGAGCAGGATTCAAACTATAAGTTTTCAATAAGCTCTTAACGCGGTAATCTTTATAATAGTAATCCTTTCCTAGTGATTTACATACAAAGCTGGTAAGATAGGTATCCCTATGGGATTGGTTCTCCATATAGGGAATTTCATAAATACGCACATTGGTCCGGTTATGAGTGTATACTTTAGTAACCCTTACCTTTACCCCATATTAAACATCATATCAATATATGACTTAGTTTTCACCCTCGCACCAATTGACATTAGACTATTAGATAAGATACACTAAATATCTACAATTAGTTCTTTTCTAATTAGTTATATCCTTGATTCGGCAAGTAGCAACAAGGCTAACGCTCGCCACCATTAAAAAGACTTCTAAGTGAAAGAATTAACAATACATGCATGAAATCTATTCAAGAATTACTTAATTGTTATTCATACGTTGCTAATTGTTTATGGTTCCCACAACCCTAGTTGAGGATTTAGCTACTCGTGATTGAAATAAAACAATTCATGTTTTGATAAGAAGAATTCATGAACTTACAATTAGAGTAGAAGAGACCCAAAATCTCCAATTAAATTGCAAAGTCAAAATCTTCTAAAACGGAATCCGAAATTCAATTTGCTAAAGTTTCAAATTAATTCCAGTAAATATCAAGAAGAAGTAAAGAATGATTTCAAACCCCTCAAAATGAGGTTTACACACCCTATCTATAGAAAAAATATTCTAAACAAAAAGGAAATAAGCAGTCTGGACGCGGTTTCTATCGACAATATGACCTACGGACCGTGGGTCCTCTTTTATAGTTCTACACTTAGGATTTTTAATCAGGTACTGGAACTTCAACCCTCTGAATCCATTGACGGATGTGCAAGATGGCTCGTATGTCAACCTACAGTCTATGGATCGCTTTGTAGTTCGATACTTGGTTAGAATTCTCTGATGATCCATCCACACATTATCAACGACGGCCCTTCAGAGGTCCTAAGGTTTGTGGGTGGATACTTCAGTATAATTTCATTTATCAACTCCATCGACTGCATTCTCCAATCTTATTTCCTGCAAACATATCACAAAAAATTTAATACAATATGGCTCTATACACACATAACTTTTACATGAAAAGCATTAAAAATATCGTAAACTCACGGTACATTAATGATGTGCTCAGATATTAAGGTTATTTGTGTGTTCCCATTGTTGATGACTTGAGGGAACATATCCTGTAGCTCCATTCAACTTTGGAAGAACTCGAGAAAGCTAATTTCAATTATGAGTCAACCTTTTAAAGTTTTGTTACAAGAAGTAGATGATGCCTTTTGTTCTTGCTCGGTATTTGAAGTTAATTTTTCTTAGGTATTGATATTGCAGTAGAATCATCACTAGCTTGTGTACTTTCATGTTGCAATCCCATTAGATGCACAATAGTATTAACCTACAATTAAAAGGGTTAGAAAATTTGTATATTCATAACTCAAAGATAATATAATCGTGATTATAAAAGAGAGAAAACATTCACTTTGGATTGTTAACGTTCTTGAAATACTACCAAAGATTTGTACTTCTAAGACTTCTTAATCAACAACTTCAACTTGATTCGATCCTTTGCCTCTTTCAACATCAATCATTGTTGTTTTTTGCTTGTCTCTTGGAAGTCTCATTTACTAAATAGAAGAATTTGGGGACATTTCTCTTATAAATGGAAGTATGAACCACTTCCTTCTTAGATTCCTTAGAGGAGTTAAGCTTCTTTCTTTGATGTTGGGGATCAAGTAATGTCTTTACCATTGAAAGTGTTTTCTCAATATCTTGACTTTATACTATTAAAGGGTAACATGGTTTGACCCAGATTTCTCCACCAAAACTTTCAAATTATCCTAAAAAAACTTTTCATGAGATCTCTCCCACCAATATGGATATGGGGTAGTGTAAAGCCTTTTTTGTGGAAGTTATCACAAAGGGAAATGTCACCTTAGATATATTAAAAATATGCCAATATCTTAGGCCCTCAACGAGCGACTCAACACAAATATTATTTTCTAAATAATCACGAATATCTTGATGGAAACCAAATTGGAGACTAAATCGATGCGAACTATATGGCTCAATGACAAAGAAACACCCCCCCCCCTATGAAAGATAATTGAAACGAAGGCTCATAAGATAAGTTGACTATAACTCTTTGTTATCATTAAATAAAATAGGTTAGGTGAGGCCTTATAAGTATGATTGCATTCTATACAATACTTTCCTCGATAAACGCGCTTCCTTGCCTGGTCTTGGTCAAAATATTTCGCAGCACTTTCCCCCGGATATACCACATTCCTGGGAAAGAAGGCCCATTAGTAAGAACATAGTGTAATTAAGATAGTAAGTAAGCCAATCATAAGCATAATGAATGGGAAAACAAACTTTTATATGGTCTAACTTTGAAGAATTTGAAATTTTATTCAATTCATGATAAATGTTCGCTAAGACCGGGATCTCAAGGCCTAACCCTTTGACCGTTCACCATCAAGCTTGTTATCTTGAAAGTTTTAGGCCGAATAAAATTCCCTTCTTTAGATGGAAATACAAAATCACATAACCAACATGAAAAAGGTTGTATAATAAGTCTCATGTTTTTGGTGTTGCGCTCCAAGCTTAAAAGATATCGTCCCTTGAGCACTTGAACATGTATTTATCTCGATTGGTATTTCACCTGTTGGATTATGTGTATATGACAAGAATCAAGACTTATTCTCTTTTCCTAGGGGAGCTATCTCTTATCTTAGTCCTTTCTTACACCAATATTGTATCCATTCATTAAAAGAGACCCCTACATTACTATTATTTTTCTCTTAAGATGATGAAAGGTAAAAATCATATACTCACAAGTTTGAGGAAGAAAATTTTCCCTCTTGTCATCGAAACCCGTAAGTTCTATGGCATTAGGTACCACTTCTTCATAAGGGACTCCGCTAATTGGCAAGCCATCAAGAGTATGCAAATCCCAAAGAGATATGGGTGTTTCTCCAGCAAATACACCATCATGAATATTAGTGTTGTTTAAACTTTGTCCATTTCCTTAGGACCATTTTTCCTCTCTAGTAGACCGAAATACAATGATATTCATCTTCAAACACAATATTGTCTCCCCAATGAAACTAGTCTTGAATCATGCGACGACCTAAATTTGAAAGAGTGCATGTGATAGTTATACCTTGAGGATATTGTATCTCAAGATACCATACTTTATAAACTTTGTTAGATTTGTTATCATATCAAGAGGTCCAACTTTTCATATGAAGTGTGTTCCTCAATTGTGGTCATGGATCAATATAACGACCAACTAAAGGGTTTTGGACCAGAAAATTGGTCTCCATTATGCTACCCTACATTCCAATGATGAGATATTTGAGTTTAGAAGATAGGCAGGTGTAATCCTCAAACAAAACCATTGTTCAAACAGAAAAAAGAAGAAAGAGTGTTAGCGTATGTTTATAATGATGCACTAAAGAAGGTAAAACTTAAATAAAATAAAAAAAGGTAGCTAAGATGGGGGAGGGGGGGAATAATTTGAGTATTCGTGATCTCATAAAGTCTCAATTAAGTGATCTCAAAGGCAAGGTCGTTAAACACATCCTTTCACACATCAAGATCAAAGTCTTGTATAGTATTCATGATTTTATAAAGCCACAAGTTAGTGATCTCAAGGTGGGGATGGTCAACACAACCTTTCACACCTCAAGATCAAATTTTTGTGTAGTATTTCGGAAATTATAAAGTCTCAAGTTAGTGATATCAAGGCGGGGATACTCAACACATCCTTTCATACCTCGAGACCAAAATCTTGTATGTATTCAAGACCTAATAAAGTCTCAAGTTAGTGATCTCGAGAGGATGTTAAAAACATCCTTTCGCACCTCAAGATCAAATTCTTGTGTAGTATTTGAGATCTTATAAAGCCAAGTTAGTGATCTCAAGCTGGGAATGTTAAACACATACTTTCACACCTCAACATCAAATTCTTGTTTAGTATTCAGGATCTTATTGAGCCTCAAGCTAGTGATCTCAAGGCGGGGATGTTTAACACATTCTTTCACACCTCAAGATCAAATTCTTGTGTAGTGTTTGAGATCTTATAAAGCCTCAAGCTAGTGATCTCAAGGCTGGGATGTTCAACACATCCTTTCACACCTTAAGATCAAATTCTTGTATAGTATTCGAGATTTTATAAAGCCTCAAGTTAGTGATCTCAATGTGGGGATGTTCAACACATCCTTTCACACCTCAAGACCAAGTTTTTGTGTAGTATTCGAGACCTTATAAAGCCTCAAGTTAGTTATCTCAAGGCGGGGATATTAAACACATCCTTTCACACATCAAGGTCAAATTCTTGTGTAGTATTCGAGATCTTATAAAGCCTCGAGTTAGTGATCTCGGGGAGGGGGGTGGATGTTCAACACATCATTTCACACCTCAAGATCAAATTTTGTGTGATAAAGCTCTCCTTTGTGTAGAATTTGCAAAATATAAATATTGCTTATGTTGGTCTCTGGAAAGAAAGTCACAAAAGAAGAAAAAAAAAAGGAGAACAGAATAAATAAAATAATAAAATGTATAAAATAAGTAAATAAAATACGTGAGCACAAGAATCTCTTTGCCATGAAGATGGATTCTAATATTCTCTGGATGTGTTCTCACAATATGGAGATAGAAGGTCTATTTATAGATGAGAAATACGGTATTGACTCTTACTGGATAAGAATCATAAAAATCCTAGTTCTAATTGGAAATATTTAAGTTAGGAAATTGGAATTATGCGAAGGCATTATGGTGATGCACAATTTATATACAAATTGGATTCGACATACCTGAAGATGACGGCTACTATAAAGAGAAAGTTGCATTAAAAGGCCCATTATTAAATGACAGATGGTCGGTCGGTTGAATTAAATGTGAAATTGCACTAAAAGGGGTCATATATTCTACTTTAATGATGATTGTTTGTTCCATAAAAAATTTTTAATGTCAATATTTTAGTTTGTTATGTATCTGATTTATATTTTTTTACTTATAATATAAAGAATATAATTATTTAATAAAAAAAATTTAGGAGAGAGAATACTTTTAAACACAAACATCACTTGAATTAAAATCTCAATAGTTACAAATTCAAAAATAAACGACAGAGCACTCATCCCCGTGTTTATCAAATTCTCAATATCGATTTTTTTTTTTAATTTCCATTGTTAATACTCAATATCTATTGAAGTGAATTCGATTAGATTTTATTTTTCTCTAGGCTTGAAACAGATCTGTACAACTTTCTTTTGCAAAAAATTTATCACCATCAAGAGTCATTCCAAGAGCAGGTAGACATTTTGGTATAACATGCATGGTCAAATATCTTCATATTGACAAATTTCTTTTGTAATAACCAACAAACTAGCCATAGTATAGTTAAATTATGAAAGATAGTATGCTGTAATTCTTTGATCGGGTTTAGAATACAAAATGTAGTTTGTTGAACAAAAAAAGAATCGAAAGAAGGAACATGGTAGACGAAGAAAAATAAAGCGAGAGTCAAAGAAGATTGTTCCGAAAAATTGTATTCATACTAGAATTATATTCATATTAATTTCGTTTGTCAATTGTTTTTCTTTTATTCAAAATTTGTATTTTTATTAAGAATATTATATTTTTTAAAAAATTTTGTAGTCATTCCAATTTATATGCCTAATGAACTTGTATTTCTTAAGCATAAATGTATCACACTTCTTTCAAAGTCAATTTGTCTTTTTTAAAGAATATTGTATCAATTCTCAACAATTTGCATTATCTTCACTATGTATGCTAATTTTTTCAAAACCTTGTATCATTTCTTAACTTGATTTCATATGTAATGATTAAATTATATTGGGATACAATCAGTAACATTTTTGTAAAAAATAAAAGAAACATGTATTTGGTAGTCATGTAATGTTGTAGTGTGTGATCGTCTCATCTAAAAACTTAAGATTTTAGATAGAGAAAACTTTTATAATTTAATTATATTATCAATAAACCCCCTCACGCTCTGCCCTGATCTTTTTTCATGGGCCAAGCACGTGGAATGAGAATCAATCTCAGGACCTCTGCCCTTTGGTCCATGTTGAAGTATGTAATCATCTCATCTAAAAGTTTAAGCTGTTAAAGAGAGCACATTTTATTAGTATTTAATTATATTCTCAGCATGTAGGTTTTCACTATGAAATTAAAGTGTCAATTCCAATTTGAATGCTAAAGTGAGCACATGAAATACAAAAGTTATTGGTATACAATTATGATAACATAATAAAAAAGAAATTTCCAATTTTGGAGAACATCGATTATATCGTAGTTCCAGTTGAGAATTCTTCCTCCAAAATTGTTTGTCAATAGAATTTGAATAACTTGTATTTCATTTGACATACCTATTAGAATTAATAAAAACTAATAAAAAAATATAAATATCATTATACAAACTCAAACATGAAAATCATAATAAATACAAATATACATATGTATTGAAATGAATACAATTTAAGAAAGAATACAAGATTCTAGGAGAAAAAATACAATTACTTTGTGAAATAAATAGATGAATAAAAATATGGTTCTTACAGAACTATAAATCTTTTTTGCATACATATTGAAATGATTCTCATATTGTACATAGCCCTTACCACAACTGCAATAGCCGATGCAATCTAATGCCACAAAGTTCTATTGAAAGCAACTGTAGTAAGTATATCTTGGGGGAAATTGTAGCACCTTTGGGGCCATTGAAAATGATCTCAGGTCCATTAGTGCCAATACCATGAAGAGATTCTTACCACCATTCATATGCTAATAAAACCACATCTTGGAGGAATTTCGAAGAGATGAATTTCTTATACAAGGATAGGAGAGAAAATGATGAATTAACACACAAAAGAGAAATGAGAAATTTGGAGAAAATCTAGAGAGAGGAAAAGTGGATAATGGGGTTTTCTCTTTTTCACCGGATAGTGGAGTCAAAATAAGTCTAATATGGGTCTGATTTGAGAAATAAAAAGAAAATAAGTTAATTATGATAGAATACATTTTATTTGTTAAAATTGACATTTTTAATAATTATTTTAAAATATAGATGTTTTTAATAATTACGTTAGAAATTTTAACTAGTTTGCTAATATTATGTTAATATTTGTTAAAACAAATCTTTTTGGGCTATTCTGTTTCTTCAAACATGACAATATATTTTGCCATTCTTTAGCCATTTTGGAATGAGAAATCTATGCTCAACTTATTACTATAGAAGAAGAAGAATAACATCAAGTTAATGTTTCAAGCCTAGTCTTTTAAAAGATAAAATATTTCTACAAGTCTTGAATCATAAAACATTTGTAATTATTTAAAATTTGCTACAAGTCTTGAATCATAAAACATTTGTAATTATTTAAAATTTGTTAATATAAATTTATAAAATAATTCGAAGTATATTAAAATTCATTAATAAATTAGTCTAAATAAATATTATAGATTAATTTAATATAATTGAGTTAATTATTCAAGTTCAATAAATATGGACTTAATTAAAGTCTAAATTAATTAATTTGGACTACAATAGATGAGTCCAGTTTGCTAAGCCCAATTTCATCTCATCACAAGAGCCCATTTTTGGGACCATATGGCACGTCAAGTCAAATAAGAAGTCAATAGGATCATGACATGTATCAAAAATAACAAACCCGTTCCATGAAACTCATGTCACTTAAATCTGATTGGTCGAAGGGTATCATTTTCCAATCACAACTTCTCTATTTTTAAAATTATAAATAAGGGTCCTCATAATTAAAAAAAATGATCAAAATTTTTAAATAAGAAGCTAAAGAAAAGCATGTGGTACAAACATCATAAATTTCTCTATAAGCTACAAAAGAATTCAAGCATTCAAGTTCAAGAACAATCAAGAGCAAGACCATCAGATTCAAGAATTAGCTCGACCTTGAATTCAAAGTTCAGGTCCATCAAAGATTTAAGAATAAGCTCTAAAGCCTTTGAATCTAAGATCATGTTCAAGACAAATTCAAGATCAAACTTAAGAACCCTAAATTCTATATTTGAAAAAACGAATTCATAGGAGCCATAGAAATTGTAACACTCACACTTTAAATCAATAAATACAATTGTTGTGATACTTTTTCGTCTTGATTATTATTTTCTCGATGCGGATTTTATTGTGTACACGTGCTATTCTATTTTGATTGATAAAATGAGATTAAAAATAAAATTAATTATTTTCTTACTTATTCACAAGTTAAAGTCATTTTAAATGAATAAAAAATCAAAATAAGATTCTTTAAAAACAATTGTCTATTAAGAAAGAGTCATTTTTGGATCAAACTATAAACAAGTAGGAGTATTTTTTTTTTTTATCAAACTAGTAAATTGGTAATGCCTGGAACACATTTTTATTTAATATCACATAGTTTAAGTGCATTTATTTATTTCTTTTAGCATATTTCCTTTCTACCTTTTTTGGTTAGGGAGAGTTTGCAAGCATTTCACATTCACTATTCCTCCCTTACCCCCCCCCCCCCTCTCCCTCTCACAAACACAACACAAAAAATTGATACTACTTGTTTTGGAAATTTCCTTCAAATAGACAGTTTGGGTTAAGAAGCTCCTTGATCACTAAATAGGAATATTGCATAAATGTATAGCATAATAATTACTAGATAAGCTCTAACACCAGTAACATTATACTTTTCTAATCAGATATTGCACCCTTCATTGCCAATAATGCAGCTCCATAGGCAGCTTCAGTCTGGTCTGCCTTGCACACGGGCAAACCGAGTACCCTCTCGCGTATCTTTATCCATTTTTGGTTTTTAGAACCTCCTCCAGAAGTGATCACTTCTTCAACAGGGGTGGCCCCTAGATCCTTCAGCAACTTGTATCCCTTTGCCTAAATATCATAATGTCAGTATTAGCAAGTCCTAAATAGAAGCAAGATGTTATCTAGATTAGGAGGAACATGCCACCAAAGTCCAAACTACCTCAATGCGAGCAATTGATTCAAGAATACCATGCAAATATTCAACATCACTTTCTGGACGTGGATGTAACCTGCATGTAAATGGTAAGTGAGTAATGATTTATGTCGAAGATGAAAATTAGAAAGCACATAGATTGGATGTTATCAGAAAAGTGAAGGCGTGCGCATTATGATCTACAAAGATTGGGAATTTGTATTTTCCAAACATTGCAGGTGATAAGTCTATTTTCACCAGAAGGATACGACTCTAAAGGCCCCCTGCACAAACAACTCCAAACTTCTCTCGATTGCTGCATATTTCAGTACTGTACACAATAACATACATATGAAGAGTTTCAAAAATCCGTGGAATCTATCACAACAAGACACCGCGAAAAGTGGAGAATCTATTGAAAACAGAATAAGCAGAACTCTAAGACAATAATAGATCATTTTTGGGTTCTAGTGTAAGAAAAAAGGTCTCATATGATGAAATGAACCATCTCTAGCTTATACACAATTTGTATGCTTTGGCCTTTGCATAAAGAAGAAACCATTCGATATAACAAAATCAATAGGGTTGGTTGGTATTTATAAATCCAACCATGGATGTTGATGAAAGAGCGAAAAAGATGAAGTGACTGACAAAGAACCTGGTTCCCTGGATATTTAGTCCACCAAAATATTTGTGAAAAGATGACGTAAGAGAGTGATGATAAGAAGAAACAACTGGAGTCTCATTGGAAAAAAAAAATCACGATCAAGGAGCAACAAGTTGATTAGCCAGATGACAGTGACTGAAGAATGAAAGGAAGAGGAGATTGAAGAATAATGTTGCTTTCCTTGATGATTTTCATAGGGCACATTTAAAACCTTCCTTCATATAAGAGAACCTGGTTCCTAACCACCTTTCAAAAGCAAAAACCATTACTATCCTTGCTTCATGGCAGTGCTGTAGGCTTATGGAATTGTTTATTTGGTCTGGACCTTCATAGATCAAAAGGATGCATATACATGTGTATAATATGATGATTGGATCAAGATGGATGGTATCATCGATTCCTATGATGTCAAAATGGAAAAAATGAATTATGTTCTATTTTGAGAAATGTAATAATACATAACTATACATATCATTTAGAAACAAATAACCTGGTTCCTGAACTACATACTAGGAACAACAGCTTAATGAACCTGCTCTTTGTGCAGAGTTATGATTGATCCTGATCCTTGTGAAAGAAACATATGGATCTGATCTGATTCACATAACCTAGTCACTAACTGGATTGTGATGAGTGAAAGGTTAATCCCATGAAAGACTTATGTAAGAGCTCACATCTTACTAAGTCATGATGATTAACATGAGGCTGGTTCTTAGGGGGAAGATATCACCATGTACTTGCGACAACATTGATTGAATTATTTTTTTGTTAGGGGTTTGTCATATCGGAAAGAGGATATTGTTGAGCTACAAACCATGAACTAATATCGGCATGAGCTAGGGAGAGGTATGTGAGCTAGGGAGGTATGTGCTATGCTAACAATATAAAGTTAAGATGATTAACAAATGATTAGCAAACATAACAAAGCAACAAGAATCAGATCTCATACATGTGTCAAATAAGAACTGCTATTTGTTATGACAATGAACTACTAAATAACCAATTTTGTATCATGTCTAGTGCAGGAGCTGCATATCAAGAGTACGCAGCAAGGAAGTGAAGGAGCCAGGTCCTTCACTCTAGACAGGGAGAAGAAGATTGATCGAGACAGAGAAAATGCCAAGGAATGGAGAAGGATTCATTGAGAAATTCGGATTACAACTAGTTCAATGATATAAGGAACAAGAAGAATATAGTTGTGTCATCATATATGGAGACATGGAAAATGCTTCGGAAATAGGAGAGAAAAATAGTGGCCAAATGTGTGAAGCAAGAACCAAGTAAAACTAGGATTAAAATCTTGGACTGTTGATCTAATCCATGTGAATTGGGCATACACAGTGTGTCCATCTACTCCTATCTAAAGTGTCAAATTGATGTTGGTGAAGACATCCACAAATAGAGAGAAGAGAGCACACAAGAAATAGAATCAACTATGTGCCATTGTTTGTGAGAGAGAGTCAATAGGGGTGTACATAGGTCTGTTTGGTTTTTCATTTAAAAAAACCTAAACCAACTATGTCGGTTCATTAAATCTAAGAACCAAATCAAACCACATAAAGTTGGATTTCTTGGTTTTGACTTTAATTGGTTCTTTCGATTTCTCAATTTTTTTGTTTTTTTACAATTATGCGGTGATCGAAAAAGAGATCAAATATATTTTCACTTACATGTGTGATAAGCTTAACTATAAAAATGTTAAATGAATAGAAACCTTTGAAAGGATGGTAAAATTCACATGAGTACAAATACATTCATTGAAATACCAACGCTCATTAAGTTCATATGATTAAGGACTGCAGTCAAACTGAATACAAAACAAAATATCCACAAAGAAGATTGTTAACTTCGAAATAGTATAATTGTAACTTCCGATCAGAATACAAATAAAAATATTTACAAAAGTTTACAAGCCGATATTTGAAATAATATATCTAAACATTAAAAACTATAAACTAACTAAAAATATATTAACAAAGTAGAATTTAATGAATACTTTTTAACTACAAAATAAAATAAAATTATGTGTATATATATTATGTCGGTTTGGATTCGGTTTGACTTGTTTTTTTAATATCATACCAAACGAAGAGTGTTCGGGTTTTTTTCAACGCCAAACCAAATCATAAATTGATTTAACTTGGTTCGTCGGTTCGATTTGACTTTTCGGTTTGGCTTGTACACCCCTAAGAGTCAACTATACAACGACAAAATAATTTGTTTCCATCAAGTGTAATCTATAGTTCTATACTATTCTTGTTGTTGAAGTTTGATTTTTTGAGTTTAAATTGTAAACCTTTAGATTCCTAGTGATTTGTATTAGTCTTTTTTGTGTCGTAAAGGCTTTCTCGACGGGATAGAGTTGTTGAAGAAGTTAGATACAACCAAGTGAATTAGAGAGAGGGGAAAAAGTGTTATAGTAGTTAGTTTCTTGCTTGGTTGCAACCTAAAACTTGTAACTCAAATTTAAACGTAATTTGAGGGGAAAGAGGGGTGGTAGTTTCATGACTCTCGGAAGAAGAGTTTTTTGCAAATAAAATTCTTCTGTTGATTAACTTTAGTTGCTCAACTTCCTGAAGTTAGTGGCCTTATTTATGCTGTTAGTGGCCCCTTCTATGGTAGTTAGTGGCAAATGTTCTTATTTAGTTTTAATGTTTATGTTTTTTCCTTGTATAAATTTAGACTTTCCGCAGATTAATATATAGCTGGAATTTCATAAGTTCACTCTATTTTTATTTTCCAAATCAGTTTCTTGAGTATCTTGTTCTAACAGTGGCATCAAAGCCTCTAGTTGATCTTACAGGACCAAAAAGTTTTAACCTACAACACAAATGGCATCCAACAACGTACCTTTTAATCCACCATTCACTTTCACTGGTGAAAATTACCAAATCTGGTCTGTGAAGATGCAAGCTTTTTTGGAAACCTATGAACTTTGGGAAGCTGTGACGGAAGATAAACCACTTGCTGCTCTACCATCAAATACTACCTTGGCTCATGTCAAATCCAACAACAAAGACAAAAAAATCTAAAGCCAAGTCGCTTATGCAGAATGCTGTGGTATATTTTGTGTTTTACAGAAACATGGCTTGCAAAACTACAAAAGAGGCTTGGGATAGGTTGAAAGAAGAATATCAAGGCAGTGATAGCACACATCAAATGCAAGTGTTGAGCGTGAAAAGAGAGTTTTGAGTCCTTGAATATGCAGGAGGATGAAACTATCAGTAAGTATGTTGATTGAATCTCCTTAATTGTTAATAACATTAGACTTCTTGGTGAAGAATTTACAAACAAACGAATTGTGGAGAAGTTCTTGTGACTCTTCGTGAGAGGTTTGAATCTAAAATTTCCTCTCTTGAAGAATCCAAGGACCTGAGCAAACTTTCATTAGGTGAACTAATGAGAGCTCTTCAAGCACAAGAGCAAAGGAGAACTATGAGACAGGAAAAGTTCAGTCAAAGAGCTTTCTCTATACAAAAGCAAAAAGGAAAGCAACAATTCACCAAAAGAATAAGGCAAAGCATGATGGAGGAAACAATAGTGGAGATGTGAAGCCGAAGTTCCCTGCTTGCAAACATTGTAAAAGAAATACACATCTGGAGAAGTATTGTTGGTGGAGAGTCGATGCTATATGCGGCAACTGTAAGCAAACGGGACACATATCCAAGGTCTGCAAATCAAGAGCAAAGGCCTTTGGTGCTTTGCAAGCACAAGTAGCAGAAGCTGCAGATGCACATGAGGAGCAACTCTTTGCAGTTTCATACTTTTCAATCAATGAATCCTCTTATGCAGGGCTTCTTGATAGTGGTTGCACACATCACTTGTGCACTGATGTTGAACTGTTCAAATTCCTCGATGATATTTATAAATCTAAAGTAAAAATGGGAAACCATGAGGCAGTAGAAGTCAAAGGCAGAGGTACAGTGTCTATCTCAACAATATTAGGTATCAAAACTAATCCTAATGTTTTGTACACACCTGATATGAGTCAAAATTTGTTGAGTGTTGGACAAATGCTTGAAAATAATTATTCTCTGCATTTTAAGAATCGTGAATAAGTTGTTTCTGACCCTTCTGGAGTAGAGTTATTTTATGTCAAGATGAGCAACAAAGTTGATTGGGAGAAAATAATTGAGCAGGCTTACACTATTACTTCACAAACATGTACATACTTATGGCACAAAAGGTTTGGTCACTTCAATCTGAGAAGCATCGGAGATGATAAAAAGGGAGCTAGTGGAAAATATGCCTAAATTTCTTTCTAATGCACAAGTTTGTGAAACTCGCCAACAGGGAAAGCAAACAAAATTGTCATTTCAAGCAAATCAAGTACGGAGAGCTAACCAGAAACTTCAGCTCATTCATACGGATGTTAGCGGCCCAATGAAAACAGAATCACTGAGTGGTAACAAATACTTTCTCCTCTTTATTGATGACTACACCAGAATGTGTTGGGTTTATTTCATAAGACTAAAGAGTGAAGTTTTTGATGTTTTTAAACAATTTAAAGCTTTAGGAGAGGATCAATGTAATCTTAGTATTAAGGCTTTAAAGTCTGACAATGGTGGAGAATATACTTCTTCTCAATTTGTGGAGTTCTGTAATTACACAGGTATTAAACGCCAATTGAAATTACCATACACTCCACAACAAAATGGTGTGTCTGAAAGGAAGAACAGGACAGTAATGGAGATGGCCAATTATATTTTGCTCGAAACAAAGATCCCAAATCAGATTTGGGCTGAGGCAGTCAATACCTCTGTATATTTGCTTAACAGATTGTCTACTAAGGCTTTACAGGACATGACTCCATATGAATCTTGGTGTGGGAACAAACCATCCGTACACCATCTCAGAATCTTTGGATGTATATGTTATTATCGATAACTAGAAACAAAGAGGAGTAAGTTGGAATTTCATAAGTTCACTCTATTTTTATTTTTCAAATCAGTTTCTTGAGTATTTTGTTCTAACAGAGTTAATGATATGTTGGAGGTTTGGAGACAGAATTTGGAGTCTAAAATAAGACATAGAACTTAGAGTGAAAGTTCAACAACGTTACCCATAAGGTAGTTGTGAAAGTGAGGATTGTTACTCAAGTCAACTCCAAGAGAGGAAGTTTAAAGTATCTTGTGTCTATAATCTAAGAAAACTGGGAGATTGATGATGAGGTTACACACCGTATTGGAACAAAGTCGATGAAATAAAGGCTCACTAAGTGCCTTGTGTGATAAGAATGTGCAAGACTTAAAAGGTAAGTATTATAAAGTGATTGTCATAGCAGCTATGTTGTATGAGGCGAACTGTTGACCTGTAGAGATCGCATCCTTTATGATCTAAATTTAAAATTCGGATACAGATCCATACATATGGATACGGGTGTGGAAATTCGGCTAAAAATAATTCAAATATCTAACAGTAGAGGTATAAAACCGACATTATGAGATATTATGAAAAACTTGAGGAGAAATATTGATCAATAGGAAAATTCTGGAAGGAGATAAAAGAAAAAGAAGTATCAATAGAAATTTATATATACAAGGTATTCCATTTTCTTCAATTTCACCTTAGTTTTTGTTTTGAATACAGAAAACATTGGATCTGTCTAGAATTCCTCCCTCGAACTTGGTCAAAGTACCCAAAATTGGTTGACCAGTTCGAGTACAGATCCCACACCCACACCTACGTCGTATCGACATGGGTGCGGCACCGAAAGTGAAGAGTTTGAACAACATAGGTGGAAATTAGCATATTAAGATTGATGTGCTAAGAACGAAGATATTTCGCGACAAGGTGGGAGTGGCCTCAATGGTGGACAAGATGAGGGAAGTAAGGCTGAGATGGTTCAGACATATGAAGATGAGATGCACACATGCCCTAGTGAGGAGGTATTAGGTTGACTATGGTGGGTAGGAGAAGAGAGATGTAGGCCCAAGGAGTATTGGGGAAATGTGATTAGATATGACATGATATGCTTACAACTTAATATGAGGATATGGAGGTCAAAAATTAGGGTAGAAGGTTAGTAAGTAGTTGAGCATTGTCTTGTTTCTTTAACTTGATTGTTATTGTTACTCTCCATCTTCTTATTATATGATTTTATTATTACCTATTGTTTCTTTGCTTTGGTTATCATATTATTTGTTGCTACTGTTCTCTTCTCCATATATAGTAGTTCCATACTTGATGTTAATATGCTTAGCAGAAACAACCTTTCTTGACCTTCACAATATAAGGGTAAGACAGCATACACATCACCCTCCACAAATCCACTTGTGGGATTTCACTCTGTATTTTATTGTTGTTGGATTACAAGAATCAATAGTTTGGAACACCTAGACACCATGGGCTTGTGGAAAAGCAGGATTCTATCTGAAAACTTCCAAGTCTATTGGACCATGAACTAGACAACTCCATAATGGAGTAAATGTGTCTAAATGTGCCACTTGTAGAATCAAGAAATTCAAAGCAATAAGTTTGTTCCAACAAGCTGGTTATTCACTTTTGAGCAAGAAGCATAAGCATAGTTAAATACCTTGGCTCCATCTTTGGATCTGCCACAGGGAATCTTTCACCAACTGCTTGAAGGGGATAATAATCAAGAGGGGAAGTTTCAAAGGGATTTATCTGTTCACTTAGTTTCTCCAACTGCTCATCGGTGAAGAGTTGCCTAAGAACTGCTCCCCCTGTGTTTGAAGCACCTCCAACAAGCCATTTATCGTCAAGACGGTGGCTATATACTCCAAATCGAGCATCTTCTACCCTTCTGGAGCTTAGTAGTTTGATAGCAAGTGTTGAACCCAAAGATGTTACCTTAGTACGAGAACAAGCATGTGATTAACTTGAACCAAAAAACTTACTAGACCAGAGAGCAGAGCTAGTAATTTCTTTTTATGTGAAAATCTGTTTGCATAAAAATATCATAGACAATGAACTGATAGAGATTCCCTGTGCTATATGATCTGAGAGTTATAAAATACCTACACCAAAGGAGTACTTGGTAGACTAGATGATAAAACCATTAAATACATCAAGTTACAAGTTGTCTGATTATATCTGGAAAAGTATCTGCCAGAACTAACAACAGCACCTTTCTCATTATATATATTCTAAATCATAACAAATAAGTATACAAAACATACGGCTTTTCCAGGTTGAGTAGCTCGTGCTGCTAGAAACGCTGCTATACTGTCTGTGGTTCCTGTACAAATTAGGCAATCCTTTGGATAACCTGATAAAGTGAAGGAACACATTAGTAGCGAGTCTCTAATGTCCCAAAGCATCATCATGTTCTTGGAGCTTCAAAATCCAAGTTATCCAACCCGAATAATAAACAGGAATGGAAGTACTAGCAAGAAGTTTCTCTCTTTCTTGATTTTTGAACTAGAAAGGTAATGCAGAATCCCCACAGCAACTGCAAAGAACTAAATATTATAGGACAAATTTGGAATATTTCCAAATTAATAGAAGTAACTCAAGAGGCTATGAATTAGCAAAATGTGGTACAACATCAGAAAAAAGGCACTAAAAATCAACAATTCTTCGTGTTAATAATATATGCATAATCCCTCAATATGCTATGAAAAGTATGGAAAATTCCTCTCCCACGTAAAGAAGATCAATTGATGTTCACATCTCCTCCACCCTCACTGGCCTACGTATGTGTCTAGCAACCCAAATAAAAAATAATGGACCTAATATCGGTCCATGTAACACCAAGTAGTAACATTAATATTCATAAATTTCAATTGAGAAGATCTATTTGAGGACTAGCAAAATAGAAACACAATTTCCCACACCTAAAAACTGGAAGTAGAAAACAGGAAGCAGTTTCAGTCAATGATAATTCAACTAGCTTTAATCGATTTCCGAAGGAAAAAAAGTTAGGAACATACCAAACTGAGTTCTTATGTCCTCTTTCATACACCCAATTTTAGTACCAGGATCTTGTACAGAAGGTAAAAGATGAGAATATGGCTGAGATAGAAGCCAAGGCGGATAGGAATCCATTTCCGGATCATAGCCAACCTGCAACAAAAGGAAGCTTTAGTACATTAGTAGACACATGAGGTAAAAAGACAAACCGTGTGTTTATAACAGTTACCTTCAGAGCATTATTATAGTCAGACACGCCCAGCTTGCCATGGAGTAGCCACAATAACCAATCTGCTTGATGTAGCAATACAGCAGATTCCTTGCTAGAAGGATAAGAGTTCCACCATGAGACAAGCTTGCAAAGTGTAGAAGATCCAGAGCAGACTGTATGTTTTGCAGGAGCAATAGACTTCACCAAAGGCAAGGAATCAGGACAGCTCTCATTATACAGGAATGCTCTTGATAATGGCTCTTCGCTCCTACTGTAGAGAGAAACAATATATTCTTCAGGTAACTAGATGAAGAAAAGGGAAGTACAAAAATTAGCAACTACCAACCTATCGATGATGATAGTTGTTGCAGAGGTCCCATCGATGGCAATGGACGCAACAACTTTTCGGAGACTGAGCGGGACATCATCAAGGAGTAAAAAGAGTGTGTCTTTCCATGATTGTATCCAGTCCATTTTTTCCTCTTTCTTTCTAGTAAATAAAAACAATTTCATTTCTTTTGAAGACATGTTTTACTAAATTAATTGGCTAGCATGATATAGATAGAACCGTATACACACCATATACTTTTATATACCACATTACCAGCAGGGGGGAGGCAGCATTTACTTAGAGGCTACATCCGAAATTAATTTTTTAGGTATATATAATAGATGTTAAACCCGTTCCACTAGTTCATGTGTTTAATATCAAATTTTGAACCTACTTATAAAAAATTCTGGCTCCGCCACTGATAGTTCCTCCAAAGAATCATTCATTTACTTTCATATATAGAAGTTAATGTACAAAGTTCTAACTCAAACCTCAAGAATTTGCACTCATTAATTACAACTATATTGCTTAAGTATTGTGAATATATAAGCTTACCATATAAAGTGGGTACTCTCTTTTTCCTTCAGCATGAATATTACCATCACCATCAATAAGAGAATATCGAGCTCCAGATGTTCCAAAATCCATACCAAGATAAAGCTTCTTGCCAATTTCAAAATCATTTGTAAAAATGGGATTTCTTCCTTTGCCAGATACACCACACTCTAACATTCTTGAGCTTAATTTTCTCCAACTCCTAAAATCCACACATGAACATGCACTACTCAAAATGCTGCTAGCCATTCTTTCACCTTATCTCTTTCTCCCTTGTCTCTCAATTTACAAATGATTGTAATTTATCCTCCACTCTTTTTCTTAGTTGCTTTACTTTTGGGGTAAATATTTATCAAAAAAAAAAATAATCATGTTTCTTTTCAAACCTATGGACACGCACGTTACTTCATAACGATGAATAAAATGATAAATAATTTAATTTTTAAAAAAATGTTTGTAATGTATAATTAACTTGAAGAATTTTTTTTACATTTAGTCCTCCCTTTATTATAATTTTGATATATAAATTATATATTTATTTTAAAAGATAAAATAAAGTAGCAAAAACAAAAATGGAGGCACACTATCTTATGATTAACTTTCTTAAAATGTCTTTTTTGTCTCATAAAAATGTTGAAATTAAATTAATATTTATACATTTCAAGAAGATAAAATGTTTGACATTAATTCGTAAAAGATGAAATTCTCCTTCTCATTAAGTAGAATGCAATTAAGTAATTAAAATTTATAAATAAAAAACTTTTTAGAAGAAAATAACTAAGATTTAAAGTGCAATGATTCATATTTAAATTATGTAATTATACAAATAAAATATTAATATTTAATTAAATAAATCAGATTTAATTTAATGGAGAGTCAAAATGACAATATTAGTATTCTTACAGTTAAAAGTTTGCTAAAATATATTTTACATTTTTTTGTTAAAAAAATAATAGGAGCAATATTTGGTCAAAGGATAAAAAGATCTTCTAACTTCTTAAGCATTTTGGTGTATCATTTTTTCGACTTTGGAATTTGAATCTCATGATAATTTTAATGAAAATTGTCGAAAAACTATAGATTTTATCCACAAGCACATGTAAGAGTGATTCTTTACAAATATTTAAAATTTAAAATGCAAAAATATAATTATTAATATTTGAAATCAGAATATCTTGTAAGCATTAATTGTTCTGCATGTCTTATATACTATTTTTATGATTGTATTTGTCTCATTTTCTAAAGCAAAAAATACACCCTCAATCAAATATATTCTTAAAACAAAATTACAAATACAAAGAAAAAGTATTATATATAGGAGCAAGTTTAGCATAACGCAACCAACGAAAAATAGAAAAATGCTAAGACAATCTTTTTTCTGTTTTTTCTTGATAATGCAAATTGAAACAAAGTTATAGTAATAAACATTCAACTTTTGACCATAAAAAATTAAAATATTTGGAAGACACGTTAATGGAAGTGATATTGTACTACATAAATGGAGGGGTCTTACCATAGTTCTGATCTCGACAAATAAGTAAAAATAAATAAATTCATCAAGCTTCGATATTTTAGTAATTAACATTCATTCCTATAATCACATTATGCCTTGTAATCTTGACATAAATCCTCTTGCCTTGAAATTTTCTTCACTTGATTAAAACTTCTCTAGTCTTCCACACACAAAAATTGTATCACATGAAAATCTTTCTATAAAAATAATATTAAAAGATTGTATTTATAGGAAAAAATATAGCTTTGGAATATGAAGATTAACTTACAAAGTTGAAAGGTCAAGTGTTACAAAACTTAAAAACAAATATTAATTAAGAACATAAATTAATCTAGAAGATAAACCATATACATGTATCTATTTAAAGGGTAAATATTTAAAGAAGATAAATTAAATTAGATATTTTAATTAAGAATTAATCTAAAGAAGTGCAAAAGTCATTAACATTTCTATTAAAATACTATAATTAAATATTTAAATTAAATAATTAAATATTTTTATATCGTTTTAATTTATAATAAAGGTAAAATCGTAATTCAACTTTTAACTTTTTTGGTTCCCTCTTATAATAATATATGATTCTACTCTCTCGTGGTTTAGTGGTTTATGATATTATCTTTATCTTTTTTAAAAAAAATTGACTTTTTAAGAAAATTCTTTAGATTTATATTTAAAATAAAATATAAATTAATTTTGATTTAACAAATATATCTTTCTTTATATTAAATCTTCAAACTAATGATAGATGAAAAAAATCGACTTATTTAATATATACTCTAAAAATAATCCAATAAAAATAAATATTCTTTGTTAAAAAGAATGATTTAATTTAACTTAGAAATGAAGTTTATAAAGAAAAAAAATTTAATTATGATTTAAAATTAAAATTATATTAATATATCATTTAATCTTGTGATTTGATATATGTTAGCTGAAAAATTAATATTAAAGTGTCATCTAAAAAGAAAAAAATCACTTTTTTTTGAAATAGAGAAACACAAAATGTGCCTAAGTTGATGGAATCGAAAAAACTAAAACTAAAAATGCAGCAATTAGTATGAGGAAATTACCTTTCATCTTTGTTTAGTAAAAAATGAACACATGTATCGATACATATGCATAATATATGATGATAGTATTAATTAATTTCTATTTTGGTCTATTTTTAAAAAGTATTTAGTAAATGTATATTATTAAACAAATCAATTTTATAACAATATGCATTAGTATTAGTACGAAGAAATTAATATAAAGAAGGAAAAAAATGTCAAAATGTAATTAATTTATATTTATTTTAAAATTTAAAAAATGGCTATAAAAAAATTAAAATAAAAGAGATAGGTATAATATCATAAACCACAAGGGTTGAATGGTATAGAGCAAAACCTCTCAGATTATCCCTTAAAAAAGTTATTTTTATCACATCATACTTTCTTTTATACTAGTTCCTCAACATGTTCATTTCATGCTAATTAATATTAATATGAATAATATTGAGTATGTATGTGATGAAAATTGTAGAAGAAAAATATAAGTACGGTGTGATGAAGGATTAGCCCCTCAGAGTGATATTTATTGCAAAACTTTAACATTTAAAATTATTTTCAGAAATAAACGTGAAAATATTTTTAGAGGTGAAATATGAATCTAGGAAGAAAAATGACTTCGTTTAGTACCCTCTTTTAATATCATTGGATCGGAATAGTGAGTGTATGAATAAGTAGAAACCACAATTAAGTTGACTATGAATAATTCAAAAAAGAGAATCAAAATATTACAAAGATAGCAAGTTAATAAAGAAGAAAAAACAAATAAAATGAACTTTTGCACAATTCAAAAATGGACGTGATAACACTTGTCTATTTCCACCAAGACAAATCAGCTTCAACTGACGAAACGAAAGAAATGACCAAAGTAACGCAAAGACAAGATAAAAATGGAAGGGCTATTCATTCTATTATAACTCTAAAACCTGATTGTCACGTGAACAAGCCATTAATATATAAAATACGGAAATAAAAAAAAATAATTACAAGCCTCAATGTATTTGTTTCTCAAATAGAACAAAACATAAAATAAGGAACGACTTCGATTGAAAGTTTCAACATCTTATTTCAGTCTGGAATACCAAATTTCATGGTGTAGCATAATTCATTTATAACACATGGTTCCAAACAACCCTCAATCATTCAAGCGGAGTTCGTTGCGACTTAGCAAATTTTTCTAGTGCACTGTGTTGGTGTAACTGATCAAGTAGCCCTATCACCTTGCAAGGAAGCCACTTTAGCGTCCACTATCGTCTGACCCCATTTGCAGCCCTAGCTTCATTTACCCCTCAGGTGTAACTGGCGTCGTTGTCCTCTAAAGGACTAAGATAAGCCCTTAGAATACATCATAGCACATCATATTTCAAAAGTTTCGAATGAATTTAAGACTTTACATATGGAGTTTACATAGACTCCTCACACACGAAGTGTACATAGACTTCTCTTTAGCATAACAAATCATATAGAAGTCTAAAGTCTCATCTCACATATAAACCATCTACAAGAGTATGAATCAAAATAGTTTGGGCATAGCCCTTAGTCTATTTCAATATATCATATAGGCTACAATGAAGTCTCAATATAAGAATGGAATAATTGTCAAAACATAGACAAAATACATAAGGCTTGATGAGTGGCTCTATCCTCGGAACTCATGAGGACTTACCAATTGACTTAGGAAAGAGCCAAGTTTTCTTCTTCAATGACTACGAATCTCTTCAATGGCCTGAACCTAAAATATTTGGGAAATAAGGAGAAAATATGGGTTAGTACAAACCACATGTACTATGTATGGTAACTATGCACAAAAATCATCAATGCAGTAGAAAAGGACAATTTAGTCAAAATCATGTTTTCTATCAATTTACTGAACATGCATATATAAGAAGCATAAGAAGTCAATTCTATATAATAGCAACCCAACATGTAGATCACCTAAGCAATACTGTGCAATGTCAAATAGAACCGTATAATCCTATCTAAGGTTAAGTACCACATTAAGCAACCCGCTTCATACTTACAACATATTCTCTTAAAGTCATCATAACATGATTAATACATGAATACTACTCATAGCTTATCAACATAATCATAATCATAAAAGAACACTACTAGAACCATCCTTTAGGATCCCACATGTGCAATGAGTGAGAGAAGTATTATACCCCCCCTCATCCTAAGTAATATCCTTCGAGACAACCCTAATAAATTACTTAACTTGTTCTTTACTTTTACATTAGGGAAATAAGTGCAATAACTGACATGAGACCATGTGAGCTACATAGAATCCGGTGTTCTACTCCCACACCAAAAAGAGAACATTTGCCTAAGGTGTAACCATTCATACATAGTTATCTAGGTAGATCCACTAAGCTAGAGTCTTATGTGGGCACATAGTTAAGGGTCAAGAAGATTGTTGCTAAAAACCTTCACTTACTAGACGTAGAGATTTCCATCTCATGATACAACACATAACTAGGGAATCGAACTTACTAACATGATAAAACCCATATGGGAGGCCGGACTTACTAAACGTGAGACCTCCATCACATTTACATGACCTTTCGGTGCTAAGCATTCTTCCTTTTAGTAATAATCATACTCATCATTCAAGATCACATTAGTCTCTTCTAGACTCCTATGTGAACATCTATCATAACAGCTCATAGGAATTCATGAGTGAGAACTAACGTGTTACTTAAGAAACCACATAACCTTTCACATAATACTTTATCTTAATTATAATGAACTATTTTCAATCATACAATATCGTATCATAACATGCATACATAGCTCATATCTAATTCAATGTCTTAGGGTTAAGGATGAGGAATACCTATCATCACATCACAACCACACATTAGACATAGAATCATTACGATATAAGTAAATCATAATTCACAATCGAATTCAAGAAGAACCAATCAACATACCTTCTCCAAGAACCTTCATACTTACATTACCAAGAATACATAACCAATTACATAAACGAGGTAAATTCAAGAATCAATTACATAATTAACAACAATGTAGTCACTCTACATGATCATGATCTCCACAATTCATCATACCAATTCAATGTTTTCATGAAATTGGGGAAAAGACATGTGTCTAAGGAAATCTCATAGGAAATCATCAATTAACCATCAATATATACTTAAACAACATTAATTCATCATGATCCATCACAATTGATTGATAATTTTGTTTTTCAAAGAATGTGAGAGAAAAAAACCTAGTTTTTGGGAGATTTAGAATTCATCTTTTGAAGGGACCTCTTGGGAAAAAAGAATCTCAACAGTGAAAGAAATCATACCTTAAAGATGGATTGCCCCAAAATTGAGTAGAAACTGAAAGAATTTGATCTTCTTCTTCAACCTTGAAAGCTTCTTCAATGGAGGATGAGTGCAGAGAGAAGGAAGAGCTGCTTTGGGGTTTTGATTTGAGTGAGTGATTGTGAGAAAAAACTGAAGGAAAATCAACATATAACCCTCCCCTAAAATACTCAAAGTACCCTCACTTAAGTTGACCAGTTAATGAAGTCAAACTCGAATTCAAATTTTAGATTCTCGATGGGGAACAAGTTCGCATCGTGAAGCTGATCCCGCAAGATTTTCAAAAACAATTTTTGAAATAGAAGAGTCTGCAATGTGTCCATGTCGCAGAACAAACTTTTGGATCTAGGTGTGCTAAGTCCGAGACGCGGACTTGGTCCCTCTAAGCACAAAAGTTGCTACCTCTTGGCAACTTGCTTAGTCCAAAGTGGGGTTGTGGACTCCTCGGGCGATCCTTGGGGGGTCGGACCTGGATGTTTTAACCCTATATACATTATTTTATCTATTTAAAGCCTTTTTACAAGTTTTAGACTTCATACAACACTCCCAAATCTTACCAAAACTTAAGGACGTTCACTAGTTCAATTTCGCTAGTTTTCGGACGTCATGGTCGTTTCTTAGCATTTTGGTTCTAACACTTCTTAGACAAGTTTTATTACATCTATTTAAGTCTAAAATCATCATTAGTCATTTTGTGAAGCTCTAGTCTAGGTCATAAAATTTCCGGGGTGTATCAAATTGGTCAGGGTCTACTTTAGAGATAGTTTGCCTGTGTGGCTAGGCCGCTTAGCGATTAGGCCATTCATTTTGCGATGCACCTTAAGTGGCCAAAGTGACGACTTTTGTGATGTCTACAAGTAGTTAAATCTGGGGATTATTTTCGCATAAGTTGTAATTGATTTTTGAGACTTGCTCGTTTTTGGGTGGGAATTGCTTGTTCTTGAGGAAATTGATTAGTGGATTGGTCATTTGTCACCCGCATTAACTCGTTAGTCCTCTCCGTTTTATTTGTTGTGAGCTTTAATGGTGAATTATCTTATTTTTGTTGCGTGATCTAAATTGGTTATTTTTCAAATGGAATTTTTTTTTTAGCCAGAAAGGTTTGACCATAATTTAGCCATAATAGTCAAAGGACATGTTCACACTATGAACTGTTTGTTGTTAAACATTTTTGTCCTTTAACTCAAATATTGAATATATTTTTCAATTATGTTTTCAATGCATTTGAAAATGATTGATGAGATTATTTATTTAAGATTTCATAGTTAAACATTAAAAAGGAACCACAAAATGTACTAAAAAAAACATAAGTTTCGCTCGCTCTTCTCTCTTGAAATTTTCAAGATCTAAAAAAAAATTGTTTTACCAAAGAAAAATTGTAAGCGTAGTAGTAAAAAACTATATAAAAAATAGTAAAAAAATTTAGTATCTCTTTTTCAATTTCAAAAATTCTTCTATTTTACTTTTTCTTTTTTTGTTTATTATTTTCCATTTCTTATTTCTTAATGATAAAAAGAGAAAATTTAAAAAGTATAAAAAGAGGAGTAAAGTGTAGATGATCTATTTTAGTTTATAATTTCTAATTTAGAAAAGATAAATTATATCTAAATTTTAATATTAAAAATTTATATTTGTAATACTCAAAATTAAAAATTTGAAATTGATCGACATGGAAAAATAATTACTCCTATTTATTTAAAGGATTTGATATTACACATCAAATTTCTAAAAAGAAGTTAAATAATAAAAGTAGAGTATATTTTATCTGATTATACTTATAATGTATGTGATTGAAATATGAAGAAAATCGAAACTACAATAATATTTCTCCTACTATATAATTGTTTTTATATCCTCGGTCGTAGATGGATAGTATCATTCACAAATAAAGCTTATTAAATTGATATTTTTTTATTTGAGCACTACAGACACATACAAATATTTTTTGGATAAAAATATTGACGGATCTTCATTGAAAAATTATAATAAAATCAAACTGATATACAAAGTTCTTTATGATTTCAAAATAATTTTTATAAAAAAAAATTGAAAGAAAAACATCTTCATAGTTCTCCAATGATAATGACATTATTGATACTTATTATTAAATGAGCTCTAAATAAATAAGTTTATGAATTATTGTGTATAAACAAATTGTTATAAATCCATTGAATTGTGTGGATTGTCCATTTGCTTTCTTCATGAACTTATCCTATCATGTATCTACATTTCCAAGGTGACATGAACCTTTATAGATAACTATGTACTTATTAATTGAGCATTTATCATGGTGGCCTTTGGGGTGATATTTCTACTCTATAAATAGAGATATCATTCACCTTTTGTAAAATACACTTGAATAAGAAGAAAGTCTTATCTTCCATCTTACTCCTCTTGTTTTCATCTCTTTATATTTATATTGCCATAAGCTTGATTTTATAACACGTTATCAGCACGAATCTCTAGCCAATTAAGATTGAGTTTTAGTTTTTCTTTAACTCATATTTTGGTTGATCTCGTTATGAGAATCAAGGTATTATTATATGCATAAAATCAGGTATGTATTTTCTAGAATATTTTATGATTTAGAATAAAAATAATATTCAGTCACTAACAATTATCAAGAACTACTACTATTGGTTGAATATAACATGCTATACAAAACTTCTTAAATAGAAGAAGGTATAAAATTTTAATAGCATGAGTTTGAATGTTATTTTGATTGTTTTGAAAGACTGTAAGGGTGAGTCATGTTGTACTTCGGTCTATTATACCGTTGGTTAAGGGTAAGACGATGTATTCAAGTTTCATCGCACCAAAAGAGTAAGACATCAGGTTAAAGTCCGGATGCACCATAATGAAAAATCTTTGAGGATAAGACGATAGATTCAAGTTATATCGCACCAAAAGGATAAGACATCAATTTGAGTTTTGATGCACCGTGATTGAGTTCAAGTCCCATAGAATTATGGCGTAACACGCCTTATATGGATAAGACATTGAGTTTGAGTCAATGCACCATAGTGCTGATATAATGATGACTAAGGCTTTGATGAAAAGTCTTTAAATTCGTCCTATTGAATTTGCTCCATTCCTTGAAAAGAATGTGGTAGCAACATATGATAATTTTGAAATCGCATGTTCACTTGCTCTATTCTATCGTATGAATGTGGTAAAGTAAATAGTTAGTCTGAAAGATGACAAATGATTAACGATATGAAAAAAGGCATAAAGGGACGGAATTATAATAGTCATCATTGTGGTAATTATAAAAGGAAGAACACTATGGGTTCTCCAATAGTCCTTCGAAATGTGAAGGCAGTTTTCATTATCAAAATGGTATGAAAGGTCATTAGACTTGTGAATGTTGTCAACCCAATAATTTGACAAATTTATAAATCTTCTATCATGATACAAGAAGATAAAGTGATGGTACACTTAATCTTTCAAAGTGATGTTGAGGTGTGTCATAGAAATATGATGAATTTTAAAGCCATGACAATGTGCTTATAATGCAAATTTATAAAGTACATATAAATAATTAGTCCAATCCTTGAAGAGAATGTGACTTGTAATGAGTATCGTGAATGCTCGACCATTCTATAAGAGAATGGGTCCAGATGTGATAAAATCATTATGGGTTGGATATATGTCACTACTCACCTCTATAGAAGGTTTGAGAAAAAAAAATGATACATGTCACTTCTCATCTCTACGGGAGATTTGAGAGGAAATAAATTTTATTTGGTAGAAATGGCTAATTGTATTGTATGTTTTATACGTCACTATGATATAAACTACCGAAAGGGCAAAAGAATGAAATAGTTCTTGCCTATAAGGGTTGTGGTCATTATTGTGTGGCAATACAAATTTGTCATTGGTTGTGTACCTATGGTACAACAAAAGTAAAGCAAGAAAGACGTCTTGCTCGTAATGATTTTGACCATGACAATAATAATATAATTTCCTCCTTGAAGGAGATGCTCACCATAGGGATGGTGTCATGCAATATGTCATAGTACACAAAATTAATTGCAAGCTCTAACGACTTGTGCTATTATCAGAGGAATAATATTGGGGTTGTAGTGAGTCTCAAAAGAAACTTTTTAAGTTTCGGATGAATGAAAATAAATATTGAGACTATAAATCACTACGATCGAAGAGAGTTATAATGTTTATGTAAAAGATTACCCCACTTTTCCTCCTGTTTGTTCCATACAAACATGTACATGCTGATGAAATCACATGTAAAAGTAAATTATAAGTGTACTAAAATAAAGATCAGTTGGCATGATTGGTTGACCATTCCGATTAAATGTAATGCAAACGTGATTGAGAATTCAGGTGATTTATATGATGAAGAAATAAAGTTTCTTCAAGAATTCTCTTGTGTTGCTTGTTCTCTTGATAAAATGATCATTGTACCAGCTAAGGTCGGGACTGTAATCCCTTAAAATTTTTTGGAACATATAAAAGGGTGAATATGGGCCCGTTCACCTGTCATGTGGATCATTTGCAACTATATGATTGATGCATCTATGCGATCGTCACATGTATTTTGTTGTCAATTTACAAATTGGTTTTTGTAAGGTTGTTTGCTCAAATTGTTAAAATTAAGAGCATAGTTCCAAACTATGAAATTATATTGATAATGCTGGTTGATTTTAGCAGAAATTGTATGCCTTCAATTATAGCTAAATCATGGTTATGAGAACAAAACTCACAAATAAGATTTGGTATGAGATAATTTTATTTAACATGTAGCAACACATGTATGCATCAAACCAACAAGGTTTCCCCATTAAAATTGGTTCAGGGTCAGGAACCATATAATTTCATCTAAAATGTTGAATGTGCGGTTATGATTTTAATTGTTCCACCACGCACAAAGATGAACTTCCAAATAAGATTGGAATGAATTTTAGATTTTCTAAAATTAGGGGGAGAGATGATTGACAGCTGAAAATTATGTGTGAGGTTAATTACGAATTATCTAGATCCTCGTTAAATAAATATATGAACTTAAAGTTCAAGGGATAATTTAGTTGCATAATGTTGCAAATCAGTTGCCAGATGAATGCACTGACCCTATGATATAATTCAGCTGCAAATGCTCCAATGTGAAGTCCTTGAAGACAGAGTCTATGATACGCCGAAAGCGTAATAAACAAATCGATTCCAAATATAAAATTCCTTGAAGAAGGAAAGAGCAAATGATCAATATGTTCATGATAATGAGGCAGGTGCTATAAAGGAGCACATTGACATAACACTTCATAAAATCTTGAAAAAGGTTCAGGTACCTGAAATAATGAAAAATGAAGAGATCTCAATAAGTTATGTCTTGTTGGAATCGATATCAAATAACCGTCGACGGTATCTTTGATATGAGGTAGCGCTCAATGTTATAAATTATGATGAGGATCTTGAATTCAAATTTGTCATATAGTGTGAACAGATAAATGGTTGGCCAAGTAAAATGCACAATTCAAGTATATTTTGTTTCACTTAGAAAAGTGACATTTTGGACTGGTAGTCCATAAATCAAGGTATAATGTCAGTGGGGTACAAATAAATTATTATGCGATAGTATAATCGTAAGATATCAAATACGG
Organism: Solanum lycopersicum; assembly: GCF_036512215.1. Lineage (NCBI taxonomy): Eukaryota > Viridiplantae > Streptophyta > Magnoliopsida > Solanales > Solanaceae > Solanum > Solanum lycopersicum. The sequence goes on from NC_090810.1 coordinate 39,668,580, forward strand.
TTTGTGCCTTGGGGCATAAAGGTTTATCGCAAAAGTCCTGATATTAGTAGAGATGTTTTCTCCTTTGGTGGATGAAATGAGGTTTGTTTTGATCTGGCAACATATGAAAAACTTGAATGCATGTAATGAATAATTGTAATGTCTAGCTACACAATGAAGGTTATATGAAAATCCTTGAAACAATCGAGGTGTCTGAAGCATATAAGAGTTTGAAAGAAACTTTTTCAATAAAGCTTCAAGAATCCTTATATGGATTGAAATGGTCAAGGAAGAAAAAGGGTACAAAAGAATGACCCTAATTGTCCTTGTATTTTTATGAAAAGGTTTTGGTAAGACAAAATTTTGTCTTGACCTACAGATTGATAATTTGACAAATGAAATATTTGTCTAACAGTGCACATACACTGAAAAGTTTTAATGCAATTTAATATGGATAAATCACATTTATTGAGTACCCCAATGATTATGAGATCACTTGACATAAATGATGATTCAGTTTGATCTCAAAAGAAGGATGAAGAGTTTCTTGGTGATGAAACTCTATCTTGGTGCAATCAGAGCACTAGTGCATCTTACTAACAATATTATTCTAGATATTTGTTTTGCAGTAAATTTACTGGCAAGATTCATTTTCTCCCCGATAAAAGGACATTGAAATGGTGTTGAGCACATGATTGAATATCCTCGAAGGACCATAGTTATGGGTTTATTCTATTCCGAGGAATCCAAAACAAAATTGATTGGTTACGCAAATGCAGAATATTTATCTGATCCGTATAAAGCTCTATCTCAACCACGCTATGTGTTTGCATGTGGAGGCACAATAATATCCTGGCGATCAATAAAGCAAACAAATGTTGCTATGCAGAAATAAAAGTCCTCCATGAAGCAAGTTGAAAGTGCGTTTGGTTAAGATAAATGACACACCATATTCAAGAAATGTGTGGTTTTTCTTTAAAAAAGAATATACCAACCACAATGTACGAAGATTGGAGACATCATCACAAGAAATTAAGTGATGTTTAAATTAGGGAGAGTATAATACGCGTTGCACTCTTTTTCCCTTGACCGATGTTTTTTTTTCCACTGGGTTTTCCTGGCAAGGTTTTTAATGAGGCAACAAATAGTGCGTATCAAAAGATATGTGTACTCTTTTTCCTTCACTAGAATTTTTTCTCACAGAGTTTTTCCTAGTAAGGTTTTAACGAGGCACATTATCTATGGACATCCAAGGGGGAGTGTTATAAATCCATTGAATTGTGTGGATTGTCCATTTGCTTTCTTCATGAACTTATCCTATCATGTATCTACATTTCCAAGGTGACATGAACCTTTATAGATAACTATGTACTTATTAATTGAGCATTTATCATGGTGCCTTTGGGTGATATTTCTACTCTATAAATAGAGATATCATTCACCTTTTGTAAAATACACTTGAATAAGAAGAAAGTCTTATCTTCCATCTTACTCCTCTTGTTTTCATCTCTTTATATTTATATTGCCATGAGCTTGATTTTATAACACAAATTTAAATTTTATATTGTTTTATTATAATATAAAAACAATTAAAGCTCAAAATTCTTTCAATATATTATAGAAACATAAAAATTCATATAACTTATAAGCATCAATCCTAATTAATTACACTAAACATTTGTATACTATATATGTTCAATTAATTAATTACACTAAACATTTGTATACTATATATGTTCAATCAAAGATAGACCATTTATAATTTGAAATCAAACTTCACGTCTTCTACATTATATTATATAAAAGTCATATAAATTTTATCCACTAATAATGTTATTTCTAATTTCCTAAAAAAATATAAACATCGTATAGAATGAATGTTATACGTAAATGAAATTCTATCTAACTAATCATCTATACATAATTTGAAAGCGAGAAAATAAATAAACAAAAATTATATATAAGAAATATTACATTTAAATAAAATTATAAATAATATACATATTTAAATTAAAGTAAGTTATTACTAACCGTTGATATATCTTATTAACTAATTTGTATCACTTGATATTTTTAAAAAATATAGGAAAAATGAACAAGTACCCCCTCACTCTATGCCCGAAATCTCAAAGATACACTTATACTATACTAATGTCCTATTACCCCATGAACTTATTTTATAAGTAATTTTCTATTCCTTTTTGGCCTATGTGGCACTAGCTTAAAAAAAAAGTCAATCAGCGTTGGACCCACAAGATATTGCCACGTAGGCCGAAAAGGCGTAGAAAGTTATTAATAAAATAAGTTCAGTAGAGTAATAGGACATAAATATAATATAAGTGTGTCTCTAAGATTTCGGGCATAGATTGAGGAGTACTTGTGCATTATTCCAAAAATATATTATTTTTTAAAAAATCAAATGCCTGAATTAAAATTTCATTTTCAGTTTGAAAATTTGTGAGCAATAACTTCACAAAAACCATTTTTTATTTATAATTTTAGTTGATCCTTTAATAATTTATTTTAACATATTTAGTTATAGATGAATTCATTGAAGGTGTAAGTTTAGAATCTTCACAGTATATAAAGCGTAAGAGTTTTATTTTTAAAATATGAATAGTGTATTTAAAATTGAATTATATACAAAAGTTTTCAATATATTAATTATTTATATACTAAAAAACGTGAAATTAAATCTCAAAATAGTGTTTCTTCTGTTATCTTGTAGAATTACTTTTTTATTATTGGAGACATAAAGTAGATATTTATTTTTGTTAGTTTCTTTTTTTAACTTACTCCACAATTTAGATATTTTTTGAAAAAGAGCCAGGAGAATTAAAAAAAAGGTAAGGTAAAGAAGTAAAATAACAAAAAAGAGAAGAAAGATGAATTTGACGAAGAAACAAAACTATTAAATATTTTACTTTTCTATTTTATTAGGTGAATCTAAAAAATTAATCTTATTAAAATAATAAATATTTTATGCAATTTACTAGACAAGAGCCCGACCTCAATTTTATTTCTTTATTTTGAAGATAAAAGGTCACAAGTGACTTTTCAAATTAGATACATCAATACACCTATCAAAATTTTTAACTTGAAATTGGTCTTTGTATATGGTCTAAAAATTACCAATTACACAAAATCACACACCAAAACAAATTATTTATTTTATGGGGTAATCAATTAAACATAATTATACCAAAAGTGAAACTCCCTACTTTTTATATTTTTATAATAACCTAAATATCAGTTAAAATTTAATTTATTACTTTTTTAAACCTAAAAACACCTTTTTTATTTTTTGAGTTTATCCAAACTGGCTCTATGAATACGGAACGGTGAAGGTAAGAATTTATTACCTCACGGTAACTTTAATAGTTACCATAATCCCCAACCTTATATATATTCTGGTCCACACATAATTCCTCTATTTTTCTGTCTCTCTTTTATCGAAATATAGGTTTAGGGTTTCGTGAATCGATTGAGTGATCTACCATGGCTTCCTCAAAGATGATCGTGTTGAAGAGCTCCGACGGCGAGACTTTCGAGGTGGACGAAGCGGTTGCTTTGGAATCTCAGACGATCAAGCATATGATTGAAGATGATTGCGCCGACACCAGCATCCCTCTGCCTAATGTTACCAGCAAGATCTTGGCTAAGGTTATTGAGTACTGCAAACGCCATGTTGATGCTTCTAAAACTGAGGATAAGGCATCTGAAGATGAGCTCAAAACCTTTGATGCTGATTTTGTCAAAGTTGATCAGGGCACCCTCTTCGATCTGATCCTGGTCTCAATCTGAACCTTTTTACATATAATTATCACTCGGTTTGCTTTATTTTATATCAGGATTTGTTGATTCATCATTCTATTTTATCAGTTTTTTTGCTTTGTTTTTTATCTGGGTTTGTTGATCGATTGTGCTTTTTTATATGTCGGCACCTTTTTCAGGGTCTCTAGCTTTATTTATATCAGGCTTTGTTGATTGATCATTCAGTTTTATCACTTTGTTTGCTTAATTTTATATCTGTTCCATGACTAAAATAAGGTTTTTGTTGATTGATCATTCTATCTAATCACTTTGGTTGCTTTTTTTTGTATCTGTTTCATGACTAAATAAGGTTTTTGTTGATTTATCATTCTGTTTTATGACTTTGTTTGCTTTATTTTATATGTGTTTCATGACTAAATTAGGTTTTTGTTGATTGCTCGTTCTGTTTCATCACTTTGGTTGCTTTATTTTATCTCTGTTTCATGATTAAAATAAGGTTTTTGTTGATTGCTCATTCTGTTTTATCTATTTGTTTGCTTTATTTTATATCTGTTTCATGACTAAAATAAGGTTTTGTTGATTGATCGTGCTTTTCGATATGTGGGCATCTTTATTAGAGCTTCGGTGTTCTATATCCTACAGCCGAAGTCTGATTATTGAGTTTAGCTTCTCCACCCTCATGGACTTAGTGAAACCTGAATCTTTCAACCCAAAACTATAGGTCAATTGTCTTAGTGTTGTATGACTCTCAAGAATCTTGTTACATTGTGAGTGGGAATGACTTGATATTAGCTAGAGTATTGGGTTACTGTCTGTTTAGGGTTGATCTCTTTTATTATTAGTCAGTCATATGTGTGGAATTGGTGGTATCTTTTTGCAATAGATTAGTGTATCATCCTTAGGAGTCATGTGAGGAGGAGATTTGGTATCTTCTTGCAATCCCAAGTATTGTAATGAGGATATTTTAATTTAGGGATTGTGCGGATATGATTGAAGTGAAGCTTTAGAAATATTTTGACTTGAATATATTTGTTATTTTCCTTATAAAAAGAATATTTTGATTTGGAGCTACATGGGCAACTGCTAAAACCAGAAACCCTTGCATTATATAGAAATTGAATCTAACCATTAAGATTTCTTGCATACAGTTGAATTCCCTGTTAAATTGGCAGAATCTATCCTGGATATATGATTCTTAGAGGAAATTGTGGTTTGGTAGTTCCTTTATTCTGGATTCTGTCACATTTGGAGAACATAATAGAGAAGGGTTAAGTGTATTTGTCGGACTTGAATCTGTTTGGAGCTCTGTTCGCTAGTTCAGTTTACATGGTTGCTCGGGTTTTATTTTGCTTTGAGACCTTTGGACTTTTATATGTAGTGTATCTACGGAGGTAGCAACTTGTTAAAAATGATAGAGAATGGCTTTTTGTACCCATGTTATGCCATGTCAGTTCTATTCCCCTTTAATAGCTACCAGTTCTTCCTACTGTGTATTTTAATTGTGAATTTGCTAATATATTCTGTTTATAGTCGATCTTTAGCATTTATATTTTTCCCTTCTATCAGCGTCTTGTGCTACAGGTTGTTAAAAATGATGGAGAATGGATATTTGTACCCAAGTTCTGCCATGTCAGTTATATTCCCCTGTAGTAGCTACCAGTTCTTCCAATTGAATGTTTTAACTGTGAATTTGCTAATTTATTCTGTTATATCTTTAGATTTCCCTTTTATCAGCATCTTGTGTACAGGACAGAATCTATAAATATCTGTTTCTTTTCTCAAATTCTGTCGATGAACTTTGGTATTTCTTTCTTCTGATTAGAGCTTTAGGATGTTGATGTTCTACTTGCTGTGAACTGAGTCATTTTGTTATTTTCCAGGCTGCCAACTACTTGAACATCAAGAGCTTGCTTGATCTCACTTGCCAGACCGTGGCAGACATGATTAAAGGGAAAACACCAGAGGAGATCCGGAAGACCTTTAACATCAAGAATGACTTCACTCCTGAGGAAGAAGAGGAGGTTAGGAGGGAGAATGCTTGGGCATTTGAGTGAATCTGCATTGGAGGATAAATTTGGATTATATTTTCTATAAGATCGTCTGAACAATCTTGTGTGAGTAAATATTTAGTATGCTATTTCTGCTTTTCACTGTTGGCTTTGTCCTAACTAAGTGACTTGAACCTCCTTTTGCTATTGTTATGTCTGGGTTTAATGTTATGAAGTCTTAAGTGCTTATCCTTTTTGTTGATCTATTAATAGCGATTACTTGTACTTGTTATGTGTCCTAGGTTTTATTACTTGTGATGGGGATCTTAGGAGCTTGATATGAGTAGTGGAAAATTGGAGTATATGACCTGTAAATAAAGGGGTATGACGTTCTCGACTTTTCTGAACTCTGTTTATAAGAAGTGATGAACATTGTTATAACCTATAATCTGATGATCGAGTCGATTCCATGATTATAAGTTCATTCCATGCTGGACCAGGCCGGAATAGGGTTATATACATTCTCATAATGAGAAGGGGCCCATTCGGGATACTACGGTTACATACTACATCGTCACATTCCATTTAGGAGGATTGTTAGTGTGGACGATTTAGAAGATATAATCGGAGGACATGTATGGTTAGGTTCCATTTGTATACTTGGTGAAATCTGGCATATTTTAACCAAACCCTTCCTTGTAGTAGTCCGGGAAGTGAGCACCAGGTTGGAAGATGCTGGTTCGAGAGGACCTGGAAAAATGCTAGTAAGGAGGCTAGTTTGCTAGGTTGTAGATCTTCTCCCTTATTCTTTATAGAGGAATCCCCTAAATTCAGTGGCAGATGTGAACGGACTGGGATGTTTTTGGGTTTTGAGGATCGTAATAGAGCTGCCAATAAGATTCTACTGAGCACCTAGATTTTTCAGGGAAAGCAATTTCTATTTCCTCATATTTGCCGTGTCCACCGATTCCTGTAAACAGTAGAGCAACAGGGAGTTCTAATACGATTCTGTTAAAATCAGGATTTTTATTAGAGGGAAGTGCTACATTCATCTTTGATTTCTGTTTGAGGCATGAGTTGATTGTTTACACTACGGCTAGTGCTGCTAGTACTTAGTTCCGGTGACTTCATGTTCTGTTCTAAATTTAGGCATCTCGTGCACCGAGTTGATTGTTCTTGTGGGTGATGTTCAACTCTGCCACCATCTCTAGTGAAAGTGTTAAAGTACTATTTAAAGCTAATAGACTATTAGTTGTTTTTGAAAGTTTCCCAAAAAAATTACTCAAAAGGCAAAACATAGGCACAAGTTGAAGACTCAAATTTATCAAATTAGAGTTGAGAGGTACAAGACTTCGCTAGATAACTCAAAAACTGTTAATTATATAATACTAAAAAAACAAATTAATGTTGGACTAAAAAAGCCATTTCATTTTCACAACTAGAAATTAAGTAAATAAATATCATATACAAATCTTAAACAGCTTAGATTTCCTACTTTTGATTTATATCCTGGAGTCTTTTTTAAATTAAGATTTTCAAACGTGATGATGTCCATTATCTTTTATCAACTTTAAAATCAATTCCAGCTTTTATTCCTTTGTAAAAACATTAGTAATTTGTTCTTCAATTTAGCAATAAATAATAAGTATTTCTTTATCTTGAATTAGATCATGAATGAACTGGAATTGAGTCTAAATATTCTAGGATAACATAACTAATAAAAATGTACTTTTGTGTTAAATCTCTTCCAATTTGTTTCTCAAAGCATAGATTGCCATGACCGTGCTGAGCACGAGCCCAATGCTAGAGTAATTGAAGTGTTGTTCAGGACGAGGCCAAGTAATTATTGTACAATTGTTTATGAAAAACTTAGAATTTCAAAATTAGACCAAAATGATTGAAGTAAAGGGTTTGGGATCGTTACGGGTAATAGTTATGACCAAAATAAGAGTTATGATCACCTCTTCTGTTTGCATCAAGGGACCAATGGTGCAAACAAAATAGGTGATGATCACAACTCTTTTGGGTAAGGATGTGTATCATTTATGCACATGTTATCCAAAACAACACATCTAGGTAAAGCTAAAATAGTTAATTGAATTTGAAATTTCATTGCAAAGATAAACTTCAATGTCTTTTCAGATCGTTCGTTCCTTTTGGCGCTTCTTTATGAATTATACTCTTTGCAAAAGCTTTTGGTTCAGGCTCGCCTTTTCTAGAATTTCATGTAGTTAAGATTTAAAGTATTATTTCTATCCTTGCTCGGTTGAATTTAAAGTTTGAAGTTTAATTTAAAGTTAAAAAGTTTTTATTGAATTTAAAGTTTGAAATTGAATTTAAAGTTTAAAGTTTGTATTGAATTTAAAGTTTGAAATTGAATTCAAAGTTTAAAGTTTATATTGAATTTAAAGCTTGAAACTGAATTTAAAGTTTAAACTTTATATTGAATTTAAAGTTTGAAATTGAATTTATAGTTTAAACTTTAAATATCGAATTTAAAGTTTGAAACTGAATTTAAAGTTTAAATTTTAAAGTTTATATAGAATAGACTATTTTAAAAGAAAATCAAGGCGAATAGCCGTATATTTATTTAAATAAATAAATTGTATAATATAAATATTAGAAAGAGATAAAGATTACATAATCTTGGTATTGAATATTAATTATTGTACTAACAATTGCATTTTAAAAAAAAATTCTTTTTGTAAATTTAGTATCATTTGAAGAGAAGATTTTTTGGAACTTGCATTTGTCGATCTTATTCCGTTGCTTCCATATCATCATATCACTATTCTCACCAAATATTTCATCTATTTGGCTACTTAATAGTGGTAGTCCGGTGTTTCTTCTTTCGGCATTGACCCGATCTCGAAACAACACCGATATTTTTAAACTGTCCTTTGGTAATGAATATCGATGATCTCCAATCATAAATTTCGCCACACTAAAGGCTTGCTCTGAAGCGACCGATGATGCTTGAATCGCTAGCACATCTCGAACAATCTTAGCAAGGATTGAAAATTGATTTTCACGATTCTTCCGCCATACAAATATTGGAGGTTGAAGTTGTCCTTCTTCATGCCTGATCTTTTTCCGTGCCTGATTGAAATATAAATCAAAATCATTATTAGTAGAAGATTCAAGTTCAAGATATTCTTCCATCCAATTAACCGTATCATCACTCTTAGGCTTAGAAGATGGAGGTTCAACTATTGGAATATTTATTTCCATAACTTTATATGCATTATATAAATCTCTAGCTTTTGTATAAATGCTACTTTTACATTCTTCAACACTAGGAGTTTCATCATCTTTAATTTCTAAATTTACATAATTCTTTTCAGTCATTCTTTCAACACCTCTTAATCATAATTTGGGTTGAAAGTAGTAGCAGTCATATAGATTTGAGGAACAGGGAAAAATATTTTTGAATTTTTCAATCATAAAAACAAGTGAATCTTTTAATTGATCATTTCCTTTATATTTTGCAAATTCAGACGAAATAACCCAAATATTTACTAAAACAGAAGAAATAGTACGATAATATTGATCATAGCATGCTATTGTTGCTTAATAAAAAGCACTTAAAAATTCAACAAATTCTTTTGTATTTTTTCAATCTTTCAAGTCAATTCTTAAATTCAAATCCGCATTATAAGCATTAAATACTAATTGTATCGGCTTTTGATAAATATAAGCAACTTGAAGCATTTCAAATAAAGAATTGCATCCAGCGCATACTTCTTTTGGAACTTTTCTATATGCAAGTCCACATTCATTATAACGATTTTTAATGTAATTCTAGCTTTTTCTTTAGCTTTAAAAATCCAACTACAAGCAAATTTAATTTTTTCACTAGAACTTCAAATTGAGAAATACCATCTTTTTTACTATTAAATTTACATACGTGCGGTACACTTAATATGAAAATAATAATTATCAATTGGACAAAGTCTACTTTTTAAATAATCAACTGCTCTCAAATTAGTAGAAGCATTATCTAAAGCGACTCTCATTATTTTATCACATATTCCATAATATTGTAAAACAGAGCCTACTTTTGATGCTATATGAGAACCGATTTTAGTTTCTTCAACATATTTATACGCTAATATTTGTTTTTGTATGTTCCATTCATGGTCAAACGAATGGACAATAAGTGTAAAATAATTGTTACCATTAGGACTACGTCCCATATCAAACGTAATAGATAATCTACCATCATAATAAGCAAATGAACAACAAAGAAAATGACAATATTTTTTTGATATTTAAAAAGATCACTTTTAATTGTATTTCTTGGAATACCTTCATAATTTGGGTTATATAATTCTTGAATGTAATGAACAAAATCAAGATGTGAAGGGAATGAAAAAGGCAAATCACAAACAGCAACCATTTTAGCTAATTCTCTACGATCTTTTTCTTTACTATACATGTGGTGTGTGCTTCGACTAGTCAGGTTAGACATATTCAATACACCTTGAACCATATTAGAACCTCCAACTTCCATAGAACTTTCGGGTATGAGTGTTCCATTTCCATTAGCTCTTTCTATATCATCTAGGCGAGCAAATTTTTCATTACACTTTCGTAAATGTGTTCTTAGTCGTCCCGTTCCTCCTTGTGTACCCGTAGTTACATGTTTCATGACCAATTTACATTAAGTGCAAGTAACAATAGTTTTTGCCTCATTTTGTATAAAAAATGTCTATACTAAAGATCTTTTACACGTACGGCGATGACATTTGAAAAAGTAGGTAAAGGGGGGACTTCATCTTGTTCTGGTAATTCGGTAACCGGACTAGTGGGGGTAAGGGTCTCTTTATCTTCCTCATTTTTTTCTACTTCTTTATCTAATTCTTCCTCAAAATTAGTACAATGTCTTTTTAGAGTCTCATGATCTACTTCATTTTCGGAATTAAATTCAATAGGTCCTGGTGGTGACATAAAAAAAGTTTCATTAACATGACTATAATCATTAGTATTAACTACAAATCTAGGTGGCAAATTTTTAGAACTAGAACTATTTACTCCTCCCCTATTATTTTTTTTTCCGATATTGGTCTTTTACCACTATTTTTTTTCACATTCATGTTCAAATTTAAAATAATTAAATATTATGAAAAACAAGCAAGATAATATAATAGAAGAAATAAATTACTTAATTAACAAACAAATAAAAAATTAAAGTTGAAAATTGGAATGAATGTACCAAACGTCCACGTAAAATTAGACATATAACCAAAGCTGAATTGAGAGATGCCTATTGTAGCTTCCAAATTGCAAGTTACTTTAAATATATTTCTGACATCTAAACTCCAAATCATTATCACAATATAATAATTAACAATTTATGAGAGATTTAAAATTGAGAGATTGTATAAGATGTATAAGTAAGTAGTTTGTGAATTTGTGATTTAAAATGAAAAAAAAAGGTGATATTTATAGTAAAGGGATTAGAAAGGTGTGGGAGGTATTTTTTGGCCTCTTTGGGCCCCAACCCACCGGCTAGAAGGGCCCAATGATCGACTTTTACGGCTATTTTTTTAAAAAAATTAAACAGGTAAATCGGTCCTTATCAGATCGGATCAGACCGAAACCAGTTCAACTGGATTAAAAATCGGGACTCGATTCGGTAAAGGTCCGATATAAAGGGAGACAGGTTCATTTAGTACCGGACGGACCGGTACGGGAATCGGACCGGACCGGATAAAAACCGGTTCGATTTCCACTCTTAAGCATAACCAATAAAATAGTATCAGAAGTCTTAAAACTAACATTTATGCATTTAAATCAGGTAGACCAAATTTATCCAAACACCCCCCACACTTTCCAAAATTTTAAGTAATGAGCAAACCCTTTTTCACAACTCATATGAGGCTTTGTCTAATTTCTTATGAGGGACTATTAAAAAATATAGCATGCAGACAAAACTGATTCTCCCCACATATTATCGATAGTTCATTATTTCTTAAAGGGTTCTATTTCCCGTTCGGCTAGACCATTTTGTTGGGGATTATAGGGAGCACTAACCTCATGTATGATATCATTTTTCTCTAAAAAATCTTCTAGAGTTTTAGTACTATATTTACCGCCCCTATTAGATCTAAATCTCTTTATTTTTTTGTCTAATTGATTTTTCGCTTCAACTTTGAATTTCAAAAACATGCTTTCAGCTTTATCTTTGGACTTAAGAAGATATACCTTAGTGTATCTAGAAAAGTCATCAACAAAAGTAATATAATATTTTTTTCCACCTTTGCTAACATTGTTCTTGAAATCTGCTAAATCTGAATGTATTAGTTCAAGTAATTTGGTCTTTCTACCAATACAATATTTGAAAGTTTTCTTGGCATGCTTTGCTTCTACACACAGGACATTTAGAAATATCATTAGTTTTTTCTCGTAGATTTAAGGCTTTTGATAGAAGCAATATTAACATGACCTAGTCTACCATGCCATAAGTTAATAAACTCAACAATATAAGCAGATTTTGAAATACTTGCTTTATTGACAATCTCTTGAACAATGTTCAATACAAATAATCCTCCACTAAGATATTTTTTCCTAGCAGGGGTGTCTGCCATGAAATTTGCCACGGTTTTACCTCCGTGGTAACATTCTTCTAGCCACGGTCTAGATTGGGGTTTAGCCACGGTCTACCCATGGGTAAATTTCCCAACAACAAATCATGACTTACCCATAAATTAACCGTGGCTAATTTATGCGTTGGTAATTTGCTCATAACTTTCGTACAGAACATGGACTAGCTACGGTTCAACTGTGGCAAAAGTGTATTTTTTTTTAAAAAAAAATTCCCTGCTATATATCACAATATCAATACACTAATTTATAGGCATTCACAGTGATCACATAATTATCACTTGATAAAATAAAATGATTTCCAAATGATTCACTGATAAATTGACTAGCATACAAAAAATTCCAACATTGTTCTACATATAGTCACAAAACATAAGATCTTCAAACCTTGAATATTCATACAAAATACTATAAATGCTAGAGTAATGAAAATACTAAAAGTTAAATGAAACACCATATCTATATAGTTTGTTTTCAAATATACTAAAGGCTAAGAAGATTAGTCTCATTTTGCACAAGCCGATTCTTAGTTTCCTCGAGCGTTTATTTGGTCGCCTCAAGCTGTTCTTTGGTCTCTTTATATCCCTTTCTTTCAAGGTTTCCACATGTTTCTCTAGGTCTCCAACATGTTGATGAGACATACTACTAGAGCTACCCAAGATTCGCATGACTAATTGAATACGAGACACTCCAAAAGCATTTGAAGGGTAAATATTACCACCTAAACCACGCACGCGGCCAGAATGTTCAACTCCATACAGTTTTCCAATGGCATTATTAGGATGAGCTAGTATCTTCATAGGAACACACGAACTGGCAGCAAGTTCCTGATCTTTAGGTAGATGCTCAGATATCTTATCCAACAAGAAAGGATATATTCACATTACTAAAAGCAAATAGAACACATCACAAAGCACTACTACTAACAGAAGTTAACAGAATTTGTACAAAAAAATATTAACAAAAGTATTACTACAAGACATCAACCATTCTGACAAAAACTTAAAATAAAAATCACTTTCTAATGTGTAATGAGACAACACAAAACAAACGATCACAACTTCAGAGTTATTTGACGATTAAAGAGGAAGAGCATCCTAGGCAGACACATTTACAGCACAAAGGCAACTGCTAGAAAAATAAGCTCAATTTTTCACCTACATTATTTATTTTTTGTTTTTATTCTTTGATAGCTAATTGAGTCTTATGCTATGCTATGGACCAAAGAAAAAAGACAAGAATAAATCAACACCATAAGTGAAATTTGAAAATGGACTGGTATATAAATCTTATAGCTAAAATAATTCCTTCTTCATTCACATAATTACCATCCTTCTTCAGTAACGTTGACAAAATAACCTCACTCCAACAGTCAAGTCTTTCCAATTTTTGCTCTTGTCATTAATCAAGTACATATAAATAAAATATAAACGTGAAATACATTTCACTTGATACAATAAAATGATTTCCAAATAGAATTCAAGGTTAAGAAACATATCATTTGACGACCTCTCCTTGCATTGCTTTAGCTAACACGGGCATGCGAGAGTTAAAGTTTCTTTCTATTTTTTAATTTTTGTGCACTTTGTTTCTGTAATTCTCAAACATAAATTTACATGTAATAGAAGGGCACAATTTCACAAGATGTGGGACAGAAGTTCTTAAAGCTACATAAATCGCTTTAACACGGTCAACACCAACAATATTACTTAATGAAAGTAAACAAAAATCTGTCTTAAATTTTCAGACTCACAATGGTCTTTATTACACGTTCATTTAGATTGCTCAACAATGATACAAGTGTATCCTATTTCATAATTGTTGGCATCTTAAAAGGAGTATCTACTTCCACATAAAGGATGCAATATAAAATTTAAAAGGAAGATATCGGAGCGAGAAAAGAATTTAAGCTATAATGATGTTGAAGGGAGAGAGAAAAATCAGACATTGCAAAGACGAAACAAGAACTTACCAACATATCTGAAGCATTCATTGACATCACATAGGTTTCTTATAAGTAACTAGTAATTTTCAGCCATTTTTGTCTCTACTACAGATTTAGCTTATAAGTTATAACTTCTGATTCTTACTGTATTTATAGTTGAAGGCATATTTAAATGTACAAAATGAGTTATATTGTGTATGTACAGGACTTAGGAGTTAGAAAGTTTCGTATTTTTTCCTTTCCTTACTTTCCTAAAGTAAAGTTGCTACATAGCAGGAGTCCAATGGAGTAGCAGGCTGAAAACTAATGCAAATGATGTTTTATGGGATGCTATCTACAGAATGACACTTACAACGATAATTTAACACTTGTGGCAGATATTTAACAGAGGATATTCCAAAATAATAGTAAAGAACAAAAAGAAACAATCAACTTTAATATGAAATTACTTCTAACCTCTAATGTGGACAAGTAACGACTCATTTTCACTTGTGAGCTAATTCCAACAAAACTTGAAGATATTAAATTGCCATTACCGAGAGTAAGATCTGTAATAATCTCATTCACAACTTGGTCTTCTCGTTGATCCAAATTTAGGGAAGTTGTGCTATTGTTGTCAGCTTATTGTTTTCGTAGGCATTCCAAAAATGATTGTGCTGATTGCTTTACAACTAGTAAACCCAATAAAACGTAAAACAAGTAGTATCGTATTTGATCCCAGATAGGCAATGCTCTTTAATTTTACAAATGTTGGTCTTAAATTCACGTTCCTTATGCAGAAACAAACGATAACTAGAACACGGTTTGAAATGCACATAACAAAAAAAAGGAGATCTAATCCTGCGAAATTTTACACCTCTCAAGATTTATATATAAGCACAGAGGTTATCGTTTTATGGTAGTAATTCCTCCAATGAATAATCTTATATACAAAATTCGTGGTGAAAATCTATCCATCAATCTTTCCAGAGGTGTGAGCATGATTTTTTCAACATAAATAAACTAGGATTTATAACCTACCACTAAAAGTTATATTCTTTACAACTAGAAAACTCAATTAAAACACATCAAATTGCAGATTTCAAAGCTCATAACTTCAATTAACAAAAATTTTATCCAAAACCCTACATTCAATTTGCAGTTTAAACACACTATATTGCAAAGATTTATTACTTGAACGAAGCAAGCTTACCACATTCCACAACTATTTGAAGCTGGTTTTGACAGATTTCGATTTTGAAGAAGAGAGTTGAATTTTGGGCAGAAATCGATTTTGAAGAATAGAATTGAATTTTGGGCAGAAATCGGTTTAGATTTTAAGGGTTGGTTTTGGGTGAAGTGATGAATAGAGGGAAAAAATAGAAAAGGAGGCAAATGAAAAAATAAAGGGAGGGAATGAAATTTTACCAACCTATTGTTATAAATGGGCCTAGACAAGTATTGGCAAAGATGTATGCCGCTTTGCCAATACTTGTCTAGGCTCATTCATAACACCTATTTTAGCCATAGTTCGTACTACTTGGATAATTTTTTATTTTTCAGCTAATTTTGTCACAATTTTTGCGAACGTGGCTATAAGGTAAGTTTTTTGATAATGAAGATAAAGTTTTCTCAGAAGTTAATTGAAGTTAACTTTTACAATACCTATAACTCCAAAAGTACTGGAATTATCCATTTAAACACACTCTCTATCAGTGAACTCCTCAAAGTTATGGAATAAACTTTTATTGGCACAAAAATGGTTTGAGCATCTTTGCCTAGCACACGGTCATCTTTTTTAGACACCAATTTTGCCTCAACGACTACAACAACAATCGCTTCATTATCCTCAACAAGATGAACTTGTACATCATTTTGTCCTTCCTGTTTTGAGTCTTGCCTTTTTCTTTGATAGCACTTGGCAGTCCTATGATCATTTTTTCCATAGACAAAATAAGGGCACTTTGATTTTTGCTTTCCGGCTTGTTAATTTGATTGTTTTCTTTATATGTTCCTTTTTCAAGAATTTCTTATGTTTGCCTTTGAATCTGTCTTTCACAAAGTACTAGAAGATTCAACAAGATTAGCTTTAGAAGAATTAAGAGAAAGTTCTTCCATCTTATGTTTGAAACGGTTCGCCTCTTCAGTCCTTATATAACTAATACGTTTCAGGAGAGTTAATTTTTTTTAATGTTTTAATTGATTTCTATAATCGCTCTAAGATGATGAGGTATTATTAAGCAGAACATTAGCCTGAAATATCTCACACATCTTCATGTCCTCGTTGAGAACATCAACAATTAAGTTCTCATATTCGTGAATTTGTTTCATTATTGACTTATTAACAACCATATGGAATTTAATTAACTGACCGACACCATATTATTTCTTTCCTGTATCATCAACACCATATTTCTATTCCAAACTATCCTACATTTCTTTGACAAATTTATAATAAATAAATCAAATAAATGATTAGTCATATGATTTAGCAAGTGTCCTCTCACAATTTTGTTATCCTTTGCAAACTTCTGTTTAACAACATCATCAACAACCATAATATTGCTAGAATTAATAGTATTTGAACCATACATAGAAGGTTCGTTACATAAAACATAATCAACTTCTAATCATTCAAAGAAAATTAAAAGTTTTTATGATGTACGTTTAAAATTTTTTCCATCCAAACGCTCATGTTTTGACAAATCGGAAAAAGTTTTGTGCAAAGAAAGAATCATTTATCAATATTGTTTGTTAGTAAAATTTCTTTCAAATTAAAATATACAATATTGATATTGAATTGAAATTACAAAGTAGTAAATAACTTATCACAAATACTGTGTCGTAGCAAGCCACTGCTTTAAAAGTGATTTTGGCCGGACTATGGTGCAAATCATAATAGTCGGTCACTCCCCAAGGTTCCACAGTTATCCTCAAACACGTGCCCTCGTGGTTGAAAGTTTGGAATTGCACAAAAATACTTTTCCTAAAATCCACAATGGGAAGAATGATTATTTAACCCAATAAAAAAATTGAAGGAGATGGCAAATGAGAAAATGATTTTTCTTCTTCTCTATGTATATAGCTCCCAAGTGACACTCCTTATATAGGAAATTCATTTATGTTTTCAACCATCAAAAGAATGTAAGAAACTAACGTATAATAATTGTACTCTTACTTTAATAACAAATTTGTCATAATACAAAAGTAACTTTAAGTCTTCTAAATACTTCATATATTTACTTACAAAATTAAGAAGCAGACACTTGAGATAAATGTGAATTATTAATGTGGAAGTAACTCTCTTATTTCACGAATACTAACAAATTAACAATATTCACATAGATTAATTACGGAGGATTAAAAGATGTGGCTTATCATTTGCATTAAAAGAAAAGGAATATCATCCACAAGTATTACATGTGTTCGTTCAGGAGGTCACTTTACTTGCATAGAGTTCCTAAGTCGATTGACATGTCCTTTTTTTAATTCAGAGTTGTTTAAAGTCTAGTAAGAAAGATCTTATCAATTCACTATCAATAAAGTATAAAGATCTAGTATCTCAAAAATGCCTTTCTCATTGCATATTGTTGTTTGACAGAGACGAGATTGTTCGCTACTCAAAAGATAGACAAACTTATGTGAAATTTAAAGTTATATAGCTTAAATATTTCAAAGACTTCAATGAAAAGTAAATATGAACTTATGAGTTTAGAAGCAACTATTTCCTGCAATGCGAGGACTAGCACTCAATGTTTTACTGCGAATTACAACATAAATTTAGTGCTTTTAACTTACAGAAACTTCAGAGCAAAATATGAGAAAAATTTGGCAAAACATTCACATATAGTAACTTTGAATAGCCATTTCACAATCCGAGTCTCCCGACAATATAAAATTCAAGAAACTTCAAATGGTAAGAGGCCATGAAAAATGATATGCAAACATTTGATATAAACTTGACATAATGTATATGTATGGTTCATTGTAATATATATTTTTTGTTAAATGATTAATTGTAAAGAAATTTAATCATTCATAGTAAAATATTACATGATGTTCATTGTTTCTTAATAATCAATTATTATTCATTGTATTTTTATTCAAAATATTAGATGTATGATGGCGAGAAAAAAACTATACTGTATAAACTAAGCAAAATAGGAAATTTCTTTAAACCATATCCAAAAATGACTTCTCATTTAAAAGTGAGAAAAGGATCAAAAATACCCATTAACTTTATTTTATTGAAAGACTATACCCCTGTCATTAAAAACAAGTTATTTTTACCTTCGCCGTCAATAAACTTAACAAATATATCCCTCCTTGAATGAAAAGCCACAAATCAATTAAAATTATCCAATTTTACTTGAATTATCCAATTTTAACCTGAACCACTTAATAAAATAACCTATTTCTTTTACTCAAATCAACTTTATTTTCCCTATCATCACCATCACCACCACCAAAATCACCACTCTCTCCGAGATCTCCTTCACCACTATCACTGTACTTGGAAAAATTCTCTATGATTAGGTTGTTGGCATCAATTCTAAATGATTTTGGTTTCTAATAGGATCCATTAATTTTTGGATATAGGTAACTGGAAATGTTAACATTTGTGTAGTACTAATTACTAGCTTTAGTTTTCTCTACTTCAAATGGTTCTTGGCTACCAAAAATAACTGAGAGCCTAAGACTGACACAGAAGTCAATATCGCGAAGATCATCAAGCTCAGGTAAGATAAATTCCCCCTCCCCCCCTTCTTTTTAGAGGGTAATATGTAAAGGAGGTAGAGTAGTAGGAGAAGAAGTGATTTCAGCGATGGTGGTGAAGGAGATCCTCGGAGAGGGTTATTGCTTTAGTGGTTGTGACTTTAGTGATGGTAGGGAAAACAAAATTGATTTGGGTAAAAGAAATGAGTTATATTTAAAGTGGGTTAGGTCGGATAAAAATCGGGCAATTTAATTAAAATCGAGTAAGTTTAATTGATTTGAGGCTTTCCATCCGAGGAGGAGTATATTTGTTAAGTTTGATGACAGGGGTAAAAATAACTTGATTTTAACGGAATGGGTAAAGTCAACCAATAAAATAAAATCGAGGGATATTTTTGACCCTTTTTCCTTTAAATTTTTTTGTAAAATCAACAATGATAGATCAAATACGTAAAGCATTATGTGACTATTAAAGATATCATTCCACAAGCACTCAAAAAGGTTTACAGTTGTGGCTTGATGAAAACCTTAATTTAAAAGTTAGCCAAGGTACAATATCAAACATAATCAAACGATCAACTAAATATATTTTGACTGACTTAGAAAAATGAAAGGATATAAAGCGACACAAGTCATCAAAATTTCTTGTAACACCTCAGAAATTTTTTTGAACTAAGACTCAAACTGTTCATCGTAGTGAGTTAGGTTTTACAAAGGAATTAAAAATTTCTTAAGGATTAAGGTCAATTAACTAGATTTAGCACCAAGAGTTCCAAAAAGAACAAAATTGGAAATAGTAAAATATGAAATTTGGACAGTTAATTTAAGTATGAGTTTTGAGTAAACTTCAAACGACTATATCTCCTATTACATGATTATTTAGGTGTGATACATGATACCATATGAAATATCTTTGAATTATCTTTCCAACACCATCGAGTTTGCTAAGTTTCGAGTTCAAATGAGTGAGATCTGACCTTTTGAAGTTAGGATGTCCAGTTAAGGAAAGTTAGTAAAAAATAGTGAGGGTATTTTGGTATTTTCCTTACCCAATCAAATTTAATTCATTTTTGGTGAGGTTTAAGAGTCTAATCCTATTAGTTTCAGTATAATCCTATTATACGCTTAGGGCTTTAATTGAGAGTTCAAGAAGAGACAAGAAGAGAAAAAAAGAGAAAAAAAGAGAAAAGAGGAAAAGATGAAGCCGTTCGTCGACTTTCTTGAGTGTAGTTGCGAATTTTCGCCATGGGTTTAATCCCTAAGAGGTATGTCAGCTTCCATAGAATTGGGTTTGTTCACCCACACGCCTAACATGTTATTTTCAGCATCATTTCATTCTAAAAAAGTTGAAGGATTCAAGTTCTTTATAGGTGTTCTTGAGGTTTATTTCTTGTTGGGGTTTTGATGATTTCTAGAAATGAAAGTGATTGTTTGGAAAGTTATTTAGAGTGTATTAGTGTTTACTTAGGTTGGGTAATTGAATCTAAGAAAAATTTGAGAAAAGAATTTGATTAAAAGCAATTTAGGGTTAGAAAATGAGAGACAAAATTCGTCGAGAGCTTGCCTTGAGAAATGCTGGCGCGGCACGCCCCAGATACACCCAAGGGGATAGGGCGGCGCACCGCATCCTCTGATGTTAGGGGCTGGCGTTGATATACCGTGGTTTCACGGTATTATTAATACTTTTTCCTTAAGTTTAGTGTATCCAAAAGCCTTTTTGTGCTAATTTTTATATAAGTTTCTCTTTATTTGCAGGAAATCTGTCCAAAGATGAACGTGGAGATTTTGAGCGAAGAAATGCAGAAGAGACCACCTACGGAGCTTGTGACGGTCCATCATGCTTGTGACGGTCCGTAGGTGGCAGCGTAGTGAAGTTGCTGAAGGAAGATGGGAAGTCTGACCAAGTGTGGGGTTACGGAGTCCATGACGGTCCGTCGTGTCTATGAACGGTCCGTCCTGCAGGTTCGTCATGAAGTTCAGAAAAGTAGTCCCAGTACCCATATTTCAAGAGTTTAAGTGTTTTGAAACGAAGACCCTTGACGGACCGTCGTGTCTGTGACGATCCGTCATACATGCCGTTGAGGGTAATGAAGAGAGCAACAGAAGAAATTGAACAAGTATGGGACGACGGAGTCCATGACGGTCCATCGTGACCACGACGATCCGTCGCGAGGTCCGTCGACCCAGCCGCGTTTTGACAGATTTCCAGCAAATAGAATCCTTGTTTTCTTAGGTTTTTATTTTCTATAGATAGTTCAAAAAACCTCGTTTTTGAGGTTAGACACTGTATTATTAGGTTAGACACGGTATTATTAGTTAGACTCTAGATTATTTGGTTAGGCTTTTGATTATCATTAGACTTTTTGTGAGATTCTTGATTACTTTGAGATTATTGCAAGTAATTGTTGGTGATTTTTGTTGATTAATGAAGCAAACTTTCGGATTTTACTCTATCTCATTGAAGTAAGTACATGAATTCTTATATAATATATTTGAATATTGTGATTATGACTATGGGTAACTAAACTCCATAACTAGGGTTGTAGGAACCATAGGCAAATAATGAGGTAAAACCCAACTAAAATAACAATTCTAGAATAGTGTCTTGCATGTATTAATAATTCTTTCGCTTAGAAGTCTTTTTAACAGATGACCAACGTTAGAACTCGCCTTAATGCTACTTGCCGGACCAAGAAGGTAGATAATAGGTAAAGAATTATCAACATAGATTTAGTGTATACTATCTAATAGGCTAGTATTGATTGGTACGAGGTAATAACTTGGTCAAATATCGAATACGATGCTTAATATAAGGTAAAGGTAAGGGTTAGTCAAGCAACACACGTAGCCAGACCAAGGTGCGGAGTAAAATTTTCTAGATGCAGGACCAAGGATTTAGAAATACATAACTTATCACTTTGCATGCAAGATACTAGGAAGGAATTATTATAGTGAGAATTATCAAGTTATGAACGTGCGGGGAACACGTAAACCCTAGTTACTTTGATTAATTGATTAATCTCCAACATTCAAAGCTGTTAAGTGTCTCTTTCAATTTCGCTAGTTAGTTTCATTTATTTAGAAATAGAAAACCCCCCTTTTATTGTTTTTGCTTTCCAAGGAAGTAATTGACCGAACAATAGTAATAATAGGTTAAATTTAAGTCTAAACTATTTTCCTCATAGGAACGATCCCAACCTCACTAGTTGGGTTATTTACTTGACATGACCGCTTTACTTCTTATTTGAGAAGTAAGTTTGAGCATATCAAATTTTGGTGCTGCTGCCGGGGAAAGTAGCTTTTAGATTAACTTGAACTTATTACTATAGTTTAGTTGAGGAAGAAAACCCTTGTTTCCCTACGATCACGAATTAGAGCGTACACTACGCAACATGAATCGAAACTTGGGAATCAATGTGATGATCTAAACCAGAACATCCCAGCTCCGGTTGATGTTCATGGTCAGTTGTTACCGATGCTCCGGGTGAACACCAACAGAGGGGACAAAATCCCGCCCCACGGCCCCAAGAATACTACAGAGGCTATGACAACATTACAGACTCTGATGGGCTACTTGTCTTGCCTCCTTTACCATCAGGCCATACTTTTGTGGTAACTAGTAGCCTGATGCAAATGCTCACTTCCAAAGGTTTGTTTTCAGGACTACCTTCTGAGGATCCACATGCCCATATAGCTAAGGTAAGGGCAGTGTGTAAAAGTTGTGTAGGGAGGCCTGACTTGGACTTGGATGTAATAGGGCTTAGAGTGTTTCCTCTCTCACTGACGGCAGAGGCTGCTATATGGTTCACTGAGCTCCTTTATAACTCAATTTTCACTAGGAACCAACTAAGGGAGCTATTCGGTATCCAAGAAACTAAACCACAAAGACAGAGTGAACAACTTTGTGGCACTACCAGGAGAGTCAGTTAGTAGTTCTTGGGATAAGTTCACCTCGTTCTTGAGAAGTGTCCCAAATCACCGTATAGATGATGAGTCACTGAAGGAATACTTCTATCGAGGACAGAATGATAATAATAAAGCGGTGTTGGACACTATAGCAGGTGAATCTTATGGGGAGTGTCCTTATGTTGAGATTGCTGAAAAATTAGAGAAAATCTTCCGGAATAATAAAGCTTGGAGTACTAGGAAGTCAGGTACCGGGAGAAACACCTTCGCAGTGCAGTCCACTCACAACCCAGCCACAGATGAGATTCGTGAAGAAATGGCTCAGATGAGAACTGACCTTGGGTTGGTACTAAAACATGTCATTGGGGGTGCAGAAAAGATAAATGCAGTCAACTACTTGTCGAAACCACCGCCACCTAATGATGAATGTTATTATGCGGAGGACACCTATGCAGTAAATGAGCAGACGGGGGGTTTCTGAGCGAGCGCCCAAGGATCAAATCAGGATAATTGGCGCCAAGGTCAAGGGAACCAAGGTCGGATCTATGGTAACTATAACCGTGAGGGTCATTATGTCCGAGATGGAAACTACAACCGTGACAACAACTTCAACAGGGGTAACTACGGTAGTAGAAATGATAGGAATGTGCCCTATGTCCCTCCTCAAAATCGTGAAGTTACTCCTAGGTCTGGTGGAGATAGTATGGAGCGAGTTGAGGATACGTTGCACAAAATGATGAGGAGGTTCGATGCTAGTGATGAGCACATTAAAGAGTTAACGGGTGATTTAGCAAATATTGGGCAAAAAGTTGATATACATGCAATATCGATTAAGCAGATCGAGTTGCAAATGGCCCAATTATCTGCGACAGTGAACACACTGCAATCGGGCACTCTTCCTAGCAAGACTGTCCAAAATCCAAAAAATGATGCGCACTGTATGGCAATCACTACTCGGGGTGGTAAGCAAACCATTGACCCATCTATGAAGGTAATTCCAATGCCTAGGCCACCACCACCCTTACCTCAGAGATTAGTGAAAAAGATCGAGGATGGTAAATATCAGCGTTTTATAACAATGCTAAAGCATCTTTCTATCAATGTCCTTTTGGTAGAAGCTCTTGAACAAATGCCCGGTTATGCCAAGTTTATGAAAGATCTGGTTACAAAGAAAAGATCAGTCACTTTCGAGGATGATGATAGACTGCAGCATTGTAGTGCTATTGCTACAAGATCTCTCGTGCAAAAGAAAGAAGATCTGGGTGCGTTCACTATTCCTTGTACAGTCGGGTCATTACATTTTGTGAAAGCATTATGTGATCTGGGGGCAAGCATAAATCTCATGCCCCTCTCGATTTACAAGAAGTTGGGTTTGGGTGACCCAAAACCCACTGCGATGCGGCTACTGATGGCTGATCGAACAGTGAAAAGGCCTATAGGGATACTCCATGATGTGCTAGTAAAAGTGGAGTCATTCATATTTCCGGCAGATTTTGTTATTCTTGATTGTGAAGTCGATTTTGAAGTACCTATTATTCTTGGGAGGTCATTCCTTGCTACAGGTAGAGCCTTAGTTGATATGGAAAAGGGGCAGATGAAATTTCGATTGAACAATGAATAAGCGACCTTCAACGTCTGTAGGACCATGAGGCAGAATAGTGAAATCCAATCAGTATCCGCCATATCCCACAAAGAAAAGATGAAGAAGGAGAATGAACAAAAAAGTGCAAAACAAGAGTTTATGGTTGGGGATTTTGTGCTGGCAGACAGTCCTGGGGTGCCATGTCTTCCAGGCAAGCTCAAGTCCAAACGGACTGGCCCTTACTTAATTACCCAAGTATTCCCTCATGGAGCAGTAGAGTTAAAAGCCAAGGAGGGAGTGCGGTTTAAGGTGAATAGAGAATGAATAAAACTCTATTTCGGGCATGCTGAATCAGTGAATGAAGTGATAGAGGCATACCATCTTGATGAAGGCTGAGTAATCAAGTGTCCTCAGTCGTGCCGCGACGTTAAATCAGGCGCTTGTTGGGAGGCAACCCAATACTTATAGTTTTTATTTCTAGTAATGGTAGCATTTTCTACTAATGGGTTTTAAATTTGCAGGCACATCACCAAGAAATTCTGCAGAAATTACTCTGCAGCAGTCACTGACGAATACAATGACGGACCTTTGCGCCTGAAACAGACCGTCGCATGAATCCGTCGTGCCAGGTACGTCTTTCTTTTATTTTCAAACCAGGGAACACACGACGGAACCAACGACGGATCATCACAACTGAGATAGACCGTTGTCGGGGAATCGTCGTGTCATTAATGAGGCGTACCCGACCCGACCCGGCTGGAGTTTTTTTTACAAAATCTTACCGTTTAAACTCCCCAACCCCTCATTTCACCCCCATTCCTTCACTATTTCTCCTATTTCCCTCCCTTTTCAACTTCCAAAATCTCTCCCTCTTCAACCGATCATTGTTCCCCCAAAATTCTCCAAAGCCCTAAAAGTTATCATCTACTAGTCGGAGTTGCTGCTGTGGGTGTCTTCTTGATCACCAAGTACCTTTCCATCTTATTTTTCTCCAATTCTCAGGTATGTGTCTCTAATTTCTACTCATTTATCTTGCATTTTTGTTTATCAATTAGTATTAGCCTAGTTCTTATTTATATGATCATTTCTTTTATATAAAATTCTGTCTAACCTAGGTTAAAAATCATCGAAATTACCGTGTTTACAACCCTAGACATAGGTGCTTTTGCATTGCTAGTTTACTAGGTATTTGGGTTAGACAAATGTATGTCCAAAACACTACAAATTTGATTTGGGTCATCGGGGATGAATGGGGTACCCCCAGTTCTGTCACTGATTTATAGAACGAGACCCCGATAACGGACCGTCGTACCCATGACTGTCATATGGTCCGTTCCAAAAGCCCTAACACTCCACTGTCCAATTTTATGCAAGTGTCCTAAAACGGACATATGTGACGGACCGTCATACCCAAGACGGTCCGTCCTGCACAACCGTTTTGGTTGTCAGAGACCCTATTCTTGAGGGTCTCTCACTTTTTCTAAGTGTCCTCTAACGGACATATGTGACGGACCGTCGTCGTTCCTGCACAACCGTTCTGGTTGTCAGAGACCCTGTTTCTAAGGGTCTCTCTCAATTTTTTTAAGTGTCCTCAAACGGACAAGTACGAAGGACCATCATACCCATGACGGTCCATCCTGTATGACCGTTATGATGGTCAGAGACCCCTCTCCTAAGGGTCTCCATATTTTTTTCAAGTGTCCTTTGACGGACACCTACGATGGACCGTCGTACCTATGACGGTCCGTTCTGCACATACCGTCACACTTGTCAGAGAATCTCCTTCAGGGTTCTCCATATACAAAAAGTCTAAGTAAGACACGACGGACCCCATGACGGTCCATCATAGTCACGACGGGCCGTCACCTGGCCCGTCGTTTGTCATTGTTACTATAGAAATGTCATTTTTATTTTTTTATTTTTTTTGTGTGGTTTTGCTTGTCTTGTTTGCTACTTCTCGTACTAATATTGATCCTTTACAGGTACTATCTACTATGGAACCAAAACAAGATTGAGTCTATGCACGCGGGCGATCGAAGTCTGTCGCCCCGTCTGCCCGCCTGGTCATTAGTTCTGATGATGAGCGTGACCCCAAGTACGTGCCCCGAGGCACTTCCACCCCTTCTCGTGCTGCACGTGCTGCCAGAGCCACACCTAAAAAGGTGGCGTCCGGCGTAGTCACTGCCTCCCAGTCTGATGAGGAGCGCACACTGACTGACACACCTTCTGGATCAGCCACCAATGAAGAAGGAGGAGCGTCTGGCTCCTTAGGAGTTTCATTGTCGGAGAAAGCCTCCGGCTCTGCTGAGGTTCCCGCACCCGCCATCGCTGCAGCGTCGGCCTCGTCTGATGAGGCTGACAGTTCGGAATCCACACCAGGTTCACCAGCTCATGCCCTCACCCTGGCTACTTACCAGCCCAACCGGTGGTGTGTCGACGGGCAATTTCAAGTCTACTCCGACGGAAAGTTCCTGAGTGACAAAGGAGTTATGACTCGAACACTCACATTGGAGCGGCGGGTCCTTATAGGGAGTCTCCCGACGATGCCTGAGATCCACAATCTCTTCACCAGACATCGCCTGGATTGGACAGCACGTCCGTTGGGACGTTATAGTGAAAAATTGGTCCGAGAGTTCTATGCATCCTACGTAGCGACTCTCCGATCGCAGACTGATAGGCGGGCTGCCCCCGCCAAACAGGCCCCACTGGAGCAGGTCCGAGTATAGGGCATTCAGGTCGATATCTCCCTGCCTGCCATCCGCCGGTTTCTATACGGCGAGGGGGTTGATGCTAATCAGACCCCTCTCACTGCCAAGTTTGACTACCGATGGAAGATTGTTAAAGATGGCCAATTCCTGCGTGAGCCATCACTGAGAGAGACCTTCAAGAGGTGGATGGCCCTGCACTTGTCCGTTGATGGAGAGGGTGCCGACTGGGTGATCGAGCCAAAGGGGGCCATCAAGAAGGCCAACTTGGCTTTCACGGCAAAGTTTTTGTGGTTGATTGTCTGCCATTGCCTTTCCCCCATAGCCGCCGATAATATCGTTACATGGGATCGAGCAGTATTGATGGCGACGATGATAGCCGGGTTCGAGGTGGATTTTGCGTGGCTTCTACAGGCAGTCATGCACGAGAGGGCTTTTAAGGTCACAACTACTTACCCTTTCCCGTGCATGATCTTTTCTCTCTGTAGGTCCGCAGGTGTGCCTATATGGCACGTTGATCAGCTAAAGACCCCTCTGAGCACTGTTGATGTCGGCCTCATCAGAGATGAGGCTAATGAGTTGGCTCCACACAGAGGGCCCCATCTAGAGCTGCCCCCACTATCTGACGATCTGGCTGATACGGTAGCCCAAGACCACACGGCTACACAGGCAGCGTCCCTGACACTACCCCGGTCGAGTCTATCCCGGGTAGTAGCACTGCCCCGAGCTCCTCTCGCACAACCCCTTTACCCGCTCTGGTCCCGCTTGCCAGGGTCCAAAAATTAGAGGCGCAAATGGCTACACTTCTGCATCATATCCAGCCGTGGATGCAGAGATCTATTTCTGAGGCAGAAGAGCGCTTGGAGCGGAAAATGGTCCAGCATACAGAGCGAAAGATCGCTGAGGTTCACCAGCGCTTGGAAGCTTTTGAGTTGCGGGTGCTAGCCCGGCCAGCTCCTCCGGTGGATGTGTCGACTCTTCAGGCTGCGGTCGACAGTCTTCGCACAGATATTGACATGATCGTAGAGGCTAGGCTGCCTGAGTCTGAGTCCCCTTCTGTCGAGCCTGCTGAAGACACGGTGTTGGCGGCCCTATTCGCCACCTCAGAGATTCCACCACCTCCCCTTCGAGAGCATGCCAAGAGGCGTAGGGGTTGAGCGGAGGATGAGGCGCGAGCAAGGAAGAAGGAGCGCCATGAGATGGAGGCTGCGAGGAGAGCCTCGCTTGCTGAGGAGGATGCGCGCCAGATGAGACCAGGAGAGTTAGCGACTGGGGCGTCTAGCTCCTGAACTGTGGAGATAGCGGGAGGCACTGCTGATAGTGTTGTTGTTGCTGAGGACACCACTGAGGGTGTCCAGATTACAGAGGAAGTGGGTTCCGGGGAACCTGACCCACCAGCTTGCTGATCGTCGGCGCTTTGCGCCCCAGGTTTGCTTCACCTACCACTCTAGTATTTCAATTTTTTTATGCATTGGGGACAATTGCATGTCTTTTTGTTGGGGGTGGGGTAAATGGAAAGTGAGTGCTAGAGTGAAGTCTGAGTAGCCCAATTCACTACCCTCTTTTGGGGTTTTCTTGCCTATGTTCTTTTTCCCCAAGAGGCTGATTACTTTTTCTGTTGAACCGGCATGTCTTATCTTGTGTACATAGTTTAATTCTGGAGAATGATGGCTAAAATGATATCCTGATAAAATGGAAAATGATGCATGACTAGGCATAGAAATTGATAAGTGTGTGTCTCTAAGCATGGCATAGAGGTACACCACTGTATTACCCTAAGTCTAAAATTCGAACTAGGTGTCTGATAATCTGGTAGAGTGATGAGATGTCAAGTGAGTGTGAGATGAATTTGAATAATCCACTATTTGTACTGAGCTAGAACTTGCCTGGTTAGTCCTGCTAAAAGTAAGCTGTAATAGACAATTAGGAAAGGATCATAGGCCCTTATTCAATATAGCCCATTTTTAGCCTAAATAAAAGAGAACCAAATGAAATTTATCCTTCTTTGATCCAAATGATCTGAGCTTAAATTAGACCTTTCTTTTTCACCCCAACTAATCTTTTCTGGGAATAATGTGTTGGCCCTGGTCCCTCCTTGGACATGTGCACCTCAGCTTATGCCAAAAGCATAAGTTGAGGTGGCTAATGCAGTAAACAACCTTTGTTATGGCCCTGACCCAACTTTGGGTACTGTGTACTTTGACTCATGGCAAAGCCATGAGTTGAGGGTGACTATTATGAGGAAAGCTCTAGAAAGTGGGGTTGAAAGAACAAAGAGAGAGAAAGAACAAAAGTAAAGTGACTCAAGAATTAGTTGAAAGAAAAGTAAAGAAAAAGAAAAATATACAAGAAATACAAGCAAGAAAAGAAGAGAGTCACTTACACAAATGAAGAAAGAAGAGAAAATAGCAAGGTGAAAGAATATGAGAAACTGGGCGAGATAAAATTATAGAAAATGGTATGTTTAGCTGATATATCAAGGAGGGCAAAAAGTCACTAAAGTATACCTAAATATCCCCTACCTGACCCTGAGCCTATGTTACAAGCTAAGAAAGTCCTATCGTGATCTAAGGGTTGTATAGCGAACTTAAGGCAGTGAAAATAAGAGAAAGCTTATGGCAATAGGTATGAATGAGTGTGAATTTGTTCTGACAGCGAGTGTTAAAAAGTAATCCTTATACTCAAATTGAAATCATTGTGTGAAAAATGAGGATTTTTTTAAAGTGAGGACACTAGTTGCAATACCGGAATTGTTAGCACCTCGGTGATAAATTGAAGAGGATAGGTGTTAGTGCATGGTGAGTTTGTGTCATGCTCTGATCCCACATAATTCAAGCCTAATAGTGATAGCATGCATAAATATGATGAGATTAATCGGGATTGATAGCCAAATGATTGCAAAGGATAAAACATGGATACTATTATACAAAGATTTTGTATTGAGTCATAGTGCGTCGCTTGAGGACAAACAACGAATTTAAGTTGAGGATGTTGATATACCGTAATTCAAGTCGTGTTTATGACGGTCCGTCCTGCAGGTTCGTCCTGAAGTTCAGAGAAGTAGTCTCAGTACCCATATTCCAAGAGTTTAAGTGTTTTGAAACGAAGACACTCGACGGACCGTCGTGTCTGTGATGATCCGTCATACTTGCCGTTGAGGGTAATGAAGAGAGCAGTAGAAGAAATTGCACAAGTATGGGACGACGAAGTCCATGATGGTCCGTCGTGACCACGTCGATCCGTCGCGAGGTCCGTCGACCCAGCCGCATTTTAACAGATTTCCAGCAAATAGAATCCTTGTGTACTTAGGTTTTTATTTTCTATAAATAGTTCGAAAAACCTCGTTTTTGAGGTTAGACACTGTATTATTAGGTTAGACACGGTATTATTAGTTAGACTCTGGATTATTTGGTTAGGATTTTGATTATCATTAGACTTTTTGTGAGATTCTTGATTACTTTGAGATTCTTGCAAGTGATTGTTGGTGATTTTTGTTGATTAATCAAGCAAACTTTCGGATTTTACTCTTTCTCATTAAAGTAAGTACATGAATTCTTATATAATACATTTGAATATTGTGATTATGACTATGGGTAACTAAAATCCATAACTAGGGTTGTCGGAACCATAGGCAAATAATGAGGTAAAACCTAACTAAAATAACAATTCTAGAATAGTGTCTTGCATGTATTAATAATTCTTTCGCTTAGAAGTCTTTTTAACGGATGGCCAACGTTAGAACTCGCCTTAATGCTACTTGCCGGACCAAGGAGGTAGATAATAGGAAAAGAATTATCAACATAGATTTAGTGCATACTATCTAATAGGCTAGTATTGATTGGTACGAGGTAATAACTTGGTCAAATATCGAATACGATGCTTAATATGAGGTAAAGGTAAGGGTTAGTCAAGCAACACACGTAGCCAGACCAAGGTGCTGAGTGAAATTTTCTAGATGCCGGACCAAGGATTTAGAAATACATAACTTATCACTTTGCATGCAAGATACTAGGAAAGAATTGTTATAGTTAGAATTATCAAGTTATGAACGTGTGGGGAACACGTAAATCCTAGTTACTTTGATTAATTGATTAAACTCCAACATTCAAAGCTGTTAAGTGTCTTTTTCAATTTCGCTAGTTAGTTTCATTTATTTAGAAATAGAAAACCCCCCTTTTATTGTTTTTGCTTTCCAAGGAAGTAATTGACTGAACAATAGTAATAATAGGTTAAAGTTAAGTCTAAACTATTTTCCTTGTGGGAACGATCCCAACCTCACTAGTTGGGTTATTTACTTGACACGACCTCTTTACTTCTTATTTGAGAAGTAAGTTTGAGCATATCAGACGCTCGCGCCCAGAATGCGCCAGGGTGGCCTGCCCCCATTCCTTGTCCGTCAATTGTCTTGTTTGAGCTCATTTAAAGTGTATCTTCACCCCTTTTGATTATAAACACTTAGAAATAATTCATATAATGAATCATAACCTTTAATGAATAATTCAAATTCAAGGTAAAGTTAAGATTAAGTTTGATAGTTCTTCCGAGCCTTTTGAGAGAGTCCCTTCGAGTCCTTTTGAGAAGTCTTCTACAACTTATAGTAAATTGTTTCAAGATTCAAGTAAGTGAGCATGAGAGTGAGGAGAATGTATTAATTAGTCTACAATATCACCTAGATCCTCCATGTCATGAACCAAAACTCTTGAATTCATAATTCACATTCAAGAGAGAGTTAAGAGTAAAGTTCAAGAAAGCCTTTAAGTTCAATTATGAATTTATTGAGATCCGCATTGATTAAACTAAGTTTTGATGAAGTAAACAAGAGAATGAGAAGAGTCATTGAGTTCCATGTAGTTATGTATACCTTTGAGTCGAGTTGTTTCATGCCCATAATTCATCATGAACTTTATAAGTTAAGCATCTTTAAGAGAAGTGGTATATTCAAGTTCTAAGCTTTCAAGTGTTGAGTTCCTAGTACGTCTTTGAGATTCATTCCTAATCATGTGATTATTACATGTTACCCATGAAGTCCTTGAGTTGAATTTTCATGCCTATAATTCTGCATAAACCCTATAAGTCGAACAACCTTGAGATATGAAGTGTCTTTGAGTCCTTGAGTTGAGTAGTTCATGTTCTTATATCCGCACAAACCCTTCAAGTTGAACATCATGAAATCATCTATAAACATGAGATCTGAACCTTGAATTCATACTTCAATTGAAGGAAAGTTAAGAGTCAAGTCTAGATGTTCAGAGCAAGTCAAAGTAAAGTTAATGAAGTTTTTAAAAGTCTTACATAAATGTTTTAGGTTGGTTTAAAGACTTAAAGTTCATGTTGACTAAAGAGTAAAGATTGAAGCTAGTTCTTCAAAGAAGTATATGAAGACTAAGTATTTCCAAAGAGATTTAAAATGTTTACACATTTAAATAAGAACGAAAATTGAGATTTCCAAAGAGCTTTCAGACTAATTTTCAGAAAAGAATAATCGCTTTCTAAATAAAGCAAGAGAGGAAACCAAGATTTTCAAGATATCCTTTGAGCTATGTATTTTGAGCACTAATCTCAAACTACAAAATAGGTATGTTTTTAAAACATAAGACCGAATAAATTTTTGGGAGTGGTATTAAGCACCGATATATGGGAGAGTCCAGACAACTCACAGCCCCCATAAACCATGTAGCCACCACGGGTAGAAAATGATCGTACTTTTAGATGAACCATTTTCACAGTAGACTAGTGGATCCATTAGTAGTTCAGGTCCTATACCTTTGTCCAGGCATACGATGTGCTGACAACGTGAGGTAGATCGTTGTATCATCATTGTACCTCTTAAGTGATGGTTTTTTATTAGAGAAACTCCCACAGAAGTTATTGTATTTTTATATACATCAGTAAATTGTATTTTCATATACATTTCAGAGTTATGTTGTATCTTTATTATCTAGACAGAGTTGACATCATGTTTTGAGACATACTTTCTTTATATTGCACTTGTTTTAAACTACTTTATATCGAAATAAGTTCAGTTAAGTATCAGGACTTGAGTATTTCGAGTTGAGAACCTTAAGTTGAGTATCTTGATTTAATCTGTTATTCATTGACTCAAGTATCATATTTTTGAAGTTGAGTATCTAATCTTTCAGTTGAATATCTTATCTTTGAGTTGAGTATATCTTATTCTTGATTTGAGTTGAGTTATAAAAAAGGTAAGTATGTTTTCTTTTTATCAAGTTCAAGCATATGTTTTATGTTTTAGAATTTTTATTACATGCTCGTACATTCCACGTACTGAGTCAATTGGCATGCATCTTCTCATGATGCAGACATATGTATTAAAGATCATCAACAGGAGCTTTGTTGATACATCCAGAGTTCGAGTTAGCCATGGTGAGCCTCCTTATTTCCGGAGTATTTCATTACTTTTCTGTTTAGTCAGAATGTTGTGGGTCTTGTCCAACTTACATCTTTATCAGTTAATGTCATCATAGATGGTCTGTAAGTTAAGAAATATGTATTATTCATTTATTTAATTTAAATTTTTAACGACTTAAGTTGCCTATTTTATGGCTAGTTGAATATATTATTTCTATTCAAAGTTGTTCTTTTGAGTTAACGCTTTGTAAAGTTGAGGTTATTGAATTTTATTTCAGTTTTAAGCTTTTGTATACTTCAGTTAGTCTTCCGCTTATAATCATCCAGGATGAGGGTTCGTTATGGACTAGCAACGGTCTTTGATTGT
This sequence comes from Solanum lycopersicum, assembly GCF_036512215.1. Lineage (NCBI taxonomy): Eukaryota > Viridiplantae > Streptophyta > Magnoliopsida > Solanales > Solanaceae > Solanum > Solanum lycopersicum. Next base: position 39,702,496 of record NC_090810.1, read on the forward strand.
CGGCCACGTCCAGGGTGTAGATTCAAATCGTGACATATCTGGACACCGAGAAGGTTGTTTTTGAGTAGTGGTTTCTCTAATATCAACACCGTGTGAATATAATGGTAGAGTTAATTTGGAGAAGACAATATATGCAATGAAATCTTTATATCCTCAACAAGATTTTGAGCACAAATTATCTCTAGGTTGGCTTGAAAAATTTAAGTTAAGACAGGTATCAAGTCATTGTTGTTTCAGAGAGAGTGGTTCAGTTGATATATAAGACATGGAGATGAATTTGGAATCCATAAGAACAAAAATAGATCAATCTACTATGAAAGATATTTATAATATGGATGAAGCTGACAACTGAATTATATTACAAGTTACAAACGGATGTTTTCTTGCTGCGAAACAACTTGAAGGAAGAAAGCAGGACAAAGAAAGGCTCACAATTTTTCTTGACATAATACATATATATGCCCTTTAACTTGACCTCATTTCACATTTATACCCTCAAACTTTGGGTAAGCACAAAGAAACACTTAAACTTGTATAAAGTTGAACAAGTAGACACATTAATCCTATGTGGCACAATACACATAGGTTACCACGTAGGATGCAAATTGTCATGTAGGATGTCACATAAGACATGTGTCTATTTATTTAATTTTATACAAGTTTAAGTGTCTACTTGTGTACACTCAAAGTTGAAGGACATAAATATAAAATGAGGCAAAGTTAAAGGGTATATTTATGTATTATGTCATTGTTATTTGTTGCAATGAGGATGGATCTGAAAAAAATTCCTTTATGGATTATTGAAAATATGTAAAGCCACGTTGCTTCAAAAGTGTCAACATGAACATCTTAAATTGTCACTATCGTGCAAACAAAAGAGCACGAATGACAAGTGTGCTTTTGATGAATATATTTTGTTGGTTTAACCACAAAATGCATCGTAGACACATTTTTCTTATGGTAGATAATTGTTGACCCCATAATAAAAATATTGAAAGATTACAAAATGTTTAATTATTTTCCTTGCCACCCAACTTGACACCCAAAATTCAACCTTGTGATGCTGAAATAATAAGAGTTTTCAAGATATATTATCTTAACAGATTTTATCATAGGATATTAGAAGGTTATGAAGTGGAACAAATTGATCCAACAAATATTAATGTTTTGGATGCTATTAATTTTGCAACCCTTGCTTGGACAATAAATGTTCGAGACAATAGTAAATATTTTTTTAACAATGTATAATTCATTCGAGGGATGCAATATTGAAAAACTTTAATGAACCCACTTGTGAAAACATCATTCATGAACTTGAGGTCATGATTAATGATCTAAGTTACCCCAATAAAATGGATGTCAATAACCTGTTGAATTATCTGGGTGAAAGTGATATATATTTAGAGGTTCTGAATTCAGAAGAAATTGTGGATATAACTAGGAAAAACAACGTTGATGATGAAGTTGAAGATGATACTATACCTTTGAAACCAGTTACGCGTAACCAACACTTATCGCCTCTAGAACTCTTCACAATTTTATGTGTGGTTCGAAAAGACAATACCGAAGCTCTTGGATGCAATAAAAAAATTAGAGATAAGCTTCAATTAGATTTAAATTTTAAAATTAAAAACAGAAAATAATTGAATCATCTTTCACTAAATTGTCTTAGATATGTTTGTAACATTAAGGAATTATTAATTTATGATATTAATGAGACCATATATTTGTATAGAGTTTTTCTGAAAATATATTATCTTATTATTATATCGAAATTGATGATTTTCTATTGCCCCAAGTCAGAACTGGAGGAAAATATTATTTTAGTTATTCAATTTTTTTTATCATTAACTAAAAATCGTATTCATTTTACATGGAATGATTTATTTACTATCAGTCAAGTGATATTGCAACAAGGAATCAAGTTCTCATATACAAACTATTGTGAAACCACTACAAAAAGCAGGATATATTGACCCTGGATAGTGCTACTATAATAAGAAAGGATTCATCTTGAATATGTGAATTAAACAAAAGCATCATGGATGGTAAACTCAGAGGAACTTCAAAAAGGTGGGAGTTACTGAATAATAGCTTATACAAACAGAATCTATCAGGAAACTATATTCCCAATTTAGAAGTGATTTCCTAAAGGTTTCCCGGAGGACGAAAACGTGCAATAATTGAGGAGCCCCAAAACAATTATTTGTATTGAATATTGAGGCACGCGGAAGACTAAGCATCTAAGATAGATTAGCAGCGCTGGGATCGATATCAGAAGTAACATGCCATCTATGCACACTAACAAATGAGTCCACTAATCATATTTTATTCAAATGTGATTACTAAGCTACAGCATGGAGAAAGCTATTACAATGTCAAGGATACAATATATCATCCCCAAGATGGAAGCATGAACTGGATTGAGCACATGAATACAAAATCATAAGAAAAGCACTAGATGAAGTATACATTACCACTCTCGCAGGAAGTGTGTATCTCATATAGAAAGAAAGGAACCAAATGATCTTTCAGAAAAAAAAAGACCAGTCCACAGACCATTGTAAGACAAGTAATATAGGAGGTGGTGTACAAATTGTTGGATATTTTGTAATATAAAGTTCTTAAATTGAATAATTACATTTGTTCGTGAAAGAACATGATTATTATGAAAAGTAATTTCTTCATGAAAGAACATGACTTTTATAAAAAGTCATGTGTTCATGAAAGCACGTGACTCTTATGAAGAGTCATTTATTAGTATCTAAAAATATAAAGACTCTGCAAAAGTAGTTTGTAACACCCTACAAAATTTTTAGCTAACTCAAAACATCCTTTGTTGTGAGTAGGATTTTACTTAGGAATTTAAAATTTCATAAGTGTTAAGGTCACTAGATGTATCACCTTGAGTTTCAAGATGAACTAAAGGGAGTTCATTGAAGTCATTCCTAAGTTCCGTTAAGGTTCGGATTAACTTCAAACAACCATAACCTTTAGTACATGATGCGTTAGTTGACCCATAAGATGTCAAATAAAATTTCTTTGAATTATATTTCCAACTCCACTACATTTGCTAAATTTCAAGCTCGTATGAGGGAGATATGCCCGTTTGAAGTTGGGCTGTCCAAATAAGAACAGTTACCCAAAAATAGTGAGGGGTATTTTGATCTTTTCCTTACCCAATAAGATTTAATTCATTTTCAGTGAGGTTTTAGAGGTCTAATAAGATTAGGTTCATTTTTATAATCTTAATATACACCTGGGTTTTAGTTGAGAGGTCAAGAAGAGGACAAAATAGAAGAAAAGTCAAGGTTTCGTCAATGTCTTAAGGTATTGTTACAGATTTTTGCAATGATTTTGATCCCTAAGAGGTTTATGAGCTTCCACAGTATTGAGTTTTTTTACCCACATGTCAATAATGTTATTTTCAGTGTTAAATTCGTTATAGAAAGTTGAAGGTTTGATGTTCTTGAATTGTGTTCTTGAAATTTGCTCTCATTCTTTATTTTAGTTGTGTTTGATTAGATTCTTGTGTACATGTATTGAGTTTCAAAATCTAAAGAGAAATTGAGAAAAATAGTCGAATTTAGGTGTAGGGGTTAGAAAATGAGGAAGAAAAAAGCGGACAAAAACAAGTTTCAGGTTCGTGACGCGTCGCAGACTTGTTCCTCAATAGTGTAATTTTTCTCTCTGCGTCGCGGAGATATCGCAGACTCCATTGTCTCAAATATTATTTTTACCAAACATTTTAACTCATCTCCACATCACGGACTTGCTCTCCAGACGGTGTTTTCAACCATTTCCCATGATTAACTATCTAAAACACTTTTAATCATCACAAGATCTTTTCTACCATAAATAATAATCTTTAATTCATAATTCAAATTCAAGGTAGAGCTAAGAGTTAAGTCTTGAGATTTCTTTCAAACATTTTAAGGAAAGTCTCTTTGAGTCTTTTGAGGAGTCTTCTACAATTTCTGATAACTTGTTTCAAGACTCGAGCAAGTGAGTATTAGAACAAGGCGAATGTATTTATGAGTCTACATTATATACGAGATCCTTCATATCACAAATCATAACTCTTGAATCCATAATTCAAATTAAGCAAGAGTTAAGAGTAGAGTTCAAAAAAGTCTTGAGTTCAATTGTGAATCCTTTGAGATCAGCTGTTTATTTGAGCTAAGTTTTGACAAAATTTAAGTATGAGAACGGGAAGAGTAATATACATGAGTTTCAATATTGTATGTAGACCCTTGAGTCGAGTCGTTCACGCCCATGAATTCACATCTTTAAGAGGAGTAGTATCTTCAAGTTCTAAGTCTTGAGTTCCTAATACATTTGGAGATTTTATTCCTAATCATGGGGCTGTACATATTGTTTTATAGAAAAATAATTTCGAAAAGAGTTTGTTTTATTTTAAAGGTATTTTTGACTTTTAGGAGTCGCCACTTAATTTTTTAAGGAAAATTAAGAAAACTCATTTCCAAAACAACTTAAACAGAAAAAATCGTTTTGAAAATATTTTAGGGGGTTCGGGATTCATATTAGTGTCTTAGGAAGGTGTTGAAGGCACCTAAGACGCTCCGTTTAACACGGTTTTCTGGTGATTAACTTATTTGACTATTTTATTATTTTACGATTTTGAAGTTGAACCTTTATTAGAATTTTAGTTGGACAAATTTACAAGTTTTGCAACCTTTGTATTTTAAGATTTAGTTAAAGCTAAACTTTTTAAACTTTAATTCTAAGCGACTTTCAACTTCGAACATCCTTAAAGTTTCAAATTTTTTAGTTTCGAGTTTGATAAAGCAAAAGGCATTTGATGGGGGGTTTGGAGTTTTTCTAACTCTAAAAACTAATAATAAACCACGGGAAAGCGTATGAAGCAAATAAAGGGGGAAGGGAGAGAGAGAGAGATTTTTTGGGTCCAAAATCGGGTTCTGTTCGCCTTGACCGAGTTTTGGACCCACCTGTTTTTGGGTTTCGACCCATTTTTGACCTGTCCTAATCTAAACATACAAAATAAGATACGAGAAAGTAAAGCAACAAGGGCTTATGCCCATTACAAATAAATACAAAATGCAAAATAAGGAAATGTCTAAATGATTTCTTCAAATTCTTCAATCTTCGCGACATTTCAAATGTTTGCACGCCCAACTTATGGTCGGTTGGTCCAGTGAAAGAATTTTGAGTCTTCATGGCTCCCTCGGAATGATGGAGGACAAGAGTTTCTAACAAACTCAGACAGTTTGCATGCATAAAGATAAGAACGATGATTAGCAACACTCATATAACGAAACCAAAGTAAATACAAGGAATGCCAAGATCACATCCCGAATAGTTATAACGCCTCACTTTAGACTAAGACAATGGTGACTATATAGAGAGACAGATCATAATGGGCTTAATAAATCAAACCACACCATTTATCACATGACAGCTGCTTAACAATTATTCTTTAACAATGACAACTATAAGATATGCAGCATAAAAGAGCTAACAGCTTGGTTATTCATTTCATACTTTGGTTAGCATATGAAATAAATAAATTGCAAGATAAACCCAAATGACCTCAAATATTCTCCTACAAGGTTTAGAATAGGGTAATCATGCACGTAAGGTATGTAAATCACCTTTCTACGAAAAGGATTTTAACAAAACTAAAGAACACACACGACTTCATACTTCAGCAAGAAACAGAACAAATCACGGAGTTGCTTAAGTTGCTAAATAGCTAAAACGCGAATGCAGCCTTGAAACCTTTGAATATCTAGCAGCAAACCACAGAGATGTTCAACAGAAGAAATGAACTGATCAGGTTACAACTTTTGATACCGCACTAAAAAGACCTACCAATATTAGCAATTATGCTAAAAATGCAGTGGATACGAAGGCCTAGGAGTCGAATAGACAACCATATACCACATTCTGTGACATCTTAATAAACAAGACTTGAATGAAAACAAAGAATCCAAAACAAAAACACATTCTGGGAGGTTGAAACCAAAAAGAGGAACCAAACTGACGTCCTCGTTGTTCTAGAACTCAAGCTCGCGTTTCATGAATACAAGATACTACTGTTGAATCATGCTAACTTGAAATCGCATTTTTAGACGAACTTATAACAGAATCAATCCACGACCAAACATGACGAACTATGATGACTAAGAAAGAAAGAAACTATGGACTGCAGACGAACCCAACCTAGCCGTGATGAACTCATGATAGAAAGGTAAACAACACAAACGGGCAAGCATAACGAAACAAAACTAAAACTAAAAAAAAACAGAACCATCATTGAGACGTCTTGCAGAATCAAATCAACAAACAAGATGTAACGTCTCAAATCACAGCAATACGAACCACGATTCAGACTCCATAAAGAAGACAAAACGGAAGATGTACCTTCTTTGGAGCGGCAAACTGGGACGACGACGAGCAGAAGGCTTCAACACCTCACGCGAAGACTCGAACTCAAACGATATTCAGAGCTCGATGACAACACGAACTCGAACGACACTGGGACCTCTTATGTATATAGTTTGTCGATTCTTTCTTAAGTCGCTAGAAAATTTTTGCTCCCTCAACTTGAAACTTCTTAACAGCTAAAATTTCAACCCTCAAGAATCCAACCAAAATTTTCCAACCGTTCTTCTATATAGACAGAACAAACAGAACCAAATATTCCCTGGAAAAAAAATCCAATCCAAACTTTTAGACGCCGAATTTCTAAACCAAAAATCTCCAACTCTCTGAAAATTTCTAAACCAAAAAACGTCCAACCCCTTTCTTGAAGAAGGAAGGGGTTTATATAGGAGTGAAAAACTAGGGTTTTTGGATTAGGAGAGCGGGAAATTTCAGGCCCATTTCGAATTTCAAACTTGAAATCCTTTTCCCTAAACAGAGCAGCATCCTTTTTCTGAAAAATTCGCCCTATTCTTGAAACGGAAAGGAGGGAGAGACAGTCGAGATTAGCGGTGTGTCCTAGGCGGGCGACGTGGAGTCATCTGGAGCTAACAAGGACGAAGGAGGACACTTTTCGCGTCGTCTTGCACACTGCAGAGTCGCGCGACAGCTGCAGTGCAGGTTTCCGTTGCAGCCTTGATACCTCCACGCACTGGAGAGGGAAGGGGGCTAGAGGAGGGAGAGGTCATGTGAGGATTTCGCGTGGAGGGCTTTCCGCTTTTGGGGTCTGTTTTTGCTGTGTTTTTTCTGGGTTTCTGTTCTTTCTGCGTTTTTTGTTCTTTTTCTGGAAATGGCGCCTGGGGGGAAGTTATCGCGTGGGGGATTTGGGGAAGGGGAAGAAGGAGGGGAAAGGGCCGGGTTGGAGCGGGTATGGGCTGGGTTAATATTAAGTTAGTTGGGCTGGGAATAATGGAGTGGGCTGCAGGAGCAATTGGGATGGGCTGAGGAGGACGCAATTGGGTCGGCTGAAGGGGGGGGGGATTGGGTATTTTAAGTTGGTGGGTTGAGGGGGGAATTTGGGCCTGGGGATTTAATTCAGTGGGTGGGGTTATATGTTTGGGCTGAAAATTGGTTTTAAAGGATGGCCAAAATAATTGAACAAAATAACAAAAATAAAAGTAAAATAAAGACTAAACCTTAAAAAGAAAAGGATTTGTATTATTTAATTAACGAGCTCCGCTATTTAGTGACATAATCGTAAAAAGCGATTCAAAAAGTACAATTATAATTTAAATTAGACTAATTTAATAAAACGTTTAAATGTATATTTTGACGGTTTTTGAATAATTAAGATATACTAATTATATACATAATAATGTAAATATGTATATTACCTAAAATTATGACAAAAGTGCTCGAAATAACATAAAATTCATGTATTATATTATTTATTTTTCACAAAATTTATAAAACTAATTAATTAAAATTATTTGGAAAATTTAGGAAGCTCGATAATTAATTTATGCCGCGCGGGTCAAAATTGGGTGTCAACAACTGTCCGTCATTTTACTTGGGTTGATGCAAGCAACTCGAGGAAAATGAAATTGACCGAACCAATTTTGACCAACTCCATTAATTTTTTAAAGGAAGGAATCGACAAAGGGTTTGGGAATTATGGCCGAACCTTGCAAACGAGTCTCCTACATATCTCAGGCTATATGAAAATTCAGGCTACTTGTAGTTCGATAAGCTGGATTTACCGCACGATTTTGAAAGAATCAAAAGCCATCTCGATACCGAATTATGAAGGTACCGAAGCGCTCGAGAATAGAATTTGAGAGCGAATGTTGGAATACAACCAAGTTTTTGATATAGAATCCGCCTACATATCGTTAGACCTTCGGAATCAGGCTGTGTGTAGTTAGACTCGATCAGTGGACAAGGAAATCTATTATGCTAGATAACCTTTGGTTCAGGACAAGTGACAAATTAATGAGTATGAAAAGAAGGCTTGTAACCTCTTAGCCATGAATGTGGCGCGCTTCACACTCATAATTAAGAGCTTACACGGACATAATCTCCAAAACTCTTGGCGCCTTGTCACTCAGATTAGAAACTTGCTTCCGATAAAAACAAAACTTCCGGATGCGAGACAGAAGCTGACAGAACTAAATAAAAACTCGCATGCTTCGAGAGGGGTGGTTCAATCGTGGTGGAAGTCGCTCCTCTGCTCGCATACTAAGAGTTTGGCACTCCTCTTTGGACTGTGTCCCAGTTCGCTTCTAAGAAAAAGTTCCACGTTGTGTCGCATCCCTTCTGATGTCGTCCACACCTGTGGTTTTTTGGAGAATTCATCCTTTCGGATGCTCTCGACAAAGACTGAGATAAAACTCGTCAGCTTAAAATGCAATTAGGATGGGAGATAGTGTCTTTTTACCATGTCGACACTTCATTGCTCTCCTCAATATTCGACGTCGACTCGATCGGTCTGACGTCCAGCAAATAAAGCTTATGCCTTGTGTTTTGCAATTAAATCTTCAATGTACTCTTCCTTGATGCTAAAATAAATAAATAAATGTTGATGCGATATTGATGTCTCTTTTGTCATTATCTTCGATGCTCTTCTTGATGTTTTCTTTTATCAAAATAAGGAATCCGGTTGAGGCCGATGGATAAATATTGCTTTTTCTTTATTCGTGTATGTCCTCTTGCGGAGCATGAATATCTTCCCGCGATACGTAAATTCCCGCGAGATATGAATTTTCTCGCGATGCATAACTTTCAGCGAGGAATAAAATCTTCTTGCGATGTGCAAATTTTAACGAGGCATGAATTCTTCTCGTCGTGCATAATCGTTGACTCGCAATGCATGATTTTCGCAATGCATGACTTTCCGCGATGCATGATTTTCAACGAGGCATGGATCCTTCTCGCGATGCACAAATTCCAGCAAGGTGTAAATTCTTCTCGCGATGTATAAATTTTGATGAGGCATGAAATCTTCTCATCGTGTGTAAATTTCAGTGAGGCATAAAATCTTCTCGTGATGTATAATTTTTGACGAGGCATGAAATCTTCTCGTCGTGCATGATTGTTGCCTCGCAATGCATGATTTTCTGCGATGCATGATTTTCGCGATGCATGATTCCGCGATGCATGATTCTTCAGCGTATGAATTCCGCGATGCATGACTTTTCCGCGATGCATGATTTTTCGCGATGCATGATTTTCAACGAGGCATGGATCTTTCTCGCGATGCACAAATTCCAGCGAGGTGTAAATTCTTCTCGTGATGTATAAATTTTGACGAGGCATGAAATCTTCTCGTCATGTCTAAATTTCAGCGAGGCATAAAATCTTCTCGCGATGTATAATTTTTGATGAGGCATGAAATCTTCTCGTCGTGTCTAAATTTCAGCGAGGCATAAAATCTTCTCGCGATGTATAATTTTAGATGAGGCATGAAATCTTCTCGTCGTGCATGATTGTTGCCTCGCAATGCATGATTTTCCGCGATGCATGATTCTTCAGTGTATAAATTCCGCAATGCATGATTCTTCAGCAGTATATGACTTCCGCGATGCATGACTTTTCCGCGATGCATGATTCTTCAGTGTATGAACTCCGCGATGCATGAATATTTGTATCGCCTCCGTGGATAATAACGGCAAGGCGATCTCCAAACAATATATCGACTTGATCGATAATGATAAAATAATAATAGCATAAGCATCTCTTCTGAGGTAATGCATTGTCTTGATCGACAATAATCATCTTGCTTTGATAACGCAATGCAGATAGCGTCCTCTACAGAAATCGTGAAATTCCTTGCTGAGATTCCCATTTGATTCACCTTTGAATCTGGCCAGGCACTTTGTAAATTTCATATATTGGGGAATGACTTGAAATAAACAAACACATTCACAAGCATCTTGACATAAACGATATGAAATGCTTCCTGCTTTTAATAAAATCACTAGTTTTGGAGATAGTTTTCTCCTCTTTGGGAGCTCTCCGTACTCATCCGTTGGAAGAATTCGGCCGATTTCGAAGCAAAGCTGTAAACTTGCATCCACAGAAAAATTGTCAGTTTTAAACATACTGATCTGTGTCGATCCCTTCGGTTGTTTGCTCCTTGTCTTGATATCTCCGGTTGATTTCCCAATTTCCTGACTCTTGATAGATAAGAAAATATCTTATGCCAAAACAGATGAAATATAAAAGGGAAATTTTAAGAGAAACAAGAAATTTTTAAGAAGTAGTATCTTGAAAAAGTCACTGCCAGGTCATGTCATATCAGGCTTTTCGAGCTCCTTTGAATCTGACACTTGCTGATGAGTTTTAGAGGCATTCCGGACTTGTAGGGAAGACCCATTATGAAATTTTGAGGCCATCCTCAAAATTTCTATCCCAGTTTACTATCTTGCTCATATTTCCATTGTAACCGAACAGATCGCGGAATTTTTTAGATATTCTCAAAAATTCTGTCCCAGTCGCAAATCTTGAAATGTCTTTTTGTTTGACTTGCTGAAGAGGAGACTTCTTCTGGAGAATCTTTGAGTCCCCCTCAAAAATTCTGTCCCTGTTCTACTGTAAAGGGGAATAGAAATCTTACGAGAGATATGACTGAGCCCTTGTGGCGCCTACGTATCCCGTTGAGGCAGGAATCAGGTCAAACGTAGTTCCCCTTAAAGGTTAACAAGCATAAAATTTACAAAGAAAACCGACCGAGGCCGACAATGGCCGCCTACGTATCTCATTCTTAAGAATTCAGGTCGAACGTAGTTCAGATACAAAGAAATAATAAAGGGGGTAAATGGGGTGATCGAAGCCGACATAGGCCACCTACGCATCTCGTTCTCGAGAATTCAGGTCAGACGTAGTTCGTTACAAAAGAGATAAGAAATCAAATTTAACAAATAAAAGGAAACAGAAGGATTACAAGTAAATGATAGAAAATACAAAATGAAACTTCACGCGTAGTATCTCTTGACAGCATCTGAGTTGATAGGCTTGGGCCATACAGTGCCATCCATCTCGGACAGGACCAAAGCACCTCCAGATAGTACTTTACGAACCATGTAGGGACCTTGCCAATTTGGTGCGAACTTTCCTTTGTATTCGTCTTAATGAGGAAAAATACGCTTAAGGACCAACTGACCAACTTCAAAATTTCTGGCTCTTACTCTTTTGTGGAAAGCGCGAGTCATTCTCTGTCTATACAACTGGCCATGGCAAACGGCGACCATTCTCTTCTCATCAATCAAAGCTAGTTGATCAATCCGTTTGCTAACCCACTCAATGTTACTCAATTCGGCTTCTTGGATGATCCTCAATGATGGTATGTCGACTTCAACAGGCACGACTGCCTCTGTTCCATAGACTAGCAAGTATGGAGTAGCACCAGTCGAGGTTCTGACCGTGGTCCGGTAACCTAGTAGAGCATATGGAAACATTTCGTGCCAACCTCACTGTTTGTCAATCATTTTCCTCAAAATCTTTTTGATGTTCTTGTTGGCGGCCTCTACAGCTCCGTTCATTTGAGGGTGATAAGCAGTTGACCTTCGGTGAATAATCTTAAATTGTTCACATATCTCTTTCATCAGATGACTGTTGAGATTTGCACCGTTATCAGTAATGATGGATTCTGGAACTCCAAATCTGCATATCAGATTGTTGCGGACAAAATCGGCCACCACTTTCTTGGTTACCGACTTGTAAGAGGCTTCTTCCACCCACTCGGTCAAATAACTAATGGCAACCAAAATGAACATGTGTCCATTAGAAGCGGCTGGCTCTATAGGACCGATGACATCCATTCCCCAAGCTACAAATGGCCAAGGCAAACTCATAGCATTAAGTTCGTGAGGTGGCACCCGTATCAGATCGCCGTGCACTTGACATTTGTGGCATTTTTGCACGAATTTGCAACAGTCATTCTCCATAGTCATCAAGAAATAACCAGCTCGAAGAACCTTTCTTGCCAAAGTAAGCCCATTCATGTGTGTACCGCAAACTCCAGCATGTATCTGTTCAATAAGCCTCACAGCTTCAGCAGCATCTACACATCTTAAAAGACCCAAATCTGGAGTCCTTCTATACAGGACCTCTTCACTTACGAAGAAATTAAGAGCCATGCGGCGTATCGACTTCTTCTGACCAGATGTAGCATCTTCTGGATATGTCCCAGACTCCAAATATCTCTTTATGTCAAAATACCAAGGCAAACCGTCTGGTTCTGATTCAATGTGTGAACAATGGACTGGATGTTCCTTCAAATCTATATTCAGTGAATCGATGTAATCAGTATTCGGATGTTTAATCATTGAAGCGATGGTGGCAAGAGCATCAACTAATTCATTATGTATTTTGGGAGTATGTCTGAACTCGATCTTGCGAAACCTTTTGCACAGATTTTGCACACATTGTACGTCCGATATAATTTTTGGGTTCTTCACAGCCCATTCTCCTTGAACCTGATGAATCAAGAGGTCTGAATCTCCAATAACCAGTAACTCGTAAACATTCATGTCAATGGCCATTTTCAAACCAAGGATACAAGCTTCGTATTTAGCCATGTTGTTTGTGCAGTTGAATCGCAGTTTGGCTGCCATAGGATAGTGCTGACCAGATTATGATACCAAGACTACTCCAACACCTTACCTTGGTGATTCGCCGCTCCGTCAAACAATAATCTCCAACTTGGATACGCTTCAAAGATATCTTCACCCACAAATGACACTTCCTCATCGTGAAAGTAAGTCTTGAGTGGCTCATATTCTTCGTCAACGGGATTTTCTGCAAGATGATCAGCCAGAGCTTGTGCCTTTATTGCCTTCTGAGTCACATACACGATATCAAACTCGCTCAACAGCATTTGCCATTTAGCTAACTTTCCGGTCGACATTGCTTTCTGGAAGATGTACTTCAATGGATCCATTCTGGAAATGAGATATGTAGTAACGATGACAAATAGTGTCTCAGCTTCTGGGCAAGCCACGTCAGAGCACAACATGTCCTCTCCAGCAAAGTGTTGCAAGATTCGTACGGAGTAAATTTCTTGCTTATGTAGTAGATAGCCTTTTCCTTCTTCCCTGTCTCGTTGTGTTGACCAAGTACACATCCAAAGGCACTATCTGAAACAGACAAATACAGCAACAAAGGACTCCCTTCTCGTGGCGGAACCAATACTGGTGGGTTAGACAAATAGCTCTTGATAGCGTCGAAAGCAGTTTGGCACTCTTCAGTCCACTTAGTCGGGGCGTCTTTCTTCAGCAACTTGAAAATAGGCTCACACACCACTGTTGATTGTGCTATAAACCGGCTGATATAGTTTAACCTCCCTAAGAAACTCATCACTTGTTTTCTCGTCTTCGGCGGAGGTAATTCTTGAATCGCTTTAATATTGGAAGGGTCGAGCTCAATACCTCTTCTGCTGACTATAAACCCCAACAACTTCCCAGCTGGGACTCCAAAAGCACATTTGGCGGGATTTAGCTTCAAGTTGTACCGACGCAAACGTTCAAAGAATTTTCTCAAGAGTGTCAAATGATCCGAACTCTCACGGGATTCGATTATGACATCGTCCACGTACACTTCAATCTCTTTATGGATCATGTCATGGAAGATAGTCGTTATGGCTCTCACGTAAGTAGCACCGGCGTTCTTGAGGCCGAACGACATTACCCTGTAGTGATATACGCCCCAAGGCGTAATGAATGCTGTTTTTTCCGCGTCTTCTTCATCCATCAAAATTTGGTGATACCCTGCGTAACAATCCACAAATGACTGCATCTCATGTTTGGCACAGTTGTCAATCAAAATATGGATATTCGGCAACAGAAAATTATCCTTTGGACTAGCCTTGTTGAGATCTCTGTAATCAACACAAATCCTAATTTTTCCATCTTTTTTGGCGACCGAAACGACATTGGCCAACCAGGTTTGATATTGCGTTACTTCCACCAATCGAGACTCTATCTGCTTGGTGATTTCTTCCTTAATCTTCAAACTCAATTCAGGCTTGAATTTCCGAGTCTTTTGCTTCACCGATTTGAACCCTGGGTTGATGGGTAGCTTATGAGATACGACATCAGTACTCAACCCCTGCATATCACCGACTTCCCAAACGAACATATCACTGTATTTGGCAAGCAGATGAACCAGGCTCTCCTTTTGAGTTTTATTCAGATAGGTGTTGATCTTAACCTCTTTGACACATTCCGAATCTCCCAAATTCACTGTCTCCGTCTCCTCCAGATTCGGTTTATGTTGATTCTCGAACTGTCAAAATTCTTCTGCAACATAGTCTGGTTCCCCACTTTCTTCATAGTCATCAACCTCATCATTATTTGTCTCATTTTGCTCATTTAGCTCATGACATGACAGGACATTAGCAGGTTTGTAACTTACGTTACTGAAATCATAAATAGACAAAATTAGGAAGGTAAAATATAACGATCAATTAAATTAACAAAGTCAAAATAAGGAGGCTTTCATTCAAATCAAAATGCAAACTTGGGTCATGGCACAGGGCCGTGTCTCCCTTTTTAAACATCACGACGAAAATTCAAAATTCAAGCAATTAAGAAAATGCAGAAATGGTGGGTCTCGGGCCTCTTCCGGACGACCACCGATTTTAATATGCATAAAATAATTCCTTTCTACCAAAGAGTCCGGGACATCAGGATTGGCGTAGAAGTCAAATTCTGCAGCATCTCCCCTTGTTCTGCATCACGAATGCCAGCTGTCTCAGACTCCTCCTCGATGATGGCATTGATCTCCTTGAAAAGGCCACAGATTCCTTCCCTATAGTTTTCAGGCTCGGCATACTCTCGGACTGGAAAGGACTGATACAGATGCGGGATCGGTTTAGCCAACCCTTGATCCTTTTTCCTCTTCATCTTCACATCATCATCTGTGGGGATGTACCCCAAACCATACTTTGATCCTTGAGCAAGGACTGGAACTGGCTCGATGATCCCTTGGGTCTTCCTTCCTAGTCCGAAACCTGGTTCGAATCCTCTCTATAGCATTACCGTGGCGATCATTCTGTACACGGCCGGCATGGGAGTCTGCGGGGCCAAGCCTTCATCGGTGGCATTTACCAACTCCACCATGTAGAAATCCGAACTTTGCGACGTCTCGTCCAAGACCGGCGCCTACTTGCCTGAGTGGCTCCTTTCACCGTGAATAATTAGTTCTTCATTTTTCCATACTAGTTTCATCACTTGGTGGAGAGTGGAGGGGACGGCTCCAGCCATGTGAATGAATGGCCTTCCCAAAAGAAGGTTATAGCTGGTGTCGATATCCAACACCTGGAACTTTTCCTCGAACTCCCCAGGGCCCATTTGGATGGTCAAGTTCACCGCTCCTAACGTGTCTCTCTGCACACCGTCAAATGCTCTCACATTGACTTGGTTTTGCTCAACTTTCCGAGGTCGAACCTCAGCTGCTTCAATGTGGACAAGGGGCATATGTTCAGGCCAGATCCATTGTCTACCACAACACGGTTGACGATCTTTCTACGGAATATCACGGTGATGTGTAGAGCTTTGTTATTGGATCTCCCTTTGGCCGGCAATTCATCATCGCAGAAGCTGATGCGATGTCCCCGAATGACTTGATGAATCATGGCAGCTACGTTGTCGCTGTCCTAATCATGCATGGGGACCCTTTTGTGCCAGGGTAGGCCTAGCGCATTCGAATAGTATAAGTGTGAATTTAAACCAAATAAATGATTCCCTCCAAAATAATATTTAATAATGAGTAAAATATTCGAAAAGAGAAATAGACAAACCCACGTAGGGGCTATTCAGAAAGTGCAATAGTATCAGGCCCACGCAGGGGCTAAAATAATGTAAATACAAAGAAAAACCCGTGCAGGGGCGATGTCCGCTATGCTGCTCCGGATGGTCCGGCTCAGTCGTCGTCTTTCTGGATCTTGTGCTGCTGAAACATGTACCTCAACATCAACAGAAAACCCTCACCTAGACGCCCTTTGTCTTCCAGACTCTCGTATCGCTTCCTCTTGATTTTCTGCTGGATCCAGCTGTCAAACTCATCATACCCTTGCTTCAGTCTCCCGATCTCTCGAGTTTCCCTCTCGAGTGCATCTTGATTCTCTACGAATTTGGAATAGACCTCATTAGCCTCTTCCTTTAGCTCTCGCAATTCGGCCACTACTTTGGCTTCTTTGTCTGTCACACTACGAAAGCTATGCGGAATCTGAAAGGAGATATTTTGTATATCTCTCTTCAACCATGCTTTGTAACCTTCGTCCTATCCAGCGTTGACTCGGTCAGGGGTGATAGTGTCTTTACCCAGGCGCTTGGCGTTCTTCCATTCTCTGAGCATTTCTGTAGTGTCGTCCACTCTATCGTCCCCAATGTTGTATACATAAGCACCATAATATGCTTCTCTGGGCAAGGTCTGTTTTCTTCCGAACTGTCGCAAGACTCGGAATGACGCGTAAGGGCGGATTTCTCGAATGCCGGGAAGAGGGAGCACGACACAACTACGACTCTCCACAACAACCTCATTGGATATGAAATGGTCGAGAATCCATTGAAGATCCTCCTCTTTCAATAACGAGAAAATCTGGGCCCATCTTCCTCTCGTTCTCCAATTATTCATGTTCGCCCAGAACAGTAAGTCGTTCAGGTCCTTGAGGGTGTTCTTGTTGTCGAGAGTGTGCAATTCTCGAGTTCCATCACCTTTCGCCAAGTGGCTGAGAATCCACCATTGGAGGAGCAGATTACACCCCTGGAAATACCGGTGTCCTTCTTTACACTTACCCAAAGCGCGATATATGTCCGACAGTATGACCAGAGCTACGGAGTAGTACTTTGTTGTTCCTTGGTTTTCGTATCCCTTGAAAAACGTATGGACGAGCGTTATGACCCTGGTATTGATGCTCAGACTCGAGCCGTGCGGGAAGACCATTGTTCCCAACAAGGCTATGGCAAATACCAACGGGCGGAGCTCGTTCCACTCTCTGTAGGAAATCTTAAACTCTCGATAATACGCGGCGTAGAAACTCGCGTGTCCGAATCTGATGTAGAGATCTCTAAACATCACGTGGGAGTCTTGACACCAATAGGTGAAATCTTTTCTTAGTCCCAACCAATCTACCATGTTCCCTACGGAAGGTTTGTTGGGGATAAACACATCCTCTTGTTTTCGGGCTCTTCTTTCTAGACCCGTGCCCACGGTGTCTATGCAATCCCTTATCTCTTCAAATGTACGGTAATTTCAGCCGTTCCGAAACGGAAGACCATCCTCTGGCTGTCCCAGTGCCCCGTAAGCACCTCGATCAACTCTGGCCAACCGTCCATGTTGATTAGCTCGGTTAAGGCCCCTACGTACTTGTTGAGGGTCCGCATATGATCTCCGTCTAAGTCGTTGTGCCACATTGTAAGTTGGGGTGGCGCTGAGACAACCATGTTGAATTTTGGGAAATGATCCATCTAAAAAACAGAAACCCATTAGACTTTCCCTTACCCCCAAGTTGGTTTTCACACATACACTTTCGAATGTCAAATAACATGATGCGTCGTGAGGTCGAAGACCTGAGACGCGATTTGGCGGTTTTCTACTAAAATGGACTTAATACGCCTTGGGTATTAAGTCGTCCTAGGTTGATGCCTAATTCCGGTTTTGGTTTCGCTCTAACTTAGGCTTTTCTAGAGTTGTTTTCAAATAGACGGTTACCCGAGTCGGACAAACATCGGGATGGAGCTATCGAATAACGCCGGATGACCGCATTCCGACTATTTATCCGATACTCCCAAATGACTTCTTGGGTATATCTGAGAGAAGTCGCGGTAAGCCGTGTAACTTCCGTTTTCTAATGCAACTAGTTGCCGTTTGGCGGAAGTTATGCCATGAAAATGCAGTTTCTAGAAAGTTAGGACTTAAACAAATAAATAGTTAATACAAATAGTCAAATAGAGTTAGTCTTTAAGGTTAGAATCCTCCAAATTCCCCGGCGGAGTCGCCATTTCTGTTTTATCAAAAAATGATTTCGAAAAGAGTTTGTTTTATTTTAAAGGTATTTTCAACTTTTAGGAATTGCCACTTAATTTTTTAAGGAAAATTAAGAAAACTCATTTCCAAAACAACTTAAACAGAAAAAATCATTTTGAAAATATTAAGGGGGTTCGGGAAACATATTAGCGTCTTAGGAAGGTGTTGAAGGCACCTAAGACGCTCCGTTAACACGGTTTTCCGGTGATTAACTTATTTGACTATTTCATTATTGTAAGATTTTGAAGTTGAACCTTTATTAGAATTTTACTTGGACAAATTTACAAGTTTTGCAACCTTTGTGTTTTAAGATTTCGTTAAAGCTAAACTTTTTAAACTTTAATTCTAAGCGACTTTCAAGTTCGAACATCCTTAAAGTTTCAAATTTTTTAGTTTCGAGTTTGATAAAGCAAAAGGCGTTTGATGGGGGTTTGGAGTTTTTCTAACTCTAAAAACTAACGATAAACCACGGGAAAGCGTATGAAACAAATAACGGGGGAAGGGAGAGAGAGAGAGAGATTTTTTGGGTCCAAACTCGGGTTCTGTTCGCCTTGACCGAGTTTTGAAGCCACCTGTTTTTGGGTTTCAACCCATTTTTGACCTGTCCTAATCTAAACATACAAAATAAGATACGAGAAAGTAAAGCAACAAGGGCTTATGCCCATTACAAATAAATACAAAATGCAAAATAAGGAAATTTCTAAATGATTTCTTCAAATTCTTCAATCTTCACGACATTTCGAATGTTTGCACGCCCAACTCATGGCCGGTTGGTCCAGTGAAAGAATTTTGAGCCTTCATGGCTCCCTCGGAATGATGGAGGACAAGAGTTTCTAACAAACTCAGACAGTTTGCATGCGTAAAGATAAGAACGATGATTAGCAACACTCATATGACGAAACCAAAGTAAATACAAGGCAAGCCAAGGCCACATCCCGAATAGTTATAACGACTCAATTTAGACTAAGACAATGGTGACTATATAGAGAGACAGATCATAATGGGCTTAATAAATCAAACCACGCCATTTATCACATGACAGCTGCTTAACAATTATTCTTCAACAATGAAAACTATCAGATATGCAGCATAAAGTTGAGAGCAAACAACTTGGATATTCATTTCATACTTTGGTTAGCATATGACATAAATAAATTGCAAGATAAACCCAAATGACCTTAAATATTCTCCTACAAGGTTTAGAATAGGGTAATCATGCACATAAGGTATGTAAATCACCTTTCTACGAAAAGGATTTTAACAAAACTAAAGAACACACACGACTTCACACTTCAGCAAGAAATAGAACAAATCACGGACTTGCTTAAGTTGCTAAATAGCTAAAACGCGAATGCAGCCTTGAAACCTTTGAATATCTAGCAGCAAACCACAGAGATGTTCAACAGAAGAAATGAACTGATCAGGTTACAACTTTTGATACCGCACTAAAAAGACCTACCAATATTAGCCATTATGCTCGAAAATGCGGTGGATACGAAGGCCTAGGAGTCGAATAGACAACCATATACCTCATTTGGTGACATCTTAATAAACAAGACTTGAATGAAAACAAAGAATCCAAAACAAAAACACATTCTGGGAGGTTAAAACCAAAGAGAGGAACCAAACTGACGTCCTCATTGTTCCAGAACTCAAGCTCGTGTTTCATGAATACAAGATACTACTGTTGAATCATTCTAGCTTGAAATCGCATTTTTAGACGAACTTATAACAGAATCAATCCACGATCAAACATGACGAACTATGATGACTAAGAAAGAAAGAATCTATGGACTGCAAACGAACCCAACCTAGCCGTGACGAACTCATGATAGACAGGTAAACAACACAAACGGGCAAGCATAACGAAACAAAACTAAAACTAAAAAAAACAGAACCATCATTAAGACGTCTTGCAGAATCAAATCAACAAACAAGATGTAACGTCTCAAATCACAGCAATACGAACCATGATTCAGACTCCATAAAGAAGACAAAACGGAAGATGTACCTTCTTTGGAGCGGCAAACTGGGACGACGACGAGCAGAAGGCTTCAACACCTCACGCGAAGACTCAAACTCGAACGATATTCAGAGCTCGACGACAACACGAACTCGAACGACACTAGGACCTCTTATGTATATAGTTTGTCGATTCTTTCTTAAGTCACTAGAAAATTTTTGCTCCCTCAACTTGAAACTTCTTAACAGCTAAAATTTCAACCCTCAAGAATCCAATTAAAATTTTCCAACCGTTCTTCTATATAGACAGAAGAAACAGAACCAAATATTCCCTGAAAAAAAATCCAATCCAAACTTTTAGACGCCGAATTTCTAAACCAAAAATCTCCAACTCTCTTAAAATTTCTCAACCAAAAAACGTCCAACCCCTTTCTTGAAGAAGGAAGGGGTTTATATAGGAGTGAAAAACTAGGGTTTTCGGATTAGGAGGGCGGGAAATTTAAGGCCCATTTCGAATTTCAAACTTGAAATCCTTTTCCCTAAACAGAGCAGCATCCTTTTTCTGAAAAATTCGCCCCATTCCAGAAATGGAAAGGAGGGAGAGACGGTCGAGATCAGCCGTGTGTCCTAGGCGGGTGACGTGGAGTCATCTGGAGCTAACAAGGACGAAGGAGGACACTTTTTGCGTCGTCTTGCGCAGTGCAGAGTCGCGCGACAGCTGCAGTGTAGGTTTCCGTTGCAGCCTTGATACCTCCACGCGCTGGAGAGGGAAGGGGGGCGAGAGGAGGGAGAGCTCGCGTGAGGATTTCGCGTGGGAGGGGTTTCCGCTTTGGGGGTCTGTTTTTGCTGTGTTTTTTTTGGGTTTCTGTTCTTTCTGCGTTTTTTGTTCTTTTTCTGGAAATGGCGCCTGGGGGGAAGTTATCGCGTGGGGAGATTTGGGGAAGGGGAAGAAGGAGGGGAAAGGGCCGGGTCGGAGCGGGTGTGGGCTGGGTTAATATTAAGTTAGTTGGGCTGGGAATTGGGTTGGAGAGGGAATAATGGAGTGGGCCGTCGGAGCAATTGGGATGGGCTGAGGAGGAGGCAATTGGGTCGGCTGAAAAGGGGGGGGGATTGGGTATTTTAAGTTGGTGGGTTGAGGGGGGAATTTGGGCCTGGGGATTTAATTTAGTGGGTGGGGTTATATGTTTGGGCTGAAAATTGGTTTTAAAGGATGGCCAAAATAATTGAACAAAATAACAGAAATAAAAGTAAAGTAAAGACTAAACCTTAAAAAAAAGGATTTGTATTATTTAATTAACGAGCTCCGCTATTTAGTGACATAATTGCAAAAAACGATTCAAAAAGTACAATTATAATTTAAATTATACTAATTTAATAAAACTTTTAAATGTATATTTTGACGGTTTTTGAATAATTAAGATATACTAATTATATACATAATAATGTAAATATGTATATTACCTAAAATTATGACAAAAGTGCTCGAAATAACATAAAATTCATGTATTATATTACTTATTTTCGCAAAATAATTTATAAAACTAATTAATTAAAATTATTTGGAAAATTTAGGAAGCTCGATAATTAATTTATACCGCGCGGGTCAAAATTGGATGTCAACACATATTACCCATGAAATCCTTGAGTTGATATATTTGTGGTCATAATTTTGTATGAACCCTATGGATTGAACATTCTTGAGATGAGTAGTACCACGATGTCCTTGAGTTGAGTTGTTCATGCCCTTAATTTTGCATGAACCCTCTGAGTTGAGAATTCTTGAATTAATTAGTATCACTGAAGTTGTTGAGTTATGAGTATTGATTTCTATGTATAGTTATTGAAATTCTTGAATTGAGTCGTTCACGTCCATAATTCAGCATGAACCTTATTTTGAGAAGTCTTTTACAAATTTTTCTAAACTTATTTTAGGACTTGAGCACTTAAGTTGAGAACAGTAGAGTTGAGTTCATTTTTAAAAAAATGATATATGGGAACTAAGTATTCCCAAGAGTGAATGTTATCACATCTAAAAAAGGAGGAAACTGAGATTTCAAAAAGAGTTTTGAGCAGTTTGAGTAACATCTCTTTTTACTGAAAGATTTAGAGTAATAATCTCAAACCAGAAAAAAAGAGTTATGTTCTTAAACATATGAGCTGTGTATATTTTTGGGAGTAGTATTGAGCACTGATATTAGAAAGAAAAAATTCTGATAATTCAAGTCTTCATAAATCATGTAGCCAACGTGGATATAAAGGGTAATACGTATTAAATGATTTCTTAATTCTTTTAACCTTAACTTA
The DNA here is from genome assembly GCF_036512215.1 of Solanum lycopersicum. Lineage (NCBI taxonomy): Eukaryota > Viridiplantae > Streptophyta > Magnoliopsida > Solanales > Solanaceae > Solanum > Solanum lycopersicum. The sequence goes on from NC_090810.1 coordinate 39,725,194, forward strand.
GTGGATCCACTTAGTTGATAGGTCTTATGCCCTGACAAAGTATAACAATTCTTGAAGTGGGGCGATACGTTGTATCATCACATAGCTCATTGTGATGGTTGTCGGTAAGAGAATCTCCACAGAGTTGTATTTATTTTATTATATACAAATTGAGTTCTTATTGTACTTTTTAATACACTGAGTTGTTATTTTCTGTATTAAAAGCTTTCTATATGTTGCATCTTTTATTTTTTCTTTATCTTGAGTTGAGTATCCAGATTTGAGTATCTAGAGTTGAGTACCTTAAGTTAAGTATCTTGAGTATCATACCTTTGAGTTGAATATTATATCTTTGAGTTGAGTATCTTATTCTTGAGTTGAGTTTAGTTGAGTGAGTTGAGAAGATTACTTATGTTTCCTTTTTATCAAGTTCAAGTTTATATTTATGCTTTAGAATTTCCCTTAGATGATATAGATACAAGTAATCAGTATTATCAATAGGAATTTCGTTGATACCACTTGCAGTTCCAGTTACCTATGGTGAGCCTCCTTACTTCCTAAAGATTTTACTTTTTAACCTTGTCAAGATGTAGTAGGTCTCTTCCCTACTTCCACTTTGTCATTATATAGTTTGAGAAGTACGTTTCATTTATATTATTAAATAATATTTTAAAGACTTGACTTTTCTATTATTGGCTATTTAAATATTATATTTATATTCAGAGTAAATTATTTGAGTTAAAACTTTTTATTTGAGTTTCAAGAATTTTATTCAGTTTTTAAGATTTTGAATGCTTGAGTCAGTCTTCCGCTTATAGTTAGCCGAATGAGGGTTCACTTGGAGACCGATTTTACAATGGTTCTCAAGTGCCAGCCACGTTCAAGGTATAGACACGGTCATGACATAGCCTAAGAAAAATCTGCATGTATGGATTTTGTTTTATCCTTGAAGAGAATTATTTATATTTACTCCAATATGTTCATGAGCAATATCTCTTTAAAGAAAGTTATTACACGCCTCAAAGTCAACTTCTTCAATTATATTTCCTACAATTTTTTAATAAAACAAATGTTCCAAGAAAAGTCGATTAGTTGGTAGACTAATGGAACTTAACTTTTATCCCTATATTGATGTAAGGATGAAGACTAGGATAGTATCGAGAAGCAAATTGCTTGGTGCTCAACCAAGGCAGATAGTTAAGGTTTTTTGCTCATACTTGTAATCATATTTCCTTGGTAATAAAATTATCATTTACCCAAAAAAAATATTTCCTTTATTGGTTGTTTATTAAATTTTGTTGAGTTCAGAACATCAGTTTGGGTGTAGTAGCATAGTGTATTTGCGCTCACAGGGTTTCGAACGAATCTCAAGCCCTCGTCTAAATATTTTAAAACTTAAAGTTAAGCTGATGTAGTTGAAGTTGGTTCCCTTCAGCCTTGTTCAGTGAGTTTGTGTGCTTGGGGCCACGTTCATGAAGGCAACTAAAATGATCTCCGCGATCGCAAGTTTGACACGACGATAGTGAATGCTAACTTCCCTGGTCGATGGGATCATGTATCTTGACATCTAATTAACGATTAAATGTTTGTAGAACTAGTCAAGGTTAATAAACTACTATCGCGACCCTGGGGCCTTGTGATCATGATGAATAACTGAGTTCAGTTATATTTGTGATTCACGAATTTCAACATGCAAGTCTCGAAGTGATCACTCCCTCTGGCAATTATTTTAGCTCGAATTGAAGAGAAAATCAATATGGAATTGTTTGAAATCATTGGTGTATGGTGTGGGATTGTGGTGGGGTTTGTTAATCTTTCGTTATATTATAAGTTTTTTTATTTTTTCGTTCTTAAAATTCTTTTTTATCATTATTGAGATTAATTGTCGGGGGGTTGATTTGAGCTTGTTATTTCTTGGATTGTGTCTGTTCTGAGGCACAAACTTTATGAGCTAGTTGGGACCTTCAGATAGAGTCAATTTTGTGATTCAACGCGTAAATCCCATGTTCATATTTTGATTCAATTTTTAGGTGGGAAATCTTTTATTTTCAAATTGGATATTAGTTTCTGTGTATTGACATTTTAATTGCTCATTTGATAATGTAATATCGTTTGGGGGTACTCATGCAACCTACTGTATCTTTTTATGAAGCACGAGTGAGCTCTTGGTGTCCAGAGTTTTATTAGCTATTGTTTTTTTTAATTGTCTATGTATTTTTTATTTTGATAAGACAAATTTGATGTACATTGTCTTTCTGTGCTTAGACATTCTTGTACCAGTTACACCAAGTTAAAGGTTTGGTTCTTGTATGTAGTTCTAGCTTTCTTATTCACTTTCCAAGCCTTCATGTATATTTTTCTAAACGTTGTGTGTGTACGTGTGCACACACGTGTTTGTGTTCGTGTGTGTTTGATCAAGACTCAATTTTGGATCGTGACAACTATTCCACCCAAAAAATTATCAACTCAATATAAATTATTCCATACTATATAACCAAACAATTAATCAAGGGGTCATTTGATGTGACAGATAAGGGGAATTAATCTAATGATAAAATTTGAAACTCTTTAATCCCTTGTTTGGTTGTAAACACTAGGATAACTTATCCCAGATTAATAATTAATTTTAAAATAAGTTATCTCTACCTTTTGGTGGAATAGTAATATCGGGATAACTTTTGACTTAGGGTCGTTCGGTACAAACATTGTAATGCATGGATTAGTAATGCAGGAATAGTAACAGAAGGAATAGTAGTGTAGAGATTAGTTTTTGTCAAGAGTTTGATTCACTACTTTTCACTTAATTTTGTGTTTGATTTAAAACTTTAGTAAAATATATTTTCTATTATACCCTTGTGTTACTATGAGTGTTTATTTCATGTAATTGAGTCAAAATAGATAACCATCGAGATCGGATAAAGTTTTTTGAAGAATTTTATTCCATTTAATTAGTTAAATGTAATACATATATACATAAAATTGTTATTAATTTTGTTGAGTGAAATAAAGAAGAAGAAATGGCCTTTAAAGGTCAAAATCTAACTGTTAGTGTCTTTTTAAGGTGTCTCATGCTCTCGCTTTGTGTGTATCACACGCTCCATGTAGAGTCTTACCACATAGGATGCCACATCAAAAAAATTATTGAAAATGTTGGGTTTAGATGGGTTCAGGAGTCCAGATGACAAAAGGGTTAGTAGGAGTGTCCAAAATACAATCCTATACAACTACAAGGGTCCACCAAACCATACTGCCTATAAGTTATAATGGGATAACAAAAATGTTTCAATTGACTTCTTTCTTATTATTTTTTTTGCCTATTTTTGATTTTTTTTTTAAAATTAATTTTTAGAGATATTTGACAGAGACATTATTTTAGGTAGCCTAGCTTTTGTCTTTTGACTTTTAAGGACTAGTTTGGTAGGCGGTGGATTAAAATTTAGTCCAACTACTACATTGTTTGGCTACTTCATTTAACCCATGAATTTCTTATCCATCATATATAGTCTTATCTTATCCCCTAGAAAATGAATTGATAACTAATCCAAGGTTTGTTAAACCTTAGATAAGACCCCTAAATAACTAAACTAACCCCTAATTCTTTTTTCTAAGTTTCTTTTGTATCTAATTTCCTTTTTATTTATGTTGGAATGGTTATAAACATTTTTTAAAAAATTTTCCAAATCCGTTTAGTGTAATTTAATGATTTCATTAATATTTTTTTCTCTATTTTTTAATTCAAGATAGTTTGTCAATTACCCACTTAAACTATTTTTTTTATTTTTTTAAAAAATAAGCTTTAGATATTGAACAATTTAAGTACTTAAATCTATGTTAAGTTTAAGATATAAACTTGACCAACAAAAAATTAGAAATACATTGTGCCATCAATGATCTTCCTAGTGGTACATTACACCATTATTAGTGCCTTTTGAGCTTTTTTCTTTTTTCTTTTCTCAATCTTGTCACTGCAATTTTTTTCTCTTTTATTTTTTTTCCTTAGATCTACTTATCTCTTTTTTGTGTGTGTTTGATTCTATTGTATTTTTGTTCGTCTTCATGATGAGGGGTTGATGTTGCTACTGTGGAATATATGTTGAACTAAAGACATCAAGAACACCAACTAATCCTGAAAGAATGTTATGAGGCTGCCAAAAATATTTATCCGGTAATAGATGTGGATTCTTCCGATGGGCTGATGCAAATGATCCAACATGCCAAGAACAATACAACATCAAGAATTCATCAACGATTCCAGGGCAAGGAAGACAAAGAAGACAAGAAAGATATAGAAGACAAGGATCAAACACTAGTATTGATATCACTATTATTGTGATTGTTGTTATTTGATTTAGAGATGTTATATTTAAGATATATTGATTTTTACAATGTGTTATTTGATGATGAAATGAACTGCATTTGCTTCAGAAATCTGAATAAAAACTTCATTCAAACACAAATTTATACTAGAAAAAAACAAAGTCTTCCCAGTACCAACTTAATAGAAATTCATATACAAAACAGTACAACCAAAACAGTTGGGATCAAGTCATTAATCAAAATAAAGTTAGTTGAGATCATGCCATTAAGCTAAACAAAGTGAAATCTAATGTGTGCCTTGAGATTCTTAAGTGTTTGGTGTGCCTTGAGTGCTTGGTGTACCTTGAGAGCTTGGTGTGCCTTGAGTGATTCTATAACTCTCCTCTCATAGCCGCCTTTGAATAATTGTAACTCTTCCCTTCCACCTTGGTCCATTGGATTTGTAATCAAGATTAATATTTGTAGGAGTTGAACTTGTCAATGTAGCACTATGTAATACCCTATCAATATTCCCAAGACTAAGAGAACAAAAAAAATCTTAACTTGAGATGAACTAATATCAATTAAAGTAATTTAATAAGTTTAAATGATAAAATACATGCCCTCTCAGTTTCTCTGCCACCTGATCCAAATAAGAGACCATAACCAGTTGTCTTTGCCTATTTTGGTCTTGGTTTCTTATAGGCTAGAGATGCACCATCTCTTAAAAGTTATGCTAGTATTTTTTGTTTGGCCAGCTGCACTAGAAGTTGATTGTTGAGTGCTTACACTTGAACCTGCACTTGGAGTGCAACGTGCACTTGGACCTGCACTTTGACCTGCTCTTGGACCTGCTCTTGGAATTTCTTTCGGACCTGCTCTTGGACCTGCACATGGAGTGCAACTTGCACTTGGAGTGCAACCTGCACTTAGACCTGCTCTTGGAACTACTCTTGGACCTGCACTGTAAGACCCCCAAAATGAGTTAGGGTGTCTAGACACTAACATGTTCGTCATAAGGGTCTAAGATCCTAAAATGGTTTATAATGTGGTATTGAGGGAGTTACTAAAGTTTGAGATGATTTGGAAGTCAAATGTCAAGGGACGACCAAGACGTTTGACGACTTAGTCACCTAAGGGGCCTCATGTGTTTTTACGTTCTTATGTGTGTTTCATGAGCTTATGAGGTCCTTTTATGATTAAAAATGATGTTTTTAGGCAGTATGGTGAGTTTTATGGTTTAGAGTTCAAACGTCCAAGAACGTCCAATATGTTCGAAAGTTAGCCCTTGAGACGTTCATGTGTGTCTTGAGTGTGCCTTGCATGTTTGGATGTGTTTTACGTGTTTGGTTTGGGTGAAATTGATGTGGAAGGTCTTCAACATGTTAAGGTTTATATTTACAATTGAAACATCTAGATATGACTTTCCAAGGGCCCCGCAAAATGGACAAAAAGAAGGAACCAAAGGCTGTCTAGAGACTGCCTTAGCAGTGTCAATCGACCGAAACAAATGACGCCCCGTTGGTGGACTAAAGCACCATCGATGGAGAGGCATCGATCAACACTTAGCCTGGGGAAGTCTCAACCAAATAACAACCCAAGATGCAACCGATGAAAGCCACAGACGGTGGTCCGTCAATAGACCTACTGGGCGTCAATGGTGGCCGTTGGTGCAGGATGTAACAGGCTGCCGGGCGACTGCCTCAGTTAACGGTGAACAGGAAATTCACCCCACGTCCTAACCTGACCCTAATAGGTTTATTTGATTAATTTTTGGTGTATTTAAGTGAGAAAAAACGTGACCAACCCATTCCCAATCCATTCTACAGAAATTAAACTTTTCCTCCAAAATCAATTCTCTCTAGAAACATCCATTGAAGGTGAAGCTCAAGAACAACTTGGAGCTTGGATTTTCATGGGTTCTTTATCAATTTTTAGAGGTTTTATTCTAAATAAAGGTATAGTGATCCTTCATCTCTAGTTATCATTCAATCTAGAGAGTTTTTCTCAAAATTTTCAAAAGAGATTTCATGATCAAACTTCTTCTTCTTCAATCTAGCCATGGGTTCTTTCTTAAAACATTTTCAAAGGATTAATCATTATAAATCGATGATAATATATTGGTTTTAACGTGAATTTTAATCCAATTGTATTGTGAACCCATGTCCCTTTCCAAACTCGATTTAACCTATGCATGGGCATTGTGATTGTGGCTTGTTATTGGTGGATTTGTGATTTTATTACATTGAATTTCTTATGCATACTGTTTATTATGTATATTTATGGTGAATTATTGATGAATTATCCATGTGGATCAATATATGAAGATTTGAATAAGTCTAGCCTATGTCTTTATGTGTTTACTGAAACCTTGCCTCTATTATGCATGAATGTGGGATTTTATTGTGTAGGGATAATTGTATCTACTACCTTACTTGGATGTTGTTGATGAATTGTAGATAAGTTATCCATGTGGATCAAGGTTTGATTAGTCTATGTTCTTCTATCTTCCATGGGTTCCTAATATAACATGCTCACTGTAATCTCAACTTTATGACAATTGTGGTAGAATTTCGATTATGCTAAGATCATTGTAGCTACTGCCTTAGGTTGATATTATGGAAGAATTGTGGGTATGAATCTTGTATGATCAAAGTAAAGTAGGCTTGGTATGAATTGATCTAGGTTCTTCTAGCCTACAGATTGATAATGTAATGTATATGATGTGATCTCACTAGGGTAGATGAAGCATGATTTCGTTTGGGTAATGATCTCTTTAACTACTTCCATACATGTATATTGTTGATAAATTGTTATTGGTGATTAATGCAAATGAATTTGGTTAAAGATCTATGTCTGTCTACTTTCTAGTATGTTGATGATGTGTTGTACTAGTTTGTAGCTTGGTCTTGTAGTAACCTTATGCATGAATTCATATATGATTATTGTACTTTAGCTACTGGTTGATTAAAGAGAATTAACGGTTAATGATGACCAAAGACTAAAGGATTGGTAAGAATTGCTCTACCCTTCTACTTCTCTATAATATTGTTGATGAAGTCTTGTAGGGCATTGTGTGGTATGGTCCACTTATGGTGGCGGTGTTTACTTTATTATCAATATATATATGTGATGTAATCATGGACTTGAAGGAAATTATACTATGAATGTGTGTTGGTGATGAATCACCTTATGTGAAGCCTATGCCTAGTTTTCTATTCTAACTTTGATCTAGGTTGTGTTGCTAACATCATGATCATGTAAATGGTTATGTTATGTTTATGTGTACCTTTTGCCTATGAAGAGGTCCTATAATGCTATATGTGAATTAAAGCTAAAATAGGTGTATGAAGACTAGAGCTTACTGTAAGAATGTTGTAAGTCTTGAATAAATGAGTCTTATGCTATGCTTACCATTCTATGATATTGTGTGATGTATCATTCACTAGGATGACTTGATAGGTGTGCTAGTATGGGCAAGAGTATGGAACCTTGTCTATGCATGAACAAGTGTGCCTTGATAGTAAGGGTGGTTGCTTTTAGGCAAACCTCCTGGCTGTCTCTGCACCCCTACCTCCTTTATCACTGAGCGGTCATTTAAGGGCCTTAGTCCTTAGGTTGGTCTTCCAAGTACATGCATAGTATTGTATGAACATGTTATGAATATGACTTACATGCTATGATGTTAAGTATAAGATGTGAGCAAATATGAATACGCATAGTGTCTTGGTGTGTTTATATGAAAGGATTGCTCATATAGTTATACCTATGGACTTGTGCATTTATATATGAACATGTGTGACATTTATATGTTAGGTGAAAGGTTTGCTCACATACAAGTACAAACGCACATCAAAGAAGATCTAGTCAATAGAGGGGCCTTGAAGGTGTGCTCATGTGTACCCTAAAACTAGATAGGTGCTTGAATATGCTCTAAGCATATAAGGAATCAATATCCTAAGCCTATGTTTTATGAAGTAAAGTAATAAAGGCTTTTCAATAAAGGAAACTTAGCTTAGAATCGAGTGAACTTGACAATAAGTTGGCTTACCTTGGAGGAAGATTTACCATTTGGGTCCTCATAAGGTGTTGACTTCCCTTGGAGGAAAATCACCTATGGTTCCACATGAGGTGTTGACTTTCCTTGAGGAATATTCACCCATGGTTTCTCATGATATGAGGCTCCAATGCTAATGAGCATGTAGAGGATCATGTTTATCTCTTAGTTCCATAAGCTACGCTTGCCACATAGGATCTAGCAAGTGGATTCACTTAGTATGCTAGCATGTGTTAATGTTCTACCTTGGCTAGGTAAGAACACCTTCCATTGGTGTAAGGCTCTACAACACCAAATTCCATGTAGAACCTATGGTCTTAGTGTCGGTTAAGGGTATAGTTTTCCTAAAGTAAAATGGACAATGGAAGTAAATGACTAATACCCTAACTAGGATGACCTAAGGGAGGTTACTTAGTATAAGCGGAAGTAATGAACCCACATAAATATTGCACAAGTGGCTCCTTGGAGATTTCTAGGAAGGTGTTCTCAGGTATATGATTATGGTTATGTCTTTATGCATGGCATGGTAGTATTTGTCTACTTGTTATGAAGATGTGCATGGTATGAGTCTGTATGATGTGATCTTGTTCTGATATGCACTATGTTGGTCTTAATGACTATATGATGAAGGTTTTGTTGACATAAATGAAGTTTTCTTCACTTACTTGTTGATGTATGAAATAAAGTGTTAAGACTTGTGGTCTTATGATAGGTTTACTAAGTATGTGTGAGGTTATGGGGCTTCACATATACATTGCACTAGTATTGTTAGAGTAGGATTGTGAGTAAGGTATTATAATGCATTGATATGAAGTGAAGTTAGTATATGTGCAAGTTGATGTAGCTTACAGTAATATTCTTATGGTATTGGCTTAAATGTGTCTTTGATGTATTATACTTCTATGATGATATGTGATGATTTGTATAGAATGTATATATGGTTTTCCTTGTGACCATAAGGTGATGCATTGCACCAAGTATCACTAGAGGGTACTTGGGAGGCTAATGAGTTAAAAGGAGAAGTTCACTGTAAAGAGGAAAAACTTAATGTGAAATATGAGAAACTTACTATAAAATACTCCCAAATGTGGCTTGAATTCTATGTGTGATTTTATATAATATTTGGCCTTTGAATATGTCTATATGAAGTATGTGAATAATATAAATGCTATTGTATAGTGGTTTTATGAAGATTTACTCAAAAAGAAATGAAGTATGATTTCAAGAAAATGTCGCTTCTAAATGCATGTTTTTGCATGGTTTCCATACTTAGTGCATTCTTGTACTAACTCTATTTTTTTCTATTTTTTACACAGTGTAGGTTATGGATTCTTTAAGGATGTCTTTATGATTGAGGAGCTTGATATGTGATTCCCAAGCTCAAGGGAAGGAAATCCTTAAGTCCAAGGATGTCCTAAGTCTAGTTTACTGTAAAATCCTTTATGATTGTTCTTATGTATTATTTTATAAGGGTCGTGTACCTAAAGTACTCTTATGATGTTGAGTCTAGGATGCAAAAGAGACTAGAGTCTTTAACTATGTATGATGATATTTTATATATGAAGTAATGTTCTAGCATATGATGTGTTAAGAAAGTTTTAAATCTTCCACTAAATTTACCTATGACAATGCAATGAATGATAACTATGGCTTGTATAAGACCTCCTAGAGGTCAAGTACTCCGTGTTACTTCTAGGGGGTGCTCCCCCGATGTGACATGCACATGGAGTGCAACTTGCGCTTGGAGTGCAACCTGCATTTGGAGTGCAACTTGCACTTAGACCTGCTCTTGAAACTGCACCTGGACCTGCATTTATACTTGACTGGCTTCCAATTGCAGCATCAACATATGTAAAATCCAAAGTTGCAGCATTTCCAGCAGTTGCAACACTTGTTTCAGTAGCAACATTTGATGTTCCGACACTTGCATCACTTGTTCCAGTAGCAACATTTTTATACGAGACATGAAAACACAACTTACCAAAGTATAAAAAGAGTAAAATCCAGTAACAAAGAGACATTAAAGCACAACTTACCAGAGTTGGACATCTTTTCTTGTTACGTCTAAAAGTCTTACACACAGAATATTTCTTTTTTCTTCCCTTCCTTGTAGCCTTTCCAAACTTCTTCTTAACTGGTTCATCACTATCTTTCCTCCTGTTTTTTCCTAGTTTTCCTGGCATGGCTATGATTTCGGGTGGTTCAATGGCTGGTCTATCACTGTTTGACCACATCTTCATGTTTATCATAGGTTGAATAAACCTATTATATGCTTTCAGATATATTTCTTTCTTAAACCAGTGATCAACAAATGACTCAACAACTCAATCCTTAAAATGAATTGTTGTAAGTGCATGACCACAAGGAATTCCTTTTAATAGCCTTGACCTACAACTACACACCTTCTTTTTAGGTCAACAACATGTTTATATGGTGGATCATGAACCTCAAAGCCAAGATCACCATTAAACTTTATCTCATAATTATCTACAATTTCAACATTTTTTCTAAGAATATCCATAGCCATTGCGATACATCAGTAATTTATTTTTCTAAAAATTCTCTCATTTGATTCATTCTTTCCATAACTTTGACTCTTATTTCCTCTAGCATAATGATTATTGATTTGAACCTAGTACCTAAAATCCAACTGTTAAAATTCTCACACATGTTGTTCTCAACCACATCACACTTTTTATGTTCTTTAAAATATGCGCTATACCATGCTTTCTTGTTGTACTTTAACAGAGATTCTATAATCTCTTTTCCTAACTCACTTAAATCATCAAGTTTGGACTATAAAAGTACCTCAAATGGTGCCCTAGAAACTGTTAGAATTTTCTTCTCCTTTCTTCACCCCTCCAGTTTTTCTTCCAGATTGCCCATATATGCATATCACACCATCTAATTTCAGCATTTGACAATACATCAGTAAATGAAAGATGCAGACCCTGTCATAAAAAGAATATTTGACATACAACAATGTTAAATATCAATTACTTCAAAAATGAAAGAATAAATTTAATAAATAATATAGTAACATCTTCTGCATATTAGACATCATTGTTAGTCCTTCATCTTCTGTAAGCTCCAAATCATGTCTGATGCACTTGATAAACCAAGACCATGTCTCCTTGGTTTCTTTATCAACTATTGCCCATGCTATAGGGTACATATGATTATTTTAATCTTTGAAAATGCAAGTTAACAGTTCATCTTTGCATACACCTTTAAGAAATGCACCATCTAAATCAATAATCCTTCTACACCCTTCTTTCCATTCATTTTTTAAGGAACCAAGAAAAATATAGGTGCTTATAAACACCTCTTTTCCTGGAATTGTATTCTTGGATGTCCTAATAGATACAGTAGTTCCAGAATTTGTGGTCTTTAATTGCTTAGTATAATCATACAACCTAGCAAACACCTCTATGAAATCTCCCCTATGTTCATCCATAACTCTCAATTTTGCCTTTCTACAACTTGTCTTACTAACATACAAATCATACTCCTTTTGTATCAAAGACAGAATATGATGTAGTTTGATAGTAGGCTCACTCATAATCCTCTCCTTGTAATGGTTACTAATCTAAATGGGGGTAACAATTTGTTTCTTGTTCTTTTAGAACACCTGTGGATTGAAAAATATGTTTTAACACTGAAGTTTCAGTGTTACCATCAATACTTCCAAGAATATGCCAAGGAAAATTCTCTTTCTTACAATGTGCCCTTATCTTTTCCTTCTTATTAGGTTTCAACTTAATATTAACACCCTTCTGAATAAAGTACGTTTCCAGTGCCTCCCTGAACTCAATATTATTTAAAATTACCATATACAGTTGAAAAAAAACCTTTTAGCAGTTGGATCAAAGTAGACCTTTGTACTTTCCTTCCTAGGTGCTAGATCTACCACTTCATCATCCTAAATAGGATCCCCTTCATCTTCACTAATGTCACTACCAGGATCCGAGCTATCAAAATAAGGGTCATCACCATCCAAAATTTTCGTCGAATCTCCCCGTTCTCTCTTTATAAATGTCTTCAAAACCAACATATATACCTACAAGACCAGATGGTATCTCATCTAGATTTACTCTATCAGCGCTCTCTTTAACTTGTTCTTGAATGTTAAACTACCTAGCTTGAAGAAACTCCTCATCCAAATCACTCAAATCGTCAATATTTTCATCAAACATCATAGAGTGAATCAGAATCAACTTGTTCTTCAAATCTAGGGGAAGGGGCTTATTCTTCAACTAAAGGGGATTGCTCTTCAACTAAAGGGGATTGATTTTGGTTTAAATCCCTATTTTAATTTCATCAAATGGTTGAGATGAAGACACATCAGCCTCATATATTTGTGGGGAGGATAACATATCAACATTATCTTTTTATAGAGATGAGGACACATCATTCTTAGTACTAGTCAATACAAGTATTTCCTCAACAACTAAAGGTATACTAATGGGATGTATAACATGTACATCAACAAAATCAGCACCCTTCAAACCATTAAGAAAGATTAAAACATAATAATCAGTATTTAAGATGTAAAAAGTACCATTTTTGTTGACTCTACATCCAAATGTCTCAACATTTTCAACACCCAATTTCAATGCTATATTATGAAACAACATACTATGCAACTCATCTACATCTATATTAACTTTTTCAATACTAGTTATTCCATCGTCATACTTTAAAGTAGGATCATATACAAAACAACCCCCATAGTCAAATACACTATAGTTAAAGTCATATCTTAGGATGCGTGTAAAGTCAAATGAAAAACAACTACAATTAAAACTTAAAGGCATAAAATTACCATGACAAAAATAAATACAGGTAAAGAGAAAAACAAGCATAAACTTACCATGAAAAACAACTACAGTTAAAGGCATAAACTTACCATGACTGTAACACAAAAAGCCCTAACTTTTTTAAGAAAATACTAGTAACAGTTAAAGCCATTAACTTATCATAACTATAATTGTTGTAAAAATGGACCAGTAACACTATCAATACCCAACCAGAAATAGAATATTAACTTTAGTCGAAATTGGAATTTTACGAAAAAATCGTAGAAGTTACTCGAATTCACGAAACATGCAATTGAAATCACTCGAAGTCACTAATCAACTAAGAGAGCAAATAACACTAACATTACACCCAAACCAAAGTAAAATCCCCAAAAAAGTTTCAGAAAATCGAATGACAATCGATCCTATAATCAAACAGATAGGCACAAGAAACTTAAAAAAATCAGAAACTAACACAAAAGGCAAAAACTTTCAACGATAAGCGGAGTGAAACTGAGTTTCAATTGAGATTTTTACCGAAGTTGGACTATTCTTAGTTGGCAGATTTACCACATGGATTTCAATATCATATGTGAATTATTATTTTTTCTTTTTGGTCAACATGTACGTGGTTTGTGCAACACGCGCCATGCCACAAGAAAAGATATTTAAAATATTGGATATAAATGGATTAAGGGATCCAGATGACAAAATAATAAATAAAAGTGTCTAAAATACAATCCTATACAAATAAAAGGGTCCACCAAACTATTTCACCTAACTTATATTCAAGTCAAACAATTTCCTCCTCAATACTCAAAATTTATCAATAATTAACTTTCATTATCCAAACAACCCCTAAAAATAAGGCCTAGATAAAACAGAAAGAGAGCAGGTTACAAATGGTCCAAAGCGTGAATATTACGCGGCACCTAAGGAAACACAATATGGACAAACCATACCCATTTTCCTTTAAATTGATATATCTCCATCACATTACCCGCAATTAAAAGGACATTTTGTCTAGTAATATTAAAACTTTCCACTAGTCCATCATTTCAAAGCTTTTTTTTTTTTGAAGAAATGGGAGTAACAATACATGCGAAATCGGACTCAGTGGTTACTAGTATCGACGCATGTTCACCAAGAAGAGCATTGTATTATGTTCAGAGTCCATCACACTCTCGAACAATATGATGTTGAGAAAATGTCATATGTATCTAGCCCATTTGGGTCACCAACTCATCACTACCACTGCTCTCCCATTCACCATTAACATGAATCCTCTACATCTAGATTCTCTGCTTCTTTGAAAAACAATCAACTAGCTGTGTGGAAAAGAATACACTGTACTAATAATGACGAGGATAATGAGGCTGAGGATGAAAACGGTGAACACGTAGACTATGATAATAATAGCAAATCTGTCAAGTTCGATGTGGTCTGCTTTTCTTTTCTTTTATTGTGTTGTTCACCATATTCTCTCTCATACTTTGGGCTGCTAGTCTACCTTACAAACCCAAAGTCTTTGTTAAGGTAATCAACTGCATTGTTGTGTGAATAAGGGATTTTTTGCTTTATTCTTGTGATTTGTGAGTAATAATATATAATACTATGACGGTGTGGTACAGGGTATGGTTATTGAAAATTTGGATGTACAAGCAGGAATAGATGGTACTAGGGTACAAACGGATATGTTGAATCTAAATTCAACGGTGAGGATATATTACCAATATCCAATGAGTTTTTTCGGAGTGCATGTCTCAACTACACTACCTGAATTTCATTATTACAAGCTCAAGCTCGCCTCTGGTCATGTATGTTTATTAATTTCTGCAATTTTCTTTAAATCTACCAACTCTTCCCTCTTCTCTTTCTTGGTCATGTTCTAAATTCAAAACTCAAACAAAAAAAGAAAATTAAAATTAAAATTATGGAATAGTCTAAGTCGTACTCTCCTTTTTTTTCTGATTGATTTTGCGTATTGAATAAAAATTATAAAAAGGAGAATAATTTCAAAAATGACTTTTCTCCATCTCTAATTATTTATTTATTTTTAAACTGATATATCCTAATAAATATCATAAATATATCATTTTATTTCTATTAATTATCAAATGAATAAATTAAAATTGTAAGATATTATAAACAAATAATTAGGAAAATAATTATAATTAGGAAAATAATTATAATTAGTGATAGCAATAATTTAAGAATTAAAATATAAAATAATTTCTTGATTTTATAAATTAAATAAATATTGTTAATATTTCAAAATAATATAGAGAATCATTATTAGTGAAACATATAAAGAAAAATATTTACAACAATAATGATGTTGTCCTTAATAAGATATTTTAAATTCAAGCCATAAATATCAAAATAATTTTGTTGAAAGCGCTACTTCAAATGAACCGTGCAATATGTCATTCGAATTTAGGGTCCTTTTGATTATAGATTTTCCAAATAACATATTGGAAAAAAATTGGCAAATAATATTTGTTCATATCATTTGCTATTATTTGGCAAATATCTCATATTTTCAAAAACTAGTTTTTTCTAATATTTGGTTCAAATATCATTATTTAGATTTTTTTTAAAATTAAAATTTTACCTTAAATTTTTATTTTTTACAAAAACATTTATAGTAGTAGATTGCGTTGTATTACATAATTTTTTACGTGAACACCGAAATAATAATATTTTATCTTTAGTGAATATTAAATAATAATATAATTATTAATGAAAATGATAAAAAAATTTAGCGCAAGATAACAAAGTCTACTTTACTTTGTATAGAATGATGCTTTTTTGCACTCATTTCAAATTATCACATTGCTCTAGTGTCATAAATATTATTTGTTATTATTGTAACGAACATTCCATTAATTTATAAATAAACTTATAATTAATTTTAATAATTTTTAAAACTTATAGATATAAATTATATTTTTATAAAAAAATAAAATATATTTTTTAAATTATATGATCAAACATATTATAAAATTTCACTCAAATAATATTTATCATAAATATTTAAAATTTTTGAGCAAAACGCCAACTTAATCTAAACTCTAATGTAAATCTCCTATCACCCGGTGGAATCAAAAAAAAGAAATAGAGTGTTGGTGTGTTAATTACTATATTGCCATTCCCTAGGTTGGTGTGTCTCTTGGGTAATACCATGAAAAAGGCTGCACAAAGTCTGTACCCACTTTGCTTTTTTGATTAAAATGCGACTTTCTATGTCCTTCCTAAAAACAAGCTGCCTGCCCTATGCCACTACATTTAACACAATATTTTGATTATTACTTTCTTTTTTTATATAAAATATTTTATTTGTCAGCATTTACTTTAAAAGATCTAACAATAATATTGGTTCAATTTTTTTAAAACATTAGATAATTTATTATGTTATATCTATTTTATCGTTGTTATTAGATTCTATTTGTTTTTTTTTAATATTTAGATAATTTATATTTTTTTATCTCATTATGTATATATTTTTTAATTGATATATTTATTAAGAAATAATCATTAACATAATGAGTTTATCATTTCCTTTATATTTATTATGTAGTGGATCAATTCAAAATTTTAAAATTTTCATAAATTTCTATCTTACTTCAAAGTAATTAATTAAGAGTATAATCGATAAGAAAATTATTTTGATTTGTCAACATAGAAGTAATTAGAAGTAACTATAAAAAAAAAAATAAACAAGTAATTAGGAACATAAAAAAATATTCAATAAGAGCGTAATCTTATAAAAGTACATTTATAGTTATTGTTTCTTAATCCCTGACAGCTATTATTGGACATGAGTTTAATTTATTGGAATAGAGCCAAAAATATTTTTAAAGTATTGGAAATATTGTAAAATTATTTTTCATCTATATATTGATTCCAAAATGTCCTTTTCATCAATTTATTGACTTTAAAATATCCTTGTCATTCATTTTTGAGTTCAAAATAAACTACTTTTTTAGCTATTTAAAAATTAAATATTTTTAAAAAATACTTGACGCTCAACTATTGATTATAATTTAATTTATTAATAAATTAAATTATAACTAATAATTGGTTAAAAAGTGGTCAATTTTAAACTTAAACATGGATGACAAGGATATTTTGGAGTCAATAAATGGATGAGAAAGACATTTTAGAGCCAATAGAATGATGAATAGTATTTTTGTATCATTTTCAATACTTTAAAAGTATTTTAGACTTTTTTTCGTAATTTTATTTTTGATGGATTGACACACTTCTTTTTTTGCTTTAAATTAACGATAAATTTTGTAGTGAAATTGAAAATTTGAGTAAATATAGAAATAAATCCTTATTAAATAAAAATGTAAAATATTTAAGTCGAGACAAAGAGACATTCTTACAAAAATAATTGTTTGAAGTTTCTATACTTCAAAAGGACAGTTTGTACATTCTCATTTCATATTATTTTATGTGATATTATAGTTTTTTATTGATTTATTCCAGAAGAACAATACTTCAAATATTGAAACTAAACAATAAACTAAAAATAATTTGTGTACTCATCTTCTCAGACTTTAAGATGTTTGTATTTTTTGATTGTTTACTTACAACACTTCAATTTTTATTTTTAATTACAGTAGAATGCCACGATAAGCTCATATTACTCACGTGTTTTTATTTATTTATTTTTTCCTAATTAATGTTTTTTTTTTGTATTAATAACTCTAATTTTAAGTTATTTTTATCGAAGTTGGACTATTCTTAGCTAGCGTTTGGCCATAGATTTTCAAATATTCTTGGCAAACATTATTTGAGTGAAAATTTGGGTGAAATTTCACCATGTGTTTGGCCATAAAATTTGGGAAATATATTTCACCTTTTTAGAAAAATATGATTTATACGCACAAGTTTTAAAAACTAACAAAACTAACTAAAAGTTTGTATTACAAGTCAATTGAATGTTCGTTACAACAATAACAAATAATGTTCATGACACTAAAGCAATGTGGTAATTTGGAGTGAGTGCAACAAGAATTATTACATACATCGTGAAGTAGACAAAGTACATGACTTTGTTACCTAAAGCCAATTTTTAATAATTTTCATCAACAATCATATCATTATTTAATATTCACTAAATATTTTATCACTATTTTGATGTTCACGTAAAAAATGATGTAATACAACGCAAGCAACAACTAGAGAGGGTGTTTTTGTAAAAGATAAAAGATTGGGGTAAAATTTTAATTTTTAAAATATCCCAAATAATGAGATTTGGCCCAAATACTAGAAAAAACTAGTATTTGAAAATTTGGAATATTTGCCAAAAATATTTACCAATAATGACAAATTGTATGGACAAACATTATTTGCCAAATTTTTCCCAAATATTATTTGGAAAATTTATGGCCAAACGGGGCCTTAGTTGGCAAATTTACCACATGAATTTCAATATTATATGTGAATTATTATTTTTCCATTTTGGTAAACTTGTACGTGATTTGTGCAACACGCGCCATGCCACAAGAAAAGATATTTAAAATATTGGATCTTAATGAATTTAGGAATTCAAATGACAAAAGAATAAATAAAAGTGTCTTAAATACAATTCTACACAAGTAAAAGAGTTCACTAAACCATTTCACCTAAATTATATTCAAGCCAAATAATTTCCTCCTCAATACTCAAAATTTATCAATAATTAACTTTCATTATCCAAACAACCCCTAAAAATCAAGCTTAGATAAAACAGAAAGACAGCAGATTACAAATGGTCCAAAGCATGAATATTACGCGGCACCTAGGGAAATACAATATGGACAAATCAGACCCATTGTCCCTTAAATCGATATATCTCCATCACATTACCCACAATTAAAAAGACATTTTGTCTAGTAATATTAAAACTTTCCACTAGGCCATCTTTTCAAAGCCTTTTTTTTGTTGAAGAAATGGGAGTAACAATACATGCAAAATCGGATTCAGAGGTTACTAGTATCGATGCATGTTCACCAAGAAGAGCACTGTATTATGTTCAGAGTCCATCACACTCTCAACAACATGATGTTGAGAAAATGTCATATGGATCTAGCCCATTTGGGTCACCAACTCATCACTACCACTGCTCTCCCATTCACCATTCACGTGAATCCTCTACTTCTAGATTCTCTGCTTCTTTGAAAAACAATCAACTAGCTGTCTGGAAGAGAATACCTGGAACTAATAATGACGAGGATAATGAGGCTGAGGCTGAAAACGGTGAAGACGTAGACTATGATAATAATAGCAAATCAGTCAAGTTCTATGTGGTCTGCTTTCTCTTTTCTTTTATCGTGTTGTTCGCCATCTTCTCTCTCATACTTTGGGCTGCTAGTCTACCTTACAAGCCAAAAGTCTTTGTTAAGGTAATCAACTGCATTATTGTCTGAATATGGGATATTTTGCTTTATTCTTGTGATTTGTGAGTAATAATATATAATACTATGACGGTATGGTACAGGGTATGGTTATTGAAAATTTGAATGTACAAGCAGGAATAGATGGTACCGGGGTACAAACGGATATGTTGAATCTAAATTCAACGGTGAGGATATATTATCGGAACCCAGCAAGTTTTTTCGGAGTGCATGTCTCAGCTACACTACTTGAACTTCATTATTACAAGCTCAAGCTCGCCTCTGGTCAAGTATGTTTTATTAATTTCTGCAATTTTCATTAAATCTACCAACTCTTTCCTCTTCTCTTTCTTGGTTATGTTCTAAAATTCAAAACTCAGACAAAAAAGAAAATTAAAATTAAAATTATCGAACAGTCTAAGTTGAACTCTCCCTTTTTCTGATTGATTTTACGTATTTAATAAAAACTATAAAAAAGAGAGTAGTTTCAAAAATGACTTTTCTCGGTCACTAATTATTTGTTTGTTTATTTTTAAACTGATATATACTAATAAATATCATAAATATATCATTTTATTTCTATTAATTATCAAATGAATAAATTAAAATTTTAAGATATTATAAATAAATAATTAGGAAAATAATTATAATTAGTGATAACAATAATTTAAGAATTTAATATAAAATAATTTCTTAAATTTATAAATTAAATAAAATATTGTGAATATTTCATAATAATATAGAGAATCATTATTATTGAAACGTATGAAGAAAAATATTTTCACCAATAATGATGCGGTCCTTAATCAGATGTTTTAAATTCAAGCCATAAATATCAAAATAATTTTGTTGAAAGCGTTACCTTCAAATAAACCGTGCAATATGTCATTCGAATTTAGGGTCCTTTTGATTATAGATTTTCCAAATAACATATGGGAAAAAAATTGGCAAATAATATTTGTTCATATCATTTGCTATTATTTGGCAAATATCTCATATTTTCAAAAACTAGTTTTTTCTAATATTTGGTTCAAATATCATTATTTAGATTTTTTTAAAAATTAAAATTTTACCTTAAATTTTTATCTTTTACAAAAACATCTATAGTAGTAGATTGCGTTGTATTACATAATTTTTATGTGAACACCGAAATAATAATATTCTATCTTTAGTGAATATTAAATAATAATATAATTATTAATGAAAATGATAAAAAATTTAGCGCAAGATAACAAAGTCTATTTTACTTTGTATAGAATGATGCTTTTTGCACTCATTTTAAATTATCACATTGCTCTAGTGTCATAAATATTATTCGTTATTATTATAATGAACATTCAATTAACTTGTAAATAAACTTATAATTAATTTTAATAATTTTTAAAATTTATAGATATAAATTATATTTTTATAAAAAAGTAAAATATATTTTCTAAATTATTTGATTAAACATATTGTAAAATTTCACTCAAATAATATTTATCATAAATATTTAAAATTTATGAGCAAAACGCCAACTTAATCTAAACTCTAATGTAAATCTCCTATCACCCGGTGGAATCAAAAAAAAGAAATAGAGTGTTGGTGTGTTAATTACTATATTGCCATTCCCTAGGTTGGTGTGTCTCTTGGGTAATAGCATGAAAAAGGCTGCACAAAGTCTGTACCCACTTTGCTTTTTTGATTAAAATGCGACTTTCTATGTCCTTCCTAAAAACAAGCTGCCTGCCCTATGCCACTACATTCTATTCGCTTTTTTTTAATATTTAGATAATTTCTATTTTTTTATTTTATTATGTATATATTGTTTAATCGATATATTATTAAGAAATAGTCATTAATATAATGAGTTTATCATTTCCTTTATATTAATTATGTAGTGGATGAATTAAAAAATTTAAAATTTTCATAAACTTCTATCTTATTTCAAAGTAATTAATTGAGAATATAATCGATAAGTTAATCATTTTAATTTGTCAACATAAAAATAATTAGAAGTAATTAGAAATAACTATAAAAAAAATGAACAAGTAATTAGGAACGTAAAGAATATTTAATAAGAGCGTAATCTTATAAAAGTACATTTGTAATTATTGTTTCTTAATCCTTGACAGCTGTTATTGGACATGAATTTAATTTTATCAGAAAAGAGCCTAAAATATTTTTTAAGCATTGGAAATGTTATAAAATTATTCTTTATCTATATATTTGCTTCAAAAATTCTTTATCATCTATTTATTGACTCTAAAATACTCTTGTCATCCATTTTTAAGTTCAAAATTGACTACTTTTTTAGCTATTTAAAAATTGAATTGTTTAAATATTTTTTAAAAATACTTGACGCTCAACTATTGGTTATAAATTAATTATTAATTAATTAAATTATAACCAATAGTTGGTTAAAAAAGTGATCAATTTTGAACTCAAAGATGGATTACAAGGATATTTTAAAACCAATAGATGGATGAGAAAACATTTTGAAGCTAATCGATTGATGAATGATAATTTTATATCATTTTCAATACTTTGAGGATATTTTAGGTCCTTTTCTGTAATTTTATTTTTGATGGATTAACACACTTCTTTTTTTGCTTTAAATTAATAACAAATTTTATAGTGAAATTGAATATTTGAGTAAATATAGAAATAAATCCTTATTAAATAAAAAAGTAAAATATTTAAGTTGAGACAAAGAGACATTCTTACAAAATAATTGTTTGAAGTTTCTATACTTCAAAAGGACAGTTTGTACCTTCTCATTTCATATTATTTTATGTGATATTATTGTATTTTATTGATTTATTCCAGAAGAACAATACTTCAAATATTGAAACTAAACAATAAACTAAAAATAATTTGTGTACTCATCTTCTCAGACTTTAATATGTTTGTATCTTTTGATTGTTTACTTACAACACTTCAATTTTTATTTTTAATCACAGTAGAATGCCACGATAAGCTCATATTACTCCACGTGTTTTAATGTATTTATTTTTTCCTAATTAATGTTAATTTTTTTTTTGTCTTAATAGCTCTAATTTTAATTCATTTTTTATCTAGCGTTTGCCAAAGTTTTCAAATATTTTTAACAAGTTAGATTTGGGTAAAGTTTTGGTCATCATGTGTATAGCCTTTCAAAAATATTTGACTATTTTGAAAGTCATGAATTATATCCATAAATTTAAAAAATTATTGAAAATATTCATAAATTTATATTAATTATCTTATAACAAATATGGTTTATTAAAAAATAATATTACAAGTTATGTAATTGATACCAATCAACAATAACGAAATAACAATTTAAACAAGATAAAGTATTAATCTAATACTCAAATGTATCATTGGTTCATTCATAATTATAACCCTGTAAATACAAATTGTTCTTTCTTTTCTCAATTGTATCACTGAAATTAGAACTCCCAACTTTTTCCTAAGGAGATAGTAACAAATACTAATTGAAACTAATAAATAATGAGTATTTTTTTTATAAAATATAAAAATATGGGGTAATTTTTAAATTTGTCAAATTAGAACTTGATCCAAATACTAGAAAAATACTACAGTAATTTTTTTCTAGTACTTAAAAACTTAGTATATTTATCAAGTTATATGACCAAATATCATTTCTCGAGTTTTTCCCAATCGGATATGACAAGATTTTGAAATATTGGTAGTACATTATATATATATTTTTAGATTAACATTACAATGTAAAATTAATTTTGATGCTGAATTAAAACTTTGAACACTTGAAAGTGAAATAGTGGGAGTAATCAACATCACAAATTTCGAATTAATGAAATTATTTTAGATTATAAATTTGGTGTGAGGTAAATATGCACAACAAATCGTGAAATGAGAATATATTTGACATGTAATAATTTTGAAATGCTTTGATTAACGATTATGACTAGTCGGATCAAGTTGAGATAGCCCGTAAATAGTTATGTGGGATCGGGACCAGAGCTAGGACCACTAATTTGTTCAATTTAAATTGCTTTTTCTGTGTGATCTTTCAATTTTTTATTTAACTGATACTAAATAAAATATATATAATGTAAAGATATCATTTGAGATTCTTGTTCAAAAATCACTTATTAGTCAACGATGCAATAAAAATATATATATATACATATATATTTATTTATTTATGATATCATTAAAGTTTCTTTATCAGAAATTACCGATTCGTCAATAATTTCTTATTAGTATATAATATAAATCATGAGTATCATAGAGCGTTGTCTTGGAGAAATGAACCGGTCCTCTATAATATCATGTCAGTATATATGATATATATCAGGTAGATGTCATAAACTACAAATGAGTGTTTTCTTTTTACAGGAAAAACCAATACTCTTTTTGAAAGCATGAACCATACTAATATGACTACATGATATATATCGTTAAGGTATTAAAGAAATCTAAGTAGTGTTCACTTGAAAGAATGAATTTGCCTTCTATGATACCATGTTCGTATATAATATATACGTGGATATCATAGAGGACCAGTTAATACTTTCTATTGAAGAAATATCACAGTTTTTAATGATACCATGTCAATATATGATATTTATCACATGAGCGCATCATAATGTCGTTTTAACGGTTTAAGCAGATGAAGAAGTTCTATGAGGCAAGGAAGAGTAAGAGGATTGTGGTGGTTGTTGTTCAAGGCCATCAAATTCCATTGTATGGCGCAATATCAGTTCTTAGTGATGCTAAAAAACAGATTCAGAGTGTGTCTCTACCTCTCAACTTAACATTCCTAGTAAGATCAACAGCGTATATATTGGGAAGGCTTGTGAAGCCCAACTTCTCTATTCATATCTCTTGTCAACTAACTCTTAAAGGCAATCACCTAGGCAAACACATCAATTTGACGAACTCTCATTCTTGTACTTATTCATGAATTACTTCTTTTTCTATCTTTGTCCACTAATTCAAATTTTTCTTTTTACACGACTGCCAGTCGAATTGTTGCTTAGCTTCTACCTTGTTGTGGTTATTGTTAGAGCTTTCAAAATGGGTTGATCTATTCAATCCTAATGTGTTAAAGAGTTGTATGAGTTAGGATTCTTTTAATTAAAGGACATCAAATAGTAGCCCAACTCAACCCTAAGTGGGCCGGAGGTTCGCACAGGTTGTTCCTTTAACTAATAGATGAACAATATTGGTGTATTAGATAGTGTATCTAAGAGTATCGAACGTTGATGTCTGATGAACACGATATCAGTATATGCAAAATTTATTTATGAATTACTTACTCAGTAATTTCTTACAACAATACATAATAATCGAGTCCGGAGCTTAAAGGGCAAAAAAAATTGATAAAATTCTAAAAGGGCTCATGAAATTTTTTTCAAACCAAAAGAGCAACTTTTTTTGTTTTTTTTTTCTCCTGAAAATCGTTGTTCTTTGCAGTATTTTTGCCAAAAAATGTTTTTTTTTTGTGAAATCGCTATTATTGCAGCGTTATTATTAATTTTGTGAAATATTTTTTTAACAAGAAATTGCTGTCATGCAGCAATTTTAGTGGAGTTAATAGGTAATTAAGTGCAGCAAACTACTTTCTTCTAAGTTCTATCAATTTATTAACATTATGTTTGGGAGTTCTTTTACACTTTCTTTACTTATCAAATATCTAATATTAATGCATAAATATAATAAAATTATACCCTCAAAATAATAATGGGAGAAGAACACCTTGTTGTGAGAAAGTTGGTCTTAATAGAGAGAGATGAATTACAGAAGAAGACGAAATTCTCATCAATTATTTTAGTAAAAAAGTTTTTTATTTTCTGTCAATTAATCAACATGTAAATTTCTGTCGACTTTATAAAATTAAAAAAGATAGCTAAAATCGCTGCCCGAGGCAACGGTTTAATTTTTGATAAATTTTCAATTTTCATTTATTTTAAAATATTTTTCTTGGCTAAATTGTTGCAGAGCCAGCGACTTTACATTTCAAAAAGAAAAAAATTGGCCAAAATCGCTGCACAGACAGCGATGCTCTTTAAAAAAATTAAAGAAATAATTTGGAGAAAATCGCTCGTGGGTCAACGATTTTGAACTTTAACGGGAGTAACGGAATGACAAAAATCGCTACGAGTAGCGATTTACCCCTTTGGCTAATTTTTTTTTGATGTGCCCTTTTGAAACTTTTGTGTCTTTTAGGATTCGCACTACATAATAATCAAGGTAAAACATCGTAAAATTTATCTTGGTAAAAAATATTACATGATCACTTTTTTCATAATCAAGACAACAAAGGGGATATGGAAAGTTAGGCATAAAATAAAAGTAAACTTGATTTTAATATACTAATGGCCTTAAAATGTAAAAGATCTGCAAAGGAGTTGAACTTTATTTTATATTTCTTAAATATTTATTGACAAAATCTTTACAAATAAAACAGTACTAAAATATGTACAATAAATAACTTTAACATTTACAGCCCACAAACTGGCCTCTAAGGCTCGTGAATTGGGCTTATTAAGCTAGATGACCAAATGAGGCTGGACTAAAAAATCACATTTCTAAATGAATAGAAAAAATTAGACTCAACCAACTTAATACATAAATTGAATTGGACCAACTTAATGGGTCAAACTCATTTTAATAACTCTAGTTATTATACTACAATAACCCAGCATGATAAGAGAAGCATATTGATTAACTATAAAAATATTTGAAAAACAAAACAGGAAGTTGAGGGTACTCTATCAAACACGTTATATGCGGAATATAATTGTTAAAGAGTGAAATATCAAATTTGTAGCTTGATTTATTGTAAAATTATTTTTCCAGTGTTATAATTATTCTATTGTTTCAAAGAGTATGTTCTCAAATTCATAACCCTTAATATTCTGATAAACAGAATCGACATATAATCTCCTTAAAATTGCTCTGTCTATAGAATTTTTGCCTAAGTCATCTACAATCCTTTAAAGTTGTCGATATATTTCACTTAGACACTCTAATAATAATTATATCCCTCAGTTTCTAAAAGGATGACCTAGTTTGACTTGGAACGGAGTTTAAGAAAAAAAATAATACTTTTTAATCTTATGGTTCTAAATTATAGTTATGTCAAATGTACCAAAATGTTCTTTAATCTTATGGTCTTAAACATGCCACGTGGAAAGTTAAAGTTAAGGTATAGCTGAAAAAGGAAAGGGATCATTCTTTTGAAACAAACTAAAAAAAAATAGGGTCATTCTTTTCGATACGGAGGGAGTAATTAAAAAAACAAAATGTGTCTAATTCAAATAGTTATAATTAAAAAAATAAACTTAAATCCTAAAATATGTTCCTGCCTCCGCCTCGAACCTTCCCCCCTCCCACTTCATCTTCTACTTTTTTTTTAAAAAAGAAATACTTAAATCATTTAAGTTTTTCTACTTTTTTGTTCTAATTTATTTTTGTGTTTAAGCTTAAATTTGATTCATGTTTGAGTTGGTTTGGCGTAAAGAAAAAGATGAGTGGTGACAGTGTTTTCCGATGAACAAATTAAAATTTGTTATTGATTGTTTGAAAGGCTAAAAAGAAAGAAAGATATTGATAATGACAATTTGGAGGAAAATGAGGTGGTGTCGATGGATGGTTACAAAAGAGAAATAAGATGATGGTATGAAAAAAAAGGGGGAAATAATATGATGGTCTGCAAAAAAAAAGGGAAGAAGACGATCGGAGAAAGAAAGGAAAAGAGAGAACTATGGATATAGTGATGACATATCTAATTAAAAAACAAGGTGACATAGAGAAGAAGAATGATTGCACCTTGAGGAAAAATGGAAATGAACTTTAATGGTGGGACACCGGTGATTGCGGTGATGAGAAGGTGGTTTCAATGGTGGTTTAGTCAAAGAAGAAGAAGAGATGCTAATTTCATTTTATCTTCTTTTTTTTTTGCTATGCCTTTCACTCTTTTTTCATGCGTGTATTATACACCTGCTACCTTGTCAGCACAAAATGTTTATTATAGGTGTTCAATAGGTAAGTGATTGAATTGAGGTGTCTAAGTGAAATATGTGAACAACTTTAGAGGGTTGTGTATGACTTAAGCCTAGAACTTTCTAGCCAAAAAGGATTAAAGCTAGCCAAAGGGCTAATACTGCCCTAGAAGAAGACCCCTAGGGATCCAACTCTACAGAGGATCCTCCAAAATTTATTGATGAGACGCACAAGACACTCCATATTATACATATCTCGAGAAAGAAGCTATCGAATTGGCTTCTTACCACCTGAAAGATATTGTATGATATGTGGGAAGACTTTAGATGTCCTAACGCACCTCCAAAATGTAGCGAAAGTTTACAAAGGCATTCTTAGAGCATGTTCTATGGCTAAAGATCAAGAAATCTATGGTCAATTAATTTGTAAGGCCTTCTTAGACTATGCTTTGGAAGTACATGCTCGACGAGTCTCATGTGCTTTCTCTTGATTCAGCTGAGATGGGCCAAAACTTATCTTTTGAAAAGGAGCCTATAACCATTTTGGATAAGCAATTCAAAAAGCTTAGGACCTAAGATATTGCACCAATGTGGGTGCAGTGGAAACATTGAGTCGACTTGGGAGATTAAGTTCTACATGCATGCCAGATATCCTCATTCTTTTGAGGATTCATATACTTTTCTTTTCTTTATGTTTATGGAGGAACATGATTTTTAGTGATGAATAATATAATGACCCGGTTGGTAATTTTTGAAAATTTGTGTTAAATACTATTTTACCCATTCTAATATTGACCCCAAATAGGGGTGACAAATGGTTGGATTGGATCAGATTTGAATGGCTTGAATATGGTTTGAGAAAAAATGGTTTGAATTACAATCCATCAAAATATAATATGGGCTAATATGGATTTGCTCAAATATGGTTTGGGCAAAATGATTCTAACCCATATAAATAAATTTGTTTTTCAAAAAAAAAAATTTAACCCTCCCCCACCTTTCACCAACCTAACCCTTTAACTTTTTTTGTTTTTCAAAAGTAAAAAAAAAAATCTGTTTTTTTTTTATAAAAAAATACCCCCTCCCCCCACACCTTCCACCAACCTATCCCTAAAAAAATTTTGCCTTTCAAAAACATAAAAAATAAATCTCTTTTTTCAAAAATATTTTTTTTACCCCCCGGGACCCCCTACCCCCCTCACCAACCTACCCCTAAATTTTTTTTGTGTCAAAAAACAAAAAAAAATGTTATTGAAAAAACAAAAGTTTACCCCCTCCTCCTTCCTCCCCTCCCCCCTAATATTTTTTTCCTAATATTCAAAAAAAGATAATAATTTACCCCCTCTCCTGGGCACCCCCGTCTGCCCCCACCTTCCACTAACCGACCCCTAATTTTTTTTTGTTTTCCAACAAAAAAAATTGTTTCATTTCACTTATATGGGCTGGATATGGATTCTCATGTTAGCACATTTTGTCCATATTTATATGAGCTTAAATAGGTTGAAGATCATATTTACCCTTTTAAGAAAAAGAAAAAAAATATGAGTGATCCATTTAATTTAATATGGACAAAATGTTTTCATTTCACTTATATGGATTGAAATTGCCACCCCTAACCCCAAGTCCCGTCTGATTGGGTTTTTGGAAGTTGGTTCTAAACCTTGAGTAAGAAGTTGAGAATTGTGTAAATTTTGATATAGAGTTGGTCTAAGAGAGTTATCAGTTTCAAATTCGGAGTTCTTTTGAGGATTTGAGATCTTAAGTTGCAAATTCATGAAATTTTAGCTTTTGAATTAACTTTGGTCAACATTTAGGATTCTCATGCTTGAAAATTCTAATTCCCAAAGTACCATTGGATTTGAGGATTATCTTTAGGCCTACATGTTGATGAAAGGGATGTCTATTAAGGTGGGATCAGTTCTTAGACAGCATATAATATAATTCCTTAATAATATGAGTTAAAGGTTTTGTTATGGGAGCTTGGAGCTTGGTAACCCTATTCCTTCGGTCGAAGGGTATTGAGGAGGAGGTTCATAACTTGTGCCCAACTAGGGCTCCTTATATGATGTGCACATCGTAGATGTGTTGGTGATCGCGATGACGATGACGATGGCGATGAGATCTAGAGGCTTAAGGGAGTTTCTATTTCACTCTTTAGTACTATTTTTATTTGTGCACTGAGGATATACATAGCTACATGAAAATAGGTATGAAATTTATTTCTAACCATACACCTCCTATATATGTGTAAGAATATATAATAGGTTCAATGGGGCTCAACATCTTATATTTATTTTGTGCTAACACTCAATCAACAAAGTTATTTTCATAAAAAAGTACTAATACAAATATGTGTTCTTTAAATAATAACGGGGATTGAAAATTTTATCTTTTATTGGTGAGTATATTGATCGAAAAAGCTTAAGGAATTTGGAGAGTATGTCTCCAACCTCTCAATTTTTCCTTTAATAATCTTATTTTATATAAAAAAATATTTGAATATTATTTATAGTTAAAACTCCACGACTGAATTGTTGTTCATCTTGTATTCCTAAGATACTTAGAACAAAACTTTGAAGAACTTGGTAAGAAACAACAAAGTTTAAAGAGTATTTTCACAACTAGAAAATTAAAATTAGTATAGAAAATAGAATCACAAACAGATTAGAAACAATATATGAAATATTTTTCTTAAAGAAGAAAATCGAGCCCATTGAATGCACATTATACCTTTAAGTAAATTATTCCCCTCAAGTACCCGAGGTTAATGAAATATATCCTCTCAAGATAGAACGATCTTACTTATCGGTGTATCGGTACCGAATTTCACGGTGTCAGTGAACCACTCAACATCAGTAAAGTAAACTTAGAATACTAGATTTAGTATTAGTTGAAGAAGTCCCAAAATAAATTGGTTCTTGAAATGAGAGAAAGTCCATCAATTTATAGAAAACAAAGGATAGAGTGGAACATTTTTTATTATGCCTTACCGGAAAGGTCTTAAACTATTACGACCGGAGAGCACCACCCAGAAATAACACAACATACTTGACCTCTCCGAGGTCTTATACAAGCCCTTAGAATGTATTCATCGCATTGTCATAAAATTAGTGAAAAATTTAAAACTTTTATTCATACCATAACACAAGACTAAAACGTCACTTCATTTACAAAGCATCGGTACATAATTTTGACACTAAGTATCGTCTTTCCATCTTAGACACGACTTCAATAGAATAGGGACATAACCCTTAACAATACAAGAAAATATTTCTATACTATTTATGAACTTAAATAAACTCTTGACATGAAGGTCCTTGAATCATTAAGGACATACTTGAACCTGGTAATAGAAATCCAAGCTCTTTATTCTAGAAAAGGTTCTTTAGCCATCAACACCTACACTTTGTGTAAAAAGATGAAGAAGAATGATATTAGTACAAGAATGCACTAAGTATGATGACCATGCAAAAACATGCTTAAAGAGGACATTTAGTTAGAAACCATGCAACATGTCTTTTTAGTAAAACTTCATGAACATTTGATACAATAAGCACAATATAGTTCACATACATCGTATTAGACAAGGATACCATCCACGACAACAGATAAAGCCACTTATCACATTTAAGACACATTCCATATCTCCAATACATTAACTTTCCATTTTTACCTTAAGTCCTTACCTTAAGCAACCCTTAAGTAATACTTAGTGCAATGCATGAATAATGTCATATTCCACCATTCATACCAAAGTACCACCTAAGGTCATCAAAGGTGGACATTCATACAACCTTCATCAATTCAAGCACATCATTCGTTAAGACATAAACATATCATAAACCACAACCTTCACACAAGAACCATCACCTAAGACAACCCCAAGTAACATTAGTGCAATGAGCAAGTAGAATCACATAAAACTATCAACACCAAGTGTTCGTATGAAGTTACCTTACACTAGGCACATCATATTCAATAAGTCATAACATATGCATATAACTTTAGATATAAGACCCACACACTTCATAGACCTCATATAAGAATTTATTCATTTATTACATCATAGTCATAATCCATTTATTCTTTATGCACATCTCATGAACAATATACAAGTTCATACTATAATGGAATCATAGCCAACATTGCATATTAAGAGTTCATTTCATCAACACGTCACAAGACCTTACTCATAACCACAATCTAAGTCTACTAGTGCAATGTATATGTGAGACCCCATAAACTCACACATACCAAGTAAACAAATAAAAAGATCACAAGCATTTCCATTTACTTCATACATCAATATGACAAGTACAGCCGACAACATGTTTACTAAGTAAGACCTTCATCATGAATACAAAATGAGAGTAACATCATGCATATTAGTTATAACAAGTATGTTAACACCATAATGCCATGTATATGTAGTGTCTCATTCTCTTACCTTCACTAAGTAACATCTCCTAGGTAGTCCTAGTTAGTGTCCATCTTCTTACTTCCATTGTTCATTTTACATTCGGGAAACTTCGCCATAACCGACATAGACAATGTAAGCTACACATGGAATCCGGTGTCATCCCCTCACACCGAAAGAAGGGCATCCTACTTGCCAAGGTAGGACATGAACATCATATAGCATTTAGGTGGATATACTAGCTAAGGTTCCTATGAGGGCACATAGTTAAGGAACTAGGAGGTTGTTACTAGAAACCCTCTTTATGCTAATTGGCATTGTAGATTCCACCTCATGAGAATATCGGGTGAACCTCCCTTGCTTTGTAAGAAACGCCTCTCATTGTCAAGTTCACTTAGTGCTAAGCTAACTTCCCTATGTCTTTATTAAACATTAGTTCATAAGATAGGCTTTAGAGTCTTAACCCCTTGTATAACATGTACATAACTCATAGGTTATATGATGAGAATTTCCTTCATAGAAACCAACACCATGTGAGAATGTGCTTTCACAAAATCATAACATTTATGACCTAGTCTAGTTTAGAGTACAATTGAGGAAACCTTTCAAGAGACTCTCATTCACTAGACTATCACTAACATCCTTCATTCATATATTCATGAGTGCGTAGACATATGTGAGAAAGCGTTTCACATGAACACCTTTAGACAACACATGTTCATACTTCAATAGTCATATACTTTTCATGCATAATAAGATATAAAGGTGCATATGAGAATTATCCTTTCAATTGACACCATAAATATATCATACTCATAGTTATGCATCGAGTATTGGTCCTCATGATCACATAATGGCAACAACATTGTTATTGAGGAAACCACCATTCAAAGGATCACAACACATTACAATATCTCCAAATCATGAACAACTCACATGTAGATCATTTAGGGACTATATAACACACACCCACATTTCATCATAGGAGACAAGAGCACATTTAACATTGAATAGACAATTCCTAACATGTAAAGGATCACACATTCATGTAGGATCATAAAGGTATGGGACATTCTACAATGGTATTATCACAATCAAGCATGTAGACCATACCCTACCCTAACATCCTTATTCACATAATACTTCACATTATCAATACACCAAAATCATGATACTAATATTGAGGACTACATACATAACCTTCATACTCATGATCATCATAATAAAAATTCACTTTACATTTATTGCCTTCAAGGATATGATAACAACATGTATACATAAACAAGAAGTGAATATCACCACCATAAGTAGACCAAACCATACAACATCAATTTACATACTATAGACTAGAAGTTAGGTCGACTTACAAATTCTCCTAGCCACGATCATTATAGGTCAATCCTCAAAAATTCATAATCAATAGCTAAAGATAGTACTAACATTTGACAATGTATCACAATCTAAGCATAATTCCATTAACATCTAATCAAGATGCAAAACTCATTTTATAGGCTAAATTAAGAGATTAAGTATATCATGTGTTATTCAAGGAATAACATTGGAAATCATTTTTAAAACCTTTATGAAACATCAATTTATCATTCCAATGATTTTGAAAACCATTTGATGATGAACCCATGTTTAGATTGGAAATTGGGAAATTTGATTCTAGAAACACATTGAGTAATCTTTGATAGAACTCCTTGGATGAAAGGTTATCCAAAGATCAAGGGCTACCATACCTTATTTACTGAAGACCCATGAAATTGGAGAAGAAATCAGTCAAAAATCCATCTTCTAGTTTGAGTTTGAGCTTGCCTCCAATGGGGTTTTGAGAGAATTTTGGAAAAGAAGAGGGTTTTAGATTTTTAATTTATCATTGGGTAATTGGTTTTGATATGGGAATGGGGTTAAATATGACATAAAAACCATTTATATTAAATCCCCAAAGTTCCTAAAATATCCTTACATCATTTGGACTTAGAAATAACCGTCCAATTTTATTTTAATTGAAGCAAGTGACGTCGGGGAACAAGTCCACGAGCGGATTACCTGACTTCACAAAAATAGGAGGGTGGGACAGAAGAGTCCGTGAAAGCCTCCACGACGCGGAGGCAGAATTTTTCCTTGGGGTAGCAGGTCCGCGAAGCGAGCCATTCTCTCAAGGTACTTCCCACAAGCTGCCAAAGCAACTTCTTGTCTAATCATTTGGGTCCTCCTCGAGGACCCTTGGGGTGTTTCTTGATGAGCCGTACCCAAAAGTTATGACCCTAAACATGTTTATTTAAGACACTAGGCTCTCCTCGATTATTTTTAGACTCCAAGCAATACATAAAAATAAGGTAAACATACAAGGACATTAGTTCATAACATAAGCCTTAGGGGCTTACCCCTTGTATAACATGTACGTAGATCATAGGTGAATACCCTTTTATCAAAACCAACATCTTGTGAAAATGTCCTTTCAAATAATCTTAACATTCATGACATAATCTAGTTTAGAGTACAATTAAGGATACCTTTCAAGAGACTCTCATTAACTAGATTATCATTAACATCCTTCGTTCATACATTCATGTGTGTGTATGCATATGTGAGAAAGCCTTTCACATAAACACCTTTAGACAATACATGTTCATATGTCATTTGTCATATACTTTTCACGTATAATAAGATGTGAAGGTGCATATGAGAATTATCCTTTCAATTGACACCATTAATACATCATATTCATAGTTATACATGGTGTGTGTGTGTAAATATTGGTCCCCATGATCAAGTAATGACAAAACATTGTTATTGAGGAAACCACCCATCAAAGGATCACACCACCTTACGATATCCCCATGTCATGAACAACTCACATATAGAGCCTTTAGGGGCTATAGATTGCACACCCACATTTCATCATAGGAGAGAAGAACACATTCAACATTGAATAGAAAACTCCTAATATGGAAAGAATCACACATTCATGTAGGGTTCTATAGGCAGGGGACATTCTACGATAGTATTTATCACAATCAAGCATGTAGACCCTACCCTACCCTAACATCCTTATTCACATTATACTTCATATTATCAATACACCTAAATCATGATACTAACATTGAGGACTACATACATAACCTTCATAGTCATGATCATCATATTAAAAATTCAATTTACATCTATTTCCCTCAAGGCCATGACCACAACATTTATACATAGACAAGAAATAAACACCGCCACCATAAGTGGACCAAACCATACAACAATTTACATATTAAAGACTAGAAGTTAGGTCAACTACCAATTTTCCAAGCCATGATCATAATAGATCAATCCTATTAAAATTCATAATCAATAGCTAAATATAGTACTAGCATTAGACAATACATCACAATCTAAGCATGATTCCATTAACATCTATTCAAGATCCCAAAACTCAATTTAAAGGCTAAGTTGAGAGATTAAGAAGATCATGGGTTCTTCATGAAATTACATTAGAAATCATCTTAAAAACCTTTATTAAACATCAATTTATCATTACAATGATTTTGAAAACCATTTGACAATGAACCCATGTTTAGATTGGAAATTGGGAAGTTTGATCTTAGAAACACATTGGGAAATCTTTAACAGAACTCCTTGGATGAAATGTTATCTAAGGATCAAGGGTTACCATATCTTATTGATTGAATACCCATTAAATTTACAAAGAAATCAGTTGAAAATCCATTTTCTAGTTTGAGTTTGAGCTTGGCCTCCAATGGGGTTTTGAGAGAATTTTGGAAGAGAAGAAGGTTTTGGATTTTTGATTTCTCATTGGGTAATTGTGTTTTGATATGAGAATGGGGGTAAGTATGACATAAAAACCGTTTATATTAAATCCCCAAAGTTCCCAAAACACCCTTAGATCATTTGGACTTAAAAATAACCGTCCAATTTGATTTTAACTGAAGCAAGTCACGTCGGGGAACAAGTCTGTGGAATGGAGGTGTTCCTTGACTTCACAAAAATAGGAGGGTGGGACATAAGAGTCTGCGACAGCCTCCGCGATGTTGAGGCAGAATTTTGCCTTGGGGGGAGAAGGTCTACGACGCGGATCCTTTTCTTCAAGGTACTGCCCACAAGCTGCCAAGGCAGCTTCTTCCCCAATTGTTTGGGTCCTCCTCGAGGACCCTTAGGGTGGTTCTCAGGGAGCGTACTCCAAAGTTTTGACCCTAAACATTTTTATTAAGACACTTGGGTCACCTCCACTATTTTTAGACCCTAAAAAACACATAAAAACAAGGCAAACATACAACATGAATTTACATATTAAAGACTAGTTTTCGTACGTCTTGGTCGTCCTTGAACGTCTGACTTCAAAACTCCTTAAAACTGACTTCAAAGGCTGCATTTCATTATTTCAACAAGTTATTAACTCATAAATTACATGTGAGGGTCTAGTTCATCCTACTTCAATTTTAGGGTCCTAACAATATTCTCCACTTGGGAACATTCGTTTTCAAATGACTCTTAGACTTTTCAAGGACTCAATGACCCAACTAGCAACTCATAATACATTCAACATTAATAAAACATAATATGCAATGTAACTAACTTACAAGGAACACCAACTTCATATCATTATGCACTAAATGCAACTTAAGTGAGTAGATACTTCATGCACTGGCTCCTAATGCGTCAAACACATAAGTATTTCTCATGTTCGTAGGATTTACTACCTTCTCCTAATCATGACAGGACCTTTACTTTTCTCTCATCAAAAGGCCCAATATGTAATGACATTCAAATCACACATAGGCATGTTCAACATTATAACTCATGACACAAATAAGTAACTCATACTAAATGCACATAAATCATGGGCATGGTAGATCAACTACAATCTTATCATTTATACATAATACCATCTAGGACATACAAAATCACCATGTTTAGTTATGTTCAAAGAGGAATTACCTTATCCTTAACATACTAACATGTCATCATGAAGTTCATATAAAAGCATTCCACAAAGGTCGATTCATTTTAAGGAGAAACTTTCAGTTTATCACCCAAGCATGCTCATACTCCTTTTCTCATGAAGTAAAAATGTAGATCACACCAAACACATCATAACATTTGGAAGTTATTTTCCAAAATTTCTATTTCTTGCATATCACTAGTTTTCATAAACATGCATCATTTAGGGAATTTATTACCATTCATAGGCACACATAATAATATTGGCTAGATGCACGATCACTTATCAAGAGTGATCCTATATTAACACTTCCCAAACAACAAAAAATGACATACTCATAGAGGGAACTTATCTTTTCTCATTTAAAGAAATTCGTCACCTTCATATGGGGCAAAAATACCTCTTCATCAAAAGTGCAATCAAGCACGTTCATTAAACCATCTCATGAAGTCCAATGTGCATTCACCATATTAAGATGCATAACAACATGAGCATCGTAAACCTCATAAAAAATATCTCTTTGCATGCAATAAAAATCTTCCAAAACATGCATAACTTAGTGTCATCAAGGACTTGCATAACATACAGAGAACATGCAACTTATACTCATATGTGAGATTCCAAATCATGAACAAGCTACTAGGAACTCTTTGGTCTCAAGCTTGAGTAAGAATAGAAGGAAAAGATAGGCATATCAACAACCTTACTACTCAACTCATCATCCCTCACTTAGGGTAAACCCATCTTAGAGCAACTTATCTTACCCTAGAGGACTTTAACTTACTAACCTTACTAATAAAGCACAAAATTACCCTTCTTGGGATCAATTTTTTGCAAACACTTTTTAAACATCACCTCATCCACTCTTAAGGAGGAACCATTTCTCACTAAATTTTAACTACACTCCATTAAGTGAGAATTTCAACATATCCAAAATAAGTATCTAAATCACTCCACTTCATATACACCACTCAAAGTGATTCTCAACATGTAGATGTTCAAGGAAACTCAATGTAAGAACATTAAGGGCACTCAAAATGTTACCATCTTGGGCCATTATCCCGTACTTGGGGTGATCATACCCTTAAGACTCTAAGGTCGAGGCAAGTCAAGACTAAACCTCCATACTCCTCACATAATATGATTTTACACCATTGAGGATTTTACTCCTAACATCATAAAAGAACTTACTCGTTCAACATCCATAGGTACCACCCAAGCACCACTATTCCTCCAAGTCCATCACTTAAGGAAAATCATAAGAATTCAAGTTGGGTTATACATCTCAACCACCTATGGTCATAACTAATCCAAAAATTCACCAAATCTCATTTCTCAAGTCAATGATTAGACCATTTCAACCCGTATCATCACTTTTTGTGGAACTTTCCAACCAATCATGTCTACTAACAATCTAAGCACTCTTTTCAAAGAACCATACTTAAAATGAATCTTAAAAGACAACTAACCTCTTTAAAGTTGATCAACATCAATTATCTTCTTCCTACCATGAACCAAGGGGTACATGCATCCCTCTAATTCAACCTTAGACCAAAACATAATCGCACATCTTATGGAATAAAACCCCTTCTTCCCTTCTTAGAGTAAGCCTACACAAGGACTACCATCCTCAGAAGGACAACTAAGAAACATTAATCATATACAAAGCAAACTCTCAACTTTTACAATATATATATATATATATATATATATATATATACATACACACACACACACATCACATTCCTCCAAAACTCCTTAAGTATACACCATAACTTTCTACTATTGCATATAACCATAAAGTAACCCATAATTCAAAAAAAGGACTTCATTTAGCCATAACAATTCTTACGATGCTAAAACTACATCACAACACAATTTCTCAATATAATACCTCAAACTCATATGTCACATATAGCCATAATTGACATCACAACAATATCTTCTAATTCCACCTTCACATATACTCATCTAGTCACAAATCCATAATAAGCATCGAAAATCACCTTTTTCTCCCTCAAACCTTGAGACATCACCCTTCCAAGCAATCACATCTAAAAGACCATCGGACAAAGTAAATAAGAGATAAATCATATAGAGTTAAGCTCTACTAGATGTGGCACTATGAGAATTTGAAACCTAAGACCAATTTTATAACATGGATCTAATACAAAGTTTTTTACGATCGAAGAGCACGCCACAAAAGTAACACGGCGTACTTGACCTCTCGGAGGTCTTATACAAGCCCTTTGCATTCATTCATCGCATTGTCATAAAATTAGCGAAAAATTAAAAAAAATCATGCTATAACACAAGACTAAAATGTTATTTCATCTAAAAACCATCAGTACATAATTAGGACACTAAGTCTCGTCTTGCCATTTTAGACACAACTTCAATAGAATAGGGACATGACCCTTAACAATACAAAATAATATTTCTATACTATTACATGAACTTAAATAAACTTTTGACATGAAGGTCCTTGAATCATTAAGGACACACCTGAACTTGGGAATATAAATCTAAGCTCTTCATTCTAGACAAGGTCCTTTAGAAATCACCACTTACACTTAACATATGAAGATGAAGAAGAATTGTATTAGTACAAGAATGAACTAAGTATGATGATCATGCAAAAACATGCTTTAAAGAGGACATTTAGTTAGAAACCATTAATATAGTTCACACATATCATATTAGACAAAGATACCATTCACAACAACACATAAAGCCACTTATCACATTTAAGAAACATTCCATATTTACAATACATTACTTTTCAATTTTTACCTTAACTTCTTACCTTAATCAATCCTTAAGTAATACTTAGTTCAATGCACGAATAATTGCCCCATTCCACCATTCATACCAAAGTATAACCTTAAACCTTCATCAATTCAATCATAAAACACAACGTTCACACAAGAACCATCATCTAATTCAACCCCAAGTCAAACTAGTGCAATGTGCAATTAGCATCCCTTAATATTATTCACACTTAGTGTTCCTATGAAGTCACCCTATACTAAGCACATCACATTCAATAAGTCATAGCATATGCATTTAACCTTAAATATAAGACTCTCAATTCATATACCTCATATAAGAACCCATTCGTTTATTACATCATAGTCATAATCCTTTTAGTCTTTATGCATATCTCATGAACAATATACAAGTCCATACTATCTAAATCTACTAGTGCAATGTATATGTGAAGCCCCATAACCTCACACATACCAAGTAAACCAACAAGGATATCACAAGCATTACCATTTACTTCATACATCAATATGAAAAGTACAACCAAAACATGCTAACTAAGTAAGACCATCATCATGTATACAAAATGAGACTAACATCATGCATATTAGTTTTAACAAGTATGTTAACACTATAATGCCAGGCATAAGATATATATGTATTCTTGGCAAGTAGGATGCCCTCCTTTCAGTGTGAGAGGATGACACCGAATTTTATGTTTAGCTCACATGGTCTATGTCAGCTATGACAAAGTTTCCTGATTGTAAAATGAACAATGGAAGTAAGAAAACGAACACTAACTAAGAGTACCTAAGAGATGTTACCTAGTGTAGGTAAGGTAATGAGACTTTACCTATACATTGCATAAGTAGGTCTTAAAGGGATTCTAGGGGGGTTCTTTATGTATATGTATGTGCGCGCGCACACACACACACACACACACACACACACACACATATATATATATATATAATTAAGGAACTAGGAGGTTGTTACTAAAAACACTCTTTATGATAATTTACATTGTAGTTTCCACATCATGAGAACATCAGGTGAACCTCCGTTCCTTTGTGAAGGAACACATCTCATTTTCAAATTCACTCGGTGCTAAGCTAACTTCCCTTTTTAAAGAGCCTTTAAGTCTTTATTAAATATTTGTTCATAAGATATTCCTTAAAGGTTTAATCCCTTTTATAAAATGTACATAGCTCATAGGTTATATGATGAGAATGTCGTTTCATCAAAACCAACATAATGTGAGAATGTCCTTTCACAAAATCATAACACTTATGACATAGTCTAGTTTGGAGTACAATTGAGGAAACCTTTAAAGAGACTCTCATTCACAAGATTATCACTAACATCCTTCATTCATATATTCATGTGTGTGTTTACATCTATGAGAATTCTTTCACACAAACACCTTTAGACAATACATGTTCATACTTCATTCGTCATATACTTTTCATGCATAATAATATATAAAGGTGAATATGAGAATTATGCTTTCAATTGACATCATAAATATGACATTCTCATAGTTATGCATGGAGTTGGTGTGCATATTGGTCCTCATGATCACACAATGGCAACAACATTGTTATTGAGGAAACCATCCTTCAAAGGATAACAACACATTACAATATCCCCAATTAATGAAAAACTCACATATAAATCATTTAGGGACTATAGACCACACACCCACATTTCATAATAGGAGATAAGAGCACATTCAACATTGAATAGACAACTCCTAATATGTAAAAGATCACACATTCATTTAAGGTCATATAGGTAGGGGACATTCTACAATAGTATTTATCACAATCAAGCATGTAGATCATAACCTTATCCTACAATCCTTATTGACATTATACTTTACATTATCAATACACCTAAATCATGATACTAACATTGAGCACTACAAACATAACCTTCATAGTCATGATCATTATAATAACAATTCACTTTACATCTATTTCCCTCAAGTCCATGATCACAATATGTATACATAGAGAAGAAGTGAACACCGCCACCATATATATATATATATATATATATATATATATATATATATATATATATACTAATTCTCCAAGCCATGGTCATTATAGATCAATCCTCAAAATTCATAATCAATAGCTAAAGATAGTAATAACATTCGACAATATATCACAATCTAAGGATAATTCCATTAACATCTAGTCAAGATCACTAAACTCACTTTATAGGCTAAATTGAGAGATTAAGGAGATCATCGATTCGTCAAGGAATTACATTGGAAAACATCTTTAAAACCTTGAATAAACATCAATTTATTATATTTGACAATGAACCCATGTATAGATTGGAAATTGGGAAATTTGATCTTAATATTTGAAAATCTTTGATAGAACTATTTCAATGAAAGGTTATCCAAGGATCAAGGGTTATCAGACCTTATTGATTGAAGATTCATGAAATTGGCAAAGAAATCAGTTAAAAATCCATCTTCTAGCTTGAGCTTGAGCTTGGCCTCCAATGGGGTTTTGAGAGAATTTTGGAAGAGAGGAGGATTTTGGATTTTTGATTTCTCATTGGGTAATTGTATTTTGATATTGGAATGGGGGTAAATATGACACAGAAATAGTTTATATAATATCCTTAAAGTTCCCAAAACACCCTTGCATCATTTGGACTTAAAAATAACCGTCCAATTTGATTTTAACTGAAGCAGGTAACGTTGGGGAACAAGTTCGTGACACGGAGGTGTTCCCTGACTTCAGAAAGATAGAAGGGTGGGATAGAAGAGTCCGCGACAGCAGAATTTTGCCTTAGGGCGAGCAGGTCTGCGACCCGGAGCCATTCCCTCAAGGTACTATCCACAAGCTGCCAAGGCAGCTTCATGTCCAATCATTTGGGTCCTCCTCGAGGATTTTTAGGGTGGTTTTTAGGGAGTCGTACCTAAACGTTTTGACCCTAAACATGTTTATTAAGACACTAGGGTCACCTCCACTAATTTTAGACTCCAAACAACACACAAAAACAAGGAAACATACATGTACACTAGTAAACAAAAGACTAGTTTTCGGACGTCTTAGTCGTCTTTTGACATTTGACTTCAACACTCTATAAAACTAACTTCAAAGGCTTCATTTCATTATTTAAACAAGTTATTAAATCATAAAACTCATGTGAGGCTCTAAATCACCCTAATTCATTTTGAGGGTCCTAACACAAACCTTTGAAAAAGGAACAATCTTTTAGAAAGATCACAAGCTTTCATAAAAGTCACAACCTTTCTAAAAGTCGCAACTCTTCATACAAGTCGCAACTTTTGTTAAAATTCTTAACTCTTAATAAAAGTCACAACTCTTCATTTTTCATTCACATCTTTTAAAATACAATACCCCCCCCCCCCCATGATTGGGGAATGATTCCAAGACAAAGACATAGACAAGTATGTGTACTTTACAAGCAATAATTAGTTGAATTTCGATAAGTGGTTTTCCCTTGGACTTTACGTAGTGAATATATGTCAGATATACTTGGTCAATCGATAGATGCTATATCTTTGAACCGTCGAGCTCTGGTGTATACCTAGACAACCGTATGTCACCCAATTAACCCTTTACCATTTATGGTTCTTACAGTTATGTCCGTTTCATCCATGAACACCTCATTGTTTCATGAGTGTATAGAGAATAGAATTTTGACCATAATTCTCTTTGAAGCGTCTTACATTATACACTAACATATGTGATTTCTAACCGTGTTGTCACGTAGATACACTATTTGGTCAAATCTACCAAACTTAGCAAATCATTAAAAACATTAAGTTTAATTAACTAATTAACAATCCTTAATGTTGTATTCTTGTTCTTTAGCATTTTCTTCATCGTGAGAATGGATTGAGTTGGTTGATAATGTCGAACTGTGAGTCACAACTTTGTTTTTCTTAATGAATCTAGCTTTTGGGATCTCTAGTCTGCTAGATAGAGTTACAACCATGATGACTTGTCCTAAGCCTTAAACCCATTCCCTTATATAATATTTAAAATTTCTCTCTAGTTAGGCCTTTTTGTAAGTGGATCCGACACATTATCCTTTGACTTTACATGGTTAATTCTGATAATTTCACTAGAGAGTAGTTTTCTAATGGTATTATGTTGATTTCCTATATGATGAGACTTTTTTTATACATCATGCTCCATGCCCTACCAATTGTATCTTGACTATCAAAGTGTATGCATATTGATGCCA
The DNA here is from genome assembly GCF_036512215.1 of Solanum lycopersicum. NCBI lineage: Eukaryota > Viridiplantae > Streptophyta > Magnoliopsida > Solanales > Solanaceae > Solanum > Solanum lycopersicum. The sequence continues at coordinate 39,769,048 of NC_090810.1, forward strand.
ATGGTTTCGAAAAAAAAAGAATATCTATCAAGAAATTTCAGAGTCTTTCAACTTATTCACCGACATTACCTAGAGTACCTAGCTTAGAGATCATTGTAGAGTTAGCGATACATATTATTTTTGGGAAAATTTTCAAGAGACTGCTCCTCTACCAAGATTAAATACCTATCCAGTCGTGAATTTTACTTCATTGTTCGGTGATCCAATTTATATCACCATATACTTTCAATACTGCTGGATATTGTTAAAATACAAGATGTAGTTTTGAGTATTTCTTAAATACTCCAAAACTCTTTTCATTGTCATCCAATGAGTTTGATTGGGATCACTCGTGAACCGACTCAGTTTTTTAATGGCACATGTTATATCTGATAGCGCACACTTTGTGATATACATCATACTTTCTAATAATCTAACAGAATTCAATTGTGAGTCACTTTCGTCTTCACTCTATTGAAATGCAAAACTCAGATTTATTGGAGACTTGACAATATTGAAATTCAAACATTTGATTTAGTCAAATACCTTTTCAATGCAATGAGACTGTGACAATGCTAAACATTATGGAGTTCTAGGATTCTTATACCTAAGATCGCATCAGCAACTCCAAGATTCTTCATATAAAACTTGCTTTCTAGCATACATGAATAGAATTTATTTCATTAGCGTCTCAATTGATGATCAACATATCACCAATATACGAACAAAACAATGACCTTGTCATTTTAATGTGAACACATTTATCACTTCCATCATTCTTAAATCCATTTACCAACATGGTTTGGTTAAATTTCTTATGTCATTGTTTGGGTGCATGTTTTAGTCCATAATGTGACTTAATAAGTTTGCACACTTTTTGTTCTTTACTAGGAACCAAAAAACCTTTGAGTTGTTCCATGCAAATTTCTTCCTCCAATTAAGTATTTAAGAGAGTTGTTTTTACATTCATTTGATGAATTTGGAGGTCATATACCACAACTAATACAATTAACATCCAAATGAATGTAAATCTAGTTACTGGCGAGTATGTGTCAAAAAGATCAAGACCTTGCTTTTTTGTCTTGCTTTATAATTGTCAACAGTTCCATCGACTTTAATTTTTCTTTGGAGGATTCACTTAGAACATTCCTGGAGGAAGATCAACCAACTTCAAATAGGATTATTAAGATTGAACCAAGCTCACTATTGACACCATCTTTCCAAAAAAATGAGTCTACAGAAGACACAAGAAATGTTACTGAATCATATTCGAAGGAAGTGGATGTCTATTTATATTTACTATGCCTTTGAATCTCTTTATTAAGTTCATTCTCATTTTGTTCTTTCCAAGGTTGTTCAGACGTTTTATTAGACTACTCAAGTCTAATTTTTCGGTCCATATTCTTAGGTCCTATTCTAATCCTTTTAGGAATAGGAACTTGGACTTTGGCTAGACACCCCCACACTTTGAAATATTTCAAGTTGAATTTTCTTCATTTCCATTTCATGTGGAATAGATTGTGTTCTAAACAAACAATTTTTTTATTGCGTTTCTTCATAAAAAGACAAAACTTTTTGTTGTTCCCTTTTGCAGTAAGTATAGTTCACCCACATAAGTTTTGTAGTAAACCTGAACTTAAAAGTAGTGCAACCATCATTTCCTTCAAAGTTCGGTTTTATCCCCATTAGATTGATGTTAATAGGGCAGTAGTTTGATGGATAATTCTGCTTTTCAAACATATTTCTGCAAAATGAGATTTATACTCTCCACTCCTATCACTTCTTATCTTTTTTCCAACCGATTTTCAACTTCAATATATATTGTCTAGACGTTTCTATTGTTTTATCCTTACTATTAAGAAAATAGACATAGTTATTTCTAATGTAATTGTCAATGAAAGTTATGAGATACTTTTTTCCACCATGAGATGATGTTGACTTCATATCACAAATGCCAATGTAAGTCAATTCTAAGGAATTAAAATTTCTTTCAAGAGGTTTGTAAGAATGCACATCATACTTAGATTCCACACAAATGTAATTGACATGTCCCAAGTGTTCATGTCACAAACAGTTTGACTCAAGAAAGTAAGAACAAATTAAAATATTAAGTTTTAAAAGCTCTCCGCGGGGTAGATTTTTCTCACAAATATTTGTTCCTATTTCTTATAATTTTGTGTGATACAAATATTATTTAGAGTCATCACATTGTAAAATATCCTTTTTAGAAGGAACTTTCCATAACCTTCTATTTGATTGTTATAGAACTACCATGAACAAAGTTTCATCGGTCCAATAAGGTCAATATAATTCAAATATTTCTTTTACAAAACATGACAAATGACTATTCACCAATATTCATGTCTATACAAATTAGTTGTATCTAATAGACATATCTTTTTTGAAAAATCACAACATTTCAAGTGACAATTTTCCATAAAAGAGCACAACTATTTTAACAGTATACATATAATTTGGTAGTTTCTTACTAGTCATGCCATATACTAGTAAATGAGAAACTCAACAACCACAATATCAAATATACTCTAAGAATTTTGTAGGTTTAACATAATACAAAAGTAATTTCATATCTTATTCTCCAAAATAAATTTGACACTAAGTCTAATTTTTTTTGTCACAAGCAAAAAAAAATAACACATTTTAAATATGATCTCAAAAATATATTTTGAGTATTTGAAAATAGTTTTTCACAGTTTTTCCAAACTACAGAAATGTCATCGCATAAAACCTCTTTTGGACATATTACTCTACGATAAAATTATAATGCTTCAATTCTCTTTGACAATCTTTTCATAGTGTAAAAGTTCATTCCCTCACTACTAGAAATTAGGCCTACGACAACAGATTTTTCAACAACACTTAAGCCACTATTACTATAGATGGTCTATTGTAACGGTTTGAGCCATTGCCAAAAGGATTAGATATTATTGCTACGACTAATTAATAAAGCCGTTACAATTGTGTGAAAACCGTTGCAATATGCCCTTTATATTGCAACAGTTACTGTTATCGTTGCCATAAAGTAATCTATGACAGAATTTATTGTGAATATTACTCTATTGGAACAATTCTATATTACATCCCTCCATAATTTCCCTCTATTATTTTCGCTGACCCCGCCAAAAATTTTCATTTTATTTAATTATTAATTAATTTTTTTAAGTAAAATTATTTCTCTTTATCAATAGAAATTATACAAACATTTCCACAAGCTAGCAGAACGTACAAGCTCCTTTCCTAATTTCTCTTCCTATCTTCTCTTTCTCTTTGACCTAATTACCACAAGAAGAAAACGTATAGGAGCTTAGCAGAAGAAGGACGATGGAAGATTGAAGTTGTGGATCTCAGTAGAAGTGGAACGATGGAAGATGGTAAGTTGTTCTTCTTGTCTCTGATTTTAGGGCAGACATAAACCCATTTTTTTCTTCAAATCTGAACTCGTTTCTCTCTTTAAACCATCTCTAAAATCTAATGAAATGGATGGTTGTATGTTTTCTTGTAAAATCTAAGATAATGGAGGTTCTCTTCTTCAATCTTTAAGGTTACAACTAAATAAACTATAAGTTTTAACTTTTGAGGTTTTGTTCTTGAATCTCTTCTTTTATCTTTAATATTTGGGTGTGGTTAGTGTATGTGAAGTATTTCTCTTTTGTGGGTTTTTTTCATTAAGTTGTAGCTATTGTGGGTTTAATGTTTTGTTGGATTTATGTTGAAATTCATTGTTCTAGACCTATTTAACTTGAAATTGATGTTGTATTTCTTGTCCATGAGTTATTCAAGTTGAACTTTGGGTCTCTAATTTATTGGATTTCAAGTTGTAATTTTCTGAGTATGAGCAGTGCTACTGTTTTTGTTGGGTATTTGATTCAATTATCAGAGTTGGATAATTATAGAGACAGACTGAGTTTGGCTACTATTCTTACTAGAAATTGTTGTGAAATCGAAGGAAATAGAGGGTTGCAGGTTTGCTTGTGAAAAATGAGAAGTTTTTATGTTCTTTTCTTCAAAAACTGAAGGTTCTGTTCTGAAATTTTTGAGGTTATAGTTGAAGAAACTTCATTTGAACTTTCGAGATTTTGTTCTTGAATCTCTTCTTTTGTCTTTAGTATTTGGATGTTTTTTTTAGTTTAGTGTAGTAATGAACTTGGCAGAGAATCTCACTAATCAAATTGTAGTGTATAGTATCACAGCAAGCTCCTAGTTCAATATATGGGCAGCTTCCTTGGCAAGAACTCTTTCCTTGGCCTTGGTTCTGGCATGTGACTTAGAGCCCATGATATCACCACCCGACTTCTTCCTGTTCTCTTGAAGTTAGCCTCAATGGCCTTCAAAATTCTGCTGAACTACATTTTGTCCTCATACTTCACAGTTGTCAAACACAAGGCTGAAGCAGTTTTCTTATGCACGATCGATCCTAAACGAGCTTTTCCCTTCACAATGCATTAAAAATTTCCATCTTTCTGCATAGCGTAGGAAGCTAGACAACCAACTTTATTGGGTCCACGTCATGAGCAATCACTACCAACGGAGCTTTGTTCTGCTCAATAAGATAAGTGATGTGCTTAAGCACATGCTTCACAATAATGGGTTTCTTTGTTTCAGGAGTCTTTCCTTCTTCTTCAGCTTGAGCCCCTTTGTGAATTAGTATTTGGATGTGGTTAGTGTATTTGATGTATTTCTCTATTTGTGGGTTCTTTTTCATTAAGTTGTAGCAATTGTTGGTTTAATATTTTATTGTATTTATGGTTAAATTGATTGCTGATCTAGACCCATTTAAATTGAAATTGATGTTGTATTTGTTGTCCATGAGTTATTCTATTTGTGGGTACTAAAATGTGCTACTGGTTTCACACAAATGTGAAAGGAATTGAATATTATAGTAAGTTCTTCTTGTTTGTAATTTCAAGTTGAACTTTGGGCCTCTAATTTAGTGGATTGCACATTAAAATTTTCTGAGCAGGGCTATTGATTCTGTTGTGTTTTAATCTGATTTGAGTAATGAACCAGTGATTTAACAAGACATACTGGTAACAGTTCTCAAAAATGACTTATTTGTCTGCATCTTTATTTTCTCTGTTTACATATGTTGTTTTATGGGTATTTGATTTAATTATCAGAATTGGATAATTATAGAGACATACACTGTGTTTGAGTATTCTTTTCTCTAGAAATTGTTGTGGAATCGAAGGAAATGGAGGAATGAAGGTTTGCTTGTGAAATCTTGATATTTTTTTCTTCAACAATTGAAGGTTCTGCTCTGACATCTTTGAGATTATAGCTGAAGAAACTTCAAGTTTGATCTGTTGAGGTTTTCTTCTTTAATCTTTTTTTCTTCCTTTAATCATTGAGGTGTAGTTAGTGTATTTGATGTATTTCTCCATTTGTGGGTTATTTTTCATTAAGTTTTAGCTACTGTGGGTTTAATGTTTTGTTGGTAGTAATGGTGAAATTGATTACTGTAGACATATTTCTCTTGATATTGATGTTGAATTAGTTATTTCATGGGTTCAAATAAAAGCTATGTAATGCTTGTTGTAAATTGAATTGTGATTGCAATATGTTTAAACTACATATTTTCCATGTACATTTTGAATGTTTGTTCCTGTGTAATACATTGCTGTATTTTTTATTTCATAGTTTATCATAAATTTGATTCTTTTTATCTGTTTGTGTCACTAGATATCAATGGATAATATAGATAGAAGTTGGATGAGTATGAGACAATGGAGTGATAAATATAATAGTGGAGTGAATAATTTTTTTAATAAGGCATTTCAACGAGCTTCAAAAGGCAATGAAAGTTATGCCCTTGCAAAATATGCATCAATCGTTATTGGCATTACAAAAATGTGGTGGAGGATCACTTGATTGTAAATGGATTTGTGAATGGATACAACAAATGGATTTTTCACGGGGAGAGAGTTTCCTCATGAAATACACAATTTTCATGAAGCCATGATGATATTGATGGACTACTTCATGACACATTTTGAAATATAGAGGGTGAAACAAGTCATGGTGAAGGAGAGAGAGAAGATCTATCTGAAGATGCAAAGAGATTTTTAAAATTAATGGATGAAGGGAAAAAAGAGTTATATCCAGGGTGTGAGAACTTCATTATGTTGAGTTTCATCATTCGGGTATACTTGCTAAAATTCCTACATGGGTTGAGTAATGTGGCTTTTACTGATCTGTTAGACTTGTTAAAAGAAGCATTCCCTTTGCTCAACTGCCCGACTCTTTCAATAAATCTAAAAAAATGATAAAAGATTTGGGTATCGACTATTACAAAATACATGCATGCCTTAACGATTGCATGTTATTTTGGAATGAAAATGCAGAGAAAGATAATTGCTCTGTGTGTGGCTCTTCTAGATGGTCAAATGAGGGTGATGACACGACAAATGCAACCTCTAAAACACCAACAAAGATTTTAAGGTACTTAGCTTTAAAGCCTAGGCATCAGAGAATGTTTATGTGTCCTAAAACAGCTGTTGAAATGAGATGGCATGATTCTGAATGACCTAATGATGGGAATTTGAGGCATCCTGCTGATGGAGAAGCTTGGAAGGATTTTGATTCTATGCATCCAAACTTCTCAAATGATCCTCGTAATATTCGATTGGGGCTTTCAAGTGATGGTTTCATTCCATTTCGAACCATGAGCATTTCCCATAGTATCTGCCTGTTATGTTGATGAAATATAATTTATCACCGTGGATTTGCATGAAGCCAGAGTATACGATGTTGTCAATGATCATTCCAGGGCCATCATCTCCTAGACAAGATATAGATGTGTACCTACAATCATTAATTGCTGAATTGAAGGAACTATGGGAATTTGGGATAGAAACATATGATGCTCATACAAATTAAACATTTCAAATGTGTGCAACTTTATGTGGAAAATTAGTGATTTTCCAGTGCTATCAATGCTTTCCGGATGGAGTACTAAGGGAAAATTAGTGTGCCCCACATGTAACTACGACACATGTTCTCAATATCTCAAACAGAGTCGTAAAATGTGTTACTTAGGTCATCGGGCTTTTTTGCCTCGTGATCATCCATTTAGAAGAGACAAAAAATCTTTTAATGGAGAGGAGGATCATAGACCTACACCTACATCCTTGTCGGGCATAGAAGTGTTTGAAGAGTGGGTTGATTTTGATAATGTTTTTAAAAAGGCCAACAAGAAAAGATGTCGAAATAATGAGGGTTCATGGAAGAAAAGATCTATCTTTTTTGAATTACCATATTGGAAACATAATAAGTTGAGGCACAATCTTGATATGATGCATATTGAGAAAAATATATAGTTTGCTTGGGACTTTATTAGATATCCCAGGAAAGTCAAAAGATCACATTAATTCTCATTATGACTTGCAATAAATGGGGATACGAAAGGAGCTTCATCCAAGGAAAGATAATACAAATGGAAAAGCTCATTTAGCTAAATCTTGTTTTACCATAAAGCCAGAAGAAAAATGATTATTTTGCACCGTCTTAAAAAATGCAAAATTACCAAAAGGATTTGCCTCAAACATATCAGATCGTGTGGATGTGGGTGAGATGAAAATATCAGGGTATAAAAGCCGTGATACTCATTTTATAATGCATTACTTGATCCAAATTATGGTTCGAAAAGGATTGCCGAAGAATGTTTCATTAGCCTTGATTAGATTGGGGAACTTCTTTAGAACCTATATGCAGTAAGGTTATAAGGCGAGCAGATCTTGAGCCAATGCAGATTGAAATCAAAGAAATTGTATGTGAGTTTGAAAAGATTTTTCCTCCATCTTTTTTTGATATAATGGAACGTTTGCCTGTACATTTGGTTGATGAAATTAGAATGGGTGGTCCAATTCATCTTCGGTGGATGTATTCCAGTGAGAGAAAAATGTGTAAGTTCAAGGGTCTTGTTCGTAATCGACGTTATCCAGAAGGTTGTATAGCAAAAGGGTTTGATGTTGAAGAGTTCTTGATCTTTGGTTCGAGATACCTACATTATGGAGTGAAGACACCATTCAGTAGGTACCGAACTGAGTATGACGAGGTTTTTGAAAAAGAGGGAGATGATTTGTCCCTTTTCTTCCTAAGCTTGGGCATCCAGTTGGAAATGGAAAGACTTTTACCATGGATCTAGAGTTATCTAGTGAAGTATATCGATATGTTCTCTTCAATACTGGTGATGAAGAAGTGCAAGAATTTATCAAGTAAGATAAGAACAAATTAATTATATATAAATTTAAACTTTATTTTTTTAATTATGACAAGTTCATTTTTTTTTAATTATGACAAGGCACTTAAAACTTTAATTATAAATGTTGATAGTCAAACTTGAATTATTCATACTTGCAGGGAGCATAAGATGTTAATTGATAGTAATATTAGATCAAATGCATGGACAAGAGCAAAGAGTCATAGTCAGAAATTTGTCAAATGGTTCAAAGAGAAAGTTAAAAATGTTAAAGTGCCTAATCAGTTAAGATGACTAGCTAAAGGGCCTAATAGAGTGGCAACCAAAATATATAATGCATATTTCATAAATGGATACCGATTTCATACATTAAAACGTGATTACTCATGCAAGTCTCAAAATAGTGGAGTGACTTTATCAGCGACAACTGATAGTTTTTCTAGTGCTCGAGATTAGAATCCCATTGATGAAGAGGTTATATATTATGGGGCTATTCAAGATATCATTGAGGTTGATTATTACAATTGTTTTAGTGTGTACTATTTAGATGTGATTGGTTTCATCATAATGAAGTAGATTAATATGGGTTAACTCGTGTGTACTTCAACAAATTACGAGGTACAGATGACCCTTTTGTGTTGGCGTCTCAAGTGCATCAAGTATTTTATGTGGCGGATCCAATTGAGAAGGATGTTTATTATGCAAGGAATAAAGTGCCTATTGATTTGTATGACTCGGAGGAAGAAAATTGTCTTAATATTGGAGATAATTGAGAGAGCCAAGTGAAGACATTGGTCCCTCATATAGATTATCCGATGTTGACATGGGATGGTCAAGAGACGATGTTCCTATTGATGTTGTTGATATGTCATCTAATGCTCAATTTTCAGAGGATACAACTATGGGAACGTCGGAAGAGGAGGATGACCATGATGATACAGATTGGGATTGGATGTATGCGGATGATTAATAAAGCACAAGTTGTGCAGAAAGAAGTGCCATAAGCACCTATGAATTCTTCCACTGTAGTAGCACAAGTTTCAGAGGAACAATTTCAACATGTTCCAAGAGAATCTCCTATTGTAGAGGCCCGTGATATACAAGACCAAGTGGATCAACAAACACAGAATTCAAAAGAAAATGACCTATCATGAGAACTAGGTAAAAACATATAAATTCACTTCTAAATTTTTTAAATGTACTGAAATGTAAAATCACTTAACATTGTTTATATGTTGTTTAACTTTGCTTCGTATATTGTAGGCCCTGTAACTAAAAAAAAAAGAGGTAGTACAGTAATGCAAAGTGTACATGGGCGAAACGAGCGTAAGTTGGTTGTGTTGAATAGGTATAATCAACCCATTGGTCCTACTAATAACATGTTCCAAGAGAATCTCCTACTGTAGAGGCACGTGATATACAAGACCAAGTGGATCAACAGACACAGAATTCAGAAGCAAATGACCTATCATGAGAACTAGGTAAAAACATATAAATTAACTTCTAAATTTTTAAATGTACTGAAATGTAAAATCAGTTAACATTGTTTATATGTTGTTTAACTTTGCTTCATATATTGTAGGCCCTGTAACTCAAAAAAAGAAAAGAGGTAGTACAGTAATGCAAAGTGTACATGGGTGAAAAGAGCGTAAGTTGGTTGTGTTGAATAGGTACAATCAACCCATTGGTCCTACTAACGCTGTTGTAACAAAGTTGGGGAGTTTTCTTGGAACCTTGGCAAGGAATGCGATGCTTTGTCCTCTAAACATTCATAATTGGAAGAATATGGACACAAAAGATGATTTGTGGGACTATAATCTAGTTTGAGTTCCTGCATTTCCAATTTCAGTTATAAACATTTCATACTTTTTACTAATATAAAGAACAAATTACAGGAGAAATATGATATTCCGAAAAGTGCAAAACTGTGGGCTTTGGATGGAATTAAGAATGCTCGGAGGAAGTATAAGAATGACTTGTATCGAAAACATTGTATAAGAACGACTTGTATCGAAAACATTATAAGTCATATGATAATGATGATCTTCGAATGGAAAATAAGCCCAAAGATGTTTCAGAATTTGATTTTAAGGATTTTTTCAAATATTGGGCCTCTGAAAAATTCAAGGTTAGATTTATATTTTAAGTTCTTATTGACTCATTTTTTTTGTTTTTGATTCAATTTTAAGTTTACGTATAATTTACAGACTCATTTATTACAGAAAATGAGTGAAAGAAATACCAAAAATCGAAAACAATTGATGAATCCACATACTGCTGGTAAAACAAGTTTTGCTGTGAGACGCAATAATTTGGTACCGTTCTTGTGTTAATTATTAAATATGAACTTGTTGCCTTAAAAGATTTTTAATACCAACTCTATGTAATTAGGAAAAGGAGAAGGAAAGTCCCGACGAGGTGTCATCTAAAGAATTTTTTGTGGCTACAAGATCAACAAAACCTGATCGAGTATACAAGGACTCCAACAAAGATACAATCAGTAAAATTGTATGAATTTTACTAGGTTATAAGGTTGTTAAGATACATTATTTGTTCTTAAATACATGATTTTGAATTTGATTTGCATGCTGAAATGGAGAAACTGCAAGGTCAACAGAGAGAAGATGACGATAAATCATTTGATGCTTTTACATCAGTCATGGGAAAGGAACACCCAGGGAGTCTGAGATTGTATGGACGAGGAGTTACCAAAACTAGTTTGAAAAGGAAAGCGCTCTCTGAACCTTGTTCAACTTCTAATGATGAGAGGATGGAAAAAATGGAGGAATTAGAAGAGAGGATGCATCAAAGGATGTTGGAAATATTAGAACAACAAAAAGAAGCTATACACCAAGAAGTTACAAATGATATTCTTGGACGACTTAAGTGTATGTACCCAGGACTTCAATTAAATGCTGCACATTGGCCTCATTGGGTGCTCAATCACCATAAGAAGATATGCAACTGTTAAATCATCAATCTTCTAGCAAAAACAATCAAGGTATGAAAGTTATTGTTTTTCTTCTTCTTCACTTCCACAGTAGCTTGGCTTGAATGTGTTGCCTATGTCTATATATTGATGTTGTTTCTGGACTATTTCTATGACTATCTGAATGTGCCTCCTATGTCTATGTATCAATGTTGTTTTTGGACTGTTTCTGTGACTGTTTGAATGCGTTGCCTATGTCGATGTGTGAAAGTTGTTTCTCGACTATTTCTGCAACTGTTTGAATGTGCTGCAATATATGTCTATGTATCAATGTTGTTTCTGGATTGTTTGTGCGATTGTTTGAATTGCTGCCTCTTTCGATGTATCAATGTTGTTTCTGGACTAGCACAAGTGTGGCATGAATTAAAGTATTGGACTATTTCTGCGACTTTAGAATCTGGATCCAAAATAGTTGCTTTTGCTGAAAGTCTGTATGATGTTCTGTACGATGTTATGGAAAGTTATAACTTGTGTGCTTGCTGTGTGTGTATGTGTGTGTGTGTGTGATTTATGATGTTTTTTTAGTATAGGATCCATTTCCAAGTATAGTACAGGTTTTGGAACTTCATGTAGGTTCATTGTGTTGTCTTTTGATACTTTTTTCGTGGTAGTAGATTGTTTCTTTCTTGTCTTCGTTATAAGTGGTAACATGCATTTCTTTATCTGTTGAGTGGAGTTTTCAGATTTGGATTTCCCTTTTGAGTTTTCTTTCTTCTTTCATTTTAAGGTTTGATCAAAATGTGATGAATAGGAGAAGATAGTTATGGATCTCGAAGTCCTTTCAACGATTTCTACTTCATGTACTAAACTCATGCATTTTCTTCTGTTAGGACCAAATCCTTTGTATAAAAGAGAGTATTATGGGACCAAATCCTTTCTACTTCAAGAACTGATCAAGATATCTTTTTTCTTTTCATTTTATTGAAATTTACTACTGATGAGTCTTGTGAGATTCTTGAGTTTTTCAATATATATTAGAAAATTTGCTTCCAGCTCATGTTCTTTAAGCAATGAAATTGAGTACTTTAATTTTATTCCCTCTCATCCATAGCCTTACACTTACTCTTATCATATTCTTCAGTTTTCTTGAGATTATTTTTATGTTATTATATTGTTTTGTTGAAGAATGATACTATTAATGTAAATTACAGTGTTAACTTTTGTCCCTTGCTGTTAAATTTCCTTACTCTGGAAATTGTTTGGTATACTTTGGTCCTTTGTTTTGTCCCTTAATAAACTTCTAATTATGGTTTTTATAGGTGGAGAAGATAACCAGGAGGAGGAGGATGAAAGTAGTAGTGATGAAGACCTTACTTGATATATTTGAGACTTAATTTTGTTAAGCCGGAGGATGATGAAAGCATTAGAATCTTATTAATTTAGATCAATTCTCTTTTGTTTCTTTTCATTTTGAGTCTTTTGTTAAGAAACACTCTTTTGTTTTAATATCTATTAGTATGGAAGTACAAATACTGTTTTGTTTTGGTATATTTTACTTTTATGGATATTGTGACTAGGATATTTCAAATTATATATATATATATATATATATAATTTCACTATATATAATTTGTCTTTTCTTTTCATGATTTGATTTACAGAACTTTTTATAAATTGTTGATTTCGCGTTTGGGAAAATCAATATATTCATATAGATTAGTTACAATAGAAAATAAAACTGTTGCAATATCAATAACAATTGTTTCCATATTATTTAAAAAAGTGTTACCAATATGAAGAAGTTATTGCAACGGACTCTATTGCAACACTATCTAACAGTTACCACAACTCCACAGTTCTTAACAGTTACAATTGTTGTAATATTATAGTGCCTATAGATGAAAGGAAAAATGTTGCAATAGAGGCTCCAATAGCAACAGTTTTGAAAACCGTTACACTACCAGTTACAATAGAGCTATAGTAACGCGAGCAGATGAGACGGTTCACAAACGTTGTTGTAGCTCTATGGCAACAGTTTGTTGTCCTATTGCAACACATACGAAACTGTTGTCGTAGGCCTAATTTCTAGTAGTGCCTAAAAGTACCTATTCCAAGCACAAAATCACACACTTTTAAGTCATTGGTCTTTCCCCCCCCCCCCCCCCCCCCTATTACAGTTAGACATACCACTTAGTATTTAGAATACTAATAATAAGGACAAATTTTTTTGTATAATTTGTTTCTGTGTAGCAATGAAGTTTGTAGATACCTAAACGTACAACCAATTGCATAGTCCAATTTATCATTGTAGAAAACTATAACAGTTTTTAATCTACAACAATTAGACACAATCAAATTCACAAGGAGTACAAAACTACAAAAAAAAAATTTCTGCAAACAGAATAAAACATGTTCTTAGATTATCACATAAAAATATTTTTCTTTTCAAATAGTTTTTCAACTATAACATTTTAACATACTATTTTAATTTATCAAACAAAAATATGCATATCTCATTCTGCAAACTAGTGAATTTTAGACACAACACTATTTACCAAAGAAAATTCATTGAAAAAACATACGAATTGCAGAACATTTTTCAAAAACACACATGATAAATATCAAAACTGTTAACCTTTAGAAACTATTTTGCTCCTTAGATAAATTATAAGAAGGTTACCTGTAATCTTTAACTGGAATACCTTTGCTTATTCTAGCAGATTCTCACTTTGACCTTGCTAAATAAATATCGAATTCATGAGAACTAGTACATTGATCTTTAACTTCCATGATCTGTTTCCCTCAATCAGTAGAATACAAGAAATACCAATAGTACAATAATTTCCTTAAGATTGTTGTTCATCTTGTATTCCTAAGATACTTAGAACAAAACTTTGAAGAACTTGGTAAGAAACAACAAAGTTTAAAGAATATTTCACAACTAAAAATTAAAATAAGTAGAAATAATAGAATCAGAAATAGATTAGAAACAAATACAAAATATTTTTCTTAAAGAAGAAAATTGATCCTACTGAATGCAACTTACTCACAGGTGTATTGGTACCGAAAATCACGGTGTCAACGAACCATTCAACGGCAGTAAGTTACACTTAGAATACTAGATTTAGTAATATTAAAAGAAGTCCAAAAAAATTGGTTCTTAAAAAGAGAGGAAATCCCTCACTTTATAAAAAACAAAGGATAGTGTGAAAATGTCGTGACTTATCGGAAATGTCACAAACCTTTGGAAAAGTTATTCAGAAATATCACAACCTTTTATAAAAGTCACAATTTTTCATAAAGTCGTAACTTTTCATAGCAGTCGCAACTTTTATGAAAAGTTGCAACATTTCTTAAAAGTCGCAACTCTTCATAGAAGTGGCAACTCTTCATTTTTCATTCACATCTTTTAAAACCTAACACAAATTGTTTTAAAAAAAATTGTATACTCAAACATTGATATAAAGTAGTATCACATAAACTGCAGGAGTATTATTTTTCTTTTACCCAATAAATCTGGGGTGCTACTTAAAATAGAGAAAGTCAAAGTCTAACTTGAGAATGTTATAACACTGTGGCTAGGGCTGCTTTCATCCTACGCGTCCTTCCTAGTGTATCGGAGATATGAAACGAGCGCCCCAAAAAAGAACGGAAACTTGATTGGTATATTCTATAGTACTGAGTTCATTAGTCATATATAGTTAAGGAGGATGGGGTCAACCTCTTTCTTGACCCGTGACCTCAGTGTTTCACTGATATACAACAACCTATCCTGAAAGACCACTCTTTCGGGTAATAGTTGATATAATGATATTCCAACAATTTTGTCCAACTTCTCCCTCAGTTTCATTTGTTTTCCTATTTTAACATGGTATATGAAGGTTAATAAATAAACAAGATTTTTATATCTTTTGGTTTTAAATTGAAATATCTATCAAAAGTATAAAAATATCTTTTAATATTTTTATACCAAACATGTTGTAAATACTTATCGAAAATACCTTCATCATGAACACTTGTACCAAATTCATCAAACCTTATGCTTTACCACGAACTTTTTCAGAAACTTCCCAAAGCTTGAGGCTTGTCGAGAGACATTGTCCTTAAGGATATTTCACCCGATATGGGTGTATTCCCCAGGATTCAACAAGCTCTTCTAGTATAAAACTAGGAATCAAAAACCGACAAAGATTTTTAAGAACAAAACCCAACACATCAATAGAATATAGTAGGAAAGATTTACTCTCATAATGTATATTGTTTTTCACATATTGTGATAGAGGAAGAACCCATTTATATGAAAACATACCTAAGCCAAAACGCTCCATCGGTTACAAAAAAGAATAAATGCCAATAAGGGCAAAAGATTTGAAGGTCATTTATTTTGGTTAAAATTAACAGTATTCTCATCCGTTACCCATTCAAGAACTAATAATTGGATCGATGGAAAACTAGCGTTATATTTAGATTAGGAATAATTGTCAATCAAGGGCTACTATTTATGGAGGGGAAATATTTAGGACATAAATAATAATCTCTTCCAAATATAATAGGATATAAAATAATTGTTTTGAGGTACATAATATTTTTCCTAACACATGTCACGTGCAAAAATTGAAATTAGAGATGCTTAAAAGAACTTTTTGTTTTATTTAAAAAATAAAATAAAATAGATTGTATAGTAGTAAACGTTTATTAGTTGTTTTTGTTCCTACGGATGTGGAAGATATGTAAGTAGGTTTGGTGGGAGAGTAAGTAGGTAGTTTGTTACGAACAAATCAAGATCTGTATTCAAAGTAAGAGATGCGATCCATTTTGTTTGCTTTCTATTTAAACAGTTAGAAATTTATAATGTTATACCCTATTACTCTTCTTTAACGTTGCATTTTGTAAAACACCTGTAGTGAGTTTAAAGGTTGAGTGATGTCGAAGCCAGCAGAGATAGTATGTTTCGGAGAGATGTTGATCGATTTCGTTCCTGATTCTTCTGGAGTCTCTTTAGCAGAGTCTACTGGCTTTCTGAAAGCCCCGGGAGGTGCCCCTGCCAATGTTGCTTGCGCCATTACCAAACTTGAGGGGACCTCTGCCTTCATTGGCAAGGTACCTGCTACTTCACTCTTTCACTTTTTGCCAACTCAGTATTAACAGTTGCAGGGGCGTAGCTACAGTGAGGTGTCCAATTGGACCCCCTTCGTAGGAATATAATATCGCTTTTATAAGTAAAATGATACATAAAGTGATTAAATAACAAATTTTGGACACCCTTGATAGAATAAAGTGTTGTAGACCAAAGGTTTTAAATGTCTTGAATGAGCCCTAGTGGACACCCTTCGTGAAATTCCCGACTCCAATTTGCATTCTAACCTTTATAAGTAGGTTTATGTATGCATAATTTGTTATAAAATTATGAAAAACTATATGTCTCACTCCCTAAACTACTCATAGACATGTGAATCCTTTGAACTCTCCGACAAAACAAAAGTTTTTACTTATTTGCAAGTTTTCTATTATATGTTCACTTTTTCTACTTAAACTATAATCAACATTTTATCGAAACATTCTATTATATGTTCGCTTTATCTACCTAAAAATCCCACCATAGCCTGAGTAGGAAGGGAGACAATGGTGAGTTAAGATGTGTTTTGATAAATATTTAATGATAGATAATTAACACATCTGATAGTTCAGGTGGGAGACGATGAGTTTGGGCGGATGTTGGTAGATATATTGAAGAGTAACGGAGTGAACAGCGAAGGAGTGTTGTTTGACAAGCATGCAAGGACAGCTCTAGCGTTTGTGACATTGAAGAAAAATGGAGAGAGGGAGTTCATGTTCTACAGGAACCCTAGCGCGGACATGCTGTTGAAGGACTCTGAGCTCAATTTGGGTCTCATCAAACAGGCTAAAATCTTTCATTATGGTTCAATTAGCTTAATCACCGAGCCTGTCAGGTCCGCTCACATGGTTGCTATGAAATCTGCCAAAGATGCAGGTGTCCTACTTTCATATGACCCTAACGTTCGCCTTCCTCTCTGGCCTTCCCCTGAAGCTGCCAGAGAAGGTATCAAAAGCATCTGGAATGAAGCTGATTTCATCAAGGTTGCTACTCCATCTTCTCAATGAATATACTATGTCAAAGTGTACGTCTCGATATATTTAATGAATAAATGTGAATTATTCTATGATTGAAGGTTAGTGATGATGAGGTAAATTTCCTCACACAAAAAGACGCGGACAAGGAAGAGACTATAATGTCGTTATGGCATGACCGCTTGAAGCTTCTTGTTGTTACTGATGGAGAGAAGGGATGCAGATACTTCACCAAGGTAACGTGTTAATGTTTACCTTTTTTTTTTCCTTTTCATTTTGAATCAAAGTCTTGATCATGAAATGTTCCTTTATTATGATGCACAGAGTTTTAAAGGAAAAGTGAGTGGTTTCTCTGTTAAGACTGTAGACACCACAGGAGCTGGAGATGCTTTTGTAGGTTCCCTTTTGGTTTCCATTGCCAAAGATCCATCAATTTTCCAGGTATAATTTGAATCCTTCACTTCCACATCCCCTTTCATTTGCTTTCTTATTCAAACATAAACGTTAGCATGTTTATTTCAACATGTTTTTTTCTCAGAAGAACTCCTAGGACCTAGTTGAGTAACTTGCTAAGAAAAATACTTTAGTTGAGTTAATTAATGAGAAAAAAACTTTAGTTGAGTGACCATCTCGTATGCTTCCTTATTCAAACATAAATTTAGGATGTTTATCTCAACTAGAGGGTTTTTTCTCAGAAGAATTCGTAGTTGAGTAACTTTCTGAGAAAAAGAACTCATAGTTGAGTGACTTTCCGAGAAAAAAACTTTAGTTGAGTGACTATGTGAGATATTATCTCTTAAAATTGACATAATACATAAGCATGATCCTTAACATGACTCCAACTGACAACTATAACCTTTAACTTTGGGTGTTTAGAAGTAGACACTTAAACTTGTACAAAATTGAAAAAATAAACATATTAGTCCTACCTGACACCTTACATGACAATTTTGTGTGCTACGTGACATCTTACGTGTATTATGTCATGTAGAACACGTGTGTTTACTTGTTTAATTCTATACAAGTTTAAGTGTCTACTTGTGCACTTCAAAAGTTGGAGGCATAGTTGTCAGCTGAAGCCAAGTTAATGGTCATGTTTATGTATTATGTCCTTAAAATTTCATATATTATTTCACATTTTTTACTCTCTATTTTCTTCATTGCTTTGAAATGTTGAGCTTTTTCAAATGACTCATGTGCTTGTGTAGGATGAAGAGAAATTGAAGAAAGCCTTGAAATTTTCAAATGCGTGTGGTGCAATCAGTACAACTCAGAAGGGAGCCATTCCAGCATTGCCATCTACAGCTGATGCTCAAGGACTCATTGCTGGCTCCAAGGCTTACTAAACATTGATTCTTACCTAATTATCATTTTATTTTTATCATCTTCTCTTATTTTCAATTCACACCATTTCTCCAAATTAATAAGTTCTGTAGACAATTTATTTAAGCTTTAAAGTAATTATTCCTATTCTAATTTCATCGATAGGCTTGTTAGAATTAATATTGTTTCAATTCGTGGTTCGATAGGATGTATAAGAATAATAATGCTACATAGAGTGTATTAGTAATGATTTTATTAATGGAAAAGGGTCAAAGTGCCAATAAACTATTCGAAATAGATCATATTAACCCTTAAATTATATTTCGGCTCAAAACTATCCTTCCCGTCAAACTATTGGGTCAAAAATGTCCTTATTAACAAAAGTTGTTAACTGTCATGTGGATGTCACATGGATGCCACATTGCACGTCAATTGGATTCCACTGGCACATAAAACTAAACGGAAAAGGGTCAAAATACCCTTAAACATCCGAAATAGCCCATATTTTACCCTTAGACTATATTTCGGTTCAAAACTCTACTTACCGTCAAACTATTGGGTCAAAATTACCCTTCTTATTAACGGAAGTTGTTAAATATCATATGGATGCTACATTGCATGCCAATAGGGTTACACTACCACATTGACTAAATCTATAAATCCTAATTACTCTTTTCCCTCTCTCATGTCATTATTTTTCAAAAACGATTTCACCCTTTTCCCCTAATTTCGCGTCTAGGGTTTAACAGTTTTCTTCGTGAATGAGTTTCAAGTGGATATTAGTGGTTGTAGGTTTGTAAATCTTTGTTCTTATTTTATTATGTTTACGATTTCAAATCATGATAGTTAAGATTATACAACTTTTCCCTCATTTCGCGGCTAGGATTTCTTAAGTTCCTTCAGAGCTGGATTTTAAAGTGGATATTCGTGATTGTAGGTTAGTAAATCTTTTTTCTTATTTATTATGCTTACGATTTCAAAGCATGCTAGTTAGAATTTCACAACTTTTCTCGTATTTCGTGGCTAGCGTTTCATAGCTTTTTACGGGCTGGGTTTCAAGTGGATATTCATGGTTGTAATCATAATGAAATAAGAAAAAAAAATTACTAACCTACAACCACTTTTATGAAAAAAATTGTGAAACCCTAGCCGTGAAATGAGGGAGAAGGGGTAAAATCAATTTTGGAAAATAATGAAATGAGGGGAAAAAAGTAATTAAGATTTCAGAATTTAGTCTATGTGGTAGTGGAACCCTATTGGCGTGCAATTTGGCACCCAATGACATTGAACAACTTCTGTTAATAAGAAAGACACTTGTGATCCAATAGTTTGACGAAAAGGGTAGTTTTGACCGAAAATATAGTTTAAGATAAAAATGAGCTATTTCGGATAGTTTAAAGGTATTTATTACCCTTTTCCTTTTAGTTTATGTAGCAGTTGCACGCACATGACATTTAACAACTTCAATTAATAAGGACAATTTTGAACCAATAGTTTGACGGGAAGGGTAGTTTCAAGTCGAAATATAGTTTAAGGAAAAGTATGAGCTATTTCACATAATGTAAGGGTATTTTTGACCCTTTTCCATTTTATTAATTATGCTTTCATTTATCATGCCGGATGTTTTTATGCATTATTTGATTTGATATATTGAAAATAACATATAATGCATTTGTTTTTTAAAAAGTAATTTTTCACACACCCTCCACAAATATATATGGTGAAAAACATGTAAAAAAAATGGTTTGGGCATTTGAATCTTTAACGATGCTAACACATACATCAAAATCTTTTGCATTACTAATATCATGAAATTTCATGCATCATAGTGTATAAATAGTGTAAGCATTAGGTATATATAAATCTAAGAAGTATACCAAACTAGATAGTATTATACAAAGCTAATGCATGCATTACTTCTCCTAATACACTCGATCAAGCGACTCCTTACTGTTAATATGAATTGCTTATAAACTATTCATTTCCTGTTATATCCTTAATGAGTAAAATTTTCATCTTCCGAGTGTGTTTGGTATGACGAAAAATATTATCCATCAAAAATATTTTCCTAGAAAATATTTGCTTGGAAATAAGTTGGTTTCTAACTTGTGTTTCTCATGTTTGGTTGGTGACTAAAAAAAATTATTTATCAAAAAAATATTCTAGTGTTTTGTTGATGAATGAAAAATATTTTCCGTAAAATATCCTTTATTTGTTTATTAGAAAGTAGAAAATATTTTTTAATAAAGTAGTTTCTAACCCAGAAATGACACGATCCAAAATCAGACCATGATGACGCTTAGTATAATCCCCTAGTAGGTAAGTCAAAACTCGAAACTTGCAAAAGTTAACGTAAAGATAAAGAAAAAGCAGTAACAGGAATAAGGATACAAAATAGGACCATATATAAAATCATAAATTCAATACACAATATACAATAAAGGCCCAACAGTGACCAAGAAAGGCACGGTAATACAAGAACCAACCCCCTGACCTAGTGTCATCAGTACAGGAGCATCTAAGTAAAAACTAGTTATACATACAAGTATGTCTAATCCAAAATACAAAAATATAGACAGGTAAGAAGGAAAAGCAATAAATCTTCGGGCGCCAAGAACTCACCACAATCTGAATCTGAGACGGCCAGGAGAGATCCAATGCTCACTGAGAATGACTCATACTAGAAGCTGCACCTATAAAAATGATGTAGAAATGTAACTTGAGTACCATAACTCGGAATACTCAGTAGACATCATAGGCCGACCGAACTCAAAAATATCAAATATAGAGAGAGTAGCACAATAATTTGAATATTACAATGGAAATGTTATATAATACAATAACCAACTATCGAGAAACCAGGAAAACACCAACACAAAATAGTGAGCAGGAAACACTCAAGTAAAAGAAAATCCCAACACACAGAATAAGCCAGACAACAGGATGATGCGATGCAAGTGATGATTACTTGAAAGTAGAAGCCTAGAAAAAACTTCAAATTGTCTGGAACACTCATCAACATGTGCAACACAATTTAATATAATTCTGATTTGAGTCAACGGGCCACCCAAAATATACATCAAGCTTATCAAAGCAAAAGTAACATATCATACAAACTCATAAGTATTCTTGTCATTTTGAGTCATAAAGATCCCAAAAATATTGTATTTTCCATATAAACTCATTTTTCCTTAATTTAAACAGTAATCTGCCCCTTCAAAGCTCAACAAGCGGGAAAAAAGCGAAAATGATTTTCCTTCCTCAATATTGACTTTCCATTTTTTTTTCAAGAATAAACAAGTCTAAGTACAATTATCAAAAATCTGCTATCGTGACAACATACACAATCCAATCAAAATCAACATAGAAACAACCATTTGGGTAACACCTGACACAACATAGACTTACTAACCTGGAACTCTAGAAAGTTCAAACTCACGGCCTTAGGCCTTAAAATAAATAAAAGCAAAGAACTGAAAGGCTTGAAAACATAACACAAGCACACAATTATACCAAAACAAAGAAACACACGGAAACCTAAATTTCATGCAACCTAAAAGCATTTCTAAAGATACTAATTGACACTAAGGACAAAGATCAACCTAAACTAAGATTTTTTGGCTAAAACAAAAGCTAACCAACCCGAAATGGCAATATAGCATCTAAAAATCATGTAAACCTAGCCCTAAAATCTTACCCACCAATCAAAACAACCCAATATTCAAATAAATTAACTTAGATAAGTCTAAAAAAGGTGAAACCATAACCTACCTCAAGGACAAAACTGCACCTAAACATCTACTCTGGCACTTTTCTCTTTCGAAGGGCCTCTAAAAGATGCCACATCATTAAAAACATATCAAGAACATCAAAACAACAAAAATGATACCCATATCAATATAGAAATTTGAAAATGTAAAAGTTACCCAAAATACAATTGTGGAACTTAGGCTTGGAATCATCAAATTACTTTGTCACAATGTCTCAAATAGCTCAAGAAAATTGTGCCTCGAAGATAGACACAATTCGATCATCAGTTGAGGAAAAAAATCCCCACTAATATTTAAGCTCAGAGAATTCAAAAATGGAAAACTAAAAGAGAAATATTTGAAACCAAACAACTTCAGCAAAAGATTTATCGACCCCGAGGTATGCCCACTTAATTCACCGATACAACCCAACAAATACTACTAAAAATCTCCGTGAATTTCTCCCAAAATTACCCCAAGACTTAAGTCTTTTAGACCATCTCCAACCCAGTTCTCCAGAACTACTATTCATACTCTCTATTTCACTTTTTCATTATTTTAATATTATTTCTATTAGTACTTACTAATTATCATATTATTCTTTATATAATTTTATTAATTAAATATCTAATATGCATAATTTTTTTTAAATGCAGTATAATATTTTTAAAAGATATTATTTAGTATATACTACTTAAATTTAAATTAATAGTATTTCAATATTTTTCTAATTTTCGTCAATAATAAAAATTTATTGTATTATTATTTTTCATTATAAAGAATACACAAAAGTAAAATGGGAAAATGAAAAAAATAATTTAAAAATACAATACATGATGCGATAATTAAAATACAAGATAACAATAAGTGATCTCAATGTACAAATTCAAGATGTCGTAGAGGTTTCAACTCCAAAGGTAGAAATGATGGTAGATGAAAATCTACGGTTTGAATAATCTTTAGCTAGGCATAAAAAAATTAAGGAAAAAAATGTTTATTTTTAACTCCGTAATGCATTAATAGAGAATTTATGGGTGCAACGTAATAATTTTGAAAAATAAGTATTTATGTAATTGTATGTTACTTTTATTTGAATTTGTCCATTAATTTATGTATTATATTATATTTTCTTGCAATTTATATTATTTAAAAACTTAGAATAAAATATAATTTTATATCACATCAAAATTATATAAGTAATTATTTGGGAAAAAAGAAATTAAAGGTTTATATTATGAAAAAAGAAAATAAAAATGAAATAGAAATAATAATATAACATTGTGTAGAGAGAAAAAAACTGTTTTTTAGAGAGTAAAATAGAAAATTGAGTTAGAGTTGGTTGTTTGAAAAAATAGAGAACTCTATATTTGGAAAGTAACATAAAGGATTGGATTGGAGATGCCCTTAAGAATATGCATGCTGAAAAATGAGCTGATATTAATTTAACATTGCAAGCATTTGTACTCTCCGAGAACGCAGAGCCCTTTTTGTGAACGCGTGAATGCAGAGGCTAAAGGCAGTACACTTCACAAATGCAGAGCTCCTAGATTGAATACGGAGCTCAACCTGTGAATGTAGAGGCCAAATAAAATAATGATCGATGAAAGTGGAGAACAAATAGTGCTGCACCAACTCATCATCAAGTAGAGAAAATTCCCCTCGGGGACTCAAGCTTCATTCAGAGTCCTGTAAATGCAAACAAACTATGCTACCTGGCCAATATTGACAATATTCTAGACTCAACGAAATTAAGGAAACCACAAGCAGAGGTCGTCTTGTAAGAATGTGGACCCAAGTAAATACTTACAAGGCAAACACACAAAAAATGACAAATACCACAAAATCATGTTGATTGTGATCCAAACCAAAGGTCGTTCTAGACCAAACTTTGCATTTGGAAGCTAACTGCACTTATGAAATTTTCATTCGATCCCTTTTACCAATAATATTGTCATAAGTCAAACTTTCTAAGTTATTACCCTAATGGCTCATCGCTCAATTTCACGTTGAGGCCTTGGACCCGAACTAACCATCCAACTAGACCAACATGAACTCTCTAGAGATGATGAAAATTGACAAAAAATTCATATATCAGATTCTCTAGATGTTGACTAAAGTCAACTCTTTTACTTTAAGAACCTCTAGAAGGTAAAACTCATATGTTTATGAATATGACTTTTCCTTTAGGTTTTTTGCTTAGCACCGAGAGGACATTAAGATGAAGGTCTTTCCGTTAATAGAGATCGGTCTTTAGTACCAATCTCCTTATTCCTAACTACGTGTCTCCGTAGAATTGTCGTAGAAAAACATAGCTAGTGGATCCACATAAGTTAGAAGTTCATGGTTCTTACCTTGGCAAGTAGGACATCTCCTTTCGGTTGTGACACTGGATTGTGATGTATCATGAAATCGCGATACTTTTTATACATTTCACTTAAGAAATGTGTATATCTAGGGCCATTTTGTAATGAATTTTATGTGTTTTTCTCATGTTTTCATGAAATATGTCCAGATGCCGGAAACGAGGAAACACAGCTGAAAAAGTAACGAAAAGAGCATCCATGGAGGTGATCTACGGAACATAGGTCCATTCACGCTCTATAGGTTATGAATGTAGATGGGGAAGGAAAAGCACGACTGAAGATTAGGGAATTCTTGACTAAGTGTGAAACCATGGTTGCAACCTATGGATCATAGATTGATCTACGGAACATATTGTTGCTCCCATCAAATTAGTTAGAGAATTAGTTCCAGTACCTTATGATTAAAATTCTAAGTATGGAGCTATAGAGAAGGATCCAAGAACCGTTGATTGATCTCTGGTATGTACTGTTGATCCGTCGATTTGATCAAAGATGTGGATTTTTGAAGACTGAAAATTTGCCTAAGTCATGAGCCATGGAAGGGACCTACTGACTGTAGGTCAGTGTCGTAGATCGAAGACGCATGTTGAACATTATTTCCTTATTTCGCTTCTTTTTTAGTTAGGACTTATTTTTCTATATATAGGGTATGTAAACCTCGTTTTGAGGGTTATACTTTATTATTCTTATTCTAGTTCTTGACTTTGGAGATTAATTTGCAAAACTTCTGCAACAATTGATTTCTAAAGCACATTTTGAAGATTTTGACTTGGCAATTCAAGTTGAAATATTGGGTTTATTCTTCTTGTTATGTAAGTTCATGATTCTTTCATAAAAAAACATGAATTGTTTTCTTGCTAATATGAGTAACTAAATCCACAACTAGGGTTGTGGGAACCATAAGCAAGTAGCAAAGTATGAATAGTAATTAAGAAACTCTTGAATAGTGTTATTGCATGCGTTGATAATTCTTTCATTTAGAAGTCTTTTTAAAAAGTGCACGCGTTAGAACTCGCCTTGTTGCTATTTGCCAGACCAAGGAGGTAGTTAATGAAAAAAGAATTATTAACATAGATTTAGTGTGATACTATCTAATAGGCTAATGTAGATTGGTGTGAGGGTGAAAACTAACTCATACATCGATGTCATGTCTAACATGAGGTAAAGATAAGGGTTAGTAAATTGTACACACGTAGCCGGACCAATATGCGGGGTGAAATTCTCTAGATGTCAGATCAAGGATTTAGATATACATAACTTATCACTTTACATGCAATACACTAGGCAATGGTTGCTATTACTAGGATTACCGCGTTCTGAGCTTATGGGGTACACAAACACCGTAGTTACTTTCTCATCTTTATAACAACTAAAGTTTAAATCTTGCTCACTGATTACTTATATAATTTTCTTAATTTGTTTCACAAATCCCTCCCCCCCCCCCTTTTTAATTACTTGTTTTCAAAAATACATTGGCTAAACGAATATAATCATCACTTAAGTTTAAGTCTACACCATATTCCTCGTGGGATCGACCCAAACCTACAAGTTGGGTTCTTTACTTGATAACAATCGCTTATACTTTTTTAGGGAGGTGTAATTTGAGCGTATTAGATTCCATGTTATAGCTTACATGGTATATGTCGGTTAACGATAAATGTCTTAAAAAATGAACTAAGTTACTTTCAAATATTTTATGAAGATTTTGTTACGATTTAAGATGCTTTGACCATGTTCATGATTTATGATTCTTCTTTAAAAGTTTTAGTATGCTTTAGCTTGGTCATGCGTAGATGTTTTTCCATTATGCCCATGTATGATCACGCTTCACATTTTTATGTATATCCCTCATAGCTAGTACATTCTATATACTAATGCATATTTGTGTCTATATTGTTTCATAATGTAAGATTCAACTCTTCTTTTCCTCATGCTCGTTTTAGTTGATTGGATGATCATTTAAGACTTGGTGAGTTCTAATGTTCTGAGGACTGTCACGTTTACTATATTTTTTTGTCTTTAGTTTTCAGACATTGTATGTGGTGTATTGGTTATGTCTAAACAATTTTTTTATGTAATAGATTGGCTTGTCAAGACTGATTAGACTTCTTCTTTTATATAAAACTCTTTTTTTATCTGAGGCCGATTGCTTAATTTGTCGTATTTTCTATTATCTTGTATTGTATGTATGTGAAATGGCTTGTGTAGGACCTCTCGGGGTCTTATATATCATATCACGCCTAGGGTACTTTCAATCGTGACAAATGATCCACTACAAAAAAAGCTCAAATTCTGGGGGTTATAATTACATATTGTGACGGTCAATAACCCCCGCAATTTAGTGTTGTCGGGGTTGAATAAACTCCTCCAAATAGGAGTGTCACAATTAAGTCACGTGGGTTTATTGGCAACTCCCGGTACCATTAGTAGGGGTTAACTAGCGGGGGTTTTGAACCCCAACCGCATTTCAAACTAGGAGTCGAAACCCCCAACGATTTGTGAACTCGGGGAAATCAAAAACCCCCGCAATTAATGATTTTTACATTAAAATTAATAGGAGCTTGGATCCCTGCAATTTATGAAATATAACTTTTTGTAGAATTTTCCAGGAGTATTCAATTTTAGATACTAATATTAAATTAATTAACTAACATGTGCA
This sequence comes from Solanum lycopersicum, assembly GCF_036512215.1. NCBI lineage: Eukaryota > Viridiplantae > Streptophyta > Magnoliopsida > Solanales > Solanaceae > Solanum > Solanum lycopersicum. The sequence goes on from NC_090810.1 coordinate 39,796,358, forward strand.
TCATTATTCAAAGGACATATTAGTATTAAGAAATAATACAATATTCAACACAAAAGTATATCATAAAGTGAACAAAAACATATCATTTGTTTCAACCATTACGATTACGAGAAACTTCATATCATTAATTATCATATACTACACAACAACAAACTCAAAGCAATAGAAAAGGATTAAACCATTTACACAAGCAATGATTCTAAACCATTTCAAAATGACGAAATATTGTACTACTAAACAAGACACCATCAAACTGATTTGAACAAATATTAGCCATAGTTAAAACATGAACAAAGAATCTCAGGTTTCTTATCAGTAGAAAAGAGACAGACTAGGAACTAGAATGCTATTTTTCTTATAAGAGACAATTAATGTTTACTTCTTTATATTTGGACTATCAGTTTATTGGTTATAATGTTTACGAGGTTGTATATAATCCGATGTTCAATGATATGACTTTACTATCGACTAAAATGCTTGAATGCAAACAGTATATCTAGATTAGAAATGAGGACGAATTACCTTTAGAGGCACGGGTAATGGAAGCATAACTCTTTGATAATGGTTGTTAGCCCACTTCAAGTCACAAAACACCCGTAATATTAACATACTAAGGTTGTAAGCATTAAACGACAACAACTATGCCTCAATCCCAAATAAGTTGGAGTCGGCTATATGAATACTCACAATTTAGATTTATAGACAAAGATACTAGTAGAAATGACGTCTTTCCTTTCTATGTTAACACTTGGACAGAGAATTTGCATGTTAAAGAGTTACAACAACAGAAAAAGAGTTAAAATCATTTCATTGAGCAAGGATTTCAAATCATTTCAAAACGACAGCACAATACTCAATCTTTCAACGGAAACAACTGGTTGGACAACAGTGTTATTTGTAACTCCAATGAACAACACTACAACGTACATGTATCTCATTGCACTAAATAAATCCCGTTAAGAGTAACATATCAATAGTTACGAACAATATGATCACGACAAAGGATTGTAAGTACCACAGGACAAGTCATGCTTGCATGAAAAACGGATATGTAAAGAACCAAAATCATGCTGCTGAAATAAGCAGTTATGATTATCCAAAAATCATGAATACACATGCACTTGAGTTTGTTCCAAGAAAAACACAACCAACTACTGTCGCAAGTGAAGATTCAAAAGTGACTATTGATGTTAATTCTTCCACAAGGTTGAATAATTCTGTCATAATAGGATTTAAGACGAAGAAGAAACAGGCGACAATTTTAAAAGCACAGACCTTCTTATGCAACTATGAGCTAGTATGCTATTCATTTTCTTTACTCGTAAAAATCGTTAATACTAAAGAATGCCAATCCAAGTCCCGCTGAATAGGCGCCAGGTGAATGGTTGCTGTTAATAATTTTGGGAAACTTACAAGGTGTTAGAAATAAAGTGCACCCACAAATAAAAAAGCATATGAAACATACTACACTGCACCCACAAATAAACAAGCCGAACAAATTTGAGGAGCAGTAGGGGCACACCTTCTACTAGAAAATAATAAGCTTCTCCTGATATTGCTCACAAAGATTGTACAAATCTTTGGGAATCAAATACGTATATGAAGCACAGAGTAGAAGGTAAAAGATACACAACTCTAAACTTATAAACATTCCCTCTAGCCTCTGAAGACTAAATTATCTTTACTAGCTTAAAGAAGGCTTTATCAAGGGGGGAAAACAATCTTTTGCCGCCCGACGAGGGACAAAGAAACCAACACGAGTGACTAAAGTAGTGAGTCTGGAAGAACATGTTAATCCTATCAAATAGCAATGCTAAAAAAGAGTAAAATTACCTTGAAAATACTTGTATTAGTCAAATTTTACCTAAACAAACAAAGTTTAAGCAGCTAACCGCACATCTGCCTATAAAACACATACGAAAATCAACTGGCAACTACACAAAAAATAAATATTCTACACAAAGTAAAGAAAACTACACGAGCAAAAATTTTAACATACATGTACCAAATTTTCTATAAACTGACCTTGAGTTAGTACACAATATCATTTTCATTCTTTAGCAGCGAAATCAACTGTCAATATACCGATGTCAACGCAGATCGCGGAGTTGATGACGTCAAATGATTCATTTCTTGATGAAGAAAGTGCCAAACCTTGTGAACTAGATGATGAGTAAATGAGTTGCGTAAGTTATCGTAATGCTTCAGCTTCGGCATATCTGCTAACAATAAAAGTAGATGAAACTATGATCTTTGGTCAAGAGAATTTGGATCAAGATATGAAATGAGTCATATTTCTATTTTTCTAATGATTGCAGGTCAATTTATTCACCATTAACAAGGTATTACCTCTTTGAGTATCAATGTACTAAGTTAGTAGCTTCACAGGTAGTCCAACTAGTAAGAAAAAATAAAAAATCTCCCAGTAGTAAAAACAACATTCATTGTATAAATAAGTGTTGACTATTACTTCATTTATTGTTGCAAATATACATTTATTTTACCTGTTGCAGAAAGTTGCTACATTACTAATATTGTAAAAGATACATATATAATAGCACACCGTGTACTTGACTCGACATACCCATCTAGAATGAAAAGTTCACTAAGCTTGCTGAGCATAGCGAGACTGAGAGAGAATATGAATCTTTGTATCTATCGGACAACTAATCACACACATTTGTATTGCTTTTGCATTATGATTGGTCATGATATTACGATATAAGAGAGTTAGTTCTGTTGCTCCAACATGGATGAACATATGTGTGGCCTGGGAAGAGTACATCAAACTTACCAAAGCTCGACAAAATATCCTCACAACGATTTTGGTACTCAGTCACGTAGGTTACCTGTTCGAGATTGGCGCTTCACTCTGCCGCAGACTCATATCATTTCTGTTTAAATCGAATTTTCATCTTATCAGCAAAATTCAACCAATCACTTAATTGATTATTCCTAAATAATCACGGGTACCATTGTAATGCTTCACCATCAAGGTAGAGCGACACCACATTAAGCTTTTGATCTTCCTCAATTTTATAAAAATCGAAATAATGTATAGCTTGAACTATCCAAGCCTCTTGATTCTCTCCTCGGAACTGTCATAGTTTGGCAACCATAATTGTGTTTCTAGGTTCAAAAGATGTTCGAGCCTTTTCCCCCCGGATCGAATCATCAACGAAATTTTCAGTTAAGAATTGATTTTATTCATCAATTTGATTTTTTATAAAAGCATAAATTCAATTAAAATTAGAAGTTCATTCTAGCACTTGCCAAACATTCTCTGTTTGAAATGTATGCAACTATACTTGTGCAATCCTAGTATTATTCTGAAGAAAATATCACCACCAACACTAAGAACATTCACTGAGAGTAAATGTCTATTTATCTTTATTTAGTACTGTTACAGTTGATTTTAAGCATAAGCATCAGATGAACTTGAGGCCTCAACTATTTCCTTAGGGGCCTAACCACTGAGAAATTATAGTGATCTAAGCAAATGAAAGAGTACCTCAACTTTTTTTATCCCTGAAGATCTAGAAGCTCTCCTGTTAATTTCAGTTCCAAATAAGAATATAATGTATTAATACAAGTATACAGAGATATGTGAACATTGAGGGCACATTTAACAGCTAAAAAAGAATTAATTAACAAACAAAGGGGAAACTATATAGACCTTACTCCAGCATAAAGAAAAGGATATATGGAGACGACAACTCCAAATTTCAAGAAGCAACAAGGCACTTGTTAGAGACACCATTTTAGACAAGTGGCCCCAAAAAATCTGCAGACACAGAATGTCTCGAAGAATCTGTAGAATCACCAAAATTATAACAAAATAAACCTAATTCTACAACAAAATACATGACCAAATTTGATATTTTGAATTTTCATCCATGAAGAATATAACAAAGTTAACCTAATTCTACCTCTATGCATCAATACAAACAGCCAAAAAGTAAACTTACCTAGTAAATACAACCAATAATTTGTACAGTTTGTGAAGATTCATATGAGAAAATCCAAAAATGTGAGGTAGATTCATTATTCAAAGAGATGAGAAGTGGAAAACATTACCTTAGAACACATATCCCATTTTGAATTTGGTGAGTAGCTGAAGTTTACAGAGTTGTAAGGAGACGTGCCACTGTAGAGAAGTGCCGAAGTAGACGGCGGAGAAGTGCGATGTAGACGGTGGAGAAGTGCCGTTGTAGAGAAGTGCGGCGGTGAGAAAAGTGTGACACTAAGAGAGTAATTTTGAAGTTTCCAAAAGCTGTGTTTTGTTTTTTCTTTGTATTTTGTAGTTAAGTTAAAAATAGCTATTTATTAAATTATCTATTTTCAAAAGTTGCGAGTGTTTTATATTTTATGAATTAAAAATATATTATTTATATTTTGAAATAAAAATTATATTTTGAGATAGCAGGTATTTAAATCCCGCTATTTAATTAAATTTTTTTGGGGATTTTAAATTTCGCTACTTACTTTTATTTTCCATGAGTTATCAAACCCCTGTTGTTAGGGTAATTTGTGGGGGTTACAACTAGCCTCCGCTTTGAAACCCCCACGGTTAAGGTATTTTTTTTGTAGTGATCATCTAAGACCAAGTAATTATTCATCTCTAATGATCAATCTAGGACTAGGTAATTGTTCGTACCTTAAGTATAATCTTGAACCAGGTAGTTTCTAGTTTCTAAAGTATATCTAGGACTAGTTAATTGCTAGTCTATAAAGTATAATAGTGGACCAATTAGTTGTTTGTCACGAAAGAGGTTTAACAACAAGAAAATGAATACTCCTCATCAATGTAGAACATCTATTTGGGACGAGTTATGTCCAGGGGGCAGATTCACATGGAGTGAGAATACTGTACATATGAATCCGAAGTCTAAAGGGTACAAAATATTAACAAATATTTCAAAACGGTATATAAAAATTTATATTAACCAAAACGGTAAAATCGCTGCATCAACAACGACTTACCCCACCGGAAAAAGCAAAATCGCTACCTCTACAGCGATTTTGTAAAATGTCATTTTAAAAAAAAAAATCGCTGCCAAGGCAGCAATTTTAAAAAAAAAAATTAACAATTTTTTTTTTAAAAAATAAGGTAAATCACTGCCATATAAAAAAATAAGAAAATCGCTGCCACAGCAGCGATTTCAAAAAAAATAATTTAAATCGCTACGATTTTGTAAAATAAAATTTTAAATAGGGAAATAGCTACTGTGGCAGCGATTTAAAAAAAAATTAAAAAATGCTGCCTTGGCGGCGATTTTCCTTATTTTAAAAAATAAAGAAAATTGAAAATCGCTGCCTAGGCAGCGCTTTTTAAAAAAAATAATTAAAAATCGCTGCCATGATAGAGATTTCATTTTTTTTAGTATTTTTAAATATTGCTTTTCACGTAGCGATTTCATAAACTGTTATATATATACACTCATGATCATTACTTCAAGAGATCATTATTTCTAACTGAAGTGTGGTATTAGGGGAGAGTCTAGCCAAAATTTCAGTCATTTGAATTTTTTCTCATCGGATTCAACTAATAGGTAAATAAAGTAATGTTTTCTTATTTCTTAAAAACTATTTTTCTTATATGTAATATATTTTATATTATTATTTTTATAGGTATGATCAAATTCAAAATGCAGTGAATTATTGTACACAAATTGTAAATAATAATGTCATGGGTGATGAACGAGTTAGTGAGTTGCACAATGATGAACCTTCCGAGCATGAATTAACAGACAATGATGATATGTATGACGACGATGATGATAATGTGGATAGTGCACCTAATGCATCCGTTGAAGATCAAAGTATTAACTATAATGCTACAACGATTCCATACTTAGACCACACTGAAGAAAATGCATAAGATTTTATCTGCACGAGAGATGACGGTTCCATTCGAACGACACTTTGGAATTCAAACAATCCCAAACATATCCAGTCAGGTTCGATTGTTGAAAGCTAAATATTTTATAGTTGTTTATTTATTTATTTATTATTTATTTATTTATTTCATGTTGATTAATTTAATTTGTATATGCACCTAAGTATGTTATTTATGAATAAGATGCAAATGAAATCTGCAGTAAGATCATATAGTCTTGCTATTAAAAAAGAATTTCTTTGTGATCAAACCAAGCGTAAAAGTTGGAAAGTTATTTGCAAGCGTCATGAGTTAAGGTGTGATTGGATGATTCGATTTAGAGAGATTTCAAGCGGTATGTGGAAGACAGGAAAAATGGTTGAACCGCATACTTGTCTTACAGATAACTATAAGGAGGATCATTTCAATTTGAATGATAACATGATTGTCACTTCATCAATACCATATGTTATTCAAAATCCAGACATAAATATTAAGATGATCTGTGAAATTATCAATGGAAAGCATCACTATACTCCTAGTTATAGAAAAGCACAAAAAGGTCGAAGAAAAGCATTTCGAATGGTTTATGGTGATTTTGAAAGTTTATTTAAGGCATTACCTCGATACATGGCTGCACTACAATTATTCAATCCAGGCACTATTATTGAGTGGGAGAATCATTCTACAACAATGCAAGGTGAGCAAATTTTTAAATTTCTTTTTTGGGCTTTTAAACAGAGCATTGATGGTTTCAAAAGTTGTAGGCCGGTCATTTCTATCGACGGCACACATCTTTATGATTTGTATGATATCAAATTGTTAATTACAGTTGGAATTGATGCGAATGGAATTTTTTTTTCACTGGCATATGCTTTAGTTGCACGTGAGAGTTTTGAGTCTTGGTCATGGTTCCTCAAGTTATTATGGACACATGTAGTTTGTGAATGTCAAGGAATTGGTCTTATTTCTGACCGTCATCAAGTAATCTTGCAGTGCGTTCAATCTTATGATTGATTGAGTCCACCCAACACATATCATAGATTTTGTGTTCGACACTTAGAAGCAAATTTTAATAAAAAATTTGTAAATAGTGACCTCAAAAAACTAATGTGGTTGGCTGCTACTGAGCATCACGAGAAAAGTTTGTGCAACGTATGCAACAAATCAAAACATTGTCTCCTGTAGCATATGAATGGTTAAATGAATTTCCTTTGAAGAAATGGACAATGTATAAGGATGGTGGTCGTAGATGGGGTGCCATGAAGACAAATGTGTCTGAGTCATATAACAATTTATTGAAAAAAGCTCGAGGGCTTCATGTGACTGCCATGGTTCGAATGACGTTCAAAGCTCTCGTTGATCGTTTCGTCGAAAGAAACAATCTTGCAATTGCATTACTTCAAAGTAATATATCATGGCCTTTTGCGATAGATAAAAAATTTAATGATTATTATCAATGAGCTCAAGGGCACACAAATATGATGACTTACAACACATGTGATGGAATTTTTGAAATTTTTACTTTTGCTCATGATGGTGAAGGTGGAAATGTCCACAAGGTTACTGCAAAAGGTAAGAAATGTTCTTGTGGAAAATGGAGAAACTATCATATGCCTTGTTCTATGCCATTAAATTTTGTGGACTTCGCGGAATCGAACCAAAATCTTATGTAAGTAAATACTACAGTGCAAAATATTAAAAACGAACATACACTGAGACATTTAACCCAGTGGGTGATGAAATTTATTGGCCACCAGCTCCTTTTAATTTAATTGCAAATGTTGAATATTTGCGGACAAGTGGTAGCAAGTAAGAAGCCGACTTAAGAATGATATGGATATAGCTCCAGCTCACATGACTAGAAAATGTAGTGTTTGTAAGGAGACAAGTCACACAAAGGCACGATGTTCTACTCGATTTTAAATACTTTGTCTATGTTTTTAAGGTTAATGTATTTTTATTATCTTGTTATTAATATTATGATATATCTTTTATATTTATTTTTTGACATGAATTTAATTTGTTTTGCTGCATTGTAAATATTGTAAGTATATTATCTTTATATTATTATTATATTATTGATTTGAACTCTATTAAAAAGTAATGATTTGACCTAACATAAAAAGTATTGATTTGACCTATGACATAAAGAAAATTAAATCCTATAAACTTGTTCAAACATTAAAAAAAAAGAATCTCATTACTTTGTTCAAACTTGCACGAAACAACAAAATTTACATATTTCAAAATTCGAATCTTCAGCCTTTTAGAATAAAGGTGCATAAAAATTATTCTTCTGAATTTGAATCTTTTACATCTTCATTTTCAAAATCTTCCTCATTTTGATTGTGACTGCCTTCCACATCTAGTTGATTTGTGTAGCCTAGATGTTCTCCGAGGTGGATTTTGTCTATTAAAAACTAAATTTTGTGAAGCCTCTGCATTAAATCTTGAATCATCGGACACAGTTACCTATAATACAATACAATATAATATAATCAAATAAACATGCAATAAAATTTAAAAAAATTATAAAAAGTTAAAAAAAATTGTATGAAAATTATCATACTTACATTCGAAAAATTCAATCTATCACTAAATGGAGAATTATGTATAGGAAATTCACGCATACCTTGTGGAATACCATATTGAGATCCACTAAATTGCGCAAAATCAGATATTGGAACCTGTGGAGTTACAAAACCAACTGTTTGTTGACTAGAAAAATTAACATTAGTGTTAGAGGGTCCTGTAGAAAAATCAAACGTGGGATAATAAGGCTCGGGCGTGACCAATTAGTGTTAGAGGGCCCTGCAGAAAAATCAACTGTTTCACCAGTGGTCCTTCTACCTCGACGTGCACCCTTTCTCGGTGTTGTTTGTCGTGATCGACGAGATACTTGTACTGGTGATGTTCATCGTATTGAGTGGGAGGATTGTATTCAGGATCAAAGCTCAATCACGTTCCCTGGAAGGCCGCATTCATTGACTCCATTGAAATACGAGCGACTTCTTTTGCATATTGTCTCATTTCATTAGATTAATTTTCATCATTTTCAATCATCCGAGCTCGACGATACTGCATTTCATGACCCCTAGCCTATGATGAATAAACAAATATTAATAACAAAAGAAGTATTAAAGTTTGACATACTAATTTAAAATTTACATAATATACATAATAATGCCTCATGTCTTCCTGCCATGTGTTGATACCCGTACAACATGTTGTGGATTTCCAATGACCATGCGGGGATGCCTCATGTACCAACGAAAGTAATCTGTTTGATCACTTATTACAAATGGAGGTCGAAATATATGGTTTTGACTTTTTTTCCATAAATATTGTGTGTAGTTAAATGCATCTATATCTTCTTGTTTTATTTTGGATCGTTTATCACGCTTAAAATGATATTCGGAAAATTGGGCACACGGTCCAGGAATATGTTGTAAATAACTGAACTGTCTCACAACACGATCAACCATGTGCCACTCATGATAAATTCCATAAATTAGTGGCACCTGTGCCATCTAGACGCGTTGTCCTGACCGACACCACTCAGGCAATCCATTAATAACATCTTCTGAATAAGGTTGTCAAATAAACTATAAAAAATAATTAAGTAAGATAATTATAAAAACAACATTGGCAAAAAAAAAATATGTACGTGAAAATGAACAATATTACCAAATAATTTTTTTGTACCATTGTGTCATAACATATTTTACTTTTAAGGACCTAACAAGAATCTATGTATATGTCATTTTATTCACATAATTTTCTTGGGTAGTGAAACATAAGTGCCTCATTTAAAGATCTACCAAACATATTTTTATTTAAAATGAAATAAAAATATGAATAGTTTAAGATACTAATAATATTAAATACCTGTTCATCAGTTAAATTATCTAGTACATCCCTAATCACATCGATTACAGTTCGTGCCTCATTTTGATGATTTTTACGTCGCGTCCATTTACGTGCAAGCGCAGTTGAAGCCTCAAGTTGATTGGTCCTAGAGGCTTTGGCAATGGTTGCAGGGGAATAATTCTTTCCCATGTCCAAATCTACAATAAATAAGTTCACCATTACTTATAATGCACTTAAATTTAAAAGTGCATATTACTAGTATATAAAAAAAATTTAATTAAAAAATATGTACACCTGCACTAAAGAGAGAAATCCACAAACTTCATTTGATTTTTTCATTGATGCACGGCATAAACAATTATACAAATATGATAATACGGCTGATCCCCATGCTTGAGTTGACATTAAATCTAAATTTCTCATGTCAATCAAAATGTCCACATTAATTTTATTATTAGATTTATCCGGAAATATTGATCCACCATATAACCATAATAAATATAATCTAAATCTTTGTTGCACTTCATGCTCAGTTGAGTGATCATTAATACCATCCAAACCTTCAACATAATCAATCAATTTATATGTTAACAATCTACTAACACCAGAAAAATAACTAGTATCGGGTAACCATCCTGTTAATTCAAATATCATTTCTTGTCCACCTATAATCCCTAAAGAATCAGCTCCATTTAAAATTATAGGACTACCATCTACTACCATTCCGAATAAAATTTCAATATCTTGTAAAGTTATGGTAGTCTCGCCAGTTCGCATGTGAAAAATATGAGTTTCTGGACGCCACCTTTCAATTAAAGCAGAAATTAATCCGGAGTCATATGGCACACATCCTACATCAAGAATTCCTTTAAATCTACAATTTTTAAAATATTGACGGATGCGAGAATGTAATGGATGAATTTTATATATTGCTAAAATTAAATATCACCACGACGCGTATATAAGCAAGACCTCTCTTCTTTTATGCTACCATTCCAAATTCCTTCAGAACGATGATGAACTTGATATTTAATACATCATGCTCTACTGGACCAGGATGTGCGTATACATTTGACGGATGATATTTATACACAAAAAATAAAAAGAAATATTAACATTAATATAAGTATCAAAAGATTGAATATATCAACAATATCATATAAAAGTATAAAATTAATTAAAATAAATAAAAATTCAAACTCACCTTATAAAGAAAAGGCTTTTAAAAACTTTAGAAAATTAGAAAAATAGCAAGACTTTTAAGATTGTTGGAAAATTGAAAAAGTACAATGCAATATGAATGAACAATTCATCAATTTATAACAAGTAAAAATGTTGATACTATTTACACGTGAACTGTATTCAACAATTTATAATAAAACAAAAACTATACTATTTACATATTAATTCAATCAATCCATAATAAAATAAAAACTACACTATTTGCATGTGAATATTCAATCAATTTATAACAAAATAAAAATTACACTATTTACCTGTAAAATATAATTCAGTCAATTTATTTATAACAAAATAAAAATGTAATGTGACTTTGACACTATTTGCATGTGAATTGACACAATTTTTTATAAATGCATGTGAATTTTTGTAAAATGTTTTAATATTTTTGTAAGAATTTGGCATATCACCTTTTTTTTTAAGTTGACATGTGATTATCTTTAAATTATATATATATATATATATATATATATATATATATATATATATATATATATATATATATATATATGAATTTAGAATTATATTTGAATTCAAACATTAAATAAATTTAAATTCAATATAATATCTTTTTTAGAAAGAAAATATATTTGTTACCTTAATTATTCTTAATTTTTTTAAAATAATGTATATTTTCTTATAAGCTATATATTTGAATTTCAAAAAATATTATAACTTTTTTTATATATAAAATCGTTGCTTTAACATTTTTTTTAATTTTTTTTTGAAAATCGCTTTCTAGGCAGTGATTTCAGAATTTTTTTTTAAAAAAAATGTTAAATCGTTGCCTTGGCAGTGATTTTGTAAACAATTTAACATATTTAAATTATTTTTTTTACAAAATGTTAAATCGCTGCCTTGGCAGCGATTTTATGAATTTTTTTATAAAATCGCTGCATAGGCAGCGATTTAACAATTTGCAAAAACTTTTTTTTATTAAATATGTTAATTTTTTTAAAATGTTAAATAGCTGCCTAGGCAGCCATTTTAAAAGAAAAATTTTATTTTCTTGAAATCGCTGCCGCAGCAGCGATTTTCATATTATTTTTTTGAAAAATCGCTGCCTTGACAGCGATTTACCTTATTTTTTTTAAAAAAAAAAAATTTAATCGCTGCCTTGGCAGCATTTTTTTTTAAAAAACAAATCACATTTTGCAAAATCGCTGTTGAAGCAGCGATTTTGCTTTTTCCGCTGGGGTAAGTCGCTGTTGATACAGCGATTTTACCGTTTTGATTAATATAAAATTTAATATACCATTTTAAAATTTTTGTCAATATTTTATACTCTTTAGGCTCCGAACTCATGTACATATAGGATAAAGTTTACGATATACATATATATACTAAATGTTCAACCCCCTCAACATAAAATTAGTACATAGTGCAGCGATTAAGCAGGTTTAGGCCCATGCATTTTAGCTGAGATTGAATCCCGGCGGAGGTGTTCTTTGACAACTTTTTTTTTTTGATTAAGACTGTCAAAGCTTTTCAAATAGGTTTATATTGTAAATTTATGGGTTTATTTAAAATATTAAATTAATACATACTAAAATTTCAATAAAAGAATTTGATTTGCAAGTAAACGTTAGTATATACTTAATAAACTTTTTAATAAAAATATTTAAGTTAAGCCGACTCATACATGATTTAATCCGTTTATATCTAAATTGACTCGTTAAATTTGTCAACACTATTAGCATGCTTACTTTCTTCTGAACCTCCTTAACTAAAATTTTGGGTATGCCACTGGTTATGTCGTCTCTAAATGTAATATAACGACTAGCTTTTTTACCGTCGCTACAGACGTTTCACGACTAGATGTTTGACTCCGTCGTTGTTAAGTTTTTGCGACGGAAGCTATAAGGACTGGTTGCAACCAACATTTTGCCGTCGTTATTTCTCATTTCGGACCAGATTTGGACTTTTAGGCACCATATATCCCTTCCTTAGAAGTTGTTTTTTGTGTGTCTTTTCGTTTCTTTATGAAATTCTTACCATATAGCTAGATATAACATTTATGTTAACGTCAATTGTTATTTTTTAAAAAATAATATATCAGTTTAGTGTTTGATACTAGAATGAACACTAAATTAGTCTTTTCAAGTTGATGAATGGGTATATCCTTTGACCCTGGTGGTACGTAATTAGTGGCAACAATTTCTTTTGTAGTGTGTGAAACTATGCTCATGTATAGTCCCCACCTTAATTCAAGGCCTAGACAAAAAAAATAACAAAATGTGGCAGTGAGTGCGCTGGAAGCCATAATATAGTATATGGTATGTGGACCACACCATTAGCACTAGAGGATCAACTAATATAATTAACAAAAAGAAAGTAATCAAAAAGATGCAAATATAAATTGGAGGTGAAATTCACTTGCAACTTTGAGAAACAAAGAGTAGATTGAGTTGATGGATAGAGAGGAGACAAGAAAAAATAAATCGAAAAGAGAATCTGCAGTGTCCATGGCGTCTGCGACACAGAAAATCCCTGTCGATTGGAGAGGAAGACCTTGCAAACCTAACAAACATGGTGGCATGACTGCTGCCATCTTTGTATTATGTAAGTCGATTAAATTTTAGAAAAAGAATGACTTACTTTCCTTTTTAATCTGTTTATTTTGCTGATAATACATTACGCAGGCCTTCAGGCATTTGAAATGATGGCGATTGCAGCAGTTGGGAATAATCTTATAACGTACGTCTTCAATGAGATGCACTTCCCTCTCTCAAAGTCAGCAAACATAGTAACAAATTTCATTGGAACTGTTTTTCTCCTCTCCCTTTTTGGTGGCTTTCTCTCTGATTCTTATCTTGGTAGTTTCTGGACTATGTTCATTTTTGGCTTCGTCGAGCTCTCTGTAAGTAGTACTACAGATATTATGTCTTGTGATCTTTTGTTGCTCGTCTTATAATGTGCATATTTGACAGGGGTTTATTCTATTGGCAGTGCAAGCACATGTTCAACAACTAAGACCGCCAAAGTGTGACATGATGTTGAGCAATGGAAAGTGCTTGAAAGTAAAGGGATATAAAGCTATGATATTCTTTGTGGCGCTATACTTGGTTGCTTTAGGTAGCGGTTGTTTAAAACCAAATATAATTTCTCATGGGGCTGACCAATTTAAGAAACAGGATTCAAAGAAACTTTCTACTTACTTCAACTTTGCCTATTTTGCCTTCTGTGCTGGGGAGCTTCTTGCTCTAACACTTGTTGTTTGGGTCCAAACTCGTTACGGAATGGACGTTGGATTTGGTGTTTCTGCGGCTTCCATGGTCTTTGGGTTGATCATTTTCCTTTCCGGAACACTTGTTTATAGGAACACACCACCCGGAGGAAGTATATTCACACCAATTGCCCAAGTACATCCCTTTTTTTTTCATCTCCTTTTCCACATCTACAAATCTAATCATTCACTGTCATGTGACTTACTTTTCGGTCCTTTTAAAAAAGAATGACACATTTCTATATTAAATAACAATTTAACTATAAAATGTTTATTTACCCTTAATATAAATGATTTCCACTCATACAAATTTCTATTATTCCTTTGGAAGAAAGTATTTGTCTTTCTTTTCTTAAACTCCATACCGAGTCAAACTATAATCGAACGGAAGGAGTAACTAGTATGAACTTTATGTTAAAAAAAGACAGGTCTTTACTTTATATCATGTAATAAAATATGAATAAGCATAAATTAAATGGCTTAGAAAATATTTATTTGTCATTAATCCTGATTCTAAGGTATAGTTAAGCATAATTTCCGTTTTTATAAAGTATCAATTATTGCTCGTGTTTCATTGTTTTTTTTCTATGAATGATTTGTCCATTTGTTAAAAGGTTTTGTATCACTTAGCTTTTGTTTTTTCTTCTTTCTAGTATGTCTGTTCATTTAGCTTTACAAGGAAGTTAGGATATGGAACGTCTTTCCTCTTTTTCTTTTTTACTTTACAAGTCATGTAACAATACGAATTTTCTTGCATATATATATGTACACTTGTCGTGGTCCCTTTTAGACTATTTTATATCTCGATTGAAAGGTGATGAATTTTATTCTAATAAATGTTCTATAATGTAGAGATATGTTTTTTCTGTCTCAATTTATGTGTCACAAACACACCTTTTAATTTTGACTAGAAATTTGGTAATCTGTTATCCAAGGTTTTTGTGGCTGCAATCACTAAAAGAAAGGAGAGCTGCCCTTCAAATTTGAAGATGCTTCATGGAAGCCAATGCATTGTGCCACAGGATGGCACGCTCATCCACACGGATAAATTCAGGTGCTATACCATCATTTATTAGTCAACCAGATACATCATCTAAATTTTGTGTGTTCAATTTTTTATATTTTTGGCTTAGCTGTTATTAATGGGTACTTTTGAAATTATGAATTATTCTATAATTTAATTATTTTTTTAAAATGTCAATGGGTTTTTTTAAAAGTATTTTTAAACTCTGTCTGTTTCTTTTTATATTTTATATTAAAAAATTAAATAAGTTTATCATTCTATCCTTATTTAATATTTTCTTAAGTCAACTTTTGAATAAATTATGAATATGCTAGATTTCAAAAATTAAAATGTATTTGATGACTATTTAAATTTTTTACTTTATTTTTTGAGCCAAAATTTTTCACCTATTAATCTAAAATTTTTTAAAGTTTTTGTTAAAGCTTCAACTTTCAAGATTATTTTTTATTTTTTCTTGATCTTTTATTTTTAATTTGTTTGTTGAGATTTCTTCTTTTTTTTAAACAAAAATTAAGATAAAAGTGAATAAAGAGAGTAATTAATCAGATATATGATAATTTATGCATTGATTTGATAAAATGGAAAATATTATGAACAAATTATTTATAAAAAAGAATGACATAAAAAGAAACGCATGGAGTATATGTTTCTTTTTATATATATAGTAATAAGCTAAAATAGGTATATAACACACTTTTCTTTTTTCCTTCTAAATTTCTACATTCTCTCTGAAAATGCAATGTAGGTTCTTAGACAAGGCATGCATCAAAATAGACAATGGAAGAAGTACAAGTGAAAGCCCCTGGAGATTATGCACAGTATCTCAAGTGGAGCAAGTAAAAATATTAATCTCAGTTGTTCCTATCTTTGCTTGCACCATAATCTTCAACACAATCTTAGCTCAACTCCAAACCTTTTCAGTACAACAGGCAACTATAATGAACACACGCTTAACCCACAACTTCACGATCCCTCCAGCTTCCCTTCAATCCATACCTTATTTCATGCTAATATTTTTGGTCCCTCTTTATGAAATAGCATTAGTCCCCGTGATCCGAAAGTTCACGGGCAATGATTCAGGGATCACACCTTTACAAAGAGTTGGCATTGGCCTTTTTATTGCTACATTCTCCATGGTTTGTGCTGCTCTAGTCGAAAACAAGAGAAGAGACTACGCAATGAACCAGAACAGGATACTGTCGATTTTCTGGATAGTCCCACAATTCATTATTTATGGGCTATCAGAGATGTTTACTGCAGTGGGACTTATAGAGTTCTTCTATAAACAATCTCTAGAAGGGATGCAGTCATTCTTAACCGCCATGACGTATTGTTCATACTCATTTGGATTTTATTTGAGCTCCATATTAGTTTCATTAGTTAACAGAATAACTTCTACTTCAGATGGAGGTGGGTGGTTAAATAATAATGATCTCAACAAGAATAGGCTAGATCTTTTTTATTGGCTACTGGCTTCTCTTAGCCTTGTTAACTTCATTAACTATGTTTTCTGCTCCAGATGGTATTCCTATAATCCATCTCTGTTACCTGTTGTTCCACTACATGAACCACAAGCAGAAGGACATGACTCTGAGAACCCAAATTGAGGTATATGTAATTGAGGAATTAAGCTACTAACTATAGTAATATAAAGCAATAGAAGTTGATAAAGTTGGATTGATCTTTCCAGTTCTCTTTCATTTCTTTAAAATAGTATTTCTGTGTATCCAATATATTGATTGTTTATGATTCATCATCTTGTTCGGTAAGATTAAATTCTTTAATACTTAATATCAGGATCTTAAACACATAATTTTACATAGAAACCATTAGGGGTACATACGTGATGCAGACGACATCATCATAGAGAGAAGCGGAAGCGTTAGTCATAAAATGGTTTCTACCTCCTTGTCCTAACTTTATGTTACCATATCCGTCTGCAATGAAATTAATATAGAGAATATGAGATAATCCTAATGGATGGAGGGATGACCAATTTATACAGGTTATGACTTAATTTGGTACGTCCATCAAGTAACCAATGTACGGACGAGATTTATTCCTTATTAAATATTATTTATGGTATCACTTGGATTACAAGTAAATTTTGGTCATAAGTAAGAAATAATTAATAACAATTCTTACATTCTCCCACTTAACCCAGTGACCATATAACATTAATATTAACAAAAAATGTTGTGCATACAATAAATCTCTTCTATAATGTCCATCATATATATCACAATATAACAAACTAATAATATGAGTTATGATGGTTGTACATAAATTTGAAGTTATATATTTCCTTCCACATACTACTACATTAACAACTTATCATACTAGGTCCATAAGCTATAAAAATATATAAAATTACGGTCCACAATAATGTCTCATTGAAACTTATCTTGTTATATCTCAAAACAATAAAGTGTACATCATTATGAGAAACAAGATATTCATTAATGTATATATCAGAAACAAAATTTGAGCTCAGAGTGTAAAATATCATAAATGTATCAATCATAAGTACAACCGAGATGCATTCTTTGAACATGTTCTTTACATGTCTTTGTTTGTAAGACCTTTGTTAACGGATCTGCAATTATGAGGTCTGTTCTAATATTCAATACTCTTTCTTTTTGAACTTCTTCCTTGATAGTAAAATACTTTAATTTCATATGTTTGACATACTTGGAGTACTTATCATTCTTGGAGAAGAATATTGCTGCAGTATTATCACAATAAATTTTCAGCTGCTTGGTGATGTTGTGGACAACCCCAAGTTCTGAAATAAAGTACTACATCTATATTGTATGAATTGTGGTTTCATAACATAACACAAACTTTCTTTGCAGTTTTTCAATGATCAATTTCAGGATTATTTTGATATCTTTCTAGCATTCCAACCACAAAACTTATATACGGTCGTGTGCAAGTTAGAACATACATCAAACATTCAACATAGAAGATTAAGGAATTGATTTCGTTTTCTTTCATTCTACATCATTCTTTGGGCATTGCATGAAATTAAGTTTGTCCTTCTTTTTTTTTTTAATAGGAACTATTTCTACTGAGCAATTGTTCATGTTAAATCTTTCTAGAACTCTTTCAATATGACCTTTTTGAGACAGTCTTACTAATCCTTGAGATCTATTACAAAATATTTTTATCCCTATCACATAAGATGTCTCACCCATATCTTTTATTTCAAAGTTCATAGAGAAAGTCTTTGTCTCACGCAATATGCATAAATCATTAGCAGCAAGTAAAATGTCATCAACATACAATACTAAAATATAAACTTACTTCCAGTGATCTTTTGGTATATGCATCGATCAATGGTAATTTCTTTAAATCCAAAAGATGACATGGTATCATTAAACTTTATATACCATTATCATGAGACTTGTTTAAGTTCATATAATGACTTCTTTAGTTTACACACCATTTGATCTTTTCATTTAATTTCAAAATTCTCAAGTTGGTCCATATAAACATCCTCCTTGAGGTCCATTAAGAAAGACAGTTTTCACATCTATTTGATGTAACTCTAAATCATAATGAGATATCGAATACAAAATAGTTCTTAATGAGTCTTTCTTTGAAACCGGTGAAACTGTCTCTTTCTAATCAATGTCTCCTTTTTGAGTGTATCCCTTGAAAACAAGTCTAATTTTATATTATTCAATATTATCATTTGAATCGTGTTTGGTCTTGAAGACCCATCTACACCCGATTCTTTTAGAATCGTCTTGTAATTGAACGAGATCCTAGACTTAGTTGTATTCCATGGTTTTAACTCTTCATTCATGACATCAATCCATTTATCAGACTCGTTATTTTTTATGGCATGTGAAAATGAAATCGAATCTTTATTAGTTTCAATGTCAAAATGTGACTTTTGCAAATAAATCACATAATCATCTGAAATGATCGATTTTCTTAATGACATTGTTTCTGGTTCATTTGCATCAGATACTTGTGAGTTAGTTCCTTCTTAAAGTGTTTCACCCAAATGTTGTTCAACATTGTCAAAGTGCTCTCAAAAAGAGGAACAACACTTGTGATTGGTGCGGAAGTAGGTGCATTCATGGGTAATGAAATATTTATCCTTACCTCATTAATTTTCACACTTTGTCATTCAACACTCCTACCAACTTAACCATTCTCAAGGAATTTTGCAAATGAACCTAGACATTGTTCTGATTCATTGTAATTTTCATAATATTCACCACCTCTATCTGACCTAATGATTTTCACTTTCTTATGTAATTGTCTTTCAACCTCTTTAACGTACACTTTGAAAGCGTCCGCTACTTGAGATTTTTTTTCTTTCAACAAATAAATAAACCCATAAAGTGAATAATAGATAAATGTGATAAAATATTTTTCTCCACCAAAAAGATGGAACATCAAAGGGTCCGCAAATATCAGTGTGTATAATTTCAAGAAGTTGAGTGATCATTGTGATACCTTTCTTGGTATTCTTGGTTTGCTTTCCTGTAACGCAGTCTAAACATATATCAAGATCAATTAAATTCAGATTCGGAAGAATCTCATTCGTTACTAACCTTTTTTTTAGTCTTTCTTTGGATACTTGACCCAAACATTTATGCCACAAATAAGCAAAAGTTTCATTAAGTGAACTACATTTAATTCTAATATTTTGATGAATAGTAAAAAATTAATCAAACCCAAAAACATCATGTCTTGAAAGAGAAATCAAATTTCTAAAAATTGAAGAAGCATAAAGAGTTTGTAATAGATCAAGGTCATGTCCAGTCTCCAAGATCAAACGATAAGTCTCTATCCCTTCAATTTTGACCTTTATGCTATTTCCCATGAACATGAATTTCTTATTTGAATTTATAGTTTGGATCGTAGTGAATCCCTGCAACCTAATAGATACATAAGTAGTTGCATCATATTCAAGCCACCAAATATTATTAGGAACTTCTACTAAATTGATTTGAAACATACAAGAGTACTAAATATACCTTTCTTTTCAAATCAATCTTTATGTTTCAGGCAATCTTTCAGATAGTGTCCTTTTTTTTATTTACAAAAATGACATACATCAGCCTTGAGTTTCTTATGAGCATCCTGTGAAACTTTAGCAGGTGCCTTATTTTTTCAAAAATTTTTTGGCTTTCACTTTTAAGTCCTTTACCAGCCCTTTGATTCATGAGGTTAATAGAATGAGCTACTTGTTTCTTAAGTCTTGACTCCTCTTAAATAAGCATACTGGACAATTTGCTAACATCCCACTTATCCTTAACAGTGTTATAGTCAAATTTGGAATGGTCCATACTCAAAAGATAATGAATTCAAAATAAACTGAACCAAGAAGGTATCATCCACTTTCATCCTCAAGGTCTGAAGTCTTGCTGCAATGGATGATATGATTTTGCATACTATGCAACCCATAAAACTTCATGGTCGTGAACTCATTCATCAGTATACCAGCGAGAGACTTATCAGTAGAACAAAAACTTTCTTCCACAAACATCAGTTATTTTCTGTCACTTTCTGTTTGTGAAATAGTACTCTTAATGTTGTTAGCAACAATCATTCGCATGAACATAAGACTAATCTATTAGAGCGCTCCCACGACTCATTCTCACTACTCTTATCAGTAATGACAGTAGATTTGTAGCTAAGTCAAAATTCATCACACCTAAGAGGAACTGGACTTATTCATGTCATTCAGAGAAGTTTAATCCGTTGAACACAATAACAGAAGAAGCAAGTGAATGAAGAGGAATAAATGCAAAATAAATATACATGCTCACAAAATCATAAAATAGTGTGAATTTAGTAAATCAATAAAACGAATCACAAGTTTCCTTTGGGTAGATACTAAGATACATTATCGTAATTTAAATGTTATTTTTACCTTTAATAGGTGATTCAATATTTTTAATCAAACATATACGGAATCTTTGGATATACAATATATGTTCGACTAAAATATCAATTCACCTCATAATTTTCACTATTCATAGAATGATGGATTCACTTTGGTAAAAAACTTTAGGTTCTAAAAATAGTGAAAGTCAATTTTCTATTTATTTTTTCAATATATAGGCATTTAATTAACCTTCATAGGTAAATGACAATTTTATGAGTGCAATTTTTTTATTAACCAAACTAGTCTGGCCACTTTGGTGACTAACAAACTATATGAATACAAATGCATATATAATCTCATAAATTTTGTGCATGTGAATAATTTTAAACATTTTAGTTTGACCACTTTGATGATTAACAAACTATAGAAACATAATACATGCATCAAGTGATCATAAATATGATATGTGTAGACTTTATTTTCTCTAGTTTGACCACTTTGGTGACTAACAAACTATATGAATACATATCACACATAATATCATAAAATTTTATGCATGTGAATAATTTTATACATTTTAGATTGGCTACTTTGGTAACTAACAAACTATAGAAACATAATACATGTATTAAGTGATAATAAATATGATATGTGTAGACGTTAGTCTGACCACTTTGGTGACTAACAAACTATATAAATACAAACGCTTACATAATATCATAAAATTATGTGCATATGAATAATTTTATACGTTTTAATTTGGCCACTTTGTTAATTAACAAACTATAAAAACATAATACATTTATCGAGTTGAAAGCCAGACCCAGACTCTCTTGAGATAATGAATATGCCAAAAAATAATGAATTGTACTAATCCACATATGTCAAGTGATCATAAATATTGAATGTGTAAACATTAATTTCTCTAGTTTGACCACTTTGGTGATTAACAAACTATATTGCACTAAGTACACACATATTATTTATTGCTTAGTATAACAACCACTTTAATTTATTGCAAAATCTAAAAAGAACATAGTTATTACATTATGAAAATGTTAAAATTGTGAAGAACAAAGTAGCGTTTCCTCACATACGGAAGCCCAAACCGATCAAACCGGATAGGATATATTGACCCCTTAAAATTACACATGGATAATACTTTACTTCAATTTTGCCGACTTATATAAAAAAAATTCTTTAAAGTTCAAACAATACTTACACACCATTACACAAGGGAATGGTTCACTGATGCGGTGAAGAAAACTTATTTGGGAACAAGAGATTCAGTGTAATAGTCTTTATGTCTTTGTGCGTTGATTACTTGATTTAGTTTCGTTGCAAAATTTTTCATATGCCAATGTTTTATACATGAAGATTGTCAGTTCATACAATCCAAGCT
The DNA here is from genome assembly GCF_036512215.1 of Solanum lycopersicum. Lineage (NCBI taxonomy): Eukaryota > Viridiplantae > Streptophyta > Magnoliopsida > Solanales > Solanaceae > Solanum > Solanum lycopersicum. Next base: position 39,818,851 of record NC_090810.1, read on the forward strand.
TTGATACCACATGTATGATTAAATACTTTAATACATAATATCAAGATCTTGGACATGATAATCTTTTATAGAGATCTCTAGGGGTACATATCTGATGTGGAAGACATCATCATAGAGAGAAGAGGAACCGTTAGTTGTAAATTTGTTTCGACTTTCTTTCCCTAACTTAATGTTACCAGAACCGTTAGCAATGAAATTAATGTAGAGAATATGTGATAACTATAATGAGTGCAGGGAGGACCAAAGGTGTGTTTTATTTATGAGGAAAGCTCCTCTATTTATACACAAAATTTACAAACTTTTGGCCAAAAGTGGCCGACACATACTTTACACATGGCCTCTCTTTATTCGGCCGACACAAGAAAACAAAATACTTACTATTACTACTTTATATAATTGGCCGACAAACTTTTTACATGATTGGCCGACAAACTATTTACTTCACGATTTTTATACAATTTGGCTTTTTATAGCCGACGCAACACGACAAAAATAAAATTATTTCTTTCTACATATGGCTGATATTCATCCATTACAAGGATGGGAAAAACATAAGACAAAAGTAAAAATTGAATTAATAGATGAAAATAGTATAATAACACAAAAACCATTAAAATATAACTTTGATGATCTAGAAGAATTTAAAATACATATAAATGAATTGTTAGAAAATAATTACATACAAAAAAGCAATAGTAAACATACAAGTCCAGCATTTATAGTAATAAAACATAGTGAACAAAAAAGAGGTAAAAGTAGAATGGTCATAGATTATCGTAATCTAAATGCTAAAACCAAAACATACAATTATCCAATACCAAACAAAATACTAAAAATAAGACAAATACAAGGATATAATTATTTCAGTAAATTTGACTGCAAATCAGGATTTTACCACCTAAAACTAGAAGAAGAATCTAAACAATTAACAGCATTCACAGTACCGCAAGGTTTCTATGAATGGAATGTTTTACCTTTTGGATATAAAAATGCACCAGGTAGATTCCAACATTTTATGGATAACTGTTTTAACCAGCTAGAAAACTGTATTGTATATATAGATGACATATTATTATATTCTAGAACACAAGATGAACATATAAGATTATTGGAAAAATTTATACATATAGTAAAAAATGCAGGTATAAGTTTGAGTAAAAGAAAAACAGAAATTATGAAATCACAAATAGAATTTCTAGGAATACAAATAGATAAAAATTTTCTTTTTCTGTTGTTTCTTCATTCGTGTTTACTATCTCACTAGGTAGTCCAGGGCATGTATGTCCTGTTCTTATAATTTCTTCTTCTAATACTAACTCTCTTGTTATATAATTTTCTTCTTGTCCTGTATTTATTAATATTTTATATTTTCTTTGGTCTATTATTCCTGTTATGAAATAATGATATGGTGTTATTTCTTCTTTATCTAATAGGCTTTGTGGAATTTCATATTTTCTTTTAGATGTACTCATCCTTGATGAGGTAGCTCTTGTCAATGTATTTGGTACGCTTGAAGTGCTTAATCTTTCTTTTACTATCTCTAAATCTTCTTCTATATCAATTTCTTTATAGCTATAGTCATTATTGTCTATTACAGTAATTATTTTTTCAAAAGGATTTTCTATTTTTATTTTGTTAATTTTATTTTTTGCTGTTATTTTATGCTTTGTTGTTAGTATATATAAATTTTTACATCTTGCTGTAAATAATTTGCTTCCTGGTGCTAGTTCTATTCCAGACATTTTCCAATATAGAACTAATGATCTATCTATGTTTTTATCTGTTAATGATACTGTATAATTAGCACTTATTGTAAATTTAAATTTTTGATATATCAAGTTTCCTTTTACTGCACTAATTACGCTTTTTTCTATAGGGTGTATAATTCTATCATCTGCTAAATATATTTCTATAGGTGTATCTATTCCTTCTCTAAAGCAGGCTTTTATTAATATTTCTGTTCCTCCTAAATGTACATATTTTATTGGTGATTTAGCTTTTATATCTTGTATTTCTTTGTTTATCATTCTTTTATTTATTATAGGTATATATGCTTTTCCTCTTGTGTATTTGCAATCTATGATATGTTCTTTTTGGCTAACTACATAGTATTCTTCTTTTTGTCTTTTAAACAAATTTCTTAAAATAGGTATTTCTAATACTTTTTCAACACTTAAATCTAATTCTTTTCCTTTTATTTGTTCAAATATCGTATTATCAAATATAATTTTCTGTTCTGATGATTCTTCATTTTGATATTCTTCCTTAGATATTATTTTTATTTCATTTTCAGACATTATATTTCTTCATCTGTTTCATTATTATCTATGTTAATATTTTCTTCTTCATTCTCAGTTTCTATATCTGATACTTCATATATACTATCATTTTCACTTAATTCATAATCTATGTACTCTATTTGCATATATTTTTCATTATCTATAATTAATTCTGCTATCTGTTTTCTTTTTGGATTTTTGGGTAATTTACAATCTTTAGCTATGTGTCCTATCTTTCCACAATTATAACAAGTACATTGGGATATCTTTCTTTTCGGTCTGTATGGTCTTTTTATTTTATAGTTTTTTACATAATACCTTCGTCTTGGTTGTTTATATTTATATATAGATTTCTTTTTTCTATAATTTTTATATCTTTTAGATTTTTGTTTTTTAGTTGTGCATCCAAATTGTGGTGCTATTTTATTTTTGCAACATGATAAATTTTTATTTAGTACTTTTTCCATTTTTAATTTTTCTTTTTGGTTTTCACATAGTTGTATGAACCATTGATTTAAAAATTTTATTCTAGATCCTAAAGTATCTATCATTCCTTCATTATTCCAATCCTTTATTACGTTTGTACTAAATGGTTCTGGTAATTTTGTATAATATTGTTTTCTTATTTCTTTTGCTTCGTCTAAATTGTATTTAGCTTTGTAATAATATTCTTTAAATGCGCAAGTATATTCTTCTAAGTAACACATTTTACATATAGCTAATTTTGTCATAAGTTGTCTATTTATTATTTTTTCTCTATTTTGTTCTCTTATATCTGTAGTCATGCTTCCAAATTCATTTCTTATTGCTGATTCATATTTATCTAGTATATCTATATTTGTTGCTGATGCAGATCCATCCATTTTCTTATCATTCCTAAGTACTTCTAAACTTTCCGAGGGTAGATTTTCTATCCATAATTTTGTTGTTCCTACAAATGTTCTTTCTATGTATCTTGGTGTTTTTGCTGTTTCTATTTTATTGTCTATTAACTGTTTAGACATATTTCCTATCCATATTAATATTGCTTTATTTATATCTGCGACACAATCTAAATCTAAAAAATTGTATTGTTCATTTGCTGGTTTAGGTGTCCAATTTTTATTTAATCTACTGTTCCATATTGCATTATTTCTATCTGATTGTTGATAGCTCTCTGTATAATAAGTTGGTGGTGTTCTCCTAGAACTAACTCTAGGACTATTTCTGGGACTATTATCTGGGGTTTTAACTCTTGACGTACTAGGTCTATTCATATCTCCTGTGTTTATCTCTAATTTTTTCGATTTATTTATCTGTTCTAGACTTAATCTGATACATCCATCAAGTAATCAATGTACGAACAAGATATATTCCTTAGTAAATATTATTTATGGTATTACTTGAATTACAAGTAAACTTGGATCATAAGTAAGAAATAATTAATAATAATTCTTACATGTTCTTCCACCATTATAATATTGTGTGCTAAAAAATGGTGGTGTAGTTTGTGAAGAACCATCCTAAGATGTTGGTGGAATAGTTATAAGATTTTTAAAAGGTGTAAAATCTTAATGTATAAATCTGCTCTGATATCAATTGATATAAAACTAAGGACAAACAAATACTTGTAGGAACCTGGTTCCTCGAGTCGTACTTGAATAGATTATAAATAACACTTAAGTTACCTTGAAAACTTCAATTCTCAATTAAATAAAAGACACGACCTACATTATGTAGAATTTTCAGAAACCTCCACTAACTTCAAGGAGTGATTTTACATTATAACTCTATAATTTAAGCGACTAACTCTGGTACATCAACTCAAAGCTAAATCTAATTGTCCCAACAACACTCAAAGAATATAAATTCTTATATGTTACAATTGTTACTTCCTCACCAATAAAACAATAACAATATGAATGTTTATGACTGAATAACTATCCTTACAAGTTCAAAATAAACAACACCATTCTACCTTTTCAATTGAGTTGCTTCTCTTTTTCTTCTATGTTGCCTCTTCTTTTTTCAAGATAAATTCTCTTATTTTAAAATTATTACATGGAATTGACAAGATGAACAGTCTTTACAATATCTTTTTATAGCATGTGTAATTAGACCGTAGAACCTTTTAACTAACTTAACTTGAAACTCCAATTCCTTTGGGATAAGATTAGGCATAAATGGTACTCTCTCTGTTTTAAAACGAAGAACCTATTTTTCTTTTGGCCAAATACATAGACAAATTTCTAAACTTGTTGGGTTTTTCCCCTCAAGTACCTCAATTATACTATTTTCCTATTGAATCATTGAACAACCCATAATTTGTTCTTATTAAACACCGTTGAGTGATGTGGAACTATATACCCCACGATACCTCACCCGTAGGCGCCACCCCCCACCATTCTCGTCAATTATTTTTTAAAAAAACATGTTGTTGGAAACAATATTTTAAATTTTAAATTTTTTTTATGCCATCCTACCCCTTACCCACCCAGCCCCACAGGTCCCTACCACCCCATCAACTTTTTTTATAAAAAAAAATTCCTGGTTCGAAACTTTGGGTCAGGTCTTGTGTCAGAGCTCAGGGTCGATTTTGAAACGGTCATTAAGGTCTTGTTCTAGTTTGGGTGTCGAGGGTCGGTACCTAGATTAATTATCAGGGTTGATTTTTGATAAGAAATCATATTCCTAAATAATCAGTTTTTAGTCTTAGGAAAAAATTGAAGATATTATCTGAAAAGTATTTTTCATTTACCAATTAAACATTAAAATATATTTTTCAGAAAATATTTTCTACTCACCAACCAAACATGAGAAAATAAGTTAGTAGTTCATTTATTTTTCAAGAAAATATTTTTCATAAAGAACATTTTCCTTCGTACCAGACACACTCAAAAATTAATTGCTTTTGAGATATTATGCAATTGTTTTATTAAGGTGAATAAAGTAGGAGTTGCACTTTTTCTTTCTTCGTGAGGTTTTGTCCCATTTGGTTTTCTTTTGAAACTTTTTAACGAGACAGTAAATAATGTGTACTAAAAGATTTTAAGGAGAAACACAATCTCTGGATGTCCAACGGAGAGTATTATGAATATATATCATTTTTATGGATGTCCACAAAATGAATCTCTCAATCTTACCACTAACACTTGACCATCTAGAGGCACACGTGCTCTTATTATTGACACTTGAATATAATTCTGGGAGAATAAAAGAGAACTCTCATTTTTGTGTCTCTTCATCTTCTTGATTATAATATTAGGAATAATTTGATAGAGTGTATAAGAATAATGCTGAATAGAATGTATTAGTAATGTTTGCGTTAGTTATTTAAATAGATTATTTTTTGATTTGGTGTATTAAAATAACATGTATTGTATAAAATATTCTCCACAATTATGGCGAAAAATATATAGAAAGAGTTTTTAAGGTAATTGTGTCTTTAAAATGCTAATGCAAATATATTTAAAACAATCTACTAAAGTGTACCAAAAAACTACTACTGATACAAAAAGCTAATGCATACATTAGTTTTACTACTACTACACTCTTCCTCTGCATGACATATTTAAAACAATCTATTAAAGTTGTTCCAGAGGATCAAAGCAGTCAGTTATATAAGGAAAAAAAGACTTGCATAATTTATTAATGGGAAAAGAGATGCACTAATAAATGTCTAGAGAGGATTCCATAGAGCTGAATCACTTTCACCACATGAGTGATGCACATGTTTCATCCTCTCTACCGAATTGCATACTCCACTGCATGACCAATCAAACGACGCCACACACATATTCCCTCCTTTAGCCTTCCATTCACACTCGGGCGGAGTCCCACAACACATCGAACGTTCATCAACATGTTCTACTTCCAGTCCAATTAACCAAGATCCCAGTGACACATCTTCATTTGCATATCTATGTAATATACCCCTGATTCATACATGTACAATCATGTTAAATTTATATTACCTTACTCGTCATTCAATCTAAAGTTCCATTAGAGAAACGTACGAGTTCATGGAGATGTAACCAGCAAGATCTCTTGAGATAGCGTATATTTGACCTGTCGCATGCCTGAAATACTTGTTCCCTTCTTCTCCAAATTTCAAATACTCAGGCTCATGATACTTTAATCCTCTGCAGAATAAAATTTCATTTCAACCCTGAGGGAAATAAATAAATATCGATTTTGTTTTAGGGAACAAATTGAAGACGGACTAGACTTACTTTTGAGAAAGAACTGGCCCTGACTTCATGCACCCGATATAGACTCGTGGTCTTGATTTGTATTTTGCTAATGTTACTGCAAGCATACCTGCAGATGTTTTAGTTAATTAACTGAGTTATGTATGCATAAAGTATTAGTTATTTGTGTGTTAAAGGCTAAATTAGTCACCCAAGTTGAGATGGACATCATCATCCACTTTAACGTAGAAGTCCGCGTCCCAAATGGAGATTACTTTAGAGAAATATAATCTCGTCTTGGTGGACAACTCATGATAACCTTCGATGTGGTCAAGTCGAAGGAAATCTTTGTACTGAGCTTCCTCGCTATCAATGGCGCGATCCAAAACTCCTCCTTGTGTAGCACTATGTCCTATCACAAATCGTATTACTATACCTTTCTCTTTCTCTAATTTCCTTAGCTTATCTCCTGCATTACAAATATACATGGTATCAAAATTTTCTACACAATTCAAACTGATTATTACAATAAGCAACACCTTTAGGCATCCATGTTTCTCTAAGAGAATCGCGTCTTTTTCTGCTGCTGAATGCTGTATTTATTCCAATCACCATAAATGCTTTATTTGGAATGCTCTGATTCGATGCTCTGTTTTCCTTTGTATTTTGAGTGACTTTTTGCCTTGTCCTTGCTATAGCTAGTTCCATTTCCAGTGTTGATATACTTTTATCAAGTGATCTGTTATAAAAAAAAAAATATATGCACAAATCTAAATGGTATATATTTGAGTCATGCACTTGATTAAAATGTGTGATCGCTTCATTTAAAAATTAAAGGTTGATACATTATCAAGAATGTGCTTACTGAATAGCTTGATGGGTTTTCATGACTTCCCCCATGATGTATCCTGAATTGGTTTCCGCTAATTTCTGCCAAAATATATGAAAAATGAAGTGAAAATCATTCATAAGAGCACAGAAAGTTAAATTTTCAAGTTTCAAAATTGAGCTTACGCGCTTGTGATCACATTCGCGTGAAATGGTGCTAAGCTTGTCATGATTAGACATGGTGGGTAGCACGAGGTCGGTGTTTGCTTCAGAATCAGGTTGAGTCCATTTCCGGCTAGCGAAAATTGTTCCTCCCAGAAAGCTAGCAAGGCATAGCAGCATTATGGTTTTCCCAGAGACTGGCAGCTTCCCTGATCTCATTTTATGAATTTGGCAGACACAGAGCCGTTGACCACAACTAGGCGCTTCTTTTGGCAGTTGTTTGTTTCTTTTTGCAATTTTCTTCACAAACAACAACATTCAATATCTCTTATGTATAAAATGATAATGACTTCAAACTATAGCTGAATGATTTGTAAATACAATTCCGAGTGAAACATGTCATATGCTGAATTGCATGGAATGTTTGGCCTGACCTAAACTAAGAAATAAATTAGTTTTCGTAAATTATTTCACAGCAAAGATGGAAATACTGGACAGAAACAAACTCTGTATCAAAAGTAAATCAATCATGTTAGGCAGAAGATATTAATACTAGTTCCTGAAATGAATTGGAGATTCATTTATCATGTGCAATGTCATAAACAAGATTACCTCATTTGGAATACAAACAAGTGGAACACAATAGATATAACGATATTCATTTTCAGCTAAAAGACATTCGTTCGATTTGGGTACACTATTTTTTTTCACAAATGTGCAATTTTCGTTACAGTAATAATAGAAGAGATGATAGTACCTGCTAGGGCATGATGATAATTGAAGTGACAATTGTGATATGAAATATGTGTGTCATTTTAAAGAAACTTCCCTTCTTATTAGATGAAAAAGTCCAGCTGCAAGCCAGTCAGTTTAGTCATGTAACTGTCATGTTTCAACGAACTGTTCATCTAATCTAAGCATAAAAAGAAATTCCTCTCTCTGTTTTTTTGAACCTACTACAATGCACCTTTCTCTTAATACTTGATTTATTTTTGAATATGAACATTGTCTTACCGATCGATGCAATTAAATTTGACAAGATTGGCCTAAATATCAGCTCTATGAACTCCCCAGTTTTTTTCATAATGTTGGAAAGACAAATGGAGTTAGGAGAATTTATTGTTTGTCAAATATTTTGAAATTAAGAGGACAAATTTCCTCCATTAGACTTAATAAAAATCCTTCATTTTCAAAATATTATATTAAAGATTTATGGGCAATTTCTTTGTTTGAATTGAAAGAATTTGGACATGTGAGATGCTTTAAGATTGTTCTTGAAAAGAATTTGGACGAGTGGTGCTTTTTTTTTTTGAACGTTTTTTATTAATCTTAATTGCTAGAAGTTATAAATGTAATGATGCAAATCAAATCTTGGGTATGGCTGAGCTTTGATTCTATTCTTAGTGAGTGTTTTGCTTGAGGACAAGTAATAATTCAAGTTTGGGGGGTTTGATGAGTTGGTAATTTACCCATTCATTTGACTCAAATTCATGAATTATTGTCGTGTTTTAATGCTAATTGAAGGGATTTAAGAACCTAGTTCTCTAGGATGCAGGCATTCCTTGGAAAAAGTAAGTTTGACGGATTAGAAGCTAAAAAGCGCCGTAGCACATTGGCAATGGAATTGGCGTCTCGCAGAAGCCAACAGGTGTCTCGACAGTAAATGTTGACTTGAATGGAGCAATGTTGCCTCATGTTTACCTTATAGAACTGAAGGTTGATGCGAGTGACAACTAGTGCTCCCCTTTCTTTGATTGACGTCTTGCTAGTCCAGCACAAGTTTGAAAAATGGAAGCTTGTAACACCTCATATTAGAGAAAGGCTAGATACGAGTCAAATGGGTATGTCAAGAACCCACGGGTGGACCACGGAACCCTTCACGGAGCCCTGAAAGGGCCATGTAGGGGACCACGATCCGTTGGGTGCCCGTAAGGGGTCCCACAACTTTCCCAAGCATGTGGACCTCCCAGAGACGCCTAGACGGCATGCCGTGAGGTTGACGACCGTCCAAGGGCACTTCAAGTTTCCCACTCAGAAGGGGTTTCTCCTCTAGTCACTAGTCTAGGACCACGTAAGTCTAAACGGCCCGTGAAGCCCCCACACGAATTATGAAAGGGATTTATCAAACTTGTTTATGGTCAACTTCAAACAATCATATTTTTTAGCACAAAATTAATTAGGTGGCCAATGGCTTATCAAATTAAAGATCTTTGAGTCTTTTTTTCGATGCCATCGAGTTTGCCTAATTCCAAGCTCGGAGTAATGCATTATGTCCAAAATAGTGAAGCCCTGTCAGAGTCACAACCCGTTAGACGAGCTGTGGTGCTATACCCAACCTGTTTAGGCCTTCTAGTGTGTCAATTTGGCAGTTTCAAGTTAGGGGTTTACAGGTCTTTTCTCAATTGTTTTAACTCAATACAATGTCGTTTACCTTCTTCCTAAAGCCCTTTATAATGTTTTTTACCCTCAAAATCACCCAATTCAATTCATCATTTCAAATTTCTAAAAGAAGAACAAGTTCATCCTCCCAAATATTTCTCTCTCTTAAGTTTGAAGAAGAAGGCTAGGGTTTCGAGTCAAGTCTCCAATTCCACCGTATGATTTCAAGCTTTAACATCAAGGTATGATAGTATTCATCTATGGACTTGTTTCTTTCATAGGGTTCCTAAACTCTCCAATTTACATGTTAGAGATCTCCAATTGAAGTTAGGGGTTTCTTCCATGTCATTGGTTCCTTTCCATATTGGTTCAATTGATTGTTTTATGAACTATTATGAATGAATTAGGATACTTACATGTTTTTAAGATGAATCCCCACGAACCCATACATAAACCATGTTTTCCCAAGCTATGATAATATAATGTGGGTTTCGAACAATGAAAAATGAGTTTATGAAGATATGTATGTTCTCAATTGTCATACAGAGTCCTAATGGCAGTCTTCAGGATGTCTGGTGCCCTAATCCTCAACTGGTTGTAGCCCAACCTGAAATCTATCTTAGAAAACACAGTTGCACCATGAAGTTGGTCAAATAACATGTGACATATGATATATGTTCTTGATGGTTAGCTTGTTCAGCTGTTTGCAATCGATACACATACTCAAGGTACCATCTTTCTTTTTCATGAATAGGACAAGATCACCTCAAGGGGATACACTTAGGATAATGAACCCCTTCCCTGAGAGGTCCAGAAGGTTCTCCTTAAACCCCATCAACCTAGTTGGATCCATCCGGTATGGCGAGATAGAATCTGGTTGCTTCCCAGCTCAACATCAATACCAAAATGAATCTTACGGTCAGAAGTGAGACTATGTAGATCGGTAAGAAACATGTCTGCATACTCTCCAGCCACTAAAACCTACTCAAGAGAAGGAGTGTCGACACTAGTACAAATGAAATGCGCAAGAGAAGTTAGACAACCTTTCCCTGCCAATCTTCATGCCATAAAAAGAGATCCAACCACTCGAAATTTGGCTGTCAATATGAGTTCGCAAAAGCGGAGAAATACTAGACAAGACCAATGTACCAATCATGGAAGAAATACAAGACCGCATGGTAATGAGAGACAACTAAGACATGCCTAGAATAAGTAAAAACACACCATCTAATAAGATCAGGTCTACCCAAGTGTCATACCCTAGGATGGTTACCACACAAGATCTATACACGTGATCCACTACTAAAGAATCACCTACGGGGCAGCTACACGCATTAGCACAAGCAATGATTCACAATATACTCCAACCGCGTAGCTTAATAAGCACACATATGAAATGTATTCCCTGGATCAAACAAACCATATGAAAGTTAATGAAAAATGTATACCATACATGTGATGACGACATCTGAAGACTATGCCTCTGGCCTCTTAGAAAAACATACATATGGTTGTTTCTACCTCAAGCATGATTGACCTTGCTGAAGACTACCTCGAGTACCATAAGGACCACTCTGCTACCTTCAGTACACCCCTAGTTGATTGAATTAGAGCCATGTGGGCATGAACCTACCAATCTAACTATCTAAAAGGACAACCAGTACAATAATCTCTCGCAAAGTCCCAACTCATCACACTCATAGAAACCTCAGCCTTATGTAACTGTTTGAGTTGACTCAGCTAAAAATTTATGTCCACCATGGCCTGAATGCCCTTAATGTGATCTTCAAAAATTCTAAACTTTAGCTTTACTCATTGCCTCACCCATCTTACCACTAGCACCCGCAGTGCCACAATGGATAAGATGAAGATAAGATGAAGAGTTTCCTGAACCATCCTATTAGGGTGAAAGTGTTGTGGGTAATCTTTGTCGAAAAATCCTCTACTATGACACTAAGGCCTACTAAAACCACTTTGACGGCTGGGCCTCCTTTTGATACCTCCATATGCCTCACAGTGGATCCCCTCAATGGTGTGTACATGATAAATTGTCTAGAAAAATGAGTAGTCTGATGCCATATTCTGCTCTTGAGATAACTGAAGTAGAAATATCAACCCCCAAACCAATGTGCACACACTCTCAAGCTCTATTGACAAAAGAATAGTCACATGTTTGTCTATCTCTACTCTACAACTGTAATCGATCACTACGTCAAGTTGGTGAACTCATTTTGCAACCGCTTCCTAAGGATGTGAGGTAGATACTTCTCCAAGAAAGCTTCAGAGAACTTAACCCAAGTAATCATAGGTGACCCCAATGGTATGCAATCGAGATAAGAACTTTACCACTACTCGTTGACCCATGCATATGGAAATAAGTGTAATAAACATCATGAGAGTCCACCATATAGAGGTTATGCAACCTATCTTGACATCTGACTAGAAACTTGTTAGCATCCTCGCTCACAACACTTGTGAATCTGGGAGGAACTAATTATTGAACTATCCTGACATTTTCTACTAATTATAAGAAATAACTTGTCTTGCTTCCACAGGCGGAGCGACTGTGAGAACCGACTGAACCACTACACAAGGCAACACTCCTTGAATCTGACACCAAGATTCCTGGTCAACGCGGAAGTCTTTGTCTCGTCTGAAAACTTCCAATTGAAATATTAGGAAAAGTCCCTGTGTAAGACATACCTTCCATGAAATTAAGGATCCTTGCAAAAGGTCACTATGATAAAAATACACATTAACATAGAATGATAAATCTTTTACCTGCACTAGTTAATTGTCATTGGATCTGGTGTCACTATAGGCTTTAGGACACTTACGATGAATACTAAATGCCACTAAGAAAATATGTTTCTAATGGAGATTAAGCTATTGTTGTAAATTAATTACCTCTAAAGATCATTTTTGATGTACTGTGTCTTTTAGCACTTGTGCGTCCATGAATCTCGGTGGAGGCTGCGTAGGTCCCATACGATTCAGTTGAAACTAAACTTGATCATCCAGTACCTCGGGTTGGTTATGCAACACGTGATTTACGTTGACCTCTAACCCTAGCTTGGGTTCCATCTGGAGTTGCAAGAGGCTCTCTTTACATACGGACGATCTCTTCCAATCCATATATGGAAGAACGAAACAAATGACGTTCAGAAGTTGTTGTAATCTAGGACGCATGATAAAATACAATAAAATGTTCCTAATAATGTTTTACAACCTCCAAATATTGTATACATATGTCACTATACCGATCCACGAGAAGATAATTGGAACTTGCACTTATAATGATAAGACTTGTGAAAATAAAGTTCTAATACCGTACTTTCACGACCTAAAAATTGGGCCATGATGGTGCACACCACAACCTCGAGTAGGCAAGCCAACCCCAAAACTAGAACTCGCGGAAATAAAAATTTAATAATAAGAAACAAGAGGAAATATCAATAATAATACAAAACAGGGAAAACGTATAGAAATGTAAATATGATACACAATATATAGCCCTAAAGTGGACAAAAAAGACAAATTCTACAAAAGTATCAATCTGTGGACCTAGTATCACCATTACAAGAGCTACTAATTATAGAAAGGTTATATATACAAGAGAATCGACTAACCAAAATACAAAATATAAGTCTACACAAAAGAGGGAAAGCACCAAGTTTCAGGAATGTAGGAGTGCATTACGATCTAAATATATGACAACCTCATTAGAATCTGACACTTAGTGAGCGTGGCTCATAGTGGGAGGTTCATCAGAAAAGATGTGATGCATATGTGGCCAATGCATATATAAAGTAAATATTTGCGGAACTATCTCATTATGTCCTATGGGCACTCGAGACATCTAGAAACTTGCACAAGCTTAACTATATATATGCTATAAAACATGATGACCCAAAATTCATTTTGCAGGGTGTCAGACATTATCAAAATGAGCATAAGAAGTCCAAAATAGTATGTTTCCTTCCGAAACCAAATCAGTAAAAATCCATATAATCAGTAATTCCGCTCCTATAGAGTTAAGATAAGTAGAAAACTTAGTAAATTGAGTAAGTGTTTCAAAATCCTACTTTATTTCTAAAACGAGATGCAAATATGCCATCAGTACGTCATTAACATTATTTCATATCAACACAGTCAATCCATTTTCAAAAGTAGCCATGCCATACACATAAACGGGTAAACACTCGTCACTACACAATCATGATAGTTACGAACTCCATATAGTCTAAGTTTATGACCTCAAGACCAACACAATTCAATCCATACAATGATATACCCAAATAAAGACTAAGAAGGCAACAATACACCAAATAAATCAGCATACTTAAAATCTAATGTTCACACCAACTAAGGGAATTCTATGTATTTAAAGTCGCAATCAAGCTATGATTCAACCTAAACTAATGCTTATTGACTATTTACTAATACTAAATAACCCAAAAATGGCAAAATGTATTTGACTAAGGATTATGCAAGCATATTGAGATAAACCTAAGCCTTCTGAACAAACAAACTACACAAACATAAATATTATCATTCTAAGTCAAGTGTAATAGAGGGAAACCATAATATACATCAAGTAAGAACCCATACTCAAACCTAGTTTTCCCTCCCGAAAAGCCTACGAACAATGCCATTTTGTCAACCACGTGAAGGGAACTCCAAAACAAGAAAATCGGTGCTCATATCAATATTGGAATTTGAAAATGGAAAAACAACCCTAAAAATGATTATGGGGATCGTGTATGGAGTCACAAAATCGACTTCATTACGAGGTCCTAAAAAACTCAAGGAGTTTTTCCCTGTAAATGGGCTGAGCAACAAATGATCCAAAACAACCCTCCAACAAATCTCATTTCGAAGGGACAAAATTCAGAAACAGAGAGGAATTGAAGGAATTACATAAATAGATGGAATATCCCGACCCTGAAGCGTGTCCACAAGGGTTCCCCGATCCATCTAACTAAGAATCAATGAATACCTAAAATATTTACACTCAAAATTTCAAATAGAGAAGCGCTCTTAAAATAAGATGCATGCTCAAAAGAAGTTGTTAAGTCTTATAACTGTCAGAGACTTAAATCTCCACAAACATGAAGTCTTGTCCTCAAACGCAGAAGTCAGCATCCTTGACCCTTCGAGATCACAACAAGAAGCTCACATATGGAGAGGCTTGAGAAGCATCACTTCGTGAACATGGAGATCTCTTCTCAATCGTGAAAAGCATAGAGTCTACACTCCTAGAATGCAAGTCTCCTTACACGAACATGAAGGGTAGATTAACCACCACTCCTCGAACTCAACAAAAGGCCTGTGATCGTAGAGAAGAAAATAGTGTTTTGCCAGCAACACTGCATGAACACTTCATCAAGTTGAAGAAATCCTCCAACAAGTTCTCAGAATTCGTTTGAAACTGCATGAAATCAAATGAACTATGCTACCTAATTAAAGCTGGCATTCCAACTCAACAAAATCAACCAAACCACCAACAGAGGTAGTTATCACTTATAAGGTAAATACAATTAAAATGACAAGCGCCACAAAATTACCCCGATCACATTATGATCAAACCAAAGATCCATGTAGACCAAAGTTGACCTTTTTGAACTAATTGTAATGATGAAATTCTGATCCGTGTTTATTTACTAAAAATTTGAACGAAGTCAAACTTTGGACAAAATATCACTGCCGAGGCTACCTTTTAGATGTAAACATGAGACCTAGGATCATTAGTAAACCCAAGCTAAACCTGAGCTAGAATATCATAAGCAAACTAAACAAATCTATGAAATGATAAAATAATGTGGAAGTTAAATCATGAGATAACTGAATGATGGGGAATACCCAATAGCGGTCTGAACATATAGTTTTTTTAAGAGTTTAGTAATATTGAATAATCACTTAAAAATGGTGAATCTAATATTATATATGAAAAAATTTCTAACTGACTAGAGTTGTTGGGACATGTCCAACTACCCTAGCAAAACTAAAACTGAAATGAAAGACTAAATCTGAAAACACGTTTATTGTCCTTAAAGTATGAGGAATCACTAGTGAAGCTGATGAATGTGGATCGGGAATCGATCTACGTGTAATCTGAATGCTGAGGACTTGAACCTACATCATGAAAAGATGAGGTGCAGAGCGTGCGTCAGTGCTTGGAAGGTAGTTGTAAGGTCTCTCAAAATGAACTAAGGTTTTTAAGACTCACATGTGCCTAAAAATTTTAATAATATGTTAATTAAGTGTTTTACAGGGTGTAGACTTGATTCGAAGTGATTTGGAGGTCAAACGTCCAAGACGTTCGAAAGTTAGCCTTGAGACGTGCTAGTGCGTTCTAGTGTGCCTTAGTATGTTTTATGTGTTGTTTGGTGCTCAAATTTATGATAGGACCCTAACATATATACGAGTGTATTTAGGGTCGGAACTTCCAGGCACGACTCTTCAAGGACAACCCTAGGGGTCCTTGAGGAGGACCCATCCTTTAGCCAACAAGCTGCTCAAAGGCACCCACATTTTATTCATGGATAAAATAGGTCCGCGTAGCGGACTAGGGTCTTCAAGGGACAAATGATTGATTCACATCATGGACACAATACAAAATCTACTACCCCAAAATCTATGTCCAAAAATCATGTGGGAATAGCTCCGCATTGCGGACTTGTGCCCCGACGAAGATTTTGAAAATGAAAGTTAAGTTTGACATGTCTAAATGTCCAAATAAGTATGGGGGTATTTTGGGTAATTGGGAGTCGGTTATAAACAATTTATATATATTATTAACCCCTTTCCCAAGTCTCCAACACCCAGTAAGAAATCAAAATTCCAAAAGCTCTCTTCTCTTCCAAATTCTCCATTGTAAGAAAAACTCAAGGTTCAAGGTAGAGGCTGGATTTTCATGGTTTCTTCTCCAATTTTTCATGGGTCTTCAATCAATAAGGTATGTTTATCCTTCATCCTTAGTTATCCGTTCATCTAAAAAGTTCCTTCAAAGGTTTTGAAAGAAGATTTCATTATCAAATTTTCCAATTTTCAATCTAGCCATGAGTTCTTCTTTAAATTGATTTCAAAAGCATGTTTATGATAAATTGATGATTATATACTGTTTTAAAGATGAATTTCAATCAAATTTCATGATAAACCCATGATCCCCCCCAAATTCTCAAATTATGATATAATGTGGGTCTTTTGATCTTAATTAGATGATGATCAAATTATGCTTAGATTGTAACGAATTTCTTTGTTCTATATTCCATTATGTCAATTGATGATGAATTTTGGGGTAATTTATCAATGAGGATGAAGGTATGAAGTTTTGGTAAGTTCAACCTATATTCCTCCACCTTCTATAGAATTAATGATGTAGTGTACATAATGTGATCTTGATCCTATGATGGTTAAATTATGATTTCGTTTATGCTATTAAACTTTTAGATACTTTCTTATTTATTAATTATGAGTATTGATCAATGCTGATCAAAGTTTGGGGAAATGGTGAGTTTGCCCTACTTGCTCTGCTTTTCTATAGAATTGATAGTAGAATTGGCATTGAATGGCATTAATTGGTATGATCCACTTATGGTGTTGGTGTTTACCTTATTTTATATCTATTTATATGTTTTTATCATGGCCTTGAAGTCAAGTTATGAATTATTAAGTGTGGTTATGTGACCACACAATGTGAAGTACTATGCCTAGTCTCTTAATCTAGTCATGTACTAGGTGCTAAGGGTGTCCCCAACATTTAAATGAAGTTGTTAGGGTTAGTTTTGGTCTATGTTCTGCAAATGATGAAGTTCTAATGGTTAATGAATCCCTACATTTGTACCCTATATGAATGTGTGATCTTAGCCAATATTAGGATTCGTGGATGCAATGTTGAAGATGTCTTGTCTCCTATGCTATAATGTGTTGTGTGGTCTAAGCATGAATGTGTATTCTGGTCTTAAAAGGGTGGATTCATCAATGTGATGTTAATATCCATTATATGATCATGTTGTCCAATGCGCACACACACACCTTATGCATGCTTATAAGTAGTATAGGTTCATCGTGTCTAATGAAAGGATAATTCTCATATGCACTAATGTCTACTACTATGCATGTAAAGTATATGTCTATGAAGAATGAAATGTATCTTAAATATGATAAATTTATAGGTGTACTAGTGCAGGCAATGATATGGGACTTTGCCTATACATTGATGTGTATCTTGATAATATAGTTCCTAGGGTGATTACTCTATGTACATGAATATGAATGCATGATGAAGCTATGAATATGAAAGTGTATGATATAATGAAGTATGCATATGTATAGTGTCTAAATGTGTTTATGTGAAAGGTCTTCTCATGTAAGTAAACATACACACACATGAAAACATATAATGAAGCATGTATGATAATCTAGTAAACATGGGTTCTTTTGAAAGGTATTCTCAATTTTACTCTAAACTAGATTGTGTTTGAAAATACTATGTCCATGTGAAAGGTTTTCTCACATGATTTAGGTTGGTGAAAGGACATTCTCATTACCTATGAGCTAAGCATATGAGGAGTTAAACCTCCTAAATCCATTTTATGAAGTAAAGTTAATAAATGCTTTTCAATAAAAGGAAAGTTAGATTAGCACCGAATGAACTTGATGATGAGGGGTGCCCCTTACCAAAGGGAAGTCTTGTTCACCATAGTCCTTACGAGGTGGATAACTACAATGCTCAATTGGCATAAAGAGGGTTTCCATATATACCTCCAAGCTTCCATAACTATTTTGCCCCATAGATACTAGCTAGTGGATCCATTTAAAATGATAGAATGATATTCATGTCTTACCTTGGCAAGTAAGATACCCTATTTTGGTGTGAGGGGATGACACCAAATTCCAAGTTTGGCTTACATGGTCTTATTGTCGGTTAAGTCTAGGATTGCCCTAAAATAAATTGGACAATGGAAGTAATGTAACGAACCCTAACTAGGATAACCTAAGGGAAGTTGCATAGTGTAGGTGAGAGTATGAGACTTTACCAATGCATTACACAAGTAGCTCTTGAAGGGAGTTCTAGGAAGGTTTTTATATGTATATGACTATGTATATGTCTTATATGCGTGATATTATGGTATTGACCTACTGATGTACCGTGGTTTCACAGTACTTTCAATACTTTTTCCTTAAGTTTTGTGTGTGTAGGGTCTTTTTGTAGTAATTTTAATGTGTTTTATCTGTGTTTTGCAAGAAAGTTGTCCATATTGGAAATGCAAAAAGCTGTGCAGAAATTAATGCAGAAGTGACCCACGAAGCCATCGATGGTCTGTCGTCCCATCGATGGACCGTAGGTAGTGATCGTTGACTAGAGGTCCAAGCATCTCAAAGAACTCGGGGAATTTTGACCAAGTGTGGGACTATGGAAGGATGAACGGTCCGTGCTGGCAAAGCTAGATCAGATCAGAGATATGTCCCAGTACCTGGTGTTGAAGAAAAGCTAAGTATGGAGCGACGAGAAGCATCGATGGCCCGTACGTCCATCGATGGACTGTGCTATTGGTCCATCGATTGGATCAGAGAAGATGAAAAAATGAAGGCTAAAGAAAAAGTTGTATGGACCGACGGAGGCAGTTGACGGTCCATCGTTCCATCGACAGACCATTTGTGGGGTCATCGATTGAAGCCGCATTTTTTGGATAAACATTCCTTATATGTTTTCCTTTTATTTTAGGACAATGTCTTTATAAATAGGGTATAAAACCTCGTATTTAGGGTTGGATCTTTTATTGTTTGTCATACTTTTGTTCTTGGAGATTTGACTTTTGCAACTTGGCAATTAATTCAAGTTTCTCGAATTGATTCTCAAGTGAATTTTATTGTTCAAGTATAATTTTTGGAATTTCTTCAAACTTGTCAAAGTAAGTTCATGATTTATTATTCAATAAATATGAATTGTGTTCTTCTAAGCATGGGTAACTCAATCCACAACTAGGGTTGTGGGAACCATGGGTGATTAACAAAATATAACTAGATAATAACAATTCTCAACTAGGTTATTGCATGTATCGATATTCTTTCATCTTGAAGTCTTTTTAATGAGTTCACGCGTTAGAACTCACCATATTGTTTTTTCGGGACTAAGTGCATAGTTAATACTAAAAATTAGTGGATACTATCTAATAGGCTAGTTTTGATTGGTACGAGGTGATAACTAAGCCAAACATAAAATATGATGCCTAATATTAAGTAAAAGGTAAGGGTTAGTAATTTAAACACACATAGCGGACCAAGGTATGGGGTGAAATTCTGTAAATGTCGGACCAAAGATTTAGAGATACATAACTTATCACTTTGCATGCAAAACCTAAGGAAATAATTGTTACAAGCTAGGGTTATGGCGTTATGAACCTATAGGGAACACTTACACCCTAATTTATCTCATTACTTGATAAACACCAAAAATTTACTCTTGCTACTTGTTAGATTTCACAATATTGCAATACTTTTGTTTCACAACCACCACCCCCAATTACTAGTTTCCGGAAAGGACTTGACTAAATAGAGGTAATCGTATATTAAAGTTAAGTCTAAATCATTTTCCTCGTGGAATCGACCCCAACCTAATAATTGGATTCTCTACTTGATATGATCGCTTATACTACTTTAGGGAAGTATAATTTGAGCTTATCAAATTTTGGTGCCGCTGCCGGGAAAAGTGGCATTTAGATTAACTTTAAGAGCAATTACTAAAGTTTAGTCAACAATTTCCTAATTTTACTTTTTCTCTTTGTTTTTGTCTCTTTCATGTCTAGTTCTAGTGTATTCCAAGTACACGGAGTCGAGGAGAACCAATACTCCCATTTGATCCAGAACTGAATCGTACATTCCGCAGAATGAATGATCCACACAGTCCTGCTAATATTGGGGATGGGATCAACCTTCAATTTACTCCGCCTATTGATGCTCACAACCAAGTGATTATGGAGAACCCTGGTGATGGTGCTTTGAGGAGGCAACATCCCGCCCCACGTCCTCAAGAGTATTATAGGGGCAATGTTAACATCACAAATTCTGATGGGCCTCTTGTTCTACCTCCTCTACCACAGGGTCAGACATTTGTCTTAACTAGTAGCTTGATGCAGATGCTCTCTGCTAGAGGTTTGTTTTTGGAGCTACCATCTAAGGATCCTCATGCTCACATTTCCAAACTGAGTTCGATGTGTAAAAGTTTTGTAGGGAGGCAAGACTTAGACATGGATGTCATCGGATTAAGTGTATTTCCTCTCTCACTTATGGGAGAGGCCGCAATTTGGTTTACTGAGTTTCCCAATAACTCTATTTATACTTGGGAGCAGTTGAGGGATGTGTTCCTAGCACGGTATTATCCAGGGTCTAAAAAGCTCAACCACAAAGATAGAGTGAACAACTTTGTGGCATTGCCTGGGGAGTCGGTGAGTAGCTCTTGGGATAGGTTCACCTCATTTGTGAGAAGTGTTCTAAGCCACCACATTGATGATAAGTCGCTAAAAGAGTACTTCTATATGGGGAAAGATGATAATAATAAGGCATTAGTTGACACAATTGCGGGTGGTTCTTATGGTGAGTTCTCATATGTAGAGGTTGCGGATAAGTTGGAGAAAATCTTTTGCAATAATAAGGCTTGGAGCACTAGGAAGTCGAACACTGGGAGAAACACCTTTGCAGTGCAAGCTACACACAACCCCACCGCAGACGAGATTCGTGAAGAGATGGCTCAAATGAGGACTGAGCTTGTATTGGAATTCAAACATGTCACTGTGGTTGCAGAGAAAGTGAATGCGGTGAATTATTCGACTAAACCACCACCGCAGTAGATGAATTTTACCATAAAAGGATTGTTATGCAGCAAATAAGCAGACGGGGAGAGAGGGGGGTGTTCCGACCGAATGCCCAAGGCTCCAATTAGGATAATTGGCGCCAAGGTCAAGGGAATCAAGGTAGGAACTATGGGAATTACAACCGAGAGGGTCATTATGTTCGGAGTGGGCCCTATGTTCCACCTCAAAATTGGGAATTTGCTCCTAGGGATGGTGGAGGTAGTATGGCGCGAGTTGAGGACATGTTGCAATAGATGATGATGAGGTTTGATGCTAGTGATGAGCACGCCAACGAGTTGAGAGGTTATTTGGCTAATATTAGGGAAAAGGTGGACGCACATTCAATCTTTATCAATCATCTTGTGTTGCAAATGGCCCAATTGTTTCCTATTGTGAACCCACGTCAACCGGGTACTCTTCCTAGCAACACTATCTAAAATCTAAAAAATAATGGACATTGCAGGGCAGTCACTACTTGAGGGGGTAATCAAACCATAGATCCACCTATTTCGCCTAGCGTAGAAGATGAGGTGAAAAGATTTGATGAGGTAGTGGACGTTAGCGGTGAGTTGTTAGACAAATCAGAGAAAGAAGCTGAGATACCCCAAAAAGGTGACCCACATTCCTAGACCACCACCACCATTCCCAAACAGATTGGTGAAAAATACCAAAGATGGTAAATACCGGCATTTTATTACTATGTTGAAATAGCTTTCAATGTACCTTTGATAGAAGCTCTTGAATAAATGCCCGGTTATTCCAAGTTTATGAAAGATATGGTTACTAAGAAGAGATCGGTAAGTTTTGAGGATGATGATCGGATGCAACGTTGTAGTGCTATTACTACAAGGTCTCTTGTGGAAAATAAAAAAGATCTGGGTGCTTTTACTATTCCATGTACCATAGGGTTGTTACACTTTGCTAAGGCATTATGTGATCTTGGAGAAAGCATAAATATCATGCCTCTCTCTATTTACAAGAATTTGGGTTTGGGTGACCCAAAGCCCACTGCGATACGGTTACTGATGGTTGATCGAACGGTGAGAAGGCCTATTGGATACTCCATGATGTCTTGGTGAAGGGGGAGTCATTCCGATTTTGTGATTCTTGACTGTGAGGTTGATTTTGAGGTGCCTATTTTTCTTGGGGGGCCATTATTTGCTACTGGTCACGCCTTGGTTGACATGGAAAAAAGGAAGATGAAGTTTAGGTTGAAAATGAATAAGAAACTTTCAACTTTTTTAGGTCAATGAAGTAGAGTGGTGGGATCCAA
Organism: Solanum lycopersicum; assembly: GCF_036512215.1. Classification (NCBI taxonomy): domain Eukaryota; kingdom Viridiplantae; phylum Streptophyta; class Magnoliopsida; order Solanales; family Solanaceae; genus Solanum; species Solanum lycopersicum. The sequence goes on from NC_090810.1 coordinate 39,841,796, forward strand.
ATGGTATCTGCTATATCTTATAGGGTTGAGATTACGTCTGAGGTAAAAATCTAAGAACTCCTTGGTCTTGAGGCACTAGCGGTGGTGATGATGAATTTTGAGAGTGATGGTATTGAGGAGTATGGGTCATTGGTTGTGGCACTTGATCGAGGGGAGGTGCGGTTCAAACCAAAGAAATTGGAGTTAGATATGAAGCATCGCGAGTCCCGACCCTCGCAACCATCTATTGAGGAGGCTACAAAATTAGAGCTTCAGATTCTACCACCTCATCTAAGGTATGTATTCTTGGGAAAATATGAAACTTTGTCCGTAATCATTGCATCAAATTTGAAGGTGGAGCAAGTAGAGTGTCTGATAGCGGTGTTAAAGAGGTTCAAACGAGCTATTGGTTGGACTATTGAGGACATTATTGGGATTCCACCTGGTATTTGTTCACACAAAATCCAACTCATGCCCAATCATAAGCCAAGTATTGATCATCAAAGACGGTTAAATCCACCTATGCAAGAGGTAGTGAAGAAAGAGATTATTAAGTGGTTGGATGCCGGATCATATATCCTATCGAAGATAGTAGTTGGGTATGCCATGTTCAGTGTGTGCCATAAAAGGGGGAATGACTGTGGTCCCTAATTATAAGAATGAGATGGTTCTAATGAGGTCGGTGACCGCATGGAGAGTTTGTATGGATTACCAGAAGTTAAATGCATGGACTGAGAAGGACCGTTTTCCTATGTCCTTTATGGATCAGATGCTAGATAGGCTTGCAGGAAAATAGTGGTATTATTTTCTTGATGATTATTCGGGTTACAATCAAATCTCTATTGCACCGTAGGACCAAGAGAAAACCACTTTCACTTGCCCGTACGGAACTTTCGCATTCAAGAGGAAGCCTTTTGGGTTGTGTAATGCACCAGCTACTTTTCAGAGATGTATGATGTCGATATTCTTTGATATGGTGGAGGACACTATTGAGGTTCTTATAGATGTTTTTTCAGTTGTTGGTGACTCTTTTGAGCGTTGTTTGAGTTACTTGGCTGAGGTTCTCAAAAGGTGTGAAGAGTGAAGCCTTGTGCTAAATTGGGAGAAATGTCACTTCATGGTGAAATAGGGTATTGTATTGGGTCATCACATCTAAGATAAGGGGATAGAGGTTGATCCAGCCAAAGTTGAGGTGATAGAGACACTTCCTCCACCCACCTCTGTAAAAGGTGTGAGGAGTTTTCTTGGGCATGCGGGCTTCTATTGTAGGTTTATTAAGGATTTTTCAAAAATTGCACATCTTCTGTGTAAGTTTCTTGAGAAATAATGTAAATTTTATTTTGATAAATCCCATCTGAAGGCATTTGGAGAGTTGAAGGAGAAGTTGGTGTTTGCACCCATTATTATTTCCCCGGATTAGAGTAAACCATTTGAGGTGATGTGTGATGCTAGTGGGGTTGCACTTGGTGTAGTATTGGGTAAAAGAAGGGATAAAATTCTTCACCCAATTTATTATGCTAGTAAGGCCCTGAAGCACAAAAGGACTATACTGAGACTGAACAAGAGCTCCTTGAGATGGTATTTGCTTTCAAAAAATTTTGCTCCTATTTTCTTGGCATGAGATTCATAGTGCATACCAACCACTCTACTTTGAGATATTTGGTGGCAAATAAGGATGCTAAACCAAGGTTGATTAGATGGGTACTACTATTCCAAGATTTTGATTTTGAGGTAAAAGATAGAAAAGGGACCGAAAATCAAGTTGCAGATCACTTGTCCAAATTAGAGGATGAAGCTATGCGAGAGTTGGGTGAATAGGCTGAAACTGATGATACCTATCATGATGAGCATGTATTGGCCTCTTCTCATGACTTTATTTCATGGTTTGCAGATTTTGTGAATTCTTTGGCTAGTGATAAAGTTTTATCGAACTTGTCCTTTCATTAAAAGAAAAAGTTCATGCATGATGTGAAAATTTGTTTTTGGGATGAGCCGTAATTATATCGGAGTTGTGCTGATGGGCTTATTCTCTGTTGTGTGCTAGAAGTTGAGATGCTAAGTGTTTTGGAGGCATGCCACTCCTCGCCTGTGGGTGGGCATCATAGTGGTATCCGGACTGCCCATAAGATTTTGCAAGTTGGGTACTATTGGCCAACCATCCACCAAGACGCTCATGAGTTCTCCAAGGCATGTGATAGGTGCCAGCGAGATAGGGGTATTTCGAGAAGGCAAGAGCTCCCTTAGAATCCCATTCAAGTAATTGAGTTGTTTGATGTACGGGTCATTTACTTTATGGGCCCGTTTGTGAGTTCTCATGGGATGAAATATATTTTTGTGGCGGTGGATTATGTGTCAAAATGGGTCGAAGCCATAACACTTGACAATAATGAAGGGAAGAGTGTCACCACATTCTTTAAAAATAACATATTTCCAGATTTGGCACACCTAGGGCTATTATCAGTGATAGGGGGTCCTACTTTTGCAATAAGTTGTTCAAAGTAATATTGGAGAACTATGGGGTTCGCCATAATGTAGACACTCCATACCATCCACAAATTAGTGGGCAAGTTGATGTGTCCAACTGAGAAATCAACCGTATACTATAAAAATGGTGAATGCTAATAGAACAGATTGGTCAATGAGGCTTGATGATGCTCTGTGGGCTTATTGAACAACATACAAAACTCCCATAGGTATGTCTCTTTACCAACTTGTATATGGGAAGGCTTGTCACTTGCCGGTTGAGTTAGAGCATAAGGCTATGTGAGCGATGAAAAAACTGAAGATGGATTGGAATAAAGCAGTGGATCCGAGACTTAATGGGTTATATGTGCTTGATGAGTTTCACCTAAAAGCATATGAAAGTTCTACAAAGAGAAGATGAAGAAGTACCATGACCAAAAGATGATAAGCGTGAATTTGTAGTTGGAGATTTATTACTTCTGTTTAACTTTAGGCTGCACTTGTTTTCAGGCAAACTCAAGTACAAATGGACTTGTACATTCTTGGTCACTGAAGTGTTCCCACATTAAGCGGTTGAGTTGGAAAACAAAGAGGGTGCAAGGTTCACGGTCAACGGGCAGAGAATCAAGATCTACCTCAGGCATGCGGAGAGTGTGATGAAGTGGTTGAGTCATATTACATTGATGAAGTCTGAGTTATCAAGGGTCTTGCATGCGCCGCGATGTTAAATCAAGCGCTTCTTGGGAGGCACTCAAGGTGTATCCTCTAGACAACAATAGGTTTTTATTTTCTTTGTAGGAATATTCGCATTATTTTGTTTTGATTTCTTTACTAAAAAATCATGTGTAATTTTCTTTTATAGCTTTTAGTCTTTTAGCTAGAGAGTAGCTTATTGTCCGTGTCTAAAAAGTGTCTAGAAAACACAAAAAGAATGGCTTATTGGGTGCTCAATGTGTAGAGACCAAACCAAAGGAAATCTGTGAATATTGGTCTGGTGCATTGATCTACGGACCAACTGACGATGTCCTCCCATCGACGGACCGTCGATGGTGTCTGTGGATCCCAGATATGATTTTCAATGTCGTTTAAGTTAAGGAACAAATGGCGGATTAGTCAATGGACCATCGACTGACTTACGGTCCATCAACGAGGAACCATTAGTTCCAAAAACCCGCGACCCAACCTGACCTGCGCGATCAGCTATATTACAAATTATCCTTTCAATTACACCCCCACACCTTTTCAAATTCTCCCCCAACCGTTTGGCTACCCCTATTACCTTATTCCACCATTACTTTCCACATTCAATAAATCTAAATTCCCTTCTGATTTCTCATCCTCTCCACAATCCAAAACTCCCAAAACCCTAGCCCCCCAAATTCCCCATCCATCTCTAGCATTTTTTGGTCGGTGTTTGAAGGCGGGCACGTCAGTTGTTATTGCAAAGTTCACCCACACATTCACTCCACTACAGCGTACATGTATGTCATTCTCATCCGCTCAATGAATTCTCGTTCATTTGTATGAGAAAATATATAGATTGTATGTGGGTCTTCAATTAGGGAATACTTTACATGAAGAACTTTTCAAAATTGAGTTCCATGTCCCTTAGAATGATAGAAAATACAAAGATTGGGGGTGAAAACTGTCTCAATAAACTCTATCTGTTGTTTGTTTTGTGTTTTTCTGACTTCGGGCTTGATAGTCTCTTAGAATCTAAGACCAAAAGTTGAAAAATCGAAGCCCTAGGAATGAAAAAGTGGTTTGCTGATTGTTATTGAATGTTGTTTATCTTGTTATTGGGTTCTTTCCATTTAAGGGATTTGAGAGGTGCTAAGAATGTCCGAAAAAAACTTGTCTCTGACTGACAGTATGAGACCATGTCTATGGATTGTTGGTGGATCGACAGACCCTCGATGGGGTCCATTAATATCTAAACCCTATATTTCTAAACTCTGGGATGATGAAAGTGGACTACGGTCTGTCGATTGATCGATGGGACGTTCTGTACGTCCGTCGTTCCTAACTGAAACTCTGATCTCTAAAGTATTATTAAATTTTCCAAGTGCCCAACGATGGAAGTGGACTACGGACCGTCGATTAATTGACAAGCCGTTTTGCACGTCCGTCATTTCTAACTTCAAGTTCTGTGGACATTTGACTTCTGAAATTTGCTAAGTGTCCACCGACAGACCCTATTGACGGACCTTCTATTCATCAATGAAGTGTCGATAATGGCGTCACATAGCTCTGTAGTTCTGCACTTCACTGTGTCTTTTGTTTCCAAAATTGGTTTTGCTTCTTTTGTGTGTGTATTCTGATTATAATGAAACTAACAACTCTGTTTTCAAGTACCAATGGCCCCCAAACCAGATATTGTCTAATCCAGGAGACGATCCAAGTTTGTCGCACCATACCAACGCTTGATTGGCTCATCTGATGTTGAGCGAGATCCTGAGTATGTTCCCTTAGGCACCTAGACCCCGACTCTTGCTGCTCGAGCTAGTAATGGCACTCTTAAGAAGGTGGTTCCCAGCGTAGTCACTGCCTCTCAGTCTGATGAGGAGCGCACACTGACCGGCACACCATCTAAGTCTCCTGCGGGTTCTGGAGGAGCGTCTGGCTCCGAAGAAGCCTCTCGTTCTGAGTCAGCACACTTTACAGGCTCAAATGAGGCCACTGCCCAGTTCTGGGTCCCAAGGAGCCACTCTCCCAACCAGGCCTGCCCAAGATGCCTCGTCTGATAAGGCCAAGAGTGCGTAGTCTACTCCAGCACCTTAGTTTGAGGTCCCTGCACTGGTTGCTGATCAGCCCAACGGGTGGTGCGTAGATGGCCAATACCAGGTTTACAGGGATGCTAAGTTGCTGAATGGTAATGTGGTGATGACTCGGACTTTAGCAGTGGAGCGGCGGGTTCTGACAGGTAGCCTACCCATAGCCCTGACGATACATACCTTATTCACTTGCCACAAGCTCGAGGGGATGGCTAGGAGTGTGTCACCTTACAAAGAGGAGATGGTGCAAAAGTTCTACGCCTCGTAAGCGGCTCTCTGATGGCCTTTGACAAGCGTACCAACCCTACCAAACAGGCACCACTCACATATGTTCGTGTTCGAGGTCGCTGGGTGGATATTTCTTCTCCTGCCATTCTCTGCTTCCTATACAGTGAGGCCACTGATGAAGGGAGGGCCCCCTTCACCGCTGAGTTTGACTACAGATGGAATGTGGTCAAGAGTGTCCAGTTTCAGTGGGACAGAGATCTGAGAGAGACCACAAAGTGGTTGATTGCCCAGCAAATATCCATAGACGTTGAGGAAGTGGACTAGGTGACTGACTCTAGAGGCCTTATCAAGAAGTCCAGCCTCACATTTGCTTCCAAGTTGATTTGGCTTTTTGTCCGTCACCGCCTATCAACCACAGCTACTTATAATATAATTTCCTAGGATAGAGCGGCCATGGTAGCAGAGATGGTCGCCGAATTTGAGATTGACTATGTGAGATTGTTGATCTCTGTTATCCATAAGAGGGATTTCAAAGCCTCTACCACTTACCCATTTGCCTGCATGATTTTTCAATTGTGCAGAAATGCTGGAGTACCCATCTGGCACATAGATGTCCTCCATACTTCTACCGGTTCAGTGGTTATTGGTCTCACTAGGGATGAAGCCAATGAGGCGGCACTATGGAGAGGGCCCAAAGTAGAGGTGCAACCGCTAGGTGAGAACTTGGCGGATACGGTAGAGAAAGCCCAAGGGATGATCATTCTACATTAGATCCCACCATTACCGCCCCAGTTGAGCCTGCCCCGGGCACTAGTAGGCACCGAGTTCCTCCGGGTCTATGCCTCCATCAGCAACACTAGTCCAGCTTGCTAGGGTCCAAAAGTTAGAGGCCCAGATGGCTACCTTGCTTCATCATATCCAGCCTTGGATGCAGAGATACATTGCTAAGGCTGAGAACCGAATTGAAAAGAAGGTAGCTCAGCAGATGGAGAGGAGGATTCAGGCGTTCCACCAGTGCCTCAATGTTTTTGGGTTGAGAGTACTCGCACACTTAGCCGTTACCATTAATTTGACGACTCTTCAAACGGATGTGGCGAGTTTGAGGGATGATGTTGATGCTATCTTACACATGAGGGTACCCGAGCCTGAGGCTGCACTTGTGGAGCTTGCTGAGGATACAGTAATTGCTGCAGTGTTCACTACCACTACTGCACCGCCACCCCTGCCACGTGAGCGTGCCAAGAGGCACCAGTCCAAAAAGAGTGAGGAGACTGGAGCTACGAAGAAGGAGCGTAGTGATATGGAGGCTGCGAGGAGAGCTTCATTGCTTGATGAGAAGGCCCGGCAGATGAGGGCTCGTGAGTTAGCTGTTGGGACGTCTAGCTGTAGGTTTGCGGACGTTGAAAGGATCACCACTGAGGGTCTAGATATTTCTACGGGCACCACTGATTGTGGACCTACTACTGAGGGAGCGTGTTCCGAGAAACCAGACTCGTCGACTTGTTGATCTTCGGGGCTATGCGCGTCAAGTTTGCTTCACCTAACACCTTTGCTTTATTTTTATGCATTGGGGACAATTTCATGTATTTTTATTGGAGGTGGGGTAAATTGAAAGTGAGTTCTAGGGTGAAGTCTGAGTAGCCCAACTCACGATCCCTCTTGGTGGTTTTCTTGCCTGTGTTCCTTTTCCCCAAGAAACTGGTTATTTTATTGTTGAACCGGCATGTGTGGTATCCTGTACAAAATATGAATGTGAAATTTGAAGCATGATGGCTAAATATGTAGGATATCCCATTCCAAATATAATGTTTGCATGATTAGGCATAATGAATGTTGAATGTGTTAGCTCTAAGCATGACATAGAGATGCACCATTACATGACCCTCAATCTAATACTCGTACTAGGCATCCGATAAACTGATAGGGTAATGAGGTGTTAAGAGAGTGTGAGGAAAGTTGATTGTTCCACTGTTGGTACCTAGCTAGAACTTGCCCGGTTAGTCCTGCAAAAAGAAATCTGTGTTAGACAATTAGGAAAGGATTATAGGCTCTTGTTCGAATTAGCCAATCTTTAGCCTAAAATAAAAGAAAACCAAATGAAATTTATCCCTTTTTATCCAAATATTTTGAGCTTACAATGAACTTTTATTTTCTACCCCAACTCATCTTCCCGGGGTATAATGTGTTGGCCTTGGTCCCTCCTTGGACATGTGCACCTCAACTTAGACAAAAAACATAAGTTGATGGTGACTAATGCAGAAACCAATCTCGTCTTGGCCCTGACCCAACCTTGGGTATTGTGTATCTCGACTCATGGCAAAGCCATAAGTTGAGGTTGGCTATTATGAGTAATGTCCCGAAAAGTGGGGTTGAAAGGATTGATGAGAAAAAAAAGAAATAGTGAATAAGAGAAGTGACTCATTCAAAGTAGAAATCAAGTAAAAAAAATAAAAATAAAAGAAGTGCTTAATTAAGAGTCATTTTCACAAAAAGGAGAAAAGAAAGGAGAAAACAAGTCAAAGAGTACAAGAAAATTAAGAGTATGGCATAATAGACAATAAAAGAGGTAGACGCTTAGCCATAATGTCAAGGAGGGACACAAGTCACTAAAATGTACCCATATGTATCAACCCTAACCCAGAGCGTATGTTACAAGCCAAGAAAGCCGTATCATGATCCTAAGAGTCTAATATGGTGAACTTAAGCAGTGAAAATAAAGGCAAGCCTATGGCGACAAGTACCAACTAGGTGTGAAGTTGTTTTGAGCGTGAGTGTTGAATAATGATCCTTATACTCAAATTTGATATCATTGTGTGAAAAAGAAGTATATCTTTTGAAGTGAGGGCACTATTTTCAATATTGGAATGTTGGTACCTTGGTGAGAGATAAAAGAGTAGAGGTGTCGGTGCGTGATGAGTCTGTGTCATGGTCTGATCCACATGAATGAGCCTAGTGAACCTAAGAGTGAAATCATACATTAAAACAATGAAAATAGTCTGGATTGATAGACAAAATATTGTGAAAGCTTAAAGTAAGATACTTTTGTACAAAGGTGTTGTGGTGAGGGTGTTGATGTACGGTTGTTTCACGGTACTTTCAATACTTTTTCTTTAAGTTTAGTGTGTTTCTAGGGCCTTTTTGTAGTAATTTTAATGTGTTTTATTTGTGTTTTGCAGGAAAGCTGTCCAAAATGAAAATGCAGAAAGTTGTGCAGAAATCAGTGTAGAAGTGACCCATGAAGCCATCGGCGGACCGTCTTAGTGACCTTCGACTGGAGGTCCAAGCATCTCAAAGCAACTCGGGGAATTCTGACCAAGTGTGGGACTACATATGGATTAATGGTCTATCCTGGCAAAATGCCGATCAGATCATAGATATGTCCCAGTACCAGGTGTTGAAGAAAATCTAAGTATGGAGCAATGAGAAGCATCGACGGCCCGTAAGTCTATCGATGGACCGTGCTGTTCCTCTATCGATTGGATTAGAGAAGCAAAAATGAAGGCTGAGGAAAGAGCTAAGTGTGGACCGACGGAGGCAGTCTACGATTCGTCGTTCTATCGACGGACCATTTGTGGGGTCGTCGATTGAAGCAGCGTTTTCTGGACAAACTTTCCTTATTAGTTTTCCTTTTATTTTAGGACAATGTCTTTATAAAAAGGGTGTAAAACCTCATTTTTGGGGTTGGATCTTTTATTATTTTTCATACTTTTGTTCTTGGAGATTTGACTTTTGCAACTTGCCAATTAATTCAAGTTTTTGGAATCGATTCTCTAGAGAATTTTGTTGTTTCAAGTATAATTTCTGGATTTTCTTCAAACTTGTCAAAGTAAATTCATGATTTATTATTCAAAAAATATGAATTGTGTTCTTCTAAGCATTGGAAACCAAATCAACAACTAGGTTGTGGGAACCATGAATAATTAACAAAATAAACCTAGATAATTAACAATTCTCAACTAGGTTATTGCATGTATCGATATTTTTTTTGCGATGAAGTCTTTTTAACGAGTGCACGCGTTAGAATTTGCCATAATGTTATTTCTCGGACTACGGCGATAGTTAATAGAAAAAGAATTCTCGACATAGATTTAGTGAATACTATCTAATAGGCTAGTTTCGATTGGTGCGAGGTGATAACTAAGCTAAACATCGAATATGATGCCTAGTATGAAGTAAAAGGTAAGGGTTAGTAATTTAAACACACATAGCCAGACCAAGGTACGGGGTGAAATTTTCTAAATGTCGGACCAAGGATTTATACATACACAACTTATCACTTTGCAAGCAAAACCTTAGGAAATAATTGTTACAAGCTAGGGTTATGGCGTTATGAACCTATGGGGAACACTTATACCCTAGTTTCTCTCATTACTTGACAAACACCAATTTACTCTTTCTATTTGTTAGATTTCACAATATTTCAATACTTTTGTTTCACAAAATCCCCCCTTTAATTACTAGTTTTCGGAAAGGATTTGACTAAACATAAGTAATCGTATATTAAAGTTAAGTCTAAGCTATTATCCTCGTGGGATCGATCCCCACCTAATAATTGGATTCTCTACTTGATAAGACTGCTTATACTTCTTTAGGTAAGTATAATTTGAGCGTATCACCTACTTGTATGATACTATGCATAGTATGAGTCCTATGGTGTCCATATGATGTGGTATCACTTTATATGCATAATTTTGGTCTTTTTGACTATATTATGAAGGTCTTACTTGGTATACATGTAGTTGACTATACTTGTTATGATTATGTGTGAAGTAAATGATAATACTTGTGGTATGTTTATGAGTTTACTAAGTATGTGTGAGGTTATGGGACTTCACATGTACATTGCACTAGTAGGCTTTAGATTGGGATTATGAGTAAGGTCTTGTGATGTTTATATATGAAATGAAGTCCAAGTATTCTACTGTTGACTATTGCCTAATATAATGTTATTGGTAGTGTTGACTTGCATGTGGTATTGAAGTGAGTCTTAAATGTGGTTCATGGAACATGTTGGTTCATATGTGAAGTGGGTGTCTTAGGATATGCTATGTTTCTATGAATGCCTATCTTTAAGTAAATGAAGGTTATGTGAATGTCACCTTAGTGACATAAGGTGATGCTAGAGTGTGGGTGGTGGAATGGGACACTATTCATACATTGCACTAAGTGTTACTTGAGGGTTAAAGACTTAAGGTAAAAGATAGGGTAATGTTATGAGATACTAAATGAGCTTTCAATAAATAATGTGGCTTTATGTGATGTTATGAATAGTGTCCATGCTTATGTGAAGTTTATGAGCTATGTTGTTCTTATTATATCAAAATTTGTATGAAGTTTTACTAAAAGTCATGATGCATGGTTTTCTAAGAAAAATGTCCTCTTTAAATGCATATTTGTTCATGGTTGTCTTACTTAGTTAATTCTTGTACTAACACCATTCTTATTCACCTTTTTACAGAAAGTGTAGGTTATGGATGCTTAAATGATGTCTCTGTGGTGAAGGGATTGATATCTGTTTCCCAAGATCAAGTATAGGGATCCTTATGTTTCAAGTATTTCCTATATTATGTTTCATTTCAAAGTATATGCAATAGATTAGATATTATGTTATGATGTTAAAGGGTCGCGTCCCTATCATAATTGATGTTTAGTCTAAGATGGCAAAAGAAACTTAGTGTCTAACTATGTACAATGACTTTTATATATATATATATATATATATATATATATATATATATATATATATATATATATTAACTTGACTCTTTGGATTTATATGATTTCCTCTCTTCTCTTGATGACTTAGATCTATTCTTGATTTGATTGATGATTTCTTGATATGGTTCTGATTTACTTGATTGATTTGTTGCCATCTTATTTGTTTGATTGATCTGCTGCCAACTTTAGGCCATGTGTTAATTATTTGTTGGTTCCTTTGGTTATATCTTTCCTTTATGTAGTAATTGCGATTTTCAGAATATATTGCTTTCCATGTGGGTGTTTACTTGGATCATTTCCTTATTGGATCTCCATGCCTTTATGTTGTAATTGTAAGGATCATAATATATTGCTTTCCATGTGGGTGTTTGCTTGGATCCTGTTATTATTAGATCTCCATGCCTTCTAGAATTATGAGTAGTGTGTTACGTGTCATTTATTAAATTTTACATAACATCAAGAAGCTAACATTCTCCCCCGTTTTGATAAGGACAACTAATTCACAATTTTTAATGCAGTGTGGAGAGACAATGATACTTCCCTGAGATATGACAGTATGTGAGCTCCCACCGTATATGTGGCTCCCTTCCTTGAAGGCTTTAGGAATATGTTGAATTTTGATTTTGGTCCCCCTGTTTAAATATTGTGGTGGCAAATTATCCCCCTTTGGCAAAATAAAAAAGAACAAAACACCAAATACAAACAGAAACAGGTAAAAGCAACTTAAAGTAAAGTAGTGAAGATTTTCGTAATCAACAAATTCAACTAAAGGTTTTGTGAAAATATCGGCTAACTTATTTTGAGAATTAACAAATTCAAGAACAAAATCTTCATTTTCAACATGAACACGAATAAAATAATGTTTTATATCTTTATGCTTAGCCCTAGAATGATGCACATATATTTAGATAGACTAATGACACTTGTATTATCATAAAATATAGGTACTCCCTCAAAGGATAGATTTATATCTAAGATTGATGCATCATCAAAATTATTTGAGTGCCACAACTTCCGATCACCAAATATTCAGATTTCATAGTAGAGAGAGCGACGAAGGTCTGCTTCTTACTATGCCAGGAAATAACGGATTTTCCCAAGAACTGGCATGATCCACTTGTACTTTTTCTATCATTTTTATCACCTACGAAATCAGCATCTGAATGTTCAATTAAATTCAAAAATTTTAGAAAAAGGATTTTGGGATCAGGTCCAATGAAACGAATTATTCGATATCGCATTGGATCCGGTCCAAAGTGCTCAATCTTTCATACCAAGATTTTGGGGCTTGTTTTAGACCGTAGAGAGCTTTTGATAATTTTAAAACATAATCAAGATGAGAAGGATTTTCAAAAATAGGAGGTTGCTTAACAAAAACTTCTTTAATAAAACCGTTTAGAAAATCACATTTAACGTCCATTTGAAAAATTTTGAAACTATTTTAACAAGAAAATTCTAGAAGAATACGAATAGATTCCAACCTTGCTATATGAGCAAAGGTTTCATCTTAGTGACTCCTGCTAGCTAGCATTGTATCTCCATTCCCTGGGTACATTTGTTTTGTCAGCTAGAATAGTCAACTCTAAATCTGTAATAGTCGTCTCTTAAATGATATTTCCAGGAGATACTTCAGAAGTAATGTTTGCTAATTTGGATGATTCAATTTCATCCTCACCGGCTTCACTTTCCTGCATTCTTGGGGTAGCGTCATCAAATAACACACGTACAGTTTCTTCAATACTTAAAGTTCTTTTATTGAAAACATGAAAAGCTCTGCTGACAAGAGCATAGCCTAAAAACATACATTCGTCACTTTATAGATCAAACTTACCAAGACTATTCTTACTATTATTGTAGATGAAACACTTGCATAAAAAGGGATAAAAGTAGCTTATATTTGGTTTCTTACCTCTCTATAGTTCATAGGGAGTCTTCTTTAGGATTGACCTAATTAGACACCTGTTAAGAATATGACAAGCAGTGCCTACAGCTTCTGCCCAAAAATGATCAGTAAGCTAAGATCAAGAAGCATTGTCCTTGTTGTATCCTGTAGAGAACAATTTTTTGTTTCTACTACTCCATTCTGCTGAGGAGATCTGGGTGAAGAAATTTTTTACGAAAAGTCATTTTAGCGCATAATTGATCAAAAGCATTATTTTCAAATTCACCACCATGATCATTATGAATGGTTGTAATTAAGTAATCTACTTTTCTTTGAACTTTCCTACAAAAGATTTCAAAGTTATCAAAAGTTTCATTTTTATGAGTGACAAAGATTACCCATATAGACCTTGAAAAGTCATTATCAATTATGAATGCATATCATTAACCTCCAATGCTTACAGTTTGAGTAGGACCAAACAAATCCATATGAAGAAGCTGAAGAGGTTTAGAAGTACTTACAATATCTTTTGGTTTGAAGGAAGAACGAGTCCGCTTACCCAATCGACATGTATCACATATATGATCTTTCTCAAACTTTAGTTTTGGCAAGCCAACTACTAGTTCAAGTCTCGATAATTTCTAGAGAGAATACTTGCTTTCTTGTCCAAGCTTTCAATGCCATATCTAAAGATCGCTTAAAATTGTAGTAAGACATGTAGGAGATGAAAAATCAACATTATTTAAAACATATATATAATTTACTCGATCTCCGATAAGGGTGAGCTTTTTCTCAAAATGCTTGATGATGCAGCTAGTTTTGTTGAAGGTGACTTGAAATCCAGCATCACATAGTTGACTAATGCTTAGGAGATTATGTTTTAGTCTTTCAAGAAGATACACTTCGACTAGATCACATGATGAGCTAAGAGCAATAGTTCCTACTCATGTTATTTTTCCTTTAGCATTGTCACCAAATCTAACACATCCTCCATCGAACTTTTTTTATAATTTTGAAGTTTTCTTTCTTTCCTCACATATGTCTGGAGCATCCACTATCAAGTACTCACATCCCTTTTCTGGAGGTTTTCTTAGATTGCTCCTGCAAGACAAGAAGGTTAGTTTCTTTTAGGTATCCAAGTATTTTTGGGTCCTTGATGATTAGTAACTTTTGGTCTTAAACCCCATTTTCGGAAGAATATTTTCTATAGTTAAAAGATTTGTGATCAATTTCTTTACAAGTATAGCAAGTAATTTTAACATAATTATCAGGAGAATGAGAATTTAATATAGATATATTAGATCTGTTAGAACTCTGATAAGGAAATCTTTCCTGTTGAAAATAGATATTTTTGATATGACGGATCTTTGACTGGCAGATTTCCTGATACTATTTGGCTGCATTTTTACTTCTTCCAGTTCTTTCGTTAGTAAGTCGACTTCAATCAGACTTGCTTCAAAAAGAACCTGCCAATCTTTCTTTTCTTGGGCAATTTTATTGTATTCATCAATAACTTTTTGTAATTTTTAAGCAACCATGTTTAAGGAATACTGTAAGTCATTACAATTAGGACGATTAAAATATCTTTTGAAATCATTTTTAGTGAATTCCTGCTGGGGTCTCTGTCTTCTTTGTCTAAGCATTTGTCTTACCCCATGATTTATGAGTGTCATTACTTTATTTTGATTTTTATTAGTTTCATCTTTGATGTCAAATGTCTGAGTAGTAAATGTCACAATTTCTTCTTGTTATCATTATTGTATCGATTAATATGATTTTGTTCATAGGCTATTAAGTTGCCTCGAAGTTCATCATATGTTTTTTTGTGTAGATCTCCATCTTCAAGAATGGCAGCTTTAGTCTTCCAAGCCTTGGGAAGACTTCAAATGAGTTTCTTGACTTGTAACGCATTTGAACTTGTAACGCATTTGAATACACCATTGCAAGAGTTTTTAGTTTGCAAACAATTTTCCTAGATCTTGAAAATATAGATTCATTGTTTTCATCTTCGGCCATTTTGAACAACTCATACTCATTTACATGTGAACTGATTCGAGCTTCCTTTACCATGGTGGTGTATTCATACATCACTTCTAGTTTGTCCCACATTTCTTTCGTAGTTTCATAGGTTGATATTTATCATATTTTTCTCCACTCACTACACAATATAACAAACTTATAGCTCTAGCATTAGTTTAGCTTGGCTCTTGTTGATGTCAAATGATTCGGGATTAAATGGCATTTTAGTGCCATATTTTTTCAGTTAGTCCAGGAATAGGATTATTACTCTTCTTGATGACTATCCATGCTTGATGATCTATTGAGGACACAAAGATTCTGTTTTTTCTAGTGAGAGTAATGTTTTCCATTAAAGCAGGGTGGTCGGTGTGAGGAGTGTGATGTACCGTGGTTTCACAGTACTTGCAATGCCTTTTCCTTCAGTTTAATGTGTGTCTAAAGCCTTTTTGTATTGATTTTTTGGGAGTTTTCTAATTATTTCCAAAAAAATCTGTCCAAAGGAGAACGCGGAGATTTTGAGCTGTGATTGCAGAAGTGACCACCTACGGACCCCACGACAATCCGTTGTGACTGTGACGGTCCGTAGGGGTCAACCATCGTGAGAAAATAACGGATGCTAAAGGAAGTTGGGGAATTTTAACCAAGTATGGAACTACAGAAGCTCACGACGGACCGTTGTAGCCACGATGGTTCGTCTTGCACATTCGTCAATGCTGATAAAGAGTAGTCCCAGTACCCAAATTCAGAAGATTCTAAGTGTCGTGCAACGAAGGCCCTCGACGGACCTTCGTGCTTGCAACGTTCCGTCACACCTGTTCGTCAAGGGTAATAAATAGTTGATGAAGAAAAGCAACACAAAAGAGCTAAGTATGGAGCGACGGAGACCACGATGTTCCGTCACGAGGGTCCATTATGAATTGTGTGATTGTTAGCATGGGTAACTAAACTGTATAACTAGGGTTGTGGGAACCATGTTTAAATAACAAGGTAAAACCTAGCAAAAGTAACGATTCTAGAATAGTGTCTTGCATGTATTGAGAATTATTTCTCTTAGAAGTCTTTTTAACGGATGGCCAATGTTAGAACTCGCATTATTGCTACTTGACGGACCAAGGAGGTAGATAATAGGAAAAGAATTATCAACATAGATTTAGTGTATACTAACTAATAGGCTAGTGTCGGTTGGTACGAAGTAACTACTTAGTCAAATATCGAATATGATGCTTAATATGAGGTAAAAATAAGGTTTAGTAAAGCAACACGCGTAGCCAGACCAAGGTGCGTAGTGGAATTCTCTAGATTTTGGACCAAGGATTTAGTGATACATAACTTATCACTTTGCATGCAAGATACTAAGAAAGGATTGTTATAGCTAAAATTACCGAGTTAGAAGCCTATGGGGAACACTTACGCCCTAGTTACTCTCATTACTTAATTAAACTCCAAAACTTGAACCTGTCACTTGTTTACTTTAATTTAGTTAATTGTTTTCATTAATTAAAAACCCCCTTTACTTATTTGTTTTCGGAAAATAATTGACTAAATATAAGTAATAATAGAATAAAGTTAAGTCTGAACCATTTTCCTCGTGAAAACGATCCCAACCTCACTAGTTGGGTTCTTTACTTGAGAGACCGCTTTTAATATCATTTTGAGAAGTAAATTTGAGCGTATCAAAGTGTCCGTCGTTAAGTAACGCCAGGAATTTGATAGTGTGTCATTGGATCTTTGCTCACGTGTGGTTAAACACTGAAGCAGTGAGACCTGCTATGTTACCAATTGAAAGTCAAGAGAGGGGGTGAATTAAAATTTCTCTTTAGTTGACTTATTGTAATGATCAGTGGACTCCCCTGCATATTAATAGAATAGATAAACAGTAATGATAACTTACAGTAAGTAAATAACACATAGTGTTTTTATACTGGTTCTGATCACCGATATGGTTCCTAGTCCAATCTCCTTGGGTTACAAGGGTTTCCTTAACAATTTATTGAGAAATTAGGTGTTACATACTGTTATAATATGAGCCCGTCTGATACGCAAATTAGATCTTTTTCTTCAACACAACCTCTACCTATATAACCTACTCTCAGTTCTTTCATTCTCTTTTCTTTTAAATTGTTCACTCAAGTGTGTACAAAGTTTTATGAAAGATAAAAAGAAGATTACAATATAAGTTCAAGTGCATTGTGTAGTTGTACTTCAATCATGGATTTATTGAGGTGATTTGTTGATCCATGTCCATATTAGATATGTGCATGGTAGATCACATTCCTTCTTTCTTGACAGATATGAATCAATTTTGTGCTTTGGTTGAAGTATTTATCTTAAATCTTTGGATTGATCTAATTTCCTTTCTTCTCTTGATAGCTTGGATATATTCTTTGTTTGATTGATGATTCTTTGATCTGGTTTTGATTTACTTGATTGATTTGTTCCAGCTTATTTGCTTGATTGATCTGCTGCAAACTTTAGGCCGGCTTTTAATGATTTGTTGGTTCCTTTGATTATACCTTTCCTTTATGTAGTAATTGCAAGGATCATAATATATTTTTCCATGTGAGTGTTTGCTTGGATCATTTCCTTATTAGATATCTACGCCTTTACATAGTAATTTTAAGGATAGAATATATTGTTTTCCATGTAGGTGTTTGCTTTAATCCTCTTCTTATTGGATCTCCACGCCTACTGGAATTGTGAGTAATGTGTTAAGTATCATTTATCAGAATTTGCATAATATTAAGAATATAATAAAAACTTATCGCATTCTTGGAAGGGTTTTGAGTTGTCTCGTTCTCCTCGTTTGTTCTAAGCTTGGTGAATTCTAGAGAAATATGGTTTATGGTAAATTTTGACTAGAATAATTGGCTAAAACTAATTGGCTAAAACTAACTAAAATGAAGTAGTTTAGGAATAAAATAATAAGAAAAAGACCCTATTACCCCTATAATAAAAGTCGACTGGCCAATCGATGGAGCTGACTAATGAGTCGTAAGAAGATTGAGGGTTCGTCTAGTCAGTTGATTTTTGGCTGTAAAAACTAAAAGTAAACTAGCCAATCAACGGAGCTGACTGACAGGACGTGTCACATCCTGGAGCACCCCCTAGATGTAACCGGTGTCGTCGTCCTCGAAGAGGACTTAGATTATCCCTTACCATTCGTCATTACATGTCATAGACCAAAAACACATAAAAATTTAAAACTTATACATATACATAGAGAGGTTTACATACACGTTTCGCATACTACATATAGGGAGTTTACATAGACTCCTTGCATAGTGAAGCTTAATTAGGCTTCTCACTTAGGCAATATAAGCCATACATAATCATAGTCTAATAATATCGTTTCTTAGGAAAGGTTCTCATCCACACCTAGTCCTTCAATAGGAAGAATGGACTCGAGGTCACCAATACACTTCTTAAGCATGGATACATGAAATACCGGATGAATCGAAGCTAGTTCACTAGGTAATTTCAACTCATATGCAACCTTGCCAACCCGTTGCAATAGCTCATAGGGACCCACATACCGAGGACTAAGTTTCCCCTTCTTGCCAAACCTCATCACCCCTTTCATGGGTGAAATTTTTAAGTACACCTCATCACACACTTCAATTCAAGGTCTCTACTCCTATTGTCAGCATAAGACTTTTGCTGACTATAGTCCGTTTTCACTCTATTCCTTATCACATGAACTTTCTCCAAAGATTCATATATTAGTTCGGGGCCAAGGAGTGAAAACTCGCCAACCTCAAACCACCCAACGGAGACCTACATCTCCTACCATATAGTATTTCAAAAGGAGCCATGGCAATAGTCTAATGGAAGCTATTATTATAAGAGAACTCAATCAAATACAAGTGTTCATCCCAACTTGAAGTCAATAACACAAGATCTAAACATATCTGCCAAGGTTTGAATGGTATGCTCCGTTTGACCATCCGTTTGAGGATAAAAAGCGGTGCTTAAATTTACTTGAGTACCGAACCCCTTTTGGAAAGACCTTCAAAATCGAGAAGTGAATTGAGCACCTCTATCCCAAATGATGGGTAAAGGGATCCCATGAAGACTCACAATCTCATTAATGTAGATTCTTGCATACTCTTGCGCCGAATAAGTAGACTTAACAGGAATAAATTGGGCAGACTTTGTCAATCTATCCACAACCACCCATATTGAGTCATTTTGCCTTTGTGTTTGAGGCAAACCAACTACAAAGTCCATATTAATGTCTTCCCACTTCCAAGTGGGAAATTGCATTTCTTGAAGTAAGCCACCTTACTTTTGATGCTCGACCTTCACTTGTTGTCAATTTAGGCATCAGGCGACAAATTCTGCTATGTTCATCTTCAAACCATCCCACCAATAGACCTCCTGAAGGTCATGATACAATTTGGTGGCACCCGTATGAATAGAATAACAGGAAGCATGAGCTTCTTCCAAGATCTGATTCCTCAAATCATCAACATTTGGTACAATAATCTACCTTGGTACCTAAGCACACCATTTCCCTTGGGAAAATGACTCATTCGTTTTACCAAGAATCAATTTCTTCAACTTCGTTAATAATGGATCAAGGTGTTGCTTAAACTTCACCTCCACCACTTAAGACGATTCAAAGTTATGATGGACCATAAAATAACAATTTGAGGAATCTTCAAACCGAACACTCGATCGAGCCAACGTATGAACATCTTTCACTAGGTATTTATTGCTCTCCTCAACATGAGATATACTATCCATAGTCATATAACTTAAAGCATCCACAACCACATTATCTTTGTCGGGGTGGTAGAGAACACTCATGTCGTAATCCATCAATAATTCCAGACATTTTCTTTGTCGGATATTCAACTCCTCTTGAGTAAACACATATTGTAAAATCTTATGGTCGGTGTAAACATCCAAAGGGGCACCATAGAGATAATGCCTCCATATTTTCAAGGCAAAAACCACACTGGCTAACTCAAGATCATGATTTAAGTAGTTCTTCTCGTGAAACTTGAGTTTCCTAGTGGCATAAGCTATAACCTTACCATGTTACATAACGACAAAACCTAAACGTACTGGAGAAGCATCACGATGCACCACAAAACCCTTAAACCCTTCGGTAAGATCAACATCGGAGCGAAAGTAAGCCTATCTTTCAACTCTTGAAAACTTCTTTCACACGCCTTCGACCACTCAAATTTTACCTTCCTTTAAGTCAATGTTGTCAAAGGAGATGCAAAAGACGCAAACCCATCGACAAACCTTGTATAGTGCCCAGCTAGACCCAAGAAACTTTTTATATCGGTTGGAGCCAAAGGTCTAGGCCAATTTTTAACCGCATCTGTCTTTCTTGGATCAAATTCTACGCCCTAACTAGAGATTATATGAACAAGAAACACAACCTATCTCAACCAAAACTCACACTTTCTATACTTAGCAAAGAGTTGGTGTTCCTTAAGGACTTTCAATACCACCCCAAAATATCCAATAGGCTCATCCTCACTCTTAGAATATACCAAGATGTCATCAATGAAGATAATAAACAAAAACATCAAGGTAATTTTTGAACACTTTATTTATTAGGTCCATAAAAGCCGTCGGGCATTTGTTAATCCAAATGACATGACTAGGAACTCATAGTGATCAAACCTAGTTCATAAAGCCGTTTGGGGAATATCCTCACCTCTCACCCTATGTTAGTGATATTATCAATCTTTTAAAAGTAACTCGCACCTTGGAGTTGATCAAATAAATCATCAATCCTAGGGAGAGAATACTTGTTCTTTATGGTGACCTTATTGAGTTGACGGTAATCAATGCACATCCTAAGGGACCCATCTTTCTACTTCACAAACAAGACCGGAGCACCTCATGGATAAATACTAGGTCAAGTGAATCATTTATCTAGTAAGTCTTTGAGTTGAGCCTTCAAATCTTTCAATTCGGCTGGAGCCATCTGATAAGGAAGAATTAAAATGAGATTTGTATCCAGTAAAAGTCAATACTAAAATTAATTTCCCATTTGGGAGGAATTCTGGGAAAGACTTCCGGAAATTCCCTCACTATGGGGACCGATTTAATAGAAGGAGTTTCAGAGTCTATATCTTTGACTCTTACAATATGGTATAAATACCCTTTAGAGATCATCTTACAAGCCTTTAGACAAGAAAGATACGAGCTCTAGAAATTGAATTTCCCCCTACCACTCCAAGATGTGTTCATTAGGAAAATTGAACTTGACAACCCTTGTTCTACAAACTATGGACCCAAAACAAGCGTGAAACCAATCCATTCCAAAAATGACATCAAAATCAACCATATCAAGTTCTACCAATTCAACATGAGTAACTCTATTGGGCAACATTATAGGACAATTTCTATATACTCTTTTTGCAACTACTGAATCACCCACTGGGGTAAACACCATAAAGGTTCATTTAAGATATTGGGAAATATATCAAACTTTATAGCTACCAAAGGAGTAACAAATGACAAGGTAGCACCGGTATAAAACAAAGCATACACATCAATAGAGAAGATTTGTAACATACCGTTCACCACATCGAGAGAACTCTATTGTTCACCCCTAGAGTGGAGAGAATAAAAGTGATTCTTCCTTGGAACATGTAGTAACACTTTCTTGAGCTTGTCCACTCCCTTTCTCTTGACCCCACACATTAGGGCAATCCCTCCCTTTATGGCCACTTTTTCCGCACCCAAAGCTATTATCCCTCCCACCTAGACATTCACTCATATGTTTCTTGCCATAGTTTCCACAAGTAGGCTTCTTGTTTGGTGAGCTAGTACGTCTTTCCTTTTGAGACATAGGTTTAGATACTCTATCATCACAAGCCTTGGGAAATTTGGAAGGACGTTGGTTGGAAAACCTCTTTTTGAACCTAGCCTTGTCTTGAATTTCCAACTTTCCCTTAGAAGAACCACCCCCATATTATTTTGCCCTCTTAGCCTTTCTATTCTTCTTACTTAGTCTACTCTCTTACACTAGTTGAGTATGAACCATTAAACGGGATATATTAATGTTTTCATGAAGCATAGCCGCACGACATTCCTCTATCAAATCTTTGGATACTCCCGTCACAAAGTGACTCATCTAATTCATTGGGTTAGACACCAAGGAAGGGGCATAATTAGACAATTTAGTAAATTGCAAAGAGTAGTCTAGCACACCCATACCACCTTGACGAAGGTTGATGAATTCTTCTACCTTAGCTTCCCTCTTCTCTCTAGGAAAGAACCTATCAAGGAAAACCCTATTGAAGATATCCCAAGTCACGGGACCACCTCTTAGCACCATATTATCCCCTCCATTGAGTATATCAAGTTTGTGCCACATCTTTGAGTTGATAGGCGGCCAACTCGGCCTTCTCACTCAAAGTTACACCTATAGCAAACAATATCTTATAGACCTCATCGAGAAATTCTTGGGGTTCTTCACCAAATTTTGTCTCGAAGAACTTAGGGGGGTTCATCCTAGTGAAGTCACTCAAATGAGAAGCCATTGTGCTAGCATGTTAGGGCACATGGGATCCAACTCCCCGACTCACTTGTGTCGTCATAGCTTGGACATGAGAGTTACAACATTAGCTTAGCTTGGGACAGATTGAGAAAAGTGAACCTTATCTTTCTATATGTCATAGGTAGAGGATTGACCAGAACTTGATCACCCATGGGAACTTGCTCTAGTGGAGGAACTTGATTGCCTTGCGAAGGAGCTTGGATGTATTAAGGAGGAGCTCCCGCATTAGTAATTTCTTCCTCGACTCTCCTTATAGATGACCTTTTAGTAGTCATACCTATAACCACAATAAGAGGGTTAGGTTAAAAGAACACATAGATTTAAAACTCTAAAGGCACGACAGAGGAGTACCAAGAAGGTGAGAATTTCCTAAGCATCACATAGTCTCTCATTCATAAGTGTGGCGCACTTCACAATTATGGATAAGAATCTATATAGAAGTGATTCAGTGAGACATCAATCCTAGGGTTACTTAACCTATCTCTGATACAACATTTTTCACATCCAGGGAGCACACCTAGACGTGACCGGTGTCGTCGTCCTCGAAGAGGACTTAGACTAGCCCATAGCATACATCATTACATGTCATAGACCAAAAACATGGAAAATTTAGAACTTTTACATAGACATAGTAAGGTTTACATAGACCACTCGCATACTACATATACATAGACTCCTCGCATAGTGAAGCTTATTTAGGCTTCTCACTTAGGCAACATAAATCATACATAATCATAGTCTAATGGCATCGTTTCACTTTAAACCATCTAAATGGAGTAAAATATTGGACATAGAGATTACAAATTGTAAATGTCATTATAGGCTTACATCAATAGTCTCTAACGATAAAAGGATGAAATAGTGTCTTAGACAATACTATTGGAAAGCTAGAATATGGAAAAGGTAACATCCCCTAACATGAGGACCTACCAACAACTTGGAAGAAAGTGTCCAAGTCTCCTTGGAAAGTGGCCTTCTAAACTAAAATGATCGGGATCTACATAATTGTTGAAAACATAGAAATATGAATTAGTACATCACTTGTACTAAGTATGAAAACAATGCACATAAAACATTTGAAAGCATGCATGAAAGGGACCATTTCTTTAGAAAACATGCTAAGTCATTTATAAAGCCTTTAATGCATATACCAAGAGCATTTACAATATAAGGATCACAATAACATAAAACATGTTCATAATCAATGGTTAACATCAACCCAAAGCCTTATAAACATTTCATATTCAATATCTCATTTCAGCATAGCATACAAAACCCTTACCAACAACTCCTACCAAGCCTATCAGTGCAATGCTCATGTGAAGCCCCATAACCCCACATAATCCTGTAAACAAGGTAGGAGATCATAGATAATGCTTTTCTTCATATCACATATCATCATAGGTAGCCATCACCACATATAGCAATTTATGTCAATATCATGTTCATTCAATATAACCGACATTATATAAGATTACCATCATATGAAGTCAACATTACATATTTCATGATCTCATAATACATAAGACCATCTCCTAGGACTCCTTTTAGAGTTAACTTGTGCAATGTCTTGGTAGAGTCCCATTATCCACCTATACTAACTAGACCTCTCAAGTCATCCTAATCAATGTCCATTTTCATTTACATTAAGCCATTCATTTTACTTTCCGGAACAATTGTCTTAACCAACATAGACCACACGAGCTAAATGTGGAATCCGGTGTCATGGAACCCTACACCGAAAAAAGCGTGAACATAGTATTCCAGGTGAATCCACTAGCTAGTATACCTATGGGGGCAACATAGTTCAAGAACTAGGAGATATAATAGAGACCCTCTTTATGAAATTAGCATTGTAATCTCGATATCATGAGAACATAGTAAACCTACCTTCCCACTTAAGAAGGAACACATCTCACAACTAGTTAACTCGGTGCTAAGCTAAAGTCTGTTTTGGAAATGTCTTTAAGCCTTTATTAATCATCATAACTTAGTATATGCCATAGGATACTAACCCCTTGTATATTCATAATCATTAGCTCATTAGGTACTGAATGAGAACTTTCTTTCATAACGACCCTTCATTTGTGAGATCAACATATCACATTCATAACATAGTAAGACACACAAGTGAAATCACATTCAACCTTGTATCTTCATATCCTTAACATAACCTCACAATTCACATAGTCAAGACATTTCATCCCATTCACCATACCATCACCTTTCTAATCTAATCATATACAATACTTCAATTGAACACCAATAACATGTATAAACCATCATAATTGAAGTAAGGAGTCAAGATCACAAAGTCTTACCAATCCACCTTCATAAGCCATCTTTAATATCTTACAACCAAACCCACCATATTCACCCATAAATATAATTAATAACATAATATAATAGTAATAAACACAAGAACTAAGTCAATTGTATCATCACTAACCAATTTAATATGAATGCATAACCTAGGGTTAGGGGAAAAGAGTCAAATCATGATTTCTTCCATGGAACTAAGACAAATACCAAGAACTTCCATAATTAACAAATAATACATAATAATATATCCATAAATGTCAAAGAAAACCAACAAAAAATCAATTTTGGAATAAGAAGAAAATCCATGTTTTTATCAACTTTAGAGAATCAACTTTGAATAACCTCTTGGGGAAAGGATTCCCAAGAGTGAATAGATTTCATACCTTGTTAATTTTAGATAATTATAAATGAAAGATTTAATCTTGAAGCCCTAATGCACCTTGAAGCTTGGTCTTCTGTGGAGTCTTTCAGAGAGAGAGAAAGTAGAGAGAAGTTCGAGGAATTTGAGTTTGCGAATTGAAGAGTGTTAGGTTAGTTTAATGTGGGTTAGGTGTTATATAGTCCCTCTACTAACTTACTTCACCACCAATTAACCCTTAATTAACAAACTAACTAATTAATTTACTTTTTAACTTAAAATTAGGCAGCCAAAATAGACCTTCACCTACGAGACCCCGACCTACGGTCCATTAATTCCCCGTACTGGCAAGGCGTCGATGGGGTTAGAGACTGGTTTTTGGACCACTTTAGCCGTTTGGATAAGTTTCAAACAACAGATCCATCGATGGAGCGTCGATCGACCGACGGCTCGTCGCTTGGCTTATCGATGCACAGTGTCAAAAATTATAGATTTGGGTCAAATGCAAGGGTCCTATCCAAGGACCCTTAGGGTAGTCCTGGGGAGTCGTACCCGGACGTTACCACCCCAAGCACACTCTAATACATGTTTGACACCTTTATTTCAAATTTCATTGAATTTCGACTCTTAAAACCCCATGAAACATGCAAAGGCACACTAATCTCTATTTCACTAGTCTTCGGTCGTCATGGACATTTCTTGACTTTTTAACTCTAAAACTTCTTAATTGATTTAAATACATTATTTTAGGTCTAAAAACAATGTTTCAAGCCTTAGTTCATCTTATAAGGCTCTAGACCAAGTCATGGACTTTTAGAGTGTTACAGGTCGTAAGTTGACTGACGGTCCGTCCTGCCAGTCGTCGTTTGGCTATCTAAAGACTGAAATATGGAGTTTGAAACTAAAAGTTTATTGGACCATCGACAAAGTTGTATGACGATCCGTAGGTGGCCTCCAACGGTGGCACCTGCAACTCCTGAAAATCTTGATTTTTTCCTTCCTCAAATCGGGGGTGTTACACAAAACTTCAAAGTGAAAACGCCTAACAGAACAAACTCAAAACAAAAACCTCAAAACCCAAAACAATCATTCTACTATAACAAAATGGACCTTCTGGATCTAATGGAACTTTCAAAAATCTCATACAATATCATATTCTCCAGATGTTGACTAACGTCAACTATTTCACTTAAGAACGTTTAAAAATAGTTGCACCAAACTATTCCAACCACCTCAAGAAACATGTCACTCATCCCAACACCATATAAATACCACAAGGAAGCTACAAGGATGGGCGAAAAAATAAAAGCACGCATAAACACAGAAATGACCACAAGGTTCATTACACATATTCTCTATTTTACGAAACAATCAACACCAACTCAAGTCTTTATTTTACTCTCCAAAATTAATATTCTTCTCTCTCCTCAGCGTTATATTATTATTTCTCTTTTATTTTTATTTTCTTAATTTACAATAAAAAACATTTTTTTTCAAATATATAATATAAAATTTTATTCTTTTTCAATTATTTATTTAATAAAAAAATTATATGTTATTCTATATTTTTTGAATAATATAAATTGAAAACAAACATTATAAATTATACATATTAATGGACAATTCCAATAAAAGGGAAATAATTAATGACATACAACTACATAAACATTATATAAATACTCGACTTTTCAAAATTATTATGTTGTTCTCATAAATTCTCTAATAATTAGAGTTGTCAATATGAGCTATCCCACCCCATCCGGGATAACTCGTACATGCTTTGATATTTTATAGGTCAGGTTGGGCTAGCCCATTTTTTTTGTGGGCATGAAAATGGTCGGCTCAACCCACAAGTACGTGGACTACAAGCTTGTCAGGTCAGCCTACTTTTAAAAAATTATATTTTTATAATGATTAAATTAAGATTTTACATCTTTTGAAATCGTGCTCTTAACTCAATTATTTTTGCACAAACAATTTTGTGAATGTCAAACTACATATTGACAACAAACGCACATGTGATTATCTTATAAATGCATCTTTTTATCATATCACATGATAGGTGAACGGGACCATATTCACCTTTTATACTTTTCAGAATTGAGGGATTTAGTCTCAACTTTAGTTGATCCAGTCAACTTTATTACGAGAACAAGCAACGTAACGAATTCTTGAAAAATCTTCTAGCTTTTCAATGTATGTCCATTACTCAGTATGGACATCTTTGGAATGACCAAATAATTCATGCCAACTAATAAAATTATTAGTACTCGTAAACTCCAAGTTTACTACTCCATACGCCTTTTGCTTTAGTAAATTTCTAATTTACTATTATATGAGTAAATTTCAATTTTATTACTCCAAGAGTAATTTTCTTATTTCTTCTCAATTGCTTTATTCTTTAGGGTAGTCGTGATCCCATAATTGAACGAAATAATATGAAGAAAATTGTGCATATCAACATATTATTTGTACCAATGATATGCTCAAACATACTTCTCAAATAAGAAGTAAAGCGGTCGTGTCAAGTAAATAACCCAACTAGTGAGGTTGGGATCGTTCCCATGAGGAAAGTAGTTTAGACTTAACTTCAATCTATTATTACTATTGTTCAGTCAATTACTTCCTCGGGAAGCAAAAATGATAAAAGGAGGGGGGGTTTCTATTTCTAAATCAATGAAAATAACTAGCGAAATTGAAAGAGACACTTAACAGCTTCAAATGTTGGAGTTTAATCAATTAATGAAAGTAACTACGGTTTACGTGTTCCCCACAGGTTCATAACTTGATAAGTCTAACTATAATAATTCTTTCCTAGTATATTGCATGCAAAGTGATAAATTATGTATTTCTAAGTCCTTGGTCCAGCATCTAGATAATTTCATTCCGCACCTTGGTTCGGCTACGTGTGTTGCTATCCTAACCCTTATCTTTACCTCATATTAAGCATCATATTCGATATTTGACTAAGTTATTACCTCGTACCAATCAGTACTAGCCTGTCAGATAGTATACAGTAAATCTATGTTCATAATTCTTTTCCTATTATCTACCTCCTTGGTCCGGCAAGTAGCATTAAGGCGAGTTCTAACGTTCGTCATCCGTTAAAAAGACTTCTAAGCGAAAGAATTATCAATACAAGCAAGAAACTATTCTAGAATTGATATTTTAGTTAGGTTTTACCTCATTATTTGCCTATGGTTCCCACAACCCTAGTTATGGAGTTTAGTTACCCATAGTCATAATCACAGTATTCAAATATATGGTATAATAATTCATGTACTTACTTCAATGAGAAAGAGTAAAATCCAAAAGTTTGCTTGACTAATCAACAAAAATCACAAACAATCAATTACAAGAATCTCAAAATAAAGAATCTCACAAAAGGTCTAAAAAATAATCAAGAGTCTAACAATAATCAAGGGCCTAACCAAATACTCCAGAGTCTAACCTCAAAAATGAGGTTTTTTGAACTATTTATGGAGAATAAAAACCTAATTAAATAAGGACTCTATTTGCTGGAAATCTGTCAAAATGTTGGGCTGGATCGACGGATCGTCGTGGTCACGACGGACCGTCATGGACTCTGTCGTCTCATACTTGTGCAATTTCTTCTGCTGCTCTCTTCATTACCATCGATGGCAGGTATGACGGATCGTCACAGGAAAAATGGTCCGTCGAGGGTCTCCGTTCCAAAACACTTGAACTCTTGGAATATGGGTAATGGGACTACTTCTCTAAACTTCATGATGAACCTGCAGGACGGACCGTCATGGACACGACGGTCTGTCACGCTTTTCGTAATCCCATACTTGGTCAGACTTCCCCATCTTCCTTCAGCAGCTGCACTACAATGCCACCTACGGACCGTCACGAGCATGACGGGCCATCACAAGCTCCGTAGGTTGTCTCTTCTGCATTTCTTCGTTCAAAAATCTCCACATTCATCTTTGGACAAATTTCCTGCAAATAAGGAGAAACTTATATAAAAATTAGCACAAAAAGGCTTTTGAACACACTAAACTTAAGGAAAAGGTATTAATAATACCGTGAAACCACGGTATATCAACACCCTCAACTTAAATTCGTTGTTTGTCCTCAAGCAACGCACTGTGACTCAATACGAAATCTTTGAACAACAGTATCCATGTTTTATCCTTTGCAATAATTTGGCTATCAATCCCGATTAATCTCATTATATTTATGCATGCTTTAACTATTAGGCTTTAATTATGTGGAATCAGACCATGACACAGACTCACCATGCACTAACACCTATCCTCTTCAATTTCTCACCGAGGTGTTAATATTTCCGGTAATGCAACTAGTGTCCTCACTTCAAAACAAAATTCTCATTTTTCACACAATGATTTCAGTTTGAGTATAAGGATTACTTTTCAACACTCACTCTCAGAACAAATTCACACTCATTCATACCTATTGCCATAAGCTTGCCCTTATTTTCACTGCTTTAAGTTCGCTATACAACCCTTAGAATCACGATAGGACTTTCTTAGCTTGTAACATAGGCTCCGGGTTAGGTAGGGTATATTTAGGTATACTTAAGTGACTTTTTTCCCTCCTTTACATATCGTCTAATCATACCATTTTCTATCATTTTATTTTGCCCAGTTTCCCATATTCTTTCACCTTGCTATTTTGCCTTTTTTCTTCCTTTGTGTAAGTGACTCTCTTCTTTTCTTGCTTGTATTTCTTGTAAATTTTTTTTACTTTTCCTTCAACTTATTCTTGAGTCACTTTACTTTTGTTCTTTCTCCCTCTTTGTTCTTTCAACCCCACTTTCCGGAGTATTCCTCATAATAGCCATCCTCAACTCATCGCTTTGCCATGAGTCAAGGTACACAATACCCAAAGTTGGGTCAGGGACATAATGAAGGTTGTTTATGCATTAGACACCCTCAACTTATGCTTTTGGCATAAGCTGAGGTGCACATGTCCAAGGAGGGACCAGGGCCAACACATTATTCCCAGAAAAGATCAGTTGGGGTGAAAAAGAAAGGTCTAATTTAAGATCAAATCATTTGGATCAAAGAAGGATAAATTTCATTTGGTTTTCTTTTATTTAGGCTAAAAATTGGCTATATTGAATAAGGGCCTATGATCCTTTCCTAATTGTCTATTACAACTCACTATTAGCAGGACTAACCAGGCAAGTTCTAGCTCAGTACAAATAGTGGACTATTCAAATCTTCCTCACACTCACTTGACATCTTATTAATCTACCAGATTACAGACACCTAGTTCGAATTTTAGACTTAGGGTCATACAGTGGTGTACCTCTATGTCATGCTTAGAGCCACACATCTATCAATTACTCTCCCTAGTCATGCATCATTTTCCATTTTATCAGGATATCATTTTAGCCATCATGCTCCAGAATTAAACTATGTACACAAGATATAGACATGCCGGTTCAACAGAAAAAGTAATCAGTATCTTGGGAGAAAGAACACAGGCAAGAAAACCCCAAAAAAGGATAGTGAATTGGGCTACTCAGACTTCACCTTAGCACTCACTTTCCATTTACCCCACCCCAACAAAAACGACATGCAATTGTCCCCAATGCATAAAAAAATTGGAATACTAGAGTGGTAGGTGAAGCAAACATGGGGCGCAAAGCGCCGACGATCAGCAAGCTGGTGTGTCTGGTTCCCCGGAACCAACTACCTCTGTAATCTAGACACCCTCAGTGGTGTCCTCAGCATCAACAGCACTATCAGCAGTGCCTCCCGCTATCTCCACAGTTCTGGATCTAGACGCCCCAGCAGCTAACTCTCATGCTCTCATCTGACGCGCCTCCTCTTCAGCATGTGTGCCTCTCCTCGCAGCCTCCATCTCACGGTGCTCCTTCTTCCGTGCTCGAGCTTCGTCCTTCTCTCAACCCCTACACCTCTTTGCATGCTCTCGAGGGGGAGGTGGTGGAATCTTTGAAGTGGCGAATAGGGCCGCCATCACTGTGTCTTCAGCAGGTTTTGCAGAAGAGGCCTTAGACTCAGGCACCCTAGCCTCTAAGATCATATGAATAACTGTGCGAAGACTGTCGACCGCAGCCTGAAGGGTCGACACATCCACCGGAGGGGTTGGACGGGCTAGCACCCGCAACTCAAAAGTGTCCAAGCGCTGATGAACCTCAGCGATCTTCCGCTCTGTGTGCTGGACCATTCTCTGCTACAAGCGCTCTTCTGCCTTGGCAATAGACCTTTGCATCCAAGGCTAGATATGATGCAGAAGTGTAGCCATTTGCGCCTCTAATTTCTAGACCCTAGCAAGCGGGACCAAAGCGGGTAAAGGGGTTGAGCGAGAGGAGCTCGGGGCAGTGCTACTACCCAGGATAGACTCGAACAGGGTAGTGTTAGTGGAAGCCTCTTGCGTAGCCGGGCGGGCTTGTGCTACCGTATCATCCAGATTGTCAACAAGTGGAGGCAACTCTGGACGGGGCCTTCTGCGTGAAGCCAACTCATTGGCCTCATCTCTAATGAGGCTGATATCAACACTGCCCAGAGGGGTCATGAGCTTATCAACATGCCATATAGGCACACCTACGGACCTGCATAGAGAAAATATCATGCACGGGAAAGGGTAAGTAGTTGTTACCTTAAAAGCCCTCTCGTGCATGACTTCCTGTAGAAGCCACGCAAAATCCACCTCAAACCCGGCTATCATCACCTCCATCAGTACTGCTCGATCGCATGTGACGATATTATCAGCGGCTGTGGGGCAAAGGCAGTGGCGGACAATCAACCACAAAAACTTCGCCGTGAAAGTCAGGTTGGCCTTCTTTATGGCCCCTTTCGACTCGGTCACCCAGTCGGCATCCTCTCCATCAACGGACAAGTGCAGGGCCATCCACCTCTTGGTGGTCTCTCTCAGCGAGGGCTCACGCAGGAATTGGCCATCTTTAACAATCTGCCATCGGTAGTCAAACTCGGAAGTGAGAGGGGTCCGATTAGTATCAACATCCTCGTCGTATAGAAACCGGCGGATGGCAGGCAGGGAGATATCAACCTGAACGCCACGTACTCGGACCTGCTCCGGTGGGGCCTGTTTGACGGGGGCAGCCCGCCTATCAATCTGTGATCAAAGAGTCGCTACGTAGGATGCATAGAACCCTCGGACCATCTCTTCACTAAAACGTTCCAATGGACGTGCTGTTCACTATAGTCGATATCTGGTGAAGATATTGCGGATATCAGGCATCATTGCGAGACTTCCCGTAAGGACATGCCACTCCAATGTAAGTGTCCGAGTCATAACTCTTTTGTCATTCAGGAACTTTGCATCGGAATAGACTTGAAACTGCCCGTCGACTACACCACCGGTTGGGCTAGTCAGTAACCGAAGTGAGAGCACAAGCTGGTGAACCATGTGTGGATTCCAAACTGTCAGCCTCATCAGACGAGGCCGACGCTGCAGCGGTGGCGGGTGCGGGAACCTCAACAGATCCAGAGGCTTCCTCCGACCACGAAACTCCTAAGGAGCCAGACGCTCCTTTTTCATTAGTGGCTGACCCAGAAGGTGTGCCGGTCAGTGTGCGCTCCTCATCAGACTGGGAGGAAGTGACTACGCCGGACGCCACCTTTTTGGGTGTGGCTCTGGCGGCACGGGATGGGGTCGAAGTTCCTGGGGGTATGTACTCGGGGTCAAGCTCATCATCAGAGGCAATGACCAGGCGGGCAGACGGGGCGATAAACTTCGATCGCCCACGTGCATAGACTAGATCTTATTTTAGTGCCATAGTAGATAGTGCCTGTAAAGGATAAATATTTGTACTAGAAGGAGAAAACAAGACAAGCAAAACCACACAAAATAAAAAAATAAAAATAAAATGACATTGCTATAGTAACAGTGAAACACAACGGACAAGGTGACGGCTCGTCGTGAGTATGACAGGCCATCATGGGGTCCGTCGTGTCATCATTAGACTATGTTTATATGTAGAACCCTGAAGGAGAGTCTCTAATAATTATGATGGTATGTGAAAGACGGACCGTCACAGGTACGACGGTCCGTCAGAGGACACGTGAAAAAAAATATGGAGACCCTTAGCAGAGGGGTCTCTGACCATCATAACGGTTATGCAGAACGGACCGTCGTGGGTATGACGCTCCGTCGTACTTGTCCGTTTGTAAACACCTAGAAAAATAGAGAGAGACCCTTAGGAACATGGTCTCTGACAATTAGAACGGTTGTGCAGGACGAACCGTCGTAGGGATGACGGTCCGTCACATGTGTCCGTTGGAGGACACTTAAGAAAAGTGAGAGACCCTCAGGAATAGGGTCTCTGACAACCAAAACGGTTGTGCAGGACGGACTATCGGGGGGATGATGGTCCGTCGCATGTGAACGTTGGAGGACACTTAGAAAAAAGTGAGAGACCCTTAGGAATAGGGTCTCTGACAACCAGAACGGTTGTGCAGGACGAACCGTTGTAAGGATGACGGTCCGTCACATGTGTCCGTCGAAGCACACTTAGAAAAAGTGAGAGACCCTTAGGAATAGGGTCTTTGACAACCAGAACGATTGTGCAGGACGGACCGTCTTGGGAACGACGATCCATCGCATGTGGCCGTTGGTGGACACTTGGAGAAAATTGGACAGTGGAGTGTTAGGGTTGTTGGAACGGACCCAACAACGGTTCGTCGTGGGTATGACGGTCCGTCATCGGGGTCTTGTTCTGTAACTCAGTGACAGAACTGGGGGTGCCCCCTTCATCACCTATGACCCAAATCGAATTGGTAGTGTTTTAACCTACATTTGTCTAACCCAAATACCTAGTAAACTAGCAATGCTAAAACACCTATTTCTAGCATTTTAACACGACAATTTCGAGGATTTTTAACCTAGGTCAGACAGAATTTGATAAAGAATGAACATATCAAGAAGAACTAGGCTACTACTAATTGATAAACAAAAATGCAATATAAATGAGTAGAAATTAGAGACACATACCTGAGAATTTGAGAAAAAACAAGAGAGAAAGGTACTTGGTGATCAATAAGACACCCACAGCAGCAGCTCCGACTAGTAGATGATGAATTTTAGGAATTTGGAGAAATTGGGGAAAATGATCGATTGAAGAGGGAGATGATTTTGGAAGTTGAAAAGGAAGGGAAATAGGAGGAAGAGTGAAGGAATGGGGTGAAATGAAGGGTTGGGGTTTTAAATGTTGAATTTTTTTAAAAAAACCCAGTCGGGTCGGGTGGGGTACACCTCATTAATGACTCGACGTTTCCATGAGGACGGTCCGTCACAGTTGTAACGATCCCTCGTTGGTTCCGTCATGTGTGCCCTAGTTTGAACATAACAAAAAGACGTACCTGGCACGACGGATTCATGCGACGGTCCGTCGCTGTATCCGTCAGTGACTGCGGCAGAGTAATTTTCTGCAGAATTTACTGGTGATGTGCCTGCAAATTTAAAAATCCATTAATAGAAAATGTTATCATTACTAGAAAGAAAAACTATAAGTATTGGGTTTCCTCCCAACAAGCACCTGATTTAACGTCGCGGCACGATTGAGGACACTTGATTACTCAGCCTTCATCAAGATGGTATGCCTCTATCACTTCATTCACTGATGCAGTATGCCCAAAATAGAGTTTTATTCGTTCTCTATTCACCTTAAACCACACTCCCTCCTTGGTTTTTAACTCAACTTCTTTATGAGGGAATACTTGGGTAATCAAGTAAGGGCCAGTCCGTTTGGACTTGAGCTTGCCCGAAAGACAAGGCAACCCAGAACTGTCTAAAAGCACCAAATCCCCAACCATAAACTCTTATTTTGCACTTTTTTGTTCATTCTCCTTCTTCATCTTTTCTTTGTGAGATATGGCGGATACCGATTGGAGCTCACCACTGTGCCTCATGGTCCTACAAATGTTGAAGGTCGCTTCTTCATTGTTCAACCAAAATTTCATCTGCCCCTTTTCCATATCAACTAAGGCTCTACCTGTAGCAAGGAATGGTCTCCCAAGAATAATAGGCACTTCAAAATCGACTTCACAATCAAGAATAACAAAATTTGCCGGAAATATGAATGACTCCACTTTTACTAGCATATCATGGAGTATCCTATAGGACTTTTCACTGTTCGATCAGACATCAGTAGCCGCATCGCATTGGGTTTTGGTTCACCCAAACCCAACTTCTTGTAAATCGAGAGGGGCATTAGATTTATGCTTGCCCCCAGATCACATAATGCTTTCGCAAAATGTAATGACCCGACTGTACAAGGAATAGTGAGGACACCCGGATTTTCTTTCTTTTGTACGAGAGATCTTGTAGCAATAGCACTACAATGTTGCATTCTATCATCATCCTCAAAAGTGACCGATCTTTTCTTTGTGACCAGATCTTTCATAAACTTGGCATAACCGGGCATTTGTTCTAGAGCTTTTACCAAAGGTACATTGATAGAAAGCTGCTTCAGCATTGTTATAAAACACCGATATTTACCATCCTCTGTATTTTTCACTAATCTCTGAGGAAAGGGTGGTGGTGGTCTAGGCATGGGAATTACCTTTATAGGGACTTCTGCATCTTTTCCAATGCTCTCTTTTGCTTCACCACTACCCTTTACCACCTTAACATCATCCTTTCTCACCTTTTTCTCATTAGACGGCATAGGTGGGTCAATGGTTTGCTTACCACCCCGAGTAGTGATTGCCATCCAGTGCGCATCATTTTTCGGATTTTGGACAGTGTTGCTAGGAAAAGTGCCCGATTGCCGTGTGTTCACTGTCTCAGATAATTGGGCCATTTGCAACTCGATCTGCTTAATCGATATTGCATGTGTATCGACTTTTTGCCCAATACCTGCTGAATCACACCTTAACTCTTTAATGTGCTCATCACTAGCATCGAACCTCCTCATCATTTTGTGCAACATATCTTCAACTCGCGCCATACTATCTCCACCATCCCTAGGAGTAACTTCACGATTTTGAGGAGGGACATAGGGCACATTCCTATCATTTCTGTTACCGTAGTTTCCCTGTTGAATTTGTTATCGCGGTTGTAGTTTCCATATCGAACATAATGAGCCTCACGGTTATAGTTACTATAGATACGACCTTGGTTCCCTTGACCTTGGCGCCAATTATCTTGATTTGAGCCTTGGGCACTCGGTCGGAAACCCCCCGTCTGCTCATTTACTGCATAGGAGTCCTTCGCATAATAGCATTCATCATTAGGTGGTGGTGGTTTAGGCAAGTAGTTAACTGCATTTATCTTTTCTGCACCCCAATGATATGTTTTAGTATCAACCCAAGCTCAGTTCTCATTTGAGTCATTTCTTCACGAATCTCATCTGTGGCAGGGTTGTGAGTGGACTGCACTACGAAGGTATTTCTCCCAGTATCTGACTTCCTATTACTCCAAGCTTTATTATTCGTGGAGATTTTCTCTAATTTTTCAGCAATCTCAGCATAAGGACACTCCCCATAAGATCCACCTGCTATAGTGTCCAACACCGCTTTATTATTATCATCCTGTCCCCGATAGAAGTATTCCTTCAGTGACTCATCATCTATACGGTGATTTGGGACACTTCTCAATAACGAGGTGAATCTATCCCAAGAACTACTAACTGACTCTCTTGGTAGTGCCACAAAGTTTTTCACTTTGTCTTTGTGGTTTAGTTTCTTGGAGACCGGATGGTAGCGTGCTTAAAAACATCCCTTAGTTGGTTCCAAGTGAAAATTGAGTTGTAAGGAAGCTCAGTGAACCATATAGCAGCCTCTCCCATCAGTGAGAGAGGAAACACTCTAAACCCTATTACATCCAAGTCCAAGTCAGGCCTCCCTATACAACTTTTATACACTGCCCTTACCTTAGCTATATGGGCATGTGGATCCTCAGAAGGTAGCCCTGAAAACAAACCTCTGGCAGTGAGCATTTGCATCAGGCTACTAGTTACCACGAAGGTGTGGCCTAGTGGTAGAGGAGGCAAGACAAGTGGCCCATCGGATTCTGCTATGTTGTCATAGCCTCTATAGTATGCTTGGGCCGTGGAGCGGGATTTTGTCCCCTCTGTTGGTGTTCACCCGGAGCATCGGGTAACAACTGACCATGAACATCAACCGGAGCTGGGATGTTCTGGTTTGCATCATCGTCATTAATTCCCAAGTTTCTATTCATGCTGTATAGTGTACGCTCTAATTCGTGATCGTAGGGAAACAGGGGTTCTCTTCCTCTCCGTGTATTTCGCATACAAGGACGGTGGTTCTGCACGAATCAAAAATAATAAAACAAAGTAAAATCAAGAAAATATTAACTAAACTATAGTAACAAGCTTAAGTTAATCTAAAAGCTACTTTCTCCGGCAACGACGCCAAAATTTGATACGCTCAAACTTACTTCTCAAATAAGAAGTAAAGCAGTCGTGTCAAGTAAATAACCCAACTAGTGAGGTTGGGATCGTTTCCACGAGGAAAATAGTTTAGACTAAACTTCAATATATTATTACTATTGTTCAGTCAATTACTTCCTTGGAAAGCAAAAATGATAAAAGGAGGGTTTTCTATTCCTAAATAAATGAAAATAACTAGCGAAATTGAAAGAGAGACTTAACAGCTTCAAATGTTGGAGTTTAATCAATTAATGAAAGTAATTAGAGTTTACGTGTTCCCCACAGGTTCATAACTATATAAGTCTAACTATAACAATTCTTTCCTAGTATCTTGCATGCAAACTGATAAGTTATGTATTTCTAAGTCCTTGGTTCGACATCTAGAAAATTTCACTCCGCACCTTGGTCCGGCTACGTGTGTTGCTATCCTAACCCTTATCTTTACCTCATATTGAGCATCGTATTCGATATTTGACTAAGTTATTACCTCGTACCAATCAATACTAGCATATTAGATAGTATACACTAAATCTATGTTGATAATTCATTTCCTATTATCTACCTCCTTGGTCCGGCAAGTAGCATTAAGGCGAGTTTTAACGTTGGCCATCCATTAAAAAGACTTCTAAGCAAAAGAATTATCAATACATGCAAGACACTATTCTAGAACTGTCATTTTAGTTAGGTTTTACCTCATTATTTGCCTATGGTTCCCACAACCCTAATTATGGAGTTTAGTTACCCATAGTCATAATCACAATATTCAAATATATTGTATAAGAATTTATCACAACCCTAGTTATGGAGTTTAATTACCCATAGTCATAATCACAATATTCAAATATATTGTATAAGAATTCATGTAGTTACTTCAATGAGAAAGAGTAAAATCCGAAAGTTTGCTTGACTAATCAACAAAAATCACCAACAATTAATTACAAGAATCTCAAAATAATCAAGAATCTCACAAAAGGTCTAAAAAATAATCAAAAGTCTAACAATAATCAAGGGTCTAACCAAATAATCCAGAGTCTAACCTCAAAAACGAGGTTTTTTAAACTATTTATAGAAAATAAAAAACTAATTAAACAAGGACTCTATTTGTTGGAAATGTGTCAAAATGCGGATTGATCGATGGACATCGCGACGGATCATCGTGGTCACGACGGACCATTATGGACTCCGTCGTCCCATACTTGTGCAATTTCTTCTGCTGCTCTCTTCATTACCCTCGACGGCAGATATGACGGATCGTCACAGGCACAACGGTCCGTTGAGGGTCTTCGTTCCAAAACACCTGAACTCTTGGAATATGGTACAGGACTACTTCTCTGAACTTCATGACGAACCTATAGGACGGACCGTCATGGACATGACGGTCCGTCACGCTTTCCGTAACCCCACACTTGGTCGGACTTTTCCATCTTCCTTCAGCAGCTGCACTATGCTGCCACCTACGGACCATCATAAGCTCCATAGGTGGTCTCTTCTGCATTTCTTCGCTCAAAAACCTCCGCATTCATCTTTGGACAGATTTCCTGCAAATAAGGAGAAACTTATATAAAAATTAGCACAAAAAGGTTTTTGGACACACTAAACTTAAGGAAAAAGTATTAATAACCGTGAAACCACGGTATATCAACCAACATTTTTGCAAACATCAAGTTGCAAGATAATAATAGACACACATGAGATCATATATATAGAAGAAACATTTATTAGGACCATTAAATGTCTAAACAATCCACTAGATGGATGACTAGGTCCATAAATATCTGTAAACATTCCTAGAACGCAGAGAATTCAATCTCAACTTTCTTTTATGATGGTCTCACAATTCGCTTGTCTTGCTAACAAGTAGTACAAGAAAATTCACCATTTAAAAGAATTTTTAGTTTCTTCCATGGATGTCCATTTTAATTTTCCATAATTCGTCTAAACATTATAGACTAACGATGTCTTAGACAATCTTGTCAAACTAAGAA
This sequence comes from Solanum lycopersicum, assembly GCF_036512215.1. NCBI lineage: Eukaryota > Viridiplantae > Streptophyta > Magnoliopsida > Solanales > Solanaceae > Solanum > Solanum lycopersicum. The sequence continues at coordinate 39,881,425 of NC_090810.1, forward strand.
AATATTGGAATTAGTAAACTTCTTATTTACCATAGAATGTGCTTTATTTGCACTAATTCTTGTCCAATACAAGACTGAAGATAAAAAATGAAACTTTTCTATAATAAATGTCTTCTTAAAGACAGACATTTTTGGTGATAAAACATCATTGACCAAAGGTTGTTATCTTTTTCACGTCTAGTATGGTGGCTTATCACCTCAATTACTCTAAAGAATGAATCTGTATTATAGCATTTATTAGAAGTTCTCATTCTTCATGGATGGAACACAAACTTGTGAGCTTATGAAATTATGATAGTTTTAGTACCTCATTCCATATTTATGTGCATTATTCAATCATTTGTTTTCTTTCATACATATTATGCACTAATACCACATTCACTTTTGTTATGGAGTAAATTCAGTAAATTTCATGACTCTTCATCTAAAACACATTAGTTTTTCTTTAGTCATTATTATATCATCAATATGGTGCATTAAAACTCAAGTTCAATGTCTTATCCATATAAAAGTGTCTTAGGTCATAAATCGACAACTCTTGAACCAAATATCTTAACATCATGGTGCATTAGGACTTTAACCCAATGTTTTACCCTCTTTGTGCGATTAGACATAGATTCATCATCTTATTCTTTTGGTGCGATAAAACTTAAATCTATCGTCTTACCCACAATGAGGCTCAACCTCAAGCCTTCAAAATAATTGTAATTTTATCACTTTTGATGATCATTAATATGATCGTACATTATAATTACACACAGAATTGAGATTATTGATTTCTTATAATCAACATTAGTAGTTAATAAATATAGCTTAATAAATAACATACCTCATATAAAAGTTGAAAACATACCTTTTACTAAATTGTGCTTATTTCAATTATTAAAATAAATTAAGGAATGATCTTATCATCTGTTTAAATTAAACGTATAAAATTTTAAATACTTACTCCAGATGGTAACTGTAGATTTGTCACATAAATAATTATAACGTAAAGATAAATCATACCTTGAAGATATAAGAATCTTATCGCAACCTTATTGCATAACTTATGCAAGATTTCTTTTGCACTTTTCCCATCTTCGATTATTATTCTTTAAGAATAGAACAATTGTGCTGATAATGTGTTATGAAACTATATAAAATTAGAAGAAGAAAGTAGAGAGAAAAGAAAAGATTTTTTATTCATAGTATATTTAAGATTCATCGATTTTTCTCAAATCTTATTTACAATGAAGGAAAATTCTTTATTTATAGAGAAAACCTTACCTGATCCCCAGTAGGATTCCTAATCATATACTAGAAGGACTCCACATAATTAGACATTCATTATAATACAAATTATTTATAACAGATATGATTATGTCACTTTTTATCTCTTTTCACTTTATCTCGTTATTCTCGAGCACTTTTCATTATTTATAATTTGTGCCTACAGAAGACGGTAGTTTTAGTTTTTAATTCATCTTTCTGTTGAGTTGGCTGGATTGCACTATACACTTAGACTTGAAGCTACTACATTATATGCAATTTTAATTTATAGTCAAAAGTTCAAAGGGACATCAAAGTCTACTGGGGCATTCACGACTCTATTATTCTAGTGTTAAATAAATGACAATAATTAAACTCTCACCTTTGGGGCCTATAACTAGCTGATTACAAATGCTCCCTCCATTCACTTTTCGTTATTGTGGTGAGTTTTTCAAAACATAATTTTAATTAATTTTCTAAGTTAAATTAAATTATATTAATTTGATATTTTAAATAAAAATTAAATATAAAAAAATTATGCAAAAAGTATTATAAATTGCATTATTTTGCATATCAATAAAATAAAAAATACATTATAAAATGTTAATCAAAATTTCTATAATTTGATTGTAAAAAAAAATTTGACAATTAAAAGTGATCAAATGTAATAGTATTGATAATCTCTCTTTTCCATATTAATTGATCACCTCCTTAAAAAAATACTTGTCCAAATAACTTGATCACTTACTAAATCAAGATAAAATTAATTAAATGCTTCCCATTTTGCCATATAGTTAATAGCATCATCATGTTTAATGTTTCTATAATTTCTCTTTGGAAGCTTAGTCAAAATTAAAGTTCCTAAAATTTATCTTTCCAAATAGTTCATTCAATATTTAATTACTCTTTTGTACTTTTGCTCTAGCCCACTTTAGAGTACTTATATACTTTTTTTGGTATGTCATATATATGTCACCATAAATTATCTTGATATTCATCAATATGCATAAAAGTTAAATTAATTAAATTGATCATTTTATTTATGATTTTTTAAGTACCATATAGAATATAAAGTGATAAGTTATTATGAAAGGCGAGAGTAATTTTTAATCACAATTAATTAATGATAATAGTTTAATTATTGATATATATGATAATATATAGTTTAATTGTTGATATATATATATATATATATATATATATCTTGTCGCGAGTGTGACAGATGTCTATAGTATTTGACTTATTTTCGAACTCGTTGTTGGAGAAAGCAATCTGACAAAGCTGGCTCAACACTCTAGTTCCATGGTTTTGCTCTTATTGCTAGCTCCGAGCAATTACTAGTGATAATTACACTTAGCACTTTTTATAAAATGTCATTTATAGCGATATTGAATCTGACGATAATTTACTAATATCAATAAAAATTGTTAGCACTCTTTGTTAATGTGCATATTTATTTTCACTAAATACTGCTTTTATTATATTGAAATAGACTAATGCTCAATCAAACCACAAATTAGCATTAGCAAAACTCCTTTAAGAAAAGTTCATTGCACTAGGTACCCCTTTTATCTTTTGTTCAATGAACTTTTCCACTAAAAAGGCCTAACATATTGACAGGAAACCTTTACAACGAAAGCCTTTTTGGTAATATAGAGACATATATATAATAATACCCAACCTAAGTTTATTAGGAGACCAACTATAAGTATATCCTCTTCTTCCCATGTATATTCAATTTTAATTATGTATATTTTTGCAGTTATTGAGAGGGAGAAGAAAGAAGTGTGATTTTTGCCTCGTATAAATATTTAGCACTCTTTAGATAGAATATGTAAGAATAATATCAAAAAAATTATGCTAATAATTATTTTATTAGTAATGCAGGTATTAGTTGTTTTTGAATAGCTACATTAATTATACATAGATTATTTTATGCATTATTTTGTTTGATGTATGAAAAATAACATGCATTGCATAAAAAAATTATTTACAAAGATATTCGATCTCCACTATAATAATGAAAAATATATAAAAAGATTTTGATGGAAAATTGAATCTTTAATCATGCTAATGCATACATTATCACTATTGCATTGCTAATATCTATGAATTCATGATAATAATAATACACACTTTTAATATACAATAGTATGTATAATTAAAGCAAGCATAAGATATACCTAAATTGAAAAAAAGTATCAAACAATGTACTAATAATGTATAAGGCTAATGCACATGAGCAGAGCTACAACCTAACAAGAATTATCATTTAAACACCCTTCACCAAAACATTAAATTGTGTATTATTAGGTGAAATATTCTATAATACATGAATATATTAATAAATGAATATTCTTAGACACAATAAAATTTGACAGTCTAGCTGTAATCATGCTCATTTATGTCTCTAAGGTTCTTGGTTTGATCCTCGCCTTTTGCGTTTCACAGCTTTTTTCAAAAAAGAAATAACTAGAAATAGCTTCTCCATATCTTTATGTTTTTCACCTTAAACTTTAATTAACCTAATAATTAAGATTTTGTTTTTTTTATATCTTTTATTTATATAAGTAAATTATTTAAGCATAACACATTCTAAAGAAATTATAATGTTTAAAATGAAGATTATTTTTTACAATTATTCTTTTGATTATTTCTAAAGTATTCTTTTAGTAAATGTATAATAGTTATGAATCTTATTAGAAGAATGTAAAAATGAAGAGAAAAGAAAAGGTTTCTACAATTCCTTTAAACTTTGAAAAATTTAACTACTCCATTCGTTCACTTTTACTTGTTAAAATTTGACTTGACGTACCAATTAAGAAAATAATTAATGATATATACATATATTATGAAATTATTTCTTATTAAATGATGTATTGAAAAATGATATGGAAAAATAAGTATATAATATGAGGGTAGAACGTGAAAAAAAAATTATTATCTTTTATTGATATGTCAAAAGTAAAAGGTAAAAATGAAAATCTATTTTAGAAATAAGTGATAAATAAAAGTGAATGAAAAGAGTATTTTGAAGCATGAAAAAGATTTCAACAATTCACTTAATATGAACTAGAAAGAGTATATTCAAATAGTAGCTAAAATTGTTTTTGTTAACTTTTCTCCGTTAGTTTTGATTTACACTATTCATAATTTTATAGTTTTAAGTTTACATGTGATTAGCTATTCATTGATATGTAATTTAATTTTTAAATCTGGGTGTTCACTCTTGAGAAAAAAAGAAGTTTTGTGCACCCACTTTATTATTCACTCTTTTAAAGTTTGAACGTATTTGAAAAATTGTTAACTCTGTCAATACTAATATGTATATTAGTTTTCATAATACAGCAGACTTGCTTCGTTTTGTGGTGATTTTCAAGGTAGCACTTATTTCGACATATCATCTTGCTCAATTAAAAAATAAATAAATTCAGACCTAACTAATCTACCATCTCCATAAACATTATGTTATCCAAACTCCCAACACCAATGATTATTCTTGCACTGATCAATTCCGACAACCCAGTGAATTGAGAGTAAGGTGGATAATTCATGATAAAGCTTTAATTCAAAATAAGTTTCAAACATCTATACCACTATCCATAGGAAAGAGATTTGTAAAGATTTAAACACGTTAATTTGATAGAGTTGACTTCATGACAACGATACTTGTTTGAGTAAATGTCAACTCCTCCACTTACCAATGCCATCATTGTGTTTCCTTGTGCCTATTATCCGTCCTTGTCAAATAAGCCGACCATTTTTGAAAAATTTATACTCCTTCCATTTTTTTTTTCTTTTTAAAAACTAATTTAATTTTAAACAATTTAATTTCACTTGAAACGTAATTTAAGAAGAAAAAAAAAAGACTTTTTAACAGATGGGCATAGTATCTCTTTCCTAAGATTAAGTTTTGTGTTGTACTTCTTCTATGCACTTTTACTTTCTAATGTTTCAAAAATATGTTTTCGTTTACTTTATCACTTTTAATATATCAATAAAAGATAATTATATTTTAAATGTTTTATCCTTGACATTAATTATTGATTCCTCAAATTATTTCAAGACCAATACTAAACATCAGTTAATAAAATAGTATAGTCCAAATCAAATAGTAGTATCAATTATTATTCTCTTAATAAATATACCAAGTCTAAAAATGAACGAATAAAAGTTATGGAGGGACTACTTTTATTTTAAATATGTAAACAATTACTTCAACAATTTATGTTAGTTCTTTGCTCTCTGTCGCCTGCATTCCGAGTAAAAGTTGAAGCACTTGAATGACCCAACTTAAGATCTCATCATCTTGTTGACGTCAAATAGTTAGACACTTGTGCCATACACCTTATATTTCAACACATATATGATAAGTGGTCTGGACAAAAATATTCGAACTCAAAATAGTAAAAGGTGATATTTGATGTTAAAGATTAGAAGTATTCTAGTGTGTATTTGTGTTTAGGTCTTGTAAAGAAATTAAGATCTGAAAAATTGTGTAAAATAAACGAGGTGTTTGCTTGACTAAATTAAGTTAGTAGACAGTGATAGACGCATCACCTACCTAAGGTATATGAACCAACTTAAAAACAACCAAGTAGGCGTATCACCTATTTGGACTAATGGATCATATGGTGGCCTACATTAAGTGAAAGATGATGGGAAAAAGGGGGCAAAATTTCATATATGGCAAACTTAATTGATTAAATAACATTATATGGGTATAGTTTACCTAATTACATTTTATGGGTATAGTTTAGTTATTTTAGGTATTTTTAATTTTATATATAAGTTTTTTTTGTTTTTTATTTATACAATTTTATTTTATAAAGAGTGGTTTGTAACTGAAGCGTTAAATATGCTAACAATAAATTTAGATAATGTCATAATTTAAGATAAATGTTCAAATTCAAAAAAAATTTCAAAAAAAAATAAGAAGTATACAGCAATTGAAACACAAGATAAACTTGTTTCTGCAGTTTATGAAACAACCGTTCATCCATTTTTTTTGTTTTTCTTTATAATTGAATATAGGTAATCGTTCATTGGATGAAAATTCGTGTTTATTATTGCAATATTTATACAATATTTTATTGGATTTACAAATTTTGATGTATGTGAGTTCGTTATTGTGGTGATAATTGTATATAGCCATATCGGAAGTGTTTTTCTTTTGAAAACTTGTTTCAAAAATATATAAAAAAATTTAAGAAGAAATTTCGTAAGATACAATTATATAGTTTTTGTTGATGTAGTATTTGTATATTATAAAGAAGATCAGTGTAATCGAATACAGGTAAACGTTGGTGATAATTGTATATAGCCATAAGTAACTGTTTTGCTTTTGAAAACTGATTTCAAAAATATAAAAAATTTTAAAGAAGAAAATTCATTTGATACAATTCTTTTTTGATGTAGTATTAGTATATTAGAAAGAAGATCAGTGTAATTGTGTTTCTTTTGTATACATATACAAACTTACCTTTTTTGTATATTAATATGTGTACATGAATATGTTAGTTAAACATGGAAATATATACAACTGTCTAAATGACTTTGTATGTACTACAATAATATATAAACTTAATATATACTAACTTCAATAATTTGTATATAACTACTAAAATATACAGATTATAATCATAAATGAAATTTTTCCATCTCTATAACTAAATTCATTTACTTTTTGTATATGTATACAAAAACAAAAATAATACGGAGCCTTTAATATACAATCCACTACTACCACTATTAAAACATAGTATATTATTCATTATACATAACTTAAAGTATGTATAAACTAATCAAATCCACAGATTCATACAATAACTAAATGAATATACAAATATACAAATATATAATAGAAGATATATAACATATACAATTACGTGAATACAAAATTTGCTTCAACAAATAATTTTTTGTATATATAACTACTAAAATATACAAATTATAATCATATATGAAAATTTTCAATCTGTATAACTAAATACAATTACTTTTTTTTATATGTATACAAAAACAAAAATAATATGGAGTCTTTGATATACAATCCACTACTACCACTATTAAAACTTAGTAAATTATTTATTATACATAACTTAAAGTATGTATAAAATAATCAAATCTACAGACACATACAATAACTAAAGGAATATACAAATATATAATGGAAGATATATATAAATAACTAAAACATGTGTGTACTAAACATGCAATATACTATATACAATTACGTGAATACACAATCTACTAAAATAAATAGTTTTTTGTGTATTGACACCTAAGTAACAAAAAAATTGTATCTAAAGTTGTGTTTTAAGCCACTATCTCATGATTATGATGTTCTTCAGATCTGTCAATTTCAGATGCATTCTTCTCTAAATCAATGTTTACTGCTTTTCTCTTTCTTCCTCTTTGTACAATTTTAATGCCTCTAGCTTTGGCATTGTTAAAAACTTCTTGAACTGCCTTAAGGTTATGAATAGGAGATATAATATTATTTTGTGTAAAATTATATATAAAACTAAAAAAATATTTTTATACGATTGGTTTAGAAATATGTGGTGGACCCCATTAATTATAGCAAAAAAAACTAAATTATAAAAAATAAATAAATTAAATTATACCTTTATTATATAATTACTTAGGAATGTTTGTCATCCCATGTAATTCTCCCCCACCCCCACCCCCACCCACCCCCAAAAAAAAAAGGAAATGAGAAGAATGACATTTCAAGGCCTAATCTATACAGGCCCACATAAAATAATTAAGTAAAAATTAAAAGAATCTCTTAAGATAAGATTTTAATTATATTCTATCACTAATAATTTTAATTTTACAAAATCCTTTTAAAATTGATGCTGCCGGATACATAGGTAACAAACAAGATACATTATAAAGGATACATTGTAACAGGATGTTGTTGTGCATAAAAAGAAAAGAAACGTAAAATTTATTTATTGATATATTAATTTTCTAGATTCTCACCTAACTGATTATGGGCATTCCATATCCTAATAAGGGACTGTTTCACGATTTCAAATTTTAAAACATTCATCTTCTCCATTGAAGACGGTTTTTGAACAAAAAGGTCTGAAAATTCAAAATATTCAAAAAGAAACTTGCTACAAAATGAATACATCTATTTTGTTGAGGCATTCAGGAATTTGGGCGAGCGAAGTTAATTTTGAAGGTTACAAAAGTGACAAAATTGTTGTTGGATAATCAATTTCTTTTTTAATCTCAAAGCAGTCATTTTAGCCGAGTTAGAGATCGATGAAGTAAAAAAAGACATTGAAATCCAATGCATCGTAGAATGTAATTCTTCTCCAATGAAATGAAGAACGACATGGATGTTAGACTATATATAGAGGTGAAAAGAAGTGAGCCTAATTTTGCAATGTATCCCTTATGTATTGATACAACTGATAAAATTGGTAGTGAGATACATAACTTTGATAGAACATGTGGAGAGATTATGTGTGGAAGGTACAACAAGGGATACATAAGCTTTTGCAATGGTTGAATCAAGAATTTGTGATTCAGATTATATTCCAGAAGATGACATAATTGATTCAAACATCATAAATGTGAAGACAGGTCAATTGTACAAAGATAAAACAATAGTAATAGATGTGATGACCAAATATAAAATATAAAACTTCTCTCACAAAGTAAAAAGTCTGATAGACAAAATTATGCGTTTATTTATCGCTAAAAGTATGCATTTATTTATTTGCATTTAAACGTGTTCGATGAGGTTCAAAACTAACAGATTCATTTTATAAGTATGATATGTGCTTAATGCATCAAACAACAAAGAAACTTGAAGGTATAGTGATATTATTTTAATATATATAATGATACATTTAAATTCATAAGTTGTTTAATATATTATTATATTTAGAATTTGTGTTTTGATGCATTTGATTTATTTTTTGTGTATAATATATGATACATGCTGGAAGTGTGTAAAAATGAATCGCATATAACGAACGTACTCTATGAGGTTCAAAAGTTTGAGATACATTTTGTAAGTTTTATGTATGCGTAATGTATCTAAATGTTCGAAGATGAAGGTATGTATCATGATACATAATTTTATATTTTGTATCTAATTTGATATATCATTTGGCTTTTTGATCACCATTTCTTGAAAGAAATTTATCGCTTACTTTTAAATGTCTACAGGTTGTTCCATCATCAAAATTTTTTTTTTTCGATTTATGAAGTTGGAAAAAGATACATTGTTTGTCTTGAGAGGAAAGAATGTACTTGTGGCATATTCAATATGATGAGATAACTTGTGTACATGCAATTGCTGTTTTAAAGGACAGAAATGTCACATATATGCATCCTTATTGATCTGATTACAACAAGCCTGATGCATTAGCAAAAACATATGAGGTTCCAATGGTTCCAATGTCAGATAAGGAAGATTGATCAGTTCTTAGCAATGTTATATGTGGCCACCCAGATACAAAATATTTTCTAGAAAAACAAGGAAAAGAAAGAAAAAAATGTTAATGAAAAGATAACAGTAAAAATGAACTATTGTGGATGTTGTGGACAAGAAAGTCACAACAAACGAATTTGTACTTTCTTCCAAAAGAAAAGTGAAATGTTATTTTTACAAGACATTCATACTTCTGTTGAATAATTTTTTAATTAATTCTTTATCACTTTAATATTTAAATGAATTAACGTTACTGATTAATTTGATAATTCTGATTTAATATTTATGAGTTTTGCCGAGACATTTAAGAATTTGTTATGATTTTTGTGTGTAACATTATTTTGATACGTTCATTTATTACTTATGTTGTTCAATTCAATAGATTGTTATAATTTGTGTGGTAAATATTGTTGATATCCAATTTTGACCCTCCTCAATAGTATTTAATTAGTGAGCTTTTCGAGTTTAAGTAGAGTAAAATAATAGATTATGTATATAATAAATAAATTTAGCTTGCAAGTCGTTCTTAATAAAGTTTGACACTTTTTATATTGTCTGAGCTAGTGTTTATGTTTTATATAAGTATTCGTATAATTATTTTAAATTTTATTAATATTCAAAATTGAAAAAATAAGGGAAAATATCCAAGTACCCCCTCAACCTATGCCCGAAATCCCAGAGACACACTTATACTATACTAAGGTCCTATTACTCCCCTGAAGTTATTTTATATGTAATTTTCTACCCCTTTTTAGCCTACTTGGCACTAGTTCAAAAAAAAAAGTCAACCATCGTTGGGCTCACAAGATAGTGCCACGTAAGCTAAAAAGGGGTAAAAAATTATTAATAAAATAAGTTCAGGGGGGGTAATAGGACCTTAGTATAGTATAAGTGTGTCTCTGAGATTTCGGGCATAGGTTGAGGGGGTACTTGGGCATTATCCCAAAAAATAATAATAAAAGTAGAACTTTGTTTTTATAAATATTTGGTTAATTATTTTAGCTTATATTTTGAATATTTAGTTTATATTCGAATTAATTTTTTTTATCTTTGTTAACCATCAGAAGCTTATTAATTAATTATGTTCAGTCGTCTTATTTTTAAAAAAATTTGATCAATTTGACCAATTACAAAGTAATCTCACTAATTTGGTAGTATTATTAAAGGACCAAATTTGGGCCCTTTTTGGATTTCAGCAAATTCAACCCAGCACAAATTCTCAGCCTTTTTTAAAAGTAACACTAAATTATTTATTCCTAGCCCATATTTTCGTACGGCCCGTCCCAGCACTCTCAGTCCCAATTTTCTTGAGGCCCAATTTCATAACCCCCAGACCCGAACAAAAATCCATGCGCATTCATCTTCTCCACGCGCAGAGAAGCGAAACCCAGAAGCGACAATTTCCAACTAGCAACGTCAAAGTAATGATATTAGCGCGTGATTGATTCTAAAAGGCGAGAGATAGTGTAACGAAAAATAATGAAAGGCAGGCCGGTACACTGCATCTTTTGTTTTTTTCCTCAACGTCGCTCTCAACTCTCGATAGGCGACAGCACGCAAAAACCTTTCTTGGTGGTAGGAGATTGAGCCACGTCGACGTCAAGGACGAGAATTTGATCCCAAGCGTTCATATCTTTCCCTTTTCTGATTTGAGGCGATATCTTTGGGAGAGGATTGTCAATCCAAATTTAGAAAAGTTTTTGAAATTCAAATAGAATAGCCTTCCCCATCAGGTTTGGGTGTTTTCCTCACCCAAAAATCTAACCCTAAAACCCTTCTATATAAGCTTGATTTTCCTTTTTTTTATAGGGGCGGCCGCAGAGAGAAAAAATACACAAAGAGTTCTTATTGTTTCTCTTGATATAGTCTGATTATATTGATATTCTAAGGGGAATTTTTGGGAGAAAATTTTCTCTTTTAGCCGAAGTCTCCTCTATTGTTATTGAAAAGAGTTTATAGAGAGAGAGAGCTCACAAAAAGGAAAAGAAGATTTTTGGAGGCTGGAAATTTTAAACTAAAAAAAATAATAAAAAATTTGGGAGTTGTCTTGGGTTTGGAAGTTCTTGACAGAACTGCTTAGAACTGTTAAAAATACGCTCGAAATATAGCTCTGACATAGAAATTTCTTGGTTCGCTGTCAATTTCTTTAGTCATTGTTTGCGTGAGAAGTTTTCCTGTGGTGAAGTCGGCCGCCTTCCTATTCATCTGTTTGGTTCGCTGCACTCAACAAGGTAAATTCCTTGCAACAAAAAATGAAAAATATTTTTTTCTCTGATTTATTAACTAGATCTCGAGTTCAATGTGTTGGTTTGTAGCTTCCTCTCTGTTGATCTCGATATGTATTCTATGAGATGTTCGAACATTAGTTATCTTTCTTATCCTAAGTTGTCTAAAAGGGTGATGAGTGTTCCGTTTTTGAGCCATCTAAATAGCCGGAATGTTCCCCTGATTGTTTTTGTTTTGTGCTTCTCGTGTCTACTCGCCTTAAGAGTATATGGTCCACTAGTTAGTCATTAGCATTATTCTGTTCTTATCATTGTTCATGTTTTTATCATATGCTTGGAAGTATAGAATGCATTTACAGTTGTGTATTTGGCTACTTTAAATGTAAATGGTACTTTAGAAGTAACATTCTTCAATCAGTATATTGCAAATTTGTTCATGTCCAGTTGTGAATGACAATTTCTCTTTTTCTGATTGTCTTGGAAATGTGAACCTATTTTAGATATTTATTTTTTGGGAGTATTAGTAAAAGCTTTTGAGGGAGAAGTTGAGTTCTTGTAAACGTGTCGAAGATATCGTCTACTTCTTTCTTTATTTTGCTATTGAAAATAGTTAGAAAAACTCTTTAAATATTATGTTCGTTGCCATGAAATATCTTCATAGTTGCCAGCCAACCCCTTTCCAAATGCTCCCCAGTAAATTTCCATTTTGAATATGGTATTATAGTCCAAGGTCGTTCAAGCTTGACGCTTCTGTTTTTTTTCCTTTAATGGTCTACTGTTTTCGACTATCAAGATTTCATTTTTGTATCCATGGTTAACTTGTCCTAACAAAATTTTTACATCATAAAGCATATTAGTTTGTAGTTTGTCGCTATCTTAAATCATGAACAAGTTCTTGTTTGAGTTTAATTGGAGCGCATTCGACTACGAAAATGATTAGTTTGGTTCGATTTGTGTTTGGGGGGAAACTGACCTCCAATTGTTCTTCTTCATATTTTCTTGGTTTCACAGTTGCACAAGGACTAGTTGGGAGGTCGCTCTACTAGCTTTAGTTTGTTCTTGCTATTTATGAATTTTTAGTTGCAAGCAATAGGTATCCGATTCGTACAAAATTTGTTGGATAAATATTAAGTTTGTCGTTTCTTGCTTGCTAAAGTTGGAACGAGTCATTCGGTTTTGATATTGAGCTTCCTGTATTATCTGCAAGTGGGTCGATTTTGATGAATCGCCATGGATTTAAGAAATTGTGTCTATCTTGCCGAGATTTCTAAAATTTGTTTAGGTGTTCGTGGTCTATTAGCATTCATGGCCTCTTTCTTTACTGCTTTGAACTTATGTTTTTTTAAAACAAAAAAAAATTGTTTGAAGAGTAAAAGTTGGGGGTCTTAGAATTAGTTACTGCATATCATATATATTTATTTGGATGTGTTTGTATTGGTGCTTTAATGTGTGTGTTTATAACCCTAGTGTGGTTTTTCTTTCCTTTTCTTATACTTATACGTATTATTATATGAGCGTTCATATGCTCCTTCTAATAAAAAGAAGTACAATGTTTAATTTGACGTGAATTTATTCATAATCTCCGACATTTCTTCTTAGTCGATATGGGAATTCATTGTTATGTAGTGCTTTACGTGATTTATCATATTGTCCTTATTTCTCATAATTTGCCACTTACACTTTTTTATTTTGTCTCGCATATGAAACACGTTTGAGTTAATTGTGAACTCTTATCCTTCCCTTGGATTTTGAGAAAGCCGCAAATTCTTAATTTCTCCCATTCGAGTTGACTCGTAGAAAAGGCGAAAAGGTCCCGAAGTTTAAAGAATCGAAGAAGATTGAAGAAATTGAATGGTTTGGGCAAAAAGTCCAAAAATTTTATTTTGGAAAAATGTTGTATTTTATTTGGGCCTAAGCCCTTTTGTATTGTTATTATTATTATTATTATTATTATTTTTGCAAGTTTAGGACAGGTGCAATGGGCCTAAAGCCCAAAAACAAAAGAAAGTGGGTCCAAATACCGGTCCAGGCAGAGAGATAACTCGGATTTGGAGCTAACTCTCTCTCTCTCTCTCTCTCTCTTATTTTTGTTTATTTATTTTCTTTTATTTGCCGGTAGTTTTAAAGTTAAAGAATTCAAATTCCCACGAATGTCATAATGTGTTAACAACTTAAAATTGAATCAAGATTAAAAGTTTAATATAATAAATTTCTCAAGTTAGATGTTTCACTTAGATAAAATGCTAAGTATTCATTTCCAACAATTATAAAAAAATTTATCCCAAAACAATTGTAAATTAAACAAATTTTTAGCCAAATGAGTTGGTTGTCGGATAACCGCATTTAGCGGACGTCTAAGGTGCTTTTGAACCTTCTTAAGACGTTAATAGAAATTCCTGAAACCCTTTAAAATTATTTTCAAGTGATTGTTCTGTTAAATCTTTTGAAAATAGAAGTTTTTCTAATTTTTTTCTCAAAAACTAAGCGGCGACTCTAAAAAGTCAAAAACTCTTCAAAATAAATATTTTTTTCTTTTCCTAATATAACAGAAATGGCGATTCTGCTGGGGAATTTGGAGGATTCTAACCTTAAAACTAACGTTATTTGGCTATTTGTGATAAATTGCTTACTTATTTACTTTACCTTAGTTTTGAAACTTTTGCATTTTTCATGTCATTCTTCCACCAAACGGCAAGTAGTATGCATTAGGGAAACGAAAGTTATGTAGCTTTCCATGTCTTTCTTCAGAAATACACAAAAGTTCATTCGAAAGTATCAAATAAATAGTTGGAATGCTGTCATCCGACGTTGTTTGGTAGCTTCACCCAAATAAATAGTTGGAATGTTGTCATCCGACGTTGTTTGGTAGCTTCACCTTGATGTTTGTCCAACTCGAGTAACCGTCAACTTGAAAACTATTCTAGTAGACCTAAGATAGAGTGAGACCAAAATCAAAATTAAGCATTAGCCTAAGACAAATTAATACACAAGGTGTGTTAAGTCCATTTAGCAGAAAACCTCCAAAACCATGTCTAAGGTCTTCGACCTCACGACACATTATTTTATGTGACATATGAATGATGTGCGTGTGAAAACCAATTTGAAGGTGGGTAAAATAACTAGTTTTTGTTTTGTAGATATGGACCATTTCCCGAAGTTTGGCATGGTCATATCAGCACCATCGCAACTCATGATGTGGTATGATAATCTTGACGGGGATCATAGAAGACCCTCAACAAATACGTGGGTGCTCTGACGGAATTTATCAACATGAACGGTTTGCCGGAACTGGTTGAGGTTCTTATGGGATATTAGGATATCCAAAGAATGGTGTTTCGATTCAGAACCGCTGAAATTACCCCGATTTTAGAGGAGATAAGAGAATGAATAGACACAGTAGGTACAGGGATAGAAAGGAAAGCGAGAAAACAAGAAGACATCTTTATCCCTAATAATTCTTTGGTAGAAAATATTGTGGACTGGTTCGGGTTGGGAAAAGACTTTGCTTACTGGTGCCAAGAATCCCATATAGAATTCAGAGACCTTTACATCCGATTTGGACATTCATGTTTCTTCGCCATTTACAACTGAGAGTTCAAGATCTCCTACAGAGAATGGAATGAAAATCGTCCGTTAGCAATTGCTGGAGTGTTATTGGAAACAACGGTGTTCCCATATGGTCCAAGTCTGAGCATCAATACCCGAGTTCTAACACTCACACGTACTTTGTTCAAAGGGTATGAGAACCAAGGGACAACAAAGTATTATCCTATGCTTCGGTCATCCAATCTGATATGTATCGAGCCTTGGGAAAATGCAAAGAGGGACATCGATACTTCCAAGGATGCAACTTGCTCCTTCAGTGGTAGATCCTCAACCATTTAGTAAAGGGTGCTGGGACTCGTGAGCTGCATACTCTTGACAACAAAAACACCCTTAAAGATTTGAATGACATGTTGTACTGGGCAAATATGGACAATCGGAGAACAAGGGGGGCATGGGCTCAAATATTCTCCGAATTAAGAGAAGAAGATCTCCAATGGATTCTTGACCATTTCATATCCCAAAAAGTCATCGTGGAAAGTCGCAGACATGTTGTACTTCCTCTACCAGGTATTGGGGAATTTTACCTTATGCACCCTTTCGAGTCTTGTGACAGTTCGGAAGGAGGCAAAATGTAACCAAAGAAGCTTAATATATTGCTTATGTATACGATATTGGAGATGATAGAGTGCACGACGCGTCCGAAATGTTCAGAGAATGAAAAAGTGACAAGCGTATGGGTAAAGACACTATCACCCATGACCGATTCAATGCTAGATATGAAAAGGGTTACAAAGAATGGTTGAAGATAGACATACAAAATGTCTCCTCCCAAACCCCGCACAACTTTTGCAGTGTCACGGACAGAGAAGCCAAAGCAGTGGCTGAGCTACAAGAGGTAAAGAAAGAGGCCCAAGAGGTTTATGCTAAGTTTGTCGAGAACCAATATACTCCTGAGAGGGAAACTCAAAAGGTGGAAATACTAAGTCGTGTTTATGATGATTTCAATACCTGGATCAAGGAGAAAATAGAGAGGATGCGATACAAAAGCTTGGAAGACAATGGATGCCTGGATGAAGGATTCTTGCTGATGTTAAGATATATATTTCAGCAATACAAGACTCAGGGGGATGATGACGGAGCAGGATTATCTGGAGCGGCATAGTGTACTTCGCCCATCCGTGGGTTTATATATGCATTTTCATTGTTTTTAGCCCCTGCGTGGGCCTGCCTTTGTTGCGCTTTCAAATAGCCCCTGCGTGGGTTTGTATTTAATATTTTATCCTCTATTTCCCATTTGTGAACATTATTATTCACTAGTAAGATTTATTTTGGGGGTGGGGGTGTGGGGTGGGGGGGGGGAATTGTTTATTTGGTTTAAATTCACAATTACATCATTCAAATATGTCAGGCCTACCCTTGCCACAAGAGGGTCCCTATGTATGTGTTAGGACGCGATATATGTGTGTTTAACTGCTTATGTGCTATGTTGTTATTAATGAGGATATCGTAAACTCACTCCTATCCAGAAATTTCCAAATAATACATAGAAGTCACTATTACAAAATGTTCGACCAAATTTCCAAGTCGTAAGTTTCTCACTCAAAAGACACCTCCTATACCACGAAACCTAAAACATTTATTCTACCATCTCAGGAAAGGCAAAAATCACTGCTATGGACAAAGTTAAGAACATCCCAATGGAACTCATTGGAGAAGAACTACAAAGAAATATAGAGCTTATCACTCGGGAAATTCAAGAAGCCAAGGAGAAAGGGTTCAGACTCGACATGACCACCGTAATATACAAAGTTGTAACCGTGACGTCGGATGAAGATCTGGCATCACAGATGAAGAGAAAGAAAGATGTTGAGATGGATATAAAGGACTTGCGAGAGAAGTTGGACATGCTTCGGTTAAAAGTACAAGAAAGAGAAGCGAGAGAGGCGAGGATAGAATCGGAGACGGCCGCTCTGTTAGCTAAAATCATGTCACTTGATGAGGAACTAACAGTGAAAATGGAAAAATTCACCTCCATGAGAGAAAGGATGGCTGCGCTGAGGAAGAAGAACAAAGCCTTCCATAGCAACATGATTGATAAACTTCGAAAAATGGGCGAAAAATACCCCATCTACGAGCAAGGAGCCAATAGTTGTCCCATTAACGCTCACCCTGAAACGACTGAGGAAGATGAAGACGAGAAAATCATCTACAAGCCACCATTCCTAGGCCGTCTAAAAGAAAGAGACTAATGCTGGAACAAGAAGGGAAATGATCAACATGTCGTCGTCATTTTATCTTTAAGAAGTTTTTTCTTTGCCTTTCAATTTCCTTGTAATGGTAATGAACGAATGAATGAGAATGTTTAATCTTGTACTCGAACTACGTTGGGCCTGAATTCTCCTTGTGACATACGAAGATAGCCTCTCCAAGTTCGGCCCCTATCTTTAAAAAACATTCATTCTCCCCTCCATGTTACAAAAAGTTACGAAGACCACATCAACAGACGTCAAAGAGCAGCTGCAAGAAGACTGTAGCTCAATGTAATTTTGCCTTTCTGACACAGTGTCAAAACTAAAACAAGCAAACTCCTGCTTGTTAAAAAATGTGTTTTTGTCTTCACTCGTGGGTTGAAGATATCCTCAAAG
Source organism: Solanum lycopersicum (assembly GCF_036512215.1). Taxonomy (NCBI): domain Eukaryota; kingdom Viridiplantae; phylum Streptophyta; class Magnoliopsida; order Solanales; family Solanaceae; genus Solanum; species Solanum lycopersicum. The sequence continues at coordinate 39,899,550 of NC_090810.1, forward strand.
GAAGCAACTTGTGTGTTTATATGCTCTTTGTGTGATATTATGCACTTTGTATTATAAATTTGCACTGACAAATCTGCCTTTTAGTTGTTTTTCCTTCTCAGGTTCTTTGAAACTGATCTGTGTCGATTAAAAGCTGGAAGATCATCCCTATTTTACCAAATTAAAAGGTTCCGCAGATTCCTTCCCTAGACAAAGCCTAGACAAAGGAAAAACAATTATGGGGGATAATAACGAAGAAGTAAGTCTTACTGATGTTGTGGTGGCCCAACTCACTATAGCGGACCAGAATGAGTTGATTCTACAGCTGACGCAACAGATTGCAGAGATAAGAGTAGAAATGAAAAAAAGACAGGATCTGCCTCCACCAGGATTGCTGCTAACAGTGCTGATGGGAGGGCTCCAATCTTCTTTCCTTCCTCAAATATGGATCCAACTCAAAACCAGCAATATACACCTGCTCAAAATCCGTCGATTATAGAACTGACTATTCAAAATCCCCGATATGCTTCTGCATCTTACCAAAACTCCACCTCCTCCTCAAAACAACCACCCCCAGATGCCACCTCATCATCAAAATACTTACCATCAAATCGCTCCACCACCGCAAAATCAGAATCAAAATCAAAGTCAAAATACTTTCAATCCCCAAACACCCAACAACCATTTAAACTAGAATACAAATCCTCAAACGTACCCACAGAATTATCAAACCGCTCAAAATGCTCAAAGTCCCTCTGTAGCTCCAGCCTTACCTCAAAGAGCCACTTTCCCAACTCCCGTCCCTGCCGAGCACGATGTGCACGGTTCTGAGCTGGACCATTATGAGGAACAGGAAAAGGAATGGAGGGCAAAGGAAGAGTAAAAGGTCGACATAAAAGAAAAGATCAAGAAGTCCACGAAAGAGCTCCAATGCATCCCTGATATCGCCGGGCTTAGATATGAATACTTATGTATTCATCCATATTTGGACCTTCCAAAAGGGTTCAAGATCCCCAAGTTTGACACCTTTGAAGGAGTGGGAAATCCTATGGCTCATCTGAGAGCCTACTGCGACCAACTCGTGGGAGTTGGAAGGGATGAAACTTTATTAATATGGTTCTTCAGCCGAAGCCTGTGTGGAGAAGCTCTTGAATGGTTCACCTCGCATGAAACTAGGTAGTGGCCTAGCTGGAATGTATTGGCCAAAGATTTTATCGATCGATTTGCTTATAACGTAGAAATTATTCCAGATCGATACTCTTTGGAGAAGATGAAGCAAAAATCGATCGAGAGCTATAGGGAGTTCGCCTATAGGTGGAGAAAAGAAGCAGCAAAGGTGAGACCGCCCATGTTTGAGAAATAAATCGTTGCAGTATTCGTGCGCGTGCAAGAGCCTGAATATTATGATAGAATTATGTTGCTCGTTGCAGTAAAGTTCACTGAGATAGTCAAGATTGGTGAGACTATCGAGGACGGTTTAAAATCAGGAAAGATAGTCCGTGTAGCTGCACTCCTAGATCTTCAGGATTATTGAAAAATAAAAGAGAGGAAATCACTACTGTTTCATATAGGGGAAGGAAAACCTTTAGAAGCTCGTCGTATTCCCAAGGTCGCTCTCAACCTTCTCAAAATTCCCACCAAGCTCGCTACCCACAAGCCAGTCATCCCAAATATCCTCCTATTTATTAGAATGCTACCTCTATTTATCCAAACGTTCAAGATCCACTATACCAAAGTCCACCGCCAAATTACCAAAGTCTATCCCCATTTATCCAAATCATCCTCCACCCTACCAAATCCCATGTCCCTACCTGGATGTTGCTCCCAACTGTACTAACGTGCAGTCGAGCTACAGAGCACCCCCTCATATTTATCAAGTCCAAGATTCATTATACCAAAATTCCCCCCACCCCCGAATTACCAAGCTCCATCGCCAAACTACCAAACAAATCCATATCCCAGAAGCCAGGCTTCGCATCCAAATACCAGAAGTTATCAACAGGTGTCTCCTCCTCAACAAGGAAGTTATGACCCTCCCCGAGAAGCAGCCTTCAAGGAAATTCAGTGCGCTCGTTGAAAGCCAAACAAATCTGTACATGCGACTGGCTGTGACCGGATACATCCACCCTATGGGGCCCAACCCCGTAAATGTCAATTTAATATTCTAAAGATCCGATTAGAGATGTGCTTATCATTCCAACAGTGTTGGGCATGATACTGATGATTATATCAACCTCAAGCACAAATTCAGGATTTGATTGATCAAGAGGTAGTCTCTCTCCAACCAGCGGCAACGAATGTCAACACCAACCCGTTGCCGAATCATGGAGCAAAAATGTCAATATGATTGAGACAGACGACGACTGGTGTGGAATAAAAATTATTACTCCCATCGTTCACGATGATTTGGAAAAGGATGCAGCTTCTTTGAGTATCAAAGAGAATAAATAGTTTGTTATCTTGACACCCGCAAAGGCTGTTGCTTTGGTGCCATCAAAAACTCTCTTCAAGCCTAAGTCTGTTATTCAAATTGTTGCTGCTCAAGGCATGACCAGATACGAAAGATGTCACAGTCCAGACGAGCTTGCTCTCGAAGGTCAAAAGAAGGATCAGAATGAAAGGCCAATAAGCGAAGGAGAAGCGGTGGAATTCTGGAGAAGAATGAAACCGAAAGATTATTCTATCGTCATACATTTGGAGAAGACTCCAGCCCAGATCTCTGTATGGGCCCTGCTGATGAGTTCTCAATCGCAGAGGCAGGCTTGATGAAGGCTCTCAATGATACGTATGTGCCCACGGGCACAAGCAGTGATAACATGGCCACTATGATTCACCAGGTTATTCGAGGGCATCGAATCAACTTTTATGACGATGAGCTTCCTTCGAAGGGAGGTCACACAACAAGGCGTTGCACATCACTGTGGTATGCTGCTGAAAGGTTGTCAACTGCGTCATAGTAGATGATGGATCTGGTCTTAATATCTACTCGTTGTCGACGTTGAGGCAGCTAAGGTTTGACCTTGGGAAGCTGGAACAAAACCAAGTCAACTTAAGAGCCTTTGATGGGGTTCAGAGAGATACGTTGGGAGTTATTAATCTGATCATCCAAATGGGTCCAGCAGAATTCAGTGCATAGTTTCAAGTATTGGATGTCGATACCAGCTATAACCTTCTGCGAAGGACTTTCATCCATATGGCTGGAGTCGTCTCTTCTACTCTATATCAGATGATGAAGCTCGTGTGGAAAAACAAAGAGTTGGTTATTCATGGCGAAGGGAGTCACTCTGAAAGACAGGTGCCAATCATTGATGAGATATCGCGAGGTACAAATTTCTACACGGTGGAGCTGATGAATGCCACCGGTGAAGAGTTGGCCCTACAGACACCCATGCATGTCGTATACAAGATGATAGCCATTGTGATGCTGTAGAATGGTTTTGAACAAGGTTTCGGATTGTGAAGATATTCCCAAGGAATTATTGAGCCTGTTTCAGTCCTCTTCAAGGGAGTCAAATATTGTTTGGGGTACATCCCCACAGATGATGACTTGAAGACAAAGAAGAAAAATGATAAAGCATTGGCAAAGCCGATCCTACATCTGATTCAAACCTTCCTAGTTCGGGAGTATGCCGAGCATGAAGACCTTGGGAAAGGAATCTGTGACCTCTTTGAGGAGATCGATGTTGTTGTTGATGAAGAGGTTGAGCTAGCTAGTATCCGCGACGCTAAGCCGGGAGAGATGCTGCAAAATTAGACCTCTATGCCCATCTAGATCCCCCAATCACCTCAGTAGAAAGGCATCGTTTCATGCACATTAAAATCGGTGGTAGTCCGAAAGAGGCCTGAGACCCACGATTTTGCATTTTCTTAACTGTTTGAATTTTCGAATTTTCATTGTGATGTTCAAAGAAGGCAACATAGACCTATTCCATGGCCGAAGTTTGCATTGTTTTTAAATTTGAATGAAAGTCTCTTTGTTTTTAAATTTATTTATTTAGTCGTTTGTTATACTTTACATTCCTAACTTTGTCTTTTTATGGTTTCAGTAATGTAAGTTTTAGACTTGCCAATGTCATGTCATGTTACGAGCTGAATGAACAAAATGAGTGTGGTAATGGCGAGATTTATGATCACAAGAAGAAACTGAGGAACCAGAGTATGTCGCCGACGAATTTTGGCAATTCAAAAATCAGCATAAACCAAATATAGAGGGAAAAAATGATAAATTTGGGGGATCCAGAATGTGTTAAAGAAGTTAAGATCAGCATCCACCTAAATGAAGCTTAGAGAGAAGGCCTAATTCATTTGCTTACTGAATATATTGATGTGTTTGTTTGGGAAGTCGGTGACATGCAAGGGCTTAGTATCGATGTCGTATCTCATAAACTGTCGATTAATCTGGGGTTCGAGCTGGTGAAGCAAAAAACTCGAAAGTTCAAGACTGAACTGAGTTTAAAGATTAAAGAAGATATCACCAAGCAGATAGAGTCTCGATTGGTGGAAGTGACACAATATCCAACTTGGCTAGCCAATGTTGTTCCGATCGCCAAAAAGACAAAAAAAATCAGGATTTAAGTCGACTAAAAATACCTCACAAAGCTAGCCCGAAGGACAATTTTCCATAGACGACTATTCATATTTTGATTGATAACTGTGCCAAGCATGAAATGCAGTCGTTTGTGGATTGTTATGCAGGCTATCACCAAATTATGATGGATGAGGAAGATGTAGAAAAGACAACTTTTATTACCCCTTAGGGTGTATATCATTACAGTAATGAGTGATGTCGTTTGGCCTCAATAATGTTGGTGCTACCTACATGAGGGCTATGACGACCATATTTCACGACATGATTCACAAGGAGATTGAAGTGTATGTGCATGACGTCATAATCAAGTCCCACGAGAGTTCGGACCACTTGACACACCTAAGGAAATTCTTTGATCATTTGCATCGTTACAATTTGAAGTTAAATCCCGCCAAATGCGCTTTTGGAGTTCCAGGCAGAAAGTTGTTAGGATTTATAGTCAGCAGAAGGGGTATTGAGCTTGACCCTTCTAAGATTAAAGCAATTCAAGAGTTACCTCCGCCAAAGACGAGAAAACAGGTGATGAGTTTCTTAGGGAGGTTAAACTATATCATTCGATTCATAGCTCAATCAACCGTGGTGTGTGAGCCTATTTTCAAGCTATTGAAGAAAGATGTCCCGACAAAGTGGGCTGAACAGTGTCAATCTGCTTTTGATGCTATCAAGAACTATTTGTCCAATCGACCGGTATTGGTTCCTCCGTGGGAAGGGAGTCCTTTGTTGCTCTTGTCTTTTTCAGATAGTGCATTCGGATGCGCACTTGATTAACACGACAAGACAGGAAAGAAGGAAAGGTCTATCTATTATATAAGCAAGAATTTTACTCCGTACGAGTCTCGTTACACTTTGTTGGAGAGAAAGTGTTGTGCTTTTACATGGCTTGCCCAGAATCTGAGACATTTTTTGTTTTCTTATACTACATACCTCATTTCCAGAATGGATCCACTGAAGTATATCTTCCAGAAGGCGTGCCGACCAGAAAGTTAGCTAAGTGGCAAATGTTATTGAGTGAATTTGACATTGTGTATGTGACTTAGAAAGCGATAAAGGCACAGGCTTTGACTGATCATCTTGCAAAAAGTCCCGTTGATGAAGAGTATGAACCACTTAAGACTTATTTTCACGATGAAAAAGTGTCATTTGTGGGTGAAGAAAATTCTAAAGCATATTCTGGTTGGAGATTATTCTTTTATTGAGCGGCAAATCATTAAGGTAAAGGTATTGGAGTAGTCTTAGTGTCAGAATCTGGTCAGAACTATCCCATGGCATCTAAGCTTCGATTTAATTGCACAAACAACATGGTCGAATACGAAGCTTGTATTCTTGGTTTGAAAATGGCCATCGACATGAACATCTATGAGTTGTTGGTTATTGGGGATTCAGATTTTTTGACTCACCAAGTTCAAGGAGAATGGGCTGTGAAGAACCCAAAGATTATACCTTACATACATTATGTGCAGAAGTTGCGCAAAAGATTTTGTAAGATTGAGTTCAGACATACTCCCAGAATATAGAATGAATTGGCCGATGCTCTTGCCACCATCGCTTCGATGATTAAACATCCGGATACAGACTATATTGATCCTCTAGATATAGAGTTGAAAGAACATCCAGTCCACTGTTCCTGCGTTGAAGCAGAACCAGACGGTTTGCCTTGGTATTTTGTTATAAAAAAGTATCTGGAATTTGGAACTTATCCCAAAGATGCTACGTCCAACCAAAAGAAGTCGATACGCCGTATAGCTCTAAATTTCTTTCTAAGTGGATAATTATTTTATAGGAGGACTCCAGATTTGGGTCTTCTAAAATGCGTTGATGCTTTTGAAGCTACGGAACTTTTTGAACAGATACATACTGGAGTTTGTGGCCCGCATATGAACGGGCTCACTTTAGCAAGAAAGATCCTTCGAGCCGGTTATATCTAGATGACCATGGAGAATGACTGCTGCAAGTTTGTACAAAAATTTCATAAATGTCAAGCGCACGCTGATTTGATCTGAGTTCCACCTCACAAACTTAATGCTATGAGTTCACCTTGGCCTTTGTAGCTTGGGGTATGGATGTCATCGGTACGATAGAGCCAGCCACTTCAAATGGATACAGATTCATTTTGGTTGCCATCGATTACTTCACCAAATGGGTGGAAGCAACTTTTTACAAGTCGGTAACCAACAAAGTTGTGGCTGATTTTGTTCGCAAAAACTTATATGCAGTTTCGGAGTACCAAGTCGATCATTACTGATAATGGTTCAAATCTCAACAGTCAGTTGATGAGAGATATCTGTGAACAATTTAAGTACTCACCGAAACTCAACCGCTTATCGTCCTCAGATGAATGGAGCTGTAGAAGCCTCCAATAAGAATATCAAGAAAATTCTGAGGAAAATGATTGACAACCACCGAGGTTGGCACGAGATGTTTCCATATGCTTTATTGGGTTATCGAACGACTGTTATAATATCGATTGGAGCTACTCCATACTTGCTAGTTTATGGAACAAAAGCAGTTATACCTGCTGAAGTCAAAATACTGTCTGTGAGTATCATCAAAGAAGTTGAGTTTAGTAATGCTGAATGGGTCAGAAAGCGGATTGATCAACTAACTTTGATTTATTAGAGCATAATGGTTGTCGTCTGTCATGGTTAATTGTATAGACAGAGAATGATTCGTGCCTTTCATAAGAGAGTAAGAGCCAGAATTTTTGAAGTTGGTCAGTTGGTCCTTCAGCGCATTTTTCCTCATCAAGACGAATACAAAGGAAAATTCGCGCCAAATTGGCAAGGTCCTTACATGGTTCGAAAAGTATTATCTGGAGGTGTTTTGGTCCTGTCAGAGATGGATGGTACCGTATGGCCTAAACCTATCAACACATATGCTCTCAAGAGATACTGTGTGTGAAGCTTCGAATGGCATTTCTGTTATTTACTTGTAATCATTCTGTTTACTTGTATTTGTTTTGTTTAATTTTTATCCCTTTTTGTAATGAACTACGTCTGACCTGAATTCTCAAGAACGAGATACGTAGGTGGCCTATGTCGACTTTGGTCACCCCATTTACCTCTTTTAATATTTCCGTATTTGAACTACGTTCGACCTGAATTCTCAAGAATGAGATACGTAGACGGCCTGTGTCGGCCTCGGTCGATTTTCTTTGTAAATTCTTTTTATTTTGTTAACCTTTGAGAGGGAACTACGTTTGACCTGATTTTTGCTTCAACGGGATACGTAGGCGCCACAAGGTTTCGATCATATCTCATGTAAGATTTCTATTCCTCTTTATAATAGAAACTGGGATGGAATTTTTGAAATGGACTCAAAAATTCTCGAGAGGAAGATTCTTCCTCAGAATGTCAAGACTAAAGATATTTCGAGATCTACAACTGGGACATAATTTTCGAAAAGATCTCAAAAATTTTGCGATCTACTCAGTTACAGTGGAAAGATAAGCAAGACAGTTAACTGGGACAGAAATTTTGAGGGTGACCTCAAAATTTCAGCATGGGTTTATCTACAAGTATGGAATGATTTTTAAAACTCTACAGCAATTAATCAAATAAACCTCCAAGCATCAGACTCAAAGAAGTTTGTTAAGCCTGATATGACATGACTTGGTAGTGACTTTTTTTTTTAGATACTATTTCTCAAAAATTTATTTTTCTTAAATTTTCCATTTCATGTTTCATTTGTTATGGCATAAAATATTTGTCTCATCTATCAAGAGTCGGGAGATTGGGAAATCAACCGGAGATAGCAGGGCAAGGAGCAGACAACTGAAGAAATCAACATATATCAGTTTGTTTTAAAACTAAACAATTTTTTTGTGGACGCAAGTTTATAACTTTCCTCTGAAATCAGCAAATTCTTCCGATGGATGAATATGGAGAAGTCAAAAGAGGAGAAAACTATCTCAAAATCAATAGTTTTCCTTAGAATCAGGAAGCATTTTATATAGCTTATGTCGGAGACTAGGAAATATGAATTGTTTATTTCAATTAATTTCCAACAACATGAAATTTATAAAGAATGTCAAGCTAGATTCGAAGGTGAATCAAGCGAAAATCTCAAGGAAGAGTTTACGACTTCCATAAAGGATGTAATTTGCACCATAATGTTGGGTATGATATAATGCATTACCCGGAGGGATGAGTTATTTTATTATCGATCAAGACGATATACTAATGGGAAGTCGTTTTACCGTTATCATCGTTGGAGGCGATATGATTATTCATGCATTGCGAAAAATCATGTATCGCGAGTCATTATTCATGCATCACAGAAGACCATGCATCGCAAGTCAATATTCATGCATCACGAAATATCGTGCATCGCGAGTCAATATCCATGCATCGCGGAAGATCATGCATCGCGAGTCAATATTCATGCATCGCAAGAAGATTCCATGCCTCGTATTTATGCATCGCGAGAAGATTTCATACTTCTCAGAGATTTATGCATCGCGAAAAGATTTCATACCTCGCAAAAATTTAAACATCACGAGAAGATTCCATTCCTCATTGAAATTTATGCATCGCGAGAGGATTTCATGTCTCGCAGAAAGTTATGCATCGTGAGAAGATTTCATACCTCGCAGACATTTACGCATCGTGGGAAGATATTCATGCCCCGCAGAAGTCATGCACCATCAAAAAAGGAAATCGTGCATCCGAAGAGAAATATTTATTCATCGGCATCAACTGCATTCTTTTATTTTGATAAAAGTAAACATCAATAAAAGCATCAAAGACGACAACAAATGCTAGCACACCGCATCAAATTTCCTTTATATTGACATCAAATGGAGAGTACATTGAAGATCACATTGCAAACACAAGACATAAGCTTTATTTGCTTTACGTCAAAACAATCAAGTTGACGTCGAAGGTCGAGGAGAATAATTAAGTGTCGACATCGTAAAAGACACTATCTCCCATCTCAATTGCATTTTTAAGCTGAAGAGTTTTTATCTCTGTCTTTGTCCAGAGCATCCGACAGGATAAATTCTCCAAAACTACAGGTGCACACGACGTCAAAAGGGACGCAGCACAACGTGGAACTTTTTCTGAGCAGCGAATAGGGACGTAGTCCAAAGAGGAGTGTCGAGCTCTTAGGACGCGAGCAGCGGAACGACTTCCACCACATTCAAACCACACCCCTATCATAAGGCGTGTGGGTTTTTCTTTCAGTTTGTCAGCTTCGGTTTTGCATCCGGAGATTTAGGTGTCACCGGAGGCAAGTTTCCAATATGAGTGGCAATCACCAAGAGCCTTAGAAATTATGTCTGTGCAAGTTCTTAAGCATGGGTGTGAAGCGCGCCACATTCATTGCTAAGAGGTTACAAGACTCCTTTTCAAACTCATTTAATTTGTTGCTCATCTAGAACCAAAGGTTGTCTAGCATAATAGAGATCCTTTTTCAACCGATTGTGTCAAACTACAAATAGCCTGATTCCTAAAGATTAAGGATATGTGGGCGCACACAATGCTGAAAACCCGACTGTATTCCAATATTTACTCTTGAATACCATTCCGAGCATTTCGATCCCTCCACAATCCGGTATCGAGATGACTCTTCAATTCTTTCAAACTCGTGTGTTAAATCAAGCTTAGCGAACTACAAGTGGCCTCAATTCTCATATAGCCTTAGATATGTAGGGAAGCTCATTTTTGAGGTTCAGACATAATTCCTAAAGTCCGTACCAAATCCCTTTCTTGGTTGAATGTGTGGTCAGTAAAAATTGGTCTGGTCAATTTCATTTTCCTCGAATTTCTTACAACAATCCGAGTAAAACGAGGGACAGTTGTTGACACCCAATTTTGACCCTCCTCGATAGAATTTAATTAGCGAGCTTCTCGAGTTTAAGTAGTGTAAAATAATTGATTATGTATATAATAAATAAATTTAGCTTGCAAGTCGTTCTTAATAAAGTTTGACACTTTTTATATCGTCTTAGATAGTGTATATGTTTTATATAATTATTGATATAATTATTTTAAATTTTATTAATATTCAAAATAGAAAAAATAATAAAAGTAGAACTTTGTTTTTATAAATATTTGGTTAATTATTTTAGCTTATATTTTGAATTTTTAGTTTATAATAGAATTAATTGTTTTTATCTTTGTTAACCATAAGAAGCTTGTTAAAAAAAATTGATCAATTTGACCAATTACAAAGTAATCTCACTAATTTGGTAGTATTATTAAAGGACCAAATTTGGTCCTTTTTTGGATTTTAGCAAATTCAACCCAACACAAGTTCCCAGCCTTTTTTTTAAAGCAACCTAAATTATTTAGTCCCAGCCCATATTTTCGTTCGGCTCGTCCTAGCACTCTCAGTCCCAAATTTCTTGTGGCCCAATTTCATAACCCCCCAGACCCGACCCTAAATCCCTGCGCATTCATCTTCTCCACGCGTAGAGAAGCGAAACCCAGAAGCGACAATCTCTAACTAGCAGCGTCAAAGTAATGATAGTAGCGCGTGATTGATTCTAGACGACGAGAGCGATTGTAACGTAAAGTAATGAAAGGCGGGCCGGTACACTGCAACTTTTGTTTTTTTCCTCAACGTCTCTCTCAACTCTCGATAGGCGACAGCACGTGAAAACCATCCTTGGTCGTATGAGATTGATCCACATCGACGCCAAGGACAAGAATTTGATCCCAGACGTTCATATCTTTCCCTTTTCTGGTTTGAGGCCGAATCTTCGAAAGAGGGTTGTCGATCCAAATTTGGAAAGGTTTTTGAAATTCAAATAGAATAGGCCTTCCCCATCAGGTTTTGGGTGTTTTCCTCCCTAAAAATCGAACCCTAAAACCCCTCTATATAAGCTTGCTTTTCCTTTTTTTATGAGGGCGGCCGCAGAGATAAAAAATACCCAAAGAGTTCTTATTGTTTCTCTTGATATAGTCTAATTATAGTGATATTCTAAGGGAAACTTTTGGGAAAAGTTTTTCTCTTTTAGCCGAAGTCTCCTCTTTTGTTATTGAAAAGACTATATAGAGAGAGCTCACAAAAAGGAGAAAAAGATTTTTGGAGGCTGGAAATTTTAAACTAAAAAAAGTAATTAAAAACTTAGGAGTTGCCTTGGGTTTGGAAATTCTTGACAGAAATACTTGGAACTGTTAAAAATACGCTCGAAATACAGCTCCGAAATAGAAATTTCTTGGTTCGCTGTCAATTTCTTTGGTCATCGTTTGCGTGAGAAGTTTTCCAGTGATGAAGTCGGCTGCCTTCTTATTCGTCCGTTCGGTTCGCTTCTCTCAACAAGGTAAATGCCTCGCAAAAAAATGAAAAATATTTTTTTCTCTGATTATGTACTAGATTTCATGTTCAATGTGTTGGTTTGTAATTTCCTATCTGTTGATTTAAATATGTCTGATATGAGATGTTTTGAACATTAGTTATCCTTCATATCCTAAGTTGTCTAAAAGGGTGATGAGTGTTCCGTTTTTAAGCCATCTAAATGGCCGGAATGTTCCCCTGATTGTTTTTTTTGTGTGTGCTTCTCGTGTCACTGTACTCGCCTTAAGAGTATATGGCCCACTAGTTAGTCATTAGCATTATTTTGTGCTTGTCATTGTTCATGTTTCCATCATATGTTTGGGAAGTATAGAATGCATTTACAGTTGTGTATTTGGCTACTTTAAATGTAAATGGTAATTTAGAAGTAACATTCTCCAATCAGTATATTGCAAATCTGTTCATGTCCAGTTACGAATGAGAATTTCTCTTTTTATGATTGTATCGGAAATGTGAACCTATTTTAGATTTTTAATTTTTTGGGAGTATCAGTAAAAGTGTTTGAGGGAGAAGTTGAGTTCCTGTAAATGTGTCGAAGATATCATCTACTTCTTGCTTTATTTTGCTATTAAAAATAGTTAGGTAAACTCTTGAAATATTATGTTTGTTGCCATGAAATATCTTCATAGTTGCCAGCCAACCCCTTTCCAAATGCTCCCTTGTAAATTTCCAGTTTGAATATGGTGTTGTAGTCCAAGGTCGTTCAAGCGTTGACGCTTCTTTTTGTTTTCCTTTTATGGTCTACTATTTTCGACTATCAAGTTTCATTTTTGTATCCATGGTTAACTTGTCCTAAGAAAATTTTTACATCATAAAGCATGCTAGTTTGTAGTTTGTCGCTATCTTAAATCATGAACAAGTTCTTGTTTGAGTTTAATTGGAGCGCATTCGACTTTGAAAATGATTAGTTTGGTTCGCTTTGTGACTGGGGGGGACTGACCACCAATTGATCTTGTTCGCATTTTCTTGGTTTCACAGTTACACAAGGACTAGTTGGGAGGTCGCTCTACTAGCTTTAGTTTGTTCTTGCTATTTATGAATTTTTAGAAGCGTATCTGATTTGTACAAAATATGCTGGATAAACATTAAGTGTGTCGTTTATTGCTTGCTAAAGTTGAAATAAGTTATTCGGGTTTGATATTGAGCTTCCTGTATTTTCTGCAAGTGGGTCCATTTTTATGAACCACCATAGAGTTAAGAAATTGTGTCTATCTTGTCGAGACTAAATTTTGTTTAGGTGTTCGTGGTCTATTAGCATTCATGGCCCTTTCTTTACTGCTTTGAACATATGTTTTTTTTTAAACCAAAAAAAAGTGTTTGAAGAGTAAAAGTTGGGGTCTTAGAATTAGTTACTGCATATCATATATATTTATTTGGATGTGTTTGTATTGGTGCTCTAATGTGTGTGTTTATGACCCTAGTGTGGTTTTTCTTTCCTTTTCTTATACTTATATGTATTATTGTATGAGCATTCATATGCACATTCTAATAAAAAGGAGCAAAATGTTTAATTTGACGTGAATTTATTCATAATCTCCGACATTTCTTCTTAGTCGATATGGGAACTCATTGTTATGTGGTACTTTACGTGATTTACCATATTGTCCTTATTTCTCATAATTTGTCACTTACACTTTTTTATTTTGTCTCGCATATGAAACCCATTTGAGTTCATTGTGAACTCTTATCCTTCCCTTGGATTTCGAGAAAGTCGCAAATTCTTAATTTCTCTCTTTCGAGTCGACTCGTGGAAAAGGCGAAAAGGTCCCTAGGTTTAAAGAATCAAAGAAGATTGAAGAAATTGAATGGTTTGGACAAAAAGTCCTAAAATTTTATTTTGGAAAAATGTTGTATTTTATTTGGGCCTAAGCCCTTTTATATTATTATTATTTTGCTAGTTAAGGACAGGTGCAATGGGCCTAAAGCCCAAAAACAAAAGAAAGTGGGTTCAAATACGGGTCCAGGCGGATATATAACCAAGATTTGGACCCAACTCTCTCTCTCTCTCTATCTCTCTCTCTCTCTCTCTCTCTCTCTCTCTGTCTCTCTGTCTCTCTGTCTCTCTGTCTCTCTCTCTCTCTCTCTCTCATTTTTGTTTATTTATTTTCTTTTATTTGCCAGTAGTTTTAAAGTTAAAGAATCTAAATTTCCACGAACGCCGTAATATTTTAACAACTTAAAATTGAATCAAGATTAATAGTTTTAATATAGTAAATTTCTCAAGTTAGATGTTTCACTTAGATAAAATGCTAAGTATTCATTTCCAACAACTATAAAAAAATTTATTCCAAAACAATTGTAAGTTAAAATTTTTTTTAGCCAAATGAGTTGGTTGTCGGATAACCGCATTTAGCGAACGTCTTAAGTGCTTTTGAACCTTCTTAAGACTAGGGCTGTGTATCTGCTAGTTCAGTTCAGTATTGATGTTTATCGGGTTGGCTTATTAGTTACGGTTTGTAGAGATACTAAAACCGTTATAGAACCATTAAGGTATTGATTTATCGGTTTTTGATCGTTATCGGTTCGGTTATCGGTTTAACCGTTAAGATTTGACACAAAAGAAAAAATATTAAAAATCACTTAGAAACAAGGTGACTAACCAAATAAACCATGCACTTGAGTTCACAAGTTACATTTTGCTTAAAAGCAAACACTTTTACATTGTAGAATAATCAAGTATTTGAGACAACCAAAAATAAAAATAGGAAATTAAACTCTAAGTCGAGGACTTTATATACAAAATGGTATAAATATTATTATTTAATTTACTATCGGGCTATCGGTTAAACTGTTAATAAAAAACTTTAAACCGTTAAGAACCGATTACCCGATAACAAGAAAAATCAAAACCGTCATCAAAACAACTAAACCAATAACCCAATAATATAAACCAATAACTTTTTTATCGGTTCGGCTTATCGATTTTGATTCGCTTTTGAACAACCCTACTTAAGACGGTAATAGGAATCTCCGAACCCCATTAAAATTATTTTGAAGTGTTTTTTATGTTAAATCTTTTGAAAATAGAAGTTTTTCTTAATTTTTCTCAAAAATTAAGTGGCGACTCTAAAAAGTCGAAAACTCTTCAAAATAATTTTTTTTCCTTTTCCTAATAAAACAAATATTATCGCCGATATACAAATAATTATGTGTGTTTGTATCGTATACATTTTGGGTAAAGTCTTATGTTGACTATGTATAACGTATCATATAAATAATAATTGGTGTAGCGTATGCAGTAAATCATGAATAGCCTATCTATTTTAAGTAATTTATTGTATCTTAGTACTTATATGATACATAATTGATCAATTAAGTAGCTCATCAGTGGATTTATCACAACAATTATGAAAACATGTATCATATATATTATTTTTTCATGTATCATATAGATTACACTTATTATATCATATACATTATCAAAAATTTGTGTCGTAAAGATTAAATGAACAAAATATATCTACTGGCTACAACTTTTTAAAAGATTTTTAGAATACAATTTTGTTTTAGTTTTAAAATTTTCAATTCAATAAATTTTCCATTATAATTTTTTAGGACGCCTTTTTTAGAATGTATTATGATTTAATATGTTATTGATACAATATGTTGAATTATTACTGTTAGGAAACAAAATTTCCTTAAATTGGTCTTCATTTCAAATTGATGATGATTTAATTACATTGTTTAAATATAAGAATTTATAAATGAAAACCAATATATATTTTGAGATTAAAGGAACAAAATATATTGACATTAAAAGACAAACAAAACAAATTTTTGGAGAAACGCTCCAAGCTTAAAGTTAATGTATCTTGAAAATAGTACTAACTAAAATACATTGTGTATCTAAGGATACATATATAATAACTATTCTAGAATAACCAACGCATCATGATCCGGTGGTGTGAAATATTGCCTAGGCTTTGAGGGATCGTCATTATCACTAACATATCATGCTTCGACTTTTTGACTCTCGTATTTCTATAGCAAGGTGCGTATCTTGTGCGGAGATAATCAAATCAGAAAGCATTGAATGGATTGGGATTTCATCGCTGGGGAATTCAATAAAAGCAGCTACAAACAATCCATAATCCCCACAAATGCATAAGATACATTATAAAAACGAATTGAACATATACTATAAAACAAAGATTTATAAAACTTACAGTGTGTCGCTTCCTCGATGAGTACTTTCTTGTACATGTTTAACAAGAAAAAGGTGTTTTAGTTTCGATAAACTTCCAGCTTCCTATCCTTATAAGCATCAAAAGATGACCAGTCAGTTCGCTCTGATTTATCAAAAAAAAAATATTGTCCTCAAGGTATGTAGGCAACATTAGAGATAATTTTCTAATGTCACCCGAATAAGTTTCCTTAGTATAGTTAAACTTACAATGATTATTATATTTGTATCTAATATACAATATTAATATTCGTATATGATACACAATAAACCTTAATAATGTCATTTATATCGTATATGCTAAGTGATGAATTAAGATTGATATTAAATAAGCATATTACAAGACAATGTATGTCATTAGTTGAGAATGATACATTATAACTTGATACATTGAGAATAAAAGATAGACTTTTTTTAATTAGTTAAAAAGAAAAGCTTGAAAATAATAATCCATAAATTTTTTAAAGAACTTTATATATTTGTATTTAAGTATATGATATGTTAGGACTAATACATCGTGAAGCTTATTAAACGTATAATTCATTTTAAGATACATTGAGAATATAATGAAAAATTGGGGTTTTGAATCAAAACTTAAATTGCATGTTGATACATTACAATATGAAAACATTAATCAGTCTATAATGTTCATAACAATTCAACTCTCTAATTGATTCAAATATTGAGCAACAAAAAAAAAACACAAAAATAGATTAGAAAATTGAGGATAATACTTTTTTGACCCCTTTTTTAGGGGTTTTTTTTCAATCTTTGCTTTTGAAAAAGAAGGAACATTATTCTTTACCTTCTCAGTACTCACATTTGCCATGACGAAGGAATAATGCAATTTTTTTGATCTATTCTCAGCCCAATCTAAATCTTCACGGTCATAAACACGATTAGTGTTGGATGACATTATCTGGTTAATACGTAAACTAAATAAAGGAAAATCGTCCATAAATAAATCAAAATTATTCCTCAAAAAAATATCAACTGTGAACAAGAGTGAAGAAATTGAAGCAATACTTATAAAGGAGTGAGAAATCCTTTGACTTGAGAGAGAAATATCTTGAAATTCAAATTCAAATTCAAAATTAGAATGATAAGATCATGGAAGATATTATGGCGTGATTTCAGGAGAGGAAAAAATGGAGAGAGAAACATAGTTTATGATAGATGCAGTTACGTATCCGAAAGCTGACTTTAAGGAGTAAAAAAGGAGATTTTAGTAATATTTTAAAAAACAAGGGAATAATAGAAAATAAGTAAACTAATAATGTGTATATATGTAATTTTTTCAACAATCAAAAGGTAAACTTACATAAATATACTATAACTAAAAATTATTTACCATTTATAGCAATAACATTTTTCACTTGATCACTTATAATACACTTTTAATTCATATTACAAAGAATAATTTATTATTCACTTATAATACAAGTTTTATTGATCAATAATACATTTATAACATATTTTAATGCACTTATAATACAATATGTCAAATTCTTACCAAACAAACATAATATATGTTTAAAACAGTGAAAATACACCCATATTACATACTTAATTCACTCTTAATACATATTGCATATTTAAAATAGGATTAATAAAAATGATAATAAATAAAAAATTATCACTAAAATAAGTAATTATTTATTAAAACGCACTCATCCAAGTAATTTTTCCTAATTAAAATGGTAGTACCTGAAGGAATTGAAGGAATATTGATTGTATTAAAGTGTTAACCTAATAAAGGAATACATGGGAGATATATATAGGAGATATAGGATGGAGTACTAATCCTAATAGGACTAGGATTAAGGAGTACTAATCCTAATAGGACTAGGATTAGTACACAGTAAATACTAATATTATTTAATACTATTTATTTAATACTATCTGTTATTATCCCCCCTCAAGCTGAGCTGAGCGGAAGCGAACAGAAGGTTGGAACTGAGTTAATCGTGCTGTCGGCTCGGGAGAGGCTTGGTGAGAATATCAGCCGGTTGTTCTTCAGTGGGTACATACTGCACAGTCATGGTGCCGGCCTGAACTTCATCGCGAACAAAGAGACAATCGGTATGAACATGCTTCATTCTGGTGTGTAGGACGGAATTCTTGGCCACACAGATGGTTGATTTGTTGTCACAATAGAGAGCAGGAACAGTGTGAGTGGCGCAGAGTTGGCAAATAATATATGTGACCCACATGGTCTCAGCAGCAAGAAGAGCAAGGGCGCGGTATTCAGCTTCAGTCGAGGACCGAGAGACCTTGGGTTATTTTTTTTGTACACCAGGAGATCAGGTTCGGCCCTAGAAAAACGAGAAACCCTGATGTATATTTTCTATCATTTTTATCATTCGCCCAATCTGAAACTGAGAAACCCCGAAGCTCCAAGTCCCCGGGTCGAATGAGTAAACGACGACCAAGAGTGCCAAAAATGTACCTGAGAATGCGTTTTAGACAGTGGTAATCATGTTCACTTGGTTGATGCATGCGCTGAGCAACTCGGTTGACAGAAAACTGGATGTAAGGACGGGTAATGTCCAGATACTGTAGAGCCCGATGAGGCTGCGGAAGTGGGTGATATCGGCAAAGGGGGTGTCGGCTCCATTCGTAGACGAAGAGACTGCCATCGGTGTTGGTTGACTGGTGCATTTTTCCAGTCCAGCTTTTTGCAACAGATCTCGAGCATATTTTGATTGATGAAGAAACAAGCCGCTGCCTGTCCGAGAAACCTCCATTCCCAGAAAATAATGTAACGGGCCAAGGTCCTTCATTTTGAAGGTAGTATGCATAGCTCGAGTGACATCCTGAATGAGAGCTGCAGTAGAGCCCGTAATAATGATATCATCTACATAAACAAGAAGAATGACTATACCGTGTGCTAAATGTCGAGTAAACAGACTCGTGTCTTGTACGCAATACATGAAGCCGAGTCCCTGGAGGAACGTTTTCAAACGTATGACCAAGCACGGGGGGCTTGTTTGAGTCCATACAGAGACTTTTGGAGTTTGCAAACATGTTGAGGGAAGCGGGGATCAACATAGCCCAGTGGTTGCGTCATGTAGATAGTTTCATCAAGCATGCCATGAAGAAAAGCATTGGAAACATCCAACTGATTGATGAGCCAATTGTTGCGCACGACGAGTGACAGTACCAGGCGAATGGTTTCCTACCGAATAACAGGACTGAATGTCTCGGAGTAATCAAGCCCATACTCGTGATTGTAGCCTTTAGCAACCAAACGAGCCTTGTACCTGGAAATACTGCCATCTGCATTATGTTTCATTTTGTACACCCATTTACAGCCCACTGGGGTCCGCCCATGGGGCTTAGGTACAAGAACCCAAGTTTTCTGATCAGTCAAAGCCTTAAACTCGTCATCCATAGCATGACGCCAATAAGTATTTTTTGAGGCAACAGAGTAGGTTGTTGGTTCACTATCGGGAAGGGGTGTATTTGGTAGTATGGTAGCCTGAAAGGTTTTGGGTTTAAAGATATCGGCTTTGCCACGGGTTAACATGGGATGAGTATTGGGAGGTGGCACGGGCAGTGGTGATTCGGGGGTGGCCGGGAAGGACCCAAAACATATCGGGCTTGAGATGTTGTGGGTATGGGTTGGTTCGGGTTGGTTGTGAGTGTGGGTGGTGGTTGCGGGTGTATTGTGGGTGACGGTCGAAGGGGTGATGAGGGGTGGTTAGGTAGTGGGTGGAGGTGTGGGGGAAGGTGGTGAGAGACCCTGTGAGTATGTTGGAAAAAGGGGAAGGACGTCAATGAATGATGTACTTGTGTAGGAGGAAATAGACTCGTAGGGAAACTCATTTTCGACAAATTTAACATGATGAGATATGTAGACTTTATGAGTTTGTGGGTCAAGACAGCGATAACCCTTGGAGGTAGGATGATAGCCCAAAAAAATATAAGGACGGGATCGGGGTTGTAATTTGTGAGTAATATGAGGGCGTAGCCAAGGGTAGGCAAGACACCCAAAGACGCGGAGGTTGGTATAATTGGGAAGTTCTTGGTAAAGGAGTTGATAGGGTGATTTGTTGGAGAGGGTGTGACTGGGCATTCTGTTAATGAGGTAGTTTGCGGTGGCTAGAGCTTCTACCCAAAAGGAGATAGGGAGATGAGATTGATGTAGAAGAGTAACCACCGTTTCAATGAGATGGCGATGCTTACTCTCAGCCACCCCATTCTGTTCGGGAGTGTATGGATAGGAGGTTTGATGTATAATTCCCAGGGATTGCAGAAACTTGCCAAAGATGTTATTTACCTATTCCTTTCCATTGTCACTTAGAAAAAGTTTAACATGAGAATTGAATTGTGTTTTGACCATTTGTTCAAAAGTGACAAAGGTGGTGTATGCCTGTGATTTGTATTTTAGTGGGTACAACCAAGTGTATTTTGTAAAATCATCCACAAAACAAATATAATAGCGAAAACCAGCAAATGAAGGAATAGCAGTAGGACCCCATAGGTCAGAATGAATAAGTTGAAAAGGTGCAGTTGTACGCTTCTCAGATAAAGTAAAAGGTAATTTATGAGATTTAGCAATTGAACAGGAGTCACAATTGTTTACATGAATGGAAGAAAAACCTAATTGAGACATTAAAGAATTTATTATTTGAGTATACGGGTGACCAAGACGACTGTGCCACAACAGACTGTGGCCATCAGCCGAAAGAGCCACCGGAGCCACAGGAACGCTTTATGAAACTGGGTGGGCAGACGAACTTGTGCCAGGAAGAACGTACAGACCATGCTCACATGGGCCCTGAAAAATCACCCTCTTGGTAGTATTGTCTAGGATCTGAAAATCATTAGAGGTGAACAAGAGTGAGCAATTATTGTCTTTTGTGAATTGCTGAACTGAAAGGAGATTGGTTTGAATAGAAGGGACGTGGGTAAGGTTACCTAGGTGAAAGATAGCGGTGGGGGTTTTAATGGTACCCGTGCCAGTGTGAGAAATATTAAGGGACTCACCGTTGCCAACAGTAATACCATTGGAGCCATGATATGGATTTGGAGCGTTAAGCTTGAATAGATCAGAAGTAACGTGCATGTTGGCCCCAGTATCCAACAGCCATTCAGAGGAAGGGCCAGCTTGAGATGCATAATTGGCACGGTTATCACTATTTTGGCTCTCCTCATACCGAAACCAGTAAAGAACAGCGGTGTGTCCTATTTTCTGACAGATTTGACAAGTTGGACGATCCTTCTCGTAAGTGCCCTGCCCGCCGCTGGAAGATGACTGCCCGCCGCTGCCGAAGGAGTGCAGGCTGTTGTTGCTGCCATGCTGCTGACCTTCGTACGGCGGAAGACTGCCCTGCCGACCGCCGCGCCCGCGGCCTCTGCTGTTTCTGTCGTAGCCACCGGGGCTCCCCTACCGGTCGCCACCACACCCCCCGTGATAGTTCTGGCTTGCGGTGAGGGTGGTGGCCGGCTCCATAACAACGCCTTCTCGTAGAAGAAGTTTGCTCTCCAGATCCACGTTGATTTCTTCACTTTTTAGCCACGAGGAGAGAGTAGCCAGGTTAACGGGCGTTGGACTGATGCGAACCGCCTGTTTAATGGAGGAGTAAGCTGATGGAAGCCCCCGAATGACACACATGACGAGATCTTTTTCGGGAATGATTTCGTTCACGCCGTCGAGGGCTGTGATGATGGTGGAGACCTCGTCTAAATACTCCGCCATAGTTTTCGTGCCTTTGGTAATTGTGTGGAGACGATCACGCAATTGAAAAATATGAGAGTGGGAAATTGATGCATAGCGTGTTGCGAGTGCTGTCCACAGGGCTGAAGCAGTTGTGTAGGATCGGACGTGTTTCTGAACCGTGGGAGAGATGACTGCAATCAAACATGATCGGATCTGGCCATCCACGGCTTTCCAGGCGGTATGGGCCAGATTGGTTTTTTCTGATTTGTCCGTGGCTGTGATGACTGCCGGCGGTGGTTCTGTGCTTCCATCGACGTATTTGAGAAGGTAATTGGCCTCAAGGGCTGTATGAACGGTGATTTTCCATGTAGGGTAATTTATGTCTGATAATTTTTCGGGAATCAGGACATGAAGATGCCTGAAAAGGAGTTTAACGCCAGAAGGAAGTGAATCGAGAGGATCCACCTCGGTTGTCATTGCTGCCGCCGCCCAAGAGAAGAGAGCGCACGATCGGTGCCCTAAAGAGAGAAAAAAAACCTAGAAAAAGAAGATCTAGGTTTTCTGGCTCTTGATACCATGAAGGAATATTGATTGTATTAAAGTGTTAACCTAATAAAGGAATACATGGGAGATATATATAGGAGATATAGGAAGGAGTACTAATCCTAATAGGACTAGGATTAAGGAGTACTAATCCTAATAGGACTAGGATTAGTACACAGTAAATACTAATATTATTTAATACTATTTATTTAATACTATCTGTTATTAGTACCCAATTGACATTTGTGCAATAGAATAATTTGAAAATATACAACTACGAACCTGAATATAATAAAATAGTTTTTAGTCGAATCAAAGGAAATTTAACTTTTACAAAAATGGAAACCAAGAAATTAGTTTGATTATATATGTACATAGGAAATTACATTATAAAAAACTTAAGAAGCAACAAAGTAATTTGTTTTTCTTCAAAAATTAGTTTTCCTCAACCTTGAAAGAACGCAAGTCGTATGATCAGAAATACATAGATTTATACCATAAAAAAATACATATGACAAAATTAGTCAAGTTCACAACTTTTTTTGCAACAAACGTAATATAAATTACAGAATCTTAAACTTGCTACATTTTGTTAACTCCATAGAATTAATTGATTTTGATAAACGACACGTAATAGTTACTACATTTTGTTAACTCCATAGAATTAATTGATTTTGATAAACGACACTTAATAGTTATTCGTACCTTTTGCAGGTGGAGAAATCAAAAAGAAAAAGAATCAAACATATATCACAAAGAAGGAAAGAGATACATTCTGATCTCTAGAGCAACGAAAGAAAGGAAAACCATGATCCAAAATTAATGCAAGATGGCCACAATCCTGGCGCTAATTCAATCAAGCATATCTTGATTGATAAGACGAAATCAAAGATCAACAATCCTGTTAGTGAAAAAAACTTACAAGATAATAAAATTGCAAGATTACAATTGAAAATAAAATGAAGAAAGTAATTTTTTCTTTAAGGAGATTCAAGCCCACTGCAGCAAATGTTTTCACCGGTCCAGCAGTAGTCCTCTTTGACTTGTCCCCTCCAGGATACAACAGCCTTCACAAAGTATAACTCAACAACTCTGGACAAGAGTTGAGTCCAAAGCTCCACAAAAAGGAACACTTCCCTTCAACTAATAAGAACTCTCTTTTAGACTAACTCTTTCACTCTTTGTTTTCTCTTGTGTTTTGTGTCTTCCAAACGAAATGAAGACCACCACTATTTATACTATAAGAAGTCTTCCTAGCAATAAATAGGAAGATAATGGAGGTAGTAAATAGTGAAGATAATTGCCTTAGGAGTTACATAGGTTACATATGTTACAATAGGAGTTACATAGGTTACAACAGGAGTTACATAGGTTACATATGTTACAATATGAGTTACATAGGTTATAATAGGAGTTACATAGGTTACATATGTTACAATAGGAGTTACATATGTTACAAAGAGTAATGGAGGTATTAAGAATGAAATAAAGTGATGGACAACCAATGCTAATGGATGATGTAGAAGTCATCCATTCCAATATTCATTCTTATAACTCCAAAATAAAGCAATTTAATATGTTAAATATTAATATTAAAATGCTAATAACCTAAAAATCCCCCACTCATTTTAATATTTAGATAAGAGAGTATATCAGTTGAAGGAAGACTACTATGCATAATGAAGGTGTGCTCTGCATTGAACCTCCACTTAGTGAAACAGTAACTTTTACTCCAGAGTCGTAGTGGTCTCAGACTTGAACTATGACTGCTTAAGGGAAATAAAATATCACTGCTCACACATAATAATCAAGGTGTTGACATGAGCTTTAACAGCCAGCATGTTATGGCCATGTGCTATCCCGGTTTCATGAGTGCATTTGAGAATAAGCCCCATTCTCATAGGAAGCGACCTACTTCCACACATCACATAGGTGAAATCTATCGAGAGTGCTCCTGTAATATTAAAACTCCACCCATACGGGCTACAGATATTCATTAAGAGTTTTATCAACTCAACCTTCACAAACTACAGGAAATAATGCACTCACATCATAGGGAGGGAAAAAATAGTGCATTTTTCACAACAAGTCATCATATGGTTAGTTTTTCCCTTTGAACCTGGTTATAGGATCTCTAGTCCCCAGGTTAGGTTTTCTCATATATGACTCAAGGATTTGTAGGCTTGAATCCCATCCCCCTCGATGTGCTCCAGACCTTTTCTCTTGTTAAGGCCTTCGTAAGAGGATCTGCAAGATTATTACAAGATTTGACATAATCAACATTAATGGTACCATTTGTCAAATACGATTTTACATTACTGTGTTTCCTCCTTATAGGTATGGATTTACCGTTGTAATAATGGTTTTGAACTCTACCAATTGCAGCGGTGCTATCACAATGAATTAAAATAGGAGGAATTGGTTTTCCAAAATAAGGAATTTGAAACAATAAATCTCTTAACCAATTCGTTTCCTCACTAGCTGAAGCTAAAGCAATTAGTTCAGCCTCCATGGTAGAGTTAGCAATTATAGTTTTCTATTTTGATCTCCAACAAACAGCACCACCACCTAAAGTAAAGACATAACCAGTTGTAGAACAGGAATCACCTGACAAAGTGTTCCAATCCGCATCACAAAAGCCTTCAAGTACAGCAGGATATCTTTTATAGAACAAACCACAATTTTTTGTTCCAATTAAATATCTCATAACTCTTATTATAGCATGCCAATGTTCATTACCTGGCTTGCTTGTAAACCTGCCAAGTACTCCTACTGCTTATGCAATATCAAGCCTAGTGCAATCAGTCACATATCTCAAACTTCCGACTATACTAGCATATTCCTTTTGATTTATTACATCATTTCATTTTCAACAGGAAATAAGTGAACACTTGAATCAAAAGGAGTAGCAACATGCTTGCAATCATGAAAGTTATATTTTTTTCAAAATTTTCTCAACATAATGTGACTGGTCAAGGAAAATCCCCTCACATGTTCTTGTTATTTTTATTCCAAGAATAAAATATGCCTCACCAAGAATTTTCATATCAAAATGGCTTCTAAGAACCTTTTTAGCTTCATCAGTTACATTTATGTTAGAGCCAAAGATCAACAAATCATCAACATATAGGCAAATGATCACATGTGAATTATTCCAAGACTTATGATATATGCACTTATCACACTCATTTGTCTTAAAACCATTTTCAATCATGCAGGAATCAAACTTTTCATGCCATTGCTTTGGTGCCTGTTTTAAGCAATATAGGGATTTAGTAAGTTACATACTTTGCTTTCTTGGCCTGCTTCAACAAAACACTCGGGTTGGTCCATATAAATTTCTTCATTTAGGTCTCCATTTAGAAAAAGCAGTTTTTACATCCATTTGATGAATTTACAAATCAAAAATTGCAGCCATAGCAACTAAAAGTCTAATGGATGTAATTCTTGTTACTGGAGAAAAAGTATCAAAAAGTTCTAGGCCTTCTAGTTGTTTAAAACCTTTTGCAACTAGCCTAGCCTTGTATTTATCAATAGAACCATCCGGTTTCAACCTTTTCCTTAAGACCCATTTGCAACCAATTGTTTTACAACCCGGTGGTAAATCAACTAACTTCCAAGTTTTATTAGAAATTAGAGATTCCATTTCATCATTTACAGCCTCTTTCCAAAAAAATAGAATCATGTGAAGATAAAGCTTCTTTCAAAGTTAGAGGGTTTTCAACATTAAACACATAAAAATCAGGACCAGAATCTTTTTCTACTCTAGCTCTTTTACTTCTTCTTAACTCAAAATCAACAACATCTTTATTTTTTAAAGTTGAAGTAGAAGAACTAGGTAGTGACAAAATATTTTGTTCAATCCTTTGACCCCCACTATTTTTAGTATCAAAAGGAAATTTATTTTCATGAAACATAGCATCACCAGATTCTATTACAATATTATCTTCAAGATTAAAAAATCTATAGGCTGTACTATTTGAAGCATAACCAAGAAAAGCACAAGTAGTAACTTTCTTACCCAACTTTGTAATCTTGGGATCCATTAGCCTCACAAAGGCTAGACAACCCCAAACTCTTAGATATCCCAAACTTGGCTTGTAACCTTTCCACAATTCAAAAGGTGTCAATTTAGAATTTTTATGAGGCACACGATTCAACACATAACAAGCAGTTAAGATAGCTTCACCCCAAAAATTTAAAGGTGTATGTGACTCAATAAGCATGGCGTTAGTCAATTCAACCAAAGTTCTATTTTTCCTTTCTGCTACTCCATTAGACGAAGGAGAGTAAGGAGGAGTAGTTTCATGAATTATTCCCAATGATCTAACAAAAGAATTAAACCGATATGATTCATATTCACGGCCTCTATCACTTCTAATTCTTTTTATTTTTCTTCCAAACTGATTTTCAACCTCATTGAGATAACTTTGAAATTTTCAAAAGCATCACTTTTATTTTTCATCAAGTAAACATATGTAAACTTAGAAAAATCATCAATGAAATTGATAAAATATCTATTACCTCCACGAGTTAGAATTCCACCAAGTTCACAGATATCAGTATGAACTAATTCTAACAAATCAGTTTTTCTTTCAACTTGAAAATGAGGCCTTTTTGTGATCTTGGCTTTACTACAAGCCTCACACTTTTCAAAATTCTTTTTAACCATTGGGATTAATCCTAAACTACTCATGATTCCAACATAACGATCATTAATATGACACAAACGAGCATGCCAAAAATTAGTAGAAGAAAACATATAAACAGAAGTAGAAGTTTTATTCATTTCAACATTCAACTTAAACATCCCATCACATGCATACCCCTTCCCCACAAAAATACCTTTCTTCACTATTAGATATTGATCAGATTCAATAATCTTTTTAAAGCCTGCTTTATTAAGAAGAAAACTAGACATCAAATTTTTTCTCATAGAAGGAGTATAAAGTACATTTTTCAATGTTAATATCCTTCCAGAAGTAAAACACAATTCAACATCTCCCTTTCCAAGCACTTGAGTAGTGTGAGAATCACCAAGCATGATGGTTTTGGGCTCCTTAAAATGAGTATATTTTTTAAACCTGTCTTTGTCATAACAGACATGACGGTTTGCACCAGAATCAGCCCACCATCCATCAACATTCTCAACCATGTTTATGTCGGTAATAACTGCCACAAAAGGTTCTTCGGTAACGTTTGCCTGAGGGTTAGGACCACGTTTCCGAAATTTACAAAATCGAGCAATATGCCCACTCTTGCCACAAACAAAGCATGGTCCCTTTTCTTGAACTTGTTGATTTTGTGCTTGGTGATTTTCACCATTATTTTTCTTGGGAGGTCTACCATTATTTTTCTTGAATTTTTTCTTTTTAGGCTTTAAAGAATTATTTTTATGAGTTTCAGGATTAGCATTATTCGAAGTAATTAAATTTACCTTCGATGTGATGTTCTTCTCTTTTGTTTGTAAAAGTGCATCTTGGCCTCTTGCTTCTTCTTCCATGCGGATTTTCATTATCAAGGTTTCAAGAGAGGTGTCCTTTTGTTTGTGGCGCATAGTTTTTTGAAATTCCTTCCAAGAAGGTGGAAGTTTATCCACTATGCCACAAACAATAAGGTTATCTCAAATTTTAACCTCTTCGGACCTAAGCTCTCCAACAATCATGATGAAGTCTTGAGCTTGATCTACCACTGATTTGTTGTCCACCATTTGGAAACGAAAAAATCTACTAGCTGCATATTTTTTCGCTCCAGCCTCTTCGGTATCATACTTACTCTGCAATGCCTTCCAAATTTTCTTTTCACTAGAGTAAGTTCTATCATATTAATCATAAAAATTATCAGATAGACAATTAAGAAGATAATACCGACACTTATAGGAATCACCATCGTACTTTTCCACTTTCTCTAGATGAGAAATAGTTTCATCATCATTGATAGTGGTGATGTCTTCTTTGTTTGGATTCTTCTCGGTTTAAACGTAAGAAACATTGAGAAAACTTAAGTAGAAAAGAACTTTACTCTTCCATCTTTTGAAATGGTTATCATTGAACCGAAATGGCTTGTTAAGATCTCTTATCTTGACATCCGCAGTTTTTTTCAATTGTAGCCATCTTTGAATCTCCTTAAAATTGTTAGTGAAAAAAACTTACAAGATAATAAAATTGCAAGATTACAATTGAAAATAAAATGAAGAAAGTAATCTCTTCAGGATGAGGCGCGGATATCTCGCTCTCTTTAAGGAGATTCAAGCCCACTGCAGCAAATGTTTTCACCGGTCCAGCAGTAGTCCTCTTTGACTTGTCCCCTCCTGGATACAACAGCCTTCACAAAGTATAACTCAACAACTCTGGACAAGAGTTGAGTCCAAAGCTCCACAAAAAAGAACACCTCCCTTCAACTAATAAGAACTCTCTTTTAGACTAACTCTTTCACTCTTTGTTTTCTCTTGTGTTTTGTGTCTTCCAAACCAAATGAAGACCACCACTATTTATACTACAAGAAGTCTTCCTAGCAATAAATAGGAAGATAATGGAGGTAGTAAATAGTGAAGATAATGGTCTTAGGAGTTACATAGGTAACATATGTTACAATAGGAGTTACATAGGTTACAATAGGAGTTACATAGGTTACATATGTTACAATAGGAGTTACATATGTTACAAAGAGTAATGGAGGTATTAAGAATGAAATAAAGTGATGGACAACCAATGCTAATGGATGATGTAGAAGTCATCCATTCCAATGTTCATTCTTATAACTCCAAAATAAAGAAATTTAATATGTTAAATATTATATTAAAATGCTAATAACCTAACAAATCCAACTAAGAATCAAGTAAGCTACCAAGAGAATCCATTGTCGAGAATCAACTACTAAAAAACTATTAAATTGTGACGGTTTATTAATCGAAGTCATAAGAAATCCCTACTATATGTTGTTTTGGGCGTTTGTGCCAACCACAACAAGATAGTTTTTTCTGTTGCAGTATAAGTATGGGAGTTGTAAAACCCCTTACAATATACTTAAGTTGTGGCATTTATTTCAACCTCTCCAAAATTATCTTTGTTGTGATGGTATGTTTTTTTAGGTTCATTATAACCTTTACAAATGTTGAGGAATTGTTGTAATTCAATAATAAATTTACAGTTGTTATTTAATATAACTTTTAAGTAGTTTATCAATCTTGTTTATTCAATTTAATCAAATAACACATCTGTTGTGAACAAGCTGATTCGATAAGGACCTGTGGGCTATAAGAGACTTTTATTTGGGATCCAGGCCTAATTAATATCTTTGTTAAAAAGGACTAAAAGGTAGAAGAAATTATGACAAATTATGTCAAAACTCTAACTTTCTCTGTTCTGGAATCTCATCCCCTTCTAGTTACCTTCTTCTATGTTATCAATCTATAATTTGTGTGTTGTTACTTCATTGTGTATATTATACGTTGTAACTTGTATTCCGCGACAACAATATATTTTGGTGTTTATATTGAAAATTGGATTTGTTTCATTGATTCTTTTATCTAGAGGTCTCTTTAACGGAGGACCAAAAAGTAATCCAAGAAATAAAGAATTTAATCTCTAAAGATCTCACTGGTTTTTGTTCAAAGTTGTTGGCGGTATTGAAGGAAAAGGATAGAGTCTCTTTTGAACCCCTAAACACAATTATGGATGCCAAATTATGCAGTTTTGAGGCGAGAATTCGGAGGCTTGGATAGTCTAAGTGGAGCATTATTTCATTTTTATAAAATTGGCGAAGATCAGAACTTATTGTGGTATCGCACTACCTTGACGGTGAAGCATAGCTATGGTACCAGTGGTTATTAAGGTCTTTTAAATAAAAATTATTGTTTAAATTGAGTTTTGAAAAAGTAAAGAACACTTTGAGAAAGAATAAACGGAAATTAAATATTATTCCAAAGATTTGTTTTTTACATGAAGAAAAAGAGTAGACTTTTCGAGAAAAACTAAAGGAGTTTTCAAGGGATTAATTATAAAGCAGTTATTTGTTAGACAGGCTCATTTTTTGAATAATTACCTCAACCCAGAATGTATTTTTTATATTAAGCAAAGAGAAATCTCATTTTCTAAATGAACTATGAGTTTTAGAGACAATTCAGATCAATTACCTCTTTTAAGATGATAGTTTATCAATTATCTCAAATCAAAGAAAAAGTAATGTTTTTATACATTTGAATAGTAGTATATATTATCGGGAACAGTATTGAGCACCAACATGGGAGAGAGTTCAGATGATTTACAACCCCCATAAATTATATCTTGCCCACATGAATGCATAATCATACTTTGTATATGAATCTTTATTGCTTAGTGGATAAACTTTGTTGATATATTCTATATCCAGACACAATCTAGGACATTTCTGGTAGCGTGAATTAGATGATATATCATTACTTAGCTCACAGTGATAGTTTTTCATTAGAGAATCTCCCAAATAGAGTTAAAAGTGTATTTTTATTATATCACTTAGTATGTTGAGTTCAGAGATGAGTAAGTATTTGTAATGTTTTAATGATTTCACCCTTTTATTTCTTTACAACACTTGAGTATATGCCTATATCTACTGTAGTCCTTTCATTCACTTATTTGTTATTCAGATTTATTACATGCTCATACATTTAATATACTGATGACATTCGACATACATTTATCATGAGACACTTCATCTGCTTGTCAATTTTTGAGAAAGACCTCCTTTACTCTGGAACACTACATTTTTATGAGTTGTTAGGAGTAGTTCCCTTGAGGAATCGTGTATCTTATCTCGATATTTATCTTTGTATAGTAAAGACTTCATGAAATAGACATTTTTGGAGAGTCTTTAAGCTTTCATATGTTTTATATAAACGAATGATTCTTACTCAGTATATTTAACAATGTTTTGAAATTTAGTAAGTTATTTTTAAACGTTTCTTTCAATTTGATGTTCATGTATGATTGATTTCTTCTTCCGAATGAGGGTTCGCTTGGGGAACAACAGTGGTTCTTTAGTGCCGACCACGTCTAAGGTGTATGCTCGAATCAGGACAATAAGATTTGAGCATGTATTTTTCCAGAATTATGGTTCAAGACATTTTAGTCAATCAATGCCTAATTAATCCACAAACTTGTTTGTGCAACAAATTTCACTCTTCATCTATTTTATTTTAAGACTTTACAGTGGTAAAGAATGGTTGATAAATATTATTGACATAAAGTAGATCTTTCATTTTTTTAATTTCAAATGACATAATTAACATCATTCAAATTATTCTACTTGTATTAACTTCCATTGTTTCTCCCAAAAAACATAGCTATTGCGAAGTAATGCTCTCATACAAGTTTGTTGGAAAAACTCAGACTCACATAAGAGTATATATGCTCAAAATAATGGAAATAAAAAAGAATAATGACACCAAAATATTTATGTGAAAATCCTTCTAAATAAGAAAAATCCACAGGCCAAAAGAAGTAAATGATATCACTATGGTAAATTTTTTTACAATGTATCGTCACGAGTATAATATTCAAAGTGACTACTATACAGTCAAAAGTAATAACACTTTTAATTTACCACCTTATTGAAAATATAGCGCACACTCTATTTTTATTCATATATTATTTCTTATATAGCCGATGAAAACCTTGCTTATGTCATTGATTACATAGACAAATACAACAAATTTCAACAAATCATTTTAAATCTTCACCAACTCTATCAATACAATGTTTTCAACTTTTACGTTAATTTCCTTTCCTATATTTGCTGCCTCAATTTCTCCTGAATTTATCTAAAATGGATATGGATTCTACATAATGAACTTTACCTCACATATTATCTGTTGAGCTGTCATACCTATGGGCTGTGAGATTTACTATATTAGTAGCCTGGTCTCCAAGTAGGTCATATTCTATCATTATCGATGCCACTCTAAATTAGCAACATACTATCATTCAGCAAACATACTAATAAAATTAGTTTTTGTTTTAGTGTCAAGTGAGCAAATCAAGCTCACCTTTTCTTAAAGGACTTTTATTAATTTGTTTTTGACTATCATATCATATGTTTATATAAAAGAGAATTCTAAATCCGCCTACGTGACTTCATCTCAAGTACAAATTTTCTTTTAAATTAATTTATTTTTAAAACTAGTTTTCCTCTTTGATGAAAATATGTAACTTTTATGAAAATTGTAATTTTAATAAAGAGTTGCGACTTTTATCAAAAGTTATGATTTTAATTAAGAGTTGCGATTTTTATCAAAAGTTGTGACTTTTATGAGATTAATTTAGAGCAACTTACATAAATGACCACATTTATAGGGTTATTGAAGTTCAATAGCTATAAATATGTTATTTACTAAAAATGATTGATATTTAATTGAATATCTAGTTGTATTTGTGTTTTTTTTAATTATACAGTGATAGAATTAGAATTTTAGTGAATTTAATAAGATAATTGAATATCTTTAATTATGTGCTGAAATTCTAAAGTTTCCATTATTAAATTAATAACTAATGATTACATAGTCAATGCGTACTTTCAGATTCCAATTACTTTTTAAAAAAAATGGATACATCATATACATATTATCATTGTCGCTATTGTTCTTGTCCAAACGTAAAGGTATTTCACTTATATTTCTTAAATTGATTTATTGTAATTGTAATGAATCTTGTTTGTTTCGATTTCAAATACACGATAAACATAATTGTATCTCTAAGATTACTCAATACAATTGTGTTGATATATCAATACAATCGGACAAACTAGAAAAAAATGACAATGAACTATACTACAATATGATTATCCAAATGTATATGTATTTCACTCTATGGAAAAAAATCAGATGTATTGTATACATATATTGTCAAATCTATGTAATGTATTAATGTGTCCAAATGCACTTGTATTTCTAATTGGACAATCCATAAAAAAATTACAAGCATTCAAATGTATATGTATTCCATTGTGTTCAACATTCAAATACAATTGTAAGCGTATATGAAGAGAATGAAATATATTCATGTATTAAAACATTTGTATCAAAGTAAATTTTAACATAATTAAATTATGTATTTGAATGTCAGTGAAAGTAACTTCTTCAAATAAAACTCTAAGAAAACCGAAAAATATATATACATGTATACAAATATAAACTTCATATAAATGAGAAAAAAGAGAAAATTTTGTATATAGCATTATATGTAGTATTATTATCAGGTTATGGCATTAGAGTGTCAATTTCATTTTGTAGCAATTAATATCTCACTTTATATCATTTTATTAGTAATTATATTGTTAATTATAATTTATTAAAAAGAGTTGTTATTAAAAATTAAGTAGATAAAGTGATAATGAGTAACTAATTTTAATGATTAAGAATTTATGACAATATAAATTAAGTGGCTTTTGTCAATCATAATTACTGCATTTATTCAATGTTGCACGTCTAAAAATTTGAAGAGTTTAACTTTTTATTAAGTTAAATTAATGGTAGATAAATTATTAGCATTACTTTTATTTCTTTATTAATTGCTACATTTAATGCAGGTGACATGTTTTTTAATATGAATAGTTGCATTTTTAGGGAGTTTAATTAAAGTTAAATATATGTTTAGTGTTATAAACAATTTGTGTTATAGTGAATGTCTAATTATGTGGAGTCCTTGTAGGATATGGTTAGGAATCCTACTTGGGGATCAAGTAAGGTTTTTCCTATAAATAAAGGGTTTTCCTTCATTGTAAATAAGATTGGTGAAAGATCTATGAATCCTTAATATACTTCAAGAGAAATAAGAAGTCTTTTCTCTTCTCCCTACTTCTTCTTTTATATAGTTTCATAACACGTTATCAGCACGAACTGTATTTTGATACGAAGAAAGAAGAATTGCGAGTAAGTATTATTAGTAGAAGAAAAAGGTATGTGAAGTTATAATTCACTTTTGATTTAAAAAGTCGAATCACCCCTAGTTAGAGGTAAGAATTTAAAAAGGGTATGAGCAGTTAATGTTATTTTATTATTATATAAATTTTGTTGATTATATTTTCTACATCTTATTGTGACGGTATTTTATAAAATAATTGTCTTTTTCATTCGTTGGCTCTCTTTCACATGAAGGCATAATGTATCAACATATAATTTTGAAATTTAACTTTTTGAGAACTTATAATTGTTAATAATCCTCATGTTATTTTCTTTTTGTTATTAAGTATATAATTATGTTAGATTTATTTGATAAGAGGAAATCTAATTTAATATGGACTATTTATGCCTCAAATTTTTTTTCCTGACAACTAGAATATGCATCCATTTTTATTACACATGATACTTATATATGATCAGTTGATTAAGTTTATCGGAATAGCATGGCGAAAAGGTGAGTAAATTATTACATTAGGTATTTTAATTTTTCTAAATTAATAGTTCTATTTATGTTTAATAATCACTAGAAGTTCTAATGTTATTAAAGGCTCCAGAGTGAGTCTCGATTGAGGATAAGACAACAGATTCATGTCTGATCGCACCAAGAGGGTAAGACATCAGAAGTCTTGATGCTTTGTGATGAAAGATGTTAGATTCAAGTCCCTCATTGATTTATGGCATAAGACTATGGATTTATGTCCAATCACAAAAAGAGGGTAAGACATTGGGTTAAAGTCCTGATGCACCATGATGATAAGATATTGGGTTCAAGATCCATCGATTTATGACCTAAGGCACTTTTATATGGATAAGACATTGAATGTGAGTCTCAATGCACCATATTGATGATATAATAATGACTAAAGAAAAACTAATGTGTTTTTGATGAGAAGTCGTGAAATTTACTGAATTTGCTCCATTATGAATATGGTTGTAGTGAATAATATGTCTGAAAGAAGACAAGTGATTGAATAATGCGCATAGATATTGAATGAGGTACTAAAGCTATCACTATTTGATATGCTCACATATTTGTATTTCATTCATGAAGAATGAGAAATATTGATAAATGGTAAAAATATAAATTCATTCTTTAAAGGGAATGAGGTGTAAGTCACCATGTTAGGCATGAAAAAGATTGCAAAAATGTTGGCACAAATAATATGTTACATGCACAATTTTCTTCAGATTAGTTCATTCAATGATGGGATCACGACTCACCTAAAGGGTGAAGTAATTGAGAAGAAATAAATCTAAAAATTACTCTTGGATTAATAAAATTGAAATTTACTCATATAATAGTAAATCAAAAATTTACTAAAGTAAAAGGCACATGACGTAGTAAACTTAGAGTTTACGAGTACTAATATTTTTATTAGTTGGCAAGAATAATTTGGTCATCCCAAAGATGTGCATATTGAGACATGGACATACATTGAAAAACTAGAAAATTCTTCAAGAATTCTTTATGTTGTTTGTTCTCATGATAAAGTTGATTGGATCAACTAAAGTTGGGACTAAATCCCTAAATTCTGAAAAGTATAAAAGGTGAATATGGGTCCGTTCACCTATCATGTGATATGATAAAAAGATGCATCAATAAAATAATCACATGTGTGTTTGTTGTCAACTTGCAGTTTGACATTCACAAATTTGTTTGTCCAAGATAATTGAGCTAAAAGCACAACTTTCAGAATATGAAATCAAGATAATTCATCTTGATAATATTGATAAATATATAAGATGATGTGACATTAAATATCTCACATAGTGAATCATTGCTTATGAAAATAAAGTTTCATATGTTGATCTGAAATATGATATTACATACAAACATAATTGTATGAATCAAACCAATAAGTTATGATCAATTTTTCTGTTAATTGGTTTATGGTTAGGGACCAATAGTTTTCATCTGATAATTTTGATGTGCAATATATGATTAATGAATATACTATGATGCATAAAGATAGATTCTCCAAAAGATTGAGATATATGTTAGGTTGTCTAACATAAGGGGGAGATTAGAAGCAACACAAAAGTTGTAAATACTCCTAGAAGGTCCCTTAAGGATAAAGTCTATGACATGCATGAAGCATGATAGACTAATCAATTCTAAATAAAATAATCCTTGAAAAAGGGGGAGGATCAAAGAATCAAAATGATCATAATAATGAGACAATGTTCTCTTGGAGAGCCTACGACATAACACTTTATGAAACCTCATGAGAGGGGTAGCTACCTAAAAATAATGAAGTGATGAGATCTCAATAAGTTTTGTCGTATTGTGAATCGATACAAAATGGTATATCGTTGATGATATCTTTGATACAATAGCGCGCAATATTGTAAAAGATTATGAGGATATGAATTCTACATCTATTAAAACATGCTTGTGTAGAAATAATTATCAAGTGAAAAGTGGAATGATGCATCTTGGTAAGCGTTAGGCTTATTTGACTTGCAATCTAGTCACTAGAATATATATTACATTTAATATTGAATGTTATCACTTGATAAAATTAATATGAAAAGTCATGAAGGATTCAAAATCTAAACAAGTTTTTGGAAAACTTGTATATCATCCTCATAAGGATTAAATAGATTCCAAATGCATAGAGCATATACAAGTATTATTATGCAAATTGATGATTAGAATTGAAACTCTTGGCAATTATTTGCTTAAAGAAGTTGAAGTAAGGAACTTGCAGAAATCTTTGCCCTTGAAGGAAAGATTTATAAAGCAAGATAGAAGAAAGCATATTTTAATCAAGGTTTTTCAACACTCATGAGCTCTCAAGAATGGTGATATCAACATACAACATGTATGTTCAAGTAACATTATTGTTGATTTATTAACCAAGTCTCTATCAACCACAACTTTCAAGAAGATGATGCACAAGCTTGGAAAACGAAGATTCTAGTCTCTGAATTGATGTTCTCATAAAGGGGAGTTAATACTCGATGTACTCTTTTTCCCTCACAAGGTTTTGTCCCATTGGGTTTTCCTTGTAAGGTTTTTAATGAGGCATCCATAATGCGTATTATTAGATATGTGTACTCTTTTTCCTTCACTAGATTTTTTTCCCACTGGGTTTTATCTAGTAAGGTTTTAACGAGGCACATAATCTATCGACATTCAAGGGGGAGTGTTATAAACAATTTGTGTTATAGTGAATGTCTAATTATGTGAAGTCCTTGTAGGATATGGTTAGGAATCCTACTTGGGGATCAAGTAAGGTTTTTCCTATAAATAAAGGGTTTTCCTTCATTGCAAATAAGATTGGTGAAAGATCTATGAATCCTTAATATACTTCAAGAGAAATAAGAAGTCTTTTCTCTTCTCCCTACTTCTTCTTTTATATAGTTTCATAACATTTAGCACATTTTTAGGGATATTAAACATTTTCAAATTATCATCATTGCTTTAAATATCTCCAGTTAATTAAAATAATATAATTTTTTGAATTAATTTCTTAAAAAACTCAACCAGATAATAACAAATATTTTCAAATTTTCAGAATACTTCCAGGTTGTCATTTTCAAACATATTTAGATCAACGTTACAAGTAGTATTCTTTCCAAAATTTCACGATTATTTTCAGATTGCTTTCAACGTATAAGTCATTTTTTCTAAAAATTCAAAAATATTTTCATAGCTGCATATTTCACTTCTTTTTTTTAGTAACCTGATAAATTTTGGCGTACAATATATGTTTCTATTCAAATTATAATATATGTTTTTATATTAATTTTGTGTTGAAAATGTATTGTGTTTTTTTAATTTGAGTATTGTATAGGACAGTGAATGATATTTTAACTGTGTATGAATTATGTGAACTGATTATAAATATGTGTAAAGTTGAAGTTTGATTTTTTTTAATAGTGTATGAATATTATACGAAATGTGTATCATTTGTGTGTGAAAGTCCATTTATTTTTTTTCAAAATTACAGTACATGTTTCTAATGAAATTAAAATATATGTTTTGTATTAATTTTGCATAGCAACTTGAAAAATGGAAAGGGTTTGCTAACGTGAAATTCAAAAGGACAAAAATGACTTGTAGTAGATGTCGTCATGTTGGACACAATCGAAAGACATGTTCAAATTATCCTATGCAAAAACAATGATTTCGTAATGTGACATTTGTTATCGTGTTGTTTTGAATGTTAGAAACACGTTTTGTTTTATTGAGTGCAGTTGTTATCACTGACATTTATGAAGTTTGGTTTTGTAAAAAATTGTCATATATGTATATATATATCATTTGTTTCTGTTACAAATGTCAAAGTTCAATATGACATTCATAATTCAGACAATGTTTATACATTATAAATATACATTGAACTATGCTGTCATTCATAAAATGTTCATATAGTATTCATACAATGTTCATACAATATTCATACAATGTTCATATATGTACCATTTGTTTCTTTTACATATATCCAAGTTCAATATGAAATTGATAATTCATACAATGTTTATACATTATATATATACATTGAACTTTACTGTCATTCATAAAATGTTCATATAGTATTCATACAATGTTCATATATATACCATTTGTTTCTGTTACATATATCAAAGTTCAATATGACATTCATAATTTATACAATATTTATACATTTTTCGTACAATGTTCATATATTTTTGCATATTGCAATCGAAATTTATACAAAAATCATACACATTTAATAAAGTGCAAAAATTCATTCAAGCATACTACCATTAAATACAACAGTTAATATATTATGATATATATAGTTAAATATATTTTATACAACATGCAGACATGAGTGTTACAAGATCTCTACTGCTGGATTTTTGTGACAAGTCAAAATCATCTTTTGGTTTCACACACCAAGAAGAGAAGAAGAAGAAGAAATTGATGAACTATGTTATTCTTCACTCACTTCGTCTTGTTCTTCATTAACAATCGGTTCTCCAATCATGTCCGGGACATAGTTTTTTACTTTCCTCTTTTTGTAATAATTTTTTTCGATTGTTTTAAAGTTGACACTACTTTTCTTTTAGAAGGACTAGACCTTACTAGTTCATCATTCGACTTCTTCTCTAATTCCATCGCAGTTGTATAGCCTGAGATTTGCGATATAATTTGAGTTATACATAGTTCAAGATATGGTATTTCAACCATGAAGTTACCGGTATAGTTTGTACCTCTTGTGAATCTCCTTAGGGTATTTGGTTTATACATTGTATTCAACAACCCCATCCTAAAAATTTATAGACAGATAAGTATTAAAGAATTTGACATAAACAAATATAAAATTTGAAGAAAAATTTATAGACAGATAAGTATTAAAGAATTTGACATAAACAAATATAAAATTTGAAGAAACACGCATTATCTATACAACGTAAATTTCTCCTAAAATCAAGCAACAACATATAAAAATTAAACAATTTGACAAAAGAATCAAAGAAAAAATAAAAAATTTAAGAAATAAATCTGTTTGCTGATCTATACAACACGATTTTTTCTGAAAATCATGCAATATTGCGAATATGATGGTAGAAAAATAAAAAAACATAATTTTGTGGAAAATTGATAGAAATATAGTTCAATAAGGATTTGAAGCTTAACCTGATTTTGGAAAATAAGTTTAAAGCTTGAAAGAGTTTCTATCTTTAATTAATTAATAGAGAGAGAAACATGTGTTGCCTTTAATTAATTAATAGAGAGATAAACGTGAAAAAAGGCGTGCAAAATTAATATGGTAGAAAGGTTAGCATGTGTAACGACCTGTTTAGTCGTTTTGAGCAGCAGATTTTATTTCTGGAAAAACAGGCTGAGGCGACGGACCACACGACGGACCGTCATGGTCACGACGGACCGTCGCAGGGTCTCGTTTCAAAACACTTAGAAAATCTGAAATTGGGTACTGAAAATCGACTCTCTGAACTTCGTGACGGAATGGCAGGACGGACCGTCATAGGCGTGACGGACCGTCATAGATTGTTTAGTGGAAATTGACTCTCTGACCCTTGCGACGACCTGCAGGACGAACCGTCGCAGGCACGAGGCCCGTCACAGGTTGCGCAAATCCCAGGCAGAATCGGATTTCCTTACACGTTTTAAGGGACGTTTTGGGACTACTCCTTCCTTAATTATAGACTTCGTGGGTTTATATTAATAACTCAAATTCTTGGGGGTTAAAAGAGGTAACCCTAAGTTAATTAGTGGGGTATTATTGCCATCTTTTACACTTAATTATATGTTAACTAGGGTAAAAGAAAGAGGGTTTGAATAAAGAAAATAGAGAGAACAAGGAGAGAGAGAAATTGATCGATCAAGAGGCAGAGGGAATATCAAAGCTTGGGAAATTGCTTGTTGATTCCAATTCTTCGGTGGAGGTAGGTTATGGTTATTTCATGCTATTCGTAGTAAACTCTTAATAGCGAATGATATGTGTTGGTAGTATTGTAAACCTTCTATATGCTTAATTGTATGCTTGCATGAATGATGTGATTATGTAATTGTGAATAAATAAACATGATGAAGCTATTGAATCCCAAATCTTGAAAAGAAACCCTAATCTACTTTGTTAATGATGATGCCTTGGTATAAAAGAAGGCTTGATGAACGAAAGTGGTGAGATTAGGGGATCGGGTGCCACGTTCCGGTACCAGGATAGTATATGAGGATCGGAGTGTCACGTTCCGACACCAGGATAGAATATGGATCGGGTGCCACGTTCCGGTACCAGGATAGAATATGGATCGGGTGTCACGTTCCGACACCAGGATAGAATATGGATCGGGTGCCATGTTCCGGTACCAGGATAGAATGAGGATCGGAGTGTCACGTTCCGACACCAGGATAGAATATGGATCGGGTGCCACGTTCCGGTACTAGGATAGAATATGAATCGGGTGTCACGTTCCGACACCAGGATAGAATATGGATCGCGTGCCACGTTCCGGTAGCAGGATAGAATGAGGATCGGAGTGTCACGTTTCGACACCAGGATAGAATATGGATCGGGTGCCACGTTTCGGTACCAGGATAGAATATGGATCGGGTGTCACGTTCCGATACCAGGATAGAATATGGATCGGGTGCCACGTTCCGGTACCAAGATAGAATGAGGATCGGAGTGTCACGTTCCGACACCAGGATAGAATATGGATCGGGTGCCACGTTCCGGTACCAGGATAGAATGAGGATCGGAGTGTCACGTTCCGACACCAGGATAGTATATTCAGGAGCGGAGTGTCACGTACCGACACGAGGGGAATAAAGATAATGAATCTTGAAATATGTTAATATATCCAATTTAATGAACTAAATTCCCAAATGAGTATGATGAGGAGGTGTGAGTCCTCATTGATGTGCTTGGTGTTGTAACCAAGGGTTATGGTAATTGTAAATGCTGCACGCTAAGGATATTAGTTGATTTTATGATATTTCTTAATATATACTGTTTTCTATTTTGA
The DNA here is from genome assembly GCF_036512215.1 of Solanum lycopersicum. Classification (NCBI taxonomy): domain Eukaryota; kingdom Viridiplantae; phylum Streptophyta; class Magnoliopsida; order Solanales; family Solanaceae; genus Solanum; species Solanum lycopersicum. Next base: position 39,941,206 of record NC_090810.1, read on the forward strand.
GTTGGCCGATGATACTTACTCAGTACCCGTGCTTTGTACTGACCCCTTCTTTTATTGTTTCCTTCTTGTTTATTTGTGGAGTGCAGCAAACGTGTCGTCATCTTCGACTCAACAGTAACTCAAGCCCGTCTTCGTCACACCGGATCTTCAGGGTGAGCTAATGCTTCTAGCTTGGACTGGATCTTCTCCTTCATGTCTTGATGCCTTGAACTTCCGGCATGGACTAGCTTTTATTTGTTTTAGCTTCTTAGAATACTCTTAGTTTAGTAATTTGATCATAGATGTTCTTGTGATGATGACTTCCAGATTTTGGGAATAATAATAGTTATTGGTCTTATTAATGAGTTTAAGTCTTCCACATTACTTTATGTTGATATTTCCTTGAAATGTTAAGGTTTAGATTGGTTGGTTCGCTCACATAGGAGGGTAAGTGTGGGTGCCAGTCGCGGCCCGGATTTGGGTCGTGACAAACTTGGTATCAGAGCATTAGGTTCGTTGGTCTCATCAAACAAGAACAGGTCTAGTAGGGTCTTAAGGAACGGTAGGGGGACGCCTTTACTTTTCCTTGAGAGGCTATAAGACTTTAGGAAAATTCCATTCTTTCATTCTTTCTTTCGTGCTACTACTTGAGTCCAATTGGTATCTAGGCGATACGAATTGGTATCTGACCATCTTCACTCTCTTTCGCAGATGGTTAGAACTAGAGCAACGACTAGGCCAACATCAACACCGGCCAGACAAGAAACAACTGAGCAAGCCACTGGGGCTGTGGCTCGAGGAAGAACAACGGCAAGGGGCCGTGGTAAAGGTCGTGGGAGGACGTCCTCTAGCGGAAGAGGACGAGCACTTAGACCATCTGATACTAGGGCAGTGACTCCTCCACCGACTGAGGAGGTAATAAGAGAAGGGGAGGATGGGGAGAATGAACAAGTGCAAAATGAGGAATTTCCACCCCAACCTACTCCAGAGATGATCAATCAGGTTCTCGCTTATCTTAGTGGGTTGTCTGATCAGGGTCAGGCCCCTCCAGTGTTTTCTGCACCAACACCTCTGGTTTCAGAGGTACAACATGCAGCCACTATGGCTCCTCGTATGGATGCCTCATTGGACATAGGCACGTTTCCACGTCTGACTACTGGGCCCATAATGACAAGTGATCAGCATGAACTTTTCAGTAAGTTCTTGAAATTGAAACCTCCAGTCTTCAAGGGTGCTGAATCTGAGGATGCTTACGATTTTCTGGTTGACTGTCATGAGCTACTACACAAGATGGGTATAGTAGAACGGTTTGGTGTTGAGTTCGTGAGTTATCAGTTTCAAGGGAACGCCAAAATGTGGTGGCGGTCACATATTGAGTGTCAACCAACAGAGGCACCACCTATGACTTGGGCCTCATTCTCTAGCTTGTTTATGGAGAAGTATATCCCCCGAACTTTGAGGGATAGGAAAAGGGATGAGTTCTTGAGCCTAGAGCAAGGTAGGATGTCGGTCAATGCATATGAGGCTAAGTTTCGTGCATTATCCCGGTATGCCACCCAACTGTGTTTCAGTCCACAAGAGCGAATTCGCCGGTTTGTGAAAGGGTGTATAGGTCTTGTCTTGTAACTTTTGTGGGGAGCAATACTTATGTAGATTTGGTTATCTTAGAAATGGATGATTTTTATGTAATTCTGGGTATGACTTGGCTTTCTCCGCAATTTGCAATTTTGGATTGTAATGCTAAAACGGTGACGTTAGCCAAACCTGGGACAGATCCGTTAGTTTGGGAGGGTGACTACACTTCCAATCCGGTCCGCATCGTCTCCTTTCTTCGTGCTAAGAAAATGATTAGTAAAGGGTGATTAGTTTTCTTGGCACATCTCAAGGATGACACTACCCAAGTACCTTCGATTGAGTCGGTTTCGATAGTCCGCGAGTTTTTGGATGTGTTCCCTGCAGATCTTCCCGGTATGCCACCAGATAGGGATATTGATTTCTGTATTGATCTTGAACCGGGTACTCGCCCCATTTCTATACCCCCTTATAGAATGGCTCCCGCGGAGTTAAGAGAGTTAAAGGCACAACTTCAAGAGTTATTGAACAAAGGCTTTATTAGACCAAGTGCATCTCCTTGGGGTGCTCCAGTTTTGTTTGTAAAGAATAAGGATGGGAGTTTTCGGATGTGCATAGACTACAGACAACTGTATAAAGTAACTATTAAGAACAAGTATCCTCTTCCCCGCATTGATGACTTGTTCGATCAGTTACAAGGTGCTTGTGTTTTCTCTAAGATTGACTTGAGATCCGGTTATCATCAATTGAAAATAAGGGCAATGGATGTGCCAAAGACTGCTTTTCGAACGAGGTATGGGCATTACGAATTTGTGGTGATGTCTTTTGGTCTTACGAATGCCCCTGCTGCGTTCATGAACTTGATGAACGGGATTTTTAAGCCATATTTGGACCTCTTCGTGATCATATTTATTGATGATATACTGGTATACTCAAAGAGCAAGAAGGAACATGAAGAGCATTTGAGAATGGTATTAGAAATGTTGAGGGAGAAAAAGCTTTATACCAAGTTCTCTAAGTGTGAGTTTTGGCTAGATGCAGTGTCCTTCTTGGGGCACGTGGTTTCTAAGGATGGAGTGATGGTGGATCCTTCTAAGATTGAGACAGTGAAGAATTGGGTAAGACCTACTAATGTGTCAGAAATAAGGAGCTTTGTTGGGTTAGCTAGCTACTACCGTCGATTTGTCAAGGGATTCTCTTCTATTGCTTCCCAACTGACGAACTTGACTAAGCAGAATGTTCCATTTGTATGGTCGGACGAATGTGAGGAAAGCTTTCAGAAGCTCAAGACTTTGTTGACTACCGCACCTATCCTTACCTTGCCAGTAGAGGGTAAGAACTTCATTGTTTATTGTGATGCATCCTATTCTGGTTTGGGTGCAGTACTAATGCAAGAGAAGAGTGTGATTGCTTATGCTTCAAGGCAATTAAAGGTGTATGAACGTAATTATCCAACTCATGATTTGGAATTGGCTGTGGTAGTGTTTGCATTAAAACAATGGAGACACTATTTATATGGGGTTAAGTGTGAGGTCTACACAGATCATCGTAGCCTTCAGTATGTCTTTACTCAGAAGGATTTGAACTTGAGACAGAGGAGATGGATGGAACTACTGAAGGACTACGACATCTTTATTTTGTATCATCCGGGGAAGGCGAATGTTGTTGCGGATGCTTTAAGTAGAAAAGCGGGAAGCATGGGAAGTCTAGCTCACTTGCAAGCTTCTAGACGCCCTTTGGCTAGAGAGGTTCAGACTCTAGCAAATGACTTGATGAGATTAGAAGTAAATGAGAAGGGAGGATTGTTGGCTAGTGTGGAGTCAAGATCTTCTTTTCTTGACAAAATTAAGGGAAAACAGTTTGATGATGAGAAACTAAGGCGAATCAAAGATAAAGTATTGCGAGGGGAGGCTAAGGAAGCGCAAATCGATGAAGAAGGTGTTTTGAGAATCAAGGGAATAGTATGTGTGCCCCGTATTGATGATTTGATCAACACTATTCTGACAGAAGCTCATAGTTCAAGGTACTCTATACATCCGGGTGCAACCAAGATGTATCGCGACCTAAAGCAACACTTTTGGTGGAGTAGAATGAAGCGTGATATTGTCAACAAGTAAAGTATGAACACCAAAGGCCCGGAGGAACACTTCAGAGAATGCCCATTCCGGAATGGAAATGGGAGAGAATCGCAATGGACTTCGTGGTTGGTCTTCCAAAGACAATGGGTAAGTATGACTCTATTTGGGTGATTGTTGATAGGTTAACTAAATTCGCTCATTTCATTCCGGTGAAGGTGACTTACAATGCAGAAAAGTTAGCCAAGATTTATATCTCATAAATCGTTCGATTGCATGGGGTTCCACTATCCATCATATCAGATAGGGGTACGCAGTTTACTTCTAGGTTTTGGAAAACATTGCATGCGGAATTGGGTACTAGGTTGGACCTTAGTACTGCGTTCCATCCTCAGACCGATGGTCAGTCTGAGAGAACGATTCAAGTGTTGGAGGATATGCTTCGTGCATGTGTGATAGAGTTTGGTGGCCATGGGATAGCTTCCTACCCTTAGCGGAGTTTTCATACAATAATAGCTATCACTCAAGTATTGATATGGCCCCATTTGAAGCATTGTATGGGAGGAGATGTAGGTCTCCCATTGGTTGGTTTGATGCATTCGAGGTTAGACCATGGGGTACTGACCTTTTGAGGGATTCGATAGAGAAAGTGAAGTCTATTCAAGAAAAGCTTCTAGCGGCGCAAAGTAGACAAAAAGAATATGCAGATCGAAAGGTTAGAGACTTAGAGTTCATGGAGGGTGAACAAGTCTTGTTGAAAGTTTCACCAATGAAAGGGGTGATGCGGTTTGGAAAAAGGGGTAAACTAAGTCCAAGGTACATTGGACCATTTGAAGTACTTAAGCGAGTAGGAGAGGTGGCTTATGAGTTAGCCTTGCCTCCAGGGCTGTCCGGAGTACATCCGGTATTCCATGTGTCTATGTTGAAAAGATATCATGGGGACGGAAACTACATTATCCGTTGGGATTCAGTTTTGCTTGATGAGAACTTGTCTTATGAGGAGGAGCCTGTTGCTATTTTAGATAGAGAAGTTCGCAAGTTGAGGTCAAGAGAGATTGCATCCATCAAGGTGCAATGGAAGAATCGACCGGTTGAAGAAGCCACTTGGGAGAAGGAGGTGGATATGCGAGAAAAATACCCACATCTGTTTACAGATTCAGGTACTCCTTTTCGCCCTTGTTTTCCTTCTTGTGATCATTCGGGGACGAACGATGGGTAAATTGGTATCTAATGTAACGACCTGTTTAGTCGTTTTGAGCAGCAGATTTTATTTCTGGAAAAACAGGCTGAGGCGACGGACCCCACGACGGACCGTCATGGTCACGACGGACCGTCGCAGGGTCTCGTTTCAAAACACTTAGAAAATCTGAAATTGGGTACTGAAAATCGACTCTCTGAACTTCGTGACGGAATGGCAGGACGGACCGTCATAGGCGTGACGGACCGTCATAGATTGTTTAGTGGAAATTGACTCTCTGACCCTTGCGACGACCTGCAGGACAGACCGTCGCAGGCACGACGGCCCATCACAGGTTGCGCAAATCCCAGGCAGAATCGGATTTCCTTACACGTTTTAAGGGACGTTTTGGGACTACTCCTTCTTAATTATATACTTCGTGGGTTTATATTAATAACTCAAATCCTTGGGGGTTAAAAGAGGTAACCCTAAGTTAATTAGTGGGGTATTATTGCCATCTTTTACACTTAATTATATGTTAACTAGGGTAAAAGAAAGAGGGTTTGAATAAAGAAAATAGAGAGAACAAGGAGAGAGAGAAATTGATCGATCAAGAGGCAGAGGGAATATCAAAGCTTGGGAAATTGCTTGTTGATTCCAATTCTTCGGTGGAGGTAGGTTATGGTTATTTCATGCTATTCGTAGTAAACTCTTAATAGCGAATGATATGTGTTGGTAGTATTGTAAACCTTCTATATGCTTAATTGTATGCTTGCATGAATGATGTGATTATGTAATTGTGAATAAATAAACATGATGAAGCTATTGAATCCCAAATCTTGAAAAGAAACCCTAATCTACTTTGTTAATGATGATGCCTTGGTATAAAAGAAGGCTTGATGAACGAAAGTGGTGAGATTAGGGGATCGGGTGCCACGTTCCGGTACCAGGATAGTATATGAGGATCGGAGTGTCACGTTCCGACACCAGGATAGAATATGGATCGGGTGCCACGTTCCGGTACCAGGATAGAATATGGATCGGGTGTCACGTTCCGACACCAGGATAGAATATGGATCGGGTGCCATGTTCCGGTACCAGGATAGAATGAGGATCGGAGTGTCACGTTCCGACACCAGGATAGAATATGGATCGGGTGCCACGTTCCGGTACTAGGATAGAATATGAATCGGGTGTCACGTTCCGACACCAGGATAGTATATTCAGGAGCGGAGTGTCACGTACCGACACGAGGGGAATAAAGATAATGAATCTTGAAATATGTTAATATATCCAATTTAATGAACTAAATTCCCAAATGAGTATGATGAGGAGGTGTGAGTCCTCATTGATGTGCTTGGTGTTGTAACCAAGGGTTATGGTAATTGTAAATGCTGCATGCTAAGGATATTAGTTGATTTTATGATATTGCTTAATATATACTGTTTTCTATTTTGAGTTGGCCGATGATACTTACTCAGTACCCGTGCTTTGTACTGACCCCTACTTTTATTGTTTCCTTCTTGTTTATTTGTGGAGTGCAGCAAACGTGTTGTCATCTTCGACTCAACAGTAACTCAAGCCCGTCTTCGTCACACCGGATTTTCAGGGTGAGCTAATGCTTCTAGCTTGGACTGGATCTTCTCCTTCATGTCTTGATGCCTTGAACTTCCGGCATGGACTAGCTTTTATTTGTTTTAGCTTCTTAGAATACTCTTAGTTTAGTAATTTGATCATAGATGTTCTTGTGATGATGACTTCTAGATTTTGGGAATAATAATAGTTATTGGTCTTATTAATGAGTTTAAGTCTTCCGCATTACTTTATGTTGATATTTCCTTGAAATGTTAAGGTTTAGATTGGTTGGTTCGCTCACATAGGAGGGTAAGTGTGGGTGCCAGTCGCGGCCCGGATTTGGGTCGTGACAGCATGTAAAGAGGGGAGATGTTGAGTGTATTGGGGGAAGATAAAAAATATTGGTTGTTATGGGGCAGGTAGTTATTGGGTAACCATATAATATGAAATTAATTAAAATCAAATCCCTAATTTTTAGATTTTATTTTTTAAAAGGTAACGATATAATATGAAGTTTAATTAATATTCAATAAATAATAATTTATTATTTATATTAAAAACATTAAATAGTAATTGATTAATATTTAATAATTTATTATTTATATTAAAAATTTTAAAAGGTAATTGAATAATCAGTAATAATTTAAAAGGTTTTGTCGATAAAAAGTAAGTGAATAAATGAAACTGATTATTTAAACATAATTATTAAAAGTTAAATAATAAAATAAATTTTTTTATTAATAAAATATTAGTTAATATGCTATAACTTGATAATAATATGCTATAAATAGTTTATTTTTAAATATTTTTTAATTTAATATATTATTAATTGATGTGCTATAAGATGATAATAATATGCTATAAGTAGTTTATTTTTAAACAGTATGATTACAACTTGATATTTATCCTCTTAAATGTGTTTGAGATGTTAATTTTTCGAGAAAAAATACAATTAGAAAATATCCAACGAAGATGATACAAAAATCGTTCATATAATCATGCAAAGGATCTTGATTAGAAGGAAACTGGAGGGAAAAAAATACATTAACACATGTATATTGAAAGGAAAAAATATTGAATAAGACAAAGTATGGGGAACATACTCCCATAAAACGTGCATAATGCATTTATTAGGTGTATAGTTATATCTTTTCTATTTAGTAATAATTATTTAGATACATATAACTTTTTTTATAAAAAAAACTGATAAATCATGGTTAATTACATTTGTTAATTAATATGTAAGTATATCCATATAGCTTAAAAAAATAAACTGTAGCTACATGCAACAAATATAAATTCATATTTGTTATATTGTGTAGTTTTTTTATTAATTTTTTTTTCAAAACTAGTCTTCCGCTTTCATGAAAAAATGTGACTTATGAAAAAATTCTGACTTTAATGATGAGCTCTGATTTTTTATTAAAAGTTGTGACTTTTATAAAAAAAAATATGACTTTAATGAAGAGTTTTGACTTTTATCAAAAGTTGTGACTTTTATGAAAAGTTGTGACTTTAATGAAAGTTGTGACTTTTTGTAAAGTTATGACATTTATGAAAAGTTGTTAACTTTCCGAAGGGTTGCATCTTTTTCAAAAAGTTGTAACCTTTATGATAATGTATAATAAACATTTATTCACTACCCTTTGTGTCTATAAATAGAGAAATTTTCTCTCATTTTAAAACAACAAAAATTCTGATTTTCTTCTTCTACTTTCGCAAAATTAAATATTTGTGTATTGTTCTCATGTTGAGTGACTTAGTGACACCACTACTTTTGTATCAATAAATTAGTGAATAATTTTTTTTATCCTGAGAGGATGTAATTCTTTAAACATCTTGCATTGGACGGGAATAGTTTTCTCAAGGGGACATTGTGCATTCAGTTGATTCGATATTTTCTTTCTATTTTATTTTATTTTTATAAATCCTAGTATGTTTTTTTTACATTCATTTATATATGCTTATGATATTAATTGTTGTTTTTTTATTAGTACTTGTTTGAAACTCTGTTGTCTATGTTTCTACAAAGTTATTCTCTCCGGTTATGTTGAATATATACAAATATAGTGTGTATGTTCATAGTGCAAAAAAATAATTATTGTACTCGGTACTAAGAATTCATGTTTTGATATTCTATATTAAATTCTATAACTTAAAAATACTCTATATGAGCTTACACATTTGTAGACAATAAAATTCGCATCGAGAAAACAATAATCAAGAATGAAAAATTACAGCAACAATCAATTTTATTATTTCAAATGTGAGTGTTACAATCTCTATAATTCCTCTGAATTCGTCTTTTCAAATATAAATTCAAGGGCTTTAAAGCTTGTTCTTGAATTCAGTGGTCTTGATCTTGACTTTTATTTGAATTCAAGGGCTTCGAGCTTGTTCTTGAATTCGGTGGTCTTAATCTTGATCGTTCTTGAACTTGAATGCTTGAATTCTTAAACTTGTAGCGTTGTAAAGAATTAAATGGCATTTGTACCACAGAGTTTCTCTAGCTTCTTGTTTAGAATTTTCTTTTTCTTTTCTGAATTATGAGGTCCCCTATTTATAGTTTTAGAATAGAGGAGTCGCGATTGGAATAGGATTCCGTTCATCCAATCAGATTTAACAAACATGGCATTTGGGATTTATGGAGCGGGCTTGTCATGTTTGACACATGTCATTATTTTATTGGGTTTCTTATTTGACTTGGCATGCCACATCATCTGCACACGTGGCGCCAAGATGGGCTCTAGAATGAGATGAGATTGAGTTTAACAAATTGGGTTCATCCAATGTAGCCCAAATCAATTAATTTAGACTTTAATTAGATCCATATTTATTGGACTTAAATATTTAACTCAATTATATCAACCCATAATATTTATTTGGATTAATATATTTCTGAATTCAATATAATCCGGATCATTTTATAAATTTATATTAATAAATTTTAAATGATTGCAAATGCCCCATGCTTCAAGTCTTGTCGAGATATTTTATCTTTTAGAGACTAGGCTTGAAGAATTAACCGGTTACTAAATTCACCTTAGTTAAAAATAAATTATAATTGAATTAACAATTATAATCCTACTATAATTGTATTACAAAAAAAGGAATTGTAATTGAACTAGGAATTGTAATCCTACTCAATTTCATATTCGTATATATGGTTTATTGCCCAAACCAAAAAGAAATTACAATTCAATTAGGAATTGTAATCCTACTCAATTTTACATTCATATATATGTTTTATTGCCCAAGCCAAAAACAATTTTGTAATTGAACTGGGAGAAGGATTTTATCCCACTACATGACACCTATAAATAGATACATTGTCTCCATAATTTTATCTTCAATTAAAGATTGTGAGCCTACGAAGAAAAGGGCATACTCAAGATAATTTTCCTTCTTTTTTATTTATTTTCGTTACTTTTTTACAGCTTTACATGTCTGTCGTAGAAAATTCATATCTCATTGTAGAAAAATTAAAATCATGAACCGTTTGATTTTTCATAAACTAGACTTTTCGATCTCTAACATATTCAAAATTTATAATTTAATACCTTCAGAATCTTTCTAGATGATTTTTTGAAGTTAACTCTAGATTCTGTCATGCTAAAAATTCGTCACTTTTTTTTTACAGCCTGACATGTCCACCGTAGAAAATTCATATCTCATTGTAGAAAAATCAAAATCATGAACCTTTTGATTTTCCAGAACCTAGATTTTTCGATCTCTAACATATCCAAAATTCAAAATTTAATACCTTCAGAATCTTTCTAGATGATTTTTTGCAGTTAACTCTAAGATTCTGCCATGCTAAAAATTTTCAGATTCGTGTGACTTACTAAAGATCTCGTGTCTTGACGTAGGAACAACGAAATCACATACTGCTTGATGATTCTGAATCTAGACATAAAGGTCTACAACACATTCGAGATTCAAGATTTAATACCTTCCGGGTCTCAAACATCTTGACGGGTAACAATCTCTCCTTCACTTGTATTTTCCTCCTTCTTCTTTTTTATTTTTATTAGATCAACAAAAGAAATTTTATATTTTTCGGAGGCTACATAATGGAAAGATTTATCACATAAAAATGTATTTAATGTCCATGCCTTAAAAAATTAAATAAATAATACTCTCAAGGTGTTCCATGGCCACGAATGCTTAACCAATTTGAAACTTTACTAGAATGCCGTGTAACGCTCCCTCCTTGAAAACAAACTCAAGGTGTAACAAGGTCCCAAGTTTTAACCATGAAGCTTCATTAGAATACCGTGAAACGCTTCCGCCTTGAAAATAAACTCAAGGTGTTACAAGGTCCCAAAGGCTTAACCAACTTGAAGCTTTACTAGAATACCGTGTAACGCTCCCACCTTGAAAATGAACTCAAGGTGTTACAAGGTCCCGAATGCTTAACCAACTTGAAACTTTACTAGAATACCGTGTAAGGCTCCTGCCTTGAAAATAAACTCAAGGTGTTACAAGATCTCGAATGTTTAACCAACTTGAAGCTTTACTAGAATACAGTGTAATGCTCCCGCCTTGAAAATAAACTCAAGCTGTTACAAGGTCCGGAATGCTTAACCAACTTGAAGCTTTACTAGAATACCGTATAACGCTCCCGCCTTGAAAATAACTCAAGGTGTTACAAGGTCCGGAATGCTTAACCAACTTGAAGCTTTACTAGAATATCATATGACGCTCCCTCCTTGAAAATAAACTCAAGGTGTTACAAGGTCCCAAATGTTTAACCAACTTGAAGCTTTACTAGAATATCGTGTAATGCTCCCGCCTTGAAAATAAACTCAAGGTGTTATAAGGTCTCGAATGCTTAACCAACTTGAAGCTTTACTAGAATAATGTGTAACGCTCCCGCCTTGAAAATAAACTCAAGGTGTTACAAGGTCTCTACTACTTAACCAACTTGAGGCAGGATAAACCCATGAAAACACCAGTTTAAGGTGTAAAGGGACAAATATTATCCACCTTAAGACATGAGAATTTAAATCCTTCAAAGATAAATCTGTGGAAACTCTAGCTTAAGGTGCAAAGGGACAAGTTTGCCCACCTTAAGACATAGAAATTTAAAGATTCGTTGAATGATAAAATCGCAACAAAGCTAGCTTAAGGTGCAAAGGGACTAATATTGTCCACCTTAAGGCATGAAAATTTAAAGATCCTTTTAAATATACACCAGTCAAAAGGCCAACTTAAGGTGCAAAAGTACAAATCTTGTCCACCTTAAGGCATAAAAATTTAAAGATCCTTTTAAGTATACACTCGTGAAAAATCTAGCTTAAGGTGCAAAGGGACAAATATTGTCTACCTTAAGGCATGGAAATTTAAAGATCCTTTTAAATATACACCAGTCAAATGACCAACTTAAAGTGCAAAGGAACAAATCTTGTCCACCTTAAGGCATGAAATTCAATTACATGCGCATTTGAAGACTTTGAAGACTTCTACTTACATACTTGAAGTCTTACCTTTATACTTAGAGAATTTGAATACTTCAACTTGTATAGTTGGAGGGTTTGGGTGCTTAAAATAATAAACTCGAAAAATATAAAGACTTCACTTTGCATACTTGATCTAATTTAAATACTTCAACTGTACTAATAAGAGACTTATATTTTATAAAGGTTTGCCCCCTCCATTGATCTATCAATACTTCGTGCAAGTCTAAAGTTTGATGAGACAAAAGATAAAATAAAATATATATCGCTTTGACTTTCATGAAATTTATCAAGTGAGAACATTTTTTTTGACACTCATGCAACTTAACATAGGATATGGTTATAAGCGCCTACGTAACTCGGTGAAGAGGATCAAGTCACAACGTAGTTCTAGGGATTTGAGTGATTTTTTTGTGGTTGTGCCTTACACAGTTTATACTCTTGCGGGTTCAGGAGTGACATGCAGTTTAGGCTTGTACCTTAAGGAGCATCATGTTACTTCAAGGATAGTATCTCTTTAGGAATTTGACAATAATAGGACCGATCCTTAAGCCATCAGCATCAACAAACTTGTAAGCACCATTTGAATATGCTTCTTGTACAACATATTGTCCATCCACCTTTGAGGTAAATTTGCCCCCAGACTTGTCTGAAGTAATGATGGGTCTTCTTACCACGAGAACTTGATCTCCAACTTGAAAGCACCTCAAGCGAACCTTCTTATTAAAAGCACGAGATAGACAAGTTTGATAACATTCAAGGTTTTGTCGGGATTCTAACCTCTTTTCATCAAGTGCTTCTAACTCAGCAAGACGCAATCGAGCATTTTCTTCCTCACTGAGTCCTTAGCAAGTCTTAAGGAGGGTATTTGACGCTCGAGTGGCAGGAATGCTTCAAATCCAAAAGCAAGTGAATATGGTGTAGCTTGAGTTGGTGTGCGATATGTTGTCCTATATACCCACAGAGCTTCTTCCATTCTTTCATGCTAATCCCGTTTGGATTGGAGATGAATTTCTTGAGCAGGTTGCATAAGGTCTTACTGAATGCTTCAGCAAGACCATTAGCGACAACATGGTACATTGAAGATTTACGCTGCTTAAAGTCAAAAAGATCACAAATCTTGTTCATTAACTTGTTATCAAATGGTTTTCCATTGTCTGTTATTATATAGCAAGGGATGCCAAAGCAGTAGATAATATTTACTCGGATAAAATTTACAACATTCTCTTTCTTCACCTCTTTAAGAGCGACAGCTTCAGCCCATTTTGAAAAGTAATCAGTTGCAGCCAAGATGTACAAGTGTCCACCAAAAGACTTTGGTAATGGTCCTACAATATCCAGTCCCCAAGCGTCAAATGGCCAACATATGATGGTTGGGTTCAATACTTCGGGTGGCTGATGAATGAAATTCGCATGAAATAGACAAGCATCACACCTCCTCGCGTAATATAAGCAATCTTTCACCATGGTTGTCCAGTAGTACCCCATCTTCTTTATGTGAAAGTGAAGTTTTGGTCCAGATTGATGTGATCCAGATAATTCTGAGTGTGCTTCTTGCAGAGCTTCAATCGTTTCTTCCTATCCCAAACATCGTAATAACATACCCTCAAATGATCTCCTATATAATGTGTCCTTGTAGTACAGGAAACGATGTGCACGATGACGTATGTCAGTTCTTTTTGTTGGATTTTCTGGAAGTATCCCATAATATAGGTAGTCAATGATGGTTTGTCTCCAATCTTCCTTCACGGCTTCAACAATGGCGACGATATGATCAAGATCATTTTCAATATATTCTTCCTCATTTGACGGTGGTACTATCCATTTTTAACAGACAATTACTTGCATTTGATCAGGAAGGGTTAGCGTTGAAGCTAGAGTAGCCAATGCATCAGCTTTTTTATTCTCTGTTCTACGCACATGTTGAAGGGTTATATCTCCAAGCCATTTTATCAACTTTTTAGCATAATCATGATAAGGGTGCAATTCAGGTTTTTTTACCTCATAACATCTCAAGAGTTGATGAATCACCAATTGAGAGTCACCAAAGACCTATAAATGTAATTGTTTCATGTCAACGGCCATTTCAAGTCCAAGTATTAGTGCTTGATATTCAGCGACATTATTGGAGCAACATTGTTTTAGAGTAAAAGAGAATGGTAGAATCACTTCTTGTGAGATGATGAACACCACGCCAGCACCAGCTCCGCCGCGATGTGCAGCCCCATCAAAGTACATTTTCTAAGGAGGCTAAACGTCAATAAACATCGCATCTTCATCAGGAAACTCATCAGGAAACTCCCAATCATTTGGTATAGGATGGTCTGCTAAGAAATCCGCTAGTATTTGGCCCTTCACGGATTTTTGAGGGATGTACACAATCTCAAATTGTTGGAATTGGAGGTACCATCTTGCTAGTCGGTCACTAAGGACAAATTTTGACATAACAAACTTGATGGAATTTGCTCTAGAAATAAGGCGGACAACATGAGCTTGAAAATAATGCTTCATCTTCTGAATTGAGAAAACCAGTGCCAAGCATAACTTTTCAATTGGCGAATAATTTAGCTCATTTGGCGTGATCGTTCTACTTAAGTAATAAAGAGCATTTTCTTTACCTTCACTATTCTCTTGAGCTAACAGGGCTCCTAACGACCTTGCTGCAATGTAGAGTATCAATGGTTTTCCAGGTATAGGGGCTGCCAAAACTAAAGGTTTCTCTAGATGCAATTTGATACTTTTTAAGGCTTCGCTACATGTTTGGTCCCAATTAAAATGAGCACCTTTCTTTATGATATGACTGAATGATTGACATCTCCCCGCTAGATTTGAGATGAACCTTCTCAAGTAGGCTAACTTTCCTTGGAGACTTTTTAACTCATGAATATCTCGAGGTTCAGGCATCTTAGATATTGCATCGACTTTGGCTTGATCAATTTCAATTCCTCGATGTCTCACAATAAAGCCATGGAACTTGCTGGAAGTAACTCCAAAGGCACATTTCATTGGATTCATCCTTAGTTGATATCTTCGGAGTAACTCAAACACCATCCTTAAGTCTTTCAAATGATAACCCCTCTTCCCCTACTTTACTACCAAATTATCAACATAACATTCAACATTTTTATGGAGCAAGTCATCAAAGATATTTTGCATATCCCTTTGATATGTGGTGCTAGCATTCTTTAAACCAAATGACATCACTTTTTGTAGAAATAAATACCTTTTGGCGTGCGAAATGCAGTGAGTTCTTTATCTTTTTGTGACATGCAGATTTGATTATATCTAGAAGAACCATTCATGAAATACATTGACTCATAGCAGTGGTGGCATCAATCATCAACTCTGGAATGGGAAGAGGAAACTCATCTTTAGGGCATGCATTATTGAGATCTCTAAAGTCAATGCAAACTCAAATTTGACCATTCTTCTTCCTCACAGGAAAAATACTTGAAATCCATGTAGGATATTTGACCTCACGAATAAAGTCTACCTCAATGAGTTTGTTAACTTAATTTTTTATCAATGGAATCAAGTTTGGTCTAAAACGTCTTAGACCTTGTTTAACAAGACGAGAACCATTTTTGACTGCCAATTGATGGACCACTACTTTAGGATTCAATCCAGGCATTTCTTTATAACTTCAAGCGAAGACATCTCTATTTTTTTTGAGTATATTCATGTAAGCGACTTCTTCATCAATTTCTAGAGACGCACTCAAGTAAGTTGGCTTTGGGTCTTCATCAGTGCCAAGGTTAACTTCATTCAAAGGATCTATTGTGATATTTACTCCTTTTTCAAGTGTTGGTGAAGCATCTTTAGCATCTTATGCTTCCACAGGATCATTGTCATTGACCAATATATGACAACACGAGACAATATCTTCTACCTCTTCCTCAATCTTCTTTTGAGGCAAAGAATTGTACTCATTTTGGATGGTAACATGATTTGAGGAACCTACACTTTCTTCATCTTCCTCGCGATCTTTGGTGTAAACCATAGTATGAACCTTTGCCTTGAGTTCCTCTTTAAAGAAACCGCAAGTTCCACTCGTCGCCTCATCCTAGAAGGAATCAAACTTCTGAAATCCTTTCAAATCAAATGTGAAGTAGGCGTTGTAACTTTTAAATAACTTCTCATGTTCTTGTTATTCTTCTTAAGAGGACCTAACCTCTCAAACACAGAAATCATTGTTGTCGCTTCACCAAGTCGATCAAAGACGGAAGGCCTTTTATTGGGAGCAGTGATGTCATCTTCAAAAGTTATATGATTATTACTAACCCTTCTTATGGAAACGTGAATTGGCGGCGATTGGTTATAACCTAGGCCTTCACGCGCTTTCCTAGTTGTATCTTCTGATAGGAGTTTCCCTAGAGCTGATGGGTCACTAGGGTTGTATCCTTCCTTCAAGGCATTGGGATAAAAACCTTATGTTGTGCGTTTTGTAGGAAGAGCCATATCTAACACTTGATCTTGAGCGACTGACTTTTCTAGCAACTTTGAAGACAAATTTATTGCATCAATCCGTCTTATAGGAAGAGTTTGCCCTCCCAATGCATTTTCTTTAAGGTTAGATGGTTGATCTTGTTCTTTCTTCGCTTTTGGAACATAGCAAATCCTATAAGTCAGCTTCTTCTTTGAAGAGAGGATGTTCCCTTTCATTAAGAATGGGACAAGAGTCTTTAGTGTCAATTTTCACCTTTCCGATAGCCACATCAATTCTTTTTCTTATGATCTTATCAATCTTGATTGATTTGATGTCATTGGATTTGACCCTTTTAACTACATAACTTCTCAATAGAATTTCGCATCCGCAAAGTGTGTCTCCACTTTGGTGAAAGGATCATCATCTGCAACTATCTTTCTTTCAATTCCACCTTCAAGATATTTCAAACATTGATAGTAAGAAGATAAGACAATTCTATTCTCATGTACCCAAGGCTTGCCAAGTAATATATTGTATGATGTCTTTACGTCAATCATATGTATCCATGCGCTTGATCGCAAATCTTCCATGTGGATCTCTAATATAATAGAGCCTATGGACCTATGCCTGCCTTGATCAGATCCTTGTATCAACAGACAACTTTCACTAAGTTCCCCAGTCGTGATGCCAAGTTCCTTCAATATGTGGATAGGCAAAATGTTGACTCCAGATCCTTCATCTATTAAGATTCTATTTATCTTCTTCTCTAGCACATGACCCACCATATACAAAGGACAATTATGTGGTGTTTCACCAAATAGAAGATCTTTATCTGTAAATGTGATTTTAGTATCACAGACATGTGCTTCTTGGAAAGAAAGTTCAATATATTTTTCAGAAGATGAAAGAGACATCATTTCTGAGAGTTCCCTTGTTTCTTTTTCTTCTTCCTTAGGAGACACTTTTGTGTGAGGCTTCACTTCTTGTTCCTTCTTTTACAATAGGAGGCACCTTCATTGTTTGTTCTTTATCCTCATTGAAACATGATGCCTCGACATTGCCTTGAGTATACTTTCTATCAAATGAACTTGGCAAGAATTCCTCTAGATTCACAAGACGTCGAGGTTTTTGGTAGTGATGCACTTCTTCCTTTACCCTTTTGGGGCACTTGATTGATTTTTGCTTCTCTGATTTCTTCACCATTTTTCCTCTAACCAGTTGCTCGGATAATTCTTTTCGTAATCTTGACTTGTTGCGTCTTCGCCTAGTTACAACAATCCAACCCTCATCACCATCTATGTCAACGTCGTGGTCTACTGGCTCTTCTTCATGCTTTTCAGAGATATATTTGGACCGGATCTAGTGACCCAAACGTGATAGAGATCTGGTTAGAAATAGCCTACTCATCATCCAGGATAATTTTATTTTTGTTAGCCAATCACATCACTTTATCCTTAAAGACAATATTTTTCAAGAGGATGACTCACAAGTCTGTGATACTTGCAATAATTGGGTCATCAGTTTTTCCAGCTTCATCAGGTCACTTCATCTGTGGCAAATCAATGATCTTTAACTCAAGCAATTCATAAAAAAATTTAGAAACGTTAGAATCCAAGAAGGGATACTTTTTTCCTTGCATCTCCCTTAGCGTCGACTTTTGATTTGAACGTGCTTGGAAAGTCGTTCTCACATTTTGTTTTACGCCCTCATTCGTGGTGAACTTTGCGGGTGACACATTTAAACTCATGGATTCTTTGTTGTCTTTTGTGGGCAGAAACTTGCTCCATCTCTTGGGTTCCTGCTTGTCCCTTTCTTTGCGAGGATCATGGACAATAGTCATATCTTTTCCGACAGATGACATGCTCAACTCCATATCATGAGCGCGAGTACAAAAATCCTCGAAAGATTTTGGTTTTATTCCTTGAAAGATGTAAAGAAGATCCCAGTGCATTCCTTGAATACACATTTCGATTGCAGAAGCTTCACTAAGCCTATCTTTGCAATTTAGGCTCGCGTTCCTCCATTGATTTATGAAATCAATGACCGGTTCATCCTTTCTTTGGCGAATCTTCATGATTTCTATCATGCTCACTGTGTGCCTTGTGCTATAGAAGCAATTGAGAAACTCATGTTCTAGTTGCTCCCAACGATCAATAGAGTTAGGTTCGAGATCATTGTACCAATCAAAGGCATTTCCTTTTAGAGAGAGGACAAACTGTTTGATAAGATAGTCTCCATATGTTCCAGCATTATTATATGTCTCCACGAAGTGCGCGACATGTTATTTCAGATTTTCTTTTCCCTCAAATTGTTGAAATTTGGGAGATTGATAACCAGCAGGCATTTTAAAGTTATCAATCCTAGCAGTGTATGGCTTAGCATACATATGAGAAGACTTGGTGGAGACTTCATACTTATATTTGATAGTGCCTTCAATAAACTCCTTCAAGTGATCGAGTGGAATCATTCCATACGAAGAAACTGGTATCTCTTTAACAAACAGGGCTTTCTTAGCAGGATCTTCGATTTCTTGAACTTTAATGCCCTTTCCAAGTGCATGGCTCACATCTCCATCTAAAAGTCCTTCTATCCTATCCATAAACTTGTGAATTCAAGATTCTTGGTATTGTACATAATTCGTCAATCCTCTAACCAACTTCGTCAGATTTGCGAGTTGTTCCTCAGGAAAGGAAGCAGCAGTCACCATCGTTTGCATGTTCATCGGAAATGTAGGAGAGTAACATGGATTGTCGTGTAATTTAATTTTCAGTGGACTCACATTATGCGATATACGTGGAGATGATTCATAAGTTGAATCACAGTTCTCCCTTGTGGTAGATTTCTTGGAACCAGATTGCTCAAGTAGAGCCAATGTCTTCTTGATTTTTTCAGCAACACTACTTCCTCCTTCTAAAGCATTTGTGGAGGAACTTGCTCCTTTTGGAGTCGAAGACCCCAAAACAAGAATTGATGCAGACGAAACTTGAAGTGTTTGTTGTCCTAGTGTAGCAGCCTTGCTTCTCGTAACAACTCCAAAACATCCAAAGGTAACACCAAGGATGTCTTCAACTTCAGTAGATTACTTGGAGATAGTGACCTTAGAGGCGGTTGATCGAGAGTTGTTGTTCATGGAAGTCATCTCAATATTCTTTGACGTTTGAAAAGTTGAGCTGAGAGGTAGAGATTGTCCCACTGGGCGTGCCAGAATTTGTAGACAATATAATTCGCGTCGAGAAAACAATAATCAAGAACGAAAAATTATAGCAACAATCAATTTTATTATTTTAAATGTGAGTGTTACAATCTCTATAATTCCTCTGAATTCGCCTTTTCAAATATAAATTCAAGCGTTTTAAAGCTTGTTCTTGAATCTATGGTGAACTTGAACTTGAACTTTATCTTGATCTTGACTTTTATTTGAATTCAAGGGCTTCGAGCTTGTTCTTGAATTTGGTGGTCTTAATCTTGATCGTTCTTGAACTTGAATGCTTGAATTCTTAAACTTGTAGCTTTGTAGAGAATTAAATGGCGTTTGTACCACGGAGTTTCTCTAGCTTCTTATTTAGAATTTTCTGTCTCTTTTCTGAATTATGAGGACCCCTATTTATAGTATTAGAATATAAGAGTTGCGATTGGAATAGGATTTCGTTCAGCCAATCAGATTTAAGTGATATGGAATTTGGGCTTTATGGAGCGGGCTTGTCATCTTTGACACATGTCATGATTCTATTGGTTTTCTTATTTGACTTGGCATGCCACATCATCTGCACAAGTGGCGTCAAGATGGGTTGTAGAATGAGATGGGATTGGGGTTAACAAATTGGGTTCATCCAATGTAGCCCAAATCAATTAATTTAGACTTTAATTAAAGGGTAACTTTCACATATAGCAAATAAAAAAATCATATTTGTATGCTATAACAAAGTTTGCATAATTGCGTTCCATAGCAAACATAGAAACTGTATAACTCGCTATACATATACAGTTGAAGCAAATTGTATAAAACGAAGTGTTTAAAACAAGAAAGAGAAAGACACTTGGGCAGAAAACTGTATAAAAATGAAGTGTATAAAATGAATTTTATTATTATAAGTGTATAGAACGATTATATACAATTTGAATTCGTATAAAATGAGAAAGAGAGAAAGACAAAAGAGACTTGACAAGGAATATACAATTGAATCAAATTGTATAAAACGAGAAAGAGAAAAATTAGATACAATTTGAAAATTGTATAAAACGAGAAAGAGAGAAAGACAAAAGAAACTCGGCATGGGAGTATTTTTATTGTATAATTATAAGTGTATAAGACGAAAATATATGTACTTTCATGTGTGTATATAATTTTCTCACGCTTTATACAAACAGAAACACAATTTATACATTTCGCTTTTGTTTGTATAAGTGAGAAAGGTGAGGGTGGTGAGTGAGATCTGGGAGACTGGCGAGCGAGATCTGGAAGAGGGGAACAAAAATATATATATATTTATACAATTTTCTCTGCTTTATACAATTGGAAACAATTTTTATACACTTGTGTTTGTATAAAAAGTGAAAAAGCGAGCGAGAGATTGGACGAGAGTGGCGCCTGACAATTTTTTGCAAACGTTTGCTATGGCGCACAATTAAATCAAACCCTAGCTAGTCCATTTATTTTAGTTTATTAGTTTGCTATTATATACAATTTCCCTTAATTAAATCCATATTTATTGGTCTTAAATATTTAACTCAATTATATCAATCTACAATATTTATTTGGATTAATATATTTATGAATTCAATATAATCCGAATCATTTTTTAAATTTATATTTTATAAATTTTAAATGATTACAACACTATCTATTTTTACATATATATAAAATTTCTGACTTATCAATTGAAGAAATTCATTATGTAAGTTCAAAAATTATAATTACTTTCATGTTCAAGCGTAATTTTTTTTTAATATGTTAAATTTTTTTAAAGATTTTCTCCTATGACATTTATCAAAATAGAATAATCTATACAACTTAAATGTTCTTTTTATTACAAAATATCTTTATATATATACTCTTTTCTGTACAACTTAAAGATTTTCACTTTTTTACAGACACCTCATGAGGTCTCTTTTCTGCATTTATAAAATACAAAATGTTAATTAGAGACCTGATGAGGTCTCTAGTATGAAATAGCTGAAAAAATTAATACAAAAGAGAGACCTCATGAGGTCTCTTTTCTGCATTTATAAAATAGAAAATGTTAAGTAGAGACCTCATGAGGTCTCTATTATGAAATATCTGGAAAAATTAATGCAAAAAAGAGACCTCGTGAGGTCTCTATTATGAAATATCTGGAAAATTAATGCAAAAACTGGCAGAAAATTATTATTTCTGCGGCTTCTCATCACCTGTCATTTTAATTCAGTACCCAAATCAAACTCAAAGAGCTTCAAAAACTCAACCGAAGCAATACATTTACTAAATATTCTCTTATCAACTCAATTGCAACTCACTTCAACATAATTATATATTAAACAAAAACCATGATATCCATAAGTTATATAATACATTCCAACGTTATCATGTATTCACAAAACAAATAAATCCCATCACAAAATTATAAAGTTAACAAAATGTTCCATAAGTTAACTATCACAAGTCTAAACTTCACTAATGTGGTAGTGTGTTTGCCACATAATCATCACTTTCTTCATCGCTACTAGTCTCATGGGTCATATTTCTTTGTTGACCATACATTGGATATTGAGTAGGTTGAGATTGAGGAGGTCGAGGAGGGAAAGTAACATCACCAGAACAAGAGGGAATCTCTCCTGAAGCAAGTAATGCATCGAATTGAGCCTTAAGACCCGCAAACTGTAATTCCAACCGCCTTTCCCTAGCCCGTGATTCTTCGGCTTGTCTAGATAGCTCAACAATCTTTTTCTCCATAGCCAAATTTTTCTTCATTGATTCATCATGATTTGAACTATTTAGGCCTTCAAACTCAGAGGAAAATTCACGAAAGGTTTTATGCGGCATTCCATATGCATACCCAATCTGATTTGATACTTAATAATCTAACCGCAATAGACAACTGTGAGTGTGGACTCCCCTCATATAAATGCCGACTAGCAGATTCCAATTGTTCACAGAAAATTTTACATTCAACATTAAAAGCTTCTTCACCTTGATTAACAAAATCAAAATCAGAATGCACACCAAAAGCATTTTGAACCATGTCATCAATTCTATAATTTTGTGCATTAGAATTCACATTGATACTACTTTCACCAGGAACATAATGTTGGAATACATCAAAGTTATTATCAATTTCTCCATGACTAGTCCACAGAGTATATTCTTTTTTAAACTCATTTCGATAGATATGAAGCTCAACAACATCTGATTTTTCATAATTCAAACATTGACATTTATTACAAGGACACTTAATCATACCACTACGTTAAAAAGGATCTAATGTCTTTGCATACTCCACAAAACCAATGACACCTTCTACAAATTCAGGTCTTAGCCCCATTCGACCAAAATTAGTCATATTATACATCCAACTACGATCCATCTACATAAGAATCATAAATTAAATTTGTCAAGCACTACATTATGTAATAATTTACTGAAAACAAATTTTAACAAGTTTAACTTACCAAATAACTTAACAAATTTCTAATTTTAATTAGTTTAGTTTTACCTTAATACTAACACAATAGTTACAAATTTAATTTATTAACCAACTTAACAAGTCTCTAAGTCTAATTAGTCTAGTTTTAACTAAATTCTAATACTATAGTAACAAGTTTAACTTATTAACTAACTTAACATATTTCTAAATCTAATTAGTTTAGTTTTAGCTTAATTCAAATACTATAGTCACAACTTTAACTTATAAACCAACTTAACAAAATTTTAAGTCTAATTAGTTTAGTTTTGACTTAATTCCAACACTATAGTATCTAATTCTAACTAGTTTATTTTTAACTTAATTTCTTATACTATTGTAACAAGTTTAACTTAACAAATTTCTAAGTTTAATTAATTTAGTTTAACTTACCAAATAACTTAACATCTTTTGTAGGATTCCCAGCCATAATATCTTTGGATACAGAACACAAAATAGCCCAATACATCACATAGTAATATATAAAACTTTGTTTGAGTCACTGTGCAGTTGATAATGTGGACAAGTTTGCATTCTCTGACTATGATAATATATTATTTAACTTTGTTTCCTAGTCTGTAATTAACAGTATTAATTTTGTCTCCTCATTTAATTTGATAGTATCCATTTATATAGAAATAATTATTTTCTTTTCTCATTTGCACAATGAGATCAATATTATTAACAAATGTATCACCATGTAGTTTTAGTTTTTATTTGTCTTTTCAGTTTTCAGCATATTCACTGATAGTTATGATTTTAAGTTCACTGCACCTCCTGGTTGTTTAACGATAATAGGTGAATGAACAATAAATAGACAAATTGGAAAGAGAATTGCAAAAGGAAACATATGAACATCATCTTAATGAAAGAGCACTGGATCAAAATATTGAATATTTCTTATAACAAAGAAATCCTGGAGTCAATATTGAAAAAAAAACAATTTTCACTTCACAAAGTTCCCAATATTGCTTTTGTTTGATGAAAAAAGAGATGTCAAAGAGTAAAAATCACATATTATAAATTCATAACAACATAAGTATATGTGCAAAGTGACAATATCACAATGAGATATAAATATATAATAATACAATCAAATGAACCTCAAACACCTCATCTCAATGATCTAACACGTTTAGTTTCAATAACCAAAAATTAATAAATTTACCTGGAGTCAAAGGGGAACGCTGCTGCTGAGGCGACTGCAAATGGCGGAGATGGAGGCGGCGCGACCTCCACCTGCTGAAGCACGATTGCTGGCGGCGGAGAGCTGGCAATGAGAGAGAGAGGGACGATACAAAGAGAGAGGGTCGATACAGAGAGAGAGGGTCGACGAGAAAGAGAGACAATACAGAGAGAGGGTCGACGAGAAAGAGAGAGGGTCGACGTCGACG
Source organism: Solanum lycopersicum (assembly GCF_036512215.1). Lineage (NCBI taxonomy): Eukaryota > Viridiplantae > Streptophyta > Magnoliopsida > Solanales > Solanaceae > Solanum > Solanum lycopersicum. Next base: position 39,965,519 of record NC_090810.1, read on the forward strand.
AGAAAGAGAGAGAGGCGGTCGACGAAAAAGAGAGAGAGGCGGTGAAAAAGAGAGAGAGGCGGTGAAAAAGACCTATTTTAATTTTGACTAGGTTTTTTGTTTTATTTAAGAGACCTTATGAGGTCTCTAACTTTTTAACCATTTAATTTAATTAAATTATTATTTTTAATTTAACAAGTATAGACCTCATGAGGTCTATACTTGTTAAATTAAAAATAATAATTTAATTTAATTGAATAGTTAAAAAGTTAGAGACCTCATGAGGTCTCTAATTTTATGAGAATTAGATTAAAAATTTAAATTATTTAAATAAGTCAGTTAAAAAAATATATATTCATTGCATTGACCTCACGAGGTCTCTCCTACATTAAAAAAAATTAAAAGATATTAATTTAAATAGCGACCTCATGAGCTCTCTTATTATTGACCTATTTTTGAGGTCTCCATTTCTAGGTCTCTTTTTACCTTTTTTTTTTTTTTTTTTTAAGTAGTGAGGGTATCAATCTTTCATAAATTTGGTAGTATAACATTAATTTCTGTCAATTGAAATATTTTTCAACTTTTCCCATTGTTTTTTCTTTAAAAAGAAAATCAAGATAGTTGTAATTAATTAAAAATAAATAAATAAATTGATTCCCTCTATGGGTGACACGTATAGGACAACTGTGGAGAATATGGAAAAGTGGAAAAATGAATCACCGAAATGAATGTGAACAAAATCCTCATTTCCATTACTTTTTTTTGTCCATAAAGACGAATATAGGAAAAGCAATTCAGTTCATCAATTTTTTGTAGGTATGTATGATGTTCTTTTCCTTGCTTGTGTATTTTAGTTTTTTCATGAAATCAAATCATGTCAATTCAAATTAAAGGATGAAATGATGACTTGAACTTGTGTTGAATTCATTTTAGACCATTTTAAATATCCTTAAAATAAATAGAACAAGCATGTACAATAAAAAGAAAATTGGGTTCTCTGTGAAAACCGGGAATTTTATTTCTTACGATGATCATTTAGGTGTATAGTAAAAAATACTCCATAAAGTCATGAGTTGGTTAATAACTCTTTGTTTCGTTTCTTTAGAAAGAAGTTATTTCAGAATTAATTATACGTTTGATTAAAATAAGTTATTTTAGAATTAATTATTCATTTGATTGGAAATAAATTATTTCAAAATTAATTATTCTGAGCTAAAATAATTCATCTCACTATTATTTCAATTATGACAAGCAATAAAATTATATAAATTTTATTTCATCACTATTCAACTACTTTATCAATCGACTTAATTTTCACCTTTTTAACCCAGCTCATTTTAAAATTGAGTTGGTATTACTAGAACAAAAATAATTTTAGTTTTTAACGACAATAAATATACACACTTTTTATCGATATTAGTTAATGAGACATCAAATTCAATGCCTTAGTTTTATAGTTTTAGCGTCGAACTGTTAAAATACATTGTTATTACTAATTGCCTCTTTAGAAAATATTATATTTAACAATAATTAAACAAACAATTATTGTTGGTGTTGAGTATGCTGCTGCCCATATTGACTCCTTAGTGTAAGCATAGGGGCGGTGCTAGTGTTTGTGTTATGGGTTAGGCCTAACCAGTGACTCCGATTTGAATTTTGTATTTGGCTTAAGAAATTTGTTTAATAGGAATAAATTATTTAATTCAGATAGCAATAACGAAAAGAAGTAAAATTTCAAATCCACAAGCTTCAAATCTTGGGTGGGTAAGCACTTGCAACTTTTGTATTTTTGAGCTTTGTAGATGTCAAACACATCAGGAATGAACTTGTGAATAAAACACGTGATTTTTTTTTTGTTGGCAAATCTCGTGTAAATTTTGGTGATATTTGAATGTGATTGTTTTTCAGTGTGCAGAGTGGAAAAACATGGCTTCGAGACAAGAAACTAAGAAAGGAAGAGCTGAAGCAGGTGCACGGAAAGCAGCGGATGAACTTCATGACGTAAATAAGGCTACGAGTGAAAAAGGTAGCACGGTGCACGAAGAACCTCCATTCAATCAAGGGCATGATCAGGGCAGTGCTGGAGTAATTGGAGGTATATTTAAGTCGGTTAAAGACACGATTACTGGGAAGGCTCATGACATATCCGACACGACAAGAGAAAGTGAGGATGTTGCAGCACAGAAAATTCATGGACAAAATGAGGGACCAAAGGTGAGATCTTAGTTGTTTTTGCTTCGTGATTTATTCTCGTTAAACAATAATGAAGAAATAATGGACTTGAAACAATCTGTTTACTGTGCAGGAACTATATGAAGAAACAGAGGACAATGCGAGGAAAAGGATGCAACAACTTAAGCTCAAAGAGGAAGGAATCTACGATGAGGCTCGACAAAGAGCTGAGGCAGATAGAGAAACAGCAGCGGCGAGGTGACACTATTTTCTAATGTCTGGTTAATTTAATGTTTATGCAAATGATATAATGACATTTGGTGTTAAATCTAGTTTTTGACTTTTATGTGTATGGCTTGAGCCACAACAATAATGTATTTAGCTGGACTTGTTGAACCCGTTCCAGCTCTAATCATTTGTGTTGAAATCATATTACTAAGTCACCATTTTGTTTTCGTATGTTGAACAGGGGAAGCGCGGCAAAAAAGAATATCTATAGTGCAATGGGGAATCTAACAGGTTCCATCAAGGAGAAGTTAACAATGCCAAGTGACACAGTAGAGGAGACGCGCGCAGCACGTGAGCTGGGTGGACCGAAGAGGGGTATGAGGACGGATGTTGATGAGGGGAGTCCTGTTGCTCGATCAGGTTTCGTTTTCACAACTGCGAGGGATGACACAAGTTCATAGACAAAGATTTTAGCTTATAGAATGTAATTAATGTACACTTGTTCGTTATCTCTTGTATTTAGAACAATAATACAATAAAGGCTTACTGTATGGCCTGATATTTTCAGGTAAAGATCTTACAAAACTTAACCTTTATGTATAAGTGAGTCTTTACCAAGTATTCTCTTATTTAAAGGTAAAGAAGTGAAGTGATGGTTTTGGGTTGGAGGTTGGAAAATACCGATTCTATGCAAGTCTTTTTTTGGTATCTTAATGTAATATTGCAACCTTTAGTATGAACAATGACTTTGCAATAATGGTAGGAATTGAAGTATACCTATTTTTATTTGCAGTTAGCAAATTGCAGTTCGCAATTTTGATGATTTGATAAACTGAAAGGACATGATTCTTTGAAGGATCAATCTATTTTAATTTTTTTTTGTGGGGGAGGGGGGGAGAGTCTCAATAATGTCATCCTTCAATAACTTTTTTGTTGGGAGGGGGGCGGGGCGGGGGGAGAGTCTCAATAATGTCATCCTTCAATAGAAATATCTTCACTTTTTGCATTAAAAAATTCTCTGGATTAAAAAATTCTCTGGAGCAAAAACTAGTGCTTTTGAGAAGTATTCTTGTCAATAGTAACAACGACCTGATAGAGATGCTTGTCTCTTTGTTGTCTTTATGTTTTTACTCGGCGCTTAGACTGTTAATTCATGATAGAGCTGCTTGTCTCTTTGTTGTGTTAGGTTTTTACTCGGTGCTTAGACTGATAAATTATTCCTGAGCTATAAAAGAATTAGATAGTTTGTTTCTTTCAATCAAAAGTCTAAGTCAGTTAAAGTTTACATATATAGAGGCAGCTGCGTTGTTGCTTAGTCAATTCTAAATCGTCTAGAGGTAGAGGTAGGTGGTTTAATAGGCAACCGTGTGTTGTTTGGTGAATTCTAAGTTGTCTAGTGTTGGTAGATTAGTGGGGTATATAGTCATTGTTTAGTTGCTCTTTTTGTAGTAAGGTTGCTACATTGAGGGGAAGGGATTTAAAAATAAATTCCCAGGTTGCAAGCAATTGTAATATGAATTGTTACTTTATTTGAAAGAAATGAAGTTCAGATTGAAAAACATGTGAGGACAGGTCATGGTTGTTACCGTTCGTGAATGATGGATTTCCACGTAAAGTGATTGTGTTGCTTTACTTCGTGTTTATGCTTCTATTATTGTTCTTAACGTGTCAAGGGAATTGGTCCATTGATTGTTAGTGAACGCATACATATTAACGTTGGTATCAAAGAACTCTAACTGGTTAACAACCAAGAGAGCTTTAGGTGAAAGAATGGTTGCTCCACTTAACTCGGAAAAAGGACAATCGACTACAAGATCATCTCGTTTCAATGGCCAATTCTATAGTTAGTGGAAAACGAGAATGCATGACTTTTTCATGGCTAAGGACAGTGAGTTGTGGGACATTGTGTTAGATTGTCCCTTTATCTGTACAACAGAGTGAAGGAAGGCGAAATAACTAAAGTCATTCCAAACTATCAACAGTATAATGAAGCTGATCGTAAAAAGAGATCGAAAAAATTACAAAGCCAAATAGTTGATTGTGTAGGATAGGTGCTGAAGAAATACAATTGTATTGCCGCATGTGAATCAACAAATGAGATATTTGGATTGCCTTACTGAGGCACTGAGCAAGTGAAAGAATCAAAGGTAGACATGCTAACTACCACATACGAGAACACCACTACGAAACAGGGAGAGATAATCCATGAAATGAGTACAACATTTGCTTCCATCATGAATGAGCTACGATCATCGGGAGAACTTGTTCATCCAAGCAAACAGGTCAGGAAGATTATTCGAGTTTTTCCAAATACTTGGTCAAACTAAGTTGATGTTATTACTGAGGCCTAGGACCTAAAGTACTCCAATGGATGCTCTAATTGGAAGTCTTCAAACATATGAAATGAAAAAAAATCAAAATATGTTAAAGAAGGAAGTGAAAAGGACAAACCTCTTTCCTCAAGGTGGCATCAGAATATACATCTGATGAAGAAGAAGAAGACATGCTTACCTCACTAGCTACGACATTCCAGAAAATACTGAGAGAACTTGGAGGCTTCTGAAAAGGTGGAGTTTCCGTTACGACTGCAAATGCAAATGATCTGTGTCACAAGTGTGGCAAACTAGGGCGCTTCATCAGAGATTTCCTTATGACTAAATTCAAAAAAAGAGACCACCCAAGACCTGAAGAAGATAAAGGCAGGAGAAGGGACCGGATCTCCGACAGAAAAGAAAGAAGACCTGCTAGTGACTATGTTGTAAAGAAGGTCCTTGCTGTCTAGGGAGGCTCCTCAAGTGATTCAAATCAATCAGGACATCCTAAAGACGTATCCATGCTCATACTCAAAGATGATGATATTTTGTTCAACACCATGTTTGCTGTCATGGAAAAATTTGATGATGATGAAGAAGCTGAAGAAGAGGTAACACTTTGAAAATGATGAGTGAAAATTGTGGTAGAGGAAAGGAGTAGCTAGAAACATGCAACTAGAGCTAGATGTTGGGAAAACGCGGACAAGCACAAAAGTATATATGGTAAAAGTAATGGAAATAAAATGAGAAAATAACAACACCAATAATTTTACGTGGAAACCCTTCTGAATAAGGGAAAAACCCATGGGTCAAGAGGAGCAACTGATATTACTATAGTAAGGAATTTTACACTGTGTAGTCACGAATACAACACTCAAAGTGACTACTACACACTCAAAAAGAACAACACTCTTTTGGTTTTCGTCTTACTAAAATATCGCTCACACTCTATTTTTCTTCACAGACTATTTTCTTATATAGTCTATGGAATACCTCACTTTGCTCTTAAAATGGTTTTTCTCTCTAACTTGGTGTGTTCTACAAATGAGCAAGAATGCTCTATTTATAGAAATATAAAACCGTACCTATGTCACTAATGACATATGTAAACATAACAAAGTCAAAAATGGTTGCAAATCTTACCAATTTGCCAACTACCAAATCATTTCTTTTCAACTCCAATTACTATTCATTTTTAACAATAGCTTGTACCAATTGAATGGCTAAAGTTGACTAAAACAATGGGATGGATTCAACAAATCTCCCCCTCTAGTCCCATTTACTAGAAGAAGGTATCTTCAACTTATTTAGAGAGAGCTCATACCCACAAGTTCTTTGCATAACTCGAACTTGTCTTTTGGTATCATCTTGATCAGCATATCTGCAGGATTTTCACATGTGTGAATCTTTTTGACGTGAAATGATTCATTCTCCACTTTCTCACGAATCCAATGATATCTGACGTCAATGTGTTTTGTTCTTGCATGGTACATGGAGTTCTTGCTCAAGTCTATTGCACTCTGACTGTCACAATAGACATTATACTCCATCTGATTCAAACCAAGCTCTTTAAGAAATCGCTTTAGCCATATCATCTCCTTGCCGGCTTCAGTAGCCGCAATATACTCAGCTTCAGTTGTAGATAGTGCAACACACTTCTGCAACTTTGACTGCCATGATATAGCTCCCCCTGAAAAATTAAACAAATATCCAGTAGTGGATTTTCTGTTATCAAGTTCACCTGCCATATCAGAATCTGTATAGCCTTTCAAGATTGGATTTGATGCTCCAAAACACAAGCATTCATCTGAGCTTCCTCTAAGATACCTGAGTATCCATTTCACAGCTTCCCAATCCTCTTTTCCCGGATTTTAGAGAAATCTACTGACAACACCAATTGCGTGAGCAATATCAGGTCTAGTGCACACCATTGCATACATTAGACTTCCGACGACGGAGGAATATGAATCTTTGGCCATGTTCTCTTTTTCCTCCCTAGCTGTAGGACACATCTTTTTGCTCAACTTCATATGACCAGCAAGAGGTATACTAACAGGCTTAGCATTCTTCATATTGTAAAGAGAAATCTACTGACAACACCAACTGCGTGAGCAATATCAGGTCTAGTGCACACCATTGCATACATTAGACTTCCGACGACGGAGGAATATGGAACTTTGGCCATGTTCTCTTTTTCCTCCCTAGCTGTAGGACACATCTTTTTGCTCAACTTCATATGACCAGCAAGAGGTATACTAACAGGCTTAGCATTCTTCATATTGAAGCGCTCCAGTACACGTTCAATGTACTTCTTCTGGGACAAATAAATCTTCCTTTTATCTCTAAGACGAGTAATTTTCATGCCCAAAATTTGCTTTGCATGACCCAAGTCTTTCATAGAAAAAGACTTACACAACTCTTTCTTTAGCTCGTCAATCTTGGAAGTATTTTTGCCCACAATCAACATATCATCCACATACAACAAAAGGATGATAAAATCATTGTCAGAAAATTTTTGTACAAATACGCAATGATCTGAAGAAGTCTTCTTATAGCCTTGCTCTCCTATAACATATTCAAACTTTTTGTACCACTGTCTAGGAGCTTGTTTTAGGCCATAGAGACTCTTTTTGAGTTCGCATACAAAATTTTCTTTACCATCTACTTTGAAGCCCTCAGGTTGTTCCATATAAATCTCTTCTTCTAGGTCACCGTGAAGGAAAACTGTCTTCACATCCATCTGCTCAATCTCCAAATTAAGACTAGCAGCCAAACCTAGAACTGTGTGAATCGAGTACATTTTCACAACAGGAGAAAATATTTCGTCAAAGTCAATACCTTTCCTTTGACCGAATCCCTTAACAACCAATCTAGCTTTGTACCTGGGCTTCAAGTTGTGTTCTTCAACTTTAACTTTGAACACCCACTTGTTCTTCAAAGCTCTCATGCCCTTGGGCAATTTTACCAACTCATAAGTGTGGTTCTCATGCAAAGACTTCATCTCGTCTCGCATGGCTTCAATCCATTGATTCTTGTTCTCATCTTCCATGGCCTCCTCATAACATTCAGGTTCTCCCCCGTCAGTGAGTAACACATACTCATTGGGTGAATAACGGGAGGAAGGAAACCGCTGTCTTGTGGACCTCCGAAATGGAATATTTGATTCGTCCACAACTTCATGAACAACAGGATCATCAATAACAATATCATTGTTATTATCAACATCAACATGTTGATTTGATACATGATTCTGGGCGTCACCATGATTATCAAACCCAATAACATCATGCACACTTGTGTGAGGAACTTCATCATGATGGACTATACCATCAAAATTTGAAGATTCTACCTTCTCCGCTTTGTCAATATCTTCAATTGTTTGATTCTCCATGAAAATAATATCACGGCTTCTCACAAGTTTCTTTTCAATTGGATCATATAGCCTGTAACCAAATTCATCTAGGCCATATCCAATGAAGATACATTGCCTTGTCTTGGCATCTAATTTTGACCTCTCATCTTTCGACACATGTACAAAAGCTTTGCAACCAAATACTCTCAAATGGTCATAGGAAACATCCTTTCCATACCAAACACTATTTGGTACATCACTTTGCAAAGCAACAACAGGAGATAGATTAATAACATGTGCAGCGGTCTATAAAGCCTCACCCCAAAATGAGTTTGGCAACTTTGCTTCAAAAAGCAAACATCTAACTCTTTCCATCAAGGTCCTGTTTATCCTCTCAGCCAAACCATTAAGCTGAGGAGTCTTGGGAGGAGTCTTCTGGAGTCTAATACCTTGATGCTTGCAGTATTCGTCAAATGGTCCACAATATTCACCACCATTATCAGTACGAATACATTTCAATTTCTTTCCAGTTTCTCTTTCAACTGAAGCCTGAAACTGCTTAAAGACACCTAACACTTGGTCTTTAGTCTTCAAGACATAGACCCAAAGTTTTCTTGAGCAATCATCAATGAAAGTGGCAAAGTAAAGTGCACCACCCAATGTCTTTGTCTTCATTGGACCACATAAATCAGAGTGCACTAACTCAAGCAACTCTGTCTTTCTCGAAGGAGGGTAGGACTTAAAGGAAACTCTATTTTGTTTACCAGCCAACCAGTGATCACATTTTTCTAATTTAGCACTTTGGAAATTTGACAATAATTTCTTCTTGGCTAGAACATTAAGTCCTTTCTCTGTAATGTGGCTAAGACTCTTGTGCCATAATGTTGAAGAGTTATCGCTCTCAACCGCATTCACCATATCAACACAAGCAGAGGCCGTAGTCCAGTATAGACCACGACGTTTGTTACCACGAGCCACAACCAAGGAACCCTTAATGAGCTTCCATTTTCCATCACCGTTGGTACTAACATATCCTTCATCATCTAAAACACCAACAGAAATTAGGTGCAGACGAACATTAGGAGCATGTTTCACATTGTTCAAAACTAGTTTAGTTCCAACACTAGTTTCCAAACAAATTGTACCAATACCAACCACCCTAGAAACAGTCTCATTACCCATACTCAAGGTTCCAAAATCACCAGGAGTGTAGGAAGAGAAAAAAATCCTTCCTTGATGTCACATGAGATGCGCCACCAGTGTCCACAATCCAGTTTGACTCATCACAAGCAATATTTATCATGTTTGTATCAATAATGGTAACAAGATCTTCGTGGTGACGGTGGCTAGGCAATTTTCATTGCCATCTTGTTTAGTTTCCTCTTTGTTATTGTTCTCCCTCTTCAACTTCCTGCAGAACATCTTTGTGTGCCCTTTCATTCCACAATGATAGCACTCAATATCCTTAAGTCTGCCTTTGGATTTTTCCTATTTTGTTCTCTATGCTTAGAACTACGAGTTTTATTTCTCCCCCTGGGGCCAGTTATCAGGACATCCGACAAAGAGGAACCTTGAGTTTTTCTTCTCATCTCTTCGTTCAAGACACTACTCTTGGCGGAATCCATAGAGATTACACCATCCAGAGCAGAATTTGACAATGACGTTCTAAATGTTTCCCAAGAATCTGGTAGGGAACCAAGAAGAAGCAAGCCTTGAATTTCTTCATCAAATTTAATGCCCATAGCAGATAATTGGTTCATAATCCCCTGAAAATTATTCAGATGGTCTGTCATCGGAGAGCCATCATGATACTTCAAACTCAACATCTGCTTTATTAAGAACATTTGTTGTTGCCAGTCTTTCGAGCATACAAACTTTCAAGATGCTTCCAAAGGGTTTGAGCATGTGTTTCTCCAGAGATATGGTTCAACACATTATCGTCGACCCATTGCCTAATGAATCCACAAAACTGTCTATGCAATAGATTCCACTCTTCATCTGTCATATTATCAGGCCTTACAGTGGTAAATACTGGTTTATAAAAATTCTTGACATAAAGCAGATCTTCCATTTTCCCCTTCCAAATTGCATAATTAACACCATTCAAAGTAACCATTCTACTTGTGTTGGCTTCCATTGTTTTCCCCAAAAAATATAGTTATCGCAAATCAAAGTAAATCTTTTCTAATGTGGAAGTTCAGAATATGCTGCAACCACAGAGCATACTCAGATAAAACCTTGGCTTTGATACCAGTTTGTTGGGAAAACGTGGACAAGCACAAAAGTATATGGTAAAAGTAATGGAAATAAAATGAGAAAATAACAACACCAATAATTTTACGTGGAAACCCTTCTGAATAAGGGAAAAAACCACGGGCCAAGAGGAGCAACTGATATTACTATAGTAAGGAATTTTACACTGTGTAGTCACGAATACAACACTCAAAGTGACTACTACACACTCAAAAGGAACAACATTCTTTTGGTTTCCGTCTTACTAAAATATCGCTCACACTCTATTTTTCTTCACAGACTATTTTCTTATATAGTCTATGGAATACCTCACTTTGCTCTCAAAATGGTTTTTCTCTCTAACTAGGTGTGTTCTACAAATGAGCAAGAATGCTTTATTTATAGAAGGATAAAACCATACCTATGTCACTAATGACATATGTAAACATAGCAAAGTCAAAAATGGTTGCAAATCTTACCAATTTGCCAACTACCAAACCATTTCTTTTCAACTCCAATTACTATTCATTTTTAACAATTGCTTGTACCAATTGAATAGCTAAAGTTGACTAAAACAATGGAATGGATTCAACACTAGAAACACGCTTCAATAATGCTGAAACTAAACTTGCACTGTCCTTGGACAGAAACAATCAAATGGAGACGGATCTGGTCCGTCTTAAAGAAGAACTTTAAAAATCCATGAGATGGGCAAGTTTTTCTAAGCTACTTTTTAGTATCACTAGTAAAGCCAAAGCAGTTGGAAAGGGTTAGGTAGTCTGAACGTTAATCCTCCCTATAATCCTCACAAGAATTTGTTGTGCCTTCACTATGGCCACAATGGCCACTTGAAGTAGGATTGTTGAACTTTTAAGGGACCCTATAAAACCTTTCTCCCTACACCACTCAGGAAATTGCACAGAACAAGGGACCCGCTCCCACTGCCAGAACATCCAAAAAAAATAAGATTCTGCTGCCTCATTGGACAAAAAATCACTTTATCATGCCTCTATTCGTATACTTGGGACTCAAACTAAAATGGGTTCCCAATTCTCACAAGTGATATTTGTTGTTGGGAGTGGATGAAGTGGTAGTTATGTTGGTTCATGGATAGTAGATGTTCAAAGCATATGAGTGGAAGAAATGAGAACTTCCTATCACTCCAGGCACTTCAAGGGGGAGGTGTCTCTTTTGGAAATGGAAAGAAGGGTTATATTCTTGGAGATTAAAGAACTGGAAAATCATTGGAACACTCTATCGAGAATGTGTACTACGTGAGTGGATTGAAATATAGTATTCTCAATGTGTCTCAAATATGTGACAAGGAAAATAAGATAAAGTTTCAATCAGAAAAATGCATCGTTACCAATCTAGTACAAAAGGATGATCTAACATGTCTTAGTGCTCAAAGTGAGAATGCTAATAGAAGGCCCAGTCATGTGAGATCCTCTCTACTGAACAAACTTGTTTGCATGGACCTCTTCATGACATTAAAGTTCATGATTACAATGTATGTGATGCATGTGTCCAACGAAAACAAATTAAACCAAACCCTCGTTTAAGTCAAAGAAGCAAGTTAGTTCATTAAGACCTATCAAACTAATCACATGGATCATTGCGAGCCTATGGGAATCAGATTAGAGGTGGAAGAAGTATATTCTGGTGATTGTTGATGGTTATTCAAGATTAACTTGACTATGATCCTCAAGTCCAAGGAGGAAACATACGACGTGTTGTTGATTTTCATCAAAATGGTTCAGACAAAAATGAACTGCAAGACTGCTGGGATCAGGTCCGATCACTAGCTTCCAAGGTGTCACAAAGTGAAAATTTTGAAATAGATAAGACCATGGGCTATTTCACTCGAAGATTTAAAAAATTTGCGAGTGAACAAGGAGGTTTCATGAATAAAGAAACTAATGACTGTGCTACAAGCTCTAGTGATGTTTGTTACAAGTGTGATCAACCAGGTCACTCCATGAGAGATTGTCCTATGCACAAAGCTCACTGTGAGAAAGTTAAAGATAAAGAGCGGGACCAGGTCCATCCCAAGATAAGTAGGAGAGAACCTCCTTTTTTGGCAGTGAAAAGGGATATGACTGCATGGGAAGATTACTCGAGTGATTCAGATGACTCTGAGCACTCTAATGCTTTCATGGCAAAGTCTAACAAGAAAGATGCTTATGAAAAGGTCTTATTTAAAGGAAAACTTGAATACTCTTCCTCTACTAAATTGAGAAAACTAGCTCTTGTATTACTAAAATTGATAAAAAAAAGTTGAAGACTGAGGGTAATCTCGTCAACAATAGCCTAGAAATCTCTCAAGATTAAAAAAGTGTTTTAGTTGTCCGAATATCTATTATTGAAAATCAAATGGTTGTTCTAGAAGTTGAAATCAAGGTCGGAAGGAAAAGATAAAAGGGGTGACTACCACAGTTTTTTAGGGAAAGAACATGGAAAACATCTTGCACCCGGAGCTTGGAAATAAGAGGCATGCTTCTAAGATGAATATGGAATTGACTTTAGAAGGATATCTTGTGTTGGAGAGTAACCTGATCCATGTAAAAGAGGAATATAAAAAATCCCAAAAATGGAAAAATTTCTCCAAGATTCTTACAAATTTATTTTGTCAAGGGAATAACAATAGAAGAGGGCTAAGCTGTGAGAAGATATATCCCCCATATAATTGTCAATTGACATAGTAGACAAATATCTTCCCCTATCCTTCTTCTTTGCAACATTACTGACTTTTCCAAACGGATGAACACCTTTCACAAACCCAACATTGTCCTCACTCATAATCATGATCCCATCTAAATGTGAAAAAGGTACAAACTGGAATTTTCTCAGAAAATCAATACCAAGTATCATCTCAAAATCTCCTAACGACATCACCATTAAGTTATGTTTCCCCACCCATCTTCCAATTACATAGACACTTCATAAGCCATACCCACAATGGATTGTGACTTCACATTCACTGTTTTGACGTAGAAAGGACTTTTAGTCAACTTAAGTCCCAATTTCGCAACACTATTAACTTCAATAAATGTATGAGTAGCCCTCGTATCAATCATAGCCATCACACATTTACCTTCATTTACAAATGAATCAATGAATCATGTGGATTTGAAGTCTTAGACGTTCCCTCAACATTATTAACCAATGTAATATGATTGAAAGACAAACCTAATGGATTGGCAATAGCAACCACAACTTTCTCTCTTTCTTTATACTGATTCATTTTTCCAGCAAGCAAAGCATTCACTATTTCCTTGTTTGGACAAGACTTAGTCAAATAAGGACTACCACAAGTCCGACAACCTTTCGAGTTGTCATCCTTTTTCTTTGACTTGTTTTCTTTATTTGATTCCTTCATTGGTGCCTTCCCCTTATCATTAGCATAGTGTTTACGATTCTTCCTTTTTGATTCTCCTTTATTCTCACCCTTTTTCTTGGATTATGAAGTAGAAAGGACATCAGTAGTAGGTCGAGTCGTCCTGAAATCTACTAACGAATCAACAACAACAATTGCCCTTGGCAAATCCTTGACATTCTTCCTTCGAAGTTTGTTTTGAGCCCAACCTTGCATACTCGAAATGAAGTTATGTAATTTATCCTCATTAGACATATTTTGAATGTGTAACATCACAATGGTAAATTCATTAATATAATCCCGCACTGAACCCATCTTCCTTAGTCTTTTCAACTTGTCCCTTGCAAGCCAAGAGGCATTGCTAGGAAGAAATTGATCACGCATTTCCTTCATCAATTTATCCCACATATCAATTCTGGATCTCCTAGCACTTACATCATCTGTATTTCAAGTCCTCCATCAAAGTTTAGCATCACATGTCAAATACATTGTAATAATGTTCAACTTGTTCGTTTAAGGTACCCGTGCAATAGTAAAATATTATTCCATATCCCAGATGAAGTTTTCTAGTTCCTTAGCACTCCTTGCGCCTCCAAAGGCTTTAGGTTCCGAAATTTTAACCTTAGATGATTCCCCACGAGTTGAACTTAACGCTACCCAGGTCCGTCTTAACAACTAGGCCATCAAAACCATCGCTTGGGCCCCCCCAATTTTTAAAAAAAATACTTATACATATTACTAAAATTATATGAATGTTTAATTTTTTTAAAAAAACATGTAAGAAGTATAAAAAAAGCAAAATAGCCGTTAGTTTTCCCACTTTTCTAAGGGAATGAAATATTTTATGAAAATAATTTTCTGAAGTGGAAAATTGTGTTTTCTTATTTATCTCTGAAAAAATTGGCCTTATATTATTATTTGCCTTATACTCATCTTTTTTTATTTTCTATTTGACTATTTTTATTTTCAATGTTGAACTCTCTCCAAAAAAGTTGATATATCGTTACTTACAAGTCATTAAGAACAAAATTTACTTTGAGTGTTTTTTTCAAAATATTAGAAGTGCAACAAGTAATCATTATAGTGAAGGAATGCAAGAGTATTTCAATATTATTATATCAACTTATCAAATTTGTGAGCCAAAGTTTTATTATTCTAACTTAATTTTTTAATTTCTCTTGAACTTTTGTCATTGTTGATAATCTTAATTAGTAAGTATATATAAGCTTGAACTGCTAACGTGAGCCAACTATGGCGAGAGAAAGAAAGAAAAAGGAAGCACCCAAGCTGGTCGTGACACTGGGAAGGGTGGAGAATACAGATCTGGGAAGCAAAATACGAATGGATGATAAGGCTGGGCAGGAATCAATGGAACAGTGGCAACCTCTTCCAACGAAGGAGGTAACCATCAACACTATTGAAGTAACACTAAAGGAAGTGAATAGAAACAATGAATCTCAAGTAGAAAGAAGAAGCAAGCAAGTTAGTGACATCCAAGACCCAAAAGAAGAAGAGCCGGAAAAGAAATGGGTAAATTTCTTCAACTCAAGTAGGCTGTCAGCTAAAGGGATGAACCTGAGCTACATAACCCCTGTCATGAAGAATGGCAAAAAAGTAATTGAGTTGAAGAAGGAATAGATTGACAAAGCAACGGAGGAGTGGAAACAAGCCCTTATTCTCTATGTTGTAGGGGAATCGCCTACCATAGCTGCGATGAAAAGGTACATAGCTTTACAAATTAATGCTGTGAGTAAACCTAAGGTATATTATTATAATGACGGATATTTCTTAGTGGGATTTGCTAATATGGGTGATAGAAACAAAGTGTTGTATTCAGGACCACATATGCTAAATAATCGACCCATTATAGTGAACGTTTGGAGTCTTGAATTTGATTTCAACAACGAAGTGTTAAAGACAGTTACGATTTGGGTGAAATACCCAAATCTGCCTCTGAGTTGTTGGAGTATGGATTCGTTGAGCAGGATAAGTAGTGGCTTAGGATAACCATCATATACAGATAAATGCACAACTAAGGTCGATCAAATATCTTTTGCTCGAGTTTTGATTGAAATGGATGTAGCCAGGGGACTTCCTAAAAAGCTGAAAGTTGAAGAGCCAAATGGCAGGGTGTTTGAACAAGTAGTACAATATGAATGAATACTAGAGTACTGTACTAAATGTATGCAAGTTGGGAATAAATGTCATGGGAAAGAAGTGATGAAAATGCAAGCAAGGAAAATAAATAAATGGCAACATAAGTTGAATACAGGGGAAGCAGAGGTACCAAAAATCAAGGAACATGTAGCAGCACCTCGAGGGGAGACATGGAAGCAAACACCATCAAAGGCCGCTGGAAAAAATGTCAGTAAACCACAGGATATGCAGATGATAATGCAAAATAGGTTTGAGAATATGCCTGTATATGAACAAGGAAGTACAAGTTTGCAGAATTATCGACAAATGCACACGGAGGGTAAAGGAAATGGACCGAATAAGGCTTATGCAGCTAATCACGTGGAACATTAGAGGACTAAATCAGCCTTATAAACAGAAGGAATTAAAGTTGTTTATGAGGGAGAATAATGTTAGTATTATAGCTATATTAGAGCATAAAATAAAGGAAGGCTTAGCTAATTAAATAATTCAGAAAGTTGCACCAGGATGGAGATCTGAGGGGAACTATGCTCATACTACCAAGGGTAGAATTTGGATATTATGGGATCCTAAGTATGTGGACAGTGTAGTGGGAAGCAAGACTGCTCAATATATACAAACAAACATAAAAATAAAGGAAGTGGAATGGAGTTTGTGTTTGTGGAAATCTATGGATTACATACTATTCATGATAGATTGGGTTTGTGGGAGGATCTAAGGGGTTTGGTAGGTACATCTCAAGGTCCCTGGTTATGCATGGGAGATTATAACGCAATATTGCAAAATGAAGACAAACCACAAGGTAGTCAAGTACAAGATATGGAGGTAAAAGATTTCAATGAATTTTTTAGAGATACTGGTATGTGTGAGTTGAAAACAATATGGGGTACTTATACTTGGACAAGTAGTCACACTTGTAGCAGGATAGACAGGGCTTTAGTGAATGCAGATTGGATGATACAAAAGCCAATTATGGAGGGTGCTATACTTGGATCAGGGGTGTCTTACCACTCTCCTTTGAAGATAGTATTAAATGATATGAGCCCTAAGAGATATAAAACTTTCAGATTCTTTAATTGTACTGCAGAACATAAAAGTTTTCTACCATTAGTTATGCAAGTATGGCTAGGAGAGGATAAAAAGAGCATGAGAGAAGTATGGAGGAAACTCAAAAAGGTCACCAGAGCCATCAAAGTGTTGAATAATACATAATTCAAGGGAGTTAGAGACAGGATTTAGAGTATTAGAACAAAACTACAACAAATCCAACAAGACATGATAGATCACAGTCTGGTGAAAGCTCACAAGGATCAAGAAAAGGTACTAAAACAACAACTAGAGAAGTGGAGTTTAATTGAGGAGAGAGCTGTGAGACAGAAGTCGAGGGTACAATGGTTGAGTTTAGGAGATGCAAACACAAGTTATTTCTTTGCTCACATGAAAAACAGGCTGGCAGAGAATACTATATCAAGTCTTGCAACTGCGGCAGGTATAACTGTACATCCTCAGGAGGCAATTGAGAAAGAAGCTTACATTTTATCAGGAACTACTTGGCCAGAATGCAACTATATTGCCAAGTGTGGATAAACAAATAATGAAGGAAGGTGGTAGCATTAAAGGGAACAACAATTGAAATTAACAGCTCCAGTCACAAGAAAGGAAGTGGAATTTGCTTTGCAGGGAATAAATAATCTCAAAGCCCCAGGTAGGGATGGAATTAATGCTGTATTTTTCAAGAAGGCTTGGCCAGTGATGGGAGATGAGATAGTTAATGTTGTACTAGATTTCTTTGATACAGGGGAAATGTACAAGGCAATCAATTGTAAATGTAACCCTCATTCCGAAGGTGCAGAATCCAACCAAAATCAGTGAGTACAGATCTATATCATGCTGCTCAACATTATAGAAAATCACAGCTAAAGTAATCACTGCTAGGCTAAAACCTGTTAGGGAAACAATAGTGGAACCAAATCAGTAAGCTTTTGTGCCAGGGAGGGCTTTGATTGATATTGTTATATTGAGTCATGAATTGATCAAAGGATATGGTAGACAAGGAATTTCTAGGAGATGTAGGATAAAAGTAGATATGAGGAAAGCATATTATTCCTTGGAATGGACATTCTTGAAGCAGATAATGGATGAGTTCAAATGCCATCTAAAGTCATAAAATAGATCATGCAATGTGTCACATTATTCACCTATTCCATCCAGGTAAATGGACATAACACAAAACCTTTTAACGCAAAGAGGGGAGTAAGGAAAGGAGATCCAATGTCTCTTTATTTATTTGTGCTAGCCATGGATTATCTTACCAGAATCTTAGAGACTCTGCAGGGAAAGCCTGAGTTTCACTCCCATCCTAGGTGCAAAGAAGAAAAAATAGTGCAGTTGAGTTTTGCTGATGATTTGCTGATGTTCTGTTGAAGTGATCTAAATTAGTTATGTGTCTTAATAATTGTTTTATGATGTTCTCAAAGGCTTCTGGTTTGGTAGCAAATGTGGAAAAGACTAGTGTGTATTTTGGACGGGTAAAACAGGAGCACCAAGAGGGTATTTTACAAGAATTACAATATGTGAAAGGTGATTTACCTTTTAGGTATCATTGTGTGCCATTGAGTACCAAAAGAGTATCCATAGTACAATGTAAACCTCTGCAGGATAGAATGCATGGACAACTTATCATATGCAGGTAGAGCTCAACTCATCAAGAGTGTGTTATATGCAATTCAATTGTTTTGGGCTCAATTATTTTCTCTTCCAAAGAAAGTTATCCAAGCAGTAGAGAATATGTGCAGAAAATTCTTATGGACAGGGAATATTGAAATATTCAGGAAAGCATAAGTAGCATGGGAAAATTGTGTTGGCCAAAAGCAAATGGAGGAATGAACTTTTTGGATGTATATACATGGAACAAAGAAGCAATAGGGAAGTTGATGTGGAACTTATGCCAGAAAAAAGATAAGTTATGGGTTGTGTGGATACATAGTTACTATGGGAAAGCAGGTATATGGAACATACATGCTCCACAAGCTTCTTGGGTAGTACAAAGAAAACTGAAGGCTGCAAAACAGTTACAAGAGGCAGGAATCACTGAGTAAGACATAAGGAGCATGACACAATACAAAATCAGTAAAATATACAGGCATATGAGAGGTACAAAGGAGAAGGTAGAATGGAGAACACTAGTGTGGACAAATTCTGGAGCTCCAAAATGGCTATTCATCATGTATCTGGCAGTAAATGGTAGACTTGCAATAAAGGATATCGAAAAAATGGGGGATTCTTCATGTATTAACCTTCCCTTATGTCAACAAATGGATAAAGATCATGATCATATTTTCTTCCAATATGCATATGCAGAAGAGATGTGGAGGGGTACACTGCAGTGGCAAGGCATAACAAGAAGTGCAATGAATTGGATTAATGAGATACAATGGGCGGTGAAATACATGAAAGGATGAAGCAGTAGGACACTTGTGTATAGTATGACAATGGCAAGCACCATTTATCATATTTGGTTAGAGTGTAATGCTAGGATATTTCAACAAAAACATCAGGCAACAGGATGCTTGATCAGAAGGATAATTCAAGAAATCCATGGGAGAGGTATAAGGTATTCTAGAATAGCTACTAGATTATGCAATTTGAATAACTACCCATAAGAATAGCTAGTAGATATGGAAGTTAGTTTAGCAAGGATGGAGCTTATGTCCATACCGGCTAATTTTCTTGTTCTGCAACGTTTACCTGGTCAATAAAATTTTACTTACAAAAAAAAGTATATTTATTTCCATTTTAGTTATTATGAGAAATAATACAAGTGGAACATACTGATTTAATGAAAATACTCAATCAAATAAAAAGACTTGATTCTTTTCCTAATGCATATATTGCTCATAGAATATTGATATTAGCAATTCCTTTAACTATTGCCTCGGGTGAAAAATGTTTTTTGAAACTAAAATTGATAAAATCTTATCTCATATCAACAATGTGAGATTTAATGTATTAGCTATTTTATCAATTGAAAAGGAATTAATGAAACAATTATTTTAAAAGAGTAATTAATAACTTCATATCTAAAAAGGCAAAAAACATAGATTTTAAATACAGTCCGAACTCACCAATAGATCCCTGAACTTGTTAGGTTTTTCCCTTCAGGTACCTCAACTACACCGTTTTCCTATTGAATCATTGAACCACTCATAATTTGTTCATTATAAACACTGTTGGTTGATTTTGATCACTTTTTTTAATATTGTAAATGCTTTCAATTGCGTATTATAATGATTTTGATTGAAGGAATGAAGACAAAATGTGTGTTAGTCTCATTGTTTTCTAATGTGTTCAAATGACTTGAAGTAAAACACAATTATTCTCGAACTTTTTCACTACCAGTTGGACTAATGAATATTGGAACAACATGTGTATCCTCTATTAATACCCCTAAAAAAATTTGGTTCCACTATCAGCCAACGATGTTCAAAAACGAACAAATTATGGGTGATTTAATAGAGAAATAACATAATTGAGGTATATGAGGGGGAAATCCAACAAGTTTAGGGATCTGTTTATGTATTTGGCCTTACATAAATATATAGTACATTATTATTATTTTTTTGAAAAAAAATAATAAAATATTAAGGTTTGACATTAGGAGTCCAATTTTGTTGAGTCAGCCCTGACGCTGCCACGATCCGACACAATACAATTTTTTTTGCGCAAAGGTTTTCATTATCCTTTTAGAGTCCCTCAAATTGTACCATCATAGCCTCACGAAATTTCAAGTTTTCAGCCATGTGTTCATCAACATCTCTCTGATACACACGAACTTCATCTCAAACTTTGTCAGCGTCCAGTCTCAAGTTAATAATGTGCGTCAGGAGATCCACCAACACTGTATCATCCATTCTTTCATTAGTGATCTCAACGAAGGCTTCAACCCTACGCACTATTTCTCGAAGTTTTGCGTCCGTCACCATCATTTTAACCGCGCTATGATACCAATTGAAAGAAGGGCGATTTTTTTTATCTAACACCACTCCCAGACAGTCTACAACTCTTGCAAACTTCAGTCTTACACACACACGATTTTGGCTAAGTATAGAAATACTTAACTTAGTTTTTCTTAAGAAAATATCAAAGAAACAACACAACCAACATACGGAAACTCTTCTCAACCTAGTATTAATATCAAATCAATAAAGGACAAGGCTGTTAGGATTGAATTCACGCACACACACTTGATGAATGAAGAACACAAGAACTTTCAAGAGAAAGAGATGAGAGATCTAGAGAGCGAAAGAGAAAACCCAATATTTCGTGGTAACACCCCGTGAGTAAACTTTCACGGCGGTGAGGTATATTTATATTAATAAATCAGAGTATTTTTAGTTACAGAGAATACATAGTGTTGTGCGGAATTTGAGATAATACGAGAAAATATAAAACGCAAAAAACAAAACAACAGATTTACGTGGTTCACCAATAAATTGGCTACGTCCACGGGAAGAGAGGGAGCAGTTTTATTATGGAGAGGCAAAAACAGAATTACAGAATAGGGTTTGCCATAGCGTCTATATATAGTGCTAAGCTACGCCCTAACAGGCTTGGGCCCAACATACAGAATCAACAGAAAATAAAGGGCCCAATACAACAACATTGTATACCGTCGGGCCGGGGGCGTCTCCGCCCCCCCGGACCCCCAGGCCAGGGGGCGCGTCGCCCCCCTGGACCCCCCGACTCGCTGACCGGTCAGCGAGACCCCCGTCCTTTCTGTTTGTAGCGGGTCCAATTCAAGGCATTCAACACATAGAGAATAAATAGTAGAGCCTAAAATTTAGGTCCGCGTGCTGCCCCGAACCCCGCCTTCGGATGGGGGGCTCCTGCCCCCCATAACCCCCTGACAACCTAACAAAGGCTTCACAAATTAATCTAAGGCCAGAATCATCATCCTTTGCCTTAGACGAATTTCCACCCTATAAACTTTTTTGTACAAGACAGTTACATCAGCGGTTACATTTGACATGTGTCTAACACTTGTCTTTGCGGAATTTAAACTAAGTTCTAGCACTAAATATTCTAACAGATAGAATATTTCCGAATTCAAAAATACATTCTAAAGCATAACCGAAATCAACCATTCTAACACTTAAAATATTTCAACCTATTCCAACACTTAGATTATTTCAGCTTATTCCAACACTTGAAATTATTTTCAGCCTGCTTCCAATACTTAGAATATTTCAACATGCTTCCAACACTTAGTTTTATTTCAGCTTTTGTCTTGCCAATGCCAAGTCCACAACCTTGCCTAGTCAAGCAAACACCCTGCTTTGTCTTGCTGGCGAATCTGCCCACACGTAAGCCTTGTGCGTCCAAGCTGCCTTGCCATCACTCAAGCATCTTGAAATTCTTGCTGCTCACTAACTCTTAGTTGCACAAATTCACTGTTTTGCCACATACACGCCAAGACCAATGCCCAAATCCTTGTCATGCCTGCACGTAGTTAGGTGAGTTAACCTATGAAGTACATAAACATGATAATGAAGTAAATAGGTAGAAATTTACTACTCGTTAATGTTGGAGAGAATTCACATGAAAGCCTAATCCAATCTTTTATTGTATTTCGATGGAGAAGGAACACTGTTAACTTTAAAAATCTAGGCATAAAGGGAAACAAACAACAATGTAGAAGGAGGTTTGATTTACTAAGATTGTACCTTTGGATTAGCCGATGTAATGGGGCACAATAGGCAACGTTTGGATGTGTTATAGATAGAGAAGCGAATAGTTGCATCATTTCTGGAAGACTGAGAACGTTTGATTGTCTTAACATTGGTGCTCATCCACAAAGTGAGATGTTAAAGTAAGAACTCTTTGAGTAGGAGTTTGTAACTATTCACCTAAATAGCACGAGTTGTTAGGTTGGCTATGTTTAAGTTAGGGGTATTACAATAATGTAACATTCCTATTTTGGTGTTAATGCTTCTAAGATAGTATAGAATAGGTAGATAAATAGATATAGATAGATGTCTTGCTGGATTTCATTCAACTTGTGATTTAAAGAGACATTGTAGGTCTACTCTGTTACTCTTTGTATTTATATTATGAAGGTTGTGTGTTGTTCATCTGCCTTGACTTGTTGTAGGTAGCGCTAGTTTTTTTTTGTTTTTCACTTAAGTGAGGCAGATGCCGGTGGGGCCCCTCTGGATTTGGGGTGTGACATAATAAGTTATAAGAACATACAAATATAATCTTCAGTATTATTATATTAAAAGCTTATACCAATTCAATGTTGATTTCGTCAAGTTGGGCCAATCGTGAATTCGAGAAGGGAAGGACATCGCTTCTGAATATAAATTGGTCAAAGATTAATTTGTGGAGCACAAAACTTTATTTTATCCTCGAAGATAGCAATTAAAATATTCTGAATATAATACTTTCCGTGAAATGTTTATGCTAATTTGTAAAAGTATCTAACAACGATGTACTCATCATTTTGTATTATCATATTTTCCTCAGATTTCATATATTTATATTTAGACATTCTAATGTCATTTATATTATCTCAAAACCTCATTAATTAGAACAGAATACATGTTCAATGCATGTGACCCAAAACTAGAAATAAAGATATTCCCATGAGGTCTCATATAAAGTCAAGTTTGTATCATCTCTTGTGATTGACCATGATAATTTTAACTGAGCAACTATATTTAGAATTTTTCTAAAGCATCGAAACCATGTGATACTATTTCAATACTTTTTCTAACTTTAATTTATACTTGGCACAAAGAGATTTTTTTAATTAAGATATTATAGCTAGAGAGGAATCTATTTATGTGTATACACAGTAGTAAGAGTAATATTAAAGATTTCTGATCGATACGGTCCTATAAAAACATAACACTAAAGTAAACTTACTACATGATTACAACATACTCCCTACTAGCTGATATTAATTTATTTAACCACTTCTTTCTTAGAAAATAAATGGCTCATGTTCTTTGCCTTGCAACACTAAATAGATAAAGTTATGAAAATAAAAGTTGAAATAAATAAATAAAGCTTCGTTAAATATTGCTTGAAATAGAAAAGTTTGCGATCAATCAATTAACAAAAAAAATAAGAGACAACAACTTGATAAAAAAAACGAAGACAGTATTTCAATAAACCTACGAAGTAAGTAATCTTGGAGAGACCAAACTTTCTGTAAAAGCAAATCCATTCCGAAGGATACCACGAGGCAACAATGTAAAGGAACCTCTTTCTGTTTTGTATGTGTTTTCGCCAGATTCACAATTTAAGCATCAAAATAACATTTCACCATCTACAAATCTATATTTTGGTGCGGCTATACATATATCAGGATTTGCTATAAGAAATATTCTATGCCAAGATTCCTCAAGACCATACTTATTGATAACCCATAACATAAAAGTGCGGTTCCCCTGAATATACGCATTAGTATAAGCACACAACATTCCATCCAAAACTGAAATGCCAATATTAATGCTGCTCAACCTTATTTCCTTTGGTAATGATATTTCTCCATACACTTCATGGGAAATATCAAATGAAACCACAAAATGATTTTTTGATTTACCAACCCAATGAAATGCATCATGTATAAATGCCAAAAATGCATACCATGCACCATATAGCAAATGTCACAAGGATATTCAACAATTTCTCCAAGATAGAATTTCACAAGGTACTCTGCTATGATTACTTACACCATTGGGAATTTTAAGTAACTTATAATCATTACAGGTCGAGTCAAAACACATTCCCAAACATGAAAATTCCTCCATTGAGAATTCTGGAGTGGAAAGTACAATTGATTCTCCAGTGGAGGGATTCTATAGCAAAAGTATTTGGCGTTCAACACTATCTTCATGAACATTGATAATAACCAATCCATCACAACAACAATAGACTATGCAATGTCGTGGTTCAATATTTAAAGGGAAATTTAGTTCCCGTATATCCTCTAGAAATTGCACCGATGATATCGAACAACAATAAATTGAAAATAGACTTCTTAGGGCGCAATTTGAAGAACAGAAATTTTTGGAAAGTTTTGTCATTCTTGGCATGAGTGAGATTCTTCTTCTTGAAATATGACTCATTAATCAGTGTACCCCAAAGTTTTGAAACACATTTAAATTGAAGAAGAGACCGTACAGGCAACCTACTGTAGAAAAATTTCCACAAGTTTATTCTCTTCAGAGTGAACATCCATGGCCTAGATAGATAAGAAAATTCTATCACGCCCCTTTTTTAAGTATTGAAATGTTATATAATTATCACCATAAGTTTTATAATGATAAACTAGAAAGCTTGTTAATTTATATTATCTTCTATTACCAAAATAAAAATAGAGTATAAAAAGATGAGAAAATTTTAACAAGAGAAAGAATCTAAGTCCTTTGTCAGTTGAAACATGAGAGAGAAACTAATAAGGCAAGCACTTCAAGAATTTTTAACTATTCAGTGAAGCTATAAAACTGGTATAAGGATCATATATTTTTCACCGACTCGTAATTTTAATATTTTTGTGGTTGAGACAATTAATGTTTAAAAGAGATGCATTCTTGTTCTACTAAAGTTTACCAATAGGTGTGTGTTTGGTATGAAAAAAAGATTAAATCTTAGGCTTGTTTTTTTTTTTTTTTCGAATTGTTTCACAATTATCATAATAGAAGGATTTGATCTTTGTAAATTAAATGATGATGCTATTCTTCTTCGAGAAATGATAGAACATAAATAGGGAAAAACACATTTTATCCATAGAAATAGAGCACGCATATATACTTAGTCAAACCAACAACAAGTTGAATGTATAAACTCAAATAGTAACACGTCAACTCACTTGTTCCCAATCATCAATTCATCAATTTTTCTTCTTTTGATGGTTCCACAACTCTTGATCCTGAATTTATAAAATTGGATGAAACTGGCTTAAGTTGTCAAATATAACACACACGTACACAAAATAGAAAAAAAATACCTTTGAGAACTTCATTGAAAAGCATTGACTTCTTGTTCAGATGTTTATCAACCATCTTTGAAGATTCAATTGAATGCTCATTTTTTTCCTCTTGTATAAATTAGTTATAGTTATTTATGGAAAAAAACATAATGCATTAGCAATAGAAGAAATTTTTATAATTTACCATAATCGATACTATCCAAAAAAAAAAAAAAAATAAGACTACAGATTGCTTTCCATAAAATCATGGGAAAATGCACAATTACATCTTCAATATATGTCCGAAATTTCAGAGACACACTATGCTAAGTTCCAATTACCATCTTGAACTTATTTTATAAGTAATTTTTACCCCTTTCGGTCTACTTGGCACTACATTGAAAAAATAATAATCAACCAGCATTGGGCTCATAAGATAGTGTCACGTAAATCGAAAAGGGCTAGAAAATTATTAATAAAATAAATTCAGGAAATAATAGGACCTTAGTATAGTATAAGTGTGTCTGTGAGATTTCGGACATAGATTGAAAGGATACTTATGTATTATCCCTAAAATCATTATTCAATATCTTAATTTATTTATTTTAATAAAATATATTTAGCAATTATTGGATAAAATTTAATCTTCTAGTCTTGACGCGGTTATTCACTACCGAGTGTTAATTTTATCAATATATTGGATTTTCAGGTTCCATTAATTAGCAAGAACACATGTCATACACAGTCACATATTAAAATACTATATATTAAATAATGTTCTTTTCATGGAACTCATAGCCAAAGTAAAAAATAATTTTGTCCATACTTTTTGCCTACAGTTTTATCTTCACACATAGTAAATTTATCATCACTTTATTAAACCTAGTTATATATGAGTTTGTTAT
This sequence comes from Solanum lycopersicum, assembly GCF_036512215.1. Lineage (NCBI taxonomy): Eukaryota > Viridiplantae > Streptophyta > Magnoliopsida > Solanales > Solanaceae > Solanum > Solanum lycopersicum. The sequence continues at coordinate 39,992,208 of NC_090810.1, forward strand.
AATTAAGGTAGGTATATATAAGATATACATACACATATAAGTTACATTATGCATGTTCTAATAAAAATAATATTGGATCTACTTATATACTATACGTTATAAATCATGCATAATAAATATTATTATATAATACAATGAATAAATATAGTATGTTGTTTGGATTATAAATACAGTGTATTATTGATGTGGATTTGAAAAGCACATTATTAGGCTAGGAGTCTTATTTGTTAGAGACTTAGAGTTGTTGTAGAGGTTAGAAGTTATCGCATATATAAGCAAAATAAAGTTCTTCTCTATTTCAATTCCTGTTCAACTGCTGCACTTGTTCATTCTTTTCTCTGCGTGTTGCTTTTTATTTTATGGTATCAAGAGCCAGGTTATTTGCTTGAACATTCTTTCCTTCTTCTTCTCTATCAAGTTTTTAAAGTCTTGTTGGAGGAGATTGAAAGTTGCATAGAAAAAGTTTGTTGAGTATGGAGTCAGCAAATGGGGGAAATAGTTCTAACGCACAGTTTGTGTCGAGAAGCTTGTTGGGACAAACTGCAAGTACTTGAGAATGTGTATGGAGGCTTACCTTCAAGGTCAAGACCTGTGGGATCTTATTGCTAGTGCTTAAGTAGAGATTCCAACAAATACTCCAGAAAATTCAGAACCACAGAGAAAATGGAAGATTAAATGTGGTAAAACACTCTTTGCTTTGAGAACATCAGTTGGAAAAGAGCTCATCGATCATGTACGTGATGTTAGTTCACCAAAAGAAGTTTGGGAAATACTTGAGAGATTGTTTACTAAAAAGAACACCGCTAGGCTATAACTGTTAGAAAATGAATTGGCAATCCTACACGGGGAGGCATGTCTATTTCTATATATTTCTTGCGAGCAAAAGCTATTTGTGCTGATATTTCAGAATTAGATCCGGATGAGAAGATTGGTGAAGCAAGATTGCGACGATTTCATATTCTAGGATTGAAGAAGTAGTATAATCCATTCGTCACCTCCATTCAGGGTTAGACAAAGCAACCTTCAATTGAAGGCATTGGCAAAGCAAATGGAAAGAAACCTTGAACGATATGCAACTCTCTTTTCAAGGGATAAGAATAAAAAGAAAAACACATCATTTGAAAGTAGAAAAAATGAAAAAAAAAATCAAATGGTGAAAAAACTACTGGTGGCAACTTTGATAATAGGAAGTGCTACAGATGCGATAAAATTGGACACATCAAAAATATTGTAGAGTGGAGCTCTCAAAAGAAAATATTACAAGTGAAAATGATGCAAATGAGAAACTCAAATGGGAGTAGTGCTTCACTATTGAGGTTACTGAACGGAGGAACGATGATGTTGAACTGGTTCAAGCTCTCTACCATAGTGACAACTGCAAACAAGAATGCGTCCTTGATTCTTGTTGCTCACATCATGTAACAGGAAGTAATTCTTTTCTTTCAAAGTTGCAACATAAAAGAGAACGAGTAGTTGTTACAGTAGATAACTCGACATATCTAGTAGCGAATGGAGGAGTGTTAAAGATTGACGCTGGAGATATAGGGGTTGTCAAGTTGAACGATGTATTTCCTGCTCCATGCTTGAACAGAAACTTAGTTTCAGTTTCTCAAGTCACTAATTCTGGAAAATATATATTGTTTGGTCCAAATGATGTGAAGATCCAGGATTCAATGAAGAACATATCTGCCGATGTTGTTCTTATGGGAGAAAAGAAAGGTTCGTTGTTTGTCATGGCAGTAGGGGAAGCTTAAGGTTGTTGAATTTGAAGGAATATTGATTGTATTAAAGTGTTAACCTAATAAGGGAATACATGGGATATATATATAGGAGATATAGGAAGGAGTACTAATCCTAATAGGACTAGGATTAGTACACAGTAAATACTAATATTATTTTATACTATTTATTTAATACAATCTGTTATTATCCCCCCTCAAGCTGAGCTGAGCGGAAGCAAACGGAAGCTTGGAGCTGAGGTAATCGTGCTGTCGGCTCGGGAGAAGTTTGGTGAGAGTATCAGCAGGTTGTTCTTCAGTGGGTACATACTGCACTGTCATGGTGCCGACCTGAACTTCATCGCGAACAAAGAGACAATCGATATCAACATGCTTCATTCTGGTGTGTAGGACCGAATTCTTAGCCGCACAGATGGTTGATTTGTTGTCACAATAGAGAGCAGGAACAGTGTGAGTGGCGCGGAGTTCGCGAAGAATATATGTGACCCACATGGTCTCAGCAGCAAGAAGAGCAAGGGCGCGGTATCAACTTCAGTCGAGGACCGAGAGACCTTGGGTTAATTTTTTGTACACTAGGACATCAGGTTCGGCCCCAAAAAAATGAGAAACCCCGATGTAGATTTTCTGTCATTTTTATCATTCGCGCAATCTGAATCTGAGAAACCCCGAAGCTCCAAGTCCCCGGGTCGAATGAGTAAACCACGACCAAGAGTGCCAAAAATGTACCTCAGAATGCGTTTTAGACAATGGTAATCATGTTCACTTGGTTGATGCATGCGCTGAGCAACTCGGTTGACAGCAAACTGGATGTCAGGACGGGTAATGGCCAGATACTGTAGAGCCCCAATGAGGCTGCGGAAGTGGGTGATATCGTCAAAGGGGGTGTCGGCTCCATTCGTAGACGAAGAGACTGCCATCGGTGTTGGTTGACTGGTGCATTTTTCCAGTCCAGCTTTCTGCAACAGATCTCGAGCATACTTTGACTGATGAAGAAACAAGCCGCTGCCTGTCCGAGAAACCTCCATTCCTAGAAAATAATGTAACGGGCCAAGGTCTTTCATTTTGAAGGTAGTATGCATAGCTCGTGTGACATCCTGAATGAGAGCTGCAGTAGATCTTGTAATAATGATATCATCTACATAGACAAGAAGAATGACTCTACCGTGTGCTAAATGTCGAGTAAACAGACTCGTGTCGTGTATGCAACACGTGAAGCCGAGTCCCTGGAGAAACATTTTCAGACGTGTGTACCAAGCATGGGGGGCTTTCTTGAGCCCATACAGAGACTTCTGGAGTTTGCAAACATGTTAAGGGAAGCGGGGATCAACATAGTCCGGTGGTTGCGTCGTATAGATAGTTTCATCAAGCATGCCATGAAGAAAAGCATTGGAAACATCCAACTGATTGATGAGCCAATTGTTGCGCACGACGAGTGACAGTACCAGGAGAATGGTTTCCTGCCGAATAACAGGACTGAATATCTCGGAGTAATTAAGCCCATACTCCTAATTGTAGCCTTTAGCAACCAAACGAGCCTTGTACCTGGAAATACTTTCATCTGCATTGTGTTTAATTTTGTACACCCATTTACAGCCCACTGGGTGCCGCCCATGGGGCTTAGGTACAAGAACCCAAGTTTTCTGATCACTCAAAGCCTTAAACTCGTCATCCATAGCATGACGCCAATAAGCATTTTTTGAGGCAACAGAGTAGGTTGTTGGTTCACTATCGAGAAGGGGTGTATTTGGTAGTATGGTAGCCTGAAAGGTTTTGGGTTTAAAGATACCGGCTTTGCCACAGGTTAACATGGGATGAGTATTGGGGGGTGGCACTGGCGGTGGTGATTCGGGGGTGGCGGGGAAGGACCCAAAACAGATCGGGCTGGAGATGTTGTGGGTATAGGGTGGTTCGGGTTAGTTGTGAGTGTGGGTGGTGGTTGCGGGTGTATTGTGGGTGAGGGTCGAAGGGGTGATGAGGGGTGGTTGGGTAGTGGGTGGAGGTGTGGGGGAAGGTGGTGAGGGACCCTGTGAGTATGTTGGAAAAAGGGGAAGGACGCCAATGAATGATGTATTTGTGGAGGAGGAAATAGACTCGTAGGGAAACTCATTTTTGATAAATTTGACATGACGAGATATGTAGACTTAATGAGTTTGTGGGTCAAGATAGCGATAACCCTTGGAGGTAGGATGATAACCCAAAAAAATACAAGGACGGGATCGGGGTTGTAATTTGTGAGTAATATGAGGGCGTAGCCAAGGGTAGGCAAGACACCCAAAGACGCGGAGGTTGGTATAATTGGGAAGTTCTTCGTAAAGAAGTTGATAGGGTGATTTGTTGGAGAGGGTGTGACTGGGCATTCTGTTAATGAGGTAGTTTGCGGTGTCTAGAGCTTCTACCCAAAAGGAGATAGGGAGATGAGATTGATGTAGAGGAGTAACCACCGTTTCAATGAGATGGCGATGCTTACGCTCAGCCACCCCATTCTGTTCGGGAGTGTATGGACAGGAGGTTTGATGTATAATTCCCAGGGATTGCAGAAACTGACCAAAGATGTTATTTACATATTCCTTTTCATTGTCACTTCGAAAAAGTTTAACATGAGAATTGAATTGTGTTTTGACCTTTTTTCAAAGGTGACAAAGGTGGTGTATGCCTGTGATTTGTGTTTTAGTGGGTACAACCAAGTGTATTTTGTAAAATCATCCACAAAACAAATATAATAGCGAAAACAAGCAAATGAAGGAACAACAGTAGGACCCCATAGGTCAGAATGAATAAGTTGAAAAGGTGCAGTTGTACGCTTCTCAGATAAAGTAAACGGCAATTTATGAGATTTAGCAATTGAACAGGAGTCACAATTGTTTACATGAATGGAAGAAAAACCTAATTGAGACATTAAAGAATTTATTATTTGAGTAGACGGGTGACCCAGACGACTGTGCCACAACAGACTGTGGCCATCAGCCAAAAGAGCCACCGGAACCACAGGAACGCTTTCTGAAACTGGGTGGGCAGACGAACTTGTGCCAGGAAGAACGTACAGACCATGCTCACAAGGGCCCTGAAAAATCACCGTCTTGGTAGTATTGTCTAGGATCTGAAAATCATTAGAGGTGAAAAAGAGTGAGCAATTATTATCTTTTGTGAATTGGTGAACTGAAAGGAGATTGGTTTTAATAGAAGGGACGTGGGTAAGGTTACCTAGGTGAAAGATAGCGGTGGGGTTTTTAATGGTACCCGTGCTAGTGTGAGAAATATTAAGGGACTCACCGTTGCCAACAGTAATACCATTGGAGCAATTATATGAATTTAGAGCGTTAAGCTTGGATAAATCAGAAGTAACATGCATGTTGGCCCCAATATCCAACACCCATTCAAAGGAAGGGCCGGCTTGAGATGCATAATTGGCACGGTTATCACTATTTCGGCTCTCCTCATACCAAAACCAGCAAAGAACAGCGGTGTGTCCTATTTTATGACAGATTTGACAAGTTGGACGATCCCGCTCGTAAGTGCCCTGCCCGTCGCTGCCGAAGGAGTGCAGGCTATTGTTGCTGCTGTGCTGCTGACCGTCGTACCGCGGATGACTGCCCTGCCGACCGCCGTGGCCACGGCCTCCGCTGTTTCTGCCGTAGCCGTCGCGGCTCCCCTGCCAGCTGCCACCACGCCCCCCGCGATAGTTCTTGCTTGCGGTGAGGGCGGTGGCTGGCTCCATAACAGTGGCTTCTCGGAGAAGAAGTTTACTCTCCAGATCCACGTTGATTTCTTCACTTTTTAGCCACGAGGAGAGAGTAGCAAGGTCAACGGGCGTTGGACTGATCCGAACCGCCTGTTTTATGGAGGAGTAAGCTGATGGGAGCCCCCGAATGACGCACATGACGAGATCTTTCTCGGGAATGATTTTGTTCATGGTTTTGAGGGTTGTGATGATGGTGGAGACCTCGTCTAAATACTCCGCCATAGTTTTCGTGCCTTTGGTAATTGTGTGGAGACGATCACACAATTGAAAAATATGAGAGTGGGAAATTGATGCATAGCGTGTTGTAAGGGCCGTCCACAGGGCTGAACCAGTTGTGTAGGATCGGACGTGTTTCTGAACCGTGGGAGAGATGACCGCAATCAAATATGATAGGATCTGTCCATCCACGGCTTTCCAGGTGGCATGGGCCGGATTGGTTTTTTCTGATTTGTCCGTGGCGGTGATGACTGCCGGCTGCGGTTCTGTGCTTCCATAGACGTATTTGAGAAGGTAATTGGCCTCAAGGGCTGTAAGAACGGTGATTTTCCATGTAGGGTAATTTATGTCTGATAATTTTTCAGGAATCAGGGCATGAAGATGCCTGAGAAGGAGTTTAACGCCAGAAGGAAGTGAACCGAGAGGATCCACCTCGGTTGTCATGGCTGCCGCCGCCCAAGAGAAGAGAGGGACCGATCGGTGCCCTAAAGAGAGAAAAAAAACCTAGAGAAAAGAAAATCTAGGTTTTCTGGATCTTGATACCATGAAGGAATATTGATTGTATTAAAGTGTTAACCTAATAAGGGAATACATGGGAGATATATATAGGAGATATAGGAAGGAGTACTAATCCTAATAGGACTAGGATTAAGTAGTACTAATCCTAATAGGACTAGGATTAGTACACAGTAAATACTAATATTATTTTATACTATTTATTTAATACTATCTGTTATTAGGATTAAACCACTTGGAGGAAATTGATCAGCCACTCCCTTGTTCACTGAGTCAAGGCTCCTGCAAAAGTGTTGCAGCAAAATATTGTCGGGCAATCCACGAGTTTGGCATTGAACAACCAACTTCTTAAATCTTATCCAAGTGTCATGGATCGGCTTACCCTCAAAAAGCTTGAAACTTAGGATGTTGTCCTTAAGTGTCATCATCTTCGAAGGAGAGAAAAACCACTCTTAAAATACAACGACAAACTCTTACACGGATTGATAGAATCCCTTGGAAACACATGCAACCCACTTATATGCTTCTACCATTAAAGAAAATGGGAACAACCTCAATCAGATTAACTCTTGGGATATGATATTAAAAGAGAACGGCCAAGAAACATCAACTTTCCTTTTATGCTCATGGGGATCCTCATGAGTCAACCCACCAAATAACCATTTAAACCGAAAGAGCTGCAACATGGTGCTTGTAATATGGAACACAACGTTCCCTTCAGCTGGAAGAAAGAGAATGACACCTACTTGATATGCTCAATTTACTTCTCGAAAAGAAGTAAAGGCGGTCACATCAAGTATAGAACCCAACTAGTGAGGTTGGGATCGTTTCCACGAGGAAAATGGTTCAGACTTAACTTTATTCTATTATTACTTCTATTTAGTCAATTATTTCCCAAAAAACAAATAACTAAAGGGGGTTTTGATTAATAAAAACAATTACCTAAATTAAAGTAAACAAGCAACAGGTTCAAGTATTGGAGTTTAATCAAGTAATGAGAGTAACTAGGGCGTTAGTGTTCCCCACAGGCTCTTAACTCGGTAATTCTAGCTATAACAATCCTTTCCTAGTATCTTGTATGCAAAGTGATAAGTTAGGTATCTCTAAATCCTTGGTCCGATATCTAGAGAATTTCACTCCGCACCTTGGTCCGGATATGTGTGTTGCTTTACTAAACCTTATCTTTACCTCATATTAAGCATCATATTCGATATTTGACTAAGTTGTTACTTCATACCAACTGACACTAGCCTATTAGATAGTATACACTAAATTTATGTTAATAATTATTTTCCTATTATCTACCTCCTTAGTTTGGTAAGTAGCAATAAGGCGAGTTCTAACGTTGGCCATCCGCTAAAAAAACTTTTAAGAGAAAGAATTAGCAATACATGAAAGACTCAATTCTAGAATTGTTATTTTAGCTAGGTTTTACCTTGTTATTTACCCATGGTTCCCACAACCCTAGTTATGGAGTTTAATTACCCATGCTAATAATCACACAATTCATATTGATAATATAAGAATTCATGCACTTACTTTGAAGAGAATGAACAAAATCCAGAAATTTACTTGAATAAATCACCAAAACACCAATAATTGATTTCGGAAAAGTAATATCAAATCCCCAAAATCAAGAGTTTAATACTTGACGAATGTGCAGGATGGACCGTCGTGGCACTGACGGTCTGTCGTGTGCTTCCGTAGTCCCACACTTGGTCAGAATTCCCCAAATTCCTTCAGCATCCATTTTATTCGCACGACGGTTGACCCCTACGGACTATCACAGTCACGACGGACTGTTGTAGGGTCCGTAGGTTGTTACTTTTGCAATTTTAGCTCAAAATCTCTGTGTTCTCATATGGACAGATTTCCTGGAAATAATTATAAAACTACATCAAAAATCAATACAAAAAGGCTTTAGACACACACTGAACTTAAGTAAAAGGCATTGAAAGTACTGTGAAACCACGGTACATCAACACCCTCAACTTAAATTTGTTGTTTGTCCTCAAGCGATGCACTATGACTCACTACAAAATCTTTGTACAAAAGTATCTGTCTTTTAGCTTCCGCAATCATTTGGCTATCAATCCTGATTATTCTCATTATTTTCATGCATGCTATCACTATTAGGCTTGAATTATGTGAATTAGACCATGACACACTCGCCACAAACGGATACCTAGGTGCTAATTTTTTCGGTATTGCAACTAGTGTCCTCACTTCAAATTAATATCCCCAGTTTTCACATAATGATTACAGTTTGAGTATAAGGATTACTTTTCAAAACTCGCTCTCAGAAAAGCTTCACAACTCATTTATACATATTGCCATGGGATTGCCCTTATTTTCACTGCTTTAAGTTTGCCATAACAACTCTTAGGATCACGATAGGACTTTCTTAGCTTGTAATATAGGCTCAGGGTCAGGTAGGGTATATTTAGGTGTATTTTAGTAACTTTTTGCCCTTGTTGACATATCGGTTAAGCGTCATGCCTTTTTATCATTTTATTCCGCCCTATTTCTTAATTTTCTTATATTCTCTCACTTTGCTATTTTCCCTTTTTTTTTGTAAGTGGCTCTTTTCTTTTCTTGCTTGTATTTTCACATTTTCAAATATTTATTATTATTTTAATTTTTTTTAATTTCACTTTTCTTTCAACTTTTCTTGAGTCACTTTTCTTTTGTTCTTTCTCTTTCTTTGTTTTTTCAACCCCACTTTCCAGAGTATTCCTCATAATAGCCACCCTCAACTTATGCTTTTGGCATAAGTTGAGGTGCACATATCCAAGGAGGGACCAGGGCCAACACATTGTTCCCAGAAAAGATCACTTGAGGTGAAAAAGAAAGGTCTATTTTAAGCTCAAATCATTTGGATCAAAAAGGGATTAATTTCATTCGGTTTTCTGTTATTTAGGTTAAAGATTGGCTATATTGAACAAGGGCCTATGATCCTTTCCTAATTGTCTATTATAACTTACTTTTAGCAGGATTAACCAAACAAGTTCTAGATCAGTACAAATAGTGGACTATTTAAATTTTCCTCACACTCTCTTGACATCTCATTACTCTACTAGATTATCAGACACCTTATTCGAGTCTTAGATTTAGGGTTATGCAGTGGTGCATCGTCTTAAGTGGTTCATACTTTTCATCAACATGATTTTCTGCAAGATGATCAACTAAAGCCTATGCCTTTATCGCTTTTTGAGTCACATACACAATGTCAAATTCACTCAACAACATCTGCCATTTATCTAACTTTCTTGTCGGCATAGCCTTTTGGAAGATATACTTCAGTGGATCCATTATGGAAATGAGGTATGTAGTATAGGAAGACAAATAATGTCTCAGATTCTGAGCAAGCCATGTTAAAGCACAACACGTTCTCTCCAACAAAGTGTAACGAGACTCGTATGGAGTAAAATTCTTGTTTATATAATAGATAGCCCTTTCCTTCTTTCCTGTCTCATCGTGTTGACCAAGTATGCATCCTAATGCGCTATCTGAGACAAATAGGTACAACAATAAAGGACTCTCTTCTCACGGAGGAACAAATACCGATGGATTGGATAAGTAGTTCTTGATAGCATCTAAAGTAGTTTGACACTATTCAGTCCACTTTGTCGAGGCCTCTTTCTTCAACAACTTGAAAATAGGCTCACATACCACAATTGATTGACCTATGAATCGACTTATCTAGTTTAACCTCCCTAAGAAACTCATCACCTCTTTTCTCGTCTTCGGTGGAGGTAACTCTTGAATTGCTTTAATCATAGAAAGGTCGAGCTCAATACCCCTTCTGCTGACTATAAATCCCAACAACTTTCCGACTGGAACTCCAAAAGCGCATTTGTCGGGGTTTAGCTTCATGTTGTAGCAACGCATACGATCAAAGAATTTTCTTAGATGTGTTAAGTGATTCGAACTCTCGCGGGATTTAATTATGACATCATCCACATACACTACAATCTCCTTATGAATCATGTCGTTAAAAATGGTCGTCATAGCTATCATGTAGGTGGCATCACCCTATAGTGATATACACCCCAAGGTGTAATGAAAGCCATCTTTTCTACATCCATCAGAATCTGGTGACATCCTTTTTAACAGTCCACAAATGACTGCATTTCATGCCTTGCAAAGGTATCAATCAAAATATGAATATTCAAAAATGGAAAATTATCCTTCGGGCTAGCTATCGACACAAATCCTAAAATTTTTCCATCTTTTTTGGCGGCTGGAACAACATTGGCCAGCCAAGTTGGATATTGTGTCACTTCCACTAATCGGGACTCTATTTGCTTGGTAATATCTTCCTTAATCTTGAAACTTAGTTCAGGCTTGATTTTTCGAGTTTTTTGCTTCACTGGATCGAACCCCAGGTTAATCGGTATCTTATGACATACGACATCGGTACTCAACCCTTGCCAAACGGATACATCGATATATTCAGAAAGAAAATGAACTAGGCCCTCTTTCTGAGCTTCATTTAAGTGGATGATGATCATAACCTCTTTAACACATTACGGATCTCCCAAATTCACCATTTCCGTTTCCTCTAGATTTGGTTTATACTGATTCTCAAACTGCCAAAGTTCCTTGGCGACATAATTTGGTTCCTCACTTTATTCTTCATAATCTTCAACCTCGTCGTTACCTGCCTCATTTTGTTCATTTAGCTCGTGACATAACATGACATCATAATGAAAATTCAAAAATTTGAGTGGTTAAGAAAATGCAAAATGGTGGGTCTCGGGCCTCTTCTGAACTACCACCAATTTTAATGTGCATGAAGTGACGCCTTTCTACCGAAGAGTTCGGGGCATCAGGATCGGCTGGAGGTCCAGTTCTGCAGCACCCACTGGCTCAGCATCGCGAATACCACCTAGCTCGACCTCTTCCTCGACAACAACATCGATCTCCTCAAAGAGGTCACAAATTCATTCCCTAAGGTCTTCACACTCGACATACTCCCGGATTGAAAAGGATTGATACAGATGTGGGATCGGCTTAGCCAATGCTTGATCATTCTTATTCTTCATCTTCATGTCATCATCTGTGGGGATGTACCCCAAACCATATCTGGATCCCTTAACGAGGATCGAAACAGGCTCAATAATTCCTTTGGAATCTCTTCCCAATTCGAATCTTGGCTCAAAACCATTCTGTAGCACCACAATGGCTATCATCTTGTGTACGGAAGGCATGGGGGTCTTTGGGGCCAAGTCTTCGCCGGTGGCATTCACCAGCTCCACCGTGTAAAAGTCTGTACCTCGCGATATCTCATCAATGATAGGCACCTGCCTGTCAAGGTGACTCCCTCCGCCATGAATACCCAACTCTTCGGTCTTCCACACGAGTTTCATCATCTCATATAGATGAACGACCTTGCCAAAAGAAGGTTGTAACAGGTATCGATATCCAATACTTGATATTGCGCACTGAATTCTGCGGGGCCCATTTGAATGGTCAAATTCACTGCTCCCAATGTGTCTCTCTGAACCCCATCAAAGGCTCTAACATTGACATGGTTTTGCTCCAGTTTCCCAAGGTCAAACCTTAGTTCCCTCAACGTCGACAACGGGCAGATATTCAGACCAGATCCATCATCTATTAGACATGGTTGACAACCTTTTTATGGCATATCACAGTGATGTGTAATGCCTTGTTATGAGACCTTCCCTCGGTAGGCAGCTCTTCATCACTAAAGCTGATTCGGTTCCCTCGAATAACTTGGTGAATCATGGCGGCCACGTTATCGCTACTTGTGCCCGTGGGTACGTACGTATCATAAAGAGCTTTCATTAAGGCCTGCCTATGGGATTGAGAGCTCATCAGCAGGGCCCATACGTATATCTGAGCTGGAGTCTTCTCCAAATACTTGACGATGGATAATCCTTTGGTTGCATCCTTCTCCAGAATTCCTCCGCTTTTCCTTCGCTTATCGGCCTCTTAGCCTGATCCTTTTTTTGTCCTCCGAGAGAAAGCTCGTCAAAACTGTAACTCCTTCTAGAAGTAGTCATGCCTTGAGCACCAGTAGTTTCAATAACAAAGTTAGGCTTGACGAGAGTTTCTGACGGCACCAAGGCAACAGCCTTTGCAGGTGTCAAAATAACAAACTCTCTCTTCTCTTTGATGCTTAAAGAGGCGACATCCCTTTCCAAATCATCATGAATGATGGGAGTAATCATCTTCGTTTCACACTAGCCTTCATCTATCACGATCATATTGACATTGCTGCCTCCATAATCGGCAACGGGTTTGTGTTGACATTTGGTGCCGCCGATTGGAGAGAGAATACCTCTTGATCAATCAGATCCTGAATTTTGTGCTTGAGGTTGATACAATCTCAAGTATCATGCCCAACACTGTTGGAATGATAAGCACATCTCTGATCGGGTTTGTAGAACTTTGGATTGATATCCACGGATTTGGGCCCCACAATGTGGATGTATTCAGCTGAAGCCAGTCTCTCATACAATTTTGTCCATCTTTCTTCAAGCGCTGTAAAGTTCCTTGAAGGCCTCTTCTCAAATATGGGTCGGGGAGGGTCATAACGTCGTTGTTGAGGAGGAGGAACCTGTTGATAACTTCTGGAATTTTGACGGGGAGCTTGGCTTCTGGGATATGGATTTGTTTGGTAGTTTGGCGATGGATCTTGGTAATTCGGAGGAGGAATTTTGTACAGTGGAGCTTGGACTTGATAAAGAGGAGAGGGTACTCGATAGCTTGACTGTACGTTAGAGCAGTTGGGAGAAACATCCTGGTAGGGAGATGGAATTCGGTAGGGTGGAGGATGATTTGAGTAAATGGGAGATGGACTTTTGTAATTGGGGGGTGGACTTTGATATATGGGAGCTTGGATGTTTGGATAAATGGAGGTAGAATTCTGATTATTGGGATGACGAGATTGGGTATAACAAGATTGGTAGGACTTTGGGGAGGGACAAGAACGACCTTGGGAATATGATGAGCTTCTAGGGTTTTTCCTTCCCCCATATCAAATAGCATCAACTTCTTCTCTTTTCTTTCTCAACAACCTTGAAAATCCAGGTGATGCGTCTACAACGTCTATCTTTCTTGATTTTAAATCGTCTTCAATAGTCTCACCAATCTTGACTATCTCGGTAAACTTTGATCCAACGAGAAACATGATTCAATTATCATATTCTTCCTCTTACACGTTCACGAACACTTCAACGACTTCTTTCTCAGTCATGTGTGGACTCACCCTTGCCGCTTCTTTTATCTACCTATAGGCGAACTCCCTTTAGCTTTCGGTTAACTTTTGCTTCATCTTATCCAAAGAGTATCGATCGGGAACAATTTCTACGTTATAGGCAAATCGATCGATGAAATCTTTGGCCAATGCATTCTAGCTGGGCCATTGTATGGTTTCATGCTAGGTAAACCATTCGAGAGCTTCCCTACACAGGCTTCGGCTGAAAATCCTCATCAACAAAGCTTCATCCCTTACAACTCCCACGAGCGGGTCACAGTAGGATCTCAAATAAGCCATAGGGTTTCCCACTCCTCCGAAGGTGTCAAACTTTGGGATCTTGAACACTTCAGAAAGGTCCAAATTTGGGTGGATACACAAGTCCTCATAACTAAGTCCCGTGATGTCGGGGATGCATTGGATCTCCTTCATGGCCTTCTTGACCTCTTCTTTTATATCGACCTTTACATCTTCCTTTGCCATCAATTCCTTTTCTCGTTCCTTGTAATGGTCCAGCTCAGAACCATGCACATCGTGCTCGGTAGGGACGGGAACTTGGAAAGCGTCTCTCTTTGGGAGGGGTGGAGCTACAGAGGGACTTTGGGTATTTTGGGCGGTTTGGTAATTCTGTGGGTAGGCCTGAGGATTGGTGTTCTGATTTAAGTGGTGGTGGGGTGTTTGGGGATTGAAAGCATTTTCGTTTTGTGGTGGTGGAACGGTTTGATGGTGAGTGTTTTGAGGGTGGGGTGGCATTTGGGGACGGTTGTTTTGAAGAGGAGATTGAGTTTGGTAGGGTGCTGAAGCATATTGGGGATTTTGGGTAGTCAGATCTATAACCGACGGATTCTGAACAGGTGTAGATGGCTGGTTCTGAATTGGATCCATATTTGAGGAAGGGAAGTAGATTGGAGGCCTCCCATCAGCGACGTTAGCAGCAAATCCAGGTTGAGGCAAATCCTGCCTCCATTGCATTTCCACTCTCATCTCTGCAATCTAGTGCATCAGCTGCATAATCAACTCATTATGTTCAGCTACGGTGGGTTGAGCCACCAAAACATCAGTTTGACTCACTTCTTTGTTATTATCCCCCATAACAGTCTTTTCTTTATCGAAACTTTGTCTAGAGAAGGAAGCTGCGGGGCCTCTTGATCTGGTGAAATAAGGATGATCTGCCAGCTTTCGATCGACACAGATCAGTTTCAAAGTACCTGAGAAGGCAAGCAACTCAAAGTTAGATTTGTAGAGTAGATTCAGAGAATAAAATGCATAATATCACATAGGGAGCAAGTAAACACACAAGTTGCTTTGTTTGAGGATATATTTAACCCACGAGTGAGGACGGAAACACATTTTTAACAAGCAGGAGTTTGCTTGTTTTAGTTTTGACGCTGTCTCAGGAAGGCTAAATCATGTTGAGCTAAGGTCTTCTTGCAGCTGCCCTTTGACGTCTGTTGATGCAGTCTTCGTATCTTCTCGTAATAGGGAGGGGGTAATGAAAATTTTTAAAGATAGGGGCCGGGCCTAGGAAGGCTACCTACGTATCTCACAAGGAGAATTTAGGCCCAACGTAGTTTGAGTACAAGGTAAAACATTTTCATTCATTCGTTTCTTACGATTACAAGGAAATTAAAAGGCAACAATAGAGCTGTTGAAAGCTAAAATAATGATGACACGTTAGTCATTTCCTTTCTTGTTGCAGCATTAGTCTCCTCCTTTCAGATGACCTAGTACTGGAGGCTTGTAGACGATTTCCTCGTCGTCTTCTTCCTCAGTTGCTTCAGGGTGAGCATTGTCGGGACCATTATTGGATCCTTGCTCGTAGACGGGGTATTTTTTGCCCATTTTCTGAAGTTTATCAATTATGTCACTGTGGAAGGCTTTGTTCTTCTTCCTCAGTGCGACCATCCTTTCTCTCACGGAGGCGAATTCTTCCATTTCCACTGTCAGCTCCTTGTCCAGTGACATGCTTTTAGCTAACAGAGCGGCGGTCTCCGAATCTAGCCTCGCCTCTCTTTCTTGCACTTTCAACCGAAGCATGTCCAGCTTCTCTCACAAGTCCTCTGTCTCCATCTGAACATATTTTTTCCTCTTCATATGTGATGCCTGATCCTCATCCTACGTCAGAGATGCAACTTTGTAGATTGGTATGTCCATGTGATCTGTTCAATCTTTCTCTGTAGTTCTTCTTTAGTGAGTTCCATCTGGATGTTCTTACCCTTTTCGATAGTAGTGATTTGGCCTTTTGCTGAGATGGTAGAGTAATGTTTTAGGATATGTGGTATAGGGGATGTCTTTTAAGTGAGAAACTTAAGACTTGGAAATCTTTGTTTGACATTTTGTAATAGTGGCTTCTGTATATTCTTTGGAAATTTCTGGATAGGAGTGGGTTTACGATATCCTCTTTCATAGCAACATAACACATAAGCAGTTAAGCACACATATACCGCGTCCTAATCATGCACGTGACCCTTTGTGCCAAGAGTAGGCCTAGAGATCTGAAGGATGTATTACGTCATTTAAACAAATAGTTGTATCCCCAAAATAAACTTCACTAAAAATCATAGCGTTTATTACATAATTTTAAATCAAACGAGCACATTTAGGAAGGGGGATGTGATGTGAATACATATTGAAAATAATCCCACGCAGGGGAGTTAAAAGGTTGATGTCTCAACTTCTCTTTTGGCCTTCTCTACTTCTTCGGGGATGATGCATTTGCTGGTGAACACGTACGGCTCGATGAACACTGCTTTGGAAGATGTGGGTACAACTTGTAAAGTGTTCATCTGCTCGTCCAGGGTCGTGTACAAATGCATCAGACAAGCCCTTGTATTGTCTAGCTCTAGTGACATCATAGCTAAAACCCTCTAACTTTCTAACTCTCGGAATCGGTACTCTCGCTCCGTTTGTTGAAATTCCTTCTCTCTCTATTGAAATTCTTACCCTCTTCGGTCCCATTCTTGCTGAAAATGGTATGCATGGATCTGAAGCCTTGTCTGTACGTCTTCAATTTTTCGACCTGTGCATGGTATCAGATTCACTACACCATGCTGATCATTCTGCCACCATGTCTTGTATTCGTCAACATTCCCAGCTTCATATCTTTTCTAGGTCATATCTCATTTCATATCGACATGTATGTCCTATTCCTGGAGGATGATCTTAGCAAAAGGTATTTTGCCATTCCAGTCATAATCGATAACAAAAGAGCTAACATCCCCTTAGACGGGTATGATTAGTGTTCTACAAAATTGTCGCATCACACTTGTTGGGTTGTAAGGCAACAATTCTCTGATGCCAGGAAGGACTAAAAATGGAAGTTTGTCCCCTTGTGCTGCTATCCTCTCGGACTTGAAGTTTGGTAGCATCCACTGTATATCTCCTTCCCTAAGATCATAAAATACCCTCGCTCACGCATCCCCGGTGGTATGAATTGGGAATCTGCAGACACTCAGATAGAATTCATAGTTATCAAGGGGACTCGTCTGGCTCGGTTTGGCCAACTCCTGTGGCTGGGCGTCGTCCTTTTTACAGAGATGCTCAATCAACCACCATTGAAGTAGAATGTTGCAACCTTGGAAAAACATGAACCCATTTTTACACTGACTTAAAGATCGATAAATGTCGGCCAAAATGACTGGAGCAAAATTATAATACTTCTTTTATTCTTGTTTTCTGCCAATTCCCTTGAACATGTCATCCACTACCATCACAGCCCGGGTGTCGATTTCCTTTCCTTCATCTTTAGGGAACACCATAGTTCCTAAAAGGCATGTAGATAAAGCGATAGTCTGAGTTTGCCTCCAGGTGCTGTGATTGTGAAATTCAAAAATAGTCTGAAATAGCTGGTATGCCACCATCTCTAGAAAAATCTCATTAGTGGTATATCGTGGGTTTCCAACCAGTTCGTGTTTACTAGTAACAATATATTCTTCAATTCTTGACTAGTTGGTCTATCTAGAAGAATGATGTGATGATTTGAACATTTTTCCTTTTGCCACAAGTCCTGATAGAGTCCAGACAATCCTTAATTCCCTCTAGCGTGGGTGTTATTTCGACATCTCCAAATCAAAAAACCATCTTCTCATCGTCCCAGAATTGAGTAATATCCTCAATAAACGTGGGCCATACCTTAAAGTCCATTATTGAAGGTAAGTGACCCAAGTGAATCGAGATTTATCTCTTTTGACAATCTTTGAGGTTGTCCCACCATACGCGAAGAATGTCTGGCATGTTGGTGACCATGTTGAAATAAAGGAACTGACTCGTCATTTACAAAACATACAACAAGTTAATTGCCCTTCCCCACGACACCACAAACATTTAAACACGCAATACATCCTTCAGATTTTTCACACTAATATGATCGTCCTATCGAGTCGTGGGCTCTTTGGACTCAAGGTGGTCTTTATAATGGGCCTAACACTCATTGAGTGTTGGGTTGTCTTAGGCCAATGCGCTATTTTCAGGATTGGGTTTCGCTCTATCTTAGTTTAACTAAGAGTATGTTGTATTTAAAGTGATAAAGGTAACCCAAGCGGACTATTTGGGCTGGGAAAGTTAACGATCGTTGACTATCAAGTAGCCAACTACACTCGTCAGGGTGCTCCGAGATGACTTTTGGTTAATGAACGACTGCGAACTCACATAATCGTCCTTTAGTGGGAGTGAAAATAAGTGTCATTTGACAAAAGGTGTCATGCCATGAATGAAATAATTTAATAAAGCAATAAACAAACATACACATAGCCAATAATGTTAGTTTTTAAGGTTAGAATCCTCTTAAACTCCCCAGCAGAGTCGCCATTTATGTTTTATCGAAAAATATACTTTTCCAAGAATTTTTGACTTTTAGAGTCGCCACTTAAATTTGAGAAAAATTAAGAAAACTTTTGTTTTCAAATAATTCAACAGAGAAAATCGTTTGAAAACAAATTAAGGGGGTTCGGGGATTCAATTTATGTGTAACGAATATGTTAGGCACCTAAAATATTCGTCTAAAATGGTTTTCCGGCAACTAACGTCGTTGGCTAAAAAATAAATTTGTCTTGAAAAGTATTTGGAGTAGTAAAGATTCTAATTACTAACTTATTATCTAAGTGATTTATTTTCAAAATTATTGGTTTTATGTTGATATAAACATTTGAGGCGTCTACGGGGAGTTTCAAGTTTTCTTAACTTAAAACTACTAACACATAAAGCAAGAAAATAAACGAGAAATAAAAGAGAGGGGAGATATATTTGGGTCCAAATCTGGGTTCTGTTTGCCTTGACCGATTTTTGGACCCACCTGTTTTGTTTTTTTGACCAATTTGACTTTCTTTCGTACCTTTCCTAGACTAAGCAAATAATTAATACAAAATAAATGCAGAAAAACAAAAACAACAAGGGCTTAGGCCCAAAAGAACAAACTAAAAATGAATAATTTTGGATCTTCTAATACGACTCCTTCGGCTTTCTTTAATTCTTCAAACTTCTGGACCTGTTCGCCGGTGTCATGGCTTGATTCGATGAATGGAAATGTGAGTCTTTATGACTCTCTCGAAATGCAAAGTAGGAGAGTTCGTAGAGAATTCAAGTGGATTTTACATGCCACAATGCAAATGAAGAGAATTAATATAATAATCCAACTTATGAAATACAAGGAGAGAAAAGAAATTTATTAACCTCAAAATACACTATTTCAACACATCAAGAGGCATACTAACACACGATTCCACTAAGGGGAATCATACAGAAGCATAGCGAATAACGACAACATTAAATTAAGAGTAAACAAATGTATACTTACATATACTATGCCCAACTACATTAATATGTCTTCCATGTATGTCTACAGAAATATGCAAAATCATCAAATAAAATAATATAAGATGGAAAAACAAAATAATAATAACAACGATCAAAGATGGAAGTAGGGATAAAGGGTACTAGTCACATATATCATAATAATAGCCCATATACCACACTAATCAAGAGTAAACCAATCAACTAATCAGCATGAATAAATGAGTCTTAGCATTATATAATCTTTAGCACTAAACGAGCTTTGCAATTTCTCATTAAATGGTAATACCAAATGACGAAACAGGGATTTTACATTTTCGGATGCACTTCGGAGGTGAACCTCAACAAGAACAAATTAACCAATTCTCATAAGAAAAAAAAAAAAAAAAGAAGGAAAACCGTGATAATAACAGAGGAAAGGTATGAAAATAATATGTTAACTTCCAAACATGGAGAAGAACTTGAAGGACCAACCATATATATATATATATATATATATCCCCAATAGTAGGCGAAAGAAAAATGCACCAACTGAAACAGAACTCGAGAACTCAAGACATGCTCAACACAACATACAACACATAACAAATATCGTAAGCTTGATAGTTATGAGTATAGTCTAGTATTTAAAAGAGGTGGGGCTGTTATTCAGCAAATAAAACAGAGTGAGAGTGAGGTCAATACTTTCTTTTTAAGCAGAACAGGGATGAAAAAGACTCCTAGCAAACTCGGATTGAGGTTAAAGAAGAAAAGAGAAGAGAAAAAAAAATTCGAGTAAATTAACTCCATGCAAATTTACAAAGATGGTTGGAAACTACTCGGCCTTTAAGTATCAGAATATAAAAACACGAACAGGAGAATCGAACTAACGATAAACCAACAATATTCCAACCTATCATGCGACTACCCATTAAGCAGAAATGTAAGACAACAAGGGTACATTCTTTGAAAATTATATTTGCGAATTAACAAACTCTTAAAAATTGAGCATAAATAACATAATGAAACAAAAGTTTTGCACCTGTCATATTACACAGCGAGGCAACGGAAAACACGCTAGAAATGGACAAGACAAAAAAAAGAACATACTATGCATGATCGGAACTAACAGTAGCATGCTAACTTAATGAAAACCGATATAAGAACATGTATATCATATATAAGAATACCATATTAAGTCAACAATATACGATGGCCAGCAGCCACAAAGAAAAACTCTAAACAACTAAGCGTCATTTGTGAGATAAGGAAGCTAGGCGGAAAGGAATATCGTTAAGCGGGTGCAATTACCTTTCTCCGGGCAACGAGCGGGATCAAACGAGCAGAGGAATGACTTTATGATGACGAATTCGAGTCTCCCGTAGGACTTGAATGCAACCAAAGCAAAACATGATCAAGGCACACAACTTCGAACGAAGATAAAACCCCCTCTATATGTTGGACGTCTTACTGATTTGTATCTGATCCTACTTAAGTCTTGCCCTTAATAGATTTCTTTGACAATCTTTAACTCGAGAGTTTCAACCCCCTCTTTTTTTTAAAAAAAAAATTCTTCAACCAAAGATTCAATATTATTTTTTCTTTACAAAGAACCTTTCTCACCTGATGTTCTCGCTCCTGATATCTTTTCCCCCCTCAACTCTTTTTACTATGTAATTTTTTTCTTATCCAAAAGATTTCCGCCTTTCCCTCCTTAAAAAAAACTCTCTTCAAAAGTAAGATAAATAACATATTTAAAACCCAAGAATTAGGGCAAACTTGGGGAAATTTCCTTGAAAACCTAGGGCCCATCTCCCTTGGACAAATTCGAATCCTCCCTAACAGATAAGGCTGCAAGTTGTAGATAAATCCAAAACGTACAACTTTCAACTGATCGAAAGAAGAGACCATCGATTTCGAGCAAAGGACGATTGGTAAAGGGGGATTACTCCACCTGGCTTGTTCGCGTACGGAGGAGAAGGGTGAGACAGCTGCACCTGCTTCCGCGAGTGAGCTCAGTCGATTCAAGGCTCTTCGCGCGTGAAGAGGAAGAAAATCGAATACGGGTAGCTGTTGTTGGGTTCTCCGGTTTGTAAGCTATCCTCGACCTTTCCGTTGTCGAACAAGGAGACGGATTGAGGTCGGGTCAGAATGGTGGGCTAATCTTTTAGGGGTTTCTGTGGAGGATACAAGTATTGGGCCGATTCAGAATGGGCTTAGACGACTACAAGATGAAGCCTTAAGAGGAGTGGGTTGCTGAGCCATTTATTCAAGCCTACAATCAGTCTTAAATGATCTATAAATTACCCATATTGGATTCAAATTCCAAATCTAGTTAAAGTCAAAATAAAAACGAGCCAAAACAATCAATTAAGGAGCTTCTCCATTTTCAACAAGACAAAATAATTAACTTAAATAAAGGCGATGGCTCGAAATTATAACCCTAAATTAGACGAATTAAATTAGCCAAAATACTTGTCAGAAAATAAAATTGTACGTATAAGGCGATATGAAACGTGCCTAAAAAATGCAAAAAGTGACCAAATTTATTTAAAATAATTCGTTAAAGTTATTTAAATAATTCAGAAGCTTGTAATTCCTCAAAATTCTATAAAACTAATTATTTTAGATTATTTAAGACCGAAGAAGCTCAAAATTAATTAAGTAGGGGAGAGTCAAAATTGGGTGTCAACAAAGTTACTTCTATGTTCTGGTTTTAGTATTTTGTGTTTGATCATCATGAGATAAATATACTGTCTAATCTTAAAATCGAGAGACGAGGGATTAGATAGATGGTATAGAGATCTTGATCGACCCATTAGATTGAGGGGATTTGCATTGAGGAGTGCCACTCTGACGAACAACTCGCTTGGTTACAAAATAGAATAAAATTTGAATGATCACCAATTAATTTACTTTTCCCCACTCAACGATGTAGCTAGGTATCTAATTAGAGTAGGCGATGAGAGGTGCGTAACCTACTCATACAATTAACCCTATAAAACAGTAACTTGACAACTAAAAATAGTTCTACGCCAATAATATGATACATGTGATTCAATACATGCAGCAGCCCAGGAATTTTTCAACCATTGTAATTAAATTTATTATTTTATTCATGCATTCTTTTCTTTTGGCACTCTTAAGTAAATTATTAGACAAGTATACTTTAGTAAAAGTAATTTATTGAAAATTCCTTTCGGATCGATAATCTGGTTCTTTTAAGAGCCACTATATTACTTGCACTATCACGTACATATACATGTGCAATTGGGAGCGCAAAAGATCTTTTCAAAATTTGAATTTCCTCTTATTTAGTTGCTATTAAAAGGAAACTTTAAATTTTCAAGTTTTTGAAAAGTAGAACTTGCAAAATTAGTTAAATATCTTAACGTTTACTTATTTAAAATAGTTTTTGTTTCTTTGCACGTGCATTGCACGTGTATAGCTAATGATATAGTACACATTTTTATAAATAATATAAAAATTACTAAATAAAGTACTATTGCTATAAAAACCATAACAAAGAAAAACTGAAAAGGAGAAATTTGTTAAGAATGATTGAAATGTACATTAATGCCGATGATTAGATAATTGTAGTTTGTTGTTATGATTTGATTCCGTCTACAAAGAGTACACTAAAATCCTAGAACTGTCAGGAGTGGCTAGTTTGAGTTTTGGAAGTAGGGAATAGGGTCTCTAGGTTTTTGAAAAACAACTCAAGTACTTTTTCTTATTAAACACATATTCCTATTTGCTTCTTTATATAATAAAGATGGTTACATTACTACTAGCAAGGATCATTTTAGCCTAAAGATTATAGACTCAAATTATATCACATCATGTTAAAACTGATAAAAGTAATTTTTTTTGTCTTCTTTTAAAGCTTCAAAATAAATAATGTGGGCTTCTATTTGTTTGCTTCAGGAGTTTTAACTCAAATAAACTGAGGTATTTGCCGCTTACATAGTTTTTAACACAATAAAATAATTTTAATTGCTTTTTGAATTTTTAAGTAAATAACTTGTTTCTCTTGAGTTTCACACATTGATAACGTGGGGTCTTTTGGCCTTTTTGATGTTTTAACACAATAACGTGGGGCCCAAGTCTTCTTTTAAAGTTTTTAAATTAATTTGGATTTTCTATGTCTATTTTTTCCATAGGCACTAGACTAGATATAACAACTCAAATTTAGATGCAGATCTTTCTCAAAATTTGAATTTCATCTTGTTTAGTTGTTATAAAAAGGAAGCTTTAAATTTGCAAGTTCTTAAAAAAGTAGAACTTGCAAAATTAGTTGAATATCTTGATGTTTATGTATTTAAAATAGTTTTAGTTTCTTTGCACGATCATTGAAGATGTATAGCTAATAATATAATACACATTTATATAAATTATATCAATATTATTATATAAAGTACTATTAGCAAATATAAAAAATATAACAAAGAAAAATAGAAAAAGAGAAATTTGTTACGAATTAATGAAATGTACATTCATGTCGATGTTCGATAATTGTAGTTCTTGTTATGGTTTGATTCCGTGTACAAAGAATACACTAAAATCCTAGAATTGTCAGGAATGGCTAGTTTGAGTTTTGAAAGTATGGGATAGGGTTTCTAGAGTTTTTGAAAAACAACTCAAGTAAATGTTTTTTTGTTAAACAGATGTTGCTACTAGCCATGATTATTTTAGCCTAATGAACTAGACTCAAATTTTATAACGTCTTGTTAAAACTGATTAAAGAATTTTTTTTTGTGTTCATTAAAGTTTGAACATAAATGACGTGGGTTTCTATTTGTTTTTTCTTTAGGAGTTTTTACACTTATAACGTAAGGTAATTTCCTCCTTACATAGTTTTTTAAAAATAAAATGGGTTTTACTTGTTTTTTGAATTTTTAAGCAAATAACTTTGGTCTTTTGAGTTTCAAACACTAATAACTTGGGTTTTCTTTTGATGCTTTTGATGTTTAACACAAATGATGTGGGGTCCACGTCTTGTTTTGACGTTCTTAACTCAAATGATTTGACATTTTGCTTGATTTTGAAGATTTTAACACAATTAATTTGGATTCTCTTTATCTATTTTTTGCATAGGCACTAGACTAGACATATCCACTCAAATTTGGATACAAATCTTTCTTAAAAATTGATTCCCTCTTGTTTTTTTTTTCTATTAAAAGGAAACTTTTGATTTGAAAGTTCTTAAAAAGTAGAACTTGCAAAATTAGTTGAATATCTTGATATTAGGTATTTAAAATAGTTTTAGTTTCTTTGCAAGTGCATTAGACGTGTATAACTAATAATATGATACACTTTTTTTAATAAATAATATCAATTTTATTAAATAAAGTACGATTGAGCAAATATGAATTCCATAACAAAGAAAAACAGAAAAAGGAAAATTTGTTAAGAATTCTTGAAATGTACATTCATGTTGATTCTGTGTACAAAAAGTACACTAAAATTTTAGAACAATCAGGAGTGGCTAGTTTGAGTTTTTGAAGTAGGGGATATGGTTTGTAGTGTTTTTGAAAAACAAGTTCACTACTTAATTTTTGTTAAACACATATTCTTATTTACTTCTTTATATAGAGGTGGTTATATTACTACTAGCTGGGTTATTTTAGCCTTAAGAATTATAGACTCAAATTATGTAACATCTTGTTAAAACTAATGAAAGTAATTATTTTTATGTCTTCTTTTTTAGTTAAACATAAATACGTGGGCTTTCGTCTGTTTGCTTCAGGAGTTTTAACACAAATTACGTGAGGTATATGCCTGCTTACATAGTTTTTAACAAATAAAATTATATTTACTTGCTTTATGAATTTTTAAGCAAATAATGTGGGTCTCTTGAGTTTCAAACATTGATTACGTGGGGTCTCTTTGCTACTTTTGATGTTATAAAACAAATAACGTGGGCTCCAAGTCTTCTTTTGAAGTTCAGATCTCAAATGATGTGACTTTTTTGCTTGCTTTTGAAGATTTTAAAATAATTAATTCGGATTCTCTTTATATATTTTTTGCATAGGCACTAGAATAAACATAACCATTCAAATTCAGATTCAAATCTTTCTCAAAATTTGATTTTTTTCTTTTTTAGTTGCTTTCAAAAGGAAACTTTAGAATTGGAAGTTATTAAAAGTAGAACTTGCAAAATTAGTTGTATTAATTATATTTATATTTAAGCATTTAAAATAATTTTAGTTTAATTTCATGTGCATTGCACGTGTATAGCTAATAATATAATAGACTTTTTATAAATAATATCAATTTTAGTAAATATAGTATTATTGAGCAAATATATAAACATTACAATAAAAATAGAAAAAGAGAAATTTGTTAAGAATGATTGAAATATACATTCATGTCGATTGATTAGATAATTGGAGTTCTTGTTATGATGTTATTCTATGTGCAAAGAGTACACAAAAATCCTATAACTTTTAAGAAAGGCTAGTTTGAGTTTCGGGAGTAGGGGATAGAGTTGCTAGTGTTTTTGAAATAAACTCAAATACTTTTTTTTTGTTGAACACGTATTATATTTACTTCTTTATATAATAGAGGTGGTTGCATTATTACTAGCCGCGATTATTTTAGCCTACAGGATTATACACTTATATTATATAACATCATTTTAAAACGGATAAAATGATTTTTTTTTGTCATCTATTAAAATTTAAACATAAATAACGTTGGCTTTTGTTTGTTTGCTTCAGGAGTTTCAACACAAATGACGTGAGGTATTTTCTTGCTTACATAATTTTTAACACAAATAAAATGGATTTTACTTGCCTTTTTAATTATTAAGAAAATAATGTGGCTCTCTTGAGTTTTAAACGTCGATAAGGTGGGGTCTCTTTTGTTGCTTTTGATGTTTTAACACAAATAACATGGGCCCACGTCTTCTTTTGAAGTTCTTAACTCAAATGATCTGACTTTTTGCTTGTTTTTAAGGATTTTAATACTATTAGTTTGGATTCTCTTAATTTTTTTTGCATAGGCACTAGAGTTGAGATAGCCACTCAAATTCATATATAGATCTTTCTCAAAATTAGAATTTCCCCTTGTTTAGTTGCTTGAACAAGGAAACTTTAGATTTTCAAGTTATTAAAAAGTAGAACTTGCAAAATTAGTTGTATTAAATATCTTGACGTTTAAGCATTTTAAATAATTTTAGTTTCATTAAACATTCGTAGCACGTGTATAACTAATAATACAATATATATTTTGATAAATAGTATCAATATTATTAATGAAGCATCATTGAGCAAATACTATAATCATAACAAAGAAAAACAGAAAAATAGAAATTTGTTAAGAATGATTGAAATGTACATTCATGACGATTGATTAGATAATTGGAGTTCTTGTTATACTTTGATTGCATGTATATAAAGTACATAAATATCCTAAAACTGTCAGGAGTGGCTAGTTTGAGTTTTTGAAGTAGGGAATAGGGTTTCTAGTGTTTTTGAAAAACAACTCAATTACTTTTTTTTTATTAAACACGTATTACTATTTGCTTCTTTATATAATAGAGATGGTTAGATTACTACTAGCAAGGATTACTTTAGCCTAAAGAATTATAGACTCAAATTACATTAAATCATGTTAAAGTTGATAAAAGTAATTATTCTTTTGGTCTTCTTTTGAAGATTTAAAATGAATAATGTGGGCTTCTAGTTGTTTGCTTCAAGATTTTTAACACAAATAACGTGAGGTATTTGCCTGGTTACATATTTTTAACAAAAACAATATGCTTTTTACCTGCTTTTTAAATTTTAATCAAATACCGTGGGTCTCTTGAGTTTCACATATTAATAATTTGGGGTCTCTTTTGGTGCTTTTGATTTTTTAGTACAAATAACGTGGGGTTCAAGTCTTCTTTTGAAGATCTTAACTCGAATGATGTGTCTTTTCGCTTGGTTTTGAAGAAGTTAACAGAATTAATTTGGTTTATCTTTATGTATTTTTTGCTTAGGCACTAAAGTAGACATCTACACTCAACATCAGATGCAAATATTTCTAGAAATATGAATGTCCTCTTCTTTAGTAGTTATAAAAAGGAAACTTTAGATTTGCAAGTTCTTAAAAAGTAGAAATTGCAAAATTAGTTGAATATCTTGAAATTTAAGTATTTAAAATAGTTTAGTTGTTTTGCATGTGTATAGGTAATAATAAAATACACATTTTTATAAATAATATCAATTTTATTAAATAAAGTATTATTGAACAAATATAAAAATCATAGCACACAAAAACTGTAAAAGACAAATATGTTTAGAATGATTAAAATGTACATTCATGTTTATTGATTAGATAATTGTAGTTCTTATTATGATTTGATTCCCTGTACAAAGAGTACACTAAAATTCTAGAACTACCATGAGTGGATAGTTTGAGTTTTGGAAGTAGGGGATAGGGTTTCTAGTGTTATTGAAAAACAACTCAAGTACTTTTTTTTTATGAAATACATATTCCTATTTATTATTTTATATAATAATGGTGGTTCATTACTACTAGGCGCGATTATTTCAGCTTAATTAATTATAGACTCAAATTATATCATGTCATGTTAATACTAAGTAACTATTTTTTGTATTCTTTTAAAGTTTTACAAATAACGTGTGCTTTTTTTTTGTTTGCTTGAAGAGTTTTAACACAAATAACGTGAGGCATGTGCCTGCTTACATAGCTTTAGCACAAATAGAATGATTTTTACTTGTTTTTTTGAATGTTTAAGCAAATAATGTGGGTATGTTAATTTTCAAACATTGATAACGTGGGGTCTCTTTTGTTGCTTTTGATGTTTTGACACAAATAACATGGCTCCAAGTCTTCTTTTGAGGTTCTTAACTCAAATGATATGATTTTTTGCTTGTTTTTGAAGATTTTAGCACAATAATATTGGATTCTCTTCATCTATTTTTGCATAGGTAGTAGAGTAGACATAGCCGTTCAAATTCATATGCAGATCTTTCTCGAAATTTGAATCTCCTCTATTTTTGTTAATTTAAAAAGGAAACCTAAGATTTGCAAGTTAGTAAAAAGTAGAACTTTCAAAATTAGTTGTATTGAATATCTTGACATTTAAGTGTTTAAAATAGTTTTAGTTTCTTTGCACGTGCATTACACGTGTATAACTAATAATATAATACAGATTTTCGTAAATAATATTAATATTATCAAATAATGTTCTATGGAGCAATTATAAAAACCATAACAAGGAAAAATCGATAGAGAAATTTGTTAAGAATGATTTCATTCATGTCGATTGATTAGATAATTGGAGTTCTTTTTATGGTTTGATTCCGTGGAGATTGATTATACAAAAATCCTAAAACTATCAAGAGTGGCTAGTTTGAGTTTTGGGTGTAGGGAATGTAGTTCCTAATGTTTTCGAAAAACAACTCAAGTACTTTTTTTTGTTAAACAAATATTCATATTTACTTCTTCATATAATAGAGGTGGTTGCGTTACTACTAGTTGGATTATTTTAACCTAAATAATAATAGACTCGAATTATATTTCGACATGTTAAAACAGATAAAAGTAATTTTTTTCTTCTTTTAAAGTTAAAACATAAAAAACGCGGGCTTCTGTTTGTTTGCTTCAGAAGTTCTAAAACATATAGTGTGAGGTATTTGCCGACATACATAGTTTTTAACACAAATAAAATAGTGTTTATTTGCTTTTATATTTTTTTTAAAAATAACGTTTGTTTCTTGAGTTTCAAACATTGATAAAGTGGGGTCTCTTTACGGCTTTTGTTTTTTAGCACAGATAATATGGGGTCCAAGTCTTCTTTGGAAGTTATTAACTCAAATAAGGTGATTTTTTTTCTTGGTTATGAAAATTTTAACACAATTAATTTGGATTCTCTTTGTTATTTTTTGCATTGGCACTAGAGTATACATAGCTACTCAATACAGATGCAGATCATTCTCAAAATCTGAATTTCCTCTTGTTTAGGTAATATAAAAGGAAAACTTTAATTTGCAAGTTCTTAAAAAGTAGATCTTGCAAAATAAGTTGTGTTGAATATCCTGTCGTTTAAGAATTTTAAAATAGTTGATTTTCTTTACACGTGTATAGATAATAATATGATACAAATTTAGATAAATAATATGAATATTACTAAATAAAATGCTATTAAGCAAATATAAAAACTATAACAAAGAAAAACAAAAAAAAGAGAAATTTATTAAGAATGATTTAAAGGTAAATTTATGCCAATTGATTAGATAGTTTGAGTTCTTTTATGGTTTGATTCTATGTACAAAGAGAACACAAAAATCCTAGAACTATCAAGAGTGGCTAGATTTAGTTTTGGGAGTAGGGAATAGGCTTCCTCATGTTTTCGAAAAACAACTCAATTGCTTTTTATTTTTTTTGATTAAACACACATCCCTATTTGCTTCTTTATATAATAAAGGTTGTTGCATTACTACTAGCATAAGATTATTTTAACCTAATGAATTGTCGACTAAAGTTATATTAGGATAAGTTAAACCTAATAAAATTAATAATTTTTTTCTTCTTTAAAAGTTTTTACATAAATAACTTGGTCTTTTGTTTGTTTGCTTCAAGAGTTTTAACAAAAATTGTAACAACCGTAAAAGTGGATAAGATAAGAAATACATAATGTGTCAAGAATTCCTAAGATTAGACCTGAGAGTTATTTAAGCTTGGAAAGGTTGGGTCCAAACATGTAGGGCACTCGAATACGAAAATTTACTCAAAGGAGTCTTTACCGGACTTAAAAAGAGTAAATCTTAGGTTTGAAGGGTCTAGGGATAAAATTGTCTTTTTCCTGGACAAGTTTAGTATCTTGATTACCCTAAATATATAATTAATTATTTAATTAATAAGGTGTAGCGGCAATTTGGGGAGAGAGGGCCGAAATTGGGCTCTTGAAGTGAAGTCTTGCTCTACTTGGGTTCGAACCTAGGTGGAAGCAATGAATTAAAGTAATTTTAATATAAGCTATTGAATTTATGTAATTAATTAATAATTATTATTCATTAGCTGATTTAAAATAAAATAATAATCAATTTTTTAAATGATCAAAACCTTATTGACTTAGTCCTACAACTAGACTCCTAAGCCTCCCACAACTCTCACTCTCTCACGTTTATCTCTCCACTATCACACTCAATCTCTCTTCTTTTTTCTCACGTATTGTCTCTGCCAAAATAAGAGTCAAGAGAAGAAAACCAAATAAAGTTCTTCACACTTGAAGAACTTACAAGAAATCACAAGAAAACAAACGTTAATCGCACACTAGGTTAAGAGAGGTTGTCATTCTAGTGGAGTTGAATTTGAGGAGGCTTAGACGTGATCTTGGGTGGAGTTTTTGGGAAGGAATTCGAGTGTTTCACGTCAAAAAGTTATGGGTTTTCTCTCTGGAAATAGCAAGCATGTTCAATGATTTCAACCGAAAATGATGTGTGCAATGTGTAAAATGTTTGTTGTTGTTCTCCATTTTGAAGTCTTAAAATGACTTGTTTGATGATTGGAATTATTGTGCATAAGGTGTGTATATTGTGATGTTTAAATGAAGTGTAAGGTGTCAGATCTTAAGTGGAAAAATTTAAGCTAAAATAACAATGAATCTACACCTAAAAACGCGTTAAAGAAATTATGAAAATACCACAAAATGAATGTATGGATGTTGTTAAATAAAGGCTAGAAAATTTAATAAACTTTCCAGCACATGGTGAAGGAGTTTTCGTCAAGAGTACTTGAAGTTTGAGAAGTTTAAAAATAAATTTAAAACATATGAAGATCAGTGGGGATTGCACCCAAGACCTCACTGCATGAAAGCTGAAAAAAAGAGAGGTGTGAGATTCGAACCTACAACCTCTCGGCCAAACAAGAGAGTAAAACGGAAATTTTAAATTAATAAAAATAGTTGGGAGGAGTGGGATTCGAACACACCACCTCTTGGCTGAAGGAGGAGACAAGGTGAGAAATTAAAATATATAACAACAACAACAACAACAACAACAATAACAACAACAATAATAATAATAATAATAATAATAATAATCATAATAATAATAATAATAATATTAATAATAATAATAATATTTATAGTAATAATAATAATAATAATAATAATAATAATAATGAGAGGAGTGATATTTGAACCCACCTACTCTCTGCCAACATGGGAAAAACTTAGGAAAAAGAGAAATAAATGAATGTTGCTATGGGGGTTCGATCCTAGATCCCCTAATTCTTAAAACGCCTAAGGTGAATAGAGGGGAGGGAAAAAGAAAGGAAAAATAATGTTAGTGAGGGGATTGGAAATCGGGTTCCCCAAGCCGAAATGTAAATCAAAAATTAGGTGAAAGAAAATTAACTAAGTGTTGTCCAAGGTATTCGAAGTCGGGTTCCCTTGTTCTATTCCGTATTGAAATATAAGTCATACGTAAAAAAAATACTTAATGAATACTGCCTCTGAAGATCAAATCAATATCTTGGCATATCTACAGGATGCATCAGTCTTGTACCACATAATCTTGGGTAAACATGAATCACTTAGACAAACTATGAATGAAGACTCATGGCTTGTATGTGTTTACTCATAAGTCTACCATAAGTTTCAAAGTAAGTGAACCTAAGATGTATGTGTTGAAATGATTTCAAATCTAGAAGGGTTTAAGTAAGAGTAAAAAACATATTAAATGGCCAAGTGTATTAACATATGATGAAATGAACATTCATGTAGAGGGGTGAGTAATTATGAAGAGCAAATGTGATAAAGTTAATGAATGTGATGACAACATGATAAGGGCTAATATCAAAGATGAGAGCAATATAAAATGAGCCTAAGTAAATGTTACCAAAACGTACTCACCTATGAGAGTGTAAAGTTAATGAAGAGACTAGTCTCTATGAACACTTTAATGAAAGTATTGAAGTTAATGCATACTTAATACTAATGATGAGATGAGAAATCATATAATAAGTTATGATGTCCTCATGCTAGAAGCCAACTTCCATGATGTATGAGTTGAATGTAATGGAACTTTATACTTAACACCAACAGACTAGTTATGAGTGGTGATGCCTTCTTTCGGGTTGGGCGGAGGTTCACATACTTCTCATGAGATGAGACTGTCCAGTATGCTGGGTATGGGTCTCCTTATATCTCATATTCTTCGAACATATACTGCCAATATAAGGATCTGGCGGGGTTTAATTCCCATATATGCTAGTATGTTGTTGGTCACTTTAGCCGGTGATTCCACCTCTTTTGGTGTGGGGTTTCATGAAACTGGATTTCATGATGCTCACATGATCTATGTTGGTTAAAGTTAAAGTTCCAAAAGAATGAATTAGCCCAGCCTCAAATGATACACATATTGAAATCAACAATACCAAAGGTGTAAGGATAGGATAATCAAGAGAGGAGGTAGACTTAAGTAATGGCGCTAGGTTATTCTTGGTCGTTGCACAAAAAACCCGATGAGAGTTTTAAAATACATCCTAGGTATGACTGGCTATTGCACTAGTATAAGAAAGAATGAAAAATGATGTGCGTATGAACGAATGAAGAAGACTTTGTGTTTGCTAAAGAAGGCTCTCTAGTTGAGGTATCATATGTTGAGCCCTCATTTTGGGAAGTCCTAACGTCAAGTCCATGATCCCAAGGTCTCATGGCATATGAAAGAATGATATGAACAACATCATACGATATGTGAAATATGTTATCTGCTGTTTGCAAAATGATAAGTTTGATGATGCATATTACACTCATGGCATGACTTTCCAAATCCAAATTTTGTAGGTCCATTGAATTTCCTAATCCAAATTTGGCAAGTCCACTGACTTCACCTTCAATAAATCATGTTTTTAAGAAAGGAGCTATTCTTTTTCATGCATGTCCTTGGTGCGTGCTTGAATATACCTAGACTTAGTACAAGTGTGTATTAGTTCCATACAATTATCTATTTTTAGGTGCAGGCACAGGTGGACGTTAGATCGTATGGTACAACGTTACGGCTATCCAGACGTGGAGCTTTCATCCGTACTTGGTAGGTCCTCATGCTTTTGAGGTCGTCTATTGTTATTATATATCTTAGATGTAGGCCTTAGCTAGTGGAGGATGTTTTACTAGTGTTTCATTTCCCACTTTGTTTCAAATTTTGTATTTGTGCCATTTTTGCAAGTACACATTTAATGCAGCTATGAACTATTTCTTTCATTTGATGATCTTAATGTTAGATGGTTGATTGTGAACATTTATGAGTTTAAGTAGAATGTCTTATACGAATGTTAAATAACAAAAAGTTCAAATTTTCTGCAAAAATTAACCGAGATGAAGTAAAGATGACGTATGTAGGCTTGTCTGTGACCCCTGAGAGGTCAACGATGCTGGTCTCGTCTGGGGTATAGATTCCGATTGTGACAAATTTTGTATCAGAGAACTAGGTTAAATTCCTAGAATAATATGTTCACATCAACAACATTGAGTAGTTTCTAAGTCATGGTAGTGAAGTGCACCACTATCCTTGATTAAAGACTGCATGATACGTAGGAAAATTTCCCTTCTTCTGATCTTATCTTTTCTTTCCTAGTGTCTAATTTTCTTGGTGTTCGGAGTGTGTCTAACACCAATTCTTGTTGTTTACAGAGAATGAACGCTAGTAGATCTTTGGTCAGAGGAGAGGAGTAGCAGCTGTTGGGGACAATCAAGTTCCACCCCAGGCTCCATTTGAAGGAGTATTCATGCTAGTTAACCCTGCTGGGTTGACTGATGCTGAGGTGAGGGCATCTATGGATCAGATAGTGTAGGCCATCGCTATGCAAGCCCATGACACGAGTGCCTAGGTCAATCGACAGAATGTTCAGAGGGATAATCCACCGGTTCGTAGCATGGTTGATAGGCTGAGGGACTTCATGAGGATGAATACTCTTATTTTTACAAGGTCCAAGACTTCAGACAATCCCAGGAATTAATGGATGAGGTACACAAGATTTTGGTGGCCAAGGGGACCATAGATACTGAAAAGGCTGATCTAGCTTCCTATCAGCTCAAGGATGTTGCACATACTTGGTGCAAGACGTGGCAGGATAGCCGCACTTTAGGAGGAGTTCCGGTCACGTGAGAGCTGTTTAAGACAACTTTCTTAGAGAGATTTTTCCCTAGGGAGATGAGAGAGGCCATGGTTGAGGAGTTTATCAACTTAAACACGAATCGATGATAGTGAGGGAGTATTCCGTGAAGTTTGCAAAATTATCCAGGTAAGCCACTTCTCTTGTGTCTAACAGCAGAGACGAGATGAGTAGATTCTTCACAGAAATTGATGAGGATCTCGAGGAGGAGTGTAGGACAGATATGATTCATGAAAACATGGACCTTTCCAGTCTTATGGTCCATGTCCATCAGGTGGTGGAAATCTGGAAGAGGAAGCACACTAGGTAAGGGAATATGTGAAGGCAAGCTGAGGAGAACTTTTCAAAGAAGAGTAGTACTGGAATCAGGGATAAGCCCAAGTTTAAGAAGGGACTCTCCCACCAAGGGGAGTCAAATTCATCCAAGGGTCGCTATGATAGGGATTTCGGGTCAAGAGTTAAAAGAAACAATGAAGTAGATACACCTCAAGAGAGACCACCTAGCAGGAAGTGTGGCAAAATACATGGAGGAGAGTGTATGATGAGAACTAACACTTGTTACAGTTGTGGAAAACAAGGTCACATGGTGGAGGATTGTCCAAACAGGAGAAGTCAAGAACAAGGGCAGAAGAGAACTCAACCTAATGATCCAAGTGAAGAGGCTCAAAGGAGGCAACGATTCTTCGCACTCAAGTCTAGGGGTGCAGGGAAGTCACCTCTGGTGAAGTCTTGGCTGAGTAGCCTTAATTAGTCCTTCATGTATTTGATTGTGTATGGTGTTTATGCACTAGTATGGGGTAAATAAGTTTGAGTCATCATGTTGGTTGCTAATTTGTATGACTTACATGTTTACTCATGTTGTATGATTTGATGAGACTAGTTTAGGAAAGAGTTCCTTAATCTATTAATATGTGAATCAGATATTCACCAATGGGTAGTATTGAATTACCTATGTAGTCATACTTTCTATAGACGACTTACTTATTGTTAAGAAAGAGGAGAGTCATTCGGGAACGAATGTTCCTAAGTGGGGGATAATGTAACAACCCTAGAAATGGATAAGATAAGAAATGCTTAATGTGTCAAGAATGCCTATGATTAGACCAGGGTTCCCACGGATTGATGCACGTAGAACCAGACCTCAGAACCCTTTCTACAGACAAGTCAACTAACTTAGAAAGTTATTTGAGCTTGGAAAGTTTGGTTCCAACCATGTAGGGATCTCGAATATGAAGATTTACTTGAAGGAGTCTTTACTAGAATTAAAAATAGTAAATTGTAGGTTTGAAGGGTATAGGGGTAAAATGGTCTTTTTCTGGATAAGGTTAGTATCGTAATTACCCTAAATATGTAATTAATTATTTAATTAATAAATTAGAGGGGCAATTTGGGGAGGGAGGGCCAAAATTGGGCTCTTGAAGTGAAGTCTTGCTCCACCCGGGTTCGAACCTAGGTGGAAGCAATGAATTAAAGTGATTTTTATTTAAGATATTGAATTAGTGTAATTAATTAATAATTATTATTCATTAGATGATTTAAAATAAAACAATAATCAGATTTTTTTAAAATAAACAAAACCTTATTGACTAAGTCCTAAAACTAGACTCCTAAGCCTCATACAACTCCTACTCTGTCACGTTTATCCGTCCACTCTCTCTCTCAACCTCTCTTCTTATTTTTCACGTATTCTCTCTGCCAAAACAAGAGTCAAGAGCATAAAAAAAATCAAGTTCTTAACACTTGAAGAACACATGAAATCACAAGAAAACAAACGTTATCGCACACTAGGCTAAGGGAGGTTGCCATTCGAGTGGATTTGACCTTGAGAAGTCTTAGACGTGATATTGGGTGGAGTTTTGGGGAATCAAGTCGAGGGTTTAACGTCAAAAATGTATGGTTTTTATATCTTGGAATCCTTTGTCCAAGAGAAATTTCTTTCTACAAAATTCAACGTATGAAACTAGGGATGTCCCCTTTATTGTCGAATTCCTTGTCCCTAGTCTCCTTCCGATTTCAATCTAAATTAGGTTTGAAATCATGTTGGTGGTAAGGTTGCTTGTAGCTAAGTGTGAAATATGATGTTGTTTGTGATTTTGTGTTTAGAAATAGCAAGCATGTTCAATGATGTCAACCGAAAATGATGTGGTGCAATGTGTAAAATGTTTGTTGTTGTTCTCCCTTTCGAATTCTCAAAATGGCTTGTTTGATGATTGGAATTAATGTGCATAATGTGTGTAAATTGTGATATTTAAATGAAGTGTAAGGTGGCTGATCTTAAGTTGAAAAATCTAATCTAAAACTACAATGAATCTACATCTAAAAACGTGTTAAACAAATTATGAAAATACACAAAACGAAGGTATGAATGTTGTTAAATAAAGGCTTGAAAATTTAATAAAATTTCCAGCACTTGGTGATGGAGTTTTCGGCCAGAATACTTGAAGTTTGAGAAGTTTTAAAATAAATTTAAAACATCTGAGTTTAGTGGGGATTGAACCCCAAGACCTCACTACATGAAAGCTGAAAAAAATGAGAGGTGTGGGATTCAAACCCACAACCTCTCGGCCAAACAAGAGCGTAAAAGGCAAATTCTAAATTAATAAAAATAATTGGAGGAGTGGGATTCAAACCCACCACCTCTTGGCTGAAGGAGGAGACAAGGAGATAAATTAATAATAATAATAATAATAATAATAATAATAATAATAATAATAATAATAATAATAATAATAATAATAATAATAATAATAATGAGATAAGTGTGGTTTGAACCCACCTCCTCTCGGCCAACATGCGAAAAACATAGGAAAAAGGAAATAAATGAATGTTGCTATGGAGGTTCGATCCCGGATCCCCTAATGCTTAAAATGCCCAACGTGAAGTGAGGGGAGGGAAAAATATAGAAAAAATAATGTTAGTGAGGGGATTCAAAATCGGGTTCCCCAAGCCAAAATGTAAATCCAAAATTAGGTGAAAGAAAATTAACAAAGTGTTGTCCAAGGGATTCGAAGTCAGGTTCCCTTGCCCATTTCTGTATTGACATATAAGTCATACGTAAGTAAATACTTAATAAATGCTACCTCTAAGGATCAAAATCAATATCTTGGCATAACTACCAGATTCATAAGTCTTGTACCACATAATCTTGGTTAAACATGAATCACTTAGGCAAACTATGAATGAAGCCTCATGGCTTGTATGTGTTTACTCATAAATCTAGCATAAGTTTAAAAGTAAGTGAACCTAAGATGTATGTGATGAAATGATGTAAAACCTATAAGGGGTTAAGTAAGAGTGTGAAACACACTAAATGTCATATGAAGTGAACATTCATGTAAAGGGGTAAGTAATTATGAAGAACAAATGTGCTAAAGTTAATGAATGTGGTGACAACATGATAAGAGGCTAGTGTGAAATATGAGAGCAATCTCAAATGAGCCTAAGTAAATGTTACCAAAACGTACTCACCTATGACATTGTAAAGTTAATGAAGACACCAGTTTCTATGAACACTCTAGTGGAAGTATTGAAGTTAATGCGTACTTAATACTAATGATGAAATGAGAAAGCATCTAATGAGCTATGATGTCCTCATGCTAGAAGCCAACTTCCATGATGTATGAGTTGAATGTAATGAAACTTTATACTGAACACCGAAATGCTAGCTATGAGCAGTGATGCCTTATTTCGGGAAGGGCGGAGGTTCATGTGAATATGATGAGATGAGACTGTCCTGCATGTCGGGTATGAGTCTCCTTATAGCTACTAGTCTTCGAACCTATACTATCATTATAGGGACCTGGCGGGGTTCAGTTCCCATGTACGCTAGCATGTTTTGGGTCACTTTGGCTGATGATTCCACCTCTTTCGGTGTGGGGTTTCATGACACTGATTCCATGATGCTCATATGATCCATGTCGATTAAAGTTAAATTTTCCAAAGAATGAATAAGGCCAGCCTCAAATGATGCACATAAGGAAATGAACGATACCAAAGGTGTATGGATAGGATAATCAAGAGGTGAGATAGAATTAAGTAATGACGCTAGGTTTTTCTTAGTCATTGCACAACAAACCCGATGAGAATTTTAAACTACATCCTAGGTATAACTGGTGAATGCACTAGTATATGGAAGAATGAAAATGAAGTACATATGAACGAATTAAGAAGACTCTGTGTTTTATAAAGAAGGCACCCTAATTTAGGTCCCATATGTTGAGCCCTCATTTTGGGAAGTCTTAAAGTCAAGTCCATGATTCCAACGTCTCATGGCATATGAAAGGATGACATGAACTACGTGATATGATATGTGAAATATGTTATGTGTTGTTTGCAAAATGATATGTTTGATGATGCATGTTACACTCATGGCATGACTTTCCAAATCATAATTTGGCAAGTCCATTGACTTTCTTAATCCAAATTTGGCAAGTCCATTGACTTGGCTTTCCATAAATCATGTTGTTAGGAAAGAGTTGTTCTTTCTCACGCATGTCCTTCTTGTGTTATTACATAGACCCACACTTAGTACAAATGTGTACTAATTTCATATAATTATCTATTTTTAGGTGCAAGAACAGGTGGACGTTAGATCGTATGTTACAACGTTATAGCTATCCGAACGTGGAGCTTTCATCTGGACTTGGTAGGCCCTCATGCTTTCGAGGCTGTCTACTGTTATTATCTATCTTAGATGTAGGCCTTATCCAGTGGAGCAGGTTCCACTAGTGTTTTATTTCCCACTTAATTTCAGATTTTGTATTGGTGCCGTTTTGGAAAGTATACATTTAATGCAGCTATGAACTATTTCTTTCATTTGATGATCTAAATGTTTGATGGTTTATTGTGAACATTTATGAGTTTAATTAGAATGTCTTATACGAATGTTAAATAACAAAAAGTTCAAATTTTCCGCAAAAATTAACCTAGATGAAGTTAAGATGACGTATGTAGGCTTGTCTGCGACCTCTGAGAGGTCAACGACACCGATCTCGTCTGGGGGTCTAGATTTCGATCGTGAGAAAAATAATGTGAGGTATTTTATCGGCTTACACAGTTTTAACACAAATAAAATGGTTTTTACTTTCTTTTTGAGTTTTTTTTAATAAATAACGTGGGTCTCTTGAATTTTAAACATTGATAATGTGGGGTCTCTTTGGCTTCTTTTGTTGTTTTAACACACATAACGTGTTGTCAAAGTCTTCTTCTGAAGTTCTTAACTCAAATTATGTGACTTTTTGCATGCTTTTGAATATTTAAACACAATTAATTTGGATTCTCTTTGTCTAGTTTTGTCATAGGCACTAGAATAGACATAGCCACTAGAATTCACACGCAGATCTTTCTCAAAATTTGAATTTCATCTTGTTTAGTTTCTATAAAAAGGAAACTTTATATCTGCAAGTTCTTAAAAAGTAGAACTTGCGAAATTAGGTTTATTGAATATCTTGACGTTTAAGTATTTAAAATATTTTTAGTTTCTTTGCAAGTGCATTGTACGTGAATAGCTAATAATATAATAGACATTTTTATAAATAATTTCAATACTAGGTAATTTACTCGTGCTTATAGCGGGTGTAAATAATCTTTCATAGCTTTTTAATAACCTTTTTAATAATCGGCTGTTACAAGAAAAAGAGAGAGTAAATTTTAGTAGGTTTTAAAAATATTTCAGCAGAAATTACATGATTTGACATTATCACATATTTAAAGAATTTTAAATATATAATGAATGATTAAAAATATCTTGATAATTTTATCTTTTACAGAATCTATCATAACATATGTTTGATAATTTTATTGTTTTGTTAAAACTGAATGAAGTGATTAAACATAATCTTTTCTATATTTTTTTACATAAAATATAGAATTGATAATCATATGGTTAGAATAATTTCTTGTTAAAATCAAATTATATAAAGTTTTCGCTAATCAATATTAGTTAAAAATAAGTTAAGACCGTTAGAAATGTACAACCCCAACAACATAAATAATTTTTTTAGAGACAATCTACTTGTCT
This sequence comes from Solanum lycopersicum, assembly GCF_036512215.1. Classification (NCBI taxonomy): domain Eukaryota; kingdom Viridiplantae; phylum Streptophyta; class Magnoliopsida; order Solanales; family Solanaceae; genus Solanum; species Solanum lycopersicum. Next base: position 40,032,560 of record NC_090810.1, read on the forward strand.
GAGGTCAAACGTTCACCACTTTTTGTTATTGTCACTTTTTTACTCCATCAAAATGTATAGAATGACAAAAGTAAATTTGAAACAATAGAGAAATAATATTGTTGACCCTTTTCAAAATTCACTCTTCATCAAATTGCTACTCTGAAGAACCTTCAGGATGCTTCATCAATAAAACTTTACGACTTTTCAGAAAAATGTATGTGTGGTTGTTGCAATATGAAAGTACAATTAGATCGTAATTTTGGATTCTAGATACATGTTAAAGAAATTCGAACATTACAAAATTAACAGTGAGTCTAACATAGATAACTCAAATGCTCAGCAATTATTTGGCACATAAATGACAACAAATCTATGTTAATGGACATATCTTTTATAGCTTAAGATAATACTTTTATTTAGAGCATGTTTTGTTTCATATTCTTCAAACTAAGCTTGCAAAAAATAGTCATAACTCACACCAAAAATATTTAGTAGAGCTAATTGAGAAGGAAAAAAAGAAAAACATTAAAAGGACGAAAATTTTTTCATAGTGATATCATATACATACCAAGCGAAAATAATCAATACATTTTATGGAGAAAAGGAAACAGCAAAAAAAAACAGACATTAAAGGGAGTAAACTATGAGATATTCAATGATGATAACAAATATTTCTATATCTCAGAAAATTGACTAACACTTCAATCAACTTTCAATCTTTAAATTACTCATAATATCTGGTGATAACATTTAGTAAATATAAATAACAACATAAAATCAAAAAAATATGGGAATGCAAAGTTATTAACTCTCACACAATTTTTAAAGAACAGAAAATCTTTTCCTTGTATATTAAGAAATGACGTTGTCGATGAACAAATTAGAGATTTGTAAGAGCTTTTTTATTGTCCTTTCAACAATTCCAGTAGAGAAAACTTGCTTGAATACTCAATTAACATTTGTTATTTATTATGTACTAACAAATACTCATACCTATAATATTGCATAAGCATAAACTACAAATTTAAAGCATGTACGAAAAATAACAATTAATAATATCAGTATAAATTAAAGATTATAGAAACATACTAGAGTATTTGTAACAATAGAATGAAATATAATGGACAAAATTGAGCCCATTATATGAACAATGTCCCCTTAAGGAAATTATCCCTACAGTACACAAAATTTGAAGGAATAGATCCTCTGGGGAAAGAACCATTCTATTCACCAGTGTATTGATAAAAAAAATGAAGTCAGTGCGTTATTCAACATGAGCAAATTACACAATTAATTAATTGTCCAAAAAGAAGTAGTAGTTCAAAATTTTGTTGTATAAAAATGAGAGGAAATTCCTGAATTTATAGACAACAAAAGACAGTGTGAACAAATGCTTATTTTGTCTTATATAAAAGGTCACAACCTTTCATAAAAGTCACAACTTTTTTATAAAAGTCGCAACTTTTCATAGAAGACACAATTCTTCATAAAATACACAACTTTTCATAAAAGTCGCAAATCTTCATAAAAGTCACAACTTTTCATGAAAGAGGAATGCTAGTTTAAGAAATAAAATAAATTAAAAGAGAATCCTGGTTTATGGTAGCGCCATGGTGGCGGACCTAGGATTCTCTTTTATATAAATATATAAGTATTAAGTAAAGTACTATTGATCAAATATATTTATATCCATAAAGAAATAAAATATAGATTTTAGTGAATGCTCAATGTGAATTTTCGAATGATTACTTGATTGTTGAGGACAAAATGATTGAATTTCATCTAAACCTAGGAGGATGCATAGTTTAAACTAACATTCCTAATAAATAAAGTTCTTATTCTAGTTTGATTTAGTTTATAGAGAGAACCCAAAAATTTACGGACTCTTAAACATGGTTAGCTTAGGATTTTAAGGAGTGATTTGAAACATAACCCAAAGTATTTCTTATGTTAAACAATTACTCCTATTTACTTATTTGTATAATATAGTAAATCGTGACAAACAGAGGTGGCTACATTACTGCTATCACGAAATTGTTTTGGCTTGAAGAATTAAAAAGTAACATTACATGACAACTTTTGGAGCCAAGCAAAAGTATTTCTTTCTTTGTTTTCTTTTGAAATTTGTAATTGGAATATCTGGGGTTGCTTTATCTGCTTTTTGAGATTTTAGCATAAATAACGTGGATATTCTATTTACTTTCAAAGTATTTAATCTAAATAACATGTCTTTTAACTTACTTTCGAAATTTAAACAAAAAATAGATTTTCTATGTCCGTTTCTAAAGTTTTGAATACTAATAATTTGGGGTATCTTTTTGTGCTTTTGAATTTTCTATTACAAATAATGTGGGGTCTTTGTTTGGATATGAAGTTTTAGCACAAAAACATGACTTTATACGTGCTTTCTTTCATAGTTTTTAACACAAGTAATACTGATTTTGTTTATCTGCTTTTGGAGTATCTAAAATTGTTAATGTGGGGTCTCTCTTTCTACTTCTGGAGTTCTTAACAAAAAAAGCAGGATCTATATTCAATTCGAGAAAAAAATTGATCTTTGTTTAGCTTTCGGTTTAAAGTTTTAATTTTCTTCTGTTTAGTTTCTTTAAAATGAAAACATTAAAATTTGCAAGTTTTCTAAAAATAGAATTTGCAATGTATTGAATATAATGATGTTTAAGTATTTAATATAATACTATTTTTTCGCATTGAACGGGTATGACTAATAATGTAATAAAAAATATTATTGAATAAAATACTTTTGAGTAACTAATTTTAAATATATGAAGAAATAAAATATAAGTTTTAGTGAATGATCGTTGTTGTATTTTCGCATTGTTACTTGTCCATCAAGGTCAAGATGATTGAATTTTATCCTAACCTACAAGGATGAATGTGTTACACTCATACCATTTCTAAAATGAAATTCTTTTTCAAATTTGATTTAGTTTACTGAAAGTAGAGAAAATTTTTTTGAACTGTCAAAATGGATACGTTGGGGTTTTGGGAATGGGTTGGGAGAGGGGTTCTAGTATTAAAAAAAAAATTCAATTCTTTAACTAAAAAAAATACTCCTACTTACTTCTTCATATAATATTCTGCATCATTACAAATAGAAACGACCACATTAATACTAGCATGAGATTATTCTTGTCACGCCCCGAGCCTGTAGGCTGGACACGACTGGCACTCGAGAGCCATTGTTGGCATCAAGACAACCCTTGATCTGACTTATTTACTTAGTGGAAGACTTAACTTCAAAAAGGTAATCTCAAAACATGATGTTAAACAGATACAAAACATAGCCAAGAGGACAACTAAAGTCTTTAAACAACATATGAATGATAATGTAAAGACAATTGAACTACTAAATGTGTATGAAACCTCTAAAATAAAGCAGGATGCCGAGACAAGACCCCCAATCGTCCTAACAATAAAAATACTGAAAGAAAATAAAAAGGGGTCCTTCGTAACTTTGGGAGTTCAACTAGATCAATGGGATGCTGGGTGATGATCCTAAAATGCTAAGCAGTTACGAACAAGACCGTCGTGATTGACAACCACACTAAAACTCGGTGGGAGAACCACTACTAGCAACCAACTAAAGCAAGAAATCTAAAAACTAAGGGATTAAAGTTACTGAAGCAAATTAAATACTAAAGACAAGGTTCCATTACCAAATAAAGATATATAACTAACTAACAATGTGGAAGATAAACCTAGAATATGAATGTTTATTTACCATAACTAGAAACTATAACAAGTCTAACAACAATTTTCTAGTGAACTATCTAACTTACTAAATCAAGATCTATGTCTAAAAATGGTGGACGTAGGCCAAAGAGAATCCTATGGAAGCCAAACATTGTGGCTCACCGTTGAACTCGAAGGAATCACCGATCTCGTAAGAGAGGTCTGTCAACAGTCGCGTGAAGATGCCTTGTACTCATAAAAATAAGAGCAAGTGTAGAATCAGTACACAACCACCGTGTAATGGTAGGATCACCCAGTTATTCCACTAGTGTAACATGAACAAGAAAATACAACATTGTAATACATGCTTAAATATCAAAATATTCAACACTATCATAAGAATCAACATCCAATTCACATGCTTTATCACATAGTTCGTCCTTTCATGGAACTCAAAGTCAAACTATCAGCATGCCAGAATGTTGAAAGATGATCCAATTTTTATGTCGATAGATTGAAATTGATCCCAATTAGCATGCTTTAACGTGGCAATCTGATCCAAGTTAGAATGTCGGAACTTGGCAATCCATCCCAACAACACATCACAATAACACATCAAAATCACACATTCAAGTCAGGATTTCATGGTATTGATATTCGTATGTCAAATTTCAACATCTATGATCAATATTACAACATGCATACACATACAAGTATCACAATGAAAGAAAGCAATGGTATATCGCAAAATCAAAGAATCACAACCATCACCTACCTTGAAACAAGATTGAAACCCTACACCACTTGATTCTTCCCTTTCCTATTTTTCCCGCATGTTCTTGGTCTACAAACAACCATTTGTATACATAAATCAATAAAGAACACTAAATTCCAAGAATACTAACAAACTATGAACCCTAGTTCAAACCCATGACCCCAACTAATCAATTTAGGGTTAATTCCATCATATAATTCTCCAAGAATCCTTTCCCATCAATATTGACCCATTCTAAAACATTATACGAACAGAAATATAAATTCGGGGAGTGAAAAGATTACTAGAGCATCAAAAATGGTGGAAAAGGAGTTGAAAAGCCTAGGGGTCGTCTCTTAACTCAAAAAGTCAAAAAATACAAAATAAGGTCGTCTAAGGGTTTTATTTATGAGTTTTAAACCCGTCATCCCGGTACATTGGCAGCCATATCGCTGTAGCGGCGTTGCTGCAGTGGCATAAATAATTCTGCAGTGGCACAGAGCGAACAAATGAACTCGTCTTGACAAATCTAAAATATCCTTTAATTTTGTCTCCGCCTTGCCCGCTACAGCGGCACCCTATCCCATTGTAGCGGTGTCGCTGCAGCAATAGCAATGTTGCTACAATGAAACTACGAGAGACAATGAGATCCTTAAGGGAACACCACTTCTCCCTTCTTACAACATCCTTGTATCCCACTACGCTCAAAAAGTTACCTTAATGCCAAAATCAATTTTCGATGATCTACTTTCCCAAATTCAATTTCGTAAAGTTGTATGCAATCCTTGATGAGTTATCTAACTGAATATGTAATAAAATCCACTTTTACTCCACCCGATTGCTATAATATTTCCCCTACACCGTGATGACTCTAAATTCCTCCAAATTTAGACAATGTTGGAAAAATCCTAGTACTACGAAGAAGTTTTTCTAACCCGATTTTAACCCATTGGAATTCCTATAACGACGAAACATGGTCGTTATAATGAATACAATTTTACCCAAAACTCTTCCCCAAATGATCAACTAAGGAAAGGTTGGCTAGAAAATGAACAATGTGATACTTGATTTGACAAATAATGGAGGATACTTGCCTCACATAAACTTATTATCCCCCCAGTTGTTTTCTAATTTATAAGATGCTTCCATCAAACATTCAAGAACTTAATCTCTTCGGTCCTCAACTTTTGAACATCGCAATCAATAATATCAATCGTTTCCCCTCATATTAGAGGTCCTCGTCTAGCATTATGAGTCCCACTTAATGATATTGTTACCATCGTTGTGATATCTCTTTAACATACACACATGAAATATGGGATGTACATTGGAAAAATTTGGAGGTAGTGCCAATCTATACGCTAAAGGTCCTACATGTTCAAGAATCTAAAAGGGGACAACATAGCGAGGAGTCAACTTACCCCTCTTACCAAATCTCATCACTCCCTTCATGGGTGATACATTTAGAAGAATATTCTCGTCCGTCTTGAATTCCATGTCTCTCACCTTGTGATCCACATACTTCTTTTGTCTAATCTATGCGACTAAAGTTTTATCTTGAATGCTCATCGCCTTATTTGGGCGTCCTTCACTATATCAATCCCCAAAGGTTTTACATCTCTAGATTCGAACCTAACCTATGAGTTATCTACATCCTCTTTCATATAACACCTTAAATGGTTCCATATCAATGCTCGAGTGATAACTATTATTATAGGAGAATTCACATAGGGGTAGGAACTTATCCAAATGCCCTCCAAGGTCAATTACACAAGCTCTCAACATGTCCTCCATCAATTGTATAGTCCTTTTTGATTGTCCATCCGTTTGGGGATGGAAGGTTGTACTAAAAGTGAGTTGCGTTGCCAATTAATTATGCAACTTCCTCCAAAACATGGAAGTTAAAAGGGTGCCCTGATCTGAGATGATGTGAAGGGGCACACCATACAGCCTCACCATCTCTTTACATAAATTGTAATCTACTCTTTAAAGTTATAATCCATCCGTATTGAAATGAAATGTGTTGACTTAGTCAATCTATCTACTACCACCAAAATAAAATCAAATTTCCCCCAAAGTCTTGGTAAGACTTACCACAAAATCCATGGCTATCCTTTCCTACTTCCATTCCGGAATCAGCATCCTTTGAAGTATCCCACAGACCTTTGATGTTTATACTTCACTTGTTGACAATTCTGACAATTCTCCACAAACTTCTCAGTGTATTGTCTCATCCCCGAACACTAATAAACTTGTTTCATATCTCTATACATATTGGTCACACGTGAATGAATTGAATAGCGCGAGCCATGAGCCTCCACTAACAACCTCGAAATCAAATTATCGACTCTTGGAACACATAGTCTATCCTTATAGTTGAGCACACAACCCACATCTAGAGTGGTTCCTTGAGATTTACCTATTTCAATCATTGTTCTAACCTCATCAAAATATAAATCTTCAAAGTTTTTGGCCTTGATTTCCTCTATGAACCGGGACTTAGCTCCAACACTAGCTAACAACCCATCTCTTTCAGAAATGCCCAACTGCACGAACTTAGACTATAAGGTTTGAATTTTCTTGGACAACAATCGCTTGGTTCCACTAAAGTGAGTTAAACTACCCATACTCAATGCCTTTAGACTCAAGGTGTCTGCCACAACATTTTCCACAACATTTTCCTTCACCCACTACACTCTGAAAGTTTCCTTAATGCCAAAATCAATTCCCGATGATCTACTTATCAAAATTCAATTTTGTAAAGTCATATGGATTCCTTAACGAGTTATCTGCCCGATTATGTAATCAAATCCATATTTACTCCATCCCATTTCTTCAAAATTTCCCATACACCTTGATGACTATAAATCTGGATAAGGTTTGAAAAATTCTAGTATTCTGAAATTGTTTTTCTAGCCTAGTTTTTCCCCATTGGCATTTCTTTAACGACGAAACCCAGTCGTTACATAAACACAAGTTAAACTCGAAAGGAATATATCTAGAAGAAACACCTACATTGGATTTACTCAACATTTGATCAACTTAACTCAATATAAAGCAATAAAACACATGAAATACATAGAAAGACTTTTAAAACAATTTTAGTTCGTTAAAGGAAAATGCAATAAAAAACTCAACTCTTATATAGTAAAGTAATATAGTTTCTGTGGACATTTTCTAACCATCAACCACCACTATTAGCCTAAGTGGTGATACAATGTCTTGCCCACACTTCCAAAATTGTCCTATACTCTGTTGTCATATAAAACGCCTTAACTAAGTAGATCCACTAGTCTATGCTAACAACATCTTAAAGATTCATCTAGAAAGTATGATCCTTTACTACCCATTATTGGATACATGGTTTATGAAGACTTGAGTTAATATGAACTCACATCCTCATATATGTGCTCAATACTACTCCTTAAATATACTTAGATCATATGTTTATAAAACAAACTTCTTTCTTTTGTTTTAGAAAATTAGTGTAAAATTAGCTTAAAAGGTCTTGAAATTGATGTTCCCTTTCTTACTCAAATGTGAAAACATTTTATAAATTTTTTGGATTACATAGTCCCCATATACTTCTTTGAAGAAATGAACTTCAATATTTACTCTTTACGCTTTACACGACTTGAATTTTAAGTGTTCAAACAAAGTTAAAATGTTTGTGAAAAACTTTTGAAAACTTTATAAACTTCTCTTGACTTGCTTTTTAACTTCTAGCTTGACCTTTAACTTTCCTTGAATTGAACTATGGATCAAGGTTCATGATCTAATATTTATGGATAATTTTAATGATGTTAAGACGTACCTTAGAGTGTTGTCATAAACTAGAAACCATAGGTACATCACCAAGGAACTACTGCGAAAAGATTCGAAAGGAATGGGGAGAACTGGCCTACCTGGCGAGGGGCGCCAGCAGTAAGAATTTAGAGGGAAAGTTCGGGATCTTTGGCTGGCATTGCCCAAGAGCCCCACATTCGGAGTCTTTTTGGAGGTGTCTGGCTGGCGTGATGCCCCACTCATTTCCCTGGTGTTTGTCAACTTTTCTTCTTTGTTTTTCAACTCTAAAACCTTTAAACTTCAATCGTTCTTTCCTCAAACACTTAGAATCATTTATACCCTCAACATATGAAAATATAAACCAAAATTACACCTGAAAAAATGAATCAAATCGCAAGAAACTTTAACAACATAATCCACAAGAATTCAAACGAAACCTTCAACAATGTTCGTCAAGAACTCATTTTTATAAACTTTAAAAGACTTAAATTCTCTAAATTAAATCATGGTTGAAACATGGGTGAAATAAACCATTACTATTTGATCTCACAAACCTCTTTGGAATCACCTCTTGACGAAATTCACAAGTTATTCTTGAATGTTCTTGACGAATCTTGAGCTTTCTTTTCTTTTCTCATCTTTTTTCTTTTCTCCAATTCCTAGCATGAATTCATTTTTTCTAAACCAACTAAAATCTGATTTTAACCCATTAAGCCCCTAAAACTGAATTAGAATAATAGGTTAAGGAAAAAAACCAAACTACCCTTCAAGAATCCACATTGAATTTTCCTTATTCGAACATCCCAACTTCAAAAGGGCATAACTCACTCATATGAACTCAGAATCGCGTAAATGCAGTTCATTGATTTTTGTACCAACTGTTACTTTCTTTACTTGTAACCGTGCTTATATTGTAAGAATCGTTTTGCTTTTGATAGAGATGTTTCAACTTTGTGTGAATAATTATAAGAACTATGTTAAGGGGAACTTAGTGTCTTACATTAAATACTGTGTTTATTAGTTCGGATTAGTATAGTAGGTAGTGTTGTATCTGCTCTGACCTATCTAAGTAATCGGAGGTATTGCTTAGTGTGGAGATTAGTATGTTAATCTCATTTTGTAAACTGACTTTTACTTTTTCATTTAGGAGATTAGTGAAAGCAGTTTTAAAAGTCCTGGTAGACAGGTTGTGGTTTTACTCCCTTGAGAAAGGAGGTTTCCACGTAGAGTTGTTAGTTGAATCTTTACTTTCAACACTTATTTTACTGTTTGTTTATAACTGTGCTAAGGACCTGGACCCATTGAAACTTGTGTATGCATACATTCCAACAAGTGATACCAGAGCTTGACTTTTATATTTGGTTGACATCTAGAAAGTAAATGATCCAGAAGGTCAGTCTTCTACCAAGACATCTCACTTTAATGGTAAAAGTTATGGATAGTGGAAGAATCGAATGCATGACTATATCAACGCTGAGGATGCAAAATTATGGGATATTATTCTTGATGGACCATATATTCCTACAAAAGAAGTGAAGGATGGAGAGCTCATTACTGAAGTTGTCAAAGCAAGAAAAGAGTACAATGAAGCATATAGGAAGAAGATAGAAAAGAACTACAAAGCAAAGAAGATTCTAGTGTGTGGAATTGGAGAAGACAAATATAATAGGATCTCTACTTGTGAAACTGCTAAGAAGATATGGGACTGCTTCAAACTACCCATGGGGGAACACAACAAGTAAAGGAGTCTTAGGTTTATAGGCTTACTAAGGAAAGTGAAACTATCTTTGAGATGAACTCAATATTCACCTTCATAACCAACGAACTTAGATGCTTTGCTGAGACTATTCCTATAAGCATACAAGTTCGAAAGATTCTCAAGGTGCTTCCATGTATTGAGAAAGAAAAGTGGATCCCAAAACAAAAGCCAAGGATCTAAAGACTCTTCCTATGTTGAACTGATCAGAAATCTCTAGACCTATGAGTTGAACAAGAAATAGGGTAATACCGTGAAGGAAGGGAATAAGGAGAATTTTGTTACCTTGAAGACATCTCAATATGATGTAAAGAAGGAAGAGAATGAGATGGTGCATGTCACTATTAGATTTCAAAGATCATAAAGAAGCACGGGGTTTCCAAAAGAAAGCTTCAACCAGCAGAATTAACCACTGGAAGCTTAATGACAAATGAAAAATTAAGTTTGCATGAGAATAAAAATTCATTTCTTATATCTTATGTTTTTGAAATGAGTGTTAGGATAGGGATCCTAGAGACGGGCAATGTGACCCCTGAGGATGATCCTAGTACCTCGGAGTATGGAAAGTGAAAGCTTAGTATTTTTTAGGAAGATCCGGAAGAGAACATAGAATCTCAGAGTCTAAGATAGTTGCCTCTCTTCAAACAAACTTGCAAGTCAGGAAGAATATGAGCAGGCTCAGAGAAGAGTTAAGCCACACTCTAAGTAGACCGACTACTCAAAGATACTCTCTAACTTTACCATTCAAAGCTTCAATGAAAAGAAAGGGTTATTATGTAGACCTATAGAACCTCCTTATAACAAACATAAAAAGAATGTGTTCTTCTCTGACGATCTCTTGTGTACTCATTGCGATTGTAATGGTCATTTGGATGAAAAGTGTAAGACTATGAAAAAGGTGAAAGAAAGGCATGTAATATTTGTTAAGAATCCCTTAACCTCTAGACAAGAAGGTTTCTTATGAAGACTTTTGATTGTTATTGGGAACTTCGTCTGAAGCGAGTTCCTAAATCTTATAAGTGATTCTTGTATAGAAGAGAGGAAGGAGTAAGTGCCGGTACATGGACAATGGATACTCAAGGCACATGACTGACGATACTTTAAAATTTCTCTCTTTGAGAGCACAACAGGGTGGTGGTATGCCATTTGGTGGTGGAAAAAAGGGTTCAATTCTTGGTATTGGCAGGATAGAGAGATTTGTCAATAATTCTATATACAATGTATACTATGTGGAGGATCTAAAATGCAACCTCTTGATTGTATCTCAAATTTGTGACAAGGGAAATGATGTCAAGTTTATGGTTGATAAATGTATGGTTACAAACTGTGTAACCAAAAGAGTTGTTATGTCTGCCGCAAGAGTAAAAAATATGTATGTTTCGGATCTTGACTCCATTGAACGATACAATCTTTCTTTTCTAAGTGCTCAACCTGATGCAAATCTATGGCACCGACGATTGGGTCATGTAAGCATTTCGTTGCCAAATAAACTTGTTTCTAGGAACATGGTCAATAAATTGCTAAATCTATAGTTTTTAAATGATAGGATCTGTTATGCTTATGCAAAAAGGAAACTAACAAAGTCATGATTCAAAGAGAAAACAAGGGAGTCAGCACAACCAAACCTCTGGAGCTTCTCCACATAGACCTATGAGGACAATTTATAATCCAAAGCAGAGGAGGTAAAATATTATAATCTTATTATTAGTGATGACTTCTCTAGGTTCACATGGAATATGTTCTTGGACTAAGGATGAGATGATTGGACTTCCTATCACATTTACAAAAGTTATTCAATTAAAGGTAAACTACAAGATTTCTAGCATGAATCTGATCATGGTACAAGTTTGGAAACTCTCAAATTGAAGAGTTTTGTGTTGAAAATGGAATCAATCACAACTTTTCAGCATCGAGAACCCTTCAACAAAATAGAGTTATTGAGAGAAAGGATGAACCTTGCTTGATATTTCTAGTATGATGCTGCTTGACTTAAGGCTTGCAATTAATTTATGGGCAGAGTCTATCAACACAACATGCTATGTCACCAATAGGTGTCTCATAAAATACGTGATCAAGAGGACACCTTATGAATTTTTGAATGACATAAAGCCTTTAATTCCTAATCTCAAGCCATTGGGGTGCAAATGCTTTGTACTAAATAATAAAAACATGACCTTAGCAAGTTAGATGACAAAAGTGATGAAGAGGTGTTTGTTGATACTCGTCTACAAGCAGGGCCTACAAGGTTTTTAACAAAAGATATCTATGTGTTGAAGCGAGAATGCACATTATATTTGATGAATCAGAGAAGAGGAATGAAAACAAAGAATACTATGAGCTCAAGGAGCTGATCGACAAAAAATAGGATGATCAGGATGCAAAGAAGAATGATGTATAACTCTAAGGCGTACTGGTCCCTACGATTCAGCCCAGAAGTACTTTCTCAAAGTATAGAAGATGATGAAGGTGAATCTAATGCAAATAGAGAAGAAGAGATTACCAGAAAGTTCGAATGGAAGAATAAATCCTTACATTCATTGGACAACCTCATCCCTCCACTTGATTTAGGAATTCACACCAGATTCAAGACAAGAAATATGGTTGCATACTAAGCTTTGATATAATACATTGAACCCAAGAAAATCAAATAAGCATTGCATAATGTAGATTAGGTAACATCAATGCAGGAAGATATCTATCAGTTTAAGAAAAGCAAGGTGTGTCACATGGTCCCCAGACCACTCAACATAAACATTATAGGGACAAGACGGGTTTTCAGAAACAAATTTGATGAGCATGGAACAATTACCAGAAACAAGTGAAGACTTGTAATGCAGGGATACAATCAGGTTGAGGGGATTGAATACGATGAAACATTTGCACAAGTAGCTAGAATGGAAGGTATTAGGATTGTGATAGCATTTGCTACCTATATTGAATTCAATATATTTCAAATGGATGTCAAGATTGCTTTCTTGAATGGGAACTTGAAGGAAGAAGTGTATGTCAAGCAACCTCTAGGCTTTCAAGAAGTAAAACTGCCAAATGATGTGTTGAAATTGGATAAAGCTTTCTACGACTTCAAACAAGCTCCCAAAGCTTAGTATAAATGCCCGTCAAAGATCCTCCTTTCTAATGGGTTCAAAAGAGGTAAAATTGACAATACATGGTTCTTGAAATGCATAGGTAAAAGTGTTGTTGATTATGCATGTGTATGTAGTTGACATCATATTTGGAGTCACCTCAGACTCACTATGCAAAGACTTTTTTGATTTGATGACTATGTAATTTGAAAGGAGCATGATGGGGGATATTACCTTCTTTCTAGGTTTTCTAATCAAATAATCATCCCAATGAATCTCAATATGTCAAGAGAAGCATATCAAAGAATTGCTCAAAAAAGTAAATTTACTTGAGACAAAGGTTCCGGACGCTCATATTAGTACAAGTGTGAAACTTGACTAAGATGAATATAGTGTGGAGGTAAATCACACTATGTACAAGGAGTATTATTGGGTAACTCCTGTATCTCATCGCAAGCTGGCCATACATAATTTTCAGTATAGAAATGTGTGCAAGCTTTCAAGTTGCACAAAAGGAGTCACATGTGAATGCATCCAAATGAATTTTGAGATATCTGAGGGGAAACATTTCTTCGGATCATCACTCATTTATTGGGGAACAAAGAAGCAAAATTCAGGTGCACTATTTAAAGAAGAGGCAAAATATGTAGCTGCTGCGTCATGTTGTGCTCAACTACTATGGATCAAGCAGCAACTTGAGGATTTTGGTGTACTCACAGACACTATTCCTCAAATATGTGAAAACACTAGTGGGATGAATATGGCGAAGAATTCTATCCATCATAAGAGTACAAAGAACAAAGATGTGAGACATCATTACTTAAGGGACAATGTTGAGAAGCGGAATGTGATGATGAAGTTATGCGAGACTGATGATCAGCTAGATAATATTTTTACCAAGCCCATGAGTAAAGAATGTTTCATTTAAAACATGATGAGTCTGGGGATGCATAGAATCACTTAATTCCTTGACATGTTTGCAAAAAGATCTTCTAAATTGATTGTGTTAAGGAGGGAAAGTATCTATACTATTTTTAATGATTTTCATATAAGAGTTCACATCTGATACCTAAATATGGGTATACACTTATGGTACATTTAGCTGAATGAAAAATTTGATCATATACGTAGAGCTAAAATCTGAAGAAAGGATATAGTCCTTATAAGGTTAGTATCACATATGCTATATTGTCTGTCCGCCAACATCACTTCCACTTGTCCATCACCCATTCATCGCGTCAATTTCAAGTGTCATTTCACTTTAAAAACAAGGTTCACTATTGTAGGGCACCCGATACTTTTTTAAATATGTTTAAAACTGATCTTTTAGATAATCATAGTTCCTCAAATCTCTTCAGTCTTTTTTTTTCATTGTCAATATTTTCTTCAACTAACTTTCTTTCTCTCTAAAAATTATCAAACTCAGTCTCTTGGTCCAAAATTCAAATCTCTCAAAAGGTTTAAAACCATGTTTCCTTCAACTTCTTTATACACCTTCCCGATGAAACTCCTTCGACTCCATTTTGTGGAGTTGGTGAAAGAAGTGAATCCACCACTCCACTTGATGAAGTTCAACCTCTCCTGTGATTCCCTCTGAGGAAATTCTCCCATGTTCTCCAACTCTAGTTTTGTGCAGTGAAAATTCCCAAAACTCTGAGGCAGGATTTGTTGCGATGGGATTTTGATGAATTCAGAACTGAAGAGGTACATGTGGCTTCTTGGGTTGTTTCCTCTGCAATGTCTAAAATATTTTTTGACAGTGATCGCCCTGAGGTAAGGGGTGTTGAGTTGAACATATTGGCAGCAGGGATAGACTTAGAGGCTGCACAAAGTTTGGCTTCACTTAGAGGGGATAACCAACCTACCTATTTTGTACCAAGTGAGAGATCACTCGAACAGGTCCCTCTAAGTGTTGGACCTACATTCGACTAAACTCCAAATTCATTTGATGTCAAAACTATAGAAGAGAAGGAAGAACCACCCTTGAGATGGAACATAACAGTGAAATGGGATGGTAACACCATACCATTTGCAATTCTAGATATAAATGTGGCAGATATAACTCCTGATGATGAACAGTGTGACGAACCTATTAGGCCTGAGACAGAGAAAAAGGAAACTTAAGGAAAGATTGTCGTGTCTAGACCTAAAGGAGACAAAAGATGGTATGTAACAAGAAGTGAAACACAAAAAGTATCAGGTAGTATTATGGATGCAACCAGAGTTCAAGACGAATAGGACAAGGAAGAGGAGAAGAGAAGGCCATGAACCAGAACTACCTACCTCTAAACCCTTTGCATGTTGGTTCTAGTGAAACTAAGTCTGAAGACATTGATGACTATGTCGCGAAGAAAAGAACAGAAGTAGAAGAAAAAAAAGTAAAAACAAAGAAAATTAAAAGAATTGCAAAGACAACTATAAGGAAAAAAAGGAAAAGTGGACATGAGGACCATGGTCAAGATAACTTGAGCAAAGATCCAAGGCCTGTCTGTCAAATATACTAGAGAGGATGAGGAGATGCATAGGTAGGATCACATAGCACAGATAGAGAATTAGAAGTTGTTGAACGGGAAAGTGTTTGATCCAGAAATACTAACTGATTCTGGTGTATGAAACCTTTATAATGTTGTTTATGTATAAGAGTAGGTCCATTGGAGCGATATGTTTGAACCCCCTACTCCTTATCGTCATGAACTTGAGCTATGAGAATTTTAATACAAAATGGAACTTTTGGAGGATGGGTGAATCAAGACTATTGTGCACAATATTCAAATTCATCTAGATGTGGAAACACTAGGTATTATTTAGGGTGTGGCAATTCAGAGAGTGGGATCGACTGAGGGGTGTAACCTTCAAGTGGTTTTTAACAAGGGCCTCCAAGCGTAGAGATGCCAAAAGTGGTTGGATTCCTAAAAAGTTTCTCAAGGGGTAGTATCAACTAATGTTTGAGCTTATCAACAAGGTTCCAGTCCCTCGCAGTTAAAAAAGAAAAGTGGCATCTGTTATTGATCTCTTTGTAATGGAGAAATTGGATGAGCTTGAGGAAATTAATCTTCCTTTTGGTGGAATCCACTAGTTGAACACCTAGTCGGGCAAAACTGTGCCCATTAAAAACCAATTCTTTCTTTTATTCCTCTACATAAGCCACATTACCCATCTTTAATTGGCTAAGAGTATCTTCTACCACATTAGCTCATGTAATATTCCTTCAATAGTTCTAACCATATTGTTTGGCGGAGTTTAAAGTCTTTTTGTCTAAAAACATACTCTAGACTCTTATGATAAGTTAAAACATTCATATGGACCCATACAAATAAGGGAAAATGGATAAATACACCCCAAAATTATCGTAAATGGTATGCAAATACCCTCCATCATAGTTTTTGGATCTTGGTGTCCCTACCGGACAAAAAGTAGAGCATGTATACCCTTTATACAGACCGACATACATGTGTCCTAATCTTATCCATCAGTCTGAAATTTAATGACGAATAAGATTCTGCCACGTGTCCGTCTTTAGTTTTCCATTAAAGTAAAGGGCATATATGCTCTAGATTTTTACGAAAAGGGCACTAATGTTCCATAAGTATGACAGCGGATGTCTGCGTACCATTTACGATAGTTCTGCGGTGTATTTGCCCTTTTTCCCTACGAATAATGCCTCCATATTTTTAAGGAAAACACAACTGCCTCTAACTCAAGATGATTGGTTAGATAAATTTTCTCTTTGATCTTACATTTCCTGGAAATATAGGAAATTACATTACCATTGTGCATAAGCACAAATCCCAATCCAATTCAAGAGGCCTCACAATACATCAAAAAACCATTTGGACCTTCTCGGAAGGTCAACACTAGAGTCGAAGAAAGTTTATCGTTCAACTCTTGGGAAAGTTTATCCCGAGATAAAGACCACACACACTTAGCCTACTTTTGAGTCAAATCCAACAAAGGAGAAACAATGGAAAAAATCCCTCAATAAACCTTATATAATAGTCGGCCAAACCCAAAAAGCTTCTAATATTAGAGGGAATTAGTGGTCTAGGCCAACTTTTGACCGTATCCATCTTCTTAGAATCTACCTCAATCCCATTTCACGGCACAATATGACCAAGGAAATCTATGGACTTTAATAAAAATCCACACTTGCTAAAATTCATAAAAAATTGTTGGTTATTAAGAACTTGGAACACAATTCTCGAATGATCCACATGTTAATTCTCACTTCATGGATACATCAAAATATCATTAATAAACACAATTACGAACATATAAAGGTATTTTCTAACACTCTATTCGTCAAATCCATAAATGCCGCCAGAGCATTCGTCAACCCAAACGAAATTACCAAAAAACTCATAATGACTATAACGGGTTTGAAAATATTTCTTTAGAATACTATCCCATCTCAGTATCAATTGGTGATAACTCCGCGAAAATCAATCTAACAAAAATAACTAGTCCATTGGAGTTGTACAAACAAGTCATCAATTCTCTAAAGATTATACTTGACTTAATCGTCACTTTATTAAATCGACGATAATCAATGCACATTCAAAGAGACAATCTTGCTTTCAAACAAATACCACAAGCACCCCATGGAAGGATACTTGATCAGATGGAATCCTTATCCAACAAAATTTTTAATTGTTCCTTCAACTCCTTTAACTTGGTCTAATGCATTCGATAAGGAGGATACATATAGGTTGCATATCTAGAAGAAGGTCAATACTAAAATCTATTTTCCCGCTCAAGAGGGATACCAGACAAATATTTAGGAAAAATTCTGGGAACTCCCAAGGGAACTGAGTCATGAGAAGGGGTTTCAGAGTCTACATCCCTCACCCTAACTACATGGTAAGAGCAACCTTTTGAGATCATCTTTATACCTTGAAGGAAAGATGTAAATCGACCTCTAGGCATTACAATTTCCTCGCTTACACTTTAGGATATGATTATTCAAACATTGGAATCTAACCAACCGAGTCCTATTATAAATAGAGGCACAACATGCATGCAACTAATACATACCAGGAATTTCATCAAAGCTTAACATATCAAGATCTACCAAGTCAACCAGAGTAACTCGATGGAATAAGAAAACAAGACATCTTATTTGTACCATCTTAGCTATAACAGATCACCAACATAAGTAAAGATAGAAAAATTAACTAATAACATTTGCAAAGGAACATCAAACCTCCTTTCCACATAGGGCGTCACAAAAGATAAAGTGGCACTGAGATAAAAAAGGATCATACATCAATATGAAACACTCTTAACATATCGCTCACTACATTCGGGGAAATTTTTTGGTCAACTCGGGTTCGGACATCATAAAAGTGGTATTGCTTTGGATCATTGCAGCTTGAACCGCTAGAAGGATCTTGATTGCCCTCTCTTCCTTGAACTTAAGTATCTACAAATATCTTAAATTTTGAAAATTATTTCCACAACCAAAGCAACCATCCAAGTGCACTAGGAACCACATTTTCCACATATAAGCCTAGTCCAATAACAACCATTACCATTACCTTCTTGAGATTTAGCTTTCCGCACCCTATCATTGTTGACCCTTGGAGAAGAACTAGAGGAACCTTGGTTGGAAAACCTTTGTATAAACGTTGGTCGACCTTATTCATCGAGCCTAGTATTGGACAAGTTCCCTTCACCAGTCCTAGCTCCTTTTACCTTCGCGTTATTTTCCTTGAGTTTCTCTTACTCCATTTGTTTGGCATGCACGATGAGACTTGAAATATACAAATCTTGAACAAGCACTGCTATACAAAATTCTTTGACTGCCATGTCAAATACTCCTTATAGAAATTTATTCATCATAGCCCTTGAATCTGCAACCATAGTTGGAATATACTTGGATAGTTCGGTGAACAATTGAAATATTCCATCGTACTCATACCTCTTTGTCGAAGGTTAATGAAATCTTGCATCTTTTATTTCCTCAACTCAAGGTAAAAAATCTTTCAAGAACGATAATTTGGACATCTCTAAATTTTTATACCAAACTTGAGCAACACCTTTCAATTGGTAAGCAGACTCCTCCTTGTCTTCCGGAGTTACCCCCATAATAGAAAGTACCTTACAGACTTGGTAAATAAACTCTTGAGGATTATCTTTAATTTTGGTACTATAAAATTATGAGGGGTTCTATCTTTCAAAACCCCTCAGTCTTGAAGAGTCCAAATTAACATAGGATTCATCAGAGCTACAACCTTTCTATTTTCTTGATTCATCAAGACTTGACTCAATACTTGATGAGTTGCCCTGAACTCTACATGAGTAACATTCTCAACCAAAGGATTAAACGAATCTTGATGAGCTTGAGAAGGAGCTGCTTGTTCCACAAAGTAACCTTCCATCTTTTTAGCATTAGCCCTTCTAGTCGTCGTATCCTAAAAATATAGGGAAAGAATTAGGAGAGAGATATTATAGAGTTAAACTCTATGGAAAGACTTAGAGTAAAGAAGAAGCGTTTTCTAATCATCTTGTAACCTCTCCTTCATAAATGTAGCACACTTCACACTCATAAATAAGATTCTACTAGACGTAGCTTATGAGATATCATCCTAGGATCATTCTATACGTTGTGTTCTGATTCAAAGTTTTTGATGACCCAGGGTACCCCCTTAATGTAACATGGCACATAGAATATCGAAGTACTCCATACAAGAAAATTAGTCTCATAGAATCAGAGATAGAGCAATAATAGTAAAAATACATTGAAGGCCAAAATTTTCATTAATTAAAGCGGAAGTCTACACGCTCAGTCTCAACATTTTATCAATTTAATATTTGAACGAATAGGGCCTAGACCATATAACATGTCCGAAAAGGGGGAATACATAAAATTAACTACAACATAGGAAAAATCCATCCTTAAACCATGAGGACTCACCCACAAGGTCGAAACATACTCAATTCCAAGCTTTAGCCACTAGAATGATCCCCTCGAATCCCGGACCTTACACTTGAGAAAAACGTAAGAAAACTAGGCATTTGTATAAAATTTCACCGAGTATGATAGACATGCATAAAACATTCAAATTATGAAAAAAGGACATTTCATTTGAAAGCATACAATTTTCTATGTCTAAACATCATCAAAAAGAGAGTGGAAAAAAATGTCATATACATAGTCAACATCTTCATTATGATCTTTAAAGACTTGAAAACTCATATAAAAGCTTATTGATAAATATTAATTCATAGTTAAAATTCTTGTTATTCTTATTGTGGGAATAATACTTAACCAACACGAGACCATGTGAGCTATACTCTAACACCCCAGAAAATGATAAGTTAAACTAGAGCCTAATGTAAGGGTTAAATATCATTAAAAAATCACTACTCGTATGTTAGAAGATCATTTAGGGTTAAAATGATGATTATAGGAGTAAATGGAAAGAAGAAAATTCCATGTTAAATGGGCCAAAGCCTAAGCAAAGGACAAGGTTGCACCTATGAAACACCTTGGAAATTGTATGACCTAAGCTAGAGCCCTACATGAAGTCTAAAAATTTTAAAAGGGTTAATATGAAGTTTTTAGACCTAATATAATTCAATTAACTTAGTTTGGAAGATTTAGTACCTAAACTTCAAGAAACGACCATGACGCATGGAAACCAATCTAGTAGAACTAGTGTGTTGTAGGGTCTTATAGTGGAGTATTGGAGTGTGGTATAAATGTAAAATTTAGTATAAAGGGTTCCTAAACCTATATGGACGTGTTTAGGGTATAAACGTTTGGATGTGATCCCCCAAAGAACACCTAAGGGGTCCTTGAAGGGGACCCTAAAACAATCCCCAAAACTTTCGAATTCGAGGACATACGATTATGACCTTCGTTCAATAGATCAAACGATGCCCCGTAGTTCTTGGTCGTGGTCCCATACATAGATTTTTTGGGGTATTCAACATTTAGTGTTTCGGACCCAAACCACGGATAGTAGTCAAAAGTACGGTCCGTAGATGGCCATGGATTGTAGGTGCTGGCAGTTTTCCAGTTTTTTGTTTTAAGTTAGAGGCTAGGGGTTGTGTTAGTTCTAAATTAGGAGTTAATGTAGGTCATATAATAGGTTATTTATACACCTATATAGGACTAAATAAACCCTAAACTAATAATTCTAACTCTTATGATGTTGTGCTAGATTTCATACTTAGTACCTTTGTACTAACGTATATTGCCTACATTCTAATTAAATGTAGGTTTTGAGATTTGAGTTGCTATTGGAGGCTAGAGTTTCAAGGATTTAGAATATTGAAGATCTTGGTAAGTCCTCTTATCATTAAGGACAAAATCCATTTCTTTTACTGTATTTATTTTATGTTTAAGATATTTTATGGGATGCGTCCCAAGGTTATGTTACAAGTTTAATACTCATGGAAAGTTCGAGGGTTTGAGACAAAAGATTTTCGTTTGCAATATATGAAAATATTTCGATTGTATATCTTAAAGTTTTAAACTTTTCCATATTTTTGAATTCCTATGTGATCAATGATTGCTAAGGGTTCGTATAAGACCTCATTGAGGTCAAGTATGCCATTTTATGACTAAGGGGTGATTTCGAGTCGTGGCAAACTTTGTATCAAAGCATAAGGCTATTAAATGGTCTTAGGATGTATCGAAATACTTCTAAGTAGAGTCTTGTTCATGGGTGTGAGTTTTCACACATTTCATGAATATAAGGCTATTGAATGCTTAAGAACAATCTCCTTTATTCATTCTCTTAGTCGTGCCATAATGGTTTAGATCTAGTAGGTCTTTCTTTTAATATTTGCCTATGATTTTTTAGGTTATATCAAATACAAGAGCTAATGCTAGGAGATTTAAGGAAGGTGAAAGGAAACAAGAGATTCCTCCCCAAGTTTAAAAGTAAGATCTTACTCAAGATCAACACCAAGTACCTCCTCAAGTTCCTAATGACCCTCCAATAGGGAATGATACTCATGGTGAGCTTAGAGAGTCTATGAAACTATTTTCTCAAGCCTTGACGGCGCAAACTAATAGAGAGGTGATGGCTCTGACAAACCTTGTAGGAGGAATTTGTGCTTTTAGGGTAAGAGAGTTCTTGAGACTGAACCCATCAGAGTTCTATGGCTCCAAGGTTGAGAAAAATCCAAATGGGTTCATAGATGAGGTTTATAAGGTGCTTGGAATAATGAGAGTATCTTCCAATAAGACTGTGGATCTATCTTCCTATCAATTGAAAGATGTTGCCCAAATTTTGTATGAGCAATGGCAGGATAGTAAGCCAATAAAAGCCAATCCAATAGATTGGGAATCTTTTAAATCAGAATTTCAAGATAGGTTTTTCCCACGAGAGATGAGGGAGGCAAAATTGGAAGAATTCATCAACCTCAAGCAAGGTAATATGATTGTTAAGGAGTACTGATGAAATTCACCCATTTATGTAAGTATGCCCAATCTTGGTAGCTAGCCCTAGAGACTCCATGAATAGTTTTATGACAGGTGTATCTTATTTAGTAAAACAAGAATGTCATATGGAAATGCTTGTTGATTATATGTATAACTCACATCTTATGGTGCTTTCCCAACAAATAGAGGAGTATAAGCTCAAGAACCAAGGGGCTTGAGAAAAGAAGAGGCCAGGTCTGAAGGTGATAAGTCCTTTCATGTAAAGTCCGAGTGGCAAAATAGTCCTAGAAATAAACCAAGATATTCCAAAAAAGATTCTTCCAACGCCTCTAAGTTTGAGAAAGAGAAGGCTAGTTGGTCTCCATTTCCCAAGTTTACTTGCTCCAAAGGTGGGAGAATCATTATGGTAAGTGCCTAGACGATGTAGGTGGTTGTTATGAGTGTGGGAAGGATGGGCGCAAGATGAAAGATTGACCAGTTCTTAATGCTAAAGGAAAGGAGGATAAGAAAGTTGCTTTGAGTGACCTAAAAGAGGGTGCTCAAAAGAGGAATAGGTTCTATGCTCTCCGATCTAGAGAAGATCAAGAGTGATATCCTCATGTCCCTTTCTGGTATATGTTTATTTTGTTATCCTAGAAAGATTTCAGATTTCTTATTTTTATGACTTGGTGTGATGGACTTGATAATGTCCTTTTTATGATTATGCGTATGAATGTGTGTAGGACCTGCTAGAATTGATATATTTGCATTGTATTGCCTCTTGTTATAGAATCTTGATTCAATGTGAATTTTAGACCTAATGAGTCTATGTTGAGCATGTTCTAGCTAGGATATTTTAGATTCTCCTTGGAAATGAGTAATATGTTTCTTACATGCATTTGTTAGTTGGATTAGGCATGTTTATCTTGGAATTATAATTTCCTTGGTTAGGTGTGTGCATTTAGAAATAATTCATACACAATGAGTTGCTAGTGTTGAGTCTTGGTGTTTCCCTGTGAAGGTTTAAGGTGTCATTCGGGGACGAATAATCCCAAGGGGGAGTATTGAAACACCCCGAAAATCATATGACCTAAGACAGAGCCATACGTGAGGTCTAATAAATTAAAAAGGGTTGAAATGAAGTTTGTATACCTCAAATCATACAACTAAATTAGTCTAGAAGTGTTAGTGCCTAAACATCGAGAACCAACCGTGACGCCCGAAAACTAGTCTAGTTGAACTAGTGACTTCTAGGGTCTTGTGGTGGAGTTTTGGAGTGTCGTATGATGGTAAAATTTAATATTAAGGGTTACTACACCTAGATGGAAATGGTTACGTCTAAAAGTCCAGACACGACCCCCCAAAGATCACCCAAGGGGTTCGTGAAGGTGAACCCAAATATAGTATCAAAAACTATCAAATTTGGTGACTTACGGTTGTGACCTACATTTAGTCGATAAAAAAATCCCCCATACTTTCATTTTTTTGGGTCCTGCAACATTTATAGTTGCATACCCAAAGGACGGATAGTAGTTCAAACTACGGTTCTTCGATGTCCAGGTCATAGGTGCTATCAGTTTTTCAGATTTTAATTTTAAGTTAGAGGCTAGGGGTTGGGTTAGTTATTAATTATATGTTACTGTAGGTCGATTAATAGGTTATTTAGACACCTATATAAGCCTAAATAGACCCTACACTAATCATTCTAGCTAACTCACCTAAAAACCCAACACTCTCTCCAAAATCATCTCCCTATAGTAGAAGAAGAAGAATAGAAGAAGAGAAGAAGGGAGGCAGCAACCTAGGTCAAATTCTCCTTGGATTCAAGCTAGGTATAGGGAATTAATAAAGGTATGTGAGGCTATTTAATCGATGGTCTCTTCCATCCATGTATCCCCCATAGTTTCCTACAATTGTGAATGCAAAATACCCCAATCTAACTAGGGTTGTGATTACATTGTGGGTAAGGATTGATTATGATTCCAAAGTAGGGAATAATATTCAATTATGTTTGAATTATGTTTATATGATGTTTTCATGATATTTTCTTGATGAATCCTAATCTAAGTTGATGAAGGTGATATTTGTAGGTTTATGCCAGTAGGGGCAATGTTGAAGGCTCTAATGTGATCTTCCTATTTAAGTTGTCCTGAATGCTAATTGATCATATTTAGGATAATCTGAATATGAATTGACCTAGACATGATTGAATAGGACGTATCTTGGCTTATAATGATAGAATTGAACCTTTATGATCAATTATGACTTGAATCACCTAATAATGAGAGATTTGATCAAATTACCATGAAATCTAGATATAAAGAAGAGATTAAGAAAGAAACCATGAGGGTAGGGTTTGTGGTTATGCTGGCTAGGAATTTAGAGTTAACATAATGTGATTATCTAATAATGCTAAGGCTTTGAGAGTAAAGTCTAAAATATAATAAAATTCTAACATGTTAGATTATGGTGAAAGGACTATACTCACCTAACCTTTCTTGTAAGCTTGAACGTATGAAGTGATAGAATTATTTGATCATGGCTAGGTTGTCAAGGATGATAGATTACTGTTAGGCAAGTCTTAAAAACTAAATCTTGTAGTATATGCTTGACTCAAAGTGGATATGCCAATGAGAAGGAGTGCATACAATATAGGGTTCGAACTCCAAGATGAAAGGAGAGCCACACCTAGTAGATGTGAGGACTATCCAAGTTTAAAAGAGAACTCTAACGTAGTAGAGTGTATGTTTTTCGAAAGTTAGGTCTCATCCGATGGGATCCTTCACATTATTTCTTAATAAGAGATCTCTATATCCTATAAAATATGACATGCTTTAGAAGCATCTCATATAGTTCAAAGCATAATAAACTTAACTTACTTACAGAAGTAACTCATAGTGTTCATGAATGTAGATCAACTTAGACATAAGAAAAGTGGTACTTCATCGGGTTCATGAGGTTATATGAACTTAGACATAGAAAAGTGGTATCTCATAGAGTTCATGACTTAAGATGGACTTAGACTTACTTAAAGAGGTATCTCATAGGGTCCATGGGAATAAGTAATGTACACATACATAATGAAGTATCTATTGGGGTTCAACTTAATAATGAACTAATATGTGCTTAAAAAGAGTAATTCATAACGTTCTAAAGTTAAAGTGAGGAATTAGGTTCTAACCCAAGAAGAACTAGTAATAAAACTTAAAAGTATTATTTAGCATGATTATTATTATGAGATGCTATGAGTGCATTGCACAAAGTATGACTTAGGGTCATTAAATAAAAGGCTTGATATAGGATTGGACTAGAGTTGACTTCCCTAGTTATAGTTGACTAAAAGCGAGAGATTTCTTAGTTGAGAGAGTGAAGTAAATGATGAGGCCAAAGTACGGTGGGTATGACTAGGATAATTTCAAGACAACGCTTAGTGTGAAGGGTAGTATGGGATGCCTTTCATGCATTGCACAAGTATGTCTTAGGTCACTTATAAGTATGGTACCCTTATGGCATAGAGAAGCTTTAAAATAGACCATGTATATAGAATATGTTAAGATGACATGATAACCTAGGTCTTGACTATGTAGGTGGTCTTTGACCAAGAATCACCAAATAGATGTACTTAACTTTATTGTAGTATGGGATGATATCCTTGCGTTGTACAAGAATAGTTAGAGGTAGCTTATGAAGTAGTTCTCTTGTAATATGAAATACATAGCATTGAGGTTTGTAACCTTGTAGGTCTAAGTAGATTCCAGGTATTTAATGTTTCTTCTATGCTATTTAAATATGTCGTATGTTAATTTATGTTCATATGAAGCTTATGTATCAGACTATGCTATGCTTATGATGATTATGTTATGCCATTTTATTATCTCTTATATTGATGTTTTATTTTGACTAACCATTTAACATTGACTTATGATGTTGCGCTATCTTTCATACTCAGTTCATTCGTAGTAAAGCATATTGTCTACATTCTAACAAAATGTAGGGTTGGAGCTTTCAGTTTCTATTGGAGGCTAAAGTTTCAAGGATTAGAAGATTGAAGATCTTGGTGAGTGCTCATAACTTTGATTTTATGTTTAAGACTTCGTATGGGCTGCGTCCCATGGTTATATTTCAAGTTATACATATGTCAAGTTAGATGGTTTGAGACAAAAGAGTAAATAAAGATATCGTTTGCGATTTATGAAAATGGCTTTTATTGTATATCTTAATGTTTTAAATTCTTCCATATTTTCTAATGTATATGGGATGAATGAATCGTAAGGGAATGTATCGAGGTGAAGTATGTCGTGTTATGACTAGGGGGTGCTCTCGAGTCATGACACCCTAGCTTGAGCACACTGCCTCACCCATCATGAGTGGGACCATAGAGCGTGGCCCTCACCACGGCTCATGAAGAGGGCTCGTGGAGTTGCCTTAACCATGGTAGAGTGGCCACCCAAGATCCTAGGTACTTCTTGAAGTCCCATGAGAGGGACTACGGGTCGTGGAGCCCATCGTGAAGATGCCTTGGGCATTTGATCTAGAGGCCTCAGTAGGCACGACAACTAGCCCAAGGACCACGACTCATGGATCTACTAGTGGATATGCGTTGGGTGAGTATGATTCATGCACAAATTAGCTACTACCTCATCTTCACGAGAAGCACTATGGGTCTTGGTCTTCACCACGGCTCGTGGCACCTGGGCAAGGTCAATTAAAGAGATATCGTTAGGGTATTTTTATGGTTAATATGTAAGTTTTTTAAGTCAAAATTAACAAAAAATAAGCCATTACACTCACACACCAACATCAAACCAAAATATCTCTTCCTCTTAATGTATCTCTATATAAAACCCAATGAACAAGAAAGGTGCAGTTTGAGCTAAAGTTTGTAGAATTTAAAAGATATTTCTCAAATTTCTTGGAGATTCTTAAGCAAGTTTTTGTGGATCATCTTCTATTTTTAATTTCCATCCACAGAGTCCGTTCAAAACTTTGTTTTTAAGATCCCATGTTTCTCGAAAACCTAGTGTTTCAATCTATATCATGGGTCTTCTTCAAAAAAAATTCAATTGTTTATTTATCGTTGATTATGGTTGGTTTTTGTGAATCATGATTGGAGTACTGTTTATTAATGATAAAAATCCCCTTGTACCCGTAATTTCCCCATATTCTTAATCCTATATTGATGATGTGCGTTGGTTTATATTAGAAGTCTTTGAATTGATTATATTTATGTTGAATTAGTCATTAAATCATTCATTTCACCTTATATAATGTAGTAATTGTATATATTTGGCAAGATTATGATTCATGTCCCTTGAAAGGCAAAGTTATGAGGATTTGTACATCTTTATGAATTGTGTATGAGCTTATGATTCACTTAGAAAGTGAAGATCCAATGATTATTGTGTAATTGTGATATTTTTTCAAGATCATGATTTCTCTAATCTTAAACATGACTATGTATGAATATCTATGAATTAGGTAAGGTTGTTGTGTTGATTGATAGACTTTTCTCATGAACAAACTTTCAATATGATGTGAAAAGGTTACTCACATATTTATGATTCTAAGGTTGAATGGAAGTTTTCACCTGATTGAATCTATGAGCTATATTATGAGTTTTGTTGAATAAAGATTAACATACTCCTTTACACATGCAAATACAAATAAAGATTAATTATGTAAAGTTAGAAGAATTAATGATTAGCACTGACTGATATGACAATGAGTTATGTAATAGGCCGGGACATCTCATGAGTTGGAAGGTCTCTCATCAATGCAATAGGTTGGGTTTCTAATAGCAATATCAATTTCCTATAACAATGTGCCCACATAGGTCTTTAGCTAGTGCGACCACTTAAAAGCTAATACTGATAGTTCTACCTTAGGCATGTAGGAAATCTCTCTCGGTGTTGGACAAAACACGGGTTTCCATGAAGCTCACATGGTCTATGTCGGCTAAGGCTATTTCCTACATGAAAATAATATGCATATGACACGAGCTAGGCCTATGACTTAATAATGAACTTTATTTAGTAGGAGTGGGAGTATTGGACTTCAATTATACATTGCACCAATAGACTTTGAAAGAGGTTATGGGGTGATTTCATATGCTATGATAATATATGAATGTATGCATGTATATTTTATGGGTTGTTGCTATGAATAAATTTTCTTATATTCAAGTTAATGTACATGATTATTTCCTTATCTACGACAATTGAGTATGATGAGGTCTATGTATGATATTCATGACTAAGGTTGCCGCAAAGGAATATTTAGTATGGTTGGTATTATGGGATACGAACCACACATTGCAAAATAATACCTCAAGGTTACTAAGGTAATGGTTCTACTATATCATGAGGTTTTATATAATGAATATGCTATGACTTGTGTTTTTATATGAAAACTGCATGATAATTCTCCAAATTGGCAAAAGCATTTATTTTGACTATATTGTCCCTTTTTAGCATGTTTTTGTAAGGATTTTATGTGCATGGATTCCTACATAGTACATTTTGTACTAACCAATATTTTCTATCTTTTTCCATAAAGTGTAGGCCCAGGTTGTTGAGGCTTCCTCTCCTTGGTTGAAGGCTAGGATTGATTCTTTCCTTTCCTTGGTGATTCCTTATGATTCTTAGGACAAAAAAAATTACTATTTATAGTTTCTTTTCATATATGTTCTATTTTGAGACTTTTGATTGTAAAGGGTTGTTATAATATAGATATTCATTGTAGTAAATGGTTAATGCGTAAACATCTAGATTTCACTTTTGATTTTTAATAAAAAGACTTCGATTGTAAAATTTAAAATTCACATCATTTCTATTTTCTTATGATATATGCTAAGGGATAGTATGAGACCTATATGAGGTCAAGTACGCCGTGTTGCATCTAGGGTGTACCCCTTGGCCGTGACAAGATTTGTGTCGGAGCATAAGCTTTTGGGATGATTTTTAGGTTGATGTGTCCTAAACTATATATAATTGAGTCTTGTTCATTACTGTGAAAAGTGCAACACTTATGACTGAGAGGCTATGTGGTGTTTAGGAAAGTTCACTTCATTTATTACTCTCTAGTCGTGCCATGGAGTTTTAACTTTGTCACTTACTTTTCTAAATCTTTGTATTGTTTTTATAGGCTATGATAAAAGAAAGAGAATGCAAAAAGGATGGAAGAGAAGAATGTGGATGAAGGAGTTCCTCCCCAAGCTCCTCAATCTCCTATTGATGAGGGGGCTATAACAAATATGGAAATAAGGATGACTCTCCAATCATTTACTCAAGCCATGATGGCTCTAGCTGAATTCATGACAACCCAAGCTCAAGTTATTACGCCCCAAGGCACCAAAGATAGTGGGATTTGTGTGAACCATAATGCGAACACCATAACTTCAAAGTTGAGAGATTTTAGAAGAATGAGCCCTCATATGTTCTTTAGTTCAAGAAATTGGTGAAGATCCTCAAGATTTTGTGGAAGAGGTTTACAAGATAATGGATGCTATGGGGGTGAATTCTATGGATAAAGACGAATTATCCTCATACCAATTGAGAGTGTTGCCCATGTATGGTATACTCAATGGAAGAGGATTAGGCCAAAGGGATCGGGCCCATAGTTTTGGAAGTCTTCAAGAAAGCATTTGTTGATAGGTTATTTCCCCAAGAGAAGAGGGAATCTAACGTGGCAGAATTTATCAACCTTAATCAAAGAGGTATGGGTGTTGAAGAATAATCTCATAAGTTAATCATATTGTCCAAATATTCTCCATCTATGGTGACGGATCATAGAGATACGATGCATAGATGCCTGACGGGTGTGTCTTATTTTTTTAGGAGAGAATGTCATTCGGCTATGCTTCATGATAACATGGATGTTTCACGTATGATGGTATATGTATGCTAAGAAAATATATTATTATAACTCCAAGACAAAAATATGGAAGTGAAGAGGCCAGGGATTGATGATGGAAATTCTTGCAAAGGAAATTCGAGGGTCAAGGCCAACCAAGGTTAAAAAGAAGGTTCTCCAACTTAGGCTCCAAAGGTCAACAAAGATAGGGTGTCTAACCCTAAGCTTTAAATAGTCAATAATGGTGGATATTCTATGGTGATACCTTTATGTGCTAAGTGTGGTAAGAATCATGATGATAAATGTCTTACCGGCACTAGTGCTTCCTATATTTGTGTCATGCATGGGCATCAATATAAGAATTTCCCAACACTTGCAGACATGGAAAAAGAAAATAAGCAAAACTCCTCCTAGCAGTTCCAGTTCCGTTTCTC
Organism: Solanum lycopersicum; assembly: GCF_036512215.1. Classification (NCBI taxonomy): domain Eukaryota; kingdom Viridiplantae; phylum Streptophyta; class Magnoliopsida; order Solanales; family Solanaceae; genus Solanum; species Solanum lycopersicum. Next base: position 40,063,272 of record NC_090810.1, read on the forward strand.
CCAAGAAAAATCGCTTCTATGATCTTCAATCCTGAGGTGACAAAGAAAGTTTCCCCGACATTGTGACTTGTATGTTACATGTCTTTTCTATTGATGTATATGCATTGTTAGACCCCGATGCCACTTTGTATTTCGTTACAATTTTTGTGGTTATGAAGTTTTAAATATTACCCGATGTTTTAGAAGAACTTTTATAGTTGTCTACCCATGTTGGTGACTCACTGGTGGCAACAAAAGTCTATATGAGTTTTCCGATATCTTTTTCCCATAAAGTTAGCTTGGTGGATTTAGTGAAGTTAGAATGTTAGATTTTGATGTGATATTGGGTATGAATTAGTTGCATGCATGTTGTGTTTTTATTGACTATAGGACTCAAGTAGTAAAGTTTCAATTTCTAAACGAGTCTACTTTAGAGTGGGAGGGTGGGAATTCTATCGCGAGACGTTAATTTGTTTATTCTCTTAAAGCGTAGGAGAATGATATCTGAAGGGTGATGTTTAGTCCAAAACCCCTTCCTTTGAGTCGATCCCCGTGGTGAGTAAATTTTTTGAAGTCTTTCTCGATGACTTGTCTTTAATTCCTCCCAAATAGGAAACACACTTTGGCATTGATCTTTTGTCGGATACGCCACCCATCTTCATTTGTTAAAAGAGTTAAAGGAGAAAATCAAGGACTTGATTAAAAAAAGGCATCATTAAATCGAGTATCTCCCCATGGGGTGTTCTGGTATTGTTTATTATAAAGAAGGATGGGTCCCTTAGATATGCATTGATTATCACCAATTAAAAAAGTTGACCATAAATACTAAGTATCTCTTTCTATGAATTGACGACTTGTTTGATCAACTTCAAGGGGCTAACTATTCTCCCAAATAGATCTTTGTTTGGGTTACCATCAAATAAGGGTAAGAGGGGTTGGCATTTCCATGATGACCTCTATGGCCCTGTACAGTCACTATGAATTTGTGGTTATGTCACTTGGGTTGACGAATGCCCCGATGACATTTTTAGACCTAATGAATAGAGTGTTTAGAAACTATTTGGATATGTTTGTTATCATGATTATTGATGATATTTTGATCTATTTGAGGAATAAAAATGAGAAAATGTACCATTTAAGGATTGTATTGCAAGTCCTTAAAGAACACTAATTATATGTGAAATTTAGTAAATGTAAGTTTTTTATAACGTTAGTATCCTTCCTTAGTCATTTTGCGTTGAGCAAGGGAATATAGGTAGATCCTAAGAGGACAGATGCGGTCAAAGGTTGGCCTAGACCTATAACTCCTACTTATATTAAAAAAATTTGGGTTTGGACATTTATTATAGGAGGTTTGATGAGGGTTTTTCCTCCATTGATTCTGCATTGACAACTTTGACTCAAAATAAAGCTAAGTTCTTGGTCAGAGGCTTGTGAGAATTGCTTCTAAGTATTGAAAGATAGACTTACTTCCCCGCTGGTGCTTACCTTATCGGAGGGCAAGAAGGATAAGCTTAGTCATGGTATGTGGTCCCATATCAAATCTTGCAACGTGTTAAGAAAGATGCATATGAATGAGACTTTCCAAATGAATTAGCTCTGATTCATCCGATATTTCATGTTTTCACGATTAAGAATTGTATTCGTCATCTTGAATCCATCATTACTATAGAGGGTTTTGAAGTTGATGAGTGTCTTTCTTATGAATAAGTTCCGGTAGAGATTTTAGATTTACAAATGAAAAGGTTAAGAAACAAGGAAGAAGCTTCTATTAAGGTTTTATGGATGAGTCATTTAGTCAAGGGTGCTTCATGGGAGGCTGAGGCCGATATGAAGTCCCCCTATCCTAATCTATTTCCTTCTACTCCTCTCCAATATCGAGGTAAAGTAGTTCTCTTAAGTTTTGTGTTTTAGGGGTCACATTTCTAAATATGTTTCTTCATGATTTTTCCTTATGACATGCATGTTCTTGTGAGAATTTATACTTAGCATGAATAGAGTTTTCATGATTTTATGTTCCTCATGTTGATTTGCATTTTACTATGTAGATTTCATATGTGAATTCATCAAATGATTTGATGAACATACTTAGTTATGTTATTTTTCGATGAAATGGCATATTGGATACACAATGTTGTGTTGAGATTGATTTAAGTTGTAGAAGGTAGTCCTTCCCATGTTTATATGAAATGATGAATTTTGTGCATAATGGATTGTGGATGTACTTCCTACCTCCTTGTGTTGCATTTTAATGTCTTGAGATGGAGTTTATATTTCCTCCTTTGAATTTTGCATGACCTAGATGTTGCATGCATGATAGGATTATTGTCTTGAGTCGTGTAAGGTGCCTAGGTCATTCTTCGAGGATGAATGTTCCTAAAAGGAAGATAATGTAACACTTCAAAAAATGATATATTCAACTAGAGCCTAACATAAGGGTTAAAAATCATTATATTGACTCCTTGTATATTCGAAGACCATTTAGAGTTGAAATGATAATTATTGGAACCAAAGACAAGAGGCTAGTGCCAAGGAAAAAGGGGCCAATCCAAAACAAAAGGCCAAGGTTTCCCCTAGCTTGAGCACACTACCTCAGCTTTCACAAGTGGGACCACAGATTGTGGTCGTCACCACGACTTGTGAATGACGCTCGTGGACTTTCCTTAACCATGGTATAGTGGCCACCCAATATCCTAGCTACATCCTGAAGTCCCACAAGAGGGACCAAGACTTGTAATATGGACCACAACTCATGGATCCCCTTATGAAGATGCCTTGGAAATTCGAGCTAGATGCCCCAAAAGGCATGGCTAATGACTTGAGGACCATGAGAGGGACCACGAATCGTGGTCTTGATCATGGCTCGTGGAACCCCTCGTTGGATTGACTTGGGCGATTATACTTCATGCACTATTATCCGAGATACTGCCTCACCTACACAAGCAGGACAACGGTCCATGGTCCTCACCATGGCTCGTGAAGGTGGCTCGTGTCACTTAGGTTGGGTCACTTATTAAATGTCTGTTTGGTGTTTTCCTACTCTTGTTCAATTATAGAGAAGTCATTTTGGATATTTTTAGGGGTAATATCTAAGTTGTTTTAAGTTAATGTTCTCTCAAAATAAGTCATTACATTAAAACACCGAAATAAAACCAAACGATCCTTCCTAATTTGGTTTTTAAGAATCCAAATTTCGCTAAAAACCAGGGGTTTCAATCTATGTCATAGGTATCTTCCAAAACGTTTTAAACTATTTATTTATGGTTGATTATGGTTGGTTATTACGAATCTTGATTGGGTTAATGGGGGTATTGTTGATTTATGATGAAAACCCCCGTGGACCCATGAATCCTCGTATTTCTAAATCATGGATCGATGATGTGGGTTTGTTGATATTAAAAATATGTGAATTGATTATTTTTTATGTTTAATTAGTTATTGAATTACCACGAAATTCCCCTTATATGATTTAGTAATTGTATATGTTTGGGTTGATTGTGACTTATGGCCTTTGAAGGACAACGTTAAGAGGGGTTGTACATTTGTATGATTAGTGTATGAGCTTATGATGCACTTAGAAATTGAAGATCAAATTATTATCGTGTAATTGTTGTATTGTTACGAGATAATGCTTCCCATACCATTAAAAATGACTATGTAAGAATGTATATGATATGGTAAATTTTTTGTGTTGATGGAAACACTATTCTCATGAACACACTCTGAATATGATGTGAAAGGGTTACTAACGTATTGATGATTATATGATTGATAACATTCTTAGATAATTGAATCTATGGTATACTTGTTGAGTTGTGTTGAATGAATGATAAGATACTCCTTCACACATGCAAATAACACTAAATACTAATTATGTAAAGTTTGAATTAATGCTTAGCACCAAGTGGATATGACTATGAGGTAAAGACCCTTCTGCCAACGCAATAGGTCGGGTCCTCTCATGAATTGGAAAGTCTCCGATCAATGCAATAGGTTGAGTTTTTAATAGAAATCTCCCAATCCCATAATTATGTGTCCACATAGGTCTTTATCTAGAGGTTCCACTTAAAATATAATGCATGTAGTTCTACCTCAGGCATGTAGGACATATCTTTTTGGTGTGGGGCATGACATTAGATTCCATGTACCTCACATGGTCTATGTCTCTTATGGATATTTTCCCTACATTAAAAGACTATGATTAGGACAATAACTATTCCAATGACTACTTAATGACCTTTACTTAGTAGGAGTAGGAGTATGGGACATTGCAAAAGTAGACTTTTAAAGGTTATGGGGTAGCTTCTTATGCTATGATAATATATGAATGTATTCATGTATATTAGATAGATTGTTGCTATGAATGACTTTCCTTATGTTCAAGTTACTGTACATGATTATTTCCTTGTCTACGACTATTGACTATGATGAGGTCTAAGTATAATAGGTATGACTAATGTGGCCTCAGAGAATTCTATAGTATGGTTGGCATTATCATATGACAACCATACATTGCGCAAGTATACCTTAGGGTTACTACGGTACTGGTTCTACTATGTTATGAGCTTTTTTATAGGATGAATATTCTATGACTTGTGTATTTACATTAAAATTGCATAGTGGTTCTCAAACTTGACAAATGCATTCCTTTTAATTAAATTGTCCTTTCTAGCATGTTTTAAGGATTCTAAGTGCATGGCTTCCGTACATAGTACATTTTGTGCTAACCCATATGTTCTACTTTTTTGTTCACAAAGTGTAGGTCCAGGTCGTTGAAGCTGCCTCTCCTTGGTTGAAGGCTTGGATTGATTCTAAAACATGGCAAATGCATTCCTTTGCCTTTGTGAGTCCTCATGATTCGAGGACAAGAGTTATTCTTTCTAGTTTCATTTCGTATGTTCTATTTTGAGATTTGATTGTAAAGGGTTGTGACCCTACTGATATTCGTTGCAGTAGATGGTTAATGGGATAATGTCCAGACTTCGATTTTGAATTTTATTAAAAAGACTTCATTTATAAAATTTTAAATTTCACGTCATTTCTATTTTCTTATGTTTGTGTATGCTAAGGGATTGAATCACACCACTTTTGCATTAAGTATGCCATGTTACAGATAGGGGTACCCCTGGGTCATGATATATACATGGTCCCTAAGTGTTACCCATACCGAAAAGAGGTATCCTACTTGACTAAGGTAGAACCATAATTTTAGCTTAGGTAGATCCACTAGCTAAATAACCTATGGGGCCATATAGTCTATGGGATAAGGATATTGCTACCAAAAACCCCGACTCAACTTGCATAGAAGGTCTCCTTCTCATATGGCATACTTTGGGAACCCAGACTCAACCAGTGTAAAAACATCCATCTCAATGACTTTTATAGTGACACTAAGTTAAGTTTAAACGACCTCACTTAAGTTGGACTAAAGCCGGAATTACCCAAAACATCCCTCAATTTAAGTGAGATGCGAGGTCTCACATGGGGCCACACGGGCCCTGGATATGAACACAAGTTGTGGTCCCCTTCTTAGACTTGAGGCAGTGACTAGGAAAAAAGTGTCTTTATCCAACAATCCCAATGCATCTTCATAGGGGCCTCCACGAGTCGTATCCCTGTCGTAGGCCTTGATGCAATGGCTAAGCTACGCTCCTTCAAACATCAACTACCAAGGCATGACCAAGGACACTCCAAGAGCCGTCTAAGGCTTCACGAGACGTGAAGGCTAACGTGGCAGGTTGGCATTCCCTCGGGAACTTTAGGCAGCCTAAGCCCCTTTCCCCTGGCACTTACCCTTGGCTCTAGGCAACCTTCATGACTCTAATTCTAAGGTTTACCTCTAGTTTAGCCTATTAATTTCCGGGGTGTAACATAACAGTAATCTTTTTGGTGGTTTGAGGTATTACAATTTCCTTGTTTGCCATTATATTATTTATAACGAAAAGAATTAAATTAACTGATAATTTATCTATAATATTCCAAAACTACTCTTATATTCCCATTTTATTAGAATTTTAGCTTCTTATATATAAGACCTTTCTAAATTCGTATAATATTATAAGGAATGATAAGCGATTACTTGATATATTAAAATCAAATATCAAACTTCGTTCTATGTGGATGTATTAGCTAGGCCACATCTGTAGATTGTAATCATAGATGTAATAATTTTACTTGTTGGTAAATTAAAATTTGCCTTTTTTGATCATAGTGATTTATTGGTTGAGGAGTTTTTTCCTAATCGCCATGTCAAGGGTTTAATACTGGTAAGCTAAAGAAATTAATGTTATTAGGAACTTTACTACCTTTTTAGATTTTTAAATCATATTTTATCGATTTGATTACATATTATTGTTTTTTTTTGTTTTTATTGTAGAAAATTTGAATTTTTTATATTTATATCTTTGAATAGGCCTAAACAATTTGCAATAGATTTAACTTCATACTTTTGAAGTTCTTTCTTGTAAAAAATTATATTTATTTTAAAAAATTAATCGTTCCATAACATAAGTGCATGTATTAATTGTTAAATTAAATTTGTACTGCGATTTTTAATTAACTCTAATATAAATATGGGACATTAAAATATTTTAAGCTTCATTTTAAGTAATAAAATATTGTTTTCATAGCCCATTTTATGTTTTTAGTAAATATAAATAATTTTATTTGTTGATAAAATTAACACAGGCCTTCTTGGATCATAGTAGTTCATTAGTTGAAGAGTTTTCCCATGACCACTAGGTCAAGAGTTAAAGGTTGGCAGATACAGAAAAATTAAATATGTAGGTATCTACCAACTTTGAACCCTTGACCTAGTAGTCAAGAAAAAAATTCTTCAACTAGTGAACCATTAAGATCAAGAAGGCTTGTGTCAATTTACAAACAAATAAAATTGTTTATATTTACTAAAAACATTAAATGGGTCATGCAAATAATATTTTATTACTTAAAATAAAGTTCATAACATTAATGGCCCGTGATTATATTAGAGTGAACTAAATATAGCACTATAGATTTAGCTTAACAATTAATACAAGTAATTAAGATAGGGCACAATCAAATATTTGATAAATTCGAATGTTAATAAGCAAAATCTTCAAAAATATGAAATTAAATTAATCGAATATTACTTTTTACTATTCAAATACAACAAAAAATAAATTTGAAAAGTTTTCAAATTTCTATAATAGAAAACAAAAAACAATAATTTGTAATTGAATAAAGAAAATATTCTTTGAAAAAATTTAAAAAGGATCTATAAAATGCCTAATAACATTAATTTTCTTTGGTTTACCAGTCTTGACCCATAACATAGTGATTAATAAAAAACTCCTCAACCAATAAATCATTGTGATCAATAAGACCGGTATATTTCAACAAGTAAATTATTTATATTTACAAAAAAAATAATAATTCATGCATACAATATTTATTATTAAAATAAAATAAATTTTTAACCTGAATTCCATTCAAAAACATATCTTCGTATTGATAGATCGGTAGTGACTAAAGTTTTTTGGAATAAATTGAACTTCCACTAATAAATAAATCACATCCTTAACTGACTAGAAAAAGACAAAATTAATGTACTAATATGATTATAATTATCCATGATTAATGATTTTTAGAAGTCATGCCGCAAAGAATAATAAAGATCTTAGTTAGATTTTTTTTCTTTTAAAAAAACAATTAGGTTTCATGAATACCCCAACTAGGCATTTAAGTGTCTCTATCATAAAAATTAGATTTATAGACATCCTTTGTATAACACAAAGAAAAACACTATAAATAAATTAGAAAAGAACATTAATTCTTTTTGTTTAATACCTCAAAATAGTGAAAACGGTAACTCTTTTTATTTGAATTCTTATACTTTAATGAAATTTAGCGAAACACTGGAATTTGGTAGAAGCATATGAAGAACAAATATTTGCAGACCTATTTATTTGAGTCACAAAGATATTGTAGATTTATTTTAAGTAATTGAATATTGTTGACCTAACTCAATTTATGTATTTAGTAAATATTAATAATTTTACCTATTCATAAATTAACACCGACCTTCTTGGTCATAATGGTTGATTAGTTGAGAAATTTTCTCCTAACCACTGGGTCAAGGGTTCAAGACGGGCAAGCCAAAGAAAATCATTGGTAAATATAGGTATTCGAAAATACCTTTAAATTTTTTTTAGAAATATTTTCTCTTTAATTACATACTACTATTGTTTTTTGTTTTTTACAGAATTAAAAAGGCACAATAGAATAACTCAATATTGTAAGATTTTTTCTGTTTACCAGCGTTGAACTCTTGACCTAGTGGTCAGGAATAAACTCCTCACTAGTCCACCACTAGACCAAGAAGTGTGTGTTAATTTACCAATAAATAAAATTATTTATATATACTTAATTGCAAAATATCTTAATTGCCCAAATAAATAGGCCTACAAATTTTTTGGTCTTCACATTTAAAAAAAATTACAATGCTTCACCTAATATAATCAACAGACCATAAACAAAATAAAAAAAAGTTACCATTGTCATTATTTGACATAGTAAAATATGTGAATGTTTGTTTCTCTAATTTATTTAGTCTTTCATAGTATGATGCAAGGAGTTTCGTAGATCTATTCTTACTGAAAATATTTTTTTTTCATATAGTGAAAATGTAATAAAATGCAACCCAAGATTTATAATATGAAAATAAAAACTAGAATAAATAAGAAAAACCATCATAATGTAAGTCTTTTAGTCCTTGACGATAGGTGTTACTGCATCTTGAGATTCTAATTACTATGGTTCAGTTACATCACAAGGAGCAATTGAGAGAGATCTATTCTAAAACAATCATTTGATTTGGTCCATTCTTTGAGTGCAATTATGCATTGTTAAAATCTATTTATACTTTTTATATATGTTATCATCGATTGTTTATTGTGTTTCGCTTAATATATTATTTTGCAGTTGTTACTATTCCTTTTGTGAATATTCGATACTGCTTTTCTTAATAGTTGCCAATAGGAAAGAGATTGTGGTGGGACAAAAATATGTTACAACCCAAATTACATGTTGTGATGCTAATGAGAGTACTCGATATAATCTGAATATATGAAAGTAAGACAAACTACTAATCCTCCCTCTCTATAAAACCCTACCTAATGGTGCCCTAGACTAATGGCTAATGTCGACGGAGGTCAACCTTTGGCAATGATTGACTCTTGTTTACATACAAACCCTACTGATTTTCCATACCTAAGTGGGCATAATAACTCATCACAAGCTTCACAGAGGGTGGATAAGAATATTACTTTTTCTAATGTTAAGATGCAGGAATAATAATATTTTGAAGGAAATATGGGCAAATCAGAATCTCAGGGGCAATATAGTGATATTGTGGTGTCAAGAAAAAATATTTTGGAGGAAAAAGAAGAGTTTACAATGAAGAAAAAGAAACAAATATAACAAGACGAAGAACAACATATTTGTTCAACTCAAAAGCAAGTAGACGCTAGGAACCAGAGTTCTTAATATAGATATCATTGTGGGTCAAGTGAGAAGCATAGGGACCAACAAACATCAATTAGGCACAAGAGATGTTAAAATACAGGGGCAAGCCAATAAAGGATCTACATTTTTGGCAATAATGGAGATTCCAATCATAATTGAACTAGGCACAAGAGATGTTAAAATACAGCGGCAAGCCAATAAAGGATCTATATGTTTGACTACAATGGAGATTCCAATCATAATTGAAATGACAAACAAGGAACATGGGGAAATTAATGGTACTTCACCTCACAAGGCATTATATGACATTATATCTAATTTTATAGTTGAGGATTCCCCTCAGAAACAAACACAATTAATCATTTTCAATCACAAGAAAAATAATAAAATTAAGGAAAAATGGTTAAAAATAACCCTCAACTTTGTTTTATTTGTTACAATAATGGGAAAAGGGTTAAAAATAATTTTTAACCCTCAACTTTGTCTTATTGGTGACCTTTACCTCTACCTTTAAAAGCAAATTATATTTATCATTACCGTCTATAAATTTAACAAATATACCCCTCCATGGATGGAAATTTCCAAATCAGTTAAAATTTACAATTTTATTTAAACTACTCAATTTCACCCTATCCGTACCGTTTAATAAAATAACCCATTTCTTTTATCCAAATCAACTTTATTCCCTAACCACCACCATCAAGCCACCACCCTCTCCGCGATCTCTTTCACCTGCACTGCCACCACAGCTAAAACCCATTTATAATTGATTTGGATAATTTGTCATGTTATTCTATCTATGATCTTAACCGATAACTAATTTAATATGGGAAAGAACAAACATAGGAACTCAATGCTATTTGAGATTAGAAAGTGTATAGTTCATTTTAACACGACTTTTGGCAATTTTCAAGGAACTTAATAAGTTCACCTATGTCTTCTGTTGTACATATATAATGAATAAATATTTAATGTTTAAGTAATTTAGATTTTTATTTGACACTACATTTTCCTGGAGACGAGAAATTTGCAATCTTTTTTATTTGGTCTTGAAAAACCATCAACGATATGCCACAGAAGCACAACACAAGATCTAGATGGACTGCAAATTTTAAGAGGCAAAAATACTCTGCACGGAGAAAATATAATTTTTTCTCGGCTACAATCGATAGTTCATCTTGAGAAAGTTATTATGCTTAGTTCAAAGAAATTAAAAGACGCAGGTTGCATGGAGATAAACTAGAAAGAAGATCAAAAAGAGAAAGAGAATAGTCGACAGTTTTAGCATTAATAAATGCAAATAACAATAAAACTCATTAGAACACTAAAGTTGATTTGGGTAAAAGAAATGGGTTATTTTATTTATTGGATTGGGTGGAGTTATAATTTGGTTATTTAAATAAAATTGGATAATTTTAATTTATTTGAGGCTTTCCATCCATGAAGGGGTATATTTGTTATGTTTATTGATTGCAGTGGTAAAAAAAACTTATTTCCAATGATAGGGGTAAAGTCAACCAATAAAACAAAGTTGAGAAATAATTTTAACCATTTTATCTACTAAAAATAGTGAAGGAATAAATAGTACAAATGATGGAAAAAGTCAAATAAGAATTAATAAAACAACAAGATTTGAGAAGAATGGTGGCAATACAATAGGCTCTCTGCTTACCAAAATATTGCCAAATAGAGAGGTACACAAGAAAAAATCTCAAACAATAAAGCATTTTTTTGGGAATATTATTTCCATAAAGACTCAAAAAGCATTTCACAAAGTTGAAATGTAGAGTAGAGCACAGAAATTTCAATTTTATTGCTTTAATGAATCCTTTTCAAAATGCTAGTCACATCCAAAAATATATAATGGCATTGTGTGTGGATTTTGCCAAAGCTTATCATAATGGCAATTTTTTTTGTAATGGAGGGATATCAAGTGTATATTCTAGTGCATTTCTCCAAGCAAATTACTCTAAAACATAATGATACTCATTTAAACAAAACTTTATATATTATTATTGTGTATGCCAAATATGATAACCTGCAGAGATTGAACTTGTGGGAGGATCTACATCGATGGTCCAATTCCTCTACTTTCCCATGAATAATTGGTGGGGATTTTAATGTGGTATTTAATGAGGAAGAGAAGATTGATGAGGTCCCCATGTAGGAAGGGTATAATGAAAATTTAGCAAATTGCCTTGGATTGTGCACAAAGGTAAAAAAGGTAGCCCATTTAATTTGTGGAATAGTATAACTGTGGAGGATTATATTTTTGAAAGATCAGACATAATCCTAGTAAATAAGGAGATGAAAAATTTGTTTACTAAATTGGAATTCAACATCTTTCAAGAACCTGATTTGGTCATGCCCCTGTACGTCTATCTTGTGAAGAAAATTTGGTAAATATTATCAAGGCCTTAAGATTCTTGAATTTTTGTGTAGAACATGAATCATTCAAGTGAGTGGTTGCTAAAACTTTTTCAGGTTCTCAATTTCAGAACCTTTACTTTGATTTTATGAAAAAAATTTAAAAGTGAAGATTTTCTTAAGTCAATCAAAAGAGAGGTGTTTTGTGATATTTTCAAACAACTAATTATCAGGGAAGACACTGTTAATATCAAGGAGATTTGTTTGTAAATGATCCATCCAATGGGAATCGAGAAGTCATGTGGAAGGCACAAGCAAAGTGTTGGACTTAATGATTCAATGTTTAGTCTTCCAAAAATGTCTCTTAGTTTTTCAAGAAGTCTTTTTAGAATTTGGTAGTACATGTATCTAGTAAATTGTGATATATGTATTTAGTTATTTGAGTAAGACTTTATGTTTTCTATTTTGAGTAGTATAAATAGTGATGTAGTTGATGATTGTAATCATCTAAAGTGGCCTGAAGTAGCCTATAATAAACTTGAGCATTTTCTAAAGATATTATTTTTCCTTTCGTATTTCCTACAAATTGGTATCAAGAGCATGTTTTCGTTCTTAATCTGGGGTCAGGTGAAGAAAAAAATATGGCATCCAAAACAAATGAAGGTGTTTATTCTTCAGTTGTTTTTACTCCATTTTTGATGGAACTGATTTTGAATACTGGAAGATAAGAACGAGAGCACATTTGGAAGATGAAGGTTTGTGGACTATTGTTACAAATGGATTTGAAGAGCCAGAAAATGATGGTGATCTTACATCAACAAAGATGAAAAATTTTGAGGCTAAGTATCGTCAAGATGCAAAAGCCTTGAGCAAAATCCAAATGGGAGTTTGAAGAGCATATTTTGCAAAAATTTCTACTTGTGAGACTGCAAAAAAAAACTTTGGATTTTCTGAAAACTGAGGTGTATGGTGACGAAAAGATACTCACTATAATTCTTCAAACTCTTAGAAGAGAGTTTCAAAATTTAAAGATGATAGAATCTGCAAAAATTGATGAATATTGCACAAGAGTCATGAATATTGTTAATGAAATGAGAAATCATAGTGATACAATTTCTAACCAACAAGTTGTGGAAAATATTCTAATTAGTGTCACAGAAAAGTATGAGTACATCGTTGCTATCACTAAGGAGACGAAAGATCTTTCTAAGCTTTACATCAAACATCTAGTTGGATCATTTCATGCACACGAAAAACAAAGATTTTTTTCGTGAAGATCAACCCAAAGAGACGACTTTATAGTCTAAAATAAATGAGAATTCTCAAAATTTCTCAAAAATTCATGAGAAGAAAAATCAAAAGCCAAAAAAGAAGCAGGATCATGATGGTTCTTCCAAGAAAGTTGAAGAAAAAGGTGTGAAAAACTCTAGTCTTTTTTATGAACTGTGCAAAAAGACTAATCACAATGGAGAAAAATGTTGGCACAAAGGCAAGCCCCAATGTAACTTTTGTGAAAAGTTTGGCCACATTTAAAAGGATTGTTGGCACAAGAAACGGGAGCAAGCAAATCTGTGTGAAAAACATGAGGAAGAAAGGGAAGAAAATCATTTATTTGCTTCTAAATTTGATGCTTCAACAAAAAGCAACGAATGGTTTGTTGATAGTGGTTGTAGTAATCACATGACTAGAGATGAAAAGGCTTTCCTGCCAATTAATAATAGCATCACTACAAAAGTGAAGATGGGGAATGGAGCCTTAGTTGATGCAAAAGGTAAAGGTACTATTTCGATCAACATGAAAGGATGCGGTAAGAAAATTCATGATGTTTTTATGTTCCTGACTAGGAAGAAAATTTGCTTACTGTTGGTTAACTCATGGAAAATGGTTATTCTCTTGTGTTTAGAGATAATTATTGCAAGGTTTATGATAAAATCGAGCCAAATTAAGTCATTTTTAAGTAAAGATGATAAAAAGAAACTTCCCTTTGAAATTTTATTATAATGCATTAAAAATGAAATTGTAGATGATTCATGGCTTTGGCAGAAAAGATTTTTTCACTTGAATTTTCATAGTTTAAAGTTTCTCAAACAAAATGACATGGTGTAAGGCCTTCATGAGATACATACTGAGGTGGATACATGTGAAAGTTGTATAATGGAAAATCAACACAGGAAGTCTTTCCTAAAAGGGGCGTCTTAGAGAGGAAGTGCATTTTTGGAACTAATACATACCGACATGTGTGGACCAATGAAGACTCCATCTCTTGAAAGTCAAAGGTATTTTCTAATCTTTATTGATGTTTAATCAAGAATGACTTGGGTTTATTTCTTGAATGAAAAGTCAGACGCATTTTCTACATTCATGAAATTTAATGCCCTTGTTGAGAAGCAAAAATTTTGCAGAATCAAAACCATTTGCATTGATCGAGAAGGTGAGTACACAAGACGAGAATTTGAAGAATATTGCAAAAATGAAGGCATTCATAAGCACCTTACAACAAGGTATACTCCTCAACAAAATGGTGTATCTGAAAGAAAAAATAGAACAATTGTTGAAATGACCAGAACTATGATGAATGAGAGAGGGATGCAAAAATATTTTTGAGCAGAAGCAGTGCATACAGTTCACATCCTTAATAGGTGTCCAACAAAGGCACTAAAGGACAAGACACTAGTTAAAGCTTGGAGTGGAATTAAACCTTCTGTAAGTAATTTTAAAATTTTTGGGTGTATTTGTTATGCTCATGTACCTGCTGACAAAAGAACAAAATTGGATGAAAAAAGTCAAAAATGTGTCTTTCTTGGTTATAGTGATGTGACAAAAGGATATAGGCTTCTCGATGTCCAAACTAACAAACTTGTTGTTAGTAGAGATGATAATTTTGATGAAAAAACAACATGAAATTAGGAGGATAAAAAGATAGAGAATACTGCTATCATATCTTCAAATCAAGAAGAGGATGAGAAAGATGAATATGTCTTTCAAGGGGAGAAATACCAGATTCAGATAATGAAGAACATCCTCCAAGAGGAACAAAAATGTTGAGTGACATTTATCTGTGGTGTAATTTTGCTGGTGTTGAGCCAGAAAATTATGAAGAAGCAATAAATCATGATGTTTGGAAGAAAGCTGTGGAACAAGAAATTCGAATGATCGAAAAAAATAATACTTGGGAGCTTGTGGCTATTCCTATAGAAAGAGAAGTTGTAAGTCTAAAATGGATTTAGAAAATCAAACTTAATCAGGAAGGAGATATTCAAAATCACAAAGCAAGGTTGGTTGCTAGAGACTTCACGCAAAAACCAGGTATTGATTCTTATGAAACTTTCTCTCAAGTTGCTTGTCTTGAGACAATTAGAACTGTAATTGCTGTTGTTGCACAATAGAAATGGAAGATATTTCAACTTGATGTTAAATCAACATTTTTGAATGGAAAACTTGATGAAGAGATTTATGTTGAGCAACTTCAAGGATTTTTTGTTCAAGGGGGAGAAAAAAAGGTGTATAGACAAAAAAAAATCTCTCTACGGGCTGAAGCAAGCTCCAAGAGCCTGGTACAATGAAATTGATACATACTTTCTGAAAAAATAATTTTCAGAGAAGTAAAAGTCAAGCCACTTTGTATGTGAAGAAAGAACATGGCAGCATTATTATTGTTTGTCTCTATGTGGATGATTTGCTGTTTACAGGAAATGATGTAAAGATGATGCAAAATTTCAAACAAGATATGATGCAAGCTTATGAAATGGGTGTTCTTCGATTGCTAAATTATTTTTTGGGCATCGAAGTTTCTCAAGTGAAAGAAGGAATTTTCATTCTCAAAAGAAGTATACTAAAAGTATTCTTCAACAATTCAAAATGATGGATTGCAGATCTATGACAATACCATTAGCAGCCAATTAGAAGTTTAGAAAAGATGATGGAGAAAAGAAAGTTAATAGCTCACTTTTTAGGAGTTTGATTCGAAGTTTGCTATATCTTACTTCAACAAGGCCAGATATTATGTTTACTGCTAGTTTATTATCAAGATTCATGCAAGAACCGAGCAAAGTGCATTTTGGAGCTGCAAAGCGTGTTCTACACTACTTACAAGGAGCAATGGATTATGGGATATTGTACAAAATTGGTGGAAATTTGAACTTAATTGGTTATTCTGATAGTGATTGAGCTGGAAGTATAGATGACATGAAGAGTACATCTGGTTATGCTTTCTTATTTGGATCAAGCATTTGTTCATGGTTATCAAAAAAGCAAAGTGTTGTTGCTCAATCCACTGCCGAAGAAGAATATGTTTCAGCATCCAAGGCTTCTTCTCAAGCTATTTGGCTTAGGACAATATTTGAAGACATTGGTGAAAAACAAAAAAAGGGACTGTTCTGTATTGTGATAAAAAATCAGCAATTGCAATTGCCAAGAATCCAGTCAGCTATGAAAGAT
This sequence comes from Solanum lycopersicum, assembly GCF_036512215.1. NCBI lineage: Eukaryota > Viridiplantae > Streptophyta > Magnoliopsida > Solanales > Solanaceae > Solanum > Solanum lycopersicum. The sequence continues at coordinate 40,079,559 of NC_090810.1, forward strand.
CAATGCATATTTCCATCAAGTATCATTTTATTCGAGAAGCACAAGAGAAAGGCAAAATTCAGTTGCATTATTGTCAGACAGGAGAACAACTTGCTGACATCTTCACCAAAGCACTTCCTAGAGAAAAATTTTGCTATCTTCGAGAACGCATTGGAGTTATCAAGCAAATGCATTAAGGGGGAGTGTTGGGACTAATGCATAAATGTTTAGTCTTCAAAAATTGTCTCTTAGTTTTTCAAGAAGTCTTTTTAGAATTTCATAGTACATGTGTCTAATAAATTGTAATACATGTATTTAGTTATTTGTGCGAGACTTTTTGTTTTCTATTTTGAGTAGTATAAATAGTGTTGTAGTTGATGATTGTAATCATCTCCAGTGGCCTTAAGTATCCTATAGTAAACTTGAGCATTTTCTAAAGATATTATTTTTCTTTTCATATTTCCTACACAAAGTTTAAGAAATATCTACGTTATGAGGACTAGTGCATCCAAATGGCAGAAACTACATAGTTTTAATATGGAGACAAAAGTACTATATTTTTTTACAGTCTAGCGAAGAGGAGAAGGAAAAGATTAATTTGACAAAAAGTCATAATGCGCAAGGTGATATTTTGGATGATAAAGAGTACATTTTTTATGAAGTTGTTATGTTTTATCAGACACAATTAACTCAACAAAGGAATGCTACATAGTTTTCTCTTCTAAATCACATTCCACATATTTTGAAAGAAGAAGATTGTATTTTCTCTTGACATAATTCCTATAAAGGAAAAGGTGAAAATGTTGTATTTATTCTTAGTGGGGACAATGTAAGTAGTCTAGATTGTTTACCAAGATCTATTAATCATGCTAACCTTCTATTGCTGCCTAAAAATGTTACCCCCACTCTTTATTTGATCTATGTCCTAAAAGCTTTGAGTAATTTGATCCATAAAGTTATTTCCGAGTTGGTACATGAAATATTGGAGATGGTAATTCGAAGGTTGATCTCTTCAAACCGATTGTGATTTGTAAAATGAACATTATTGAAACTATTTTACTCGATATCGAGATGCAGTCGGATATCACCAAAAATGGAAAACCGACCAATATTATTATAAGATTCATATGATCAAGGCTTATGACATGTATCATGGTTGCTTTAGATGAAAATCTTAAGAAGAATGGAATTGTGAAAAAGCTTTTTTGATATCATAGGGAGGATTTCAGCTAACTGTTGGTACTTAGTGTTGGTTAATGAATAGACTAAAGGGCTCTTTCACACTACTAAGGGTAAAAAGGGGGACCCTTTAACTTATTCTTTACTTATACTTAATATTGAAGTTTTTTCTAGGGCATTAAATTCTTTATTTGATGATAGCCAATATGTTTGTTATGATATTCCTTAATGGAGTCCAAATCTTAAACACTTATCTTATGAACATGGCATAATTATTTCTTTTGTTCTACATGGAAAATCCCTCCAAATAATTATGAAGGTATTGGAAAGATATGAATCTCAATCAGGGTAATTAATCAACAAAAAAAAGGTTCCTAGTACATGCATCAGAATTCTGGTGCACAACCAGGAGGATTAGTTGATAGATGTACTGGTATCTAAGGAGGTTAATTTCCAATCAATTTCATAGTTTGTCCAAGCATCCATACTAAGAAGAAAAAGAGTGATTAGAGTGAACTCATCAAGAAGGTGAAGAATAAGCTCCAAACATTGAAAGGAAATATGTTATCGTTTAGTGAACTTACATGATGGAAAATTATTACGATGCGCCAGCAATAGCTAAGAAAATACTCAACATGGGAAAAATAAAAATGTCATTCTTGAGGATGATATATCTTATAAATTGATTAATTACGGTCACAGGTTCCAATGACATACTTTTCTATTGGAACAAAGGACAATTTTTTTTTATAGTTTTTGCTGAAGTGAATTCAAAAATCCTAATTACTATGCCACCCAGTGAGAGTTTAAGGTGTACAATTGTAATACTCTTAGACAAAACTATGGTGAATCTCTTTCTAGTTATAATTCGTTCTATGTGATGTTTTTCATATTTAGGGTTAACATTTTCTAATTAGTAATTGTTTTATTATCTTATATCTCCTTTTGATTTGTGGTATTAATCTCTTAGAGGCTCAGTCTATTAAAGGATAAAATTAAGAGCAAATTCAATATCAATAAGTAACAGGTTCTTCTAATTTCGGTAATAATATAGTAGAAATTAGTTCAAATCAAGAACCTAGAGTTTCTCATTTGATGTGATATTAGCTTGTATGAGGCTCATTTAATGGAAAATTAATAATAGGGAAAACATTTGATACTACTTTACTACTAAGTTATAGAATTTTTTGTAAGCAAAACATGGCTTGAATTTCAGCTCATAGATTTACAAATCTACTATTAGAAAGTTATAATTCAAGGAATCTGGGTAAGTATAAAACATCTTCAAAGTAGCTTATAATCAATAAGCAAGCTCTAGATTTGCAATTAAAGAACACAAATAATAGATTTGAATGAGTGAGAAAGTCACCTGGAGTTAATATTGCTGGAGTACTTCCGAAGGAACCTTCTGGTCTTGTCAACTCTACGGGAGATTTTCGCTGATTATGAGGTCTCGAGAAGGATGACTTTCGAAATTTCACTTACCCTAGTTGTCTTCCATTATAAAGTTGCTTGGTTGTTTTTGTTTTCTTTTTCTTTTATCAAATTTTGTTTTAATTTCATTGGGATTGGACATCTAAGGCTCATTCTATATTTATCAATGTTGTTTTTATATATAAATCCCATGAGTGTCACCCTTTCAATTAAAAAACGAAAGAAAACAAGTTGGATTGCTGATTAAAAAATACTCAGTAAAAAGACTTCATTTAGTATTCATTAGTAGAAACCCCTATTGGAATGTATTCAACTAGCACCAAAACTTTATCTTTTTTGGTAGAATAAGGTAGTTATATATATGACACCATAGAAAAGATAAATTGAGTGTATGTAACCCCTTGTTAGTTGTCCCACAATTAAAGATTTTTAGGTCAAATGGATCCGGCTTTGCATAATAGTGTTAATAACATGAAAATTTATAATACAAGATTTTTCTAGTTTATTTACCTAATACTCATGATAGGAGCATTCTGGTGGAGCTAAGAAGATATTTAGGGAATTAAAAAGCTGCAGTTTTAGTCCTTCTTTCACCAGCTTATCTGCAACCATGTTTTATTCCCAGTAGTTGTACATCAGTGCTAGTATGCAAAGCATCTTCATTAATGACCTGCACACTATAATTAATTTAGTTTAAGATAGATAATCTTGGTCTATCTAGTTAACTATGTTTGAAGAGTCAATGTTGATGACTAAGGGGGATAAGTTATGTTCTACTAAAAGTTTAAGGCCCATTTTCACGGCTTTTAATTTTACCATGGCTAGAATTGTTTTTGGGATGCAATCGCTAAAACCCAAGACTTATTTTCAAGTGTGATCTCTTAAGACATCTCCAATTCCTCCCATCCAAAATTTTCTTTACTACACTATCAATTTTGAGTTTATAGCCCCCCCTCCCCCCCCCCCCCCCGTCAGGGGTGCCAATTAACTCAGATGGTGTTTTTCTTAGGAATGGCTTTATCTTTTGGACCACCAACAAGTGATATTCTATACTTTTACTTATGTTATCGCTATGGATATGGTGTGTTACCTTTTTAAAATATTACTATTCCTTGTAAGCAAAATATTCCAGGATTCCCCAATTGATGCTGTTCTGGAAGCGAATATTCCTCATGTGTCTCCAAAATGGGGTCCACTTACTAGTGTTGATATTTATGGCCTTAATGTTCTTATTGTGTCAAAGAATTTTGTCCCATAAAGTAGTAGCATTAGGGCACTCAAAAAAGTTGTGGTTGATATCTTCTTTTGACGATCTACAATAGTTGTGTCTAGGTTCACATTGAGCCCTTTTTCGTAGAGGCATTGATTGGTTTGAAGTATCCCATATTGGAAGAGCCATAGAAAGGTTTTTAATTGTGTTCATGACTTTTTCATTCAAGATCCATTCAATATGCGTCCATTATATTTGGTCCTTGCTCAAGATTTCTTAAGTGATGAGGTCATAAGCACTACCACTAGCGAAAAGCCATTGCTAATAAGGCCTCAAATCATGATGTCCTTCTAGGGATATTGTGTGCAATGTGGTAGTCTCTAATGGAAGCTTTATGGTCCTCGCTCAGATTGAAATACAGAATGTCAAAATTCCACTTTCCATTATGATCTTAGGCATATTTATCAGCCTAATAGCCTAGTTATCCAATATATCTAGCTAAGTTTGTTAGAAATTTCCTAATCAGAAGTCCAGTTATCGAGTCCATTTATTGTGTTTCCTTTAACCAATATGATTACATGTTGCATGGTGCAAAGCAAGGAACAGGAGAAAAAAAGGACGCCATTCATGATATCAGAGCATAGAAGTTAAAATTGCTAGGAGAAATGGACAAGAAGATGGCAAAAATACATTATGAGGGGGCACCTCCGCGTCACAGAGCTGAAGACAGTATCTGAAAACCTAATTGTACAGACCAGTTGAATTTGCGATGGACGAGTGTCGACGCGGACCTGGACTCAAATTTGCATCACATCTTTTATTTCAGACTATAAATAGTCGAGTTGTAGTATTTTATCATTATTCTATTTTTGGAAAATGGGAAAACATTATTTGGGTAATTTTGCAAACAATACCTACAACTTTGATTCCCCTCTTTCATTTTGGTGAACATTTCTATGATCTTTGAACATTATTTGATGATGTTACATAGTATGAGTGGATAAATTCCCTTATTCTATGGATGTAGCTACAATCAATGGCTTGATGGTTTTTATTTCTAACATGAGATGAGTTTTCTGATGATTTATTCTTGCATTCTTGCTTGAAGATTTAAATGAACGATCAACATTAAATAAAAATATTGTTCTCTCTTAAACTCGAAAGACTAATAGAGGTATAGACCAAGGAGTGTGACAAGCGTTTTCATTCTAGGATAATACCTAATGTTTTTTGCATATCATATAGGATTATACCTATATGATACATTTGATTAATGTGCAACATGATAGCTTAATGATCCACTATTGGTTCATTCCTACCCCCACTAAACGATGTAGTTAGGCTATCAGTGATAGTAGGCAGTTAGAGACCGGGAGATCATGATCACAAAATAAACCTTGTGAATCAATAATGATGTTAACATGTCGCTGTTATGATAATTTATTGTTATGTTCAAAATCGGTGTATGCTACAACCCTGGAATATTTTCCAAATTGTGAAATTCCTTTGTTTGCAAATGTTTTAATTATAGTAATTAATAATAGAAATTGTTCAATTTATTTGATATAAACAAATACATAAAATAGTATGTTTCATAAGTAAATTTATTTTAGTTACAATAAAGTTAGTGTTTGTTGATTTGAAATCCTTTGGATTTGATAACTTGCTCGAAAGAGTCACTATACTACTTAAGTTATCACGTACACTTCAGTGTGTTTTTGATCGCATTAAGTTTTTGACGCTGCTACTAAGGACTTTAAAATCTAAAGACATTTAATTATTGGGTTTTGATTTATTTGTACAAGTATTTGACAACTTGTCTTGGCTATTCATTTTATGGGTTGTGTTGAGATTTCACACTGGAAGATGACCAGGACTTAGTAGTGTCTCTAACTGAACCTGAGAGAATTGTTTGTTACTAGAGAAGACTAAAACGATTCACATACTATGTTCCTTTGGTCAGTAGTTAACCTGTAGCCCCAGAAGAAAGGGAGGATCAAGACTCTCCTGCAATAATGGAAGAAACTAAAGTGAGAGATTTTGGAAGCCCATGCACCACCAATATTACTTCAAGTATTCAGAACATACAACCGGTGGGAGGTTTGAATTTGAGCAAAACATGGTGGAACTATTGCACACAAACGGGAAATTCGCTTGTTCTATCTCATGAGAACCCATGAACGCATACCTCAAAATCACTGACACGTACACCCCAGCTGGTGTGAAGTCTAATTAGGTCAGGCTCACCTTTTTCGCCATTTCTCTACTAGGGGAAGCAAAAAGATGGCTGAACTCTCAGATGGCAATTTCCATAACATCTTGGGATGATCTTGCTTGAAAGTTCTTGATATGTTTTTTTTCTATCCGGGAAAATAGCCAAACTGATTAACGACATATTAAGCTTCTGAAAGAAAGGAGAAGAAAACTTATACAGAGATTGAGATATGTTTATGCAATACTCCGAAATCTAAGACGTGTTCTAACGCCTAACATGAGCTTTGAAGGTTGTGTCACTGTTTTAAGGTCAAAATTAGTGTATATAATTCATTTACAAATTTTAGGAATCAAAAGATCAAAGAACGTCCATGACATCTCGAAACTAGTTAAATGAGGTGCTAGTGGGCCTTAGCCTATTTGACTACGTTTTAGGAGTCAAAAAATGATAAACTTTGGTGGAAGAGTTTCTAACACGTATTAGAGTTATTTAATATTCGAAACATATGGGTACGACTCCCCAATGACCAACCAAGGTCCCTTGAGAAGGACGCTTGCAAAAGTGGTAAAAAGTAGTCAAGAGATAGTGTCACCATTGAAGGACATCGAAGAGGCGTGGTCCAATCGACAGGGCATCGATTGATACTTAGAAAAATTCGATAAGGGCTGTTTTAGACAGTCTCTGACAAAAACGATGGACCAACAAGACAGTTGGTCACTTAGCCGTCGTTTGACAAACGGACCGTCTGTCGAGGTCTCATATGTAAGCCCACTATTTTGCTGCCTGTTTTTAGTTTCGTTAAATTAAATAATTTGGTGGTTAATTAATTAGTGAGGGGTTTACGGAGGTCTAATTAAGTTGGTTAATTACCTATATCAAGACCCTGACCTAATTAGACTAACATAACCCTCATACTTTCCCAAACCCAAATAGCTCTTCCTTGTCTCTTCTTTCTTTCTCCCAAGTAGAAGAATACCATAGAAATCTAGGTCAAGGGGTTATAGGGCTGATAAATATCAATGTTTATCAATTTAACTCCATCAATCAACAAGGTATGGGATTCCTCTCACCTTTGAGAATTTTTTCCCAAAGGGTTTCATCAAATCGATTTCAAAATTATGAATTCAAGTGGGTTTTCTTCCAATACGAAATTGATGCCGTGAATTTATTTGTTTATAATTCCTTTTGGATATTATGAGTATATCAACATGTATTATAACTCAATTACGTTACTTCTTGATTGATTGGTCTCAATTGTAGAAGATGACCTATTCCCTATAACCCTACGTTGTGATCTTGAATTGAATTGTATAATATTGACTCAATTTGTTTGGTTAGTGCGTGAAATACTATCCTATGTTTTTAATATGATATATATGAGTAGATTGATATATATTGTAGTCCAATGATGATAGTTCTTGAGTAATTGACCTAGGTTGTGAAGTAGATAATGAAGTTGATCTAAGTCTCTAATTCTAAGTTATGAACTAGTGACGAATTGTTGTATAATGATTCAATTGGTTTTTTTATTACATTGGTTACGATCGTGCCATGGTATTACACCCATTGTTAGGTTGAATTAAGTAGTTGATGGTAAGACTTTGATAATTGCATTGTGAAGGACATTCAGTAAGTCTTGTGATTTGTATTCCTTACTTTAATTATGATTACTTGTGATTAAGTGACAATGTTGTATTGAAGTATATCATATATTAAGATTGGAAGGGTTGGTATGATTTTTAATTGAAATGCCTTGAGATATGGATTGTAAGTTTTTGGCTAATATGTAAATGTTGTAAGGATGGTGATAATTTACCAATGTACCCTATCATAATGTGATATGTAAATGTGTTAACCTCACTTGTATGAATTGTAACGAAAGGAGAATACTCATGCAATTTTTATTCAGCTATGATGATCATTATATAAGGGATAGACCCTATGACCTACATTAATCTATGATGATTAATAAAGGTATTAAAGACATTTCAAAAGGGACTTCAGCTTAGCATCGAGTGAACTAGAGTGGGGATTGTCCCTTCCCACATAGGGAAGGTAGGATCACTAATGTAGTTATGATATTGGAGACTATAATGCATGTAGCATAAAGAGGGTCCCAACTATATCTCCTAGTTATTGAACCATGTTTCCCCCAAAGGAATATTAGCTAGTGGATCCACGTAGTTCCTATATTCATATTTTAGTTCTATCTTGGAAAGTAGTACTCCTTCCTTCGGTGTAGTGTTCCATGACACTTGATTCCACATTAGCTCATGTGGTCTATGTCGGTTAAGGCAAGATGTTCCATAAGGAAAACGAAGTAATGAAATGAACTCTAACTAGGATGAACTAAGAGGTTTAGCTTAGTCAAGGTAGGGGTAGGGGACTCTACCTAAACATTGCACTAGTTAGCCTTGAGGGAAGTCTTAACGGATGTTCTTATATATGTAGATGCTTAAATTGAACATGATATGCTTATAATGATCCTGCACATTGATGATACTCTATGACAATTGTCTACACTTATGAATATGTGTTTGGTCTCCATTGCTGAAGTATGATGATATGTACTCTTAATGATATGCTATGTGAAGTTGGACATTGGTTATGGTTCTTCTTGGGTTTACTTAATTGATTAAGATTATAATGTCTTGCTTAGTCATTGCACTAGTTTACTTAATGAGGGTTCATAGGTAATTGTTTTACTTTGGTTATGATGTTATGAATTCTTGTATATGCTTGATGATGTTATAACTTAATGGTAGAGTTGTAATGATTATATGCTCAAGTATGATGATATGCATGTTGACTTGACTAGCTTAGTAGGGTTGGTCTTGTGATGTTCATGGTATTGACTTAATGGATTTGTATGATTGAATTGTATTGGTTCTTGAATGTAAATAAGGCATTTCAAAGTTAAATAACATACTTTAATGAAATGTCCCCTTTTAGCATGATTTTATGATGTGTGTGTATATGGTCTCATACTTAGTACATGTAATGTTCTAACCCAATTTTCTCCCTTTTCCTTAACATTTGAAAGATTTTTGAGATGACTTTGAAGGAAGTTTTGGACTTCTCACTCATCCAAGTTGGGTAGGTCCTTGCTTTCCCAGGCAATGCCATTATTCATGCTTTGATGTTGTTCTAGTTATAAGACTTCTAGTTCTTTCCTTTTCATTTCAGTACTAATGATTGTATAGCCTATATGGGGCTTTGTTACGTAGATGTATATGAAATGCCCAATTGATATACTCTTTGTTTAGATGTTTATAAGATGAGACATCCTTTTAAGACTAAGTTAAGTATTTTATATATCTATGTGAAATAAAAGTAGAAGTCTATGCAATCTTCTTATATGAAGGGTGTATGTATACTCGATATGTATAGATATTATGTGTATGCGAGAGGTTGTAAACCTCAAGATAGATATAGAAAAGTTTTCAATTTTCTGCATTTCTAACATATTAATGTAATGATGTAAGCTAAGATTCTAGTCTTAGTCTTCTCCGAGGATGACGATGACGGTTACGTCTAGGGTGTGCTCCTCGGATGTGACAATTTATGTCCTTGTTTCTATGTTTTTCACATCATCGTCAAGCTAACGTAGTGTCGGTCCATAAAATTATAAAAAAATGGAACCGAACATGGACTTAATTCTGTTTAAGACATTTATTGTGGTATTTTGCAATAGTTAATAGAATTTTACAAGATAATCCCGAGTTGAATGAAGTAGGAGCTTAACCTGTGATACTAAAGACTGCTGGTGTGTTAAAAGTGGATGCAGTGGAAACTTTAACGGCACAAATTGTATAAATGCAAAATATGATGACTACACCCTTTAGCATCATGTCACTAGGACAACAACAAGCTCAAGTTAATATGGCTCAACAACCAACAACATGGTGTGAAGTATATGTAGGTTAAGATATCATGACCTGAAAGTACCCCCTAGCATTCAGGGCAATCTTTGGGTCGTAAAATTGTGTACTTGACCTTTTGGAGGTCTTGTACTAACCATTTGCTATCATTTATTACATAAGACATGAAAAGTAGTGTGAGATTAAAACTTTTCATGACATTTATAATAATAATAAAATATCGTTCATAAACACTAAAGAGTGATGTCTTCCTCACAAGTAATCTTAACGACACAACTTAAATTTCTTAGTGACAGGTCCCTTTACATCAAATGAAATTACTTAACTTGTTTTAATAATATAAACTACAGAAATACGACTATGCCCTATATAAGGACATACTTAGTCTTGAGAGAGTTGATTCCCAAGCTTTGCTTTCTAGACTTCTTCTTGCCTCCAACCTATACTTATAAAGTATAGAAAAGTATAGGGTTAGTACAAAACATTGTATTAAGTATGGCATATGCAAAAACAAGCCAAATGGGACGTTTTAGTAAAATAAGCTTCCATGAAAAATAAGTAAAACATTAATGATTATTGAGTTATAATAGTATAAAAATCATCATTTATCACATAAAATAGAACTCTCATAATTTTAAAACAAAAATATAACGTTACAATAAACTGAAGTAATTCATACCAAACACAATGAACTCATTTCCTTTGAGGTTTCCCTAACAAAGTTATCCTAAGACTCACTAAGGTAAAACATGAAGGAACTGGCCATACACCCCCTTCACTACAAACCTAAGTGATCCTTAAGACTACCAACCATAGGATTACCTCGCACGGGAAACAAGTCCACACTCTCTACTAGACATTAGAAGAACATTCATACATTAAGGACTTCATGTAAATTCCCTACTACAATGGGACTTGTAAGTTAAACTAAGTGCAATGTGAGATTAGCATCCTATACTACTACTCCCACTTACTTCTCCTTGAAGATTCCCTTGGATCACGCACACTCCGTTAGTCATTCATAACATCATTATATAAAACTTAAATTTAACATGCTTCCTTAACATTATACCATAAGTAATCTAACTTCATTTACAACACATGATATCTCATTCATACACTTCATATAAAACCCACCAAGACTCCCCTTTTGGATTGTCTACTTAGTGCAATAGATAAATAGCATCTCATACAACCACATAGACTAAGTAGTACATTTTTTTCATGAGACTTAATTCATTAATAATTTTGTGGGTCTAGCTTAATTGACATAGTCCATGAGTGCTTAACATTAATTCGCGATATTATCCCTTATCAGATGAGGGATCCCTACTTGCTTAGGTTAGGTTCGTTCTTTTAGATTTTACATGGATTTCCTAATAGCTACACCTACGCGGGCTCATATTTAAGGGATAAGGATATTGCTACTATGTAATTTAGTCTCTACTAACGAGGAGTACCATTTGAATAGGTTCATTGTAATACAACATCTCAACTCACGAAGTGCAACCATCCATTCTTCATATCCTCTCGGTGCTAACCATAACTCCCCACGCAATCTCAACATTTTATCCTATAGGTTAAGGATAACTAGTGGACACCACATCTCAACTCATGAAAGACATCCATCCTCCTACCTATCTTAGAGAGATCTTGGAAGATAATGATATGCTACTAAACACTTCATCTCAACTCTTGAAGATTTTCACCCCAAGACTCCTCTTATTTAACATTTATTAACTTCATTCATTCATTCAAGTGTGAGTGAACATGTGAGCACACCTTTTACCTAATCACCATTTCATCAACGTTGAATTCCAAACATGCTTAAACCTTCATTCATCATATAACACACTTAAACATGCCTCACTTAATCATATAGTTCTTTAGGACATTATCTCTAGCATACATTACATAAAAAGCTTCACAAAGAAGATCAACAAGAAGAACATCATTATTATCATACTTCAAATAATATTCCTTCATGGCCTTATTAACAATACACAAGTAAATTTACATTCATATATTTCAAGTAAATACCGCACCAAAGGTGGACCATACACTTAAGAGCATTTCATAATAAGAGTTAAACAATGACACCAACTTACTACTAATCCGTGCTTTCAACAGCTATTCACAATTTATCCAAAAATTCATAATAAAATACCTCTTATGGACGTAGCTAAACAATAATAACACCAGGAATAAACCTCCCACAACCCGAAACCACACCCTAGAAGTTTAGGGGCAATCTCGGAATGTGACACGCGTACTTGACCTCTCGAAAGTCTTGTACAAGACCTTACCTATCACTCATCACATATACATAATGAAAAATAGTACAGCATTAAAACTTTTCACAAAACATGTCATAGTCTTTAAAAACTCTTTCATATAAAGTCATGGAAATACTAAGTCCCAATTTCATCAATCTTAGACACGAGACTACTTGGGACACAACCTATACACAACACGAATATAGAAATACTTAGTCTATTACAATGCTTCAATAAGAAACATAAAAGAAATCTATATATGCCTCGAGTCTATTAAGGACATATTTCAACTTCTCTTGAATGATGCTATGGTCCAAGTCTTCCTACCGAAATGCTCCTTTCCTACCAACTACTGTAGAGATAGACAAAAGAATGGATTAGTACAATTACATGTACTAAGTATGACATAATGCATGAAAATCATGAAAACGGACTTTTATTCGAAATATGCATCTTTTCATTTAAAAATTATATTATAACCATAAGAATAACATTTAATAACTTAGAAACACATAAGCAATCCATTAGAACCATTATCTCATTTTTAAGAGACACATTACAGTGACCTCAACTCACTATATAGTGAATTCCTTAACTGTTACAGTGAAAAATGCCTACTTCTTTCTTAGACACTTTATAACATGTAATCATCCCACTAAAATCTATCCTAAGATTCACTTAAGTCAGACAAACAGATTCCACCCATACAACCTCTCTAGGCATACCTAAATGAACCTCAAGACTACATACAATAAGATCCATACATACTTACAAGACATCAAACATATGAACATGAGATTTCCGTCTACCAAAGGTTATTCTAAGTCTCACTTGAGTGAGTTGTGATGTAACCGCCCATACAATCACTTACACACACACTTAAGAGATTCTATAGACTACCTATGATAAAATCATTCTCACTTAAAACATCAATATATATAGATAATATGACATTTTCTAACCAAAGGCTATAAAAAGACCTATTTAAGTAAATCAAGAAGATAACGTCCATGATTGATTTCTTCGAGAATACCTAAATAATCCTAAAGACTACCTAAGTTTAGATTATGTGTACATATTCAGCTATTTTTTCTTAACTAGAATCATTATTAAGACTCATCTAGGTAAGATACAAAGTGACCATTCATATGCCCCATTCACACCTTAACTAGACAACCCTTAACTACTCTAGATAAGTACTTATTCATTTAACATACTTTCTTAACATAAGTCATTATATTAATTACTTCATTTAGGAGACACTCAACACATAAAGGACATTCAAATAATGGACTTGGACAAGACCTAGGGACTCTAACTAACACCTGTCAAAGCCTATCGGACAATGTCTAGATAGCGTCCCATACAACGACCTATACTTCATAGAACTTATCTAATGCTAGAAGGTATTCCATATTATGATAATAGACAATAATCAACATAGACTAGGATAGCAAGACATAGAACCCAAAGTTCTAACATACTTCGATGAGGGTGATCTACTTGCCAATGGTAGAACTTAGACGCATCCCATGTAGGCACGTGGTTAAGGAATATTAAGGGAATACTTTGTAATATAGTCTCATTCATTAACTAGGCCCACTTAACTTAGCACACTCACTTGGGACTAGACTTCATTCTCATAGAGTAATTTACATTCGATGTTACATATCATGTTCATAACCGAATCACATTTACCCTACCAGAGAAAGGTCTACTAGGGCTACCTCAAAATGGCGATAAGAATCTCATCATGACTCTCCTAAGGATTAATATGATGCCGTTCCAGCCAACTAAGCTTAAGTCTATCATTCTTTTACTTTGAAGGATACCATTATAACTTTCGACTTTAACACTCAAAGCCTTACCACTATATTCAAGGTTTTACATAAAAGACCTTTTTTTAACATCATTTAAGGTTACATGTCATTCATATATTCAAGACTAAGAGACTTTATCATCCTAAGTCAAGACATCACATATTCACATTCATATATGCATCAAGAAAGGGACACAAGTCAGCCAAGACAAGACACATCATACATCTTTTTAACACATATTACATGTCATTCTAGAAGCACATAGACATAACCATATCCTCTTTAAGTCATCTTATACGCCACTTTATCATTATAAATATTACCATCATAGACTCATATATTCAATTAGGAGTAACATACATCAACCTTAACAGTATACACATAAAGCCATAATTATAGTCTAACATGATTATCTACTTAACATCAATAGAAGAACACATATATTTTCACATTACTTATCATGTAGATATATATTTTCATACTTCACATAATCATCATAATACCTCAAGTAGTTGCCGACAGGGCCATGATCACCAAATTACCTAAAATAACAGCGACAAGGCCACATCAATTACAAGTAAAGCAGATAACACCACCACCATAAGTGAACCATACCAATCACAATATAATTGAATTCTAGTCAACATAAAAAGAAATTAAATAGGGAAACATACCACCACTCCCTCTTTAATACCCCAATTCAATTCCAAATCGCCCAATTCAATATCACAAGGCTCTTACCCACGACCATAATAACAATTCAATATAATTATAAAAATATTCATGAAACTAGGTCAATTTACTACATATTCATCAATCTAATGCAACCTGGATATCAATTTGCTACCATTATTATATCAATCAATAGCCCACATGAAACTACATTAAAATTCATAAACATTAGGCCAATATCAAGTAACCCATATTATAGTCAAAAACTAAGGTTCATCCAATTCATGGGTTCATAGGTTATTTAGGTTAAAAAACTCAATAACAAAAATTCAATCCATAATCAATGTTTAAAATCTGCTAATTCAAGAACCCATGGTGGATCACGAAATTGGACGATTCAACTTTGAAAACTTTTAGAAAACTTCTTTGAGAGTTGGGCACTTTGATGAAGAGAGTTTCAAGGATCAAAAATCATACCTCAATGAAGATAATTATTCAATTTGATGAAGACTCTACACTAAATTCTTCAATCGAAGCTCTTCCTTGAGTTTTGGCTTCAATGGAGTCTTAAGGAATTTCTTAGGGATTTTGGGGTTTTGATTTTGAAGAATGAACTATTCTAAGTGTTAAGGACTTATATACATGGTTAAAATACAAAAAAGACCCAATAGGAACCACCAAACCTCTTATTTTGAAGTGAGGTGAATTAACAACTTTACCCCTCACTTGGCGGTGAACTGCACGCAGGGACAATGCCCATCGACGGTTGCCTATCGACGGTCCGTCCTTTGACCAACGGACCATCTTGTTGGTCCGTTTTCTGGGATTGAGGCTGGGATTCCTATATCCATAAATAAGTTCAAACCAAGCAAAACTCACCTACAGGGCGTCGATTGCCATCCATAGATGGGCTGTCTTGGATAGCCTTCGACCCCAACTTTGGGTCCTTCCTCAAGGACCTTTGGATGGTCCTTGGGGATGTTTTCCTGGACGTTTCCAAACCAAAAATGATTTTATATGAGTTTTGGACCTCTAACATGAATTTTATCCAAAATAAACACGTAAAACTAGATGAAACATGCCTAGAAAAATAAGGTCGTTTCAAGGAAAACCTTGTGAACGTCATGGACGTTCTTGGACGTTTGACCACCAAAATTCATGAAACTTTACACACTGCATATAATAACACATAAACACATCGAACCACATATGAGGCACACAAGTGACTTAATCGTCGAACGTCTTGGTCATCCCTTGACATTTGACTTCCAATGCACCTAAACTCTTAGAAAGCTCCTAAATACCATATTTTACACCTATTTATCACCTTATATCATCGTTAACAATCACCTAGGTTATTTTTGAGATCTTACAAAACCAAAACTTAAACATTACACAATCATGTTCATTAGCTAGAAGTTGAAGATATGCATAAGCATGTGTTCATTATGGATTTGATGTTAAAATAACAAACTAACACTAAAAACAATACATTTGAATCATTAATACATTTTTATATGAAGACCCACGCTTAGAGTTAAAGATAGAGTTTTAAAACCCCTTTTGAAATCTCTTAGAAATGACTCCTTGAATGTAAGAGGGTTCAAGAATTACTACCATAACTCAATGATAATGAAAACCACTAATTTATATGAATAACACGTCGACAACCATCCCCCCAAGCCCTTCCTTGAATCCAAGCTTCTATGTTGATTTGGGAGAGTCTTTCTTGAGAGAGAGAGAGAGTGTTTCAATATTTGAAATGAGGGATCTTTTCTAGGTCTAGGAATTAAAACCAATTTAATATATTTTAAAAACCCTAAAATAATCATCCTAGGATCACAAAAGATTTGGGGTGAATTTACAAAAACACCCCAAGTTTGACAACAAAACATGATAGCTTTAACAAGTTCCAATTGACAACCCCAAGCTACCAGGCGTCGTTTGATCGACGACCCATACTTTTTGGGCGTCGATGGATTTAGAGACTACTTAATTGGGGCATAAGATACCAGTAACTTTTGGACTATGCCCCCTAAACGATGGGGCGTCGTTGAGACAACGACCAGTAAGTTGGTTGGCATCGATTGCTTAGTTTTTGGCACCTTGGTTTTCAAGTCTTGGGTCCTTTTATAGGACTCCTTGTGGGCACTAGATGGAGTCCTACCCGGAAGTTGAATCCTTAAACATGGTCATCTTGGTCTTAGGAACAGCCCACACCGATTTCAATTAAAACAAACACGTAAAACTCGCTAAAACATATGAGAACACACAAGTACATCCTAAGGCATATCTTTCGAACGTCATGAACGTTTTACCTTAAAATATAACCAAGCTTAAAAAACTGCCTAAGGAAATCATTATAAATAATTTAAGCACAAAATTATATCATGAAACATTTACGAAGCTCTAGTTCACCTTAGCTTGTTTTAGGGTATTATAAAATATTAGACTATTCTATGTTTTGATATTTTGATTATGCTAAGGGATTCTATGAGTTCGCGGTCAAGTACTTCATGTTACCTCTAAGGGGTTACAAGATAAATGTAAGATACTTTGTCCTAAAGGTGGTTGTGTTTATGGGAATCCATTCTTAGACTTCACCTTCTGGTCAATAAACCTAGAAATTTTTTCCATGCAGAGAATGAAGAAGTGTAGGGACATGGTATCCTCCTGCTGGATGCCTCTAGTACGCGTAAAAAAGTCAGTTCCCATATAAAATGACTGATATGGATTTAGATCAGACACCATATATGATGAGAGAATTGTGTTTTTTTTTTGGGGGGGGGGGGGATTGAAGAATAACATTGTATTTCTTATGAATGACTACTCTATATTGTCGAAGGATTTTCCAAATATATTATTCAGATCAGATTAGGGTTTTCTCTTTCATGTTACTGCAAGTGGGAGATGTACTCATGGACTAGAATGACGTGATTTGAGTCTCTTTTGGGTGAGAGAAAACTTGATTGTCTAGGACCGGTGATATTTTAGAGGTGGAGTTTTATGCAACTCATAATTATTTTTTTTACTAAATTATATGTCGTGTTACAAAGCCCAATCGACTTGAAGTTCTTCAGCATGGTGGAATATTGGATCTTAGGAATAAGGAACAAAAGGGTTTTGGCTTAATTATTGGGAAATAGTTGAGTATAGAATACTTCTTGACAGAAGATGATTAATTTCACCCGAACTAGGTCCCAATATTTTTTATAGCGAAGAGGGTGGAGGCCATCTAGCCTAAGGGCTTTCAGGGGATTGACAGACTTTATTGTATTGAGAACTTCTATGTTAGTGGTCGGAAGGTCCAAGATGTCTTTGGATCCTTCGAAAATGCAACTTATTTGAGCTTTCTCCTTAGAGGAATATTCCTAGAACGAGAGTTGTTTGTGGTGTAGATCTTTACAAAGTATTAGTTTTGTTATCCCTAACAACCTCATTATCCAGGAAGCTTGTTCTTTGAGGGAAGTAATTTTGTTCCTCCTCATACCCTTCAGGGTGGAGGTGTGGAATTGGCATCCCCCTTGCCTAACCAGTAAATTCTTTAATTGGTTCTCCTAAAAACATTTTCCTCTTTTAGTAGGTTTTCATAATATATAAGAAGGTCATTGTCTAGGTCTTGAATGATGGGTCTATTCTGATACCTAGAAGAGTTTTGGATGACTATATGTCTTGCAAGAATTCTCTTCATACTACAAAAGATATTGCCAAATGTAGATTTGTTCCATGTAATTGCCTCTTCCTTGAAGAGGTTAATAACTTTGTCAAAGGTATTGGTGTTGTCAAATATTTTTGTAACAATGATTTGGAAAGATGGATGCCCACACCACATCGGTTCCATACTGGAGGGATTGTTATTAGAATGGTAGCAGTGCCTTGGAGATTAACAAGAAGTGGGTAGTGGTGAAATTTGGTTTTGGGTAGGTGGGAGACTAGTGCGTTAGGAAACTGGATTATCTAGTGGGTATTGGGCACACAGCTTTCAAATCAATTAAAAAATGAGACCGTTTCTATTCATAAAACACTTATTGGTCCAAGTGTATTTACAACCTTTATATCTAGGGTCCAGCACACCACAATTATTAAGGCAATTCCTCAAATGTTCGATTCGAGAATTATTTATGCTTGGCCAACCAATTTTTTCTTTGGCATATATGATTTTGTTACGTCTGCTCGTATTAGCCAATCAATTTTGTTAGTCTCTGCAATTTGACATAATTCATCATAAAAAACTATTCCCACATTTAAATCTGAAATAACATAAAAAGCATACAAAAGTAATGAATTTAAGTTAAGAAGTACCTTCACCATCATATGGATCCCTGGGAATAGTTAGGATTTCAATCTTAACAATATCATTTTTTCAACGTGATGATGATACCACCAAAGAGTCCACTCGCCCCAGACTAGATATGAGTATCAAAATTTAGAGTATTTCTAAGCTGCTTATGGTTAGTCATTGTTGTTTCCAGAAAAACAAACATAGCATGTTTGCTGGTTTGGACCATAGCGCACATGGATTCTTGAACTTGGTACTCTGGCCCATCTTTCATTCAAGATAATGAATTTTATCAGTGCTTGTTGAGATGATGATTATTCTAGTAAGATCTTGCCCTTATTAACATGGGTTGGTTCATTCACATCTGTTAGTAGATTGAGGCATACGAAAGATTGTTCGGCCTCCTATTCGTTCTTTAAGTTTAAGGTGAATTTGGTAAATTTTTTGGGGGAATTGAACACACAATTGCTATGCTTTTTGCTGCCTCAATTCTTTGATGAAGATTTCTCCAGTGTTAACGTCCCTGTATTTTGTTCTCCAAGCATTTCAAAAATTCCCTCTAATTCTTTATTGATTTGCCTTATTTTTATGTTGAGTTTTGTCCCTCTTTTCTTAGTTACTATCATGCCTTACGGGTGTTGTAGGTTTGCACAATGATTTATAGAAGTATCCATGGAATGAAAGTTAGAATCTTTGAACTTTCTAGGTATGGCGTAATCAGAAAAAGGGTGGATGTGGAATGTCAGCCCGTTAACACACTTAGGTAAAAAAAAGAGATTTAATGAAAACTCTATCGAAAATTGTAATGAAAAAGAGAGTTCGATGAAATAAAAAGGGGTTTAAAATAAAATGATTGACAAATCATAGTTCAAGTTCTCAAACGAAAAGGATGAAAAGAGCTTAAAAAGAGGTGGATATGATTGCAATAATTGTCATGACCCAGGGGTAACCCTTGGATATAAAATTGTTTATAGAACCCCGAAGGAGTCCATACAAGACACTTAGCTCTCATAACATACGAAATAGAACAACAAGAGCAAAACAATTATCCATGTCTAAAATAGTTTATAATAGAAAAGTGGAAGTTTGAAACACTTGTCTCATCATAGCAATCTAATACAATATAATAAGATAAAAGAAACTGAAACAATATACTCATTCCTCGAGGCATGAGGACTTACCAAAGCTCGGAAAATATCTCAGGTCAATCTCTAGACACGAAACTGATGAACTTGACTGTCGGACCCTACATTTGAGGAATTGGAAAGAGTTTGCGTTAGTTCAAAATAATGTACCAAGCATGATAGCCATGAATAACATTTAAATCATGCTACAAGAGTTATTTGATTTCATTACATGCAATTAACAAAGCTAAAACATGGTGTAAAAGAGTTAGAAAACATAATTCATAAAACCATGCAAGGAAAGCTCGTATCACCTTTAAAACCTTTGAACTCATATGTGATACTTGTTGAAGTAACCTTACTTAATTATTAATGTGGGAAATTATCCTTAACTAACCTAGCAACCACGTCAGCTATAACATGATCCTCTGGTGTCTCCAACACCGAAAATAGTTTTCCTACTTGCCAAGGTAGAAACATGCACTTCTAGATTACGTGGACCCACTAGCTAATAAACTCATGGGAGCATATAGTTAATGGATAAGGATATTACTACTAGAACCCCGAATCTACTAATATATATCTTCCATCTCATTAGATTGCTTCTAGGAACCCGACCTCTACTAATAGGAGAGCTTCAATGTAATTATCAATATCCTCTTGATGTTAAGCATAAATTGCAAAGAATATTCGTTTCTTACTTGACTTCATTGTTCATCGACAAGTATCCTTGGATAACCAATCAAATTTAGTTCATTAGGATAGCTCCTTATCTTTCATATAATTAGGAGAAGCCTTTCACCCTAATAATTCATTCTATGTGAGAAAATCATTCACATCATGCTAGTATGTGATAATGAAAATTTTATTTTACCACACAACATCATCATTGGACTTTACTCTCTAATCACCCTTCAAAATATTTGCATAGATTGCATAAGAAAACGCATAAGTCCATAATTTACCTCTGGAGATCAAAAACTCTTTCAATCAACATTACTTAGAAAACATGGGTTAGATATGGAGTTTATCATAAATTCATGTAAATCTTTCAATCCATGCTTAATTTCCCATAACTCTTCCTTATATATGAAAATCCCACATAATATGATTCATAACTTGAAAACATGGGGATATGTGTAAATCGTCATAAAATCATAGTATTTCATCAATTCATGCATAAGACACCATAATTCAATCATATTGATCAATAATGCTAAGAATCAATGATAAATGATGAAAACCCTAACTCTATTACGGAATTCTAATCTTTGAAATTGAGGAATTTTGGAACTTCATGAATGGAAGGAATCGATTGATAAAAATTATCATACATTGAATCCAAATACTCCTCCTCCTCGTCCTCCTTCTCCTTCTCCTTCTCCTTCTCCTTTTGCTTCTTCTTCTTTTTCTTTTTCTTCTTCTTCTTCTTCTTCTTCTTCTTCTTCTTCTTCTTCTTCTTCTTCTTCTTTTTCTTCTTCTTCTTCCTCCTCCTACTCCTTTTCCTCCTCCCCGTCCTCCTCCTCCTTCTCCTCGTCCTCGTCCTCCTCCTCCTCCTCCTCCTCCTCCTCCTCCTCATCATCATCATCATCATCATCATCATCATCATCATCATCATCATTATTATTATTATTATTATTATTATTATTATTATTCTTATTCTTTCTAGAGAGAAAATATTTTGGATAGGAGAATTGATCTTCTTAGGTGCATTTGGAAGAATGAGGTGAATTAGTTAATTTGGTGGTTTAAATTACTAATTTAGACGTCTTGGTGAAGGGTAAAAAGACATAGTGTAGAAACTAAGTAATTAGGATAAAGACCTAACTACCCCTGAAAATAACAGTCAGCTAACACCGACCTTCAAACTACGGACCCTAGTTGACAGACTGTAGTCTGATGTAGGATCCTTCCTAGTGGACCATCATTGGTCATCAGAAATTTGAATTTGGGCTTCGGACCATGGTTCCTACTCACAAATCATGGTCTGACAAACAATCAATGGGTCAAGACGTGGTTCTTGGACCTCAAACCATTGTTAGGCATGCCAACCACGAACCACACCCACAATATGGGAATTGGTTTTATTTTACTTTTTTGGATAGGAGGCATTACAATAAATTCCCATTGGGTTCATTCGTTCTCGATGAGATTAAAGATTGTTCTAAAGTAATAGGAGAGCAACTAACAACCCACCTATTAAGGCAATGCATGTAACCAAGGAGGAACTATCGTCTCCATGCTCGGATATTCTTAAAACATCACAAGAGGGGTGAAACTAACTCTAACATCCCATTATGCATGAAATGCACATATACATAGAGGAAACATCACCTCAAAGTTAAGAATAGTTAATGCATCATATGGAAGTAGGAGCCACATCTAGCAATCCTATATGCATGAATTTTTCAAAATTACTCATGTTGAAGGAGTAACTACATCCCCTAAGATAAAGCATGCTCAATACAATATCATAGAGCTCATACACAAGTTTTTCTCAAAAGGCATAGCTAAAGAATGTTCTTCAATTCAAATTATGAAGTCTACATACAAATCACCTAAATTCACAACAAATTAGAAATGTTAATCATGTGAACTCATTTTTTTTAAAAAATACAAGTTTTCATGAGCATACATCATATAAGGAAATCATGGAGACACATGAAGCAGATGACTTTAAAACAAAGGACAAACCAAGAGCAACTCATTACCTTAAGCTAGAATAGAAGAAGAAGGAAGGAGGTGAGGATACCGGGACATCATATCGATCTCGACTTCCTAAGTAGCACCCTCAACTAACTCACTCCTCCCCAACACTTTCACAGAATATATTTCATTATTTCTTAACCTCTTAACTTGCCGGTCTAGAATCTCTACTGAACTTCCTCATAAGAAAGACTTTCATCAACTTCCAGCCATTCTAATGGAACTATGCATGTCGGATATCCAACACACTTCTTAAGCATAGAGACGTAAAAAACTAAATCTACTGATGCCAACTTATTTAGAAAATCTAACTCATAAGAAACCTTGCCAATGTATCTCAAAATTTGATATAGGCTTACATACAACGGAATAAGCTTATCTTTCTTACAAAACCTCATTACACACTTCATGGGTGAGATTTTTAGGTAAACCTAATCATTAACATCGAACTCTTGATCCCTTCTTCTCACGTCGGCATATGTATTTGTCCAACTTTTGAGTCGCTTGTAACTTTTTAAGCCTAACTTTCTATGTGGCCTATTTTGCCAATATGGGAATTATTAGGGCAACTTCACCCACCTCAAACCATCCAATATGTCATCTACACCTCCTACCATATAAGCCCTAAAATGGATCCATCTACACATATTAGTCATTCCCTTGTCTATTGTTGCTTCTAACTTGACATTTAGAACTAGTGTAAGGCTGATTACTCCACACTGCATTAGACTCCATCCTACTACTTTTGATGTTATGATTTGTGCTCGCACTTGGTTATGGAATGAAATAATGGTAACTAACTTTCCAATGAATTGTTATTTCAAAAAAAATTCCATTTCATAATACTTTAAACACATACTTTTATTCTTGAATTTGACTTCAAGCACTGATAGAGTTTCATGTTGGACCTTGCTTTATGATGAATAACAGTTGGATTCAAGTTGACATTTGATATTCCATGATAGTTGATAGACGATATTATTGCTTTTAATATTTTATTTCATGAATTGGTGTTGGTTTAAATTACAAAGATTGTTGATTTAAGTTATAAACAATGTTGCTATATATTTACTATTTGGAGTCCTTATTGTTGTAACAGGGCATGGACACATAGGGAGTCTTTTGATTTTGTTGAATGTAATTAGTAGTATTTTTTTACTATAATATCCAAGAATGTAATTAGCAATCTCAATTCATGGATTCTTGCCGTTTTGGTAAATTATGATTTGCAGGCTTTTGGATCTTTTTGGCCATGAATAGTTTTTATTTGCGTAAAAGAGGTTATTGCTTATGGGGTTACAATCTTACTAGTAATTTAGTAATGTAAGATAAGTATAGAATTTTCTCATTATCAATGACTACAAGAGATATATGTTGATGATTGGAAGGTAAAGTGCTCAAGAGTTGCTCAAGAGTTCAAAAGCTCTTGGACTTCATATGTGGAGTTCGATGGAAATATATGTTCATAATCGTGTTTTGGTGTTCTAACTTTTCTCTTAATATAAATGTGCAGAATTTCTTATTTTTTCAAAGTATAACGATGTGATTTAACAAATGTTAGTGCTTTTAATGATTTTTAGTCAATTTGATGATATTTTTGCCTTCCTGGTGTCAACATTAAAAAGTTTTTCATGTGATTTAAATAGGTCTAAAAAACACTAAAACTATAAGGAGAGGGTCATAGTGGGTTTATGTGACACAGGCAGAGCGGGGCTAGAAAAAATAATGCTATAAGGTGTGAGGTAAAGACTTTGCAGATTTATGCGGGTTTCAGCCCCGCTATCCCATTTTCCATCCATAATCATATTGGTTTTAGCCCCAAAAGAAAACTCAAAAATAAAAAACTTAGTTGTGGGTCCCATACTTGGTGGAGAGTTTCTTCCGCCGTCTTTCCTCTTCTGCATTTTCTTTTTTGCCATTTTTCTCGAATTTACAACTGATTCTTTTATTCACTGTCAAAATCCTCTCTTACATGATAAATTTTCATCAACATTCAAAATAATATTTGTATGTTTTTATTATCTACCTTTGTTCGTTCAGATTTTACCACTATGATTTATGGATATTGATGTGTTTGTAAATATGTTGTTCGTTTTAACACTAAACTTTTACTTATTTACAAGAGGAACATGATTTTTTTGTTAATGATTAATATCTATATTGAAACTAATTTAGATTCATACAACATAAGATCAAGAAATGCTTTGTATCATGGATCAGCAGATTATACAAAGAACAATATTGATCATAGGACAAAAGATTAGAATGAACTTGATTCAGATTTCTTGTTTTAAAATTATATAGAAGTAACTTCTTTATTATATTAAGGAGTAGTTTTATGAATAAATTTTAATGTTTATATAATATGTCTTGACATTTCGTCTTGCATAGCTAGTGAAATATCATAATAATTTTTAAACATGTTGTTCTATGATGAGTAAATTACAGTAATCGATATTGACTAATCTTTTTACACTACCTTACCACCTAAAACAAACTTTTTTTGAAATTTGAAGAAGTATTAGTGTGTAAGAGAGGATTTTGACTGTGTACAGAAGAATAAATCAATCAGAAATTTTGGAAAAAAAGGTAGGAGAAAGAATATAGAGATGAAGCAATGACACAAGAAAGGGGGAGGAAGAAATTCTCCACAAGTGTGGGACCCACCGTTATATTTAATATTTTATTCCTAATTAGTTTTTAAGGTTAAGGATCGAAATTATCCACTTTTTATTAAAAAAAAGTACAACATTAATCTCTTTTGTGGTCTGACGTATTGCAATCACCTTCCTTATTATTATATTTTTATAACAAAACAAATGAAATTAACTGATAAATTATCTATAACATTCCAAAATTACTCTAATTTGTCATTCTTATTAGAATTTTAGCTTCTTATATAACGACATTGTCTCAATTGGTGAAGATTATAAGAAATGATAAGTGATTACTTGATATATTAAAATAAAATATCAAACTTCCTGGCATGTGCATTTATAAGCTTGGCAACATCTCTAGATTGCAACCGTGTAGCAAATTTACCATTGAAGCTTTACACGAACAATCTATTTCTTACCCTACTTCTGAAAAAGAAATCATGTTTCTTAATCAAATTGAATTGAGTTTCATTGCATATATAGGGTTCTTTTCTAACTATGTAACCAAAATATATCAGAAAGTGATGATGAAATAAGATGAACTACATGAGACAATAATTAAAATTTTCTTTAAATATAAAATAATTTATTTGAGAAGATTCTTTAATATATTACTTGTTCTATTTTTTTATATCTTTTCCCGACCACAAATTTATTTAGAACAGGCTACCAATTACGATAATAAATCGCAAAAGAATGACTTAACCACATCGTAATTAACTAAAAATTTTCGTAAAAAAAACTATATGAAATCAACCTGCATATCAAAAATAACAACGAACTTATATGCAAAGCATAATATCATTCTGATAAAATTTAGTTATAACACTAAAACTTGTCCCCCAAATTATTCGAACCAACACGCTATACCCTTCCAATTCTTATCTAACCATGCAATATTCTAATATAAATCTAACCCCCGACTTATTAATCAAGAATATTGAAATATTACTTGAATTATATCCGGAAGTCATGCAATATATCCTGAATTTCAGTGATGTATTTGAAATAAAACTACAAGGGATTTTATAATTTAAAAAAGAGTAAGGAAATAATGTAATTAGCTGTTAAATCTATTGTATTTAGATAAATTATATATTATAATAATCAATTTTGCAGGCGTTACTCTTTTTTTTTTTGAATAAATATAAATAATTTTACTTGTTGGCAAGTTAAAAGTGGCCTTCTTGATTACAATGATTTATTGATTGAGGAGTTTTTTCCTAACCACCATGTCAAGAGTTCAAGGATCGTTAACCAAAGAAATTAATGTTTTTAGATACTTTATTATACATTTTAAAAAATTTTAAATAATATTTTCTAATTTGACTACATATTTATGGTTTTCTGTTTTTGATTGTAGGAAATTAGAAGATTGATAAATTTATATATTTGAATAGGAAACGATAATTTTTAATTGATTTTCGCACTTTTGAATTTTTTGCTTGTAATGAACTCTAATATAATCATGGTCCATTAATACATTTTAAACTTTATTTTTAAGTAACTGAATATTGTTTGCATAGCCCATATTATGTTTTTAGTATTTATAAATAATTTTACTTGTTAATAAATTAACACCACCCTTCTTGATCTTAATAGTTCACTAGTTGAAGAGTTTTCCCGGTTCAAGGTTGGTAGACTTAGAAAAATCAACTACATAGGTATCTACCAACCTTGAACCCTTGATCTAGTGGTCAACAAAAAACTCTTCAACTAGTGAACCATTATGATTACGAAGGTCGGTGTTAATTGTACCAACGAATAAAATTATTTTTATTTATCAAAAACATTAAATGGGCCATGCAAATAATATTTTATTGCTTAAAATAAAGTTCACATTGTTAATGGCTCATGATTATATTAGATTTAATAAAAAATAACACTATAGTTTTACCTTAATAATTAAAACATGTAATTAAATTTCGGAACGACAATTTTTTTGATAAATATCAATGTTCACAAGCAAAAACTTCAAAAGTATGAAGTTAATTTAACTGAAAATTATTTTTTCCTATTCAAATACAACAAAAAATAAAATTGAAAATGTTTCAAATATCTACAATAGAAAAAAAAATACAATAATTTGTAATCTAATAAAGTAAATATCCTTCACAAAATAAAAAGGAATTATAAAATGCCTAGTAAAATCAATTTTATTTGGTTTACCAGCCTTGACCCTTGACATAGTTGTAAAGAAAAAACTGCTCAACAAATAAAACATTTTGCTCAACAAGACCGATGTAAATTTACTAAGAAGTACAATTATTACCAGAAGATAGAATAAGTCATGCTTACAATATTTATTATTAAAATAAAATATAGTTACCTATTTTTCAAATAAAAACATATATTGTATTGATATATAGTTAGTGATCAAAGTTATTTGGAATAAATTGAACTTCGATTAATAAACAAACCACGTGCTTATCCAACTAGAAAAAGACAAAATTAATATACAAATATGATTATAATTATCGGAGATTTACAATTTTTAGTGTTCATGCTGCAAAGAAAAATAGACATCTTAATTAGAATTCCTTTTTTTTAATAAAAAAAAACAACTAGGTATCATCAATACCCCAAATTGATTAGTTAAGTGTCTCTATCATAAGAATTAGATTTATGGACTTCCTTTTTATAACACAAAGAAAAAACTAAAAAACAACATTAAATCTTTGTATTATGTCAAAAAATATTTAAAACTATAACTCTTTTTATTCTCTTTCTAATCCTTTGGTGAAATTTATTAAAGCACTGAAATTTTGTTGAAACATATGAAGAACAAAATATTTGCAGGCCTATTCATTTGGGTAATTAAGATATTTTGTAATTAAATATATATAAATAATTTTATTTTTTAGTAAAGTAACACCGACCTTCTTAGTTATAGTGGTGGACTACTACGGAGTTTACTCCTGACCACTAGGTCAACAGTTCATGGCTGGTAAAAAAGAAAAACCTAACAATATGAGATATTCTATAATATCTTTTTATTCTTTTAAAAAAATAGCAAAAAACAATAGTAGTATGTAATCAAAGAGCAAATATATATTTAAAAAAAAAGGTATTTAAGAATACCTATGATAACCAATTATTTTCTTCGCCTTACCTGAATAGAACCTTTGACCCAGTGGTCAGGAGAAAACTGGGTGAAGGGTTCAATTCGAGTAAGCCAGAGAAAATTGTTGGTTGATATATGTATTCTTAAATACCTTTCTAAATTTTGTATAAATATATATTTTCAGTGTTTTAGTTATTTTAAAAAATAATTAAAAAGATATTAAAGAATACCTCAATGTTGTTAGGTTTTTTTCTTTTACTAGCTTTGAACTCTATACCTAGTGTTCAGGAGTAAACTCCTCACTAGTCCACCACTATGACCAAAAAGGTCGGTATTAATTTACCAACAAATAAATTATTTACCTATACTTAATTGCAAAATATCTTAATTGCCAAATAAATAGTCCTCCATATATTTTGTTCTTGATATGTTTTACCAAAATTTTAGTGCTTCACTAAATTTCATTAAAGGATAAGGATTAAACAAAAAGTTAACATTTTCATTGTTTGACATCCTAAAAAGACTAAATGTTTGTGTTCTAATTTGTTTATAGTTTTTTCATAGTATGATGACAGGGAGGTTCTTAGATATGTTCTTATGGAAGAGACAATCATGTTCATATAGTGAAAATGTTATAAAACGCAACTCAAGATTCATAATAAGAAAATAAAAACTAGAATAACAAAGAAAAACCATCATAATGTATGTCTGTTGTTAATTCCTTGATGATAGGTGTTACTGCATCCTGAGATTCTAATTTTTACGGTTCAACTACCTCACAAAGACCAATTGTAAGAAATATCCATTCCAAAATAATCATTTGATTTGGTGCATTCTTTACGTGCAATTTTGTATTGTTAAAATCTATTTATACTTTTGATATATGTTATCATCGATTGTTTATTGTGTTACACTTATCATTTTATTTTACAGTTGTTATTATTCATTTTCTGTATATTCGATACAACTTTCCTAATAGATCGTTAAGAAAGAGATTGTGGTGGGACAAAATATGTTCGAACCCCAAATTACAAGGTGATATGTATATATACAAGTAAGAGGATCTACTAATTATCCCATCGGTAAAACTGTAACTAATGGTAACCTATATTGATGGTTGATGCCGATGGAAGTCAACTATTGACGATGATTGACTCTTATTAACTTACAAACCCTACTGATTTTCCCATTCCTAAGTGGGAATAATAAATCTTCGCAAGCTTTCACAGAGTGTGAATAAGAATATTACTTTTTCCAATGTCAACATATAGGAACAACGACATTTTGTAGGAAATATGGGCAATCAAAATCTTCGGGGCAATGTAGTGATATTGTGGTGTCAACAAAAATAATTTTCATAGTCAACGAAGACGTTACAATGAAGAATCAGCAACAAAGCTAACAAGACGAGCAACAAAACATTTGTTCAATTCAAAAGCAAGTAAATGCAAGCAATCAGAGTTCTTCAGATAGATATCACAGTGGGTCAAGTAAGAAGCATAGGGAGAAACAACATCAACTAGGCATAACAGACGATAAGATAGAGGATCAATCCCATCAAGGATCAAAATGTTTTCAATAATGGAGATTACAACAATAATGAAAATCAAATCCAGGAGCATGGGTTAATTAATGTTTCTTCACCTCACAAGGTCTTACAATGACATTGTATCTCATTTTGTAGTTGAGGATTACCCCGAAAAACAAAAACAATCAAGCATTTCAAATCACCAAAAGATAATACTAGAAATAGTGAAGGAGTAGATAGTATAGAATATGAAGAGAAGAGAAAATCAAAGAAAAATCAATAAAGCAGTAAGATTTGGAAAACATGGTGGCAATACAGTAGATTCTCAACCTACTAAAACATTGCCAAAAAGAGGGTTACAAAAGAATAAGTCTCACTGATGAAGTGTTTTTTTTTAATATTAGGTCAATAAAGATTCAAAAAGCATTTCATAGAGTTGTAATGTTGAATAGAGCATATAAATTCAATTTTATGTTTTAATGTAACCTTTTCAAAATTCTAGTCACATCAACAAATATATAAGGAGATTGGGGAAGGATTTTCTAAAGAAATGTTACAAGTGTATATTGCGGTGGAGTTATCCAAACAAATTACTCTAAAGATTAACAATACTCATTTAAACAATGCTTTCTATGTTGCTGCAGTTTATGCCAAATGTGATAGCTTGTACAGATTGCACTTGTGGGAGGATCACTATCGATTGTCCAATTTCTACACTTTTCCATATATAAATGGTGGGGATTTTAATGTGGTATGCAACCAGGTGATACTGAAAAATTTGCAAATTGCATTGGATTTAGCATAAAGGTAATTTACAGAGTTAAACCTATTTATTTTATCGTATAGTAATGTCATGGATGATTACATTTTTGAAAGGTCTGACATAATTCTAGTAAATCAAGATATGCAAAATTTGTGTAATCAACTAAAAGTTGAAAATCATTCAAGAAGTGGATCTAGACATGACCTTATACTTCTATCTTGTGAAAAAATTTGGTATTAGCAAGTCCTTCATATTATTGAATTTTTGGGTAGAACATGAATCATTCAAGTGAGTGGTTGCTCAGACCTGGTCAGGTTCTCAATTTCAGAACATTTTCTTTGATTTTATGATAAAATTTTTAAAAAATGAAAGTTGTCTCAAGTCATAGAGGAGTGAGGTGTTTGGTTATATTTTCAAACAATTAATTATTAGGGAAGACACAGTCAAATCTAATGAGAATATAGAAGTAATGCAGAAGGCACAAACAAAATTTAAGAAATATCTACACTATGAGGAACAAAACTTGAACCAAAAAGCAAAAACTATGTAGTTTTGAAAAAGTAGTCACAAATACTAGAATCATTTACAGTCTAGTAAAGAGAAGAATGAAAAGACGAATTTGACGGATAAAGAACAAATTTTTGATAAAGTTGTTATGATTTATCAAACACGATTTACTCAAGAAAGAGACGCTACAAAGTTTTTCTCTTCTAAACCACATTCCAGATATTCTAATCAAAGAGGATAATGTTTCTCTTCACATTATTCCTACAAAGGAAAAGGTGAAAAATATTGTATTTAATCTTGGCGGGGATAGTGCAAGTGATCCAGATGGTTTTACATGTCTTTTTATCAATATTACAAATACTTACCCTGTGCTGCTACCTAAAAAAGCTACCCCATACACTTTTTCTGGTCTAAGGATTAAAAGATTGAGAAATTTCATAAATTACGTTTGTCCAAAGGGGTGCATGAGAGATTGGAAATGGTAATTTCAAGGTCTATCTATTCCAACTAATAGTGATTTTTAAAAGGAAGGAAACTTATTGAGAATATTTTGCTTACTCTTGATATTGCATCTAATGTCACCAAAATCGAAAACTAACCTATATTATTATAAGCTTGATATGATCAAAGCTTATCACATGGTATCATAGTTCTTTTATATGAAAGTCTTAAGGAAAATGGGATTCTCTGATAAGTTTGTTGATATAATCTGGAGGATTATAGCTAATAATTGGAACTTTGTGTTGGTTAATGGATAGAATAAAGTCTTCTTTCACTGTACCAGCGGTTAAAACTGGGGGACACTTCATCTCACACTTTATTTATTCTCATTGCTGAAGTTTTGTCGAGGGCTTTAAATTCTTAATTTAATGATAGACATATTTTGGTTGTGCTGTTCCTAAGTGGAGTGCGAATCTTAACAACCTAGCTTATGAAGATGACATAACTATTTTTGTTATTGAACATGAAAAATTCATTCAAATAATGATGAAGGTATTGGATGGATATAAACCTCAATAAGGACAATTAATCAACAAAGAAAAAAGTTCTTTGTACATGCATCAGAATACTAGTGCACAACTAGGAGGTTTAGTTGATAGATGCACTAGTATATGGCCAATTTCCAAAAAGTTATTTAGTTTTTCCTATCATTTGTGCTAAGAAGAAAAAGAGATTACGATGAACTCATCAAGAAGGTGAAGAACAAGCTCCAAGCATGGAAAGAAAAGATGCTATCATTTTGTTGTACTTACACAGTGGAAAATTAGTAGGACATGCCAGCAATAGCTACAAAAATATTTAACATGGATAAAATAAACATGCCTTTGTCGAGGATGATAAATCTAGAAATTTGATTAATTGCAGTCACGAGTTTTAATTACATAGTTTTCTATTGGAACAGAGGATAATTTTCTTTGATATGGTTTTCCTGAAGTGACTTCAAAAAGTGTAGTTACTGTGCCACATGGTGAGAGTTTACGGTGTACAATGGTAATTGTCTTTGGCAAATCTATGGGTGAATCTTTTTCCAGTTCTAATAACTTCTATGTGAATTTTTCATATTTAGGGGTAACATTTACTAATTGGTAAGTGTTTTATTTTCTAATGTCTCCTTTTGATGTGTGGTATTAATCTTTTAGAGGCTCAGTCTATCAACGGAGAAAATTAAGAGCAAATTATTATCTAATAGTGATTGGTTATATGCTAATTTTAGTACTAATATAGTAGAAAATTTGATTCAAATAAAGAACCTTTATTTTCTCATTTGATGTGTGGTATTAGCTTCTATGAGGATCATTCTATGAAAAATTAACAATACGGAAAAGAACTAATTCTACTTGACTATGATGTTATGGTATTTATTCTGGGGAAAATTGGGCTTGAATTTAAGATCATGAATTTACAAATATACTATTTGAAAGTTATAATTCAAGAGATCTGGAGTAGGGAAGAAATATCTTCATAGTAGATTGTCATACATAAGCAAAGTCTATTGCAAGTCAAAAACACAAATCATAGAGTTGAAAAAGTGAGAAAGTCACCTGGAGATAACATAACAAGTGAACCTTCGAAGGAACAATCTAGTCTTGTCAACTCTATGGATGATTGTCGCCGATCATGAGGTTTCGAGAAGGCCGACTTTCAAAAGTTCACTTATCCTAGTTGTTTTCTTTTATAACAATTGCTTGTTTTTTTCTTTTATCAAAAAGATTCATTTATTTGGGATGGGACATCTAAGGCACAGTCCATATTGAATAATTTCTTTTGATATATGAGGCCCGTGAGTCTCACCCCTTCAATTAAAATACGAAAAAAAAAACAATTTATGATGCTAATTAAGAAATACTCATTGAAAAGATTTTATTCGTTATTCATTAATAGTAACCTCTTTTGGAGTTTACTCAACTAACACCAAAACTTGTCTTTTTTGTTTAAAAAGGTTGTTATATGTGTGACGTCCTACACAATATAAATTTAGTGTATGTATCCCCTTGTAAGTGGGACAAAAAATAAAGAGTGTTGCGCCACATCACAACCCTACATAATAGTTTTAACAAAATGAACCTTTCTAACACACAATTTTCCTAGTTTATCTACTTCTACTCATGATAGGAGCACGCTAGTGGAGCTAAGAAGATATTGGGGGCATTAAAACATCTCATTTTACTGCCAATTTAGATTGACTTATTTTAGGTGTTTTTAAGCCAAATTAGATTTTAAGTAGTTTCGAAGTATTTGAGTAAAGTTAATAAGTGCTTATAAGAACTTATATTTAAAGCCAAAATAACAAAAAATAAGTCAAAAACCATAAGTTAGAAATCCTAAAGTATGGCTTTTGGCTTATAAGTCATAAGCAAAAATCCAAACCAAACAGGCCCTTACTCCTTCCTTTTCTAGCTTATCTGCAACCCTATTTTGTTCCCTGTAGATGTGCATCAGTGCTAGTGTGCCAAGCATCTGCATAAGTGACATGCACTCTACGATTAAGTGAGTGTAAGATATATAATGTTGGTCTCTGCAGTTAACGATGTTTTTTTAGAGTCAATGTGGATTACTAAGGGGGTTGAGTTGTGTTCTATCCAAGTATAAGGCCCATTTTTAGGGTATGTAATTCTACAATGGCCACAATTTTTTTGGGCTGCAAACGCAGAAACCTAGGACTCAATTTCCATATTGATCTCTAAAAACATTTCCATCCCATCCCAAGATTTTATTTACTACCCTATTGATGTTGAGTTGATCGGTCACTCTATCAGGGGTCCCCATTAAACATGGATGGTGTTTTTCTTATGAATAGATTTCTCTTTTTGTACCACAACTTAGTGATATTCTAGTCTTTCACTGATGGTTTTGTCGGTGTCGATATAGAGTGTTACCTTGTTAAACATGATATTGTTCCTTGTAAGCCAAATATTCCATAAGTAAAATGGTGAAAGGATTTCAAAATTCGTGGTGTTGTTGAAGGGCTTATTCCTCATGTGGCTCCAAAAGTAGATCCAGTTACTAGTGTTGACATTTATGGCCTTTATATTCTTGTTGTGTTTTATAATGTTGTGCAAGAAGTATTATCATTAGGGAACTCAAAGAAGATGTGATTGATATCTTCTTTTGAGGATCTATAACAGTAAAATTGGGTTCACATTGAGACATTTTTGAAGAAGAATTGACTGGTAAAAAGTATCCTATGATTGAAGAGCCAATAAGGTTTTAGTTGTTCTCAAGACTTTGGCAGTCAAGATCCAGAAAAATTTGGTCCCTTATATTTGGGTCTTGCTCAAACTATCGTAAGTTATGAGTTCAAAACATGGAGTCTTTTCTAGGGCTATTACATGAGATGTGGTAGTCTCTATGGATGCTTTGTGGTCCTCGCTCAAATTGAAATAGACGATGTCAAATTCCATTTTCCGTTATGATCTTAGGCGTATTTATGCGCTTAATAACCAGGTTATTCCATATATCTAGCTATGTTTGAGAGCAAATTCCTTATCGGTAGTACACATTTTTAGTCCGCTTATCATTTTTCCTTTAACCCATATGATTAGATGTCGCTGCATGAAAATCATGGAAAAGGAGTGTAAAATGACACCATGCATGAGTTTGGAGAATAATAGTCAAAATTTCTATGAAGAAATGGATGGCAAGCTGGAATAATACATTTTGAGGGAGTACCTCCACTGCGAAGGAAGCCAGCATGTGGAAAACTAATTTGACAAGCTAGTGGAATGCGTGATGGACACGTGTCGCGGAGTTGGGTCATGCTATTTGAAATTTTCAGTGTGGATGCGGACCTGGACCCTAGATTTGCATCACGTATTGTACTTCACACAATAGGTGTATTATTTTATAGCTATTGAGTTTATGAAAAATGGTAAAACACAATTTGGGTGATTTTTCTGACATTCCCTAGGGCTTTTCTTCAACTTTTTTAATTGGGTAAACACTTCTATGATCTTTGAACATTATTTGATGATGTTACAAACTATAGGTAGCTAAAATTCCCTTATTCTAGGGTTGTAGCTATGACTAATGGCTTAATGGTATTTTTTTCTAGCATGAGATGTGTTTTATTATGAATTATTGTTGCATTCTTGTTAAACTATTTTATTGACTTAAGAATATTAAAATAAACTTATAGTCCGCACTTGAACTCGGAAGACGAATAGATGGATAGATGACATAATGTGAAAAGCATGTTCATTATAGGGTAAAATTTAGAGTGTTTAGTATATCGGATAGGGTTATACCGATATATTACGTTTGCTTAATGTGCAAAATGATATTTTAGTGCTCCGCTATTTTCATGCCTATCCCTACTCAATGATGTAGTTAGGCTATCAATGGTGGTAGGAAATAAGAGATTGGGAGAT
The DNA here is from genome assembly GCF_036512215.1 of Solanum lycopersicum. Taxonomy (NCBI): domain Eukaryota; kingdom Viridiplantae; phylum Streptophyta; class Magnoliopsida; order Solanales; family Solanaceae; genus Solanum; species Solanum lycopersicum. Next base: position 40,115,721 of record NC_090810.1, read on the forward strand.
CATGATCTTTAAATCAACCTTGTGAATCGATAATAAGGTTAACATGTTGAATATAAAGATAAGTTATTATTACGTTTGAAATCGGTGTATGCTAAAACCCAGCAAAATATTTCCCTAATTGTGTAATTCCTTCATTTTAATTTTTTTTAGTGTAGTTGATAAAATTTTGAAATTGTTCAATTTAGTTGATATAAACAAATTTCTAAAATCGTCTGTCACAAAATTAATTTTGTTTTAGTTTCAATAAATTTAGTGTTTGGTCATTTGAAGTCCTCTAGGATCGATAATCCGGCTTGAAAAAATTGTTGTACTACTTGACTGAGCGTGTACACCTTTGTGTGTTTTTGGTTGCAACGAGTTTTTGGAACCAGTACTGAGGACTTTAAAATTAGCAGACATTTAATTTTTAATTTTCTAAATTATTTGTATAATTTTTTCTCACTTAGTCTTGAATATTCATTTTGCAGGTTGTGTTAAGATTTCACTGTGGAGGACGACCAGGACTTGGTAGAGCCTCTAGGTGAACCGGAGAGATTTTTTCATTACTGTAGAAGGAAAAAAAGAGTCACATACCATGTTCCTATATCGATAGTGCATATTTAAAATTTCCTCGAGATCAGTGACACGAACACCTACTAGAGTGAACCCTTATTATGGCAGGCTCACCTTCTTCCTGTTTTATCTGCTTGGGGAAGAAAAAATATAGTTGAACTCTGAGCCTGCAAATATCATAACATCTCGGGATGATCTTGCTCGGAAGTTCTTGATAAGGTTTTTCCATCTGGGAAAACAACAAATTTGAGAAGCGACATATTAAGCTTATGACAAAAAGGAGAAGAAAATTTGCACCAAGCTTGGTCCAGGTTTTAGTCATGTTTCTAAGTTTTCCCCATCATTAACAAGCTAATGAAGTGTTGATCCACACCTTTATTAAAGGGTCGAAACTACACACAAAAATATTACTCAATTTTGTTGCAGGTTGACAAGCTTTGGGGAATACAGATGACTAGTTGTTTAATGTATTTGAAAAAATATCACAAGGTAATCCCTTGTGAAATGGAGGAGGATCTATACTGGTCGTAGAAAAGACTGTTCGAGTTTTAGAAGTGGATTTAGTGACAAACTTAACTGCACAAACGGCAGAAATGCAAAATATGATTACTACACACTTCAACAATATGTCACTAGGACAACAACAAGCTCCAGTTAATATGGTGTAGCAACTACTAACATGGTCTGAAGTATGTGGAGGTAGAGATAACATTTCTAAGGAATGTGAAGCAAACCCATAATCTATTCATTTTGTAGGTAATGCCCAGCGAGTAGGAAATCTCAAAATTATAGAAACACCAAAAATCCAGGTTGGCGGAACAACAAAATCTTTTCATGGGGTGGTAATAAAAACAAACACCATGGAGAGAACCAATACATACCCCAAGGTGGTGGGCAACATTACTATCAACAAAGCCATGGAAACCAACAAGGTCATGGTAATTGCAAACCAAGTTGATTCGACTGTGGAGGACATAATAAAAAAATCATGGCTGACCAAGAAAAGTTTGCAGCAAATGTTCAGAACAATGAACTAACCACTTGGAATTTAGGAAACCAGTTTTCTAGTGCCCAGAATTCTTGACCATAAGGGGTTTGCTTTGAAATATTGATCCATACCCAAAACATGTATATGTTGTGAGTACCCATAGTGGGAGTCCATTGGAGAAGCTAACACAAGATATACAATTTGTTGAATAAAAAAGTAAAGCAGATAGATGAATTTTGACAAGTGAGCCAAGGGTGGATGAAAAACAAAAAGCAAAACCACCTCCTACATTCCAACAAAATTCAAAAAGCACGAGGAGGAGGGATGTTTTGGTAAGTTTATTGAATTACTTACACAAATACATGTTAAATTTCATTTGATTGATGTGTTGCAGGTACTCCTAAGTAAGCCAAATATGTTAAAGATGTGGTGGACAACAGGAGTACATTAATGGAGTATACAATAGTGGAACTTAGTGCAATTCTAGGATATTGAATATGATCCCAACTAAGTTGGAAGATGCAGGGAGTTTTACTATGAAAATAAAAATTGGTATGTGAATTGAGTGAAGAGGGTTGTGCAATTTAGGCACAAGTATCAACTTGATGCCTACGTCTATGTAATTCTTAAGTTGGGTCTAGGAAGGCCCAAGTCCAGAACCATAATGTTTCAATTAGCTGACCCTTCGGTAGCAAGGCCATATGGCGTTATTATGGAAGTCTTAGTCCATGTGGGAACTATGATATTCCCCGTTGACTTTGTCATCTTGGATTTTGAGCATGATCAAGAGGTCTCATTTATTTTGGGACACCGTTTGTTATAAACATGTGGTGCTTTAATTGATGTGGTTGTTGGTCGACTGACAATAAGGATTCATGAAATGGTAAAGGTCTTTGATGTGTACAAGGCAATGAAGTTTCCTGCAATATATGAGGAGTTATCAGCAATTATATTCATTAATGTGGAAACAACATCTAAATATGTTGAATCTTTATACCTTTTAAAGAATCTTTTAATTAGGAAGGACATTGAGAGGGATGATGAAGCCTGAGAGTTCTCTAGCACTTTAGATGTACCAAACGTGAGTATACTTTTCATGTTTATGGAACTATTAAATATAGTCTTTGGACCACTTCCCAAGACATCAATTGAAGAAGCATTGAAGTTTTATTTAAAACCTCTCCACTCTCATCTCAGGAATGCATTTTTAGATGCTAATGAATCGTTACTTGTAGTCTTATATTCTTCTTTGTCTGAAGTGCAGGCTGAGACCTCTCTCAAAATACCGAGGAAGAGAAAAAAGGTTATAGGTTGGCCTATGTGTCATAACCCGAGAATAGGTCCAATCTGGGATTGCGACGCAGCGTACTTGACCTATCGGAGGTCTTATACAAGCATTGTCGCTTCGTTCATCGCATATACAAAGTGAAAAGTAGTGCGGAATAAAAAATTTTCACAACCATATTCATAATCTTTAAAATCTCTTTTATATAAAACTCATTGGAAAATACTAAGCTCATTTCATCAAATTTTAGACATAAGAGAACTTGGGATACGACCCATACACAATAGAAATATAGTACTACTAAGTCCATTACAATACTTCAATAAGAGAAATAAAAGACATCTATGCCCTCTAGTCAAATGAGGACATACTTCAACTTCACTTGAATGATGCTATGATCCAAGTATTGCCTCCCAAATGCTCCTCACCTACCAACCACTATAGAGATAAATAAAAGCTTGGAATTAGTACAACTAGATGTATTAAGTATGACATAATGCATAAAAATAATGAAACAAACATTTATTGGAAATATGAATCTTTTTAATTTAAACATCATAATATAATTATAAAAAGAACATTTAGCACCTTAGGAACACATAAGGAATCACTGAAAAAATTTAGAACATTTTTAGAACAACATTACATTAACCTTAATTCACTGCACAGTGAACTTCTTCATTGCTACATGAAGTTTCTTAATTCTACCTAAGGAACTTTATTGCTATAATGCCCTCTCTAAAATCAATCCTAAGACTCACTTGAGCAATACAAAGATATACCACCCATACACCATCTCTAAGCTAGCCTAAAAGATCCTTAATACTAGTTATAATGATACACATACATTTACAAGACACCAAACAAATAACATATATACTATGACATTGTTCTTACGAAGGCTATCAAAAGATTTACTTTAGTACTCCTATAAGAGAACACCCATACACCCTTTTCAAGGTAACCTAAGTTTAGATCATGACCAAATTGCCAACCAATTTCTATAACTAGAGCCAGTCTCAAGACATCCATAGATAAGACATTAAGATATCAACCCTTATGACATTTTCACACTTTAACTAAGGAATCCTTAAGTTACTCTAGATTAGTTACTCATTCATTTACATGATTTCTAAAATAAGCCATTATTTTATTAGTTAATTAAGAGGCATTCATGACACAAAGGAAATTCAAGTATTGGTCTTAGAGAAGACCTAGGGACTCTCACTAACATCTTCAAAGCCTATTGTGCAATGTCTAGATAGTTGTCCCATACCACCACCTAAACTTCATAGAACATCGCTAATACTAATAAGTATCCCACATAATGAGAATAGGGATTAACCGATATAGACCATGATAGCTAAACATGGAATCCGGAGTTCTAACCTAGTTCTATGAGGTTGTTCTATTTCCAAATGGTAGAAGTTGGTCACATCCCATGTAGGCACATGGTTAAGGAATATGAATGGCTTACTTTGTATTCTATATTCATCATTTAACTAGAGCTACTTCCATTGCCATACTCACTCGGTCCAAGCCTTTGTTATGATAGAGTAATTCACATTAGAGGTTTATATAAAGGGGTTCCACATGAAGTTCATAACCCCATTACATTTATCCTAAAAAAGAGGTTCCCTAGGGATGCCTTACAATGGCTCCAAGAAGCTCATAATGACATTCCTAAGGATTGATATAATGTCGTTCCATCCAAATAACCTTAAATCCATCATTTATTTCTAGAAGAATACCATTACGACTTTCTACTTCAAGTTTCATAACATTACGACTAGGTTCAAGGATTCTCATAAAGGACCCTCTTAACATCATTCAAGGTCTCATGTAATTGATACATACAAGAATAAGAGTCTTTAGCATCCTAAGTCAAGATGTCTCATGTTGACATTCATACATGAATCATGTAAGGGACACAAGTCAACAAAAACAAGACATAAAATACTTTACTTTATTACATATATCATATCTTATTCAAGAAGCACATAGGCACAACCTTCATCACCTTTAGGTCACCATATAAAATACTATAACATCATAAATAAAACCATCATAAGACTCCACAACCAATTAGGAATAATCATGCATCAGCTCTAAGACTGCACATCGAAACATAGTCATAATCTAACATGATCACCTAAATTGCATCAATAGAAAAAACCATATGCTTTCACATTACTTCACATGTAGGTTGATATGATCATACTTCACATAATAAACTATACAAATCACTATATTACTTCAAATAGTTACGGACAAGTCCATGATCATCATAATGCACAAAGTAACACCGACAAGGCCACATCAATTGCAAACAAAACACATAATACCGCCACCATAACTGGATCATATCAATCACAACATAATTGAAGTCTAATTAACATAAAATAAATATAACTAGGGCAGTGTACAACCACTCCATACTCAACACTTCAATCCAATGCAAAATCATTCAATTCAATATCACAAGGCCCTTACATATGGCCATGAACAATAATTCAATACATAAACTATGACATTGAATGAAACTAGGTAAATAAAATATAGATTTATCAATGAAATAAAACCTAAATATCAATTAAATACAACTATTACATAATTCAATAGCCCATAGAAAACTACACTAGAATTCATAAGCATTAAGTCCATATCAGTTAACCATAATGTAGTTAAAAACTAGGGTTCATCAATTACATGGGTTCATAGGTTAATTAATTCAAATCATATAATTCACAAAAATTAAACCAATATACAATGCTTTAAAACCTTTAATGCAAGAACCCATGAATAGATCATGAAATCGGACAACTCATCTTAAAAAACATAAGAAAACTTCTTTGAAAGTTGGGCTCCTTGATCAATAGATTTTTAAGGATAAAAAAAATACCTCAATGATTCTAATAGTAAAATTTGATGAAGAATCACCAATAAAATCTCCAATCCAATCTCTTCCTTGAGTTTTGACTTCAATGGAGTTCTAGGGAATTTTTAAAGGATATTCGTTTTTTATTTTGAAGAATGAATTCTTCTAAGTATTAAGGGCTTATATACATGATTAAATAACCCACAAAGACCCTTAAGGAACCCCAAAAATTCTATTTTCACGTGGGGTGAATTTACAATTTCACCCCTAACATTACTGTGAACTGCGCGGAAAGGCAATCCTCACAGATGAATGGCCATCGACGGCCCATCCCTTAACAACGAGACCGTCCTGTTGGTCCGTTGTATTGGACTGAAGCTGGTCTTTTGATTTGCCTCTCCCACGCATAATTTTTCTCCTACTTCCCCTCGCCTATGGGGCGTCGACACTGGGCGTTGATTGCTTATGTAGGTGCTGGATTTTGTCAACTTGGGCACTCTTGAAGGGTCCTTCCTCAAGTACCGTTGAATGGTCCTTGTGGATGTTTTCCCAAAACTTTCCAACCCATATATTCTGTATACGAGTTTAGGACCTCTTACATAAATTTAATCCAAAAAGAACACGTAAAATTCAACGAAAGATTCTAAGACACACAAGGTCATTTCAAGGCAAACCTTTTGAACGTTATGGACATTTGACTTCCGAACTTCACGAAACTTGACACACTGCCTATACACACAATAATAACTTATTTATGTACCTTATAACCTAAAAAATCACACAAAAACACATAAGACCACAAATGAGGCACATAGGTGACTTAGTCGTCGACCATTTTGGTCGTCCTTTGACGTTTGACTTCCAATTCACGTAAAGCTCTAGACACTGCCTCAATACGACACTATAGACAATTTTAGGACCTTAGACCATCATGACAACCATTTTAGGCTCTAGCTTCACCTAAGTCATTTTTGAGGTATTACAATCTCCCCCACTTGGACAATATTCGTCCTCGAATGACAGTTTTTCACTCTCCGAACACTTCCAAGAATAGAGATTCAGTTAGAAACTCATGACCATATCATATAACACCTTACACAAATACAAGCACCTCGAGAAAACATAAATTTTACATAGTCAAGAGGTTAACAACACAACAAGAAACTAGACTCTTCATGCCATAAAACTCACCTCCTTCATACCAAATAGCAAAAAATTATTTTATATCATTATTATACTCATATACATCAGTTCTAACCATATTACAACAATTTTGGACCAAGGAATAAATTAGTCAACTTCTTAAAATTATTACATTGAGCAGAAATCCCTGGCAGCTTTATAGTTATTTTATCAACATTTACAAAAAAAAAGCAACTTTTAGGCAATTCATGATAGAATCATACTAATATGCAAGGTAAGAATCATATAAACACCTTTTAAAACATAATCGTAACTTCATAAAATACACCATGCAAATAATCAATGAAATTCAGTTTCAACCTAAACACCATGTAGATGCAACATGCCTCTATGACTTTCTAGCCCATCTACTAACCATACTCCCACACTTAGAAGGAACTCATATCACTAAAGAATTATAAGAACTTACCATCATCATCATCATCATACTTTTCTCCTCTTGTCCGGAGTGCATAAAAATGCCTCTTTGTTGGAGCATCATCCTTTGGAACATTAAGAGCAACATGCTTACCATCTCTAGTAGGACAATCCCTTAATTTGTGACCATCTTTTCCCTATCTAAAGCAACTCCCGGTACCCCTTAGACACTCCCCATAATGCATTTTTCCACAAGTGACACATGTAGGATTGCCATTTTGAGAACCACCTTGTTTCTCAAATTTTACCGTAGGAGCACTAAGTCCATATTGAGTTTCAGCCCTCTTTTTAAACCTAGGTTGACCTTGATCACTAGACCTACTCCTTTTGAAGTTTTTATCAATCCTTCCATCTTTATACTCCTCAATAGATTGATGATACACCAAGATCTAGCTAGGTTTATATCATCATGTAGCATAGTACGCCATTCTTGTCTCACTAAGTCGGCGATCCTAGCCACAAACCTATTTATCTATCACTAGGATTAGACACTAAGGATTGTGAATATCTAGACGACATAGAGAACTTCAAAGAGTACTCCTCAACACTGATATTTACTTTCTTGAGATTGATAAACTCCTCTACCTTCACTTCCTTCCATTCACGAGGAAAATTCTTTCCTAGAAAATCTTCCTTAAATTCTTCCCAGTCAATAGGTCCCAACTCAATCGGCCTATTGTCCTTCCATTGATTGTAGCACACTTGAGAAACATACCTCTATTGATACAAATCTAATTCCGCCTTCTCCCTAGATGTAACCCCCATAACACTCAACACCTTGTATGCACCATTTATGAACTCTTTGGGATTCTCTCCCACCATAAAGTCAAGATAGATAGTATGATTTAACCTCGAAAAGTATCTCAACCTAGAGGTCATTGTGGTCTCCACAACATTCATCATATGCACCATACTCAAATTCGTTTAAGTAGTCACAGCTCGGGCTAAAGAAAGCAAATCCTCTCTAATATCTCTATTACTCAACTCTGCGGGATCCACCGGAACATCATTACATGCTTCCACGATAGAGATTTAATCACCTTCGCACTTGATCACCTTGAGGAACTTTCTCAACATGAGGAGGAATCTTCTCATGCACATCATTCTCCTCTACTCTCCTAGCCGGTGTCTTCCTCGTATTCATCTTTCTAGAAACACAAGGAAATCCATAAAAAAGATTACTCATTACTTTTACTCTATGGCATGACGTAGTAAAAATTAACGGAAACTATATCGTCCTATAGCCTCTCAACCATAAATGTGTAGCAACTTACACTGCTGGTCAAGACTCTACTAGACGTGAATTGATGAGACTTTTTGATTTTTAAGACTACTTTTATATGCTATTCTCTTATACCAAGCTTGTCACAGCCCGAGACCACACCCTAGAAGTTAGGGCCAATCACGGATTGCGACGTGGCATACTTGACCGTTCGGAGGCCTTATACAAGCCTTTTTGTATCGTTCATCGCATATACATGGTGAAAAGTAGTGCGAAATTAAAATATTTCACAAACATATACATAGTATTTAAAATCTCATTCATATAAAACTCATAGGAAAATACTAAGTCTCATTTCATCAAACTTAGGCACAAGAGTATGTGGGACACGACCAATACATAATAGAAATATAATACTACTAAGTTTATTACAGTACTTCAATAAGAGATATAAAAGACATATATGCCCTGGAGTAAAATGAGGACTTACTTTAACTTCACTTGAATGATGCTAGATACAATTCTTGCTTCCCAAATGCTCCTCTTCTACCAACCACAATAGAGATAGATAAAAACATTGAATTAGTACAATCACATATATTAAGTATGCAATAATGCATTAAAATCATGAAAACGGACATCTATTGGAAATATGAATCTTTTTAATTTAAACATCATAATATAATCATAACAAAACCATTTAACACCTAAGGGACACATAAGGAATCACTTAATCAATTTAGAACATTTTTAGAAAAACATTATAGTAATCTTAATTCACTGTACAGTAAACTTCTTCACAGTTACAACTAAGTTGCTTAATTCTATATTAGGCACTTCATAACATATAATCCCCTCACTAATAGCTATCCCAAGACTCACCTAAGCAATACAAAGAGAGATCACCCATACACCTTCTCTAAGCATGCCAAAAATTATCCTCAAGACTACTTATAATGAGACACATACATTTGCGGGAAACCAAACACATAACATATATTATATAAATTCTCCCTACGAAGGCTATCATAAGACTTATTTAAGTACTACTAGAAGAGAACACCATACACCCTCTTTAAGGTGACCTATGTTTTGATCATGCCCAAGCTATCTATCAATTTCCCTAATGAGAGTCATTCTCAAGATTTTGGTAGCTAAGGCATGAAGAGATCATCCTTTATGCCCTATTCTTAACTAAGGAATCCTTAAGTCACTCTATAATAGGTAATCATTCAATTACATGCTTTATATCATAAGCCATTATTTCATTAGTTCATTAAGAAACATTCAACACATAAAACACATTCAAGTAATGGTCTTAGAGAAGACTTAGGGACTCTCACTCACACAACAACCTTAACATAATAGAACTTCTGTAATGCTAATAAGTATCCCACACGATGAATATAGGCAATAACCGACATAGACCATGATAGCTATATACGGAAAGTGTAGTTCTAACCTACTCCGGTGAGGGTGTTCTATTTGCCAATGGAAGAACATGGACACATCCCATATAGGCACATGGTTAAGGAATATGAAGGGCTTAATTTGTATTCTAGCCTCATCCTTTATATATAACTACCTCTTATGCCATACTCACTCGGTGCTAGCCTTTGTTCTCATAGAGTAATTCACATTCGAGGTTATACAAAGGGGGTTCCATATCAAGTTCATAACCCAATTACAATTACCCTACAAAAGAGGTCTCCTGGGACGGACTTACAATGGCTACACGAAGCTCATAATGATTTTTCTAAGTATTGATATGACGCCGTTCCATCCAACTAACCTAAGTCCATCATTCATTACATGAAGGATACCATTACGACTTTTGACTTCAAGTTTCATAACCTTACCTCTAGGTTCAAGGTTTTACATAAAGGACCCTCTTAACATCATTGAACGTCTCATGTTATTCATACATACAAGAAGAATGTTTTAGCGTACTGAGTCATGACATCTCATGTTCAATGTCACGACTAGAATCTAAACCCAAGATGAGACCGGCGTTCTTGACCTCTCAGAGGTTGTAGACAAGACTACATACATCATTTTTACTTCATCTAGGTTAATTTTAGCGGAAAATTTGAAACTTTTTATTTCCTAACATTATTACTAAACATTATATTATTTATATAATTATTCACCATTAACCATCTAACATTAAGATCATCAAATGAGATAAGCAATTAATCATAACGATAAAGATGTACTTGCCAAAATGGCACCAATACAATGTTTGAATAAAAATTTGAAAGAAACGCTTGTGGAATATATTCTACTAGCTCAATACTACAAGTAAGATATCATGTAAATTGGCAAGCATCCTTGAAAGAATGAGGGCCTACCAAGTCTGGATGAATGCTCGACGTCCGGATAGCTTCAGCGTTGATCTTGTAGCTCTAGCGTCCACCTACACCTGCACCTAAAAGTTTAGAGTTGTATAGGGTTAGTACACACTTGTACTAAGTATGGGTATATTCAAGCACACACCAAGGGGATGTATGAGTAAGAATAGCTCTTTCCAAGAAACATGATTATAGCAAGTTAAGTCAGTTGACTTGCAAAATAAACATTAGGAAAGTGAGTAAACTTTCTAAATTTGTATTAGGAAATTTTATGATCTTTCCAAATTTTTATTAGGAAAGATTTGCCATGAAAGTAACATGAACCATCATAATTAACATTTTACACACAACACGCAACAACGTACACATAGCACATATCATAATTCGTATAACACATAACGTTGTTCATATCATTTTTTCGTATGCCATGAGACCTTGGAATCATGGAATTAACATTAAGACTTACCAAAATGAGTGTTAAACATATGGGACCTCAATCAGGGAGTCTGCTTTAGAAAATACAGAGTCTGTTTCCATCATTCATATGTCCTTCATAACATTTCATTCATGGCCAGTGTAAAAACCAGTTTTACTTAGGATGTAGTTTAAGGCTTTCATCGGGTTTGTTGTCCAATGACCAAAAATGACCTAATATCATTACTTGATTCTAACTCACCTCTTGATTATACTATCCTAACACCTTTGGTATCATTCGTTTCATTATGTGCATCATTTGAGGCTGGCCTCATTCATTCATTGGGAACTTTAATTTTAACCGACGTAGATCTTGTGAGCATCATGAAATCTAGTGTCATGAAACCCCACACGAAAAAAAGTGGAATCACCGGCCAAAGTGACCAAAAACATGCTAGTGTACATGGGAATTGAACCATGCCAGATCCATATATTGGCAGTATAGGTTCGAAGACTAGGAGATATAAGGACACCCATACCAGCATACTGGACAGTCTCATCTCATGAGCGTTAAGTAAACCTCCGCCCTTCCCTAAAGAAGGCATCACCGCTCATAGTTTGTATATCAGTGCTCAGTATAAAGTTCCATTACATTCAACTCATACGTCATGGAAGTTGGCGTCTAGAATGAGGACATTATATCTCAATAGATGATTTCTCATCTCATCATTATTATTAAGTGTGTTAATTTCAATACTTTCATTAGAGTGTTCATAGAGACTAGTCTCTTCATTAACTTTACACTCTCATAGATGAGTACATCTTTGTAACATTTACTAGGATTATTTGAGATTCCTTGCATCTTTTACATTAGCCTCATATAATGTTGTCACCACATTCATTAATATTAGCATTTTTGCATTTTATAAACTCACCCCTTTTTGCATGAATGTTCATTTTATAATATGCCAATGCCCTTGGACATTTGGTGTGTTTCACACTATTACTTAACCCCTTCTAGGGTTTCATCATTTCATTGTTCATTTTATCATTTCATTGTTCATTTCATCATATGCCAATGCACTTTCCCATTTTGTGTGTTTCACACTCTTACTTAATCTTTCTAGGGTTTCATCATTTAATTGTTCATTTCATCATATTCTATTGCACTTGGCCATTTAGTGTATTTTACACTCGTACTTAACCCTTCTAGGGTTTTCATCATTTTATTGCATACATACATCTTAGGTTCACTTGTTTTGAAACGTATGCAAGACTTATGGGTCTACACATACAAGCCATGAGGCTTGATTCATAGTTCGTTTAAGTGATTCATATTTCATACGATTATGTAGTACAAGACTTATGCATCCTGTATGTATGCCAAGATCTCAATTTCGATCTAAGTATGTGGCATCATTTTTTATTATTTAATTCACGTATGTCTTATGTATCAATAGGGAATTTGTTCAAGGGAACCCAAGTTCGAATCCCTTGGACAACACTTACATTTTTCATTGATTTTATTTGTAGTCAACATAGCATTGGAACCCTAGATCGAGCCCCAACATCAACATTCCCTCTTTATTTATTCTCCTTGATCTCTCTTCTTACTTGGCCGAGGGGTTGTGGGATGGAACCCCCACCGCCCCTGTTATTTTTTTTCATTAAATTATCCCTGTCAATTTCGTATAAACCATGAGGTTGTGGTATCAAACCCCCACAACCTCTATTTATTTTTCTTTTATTTCGCAGCCTGCCTAGAGGTCGTGGATTCGATTCCCAGCCTCACCTTTCTTTTCTTTTTTTATTTTCCCTTTCTCGTTTACTCTCCCTTATACCTTTGAGGTCGTGGGTTCGATTCCCACGCCTCACATTCCTTTTCTTTTATTTTTTTCCATTGCTTCCACTCGCTTCCTGGAGGTCGTGGGTTCAATTCCCATGCATCACATTTTATTTTTATGAATTTGTTTACTTTACTTTTCAGCCAGCACACCAAAGATCAATCCTCTTTGACTCCATTTCCCTCTTCATGTTTTAGTGCTTTTAAGGGTGAAGTCTTGAGTTCAATTCCTAATGACGTCACCTAATTTATACCCATTTAAATTTCCATATTTATACATCTGTATTTAGCTGAAAACAACTTATAATTCGGTGGACATTTTTTCACATTTTCCGGACCACTTTCTTCTACATTTACACTTGAACTCAAAGGGTAATTTGTAGATCATTTAATACGTTTTGGGGTGCATTGTTCATCGATTCGACAAAAGATTGATACTTAAATCAGCAACACTTTCATTTTAATGAACATAGCAATTTACATAGGTTTAGGCACGTAAAACAACAAACAAAACATCATCAATTTTGGAGCCTTATTCCAAGAACACATAGTCACTGCCACATTTTTGCACACACATACACATAGTTTCAGAACACATAGGTTGTCTTTCTTACGATTTCAAGTACACAAACATAATCATATTCATCACGAAAACATAATATACACCTAAATCTACAAGAAATCATACCCAACCTACAATTCATTGGGAGCTAGTGACAGGGGCATGCAAAAGGGGAAACAATCCTAGTTTTTAAGATGAATAATATGAACCTTAAGGGGTCTCTTCGGAAAGGGACCAAGAGAGAAGAAAAGCCATACGTTTTTGACATTAAATTGTTGACTTGAATCCCATAAACTTCACCCAAGAACACGTCTAATCCTCCTCACTATCAACTCCACTCGAATGACAACCTTCTTTAACCTAGTGTGCGATTAAGGTTTGTTTTCTTGTGATTTCGTGTAAGTTTTTAGAGTATTAAGAAATTTGGTTTACCTACTATTTTTTGAAGTTATTTGGCAAAGATAATCTTGAGTGAGAGTGATAGAGACGTGAGAGAGAGATGAGCGTGGGAGAGAAGAGTTTTCTTAGGCTTAGAAGTCTAGTTTAGGACTTAGTCAAATAAGGTTTTATTTAATTATTGAAAATCTGATTTACTTTTATTTTAAATCAGCTAATAAATAAAAATTAAAAATTACTTACATTAATTTGCCAACTTAAATTAACAATAATTTAATTCATTGCTTCCACCTATGTTTGAACCCGGTTGAGCACGACTTCACTTCAAGAGCCAATTTTCGGCCCTCTCTCTCCAAAATGCCCCTCCACCTTATTAATTAAAAAATTAATTATATATTAAGGGTGATTATGATACTACCCTTAGCCTTGAAAAAGACTATTTAACCCTAGACCCTCCAAACCTAAGATTTCCCCATTTTGATGATCTCAACTAACTCATCAAGTTAATTGGGTTGGCTGTAGCAAAAGTTGGTCTGATTCTACACGCATCAATCCGGGTGAACCCTGGTTTAATCATTGGCATTCTTGACACATTAAGCATTTATTATCTTATCCATTTTGATTGTTATTACATTATCCCACCTTCGGAATATTTGTCCCCGAATAACACTACTCTTTACTAACAATAAGTAAGTTATCTATAGAATGTATGTGTACATAGGTAATTCAATACTCCCCATTGGTGAATATCTGATTCACATATTAACATAGTGGTGTACATCCTTGAAATCTACTAGTAGTTTCACATTAATAGACTTAGGAACTCTTTCCTAAACTAGTCTCATCAAAGCATACAACATAAGTAAACATGTAATATCATACAAATCAGCAACCAACATGATGACTCAAACATATTAACCTCATACTAGTGCATAAATACCATAGAAAATTAAATTATTGAAGGACTAATTAAGGCTACTCACCCAAGATTTCACCAGAGGTGCCTTCCCTTGCACCCCTAGACTTGAGTGCGAAGAATCGTTGCCTCATTGGAGCCTCTTCACTTGGACCATTAGTTTGATCTCTCTCCTTCCCTTGTTCTTGACTTCTCATATTCGGACAATCCTTCACCATGTGACCTGGTTTGACACAACTTTAACAAGCGTTAGTGCCCACCATACACTCTCCTCCATGTAGTTTTCCACACTTCCTTCAAGGTTGTCTCTTCTGAGGTGTATCTACTCCATTGTTTCTCTTAACTCTGGACTCAGAATTCTTATCATAGAGACCCTTGGAGGAACTTGACTTCTCTTGGTGGGAGAGTCCCTTCTTAAACCTGGGTTTATCCATAAAATCAGTACTACTCTTCCTTGAAAAAATCTCCTAGGCTTGCCTTGGACTGTTCCTTGCCCTAGTGTGCTTCCTCTTTCTGCTTTCCTCCACTTGCTGGACATGGACCATAATCCTTGAAAGGTCCATGTTGTCATAAAGCATACCTACCCTACACTCCTCCTCGAGATCCTCATCAATCCCTGTCAAGAATCTATTTATCTCGTGTCTGTTGTTAGACACAAGAGAAGCGACATACCTTGATAGTTTCACAAACTTCAGGGAATACTCCCTTACTGTAATTAATCCCTATTTAAGGTTGAAAAAATCCTAAACCTTTGCCTTTCTCATCTCTCTAGGGAAAAATCTCTCAAGGAGGGTCGTCTTAGAAATCTCCCACGTGACCAAAACTTTGCCAAAAGCTCGTCTATCCTGCCACATCTTGCACCAAGTCTGTTCAACATCCTTGATTTTATTGGAAGCCAGCTCAGCCTTCTTAGTATATGTGGCCCCAATGGACACCAAAATATTTTGTACCTCCTCCATGAATTCCTGGGGATCCTCAAAAGTCTTGGACCCTGTGAAAATAGGAGGATTCATCCTGCTAAAGTCTAGTAGCATGTCAGCCATGCAACGTATTGATGGGTTCTCCCTTTGGACATTCTGTTGGTTCACCTAGGCAATCATGGCATGGGCCTGCATAGTGATTGCCAATTCCATCTAGGCTAGAGATTCCCACACCTCTGCAATAGTCAACCCAGAAGGGTTAATCGGCATAGCCACTCCTTCAACTAGATCCTGGGGTGGAACTTGATCGTTCCCAGCTGTTGCTACTCCTCTCCTCTAACCAATAGCTCTCCTAGTGTTCATTATATGTAAACAACAAGGATTGGTTTTAGACAAGGTCATAACACGAAGAAAATAATACATTAGGAATGGCACGATAAGATCAAAAGAACGAAAATTTTCTTACGCATCATGTAGAGTCTAATAAGGATAGTGGTGCACTTCACTACCATGACTTAGAAACTCCTCAATTTGGTTGATGTGAAATTATTATTCTCGGAATTTCACCTATTGCTCTGATATTAACTTTTTCACGACTAGGATCTAGACCCAAACGAGATCGACGTCGTTGACCTCTCAAAGGTCGCAGAAAAGCCTACATACGTTATTCTTACTTCATCTAGGTTAATTTAAGAGTATAATTTAAACATTTTTGTTTCCAAACATGTTTACAAAACATTCTATTACATATATAATTGTTCACCATCAGCCATATAACATTAAGAACATCAAATGAAAGAAGCAGTTTAGTATAGCGATAAAGATGTATTTTTCAAAATGGCACCATTACAATGTCTGAAAAAAATAGGAAAGAAATTCTAGTGGAACATACTCTACTAGATCAATCGTACAACTAAGATAGAGTGTAAATGGGCAAGCATCCTCGACATGAGGGCCGACAAAGTCCAGATAAGTGATATCCGGATACCTGCAACTTTGATCCTGTAGCTCTAGTGTCCACC
This sequence comes from Solanum lycopersicum, assembly GCF_036512215.1. Classification (NCBI taxonomy): domain Eukaryota; kingdom Viridiplantae; phylum Streptophyta; class Magnoliopsida; order Solanales; family Solanaceae; genus Solanum; species Solanum lycopersicum. Next base: position 40,132,690 of record NC_090810.1, read on the forward strand.
TGCACCTGCACCTAAAAGTTATGAGTGTATAGGGTTAGTACACACTTGTACTAAGTATGGGTATATGCAAGCACATACCAGTGGAATGTATGAGTAAAAATAACTCTTCCCTAGCAACATGATTATAGCAGGTCAAGTCAGTGGACTTGCCAAATATACATTAGGAAAGTGGGTGAACTTTCTAAATTTGGATTAGGAAATTTTATGATATTTCCAAATTTTTATTAGGAAAGTTATGCCATGAGAGTAACATGAACCATCATACTTAACATTTTGCATAAAACACGCAACAACGTACACATAGCACATATCATAATTTATATAACACAGAACGTTGTTCATATCATTTGTTTGTATGACATTAGACTTGGAATCATGGACTTGACATTAAGACTTCCAAAAATGAGGGTTAAACATATAAAACCTCAACTAGGGAGTCTGCTTTAGCAAACACAGAGTCTGCTTCATTTATTCATACGTAGTTCATTTCATTTCATTCATTGGCCATTGTAAACACCAACTATACCTAGGATGTAGTTTAAGGCTTTCATCGGGTTTGTTATGCAATGAACAAGAATGACCTAATGTCATTAATTGAGTCTAACTCACCTCTTGAATTCCTATCCTAACACATTTTGTATCATTCGTTTTATTATGTGCATCATTTGAGGCTAGCCTCATTCATTCATTTGGAAATTTAACTTTAACCGGCATAGATCATGTGAGTATAATGAAATCCATTGTCATGAAACCCACACCGAAAAGAGGTGGAATCACTGTCCAAAGTGACCCAAAACATGCTAGCATACATGAGAATTGAACCCTACTAGATCCCTATATTGGCAGTATAGGTTCGAATACTAGGTGATTTAAGGAGACCCATACCCGGCATGTCGGACAGTCTCATATCATGAGAGTTACATGAACCTACGCCCTTCCCGAAAGAAGGCATCACCGCTCATAGCTAGTCTGTCGGTGCTCAGTATAAAGTTCCATTACATTCAACTCATACGTCATGGAAGCTGGATTCTAGTATGAGGACATCATATCTCAATAGATGATTTCTCATATCATCATTAGTATTGAGTATATTAATCTCAACCCTTTCATTTGAGTGTTCATAGAGACTGGTCTCTTCATTAACTTTACACTTTCATATGTGAGTACATTTTGTTTACATTTACTCAGGTCATTTGAGATTGCTCTCATCTTTTAGTTTATCCGCATATCATGTTGTCACCACATTCATTAATATTAGAAATTTTTCTTTTCATAATTATTCAGCTCTTTTTACGTGAATGTTCATTTTATCATATGCCGATGCGCTTGGCCATTTGGTGTGTTTCACACTCTTACTTATCCCATTCTAGGGTTTCATCATTTCATTGTTCATTTCATCAATTTCATTGTTCATTTAATGTTTTCATTGTTCAATTCATCATATGCCAATGCACTTGGCCATTTGGTATGTTTCACACTCTTTCTTTACCCTTCTATGGTTTCATCACTTCAATGTTCATTTCATCATATGCCAATGCACTTGGACATTTAATGTATTATACACTAGTACATAACCCTTCTAGGGTTTCATTATCACATTGGATACATCTTAGGTTCACTTATTTTTAAACATATGCTAGACTTATGGGTATACACAAACAATCCATGAGGCTTCATTCATAGTTCGTTTAAGTGATTTATATCTTTCTAAGATTATGTAGTATACATATTGTATGTATGCTAAGAACTCAATTTCGATCTAAGTAGGTGGAATTATTTTTGAACATTTGATTCATGTATGACTTATGTATCAACATTATTTGAGCAAGGGAACCCAAGTTCGAACCCCTTGGACAACACTTACATTTTTCATTGATTTTATTTGTAGTCAACATATCATTGGAACCCCAGATCAAGCCCAACATCAACATTCCCTCTTTATTTATTCTCCTTGGAATCTCCTATTACTTGGACGAGGGGTTGTGGGATGGAACCCCCACCGCCCCTGTTATTTTTTTTCATTAAATTATCCTTGTCCAATTCGCATAAACCATAATTTTATGGGATAAACCCCCACAACCTCTATTTATTTTTCTTTTATTTCGCAGCCTGCGTAGAGGTCGTGGGTTCAATTTGCATGCCTCACCTTTCTTTTCTTTTTTTATTTTCCTTTCTCCTTTACTCTCCTTCAAAGTTTTGAGGTCGTGGGTTCGATTCCCACGCCTCACATTCCTTTTCTTTTATTTTTGGCCTTTGCTTTCACTCGCTGCCTAGAGTTCGTAGGTTTGATTCCCACGCCTCCCATTTTATTAGGCCAGCACACCCAAGATGAATCTCGCTTGACCCCATTTTTTCGCATTTTAGTGCTTTTAAAGGGTGAGGTCGTGAGTTCTATTCATAATGACCTCACCTAATTTATGCCCATTTAAATTTCCAGATCTATACATCTATGTTTAGCCAAAAAAAACTTATAATTTGCTAGAAATTTTGTCACATTTTCTAGCTCACATTCTTCAATATTTACACTTGAGTTCATAGAGTAATTTGTAGATCATTTAATACGTGGGTTTACAAGAAGATAAAAAAATCAGAGATTGTATCAAGAATTATGTACAAAGAAATATGAGAACGTCCTCTGGCACTTGAATTCATAGAGTAATTTGTAGATCATTTAAGACGTTTTGGGTTGCATTATTCATCGATTCGTTTACCCAAAAGATTGATACTTAAATCAGCCATACTTTCATTTTATGAACATAACAATTTTTACATAAGTTTATGCACGTATAATAACAACCAAATCATTATCAATTTTAGAGCCTTAATCCAAGAAAACATAGTCACTGCCACATTTTGGAACACACATGCACATAGTTTCAGAATTTATAGGTTATATTTCATACGATTTCAAGTAAACAAACATAATCTTATTCATTACGAAAACATAATATACACCTAAATCTACCAGCAATCATACCCAACCTGTGATTCATTGGGATCTAGTGACATGGGCATGCAAAAGCGGAAACAATCCTAGTTTTTCGGACAAATAATATGAACCTTAAGGGGTCTCTTTGGAAAGGGACAAAGAGAGAAGAAAACTCATACCTTTTTGACGTTAAAATCTTGACTTTATGCCCAAAACTTCACCCAAGAGCACGTCTAAGCCTCCTCAATATAAACTCCACTCTAATGACAACCTCCCTTAGCCTAGTGTGTAATTAACGTTTTTTTTCTTGTGATTTCGTGTGAGTTTTTCAAGTGTAAAGAACTTTGGTTTACCTACTGTTTTTTTAATTTATTTGGGAGAGAGAATCGCGAGTGAGAGTGATAGAGACGTGAGAGAGAGAGAGATAAGCGTGGAAGAGAAGAATTTTCTTAGGTTTAGGAGTCTAGTTTAGGACTTAGTCAAATAAGATTTTATTTAATTATTAAAAATTGGATTTACTTTTACTAAATAAGATAAAAAATAATATATATAAATTAATTACATTAATTTACCAACTTAAATTAAAAATAATTTAACTCATTGCTTCAACCTAGGTTCGAACTCAGGTGGAGCAAGACTTCTCTTCAAGAGCAAATTTTCGGCCCTTCCTCCCCAATTTGACCCTCCATCTTATTAATTAAATATTTAATTATATATTTAGGGTAATTACGATACTACCCTTAGCTTTGAAAAAGACCATTTCACTAGTATACCCTCCAAACCTAAGATTTTCCCTTTTTAAGTCCGGTAAAGACTCCTTCAAGTAAATTTTTGTATTATAATGCCCTACATGGTTGGACCCAACCTTTCCAAGCTAAAATAACTCCCTGAGTTAGTTGTCTTTTCTTTAGCAAGCATTCTGAGGTCCGGAACTACACACATCAATCCGTGTGAACCTTGGTCTAATCATACGCATTCTTGACATATTAAGCATTTCATATCTTATCTTGGGTTGTTACATTAACATTCATACATGCATCAAGTAAGGGATTCAAGTAAACCAAAACAAGACACAACATACTTTATTCATTGCATAAAACATATCCTATTCAAGAAGCACATAGGCACAACCTTCATCAACTTTAGTTCAACCTTTACACTATTATAACGTCATCAATATAGCCATCATAAAACTCCATAACCAATTAACAAGAATCATGCATAAACTCTAAAACTAAAAACATGAACACATAGTCATTATCTAATATGATCAACTAAATAACATGAATAGAAGAAACCACATACTTTCACATTACTTCACATGTAGGTTGATATGATCATACTTTACATAATAAACTACACAAATCATCATATTACTTTATATAGTTGTCGAGAAGGCCATGATAATCATAAAACACCATGTAACTTAGACAAGGCCACATAAATTGCAAGTAAAGAACATAATACCGCCACCATAAGTGGACCATGCAAATCACAACATAATTGAAGTCTAATTAACATAAAATAAAGAGAATTAGTGGAGCGTACCACCACTCCATCTTCAACACCTCAATTGAATGCTAAATCATCCAATTTACTATCATAAGGCCTTTACCCATGGCCATGACCAATAATTAATACATAAACTATGATATTCAATGAAACTAGGTAAATTCAATATAGATTTATAAATCTAAGAAAACCTAGACATTAATTCAAAACAATTATTACATCATTCACTAGCCCATAAAAAACTACACTAGAATTCATAAGCATTAAGTCCAAATCATGTAACACATCAATAACATGGGTTCGTAGGTTATTTGAGTTAAAATCATATAATTCAAAACAATTCAATCAATATACAATTGTTTAAAACCTTTAATGCAAGAACCCATGAAGATATCATGAAATTGGACAATTCATTTTTGAAAACTTTAGAAAACCTCTTTGAAAGTTGGGCTCCTTGATAAATAGAGTTTCAAGGATAAAAACCATACCTCAATTATTATAATCCTCCAATTTTATTATGAATCACCACTAAAATCTCCAATCCAAGCTCTTCCTTGAGTTTTTACTTCAATGGAGCTCTAGGGAATTTCTAAGGGATTTTGGGTTTTAATTTTGAAGAATGAATTCTTCTAAGTGTTAAAGTCCTATATACATGTTTAAAATACCCAAAAGACCCTTAACAAAACTCAAACTTCCTTTTTAAGCATGGGGTGAATTTACAAATTTCACCCCTAACATAACAGTGAACTGCGCATGAAGGCAGTCCTCACAGACGGATGGCCATCGATGGCCCATCCATTAAACAATGGACTATTCTTTTGGTCCGTGGTTTTGGAGTGAGGCTGCTAATTGGATTTTCCTCTCCCACGCCTAAGTGTCCCACGCCTAAGTGTCCACCTATGCCCCCTCACCTACGGCGCATCGGCTGACCAACTGAGTGATTGCCTCTATACGTAGGGCTTGTTTTTGACTGCTTGAGAACTTTTGAAGGGTCGTTTCTTAAGGACCCTCAGATGGTCCTTGGGGATGTTTTCCCGGATTTTTCCAACCCGAATATACTCTTATACGAGATTAGAACCTCTCACATGGTGGAAGGCACAAGTCGAGTGTAAAACCCAGAGCAAATTAAACCTAGTGATGAATGAAGTTCTGCGCATGTAGGTGATTAAATTTCTAAATAAAGGTATTGTATACCCGACTTTAGACATCAATTAGGTCATCCTAATTTAGTGTGTACCTAAAAAAATAGGCATTGCAGTAATCACCAATGAAAAGAATGAATTGATTCCAACAGGACATTTATAGGGTGGCAAATATTCATGGATTAAATAAAATTGTATGAATCCACCAAAATTAATCGCTACCGTATTCCTTTATCGATCAAACGTTTGATAGGTAAGTTGGAAGAGAATATTATTATTTCCTATATGAATAGATAGGATACGATCGAATTGTGATTGCACCAGACAACCAATAGAAAACAATATTCCGTTGTCCGTATGGGACATATGGCTTCAAACAAATGTTATTTGGACTATGCAATGCCCCATTTACCTTCAAAAGATGAATGAAGGCCATCTTTCATGATATGGTCGAAGATTTTATGGAGATATTAATGGATCATTCTTTGTGGAGTATTTTGACATGTGTATAGAGAATTTAGACTAGGGGCATAATAGATTTGAGCAACTAGTCTCGTCCTAAACTTGGAAAAATGTCTGTTCCTTATGAAGGAAGGAATTGTATTGGAACATAAGGTGTTAAAGCAAGGAATGGAAGTTTAACGTGCCAAAGCAGAAGTCACAGAAAAGTTACCTCCTCCAGTCTCTTTTAAAGTGTTGTCACGTTATTTTGGGTCATGTTTGTTTCTACAAGAAATTCATCAAAGTTTTCTCTAATACTACAAGACCCCTGTGTAGTATCCTAGAAAAGGATATGAAATTTTTCTTCGATGGGCAGTGCATTCAAGCTTTTGAATCCTAGATGAAGAAGTTGAAAGAAGCTCCAATCTTGATTTCCCCAAAAATGAGAGCTTTATTTTGAGCTGATGTATGATGCAAGTGATGTGTCTATAGGATCAGTGTTAAGGAAAAAATAAAGAGAAGTGTTTCACTCAATCTATTACGAAGGAAAAATTGTGAATGCATCCTAAGCTAACTATAGGTTAATCGAAAAAGAAATGCTAGCCTTGGTTTATAATTTTGACAATTTTAGATCTTCCATGGTAGGGTGTAAAATTGTTGTTTATACTGTCCATAAAACTATCAGGAACCTCTACAATAAGAACGATGAAAAGTTGCGGGCTGATTATGTGGATTATGATATTGCAGGAGTTTGACATGGAGATCAAGGATAGAAAAGATTCTCAAAATCAGATTGCAGAGCAATTGTCCAGGTAGGAGAGTGTGTACCATGTGGTGAAGGAAATTTAGATTTGATAAAAGATACCTAATCAGCAACTATTAGCCCTAGAGGTGCCAAAATTATCATAGTATGCAGATACTGTAAATTATTTGGTGGGCAGATTCTTCCCAAGCGGTGCAACCACACATCAAAAGAGGATCCTAATTTATGATGCTCGTTATACATATGATATGATACAAGTTATGGATAGTTTCCACTTGTCATCATAAGGGGTCATCATGGAGGTGAGCACACTACACATAAGGTGCTTGTAACTATCTTAAAGATGAACTAGTGAAACTAGAGCCTAACGTGTGTGTGTGTTTGAGTTTTATGTGAGGTTTTATGTTGTTGTAGGTTGACTCGAGCCACGGTTAAGGTGTTTAGGGGTTTTGAGTCAAGGTAAGACTCCTCAAGGAGCAACCTAAGGGTCCTAATGGAGGACCCTAAGTCAAAACCCCAAAACACCAAGGAAAACATGAGGTTGCTAATTTGAGTGTGACCTGCGAAAGGGGTCCATGCCTTGTAGCTCCATAAACGAATTATGTTTGGCCTTTAAAGGTCAAGACCTATAAATGAGGGCTTCTTAAACAAACCACGATTAGATATTCTTCCCCTGAACCCAGCCACGGTTCATGGATGGGGTTTCGTAGATGGCACATGTGTGTTGTCTATAGTCAGCCTCTATGGGGTTCAATTGGTAAATCCACCCCAAGTTCCTATTAATGTGTAGAGGGTTATTTTAAGCAATTTAGGGTATTTTAAAAGTATAAAAATATTAAAACCCTCATTTAGACTTCATTTCTCAAATAAAAACCCTCTCTCCAAAAATATCTTCACTGGATAGCTCCATTGGAAATCAAGTAAAGTTGATGCTAGGGTTAGGGATTTCAAGGTGTTGCTTCTCAAATTTTCGTGGGATTTTATATAATAATGTATAATGATCCTTATTAGTCTTCCCGCTAGAGTAAATTTGAATGTTTTAAAAGTTCAGGAAAAACCCCCAATTTTTAATCAATCTCATGGGTTCTTTCATCAAGCGATTTCAAAGTATTTCTAACAGAATTAATGAAAAATCTATGGAACCATGAATTATCTCAATTTTCTAAATTGTGCTTTATAATGTGGGTTGTTGATCAGGAATTAATGTTGAAGAATTATGTCAATATTGATGTAGATTAATGAGTTGAATCGTTATCTATGCGAAATCACGGTGAACTATTGATGTATTTATGTAGTGTGTGGTTGAGTTGAAACCTAAGGCCTTGAAGGTAAATTGTGAACAACGTTATGTTAAATAGAATTGTAATTGATATTAATCCACTTGAAAAGTGGGGGTGCTTATTTTCTAGTTGTGTGAATGTGAATTTAATGAAATTTAGGTAATTATGTCTTGAAGTGTGTGTGTGTGTGTGTGTATATATATATATATATATATATATATATATATATATATATTGCATATTAATGTGTTGTGACTGAAAGTATATTCTCACATAAGACTCGTGAAAAAATGATGATGATTGAATGTGAACATGTTGAATACCTTGAATTGGTAGTGTTGTCTTAAGCACCTTTTTCTTCTATAAATAAATGTAAAGGTGAATGCATATATTTAATTTGTATGCTAGAGCATCATCTTCTAGAATAACGAATGTATATTGACTTCATTTCTAAATGATCATGAATTTTTAGGCCTAAGGTTGGTAACGTCTTTATGTAAGAATGAAGGAATGTATTTTATTGGTAGAAATATTGTCAGTAGCCTTAGTATAAATGAATGAATGATGAATCAGTGTAGTCTTAACCTTGTGTTGGTAGACCTTATGGTCGTAGCCTTTCATTAGAAGTCCAGGTTCTAATGTGAATGTGAAACCTTAGTCCGGTAGACCTAATAGTGGTGCCCCTTCGTTGTGTGTGAATGTAAAACTTTAAAGCTGTAGACCTAATGGTGGGGCCTCCTTTTTTTGTGTAATGATGAACCTAGGATTGTAGACCTAATGGTGGTGGATCTTCTTAGTAATATCACTGAGGTATCCTTCTACATTGAATCCATAGATCTAGTAGTGGTGGCCCTTCATGTGTATGTACTTTGGGTCGCTAGTCCTAATGTTTGTAGACCTCTCAAGTACATAAATATAATGTTAATGAATCTACTCTATGGGAATATAGGCTAAGAAAAAAGCGAATATAGTTATATGGAGGTTATTCCAACATTAAGCGGAATCTCAATAAACTTCTTTCTTATCCAATAACTATGTGTCCGCATAGGTTAATAGCCAATGCATTCAAGTAAATCCAAGCTAATATTACCGATCTTCCATAGGCACAAGGACCACCTCTTTTCAGTGTGGGAATGGAGCCCCAGGTTCCATTAACTATCTCTCATGATCTATGTCGGTTAACTCTTAGTCCCATTATGTTATATGTGCATTGAGTATTTTGAGAAATTATCTTATGTGTTGGTAGTACTATGGGATCTATACATATATCGCATGAGTAGGCTTCAAGAGAGTTATAGTGAGTTCTTTAAGGTCTTAATGACCAATGAATGAATGTGATCTTAATTAAAGAATATGTCCATAATGAATAAATGTATCATTAATGAGTTAATGTGTCCTTAGTGAATGAAGGTTTTCTAAATAAAGTAATTTAGTTATGGTGAATCTTAAATGTTTAAATGTAAAGATGTATGTTATACTTAAATCGTATCATGAGTTTCTCCCTTATCATGCCTTATATATGAATGGGATTTCTTATGTTGACCTCAAAGGGGTACTTAGTGTGAGTAAACTATGGTATTCGACTTAGGTATGACTTAGAGATTGTCCTAAGTAATGCTCCTAATGTGCAAATTTGACTTATCTAACATTATGTCTTTTTAACTCTTTAATGTGTAAAGATGGAAAGGATTGAAGGTTGAGTTCACTTTTTGTGACATTATGGTGCCTTAGTGTGGATGGATGTATGGGATGCCATCCATATATTGCACAAGGTATAGCATGATGGTTACTTGAGGTGAAGGTTAAAAGGTAAAAGTAATGACTTACATGTTGGTATAGCCTAAATGAGATATTATGGTTTTTATGATGATTATACGTGTGTTGTATGTTACTTATGCCATTGTAAAAGGTGTTTCAAAAGTGGAATAATGAATGGTTTTAGAACACATGTCCCTTTTTAAAGCATGTTTTTGAATGTTCATCACACTTTGTACATTTTTGTGCGCTAACCCATATTTTTTATGTTTTACTGCAAGTGTAGGTTCCGACAAGTGAATGGTTCTATATAGGATTGAAGTGCTTGGATAGAGTTTCCTTAAAGACTTGGTATGTCCTCATAAATCAAGGACAAAGAATTTTATTTTTCCTAGTTCTTTTATTTTCTAAGACCATTGTAAAGAATTTGATTGTATAGGGGTCGTGTCTCGATTATTTTTTTTAGGTTGGGTCTAAAATGACAATGTTAGAATTTGGCTTCCGCTTATCTTTTGAAATTTTTTGAATCATATGGTTTTAATTTCTTACTATGTCTAGTATCTATGCGATGATTGAATTCCATATGGCTTATATAAGACCCCCTTCTGGTCGAGTATGCCCTCTCACGTCAAGGGGTGCTCTTGAGGTGTGCAAACATTGTATTAAAGCATAAGATTTTTGTCATGATTCTTGGGTTGATGTATCACATGTCACGTCTAGTAGAGTGTGGTTCATTGGTGTGAATTGTGACATATCTATGAGTGAGACGCTATAGGAAGTTAAAAGCTTTACTTTCTTCATTAATCTTGTGTCGTTGCCATGAATCTAAACTTCATAAGATATCTATCTCATTCCTTGTTCAGTGGTCTTCTAGATGTGACTTCTTAAAGGGTTAATGCTTCATAGATTCGAGGAAGAAATGGTAAGCGGAGATGTTATTGTTGTAATGTGACTAGGTAAGAGTTGTTATAGTTACATGAATTTTTTTTGGTGTGGATGAGCTGATTTATGGTTATGTATGAGGTTGGTAGAACGTCGTGATGGAGTTTTGAGGTTTGTAGAAAAGATTTGCGTAATAGTGGTGTTTAAGTGATACCTATAGATTTTGTGTGAGTAGACTCCTTTAAAGAACTGTTTAAGCATAATTTACCTTGTTAGGGAAACATCCTTATGAGAATATTGTGAAATTTTAGTGATGCTTTTCCCTGACAATAGAATTGAAAGAAGTGATGTTTTGCAGAGTTTGAGGAGTTTAGACCCAATTCGGTAGACTCATATGAGACCTTGAGTGGTGTTGGTAAGGTTGTTGTGAGCAAAATTTGCTTAATGAGGACCTTCCTAGTTTGAAAGGTCTATTAAGTAATGATTTCTTATATATAGTTAAAGATGTATTTGGGGTCCTGCGTTCATCATAGTTGTCATAGTTGGGGTTTCTATTAAGTGGGGGATAGTATGTTAAAGGGTAAGGTCATAAGAGTATCCTTTTCTTTTCCTTCTATTCCGACTTAAGATTGAGACCTAGAGTTTCTTGTAGCTTGTTTCATGGTTAGAGACATGAGTGTTAATGATTTTTTCATGGTTCGTTTATGCTATGCATAATTTATTTTTATTATTATGTAATGAAAAAGATGAGTTTTCATAAATGTGTTCCACATGTTGACATGCATCTATGATGAGTTACCTAATTACTTCGTGAGTTTACCTGTTGAGCACGTTTAAAGGTGTTCTTTAGAGTGTTGACTATTTTCCTAATGATTTTGTAATGAGCATGATGCGATATGGAAAAGAATATTCCTCCAATAAAATGAGAAATGTGAAGTTTTGATGCTTAATGTGTTTGTATATGTAGTTCCTACTTGTTTGAATTGCAAGAAGTTTGTTGGAGCTTATTGATGTGGAGCTAATGTTTCCTCCAAATTTTGTGTATTATTTTGATTTTTGTATGATCGTGGGCTGCTAGTCTTTAATATTTACCACTTAATGTATTCAAGCGTCATTCGAGGATGTATGTTCCTAAGTGTGGGACAATGTAACAATCCTAAATTGAACTAGTGAAATCAAAGACTAACGTATGTGCATTTGGGGTTGATGTAAGGTTGGATGTGGTTTTATGTTAACCCGAGCCATGGCTGAGATGTTTACAAGTTAGACTTCAAGGTAATACTCCTCAAGTATAACCTTAAGGGTCCTTGAGGAAGACCCTAAGATGAAACTCCAAGACCCATAGGGAACCCTGAAGTTGCCAATTTGAGAGTGACCTACGAAAAGGGTCCACGACCTGTAGGTCCATGCATGCCCAGTAAATGGTCTCCATAGGTCAACATCCCTAAATAAGGATCTTTGAAAAAAACCACAGTTTGATAGTACATTATGTGGACCTATCTAGTGTTTTTGGATTGGGATTCATAGATGGAACCTATGTATGTTGTCTAAACTCGATCATTGTGTGTGTGAATTGGTAAATTCATTCAAAGCCCCTATTAGTTTCTAGACAGTTATTTTAAGTCATTTAATGTATTTTATAAGTATTAAAACCCTAATTTAGACTTCATCTCTCAAATAAAAAATTATTCTCCAATTTTCGTCGGATTACATCTAATAGGGTATGATGATCTTTCATCTAAGGTAATATTTACCCTAGAGCCAATTTAAAAGTTTAAAAAAAAAACAAGTTTTACCCAAAATCATGTGTTGTTTGTTACTAATGGCATCAGTATGATTTAATTACTATTTGATTTATGATTTATGATGAAAAACTTTATGAACCCATGACTTCTCTGAATTTCCTAAATTGTTCCTTATGATACGGGTGATTGATCATGAATGAACGTTGATGAATTATGCGTAAATTGATTTAAATTTTTGAATAGAATTAGTATCTATGGAAAATTATGGTAGATTGTTGATGTATTGGTGAGTTGAATAAATGATGAATTAATCATGGCTACACCTTATGATGGTAGACCTAAGAAAGGTAGCATTTCATGAAGAGTCTAGGTGCTAATGTGAATGTGACACCTTATACCGATAGACCTAATGATGGTGTCTTTTCCTTGTGTATGAATGTGAAACCTTGAAGCGGTAGACCTAATTGGTGTGCCCTCCTACATGTGTGAAATGATGAACCTAGGAGTGGCAGAGCTAATGGTGGTGGCTCTTCCTAGTAAGATCAATGAGCTATCCTTATACCTTGAATCAGTAGACCACATTGTGGTGGCCTTTCATGTGTATGTGCTTTAGGTCAATAGTCCTTATTTTGGTGTCCCTCTAGATCACACCAATGTAATATTAATGAATTTACTTTATGGTAATGTAGGCTAAGCATCGAGAGAATATGGTAAGATGAAGCTTTTCCCAATGTAAGGCCGGATCTTGCTGAACGTGTTTCATATCCCATAACTATGTGTTCGCATAGGATATTATGAAGTGGATTCAAGTTAATCCAATCTGATATTACCGGTATCCCTTACACAAAGGGACCACCTTTTTCCAATGTAGGGATACAACACCGGATTACATGAACTAGCTCTTATGATCTATGCCGGTTTTATGGTTATTCCCATCATGTGAGATGTGTATTGTAGACTCTTGAGAATTTCTATGAAGTGTGGGTATTAGTTTGAGATGCTATCCATACATGGAACGAGTAGGCTTCAAGACGGCTATAGTGACTTCTCTAAGGTCTTAATGACCAACAAATAAATGTGTCCAGAATGAATGATGTTTCCTTAATGAATTAATGTGTCCTTAATTAGTGAATGTTTCCTTAGTGAATGAAAGTTCTATAAATAAAAAGATTCAGTGATGTTTACTCTTAAATACATAAATGTAAAGATGCATGCTATACTTGAATTGTATCACGAGTTTCTCTCTTATCATGCCTTATTGTATATGAATGTTCTTTCTTATGGTGACTTCATGTACTTCGTAAGAGTAGTATTACGGGACGCTACTTACACATTGCACAACTATGACTTAGGGGTTTTCTTATGTAATGCTCCTAATGTGCCATAGTGACATATGCAATGTTATGTCTCTTAAATGTTTTATTATTTAAAGGTGGACAAGATTGAAGGTTGAGTTCACTTTTGGTGACCTTAGTGTGGATGGTTGTATGGAGCATTATCCATACATTGTAAAAGGTATAGCATGATGGTTAGATGAGGTGAACGTTAAGAGGTAAAGGTAATGGCTTACGTGTTGGTCTTATTTAGATGAGATATTATTGTTGTATGGTGATTATACTTGTTTTATATGTTTGTTATTGTATTGTACAATGATTTTTAAAAAGTGGCATAATGCATGGTTTCAAACTAAATGTCCCTTTTAAAGCATGTTTTTTCATTGGCATATACTGAGTACATTTTTTGTGTGCTAACCCATATATTTTATGTTTTTACTACAAGTGTAGGTTCCGGCGAGTTATTGGTTCTATCTAGGATTCAAGTGCTTGGGTATAGTTTTCTCCGAGACCTTGGTATGTCCTCACATATCGAGGATAAGGAATTTTATTGTTTTTAGTTCTTTCATATTCTAAGGCCATTATTAAGAATTCAATTGTAAAGGGAATGTGTCCCTGTAAAAAATTTTTATATTAGGTCTAAGATGGTCATGTGAAACTTATACTTTTGCTTGCGTTTTGAAATATTTTGAATCGTATGGTTTTGAATTCGTACTATTTATAGTATCTATGCGATGAATAAATGTCATTCTTGTATAAGACCCATTGAGGGTTGAATACGCCATGTCACATATAAGAGGTGCTCTCAGTGCATGACAGTGCTCAAATCAGGTTTTTGGTTCTACTCTTTTTAAAGATGTTGCAGGGTATATGAAAAGTTATGAACAATGCAAGAGGATAGGGACTATTTCCAGGTTATATGAGATGTCATTGCATAACATCTTGGAGGTAGAAATATTTGATGTATGGGGATCGAATTAATGGGACCATTCCCTCCATCAAATGGAAATCAATACACACTTGTGGTTGTGGACTATGTGTTAAAGTGGGTAGAGGTAGTACCTATGCCGACTAACGATGCTAAAGTGGCAAAAAAGATTCTGGAAAAATATCTTTACTCGATTTGGAAATCCTAGTGAAAAAATCTGTGATGGAGGGACGCACTTCACATTTCAATTGTTCATGTAGAAGTATCAACCGGGAGTGAAGAAGATTTTCCAAAAAATAGTGAATGCTTAAAGGAAAGATTGGGCAATGAATTTTTGATGATTCATTATAGTAGAACAAGACAACCAATAAGACATGAATATGAACTTTTCCCTAGTACTTGGTGTTTGTTAAAGCCTTTTCCTTCCCAATTAAATTAGAACATCAGGCTTATTAGGCAGTGAAGAACTTAAATTTGGATCTGGAATTAGCAGGGAGAAAAAGAATGGTCCATCTACATGAATTGGAGGAATTCAAACTCCATTCCTATGAAAATTCAAAGATCTATGACATCATAAGCATATTGTCTCCCGAATCTTAGAGCCTGGTAATAACGTATTATTGTTTAACTATAGGTCGAGTTTTTTCTACGTAATAAGTCAAAATTGAATGAATCATTTGAGGTGGTGTACATGATAAACTTTGGTGTTGTACGTTATAGAACAAAGAAAAATGGTCTACACTTATAGTGAATGGACAGAGGCTGAAACAATACTTTGGACAAGAGGTGGATCGAGAAGAAAAGAGTATGGATTTTAGCAATGAATGATGGGGAGTTGAGTTGTGCCATTACGTTAAATCACACGCTACTCGAAAGTCAACCCGTGACTTTCTAGTATAAAGATTTTTTTTGATAGGTTAATTTTTGTCGTTTATAGTTCTAGGTTAGTTTATATATTTTAGATGTTGTAATTTTTAATTCAAATAAAAAACAAGGGAAATTTTGGGCAAAAAATAGTGGGGTCCCCGACCTTACCGCATTTTGGACTTGTTTCTGCAAGGTGATGGCCCGACAATAATAAATTATATCACAAGTCATGTCCCTGAATGATGTGCATCACGTACCTATTGCTGAGAATTGTGACAATTATGACGGATTAACCGTAAAATCTACTAATGGAGCGTGTCACAGACTTGCATCCATTGATCACAAGTTCTCCTGTGTGACTAAGCGAAATTCACAAGGCATGTCTGCGACAACTGTGTCGTGGACCTGTATAGCATGCCTGGCACACAAAGATCTAGGTAAACAGTTTAATCTAGACGAGGTAGAATGAGCACAACCATTCCCCCAGCACTTGCAATCCCACAAGCACAGGGCCAATGCAAAAGGGCTAAGGCAATCACATCTGAGGAAAAAAATGGATGGAATGACACACTGAAGCCAAGTAATTTTCAAATGTGATACTTGATGATATGCTATTGCAGAAGGAGTTCCCTCGAATTATGTGCTACCTAAAATAGGTACACATAAGTTTCATATTTCATGATCTAACAAAGTGCAATGTTAGTGTGGCTCAGAATCCTATGCAAATTGAAAACCAAATACTCGTTCTCACTTTGTAACGATGTATGGCGTGATTGTCCCTCTACATCCTCCACTATAAATATTATATTGGCTACTGTAGATGCCCCTTTTGATGTCCTAATAAGATTTACTATCAATCCTCCTTATCACCAGATTTGATTCTTTCTGGAGCATAGTCCACTGCGAAGTGTATTAGGAATGGGCATTGTAGCTATCATCAATCCTATCTTTATGTTCAAATGAATTGCGAAGCTCGTGGATAAAATTAGTAATGGATTGCTTGATACCTGGGTTGCATCTCATTAAAGTGATGAGGGACCATGTGTGCTTGGCCTATGCTCTGGTGAAGGATGTACCCATTAATATAGGTGTGGTGATAAAATCGTCCATGTGAAGGACTAGAGTGAATGGAGGTTGAATGGATGTTTTTGGGGGACTAATCACTAATTTGTTCAGCGAGCTGGAGTAGGAAAGGAAAGTGTGGACTACATGGAAACTTTGATCACCTAACCCTTATATGTCACAAACACAAAGGGCCCGTAAAATGTGCACGGAACTATCCTCAGTACCTCTAAGCGCAACTGGAGGTCCGATGTGATCACGATACGCATGTTTGGTCTGGAAATGCAATGATATATGTTGACACCCAATTTTGACCAACCTTTAACCATTTTAGGAATGCTATTTGATTAAATACGTATTTTAAAATTCATTTAGAGTTTGGAATTTCAGTTAATTTTGCATAAAAATTATATAGTTTAGCATACTTACTTTATAAAATTATCGTAAATATTATTAATATATTTAAAAAATTAAAAATAAATTTTGAAATGGTTACTTCATTCAAATGTTTTAAAATTGAGGTGATTTTCAATTATACAAAAATATTTTAATACAAGTAGTATTTTAATTAAATAGCAATTCCTAAATTTTCTTCAAAATTATTTAAATCTTAATCATTCTATTCTAATTTCTTTCAATTCTAGCCACTCCAATTAAAATTTATTTTAATTATAATCATTCTCTTCCTTCAATTCTAGCCGATTTTGTTGCAATTTTAGTTATTCTATATCCAATAATGTGATATTAAAATTTCACATTTTATTCTCATCCTTCCATTCAATTCATTAACGCCTAGATTGAAGCCCTCCATCTCTATCTAATCTAACAGTTAAGATCAACTTCATCTCTTTGTTTAACAACAAAAGAACTAAAACCCTATTCATTCATTATTCACACTCTTCTCTCTCCAGCCGCTCCCCTCGCTTCCTCTCTCCCCAGGCATCCGTTGCTCTCTCCTTGGTCCGGCCAAACGCCGCGAAGATGGAGGTGGCTGCCTCTCTCCTCCCATCTTCTTCTTCCCCTCTCTCCCCCGGCGATTCCTCTCTCCCTCTCGCCTTCCTTTTATCATCCTTCTTGACCCCTATCTTTCTATTGCAGTATAGCTCCACCAACAAGAAACCAGCGCCAGCAAGTCCAAGCAGCAGCGGCCGACAACAACCAGCAACAGTGACGAGCTGCCAGGCATCCTGCAACAGAAAGCAGCAGCCACGCAAGGACAACAGAGAATGGCTGCAGGAGCATCTTACGGCAGCAGCATCCAGCAGCCTACGCTACTTCTTCTCCCTTTCTCTTTCTTTTCATTTTCACTCTTCTATTTGCAGGCAAAGAGAAGCAGCAACGAGAAACAAGCAACTCATTAAGCCTTTCTAATCGGCAAAGACGACCTACAACAACAGCTTCGTGCAGTGATGGAGAACTCTGGAGTCGTCAAAGAAGGAGACTACGACCAAAAAAAAAGCACGATCTGCAATTCCGGCCAACAAACAAGCAGTGTGCAAAGCAAGATTTGTTTAAAAACACAAATTTCGGTTATTTTGAAAACAGATCTTAACCGGTCTGTCCTGGTTACTACTATTGTAAAATTGTATCATCCCTTGATAAATTTATTAATTCTGACTTTCGAGCTGGAAATACATTTTCATGTCTGTTCTATGTGGATATTCGTAATCTAACATGCTTGATTATACTGTAATTCATTAAAATTTTTGAATCAATATTTTTTTGTTTTAATTTGTTCGTGATCTTCTCTAATTCTCATATGCTTCTTGAATATGATTTGCTGGCTCCAATTTAAGTGTTTTCCCTCTTTGTTTACATCTATTTTATTATGATATATTGTCATGATCCTGGTTTCTTTCTATTTGAGTATGTTTAAGGAATTATTTAGGTGAATAATAAACCTATATGACTTGTTTGTGATCAAGACTTTCTGACAATTTGGTATTGTTATTTCTTCTCCTAAAATTAGCTTACTAGAAAAATGCATAGAACCCCGCTTTGTGATATTTGCAGATAGTAAATTAGAACCTTTTATTTGTAATGTCCTTTGCTTGTGGCAAACTAATATTATTTTTCCTAACTTCTTACTTGTTTATAGTAAAATATTTTTAAATATTTTTTTGGCTCCTTGAAAATAAAGAAGACAATATTAATTGATCTATTTTTCCTTGTTTTAAAATTGATTGATTTTTTACTTATTTAAATATGGTAAAGTAACAATTTTGGCTTTTCTTTATTCTTACTTGCTTAAAATTTGGATATTTATTAAAAATATGATTTGGTTCTTCATTATTTAAGAAAAGTATTTTGTTCTTTCTAATTTTATTCTTACTTGTTTATATGTGGTAATGAAATATTTTTTATAAAATTGATTTGGCTCTACTTTAAAATAAGGAAAATAGTATATTATTTGATTTCTTAAAAACATCTCTTTTTCTTATGTGCTCCCTCTCTCTTTGCTATATAAATAAGACTCCTCCCTTCATTTTAAAACACTGATTCACTCAATTTCATTACAAGTTCTCTCATTGCTCATTCACTCTCATATCCCAATAACTTGCTCATATACTCTCTGCTCTGTGAGAGAATAAGAATTTTCCACAAAATATTCAAGTGCTTTATTTGCTGTGTTGCTGTTGTGGTTTGGAAAATCTATCAATACTTCATTGATGATAAACCTTCAGCATAATTTTTTTTATCTCTCTTTATTATTTTAAATTTTATTTTTGCATTATTAGCATTGTTGTGTGTTGGAAACAAAAAGAAAGCATCCAAGGTTGTTTCCAAATCCTTTCTCCCTATGTGAGGTAATATATATGTATATGCTTTTTCCTTTTTATGTGTGTTGTTTATATATGTATATATGAGAGTAGTTTGTTACTATGAGTATTTTATATTACAATTATTTCTCCATTGTATATATGTTACATTACCTCTTCTAGCAGGTTTTGAACTAACAGTTCAAGATGATGAATAGTGACCTAGAAAAAATTCCGGATGAAACATCTTTTATTTTAATGTTGTGTCTTTGCCAGAGGAGATGGAATGATTTCCATAAGGATTATGATATGAGTGTGCATTATCATTCTGGTAAGGAAAATGTAGTAGCAGATGCTCTTAGAAGATTATCTATGAGTAGTGTAGCCCATGTTGAGGAATAAAGGAAGGATCTAGTGAAGGATGTTCACAGACTTTCTCGCTTGGGAGTTTTCCTAATGAACATATCAGACAGTGTTGTAGGAGTTCAGAATTGGGAAAAATCTTCTTTGGTAGTGGAGGTTAAGAAAGGTAAGACAGTGATCTAATTGGGCTTGAACTTAAGGGTGCAGTCCACAATCAGGGAGTGGAGGTTTTCTCCCAAGGGGGAGATGGTGTACTTTTCTACAAGGGTAGATTGTATGCTTCGGATGTGGGTGAGTTAAGAAAGCATATCCTTGCAGAAGCAAATAACTCCAGATGTTCTATTTATCTATGTGCCACTAAGATTTACCACGATCTTCGAGAAGTGTATTGGTGAAATGGCATGAAGAGGGATATAGCAGATTTTGTGAGTAAGTGCCCCAATTGCCAGCAAGTAAAGGTAGAACATCAGAAACCAGGAGGTATAAATCAAGAGATCGATATTCA
The DNA here is from genome assembly GCF_036512215.1 of Solanum lycopersicum. NCBI lineage: Eukaryota > Viridiplantae > Streptophyta > Magnoliopsida > Solanales > Solanaceae > Solanum > Solanum lycopersicum. The sequence goes on from NC_090810.1 coordinate 40,152,957, forward strand.
TACTTGAAAGTAGGATGTGATCAATATGGATTTCATCACAGGGTTACCTCGTACTCTCAAACAACATGACTTCATTTGGGTGATAGCTGATAGGATGACTAAGTCTTCTCGAGTTTTAGCGATCAATACTACAGATTCGGTAGAGGTCTATGACAAGATTTACATCAATGAAATTTTGAGGATACATGAGGTTCCTTTATCTATCATCTCATGTAGATGTCTCTCATTTCTGGATGTCAATTCAGACGGGTCTTGGTACTCAAGTTAACCTTAGAATCACATTTCCTCCATAGACAGATTGACAGGCAGAGCAACCATTCAATTCTTAGAGGATATGTTGAGACCTTGTGTGATTGATTTAAAACGTATTCGGGATTATCACCTTCCTCTTATTGAGTTCGCCTACAGCAGTAGCTACCATTCCATTTGTCAGATGGCCTCTTATGAAGCACTGTATGGGCGTATATCTAGATCTTCTATTGGTTTGTTTGAAGTAGGTGAAACACCTTTGATAGGGTCAGAATAAGTCCTTCATGTTGTGGACAAAGTGCAATTCATTAGAGATAGACTTAAGACAACTCAGAGTCGTCAGAAATCTTAAGCAGATGTAAGGAAAAGGGAACTAGAGTTCCAAGTTGATTATCCTTAATGTGTCACCTATGAAAGGGGTGATGAGATTTGGTAAGAAAGGGAAACATAGTTCTAGATATGTAGGAACTTACAAGATCATGAAAAGGGCTAGAAAGGTGGCATATGAGTTAAAGATACCTAGAGACTTAGTTGCAGTGCATCCAGTCTTCCACATCTCGCTCTTGAAGAAGTGTGTGAGTGATCCAGCCTATGTAGTTCCATTAGAGAGTGTGACGGTGAAAGATATCCTTTCTTATTAGAATGTACCAATTGATATTCTTGACCATCAAGTTATAAGGTTGAGAAATAAAGAAGTCACTGTAGTCAAGGTTTTGTGGAAGAGTTAGTCCCTAGAGGGATCTACTTGGGAAGCAAAAGCAGCCATGAAAGCCAAGTATTCTAACCTCTTTCCTTCTAATTCCACTCCAGCTTGAGGTAATAGTTCCTCTTCATTTTTAAGGCATTCATGTGTAAATTCGGTCTTAGAATCATGTTCCCTCAGTTTATACTAGCATTTTCAGTGTATTTGCATGTTCTTGGAACTCAATTCAATCACAAATCTAGTCCTCAGTGTTTAGTAGTAGGAATTGCAGCTCTCTCCCTCTATTAAAGCTAGTATTGTCTTCATTCGACATCGAATGTTCTCAAGGGGGAGATAATGTAGCGCCCCGTATTCAAAACAGACAAAAAATCAGACTTCTAGAAAAATTGCAGGTCCAATCGATGGTTACCATCAACGGACCATAGTACCGTACGGCAGGTCCGTAGATTTTCACTGCAAGCCTCCAAAAATTCAGCTCAACAAAATCGACCAAGTCTTGACCCACGCACAAACCGATATTTCATAGATCAAACTACGGTCCATCGATGGTGTCCATTGATTGATACTCTTATTACCCAGCCTTTGACATGAACAAAGGATGACCAGCATGGACCGTCATTCAATCTACGATCTGTAGGTATGAAGTAGGTGAAACCTAGTAGAAAGTTAGGGGGAAAATGTTGTTGGATCAAGTTCAAATGATCATCAGTCTAAGCACAGAATGAATAGGTTTCCTATGAAATACTAAAAGATAGATAAATAAAGAAGCTTTCAGTAGTTACCAACCGTGCTAAAATCTGACATTCGAGTAAAAAGTTATGGTCATTTTAGTAAAGATCTGTCGAACAGACCCAACCTACGGACCCAAACAGCGGACCATCGATTGAATGACGGACTATTTAGTCCAGTTCGTCATTTGGTCCATTACCAACTAACTTACGGGTCTTTTGTCTTTTGTCACTTTGTTTAAACCCTAAGATACGTCGTTTTGACCCTAAATCATCATATTTTAGTAAGTTTAAGCCTAGAAGCATAACTAAAACTTACCTAATTCAAAATAATAAATAAAAACATAGAAAATTAGAAGCAACAGAGGAGACAAAAGTCAAGAACCCTAGTTCAAGAACGCAGCAAAGTTTTAGCAGTTCCAGCCCCAAAATCTATTTCTCTGTGAATTTCATCACCAGATATATGGGATTTCACTAGTTGGCTTCTTTCACCCATTGTATACCTAGTTTTCAAGATTGTTGACGCCATATTATGATTAAACCCAGGGTTTTAGAATTTTAACAAAATTTCATGAATTTGTTAGTTATATGTTCCAAATCTGATTATCATGTTATTACTCAGATTATTGCATAAATTTCAGAACCATATATATGTATTTCTTTAGTCCTTGAATTACACATGCTAGGTCAAATATTTCAGTTACTTTAGATATAGATGCCTCAATTATAAATACATAATTACAAGATTAATTGTTGCATACTATGTTTTCAAGAGTTCTTCAGTATTTGCAAAAACTCATTCATAATCAGTTAATTACATAATTCATTGAGAGTAGCATAATACCAAGTTGGAGTAGGATTCAGCGTACCCAATTAGTCCCAGAACTACTTGTCAAGTAGGTTGTAAGTCCCCTCTGTGGGCAATAAGTTTAATGATCACGTCAGCATGCCTTTATACCTCTAGCAGGGTATATTTGGTCCTCTCAATGGGACGTGTACATTGGACTCCACATTTAGCTCATGTGGTTTTATTATCGGTTGTTAGTAGCTCCACCAGTTCAGTCTGACTCTCTTGCTTTAGCCACATTTATAGATAAGTTAGTTTCAGTCTTACCATGTTATAAATTCGGTCATTGAATCTAGTTAGCTCAGAAATTAGTATACCATGTTCAGATTATTATACATTCTTTTGTGCGTGTTCAATTATGTTTTATTTAAGCTTTATTCTATCCTACATGCTCAGTACCTTCCATGTAATAAAGCTACATGCGCTCCATTTTCTCGTGATATAGGTTCAGGTTCTCATTATCCGGATCACGCTTAGATCAAGTTCCGATCTCCGGTTCAGTTGATTCAGTTGTGAGTCCTTATTCTCCAAGGACAATAGTCATGAGTTCATTTCAGTCTTTTAGTCATCAAGTTTCAGTTTTTTGTATACTTACCTGGGGCTTGTCCTAGTATTTCTAGAAAGTTAGAGGCTTATTTCAGATATAGTTAGTTTCAGCTTAGTATTGAGTTAATATTTCCTTTGTATTACACTAATTGTTTTAAAATATCTCAGTCATAGAATATGGGTCCTCCCAATCTTTTCAGTTTAAACTATGATTTAGCTTTCGTATTCAGTTTATTATCTTTAGTATGCTCATGACCATGCCAGCAGGGTTAGGTTGGTATCACTTGTGATCCTAGGTTCTGTGTCCGCATCTTGAGGATAGCTCGGGGTGTGACATCTTTATTCTTGCATTTCTTGTGGAATTATACCTAAAGTATTGATACTATACATCATTGGGAACCTATCACCCAAAGAGCTCATTCAAATGAGTTTTCAACTTACCACATTCCCCAAACCTAGGGTTTTTCCATCTTCAACATGGCTTATCTTCCAAAACTAATTAAATTGTATTATTAGGGTTTAGTATGGTTTATTATGATGATGTATTAGTAGAATAGAGATTTATTTTTGGATTTTGATGAAAATTTCCCTTAGACCCATGATTTCCCATTCTTTCTAAAGTATGAACCAGTGTATGACTTGGTTGACTTTGGAATCTTAATAATGAATTATATTTAAATTAATTATGTTGTGAATCATTATAATTCTCAAATCAATGTGGTAATTCTTGATTTTAGGTTTTATCTTGAGTCTTATCGTTGAAGGTTAATTTGATGGGATTTGTATATGTTTATAGTTATTGCATATGAACTCAAGATTCACCTAGATGGTGATGATCCTATGAATATCGTGTATTGGTGGCTTTGATTATAAGATCCTTATTACCCAATCTTTAAACAAGATGATGTATGAATGAATATGTCTATGGTAAGCTTGTTGTGGTTATTTGAAAGACTATTCTTAGGATCACACTATGATTAAGATGTGCAAAGTTTAGTCACAAGTTGATGAATCTATGGTTGAAAGGACATTATCACCTAATAAATTAATGTTGTATTATGATGATATGTTGTTGAATTCCTAATGCATTCTTTGATGAACATGAACTTAACCAAAACCTTAATATGACTTTTAAGGGGAATTATGCTTTGCATTGAGTGGATATGAGTATGAGATGGGTTCCTTCACGCTAGTAGTTGGGAAATCAATGTGGTGTATCATGAGATTTAAGCCCCCACATAAGAAGTTAGGGTTTCTAGAAGCAATCTCAGTATCCCATTACTAAGTTCCCACATAGGTGTTTAGGAGTTAGGGTTTATAGTTTATGGCGGTTAAGACTATTTTACCTATATGGTAAGAATATAATTATTTTAAGAGCATGTACTTTACGTATGACTCCTTACGAGGTACTGCTTATTATGAGTAGGGGTATGGGACTTTACTTATGTATTGCAGAAGTAGTCCTTAAGCAAGAATATGGTGATGTTCTATGATGTTATGAATACTTATGGATTGTATATGTATGATATGTATCGATGTTAAGGTTGACTTCACTTGTCACATGATGTGAACAAGGGTCACTCCTTACTTATGTATGTAGGTTATCGATGATTAAAAGTAATATATGTATGATGTTGATCACCTAAATGTGATAGTTAGAATTTTGTAGGGTGATAGGATCTTACCTTTTTAATTTCACTAGTATGGCCTTGGGTTTCTTATACATTGGTTTGACTTATGTTTCTTTTGTATATGCTTAATGTCTTTTAAACTTGATAAATGAATGATTTCAACTAAATGTCCCTTTTTGAATGTTTTAAGGTTTTTTTGTGCATGGCTACCATACTAAGTACTTTATGTGCTAACCCATATTTCTATATTTACAATGAGTGTAGTTTCCGGTCATTGAGGAATTCTTCTTCCTTTTAGCGATGCTTGTATTGACAATTTCGTAGGCTTGGTTATTCCTCAAGAAAAGATGTTATCTTTTCTAGTTTCTATTGTATTTTCTACTTTTGAGACTTGACTGATGTAAAATGTCTTTTGACCCTATTTTTACTCTCTATTGTATCAGGTGGTGAATAATACATGTCTAGACTCTTATGTTCTTTTATGATAAAGAAGTTGACTTTGATTTCAAAAGTTTTAAATTTCCTGCATTATTTTGTGCTTTGATATTATGATTATTCTAAAGGCTTGTATGAGACGTCGTGTAACTTCTAAGAGGGTAACATAGGTCATCACAAATATAGTTGTCACAATGAGGGAGAACCCCCTAGAAGTAACATGGCATACTTGACCTCTCGGAGGTCTTGCACAAGCCTTAGACATGTTTCTTGCATACATATTAAAAGTAGAATAGAATTTAAACTTTTTTTTCTCAAGAATATAGTGCGAAAGTAATTTCATAAAATGAAACACTTTATATAATATGTATCAAAAACTTTCCATGACAATATGAGTACAAATTTCTTGGGATACAGCCCACAAATATCTAAACATAGTAAAGAACATAAAAGACAACATAGGGGTGGTGTCCTCGGATGCTATCAAGATTCCCCAATCTTCACTCCTTCAATGCCTTGGAAACAATACCATTCAAAGAAAATCAATATACTCAATACCCTACATTGGATTAGAATGTAGTCAAAATATGCATTAGTACGAAATTTACCAAGTATGGAAACCATGATGCTAAACATAAGATATTTCAAAAGGTTAGTCGACAATAGACATAATCATAAGAGATAAATAGCATAAACATAACATGAGTATCATAAGCATAAAGAAGAATCATAAATCATATTTAAGTTCATACTTACACCATTTGTTCTTCTTACTCAGATATACTACTTCATAAGCCACCTCCAAGTATACTTGTTCAAGGCTAAGGTAGCATCACATACTACTTCCAAACCTAAGTACCTCTCTTTGGTCATTCTTGATCAGAATTCACCCTCATAATTAAGACTTTAGTTCATCATAACATATGATAACTATACCCCTAGGCCACCTCAAAGCACACTTGTGTAATTCATGTGATGCATCCCATTCTACGTGACACACTAAGCTTACCATGAAGTCACCCTATGTCCTTTCATTTTAGTTTAGGAGTCTCTAGTAAACATGTTTCATATCAAAAAGGAACTTCCATCTTAAGTTAATCATGTCATGGAAAGAAACTATAGAAATTATCCAAGATAAGCATACATCATGTAGGGGTCATGTCATAGGTAGCTTCAAGTCATACTTTTCAATGTATAAATTATCCAAGATAAGCATACATCATGTAGAAGTCATGTCATAGGTAGCTTCAAGTCATACTTTTCCACGGATAAATGGCATCCTATACTACAATCAATACTAAGTACTTCTATAGGATATCCTACTCCGAGCTAACTTATCTTTCACTCTTTTCTATTAATCTTAACATGCCAATATAATAGACCTTCTGCCATGGAAAACATCTTATCATACAATCAAAGCAAACAAATAAAGGATACAATAGTTCTGACCTAACCACCATGCAACCAATCATATAGATGCAAGCTATTCCATTGGGGAGCATAAATCCTCATCCCTAAGCTACCATGATAATTCTATCTCAAGCTATTCCAATAAATGCACCTTGCATGCAAATCAAGCTAACATTAGGAGAGTATAGGCCTTTCCCCTAAAGCCCCAATGACATGGTTTTGGCCTAACCAAATCAAGCTAACATGACCAAGCATACTTGCAATGCAAGATCAAGCTAAACATGGGAAAGCTTGCTTCTTCCATCCCAAGATACCTTGAGATTCAACAGCTCAAACTACAATGAGTATTTCAAATCAAGCCTCCATCAGATTCACCATGTAAAGCTACCATGATTATTAGACTCCATGAGATTCCCCATCTCAAGATACCATGAGATATATCAAGCTATCTCACCTAGGTGTAACCTTACCAAATCAATTACACAAGAAAATACTATTCAATTAAATTTAAAACTTTTCTAAGTCTATCATGACTTGATTTATTTTAGGTTCTTAGGTCAACCTAGAATTGATATATGTGACATAAATTGCTTCTCCTAGCTTGTAAATGTCTAAGTGTAAAAGCGAAAGATAAAATCATCACTATCCCCTCATAATTAATACACCCCAAAAGTAATAACAACCATGGCATAAAAGCCCTACAATAAAAGCTAACTTCATTCCATCATGATCCATATGCAAATTACATGTTAATTCATTAAATTTGACCATTAAAAGGTAAATCAGTCATACATGATCACATAGGTTCAATTCAAACCTTACAAAAGAAGATCATCCTTAATCAATCACTCCTAGCTCAATTCATATCTCAGTAATCCTATTATGATCAATTAGAATTCAAAACAATTTAACTATGAAGATCAACTTAGAACTGTCATGTTGCCTCTAATGTCCTAAACCCACCATGATAACCTTCATCATCACAACTTAGAAAATATCAATGAAACCACATGAAAAAATCACATAATCATCATATAAAATAATTGAATTTTACCCTATAGATTGGTATCAGAATCAAGCTTTACCCATAATTCAATCTCAACCCTATCCAAATCGGGGTGTTTTGGATACACAAATGAGGGAAACTATGGGTGCTCTATGAATAGAAGAACCGATCGATTAATAAGATTTACATTCCTTTGATTATAGCCTTAAGTCATCTTTATTCACTAATGAATTTCTCCCTAGAAGTTGACTCCAAGTTCTCTTCTTTTTCAATGTTGTTCTTGAGGGGAAAGGTTTTGGTTTGGAGTCTAGAGTCTAAATGGTTATTTCACTGCTTAAATACACTTCAAACCACTAAAACACCCTCCTATAATTAATCCTTAAAGTACCCAAAAGACCCCTGCACCTATTGGACCCATTAACCAATTCTAATTTGAATTATGAATGACGTGACCAAATGTGGGAAGTCACTGCGCATCGTTGTGTAACCTCAAATTCTTGGTTCTGGAATTTCATTTGATAAAGGATGGTTCTCTTTGTCCCCGCGTTAAAGTGCAAAATTTTCCCTCTGAGGGTTACATGCACGACGTCAACTACCTCTACAAATTGGTGCGAGGAAGCTTTCTAGGCGAACATCTGGGTCCTCTTCGGGGACCCTTAGCATGGTCCCTGGGGAGTCGTACTAAAATATGTGTAGGAATCCTCGATACTCATTTCCACCCTAATGCTATACTCCAAATATCTAGTGAACAACTCTACTACACACTAGTTCAACTAGACTCACTTACGGATGTCTTGATCGTCCTTTGACATTTGACCTCAAACCTCTTCAAACAAAATTCTACAAGTTGTTGAACATCTTAAACATGAGTTATTTACTCTTTAAACACATGAGAGTCCGTGTTAACCTTATATAATTTTGGGGTCCTTACAATATCCCCCACTTGGGAAACATTCGTCCTCGAATGACACCTTCTTTAACACTTCTTTAGAGGACCAACTCTAGACTATCATTTAATTGTATATGGATTATATCTAAATTCACATACCCAAATAAAGGGAACTTCAATTATAATCTAGACATGTCTAATGCAAATTAATCTTGCATGAAGGAAACATTCTTACTAAATCCAAGGAGGATTAATACCTTTAAGCTACGGCATGCTCAAAATTTTTCATGGAGCCTAGAATGATCATTGACACAATTTGGTCACAGAAAAAGACAACTTTATGAAGCTAGGTGAATTATCAATAAGGTATACCCACCTTCATAATATTCAGTGAGAACCATAGCAACATATAATCATATTTAAACTGCATGAAAAGGGCTCACTATCCCCCATTTGGAAGTAAGCTACACATGTCTTTCTAATATCATTTTATCATAGTAAGGAAAACATCTTAACCAACAAGGAAAATCAAAATCACAAGAAATTCTAGAATTTTAAATTAGTCATTAAAGAAGCACATACTAGAAAGGGAAATAAGAAGATAATTCTTGATCACCCTTGGATCGGGGAGCATAGACATTATTCCTCTTCGTAGGACCATCTTTCACATCCCTATGCTTGCCTTCCCTCACATTATCCTTTGCCTTAGGTCAATCTGTCCTCATATGGCCACTCTCACCACATCAATAACAACCATCTCTATAGGCCAAAAACCTATCCTCGTGTATCTTTCCACACCTAGGGCAAGTAGGTTATTAATACTCAATGATCCTCCCTTAAGGTATAGATTAGGAACCCTCTCATCCTCATACCAAGGAACACTAGAATAACCTTGTCTGAAAAACTCCTATTGATTCTTAAAACGACCATGTCCATCGGACCCTTCATTGTCCACCCTACATTTCTCTTTATCCTTCTTAAATTTGGACTCTTCTATTTGTTGGGTAAACACGATTAGCCAAGAGATATCCATATTATCCACAACCATTTCCATACGATAATCTTTTTTACTAGTTGGACACCCCTGTCACGAACCTATTCATCAAGTCTATAGGGTTTTCTACCATGCTCGGAGCATACTTAGACAAAAGAGTGAAATAAAAGTCATACTCCTTAAAACTAAAATTTTCCTTGCTTGAGGCAAATGAATTCCTTAAACTTATCCTCCCTCAAATCCCTAGGAAATAACCTACCATGGAAAGCCGACATAAAAGTCTCCCACTCTATGGGACCCGCTCTTATAATCCTATAATATTTCCATTATTCATACAAAACTTGAACTACATCATTAAATTGATACGCAACTAGCTCTGCTTTCTCCCTAATTCCATAATAACAACAGTTTTATAAACCTCATATATGAACCCATTTGTGTCATCCTCCACCTCGGAACAGCTAAATTGAAGAGGTTTCATCCTCAAGAACTCCCTAATCATATAGTGACTAATTCACCCTATAAGGTTTTACATCACCTCCTGATCGGCTTGGACCTCAAGGCTTTAGCCAACAAATTAAAAGAGATCCTAAACTTCTCTAGAGTGACATGCCACACTTGTGGATCATTAGGAACTGGAGGAGGAACTTGTTTACCTTGGGGAGGAATATCTTGATCACCGTTATCATCTCCTTTCCTTCTATAATTAGTGCTACTGTTAGCCATAACTTGGACAAAATTGAAGGCAAACATTAGAAAAAATTCTTACTGAAGGCAAAACTCTATGTCACAACTTGAAGAATTCAGAAGTGAAACTTCCCTAAGCATCCCATAGCCTCCTACTCATTCATGTTTCGCTACTCACACTGATGAAAAAGATTACTAGACGTGCTTTTGAGACATCCTAAGACAGTTCCATAATATTATTCTCTGATACCAAGTTTTCCCCGACCGGAGAACACCCCATACAAGTAACATGGTGTACTTGACCTGTCAGAGATCTTGTACAAGCCCTTAACCATCTTTCATTTCATACATATTAAAAGTAGAAGGAAATTAAAATATTTTTTCTTAAAAACATAATGCGGAAGTCATTTCATAAAATGGAAGCCTTTCTATAATATATCTCAAAAACCATCTATGAAAACATGAGTACAAATTTGTTGGGACACAACCCACAAAAGTCTAAACATAGTTAAGAACATAAAAGGTAACATAGGAGTGGTGTCCTCAGATTCTACGAGGATTCACCAATCTTCACTCCTTCAAAGCCTTGAAAATTCTAACCTTCAAAGTGAATTAATCTTCTCAACACCCTACATTAGATTAGAATGTAGGCAAAGTATGCGTTAGTACGAAATGTACCAAGTATGGAAATTATCATACCAAATATAAGATATCTCAAAGGGTTATTCAACTATAGACATAATGATAACAGATAAATTGCATAAACATAACATGAATATCATAAGAATAATAAAGCATCATAAGTCATATGTAAGTTCATACTTAAACCATTTGTCCTTCTCATGCAAATGAACTACTCAGAAGCCACCTCCAAGTATACTTGTGCAAGGATAAGTTAGCATATCAAACTACTACCAAAGCAAAGTACCTTAATTTGGTCATTCTTTATCATAATCCACCCTTATAATTAAGACTTTAGTACATTATAACATATGGTCACTATGCCCCTAGGCCACCTCAAAGCACATTTATGCCATGCACGTGAAACATTCCATTCTACGTCACACACTAAGCATATGTTCAAGTCACCCTATTCCGTTTAATATTATCCTTGACACGAAGACCCTCAATAGGAAGAATGGACTCGGGATCACTGATACACTTTTTCAACATAGAAACATGGAAAACCGGATGAATTGAAGCCAATTCATTAGGAAATTTCAGTTCATAGGCAACCTTCACAACCCTTTTAAATATTTTATAAGAGACCACATGACGAGGAATCAATTTCAATTTCTTTCCAATCTAACCACCCCTTTCATTGGTGAGATTTTCAAATACACCTTATCACCTTTTTCAAACTCCAAATCCCTTCTTCTATGATCGGCATAAGACTTTTGCTTACTATAGGCCATTTGCTACCGGTGCCTTATGATATGAACCTTTTCCAATGTCTTATAAATCAACTCGGGACAGAGAAGGTATGGCTCACCCACTTCAAACCAACAAGTAGGAGACCTACACCTCCTATCATACAAGGATTCATAGGGCGCCGTGGAAATAGATGTGTGAAAACTATTGTTATAGGCAAACTCATAAAGGTAAATGACTATCCTAACTCCCTGTAAAATCAATAATGCATGCTCTAAGCACATCTTCAAGGGTTTGTATCGTACTCTCCACTTGAAAATCTGTTTGTGGATGAAAAGCGGTGCTCAACTTCACTGTAGTACCTAACCCTTTTTAGAACAACCTCCAAAATCTAGATGTGAATTATGCACCCGATCTGATATTATGGAGAACGGAATGCCATGGCGTCACACAATATCATTTGCAAAGAATCTTGCATAATCCTTCGCCGAATATGAAGACTTGACGGAAATAAAGCAAGCAGATTTAGTCAATCGATCCAAAACCACCCATATGGAATCGAAGGACTTTTGTGTCCCAGGTAAACCTACTACAAATTCCATATTAATGATTCCCACTTCCAAGTAAGAATTTGGATCTCTTGTAGTAAGCCACCCGACTTTAGGTGTTCGACTTTTATTTTTTGGCAATCCGGATACAATGCGACAAATTCTTCTATGTCCTTTTTTAAACCTTCCACCAATACATTTCCCTTAGGTCATGGTACAATTTTGTTGACCCCGGATGAATTGTGCTTCTTCTAAGATACAATCCCTCAACCCATCTACATCGGGAACACATAGTCTCCCTTTGTATCTTAACACACCATGCCCCCCAAGGAGAAAAATTAATTGAACTTGCCAAGAACCGATCCTTTCAATTCCATTAAGGCTAAATCAAGGTGTTATTTGGTCTTCACCTCAACCACTAAAGATGAATCGGAGTTATGATAAACTATGGCACCCCGGTTCGGAGAACTCTCCAGCCTCACCGCCAACCTAGCCAACCTATGTACTTCCCTTTCTAGGCCCTTTTTGGATTCATCAAGATGGGATACACTACCCATAATTATCCGACTTAGGGCATCCACAACTATATTTTCCTTTTCGGGGTGATAAAGGACATTCATATCATAATCTTTCAACAACTCAAGCTACGTCCTTTGTTATAGATTAAAATCCTTTCAGGTAAACACATATTGGATACTCTTATGATTGGTAAAAACAACAACATGAACCCCATACAAGTAATGCCTCCAAATTTTCAAAGAAAACACCATGGCCGCTAATTAAAGGTCATGAGTGGGGTAATTTCTCTCATGTATCTTTACTTTCCTAGAGGAATAAGCTATCACCTTCCCGTTTTGCATAAGCACACACCCTAAACCCACTCGAGTTGCATCACAAGACACCACAAAACCTTTTTTACCCTCCAGTAAGGTCAACACCGGAGCGGAAGTAAGCCTATCTTTCAACAATTGGAAGTTCTTCTCACGTGCATCCGACCACTCAAACTTTTTACTCTTTTAGGTCAAAGTAGTCAAAGGATACGCAATGGATGCTAAACCATCCACAAACCTCCGATACTAACCTGCTAAACCCATGGTCAGTCGGAGTCAATGGTCTAGGCCAATGTTTCACCACTTCCATTTTACTTCGGTCTACTTCAACTTCTTTACCAGAAATGATGTGCCCAAGAAAATTCATTGACCTTAACAAGAACTCACACTTATTTTTTTTGGAATGCAATTCATGTTCTTTAACAGTTTGCAATACTATCCTCGAATGACCCATATGATCATTCTCATTCTTCAAATATACCAAGATATCGTCAATGAAGATAATGAACAAGGAATCTAGGTAATTTTAATATTAATATATTCATTAGGTCTATATATTCCACTGGAGCATTAGTGAGACCGAAAGACATAACCAAGAACTCATAATGCCCATGCCCATGCGAGTTTTGGTATATCCTCCCCTCTCAGCCTAAGTTGATGATACCCCAACTTCAAGTTTACCTTTGAAAAGTAACTCGCATTTGGAGTTGGTCAAATAAATCATCAATCCGAGGGAGAGGGTACTTATTTTTAATGGTGACCTTTTTCAGTTACCGGTAATCAATACATATTCTCAAAGACCCGTCATTCTTTTTAATAAATAACACCAGATCACCCCATGGAGATATACTAGGCCTTATAAAGTCTTTTCCAAGCAAATCCTTGAGTTGAGCGTTAATCTCCTTCAATTTGGCCGGAGCTATTTAATATGGAGGGATTGAAATGGGATTTGTTTTCGGTAGAAAATCGATAACAAAATCAATTTCCCCTTAAGGAGAAATACCGGGAAGGTCATTATGAAAAACCTCTGGGGATTCAATTATTACGGGGACCGACTCAATAGGAATTTTGGAATCCAAATCTTGGGCTCTTACTATGTGATATAGGCAACCCTTTGAGATAATTTTTACATGATTTTAGAGAATATATGATGCAACTTCTACGAAGAGAATTCCCGCCTTTCCAATCAACAACGGGTTCATTAGGGAAGTTAAACCTCACCAATCTTATCCTACAATCAATGGATGCAAAACATGCATGCAGCCAATCCATACGAAATATAATATCAAAATTAGGCATATCGAGTTATTCTAGATCAACATAAGAAACTCTATTGGGCAATGAAATAGGACAATTTTGATAGACTCTTTTAGCAACAACCGACTCTCCCACGGAGTAGACACCAAGAAAGGCTCCTGCAAAATATCACGTAAAGTATCAAAAGTTTTAGCTACTAGAGGTGTAACAAAGCTACTAGAGGTGTAACAAAGGACAAAGTATCACCCGTATCAAGTAAAGCATACACATCAAGAGTAAAGATTTTTAACATGTCGGTCACCACGTTGGGACAGGTCCCTTGCTCACCCTTAGAATGAAGAGCATAGAAGCGGTTATTCTCTGGAGAATCACTAGAACCACTTGACTGTCCAATCTTCTCTTTCCCCTTAGCATTAGGACAATCTCTCACCTTGTGGCCATTTTTTCAACAACCAAGGCAAATCCCCGTTCCAATCAAGAATTCACCAAAATAACCCTTTCCACACTTGGCAAAAGTAGGTTTCTCATTAGACGAACTCCCAATCTTCCTCTTTTGGACTTTAGGCCAAGGGTCCTTGTAATCCCTAGCCTTAAAAATTTATGATGGAACTTGATTTGCGAATATTTTTTTTGAACTTAGTCTTGTCTTGAATCTCAGAAGACCTTTCCCTTTTTTAATCCCTATTCTTCCTCTTTAACTCTAGCCTCCTCAACCCTCCTAGCATGCACCATAACAAAGGAAAATTTCATATTGTCATGTAACATCGCCGAATGACATTCTTCTTTTAAGTCATCTGATACACCCATCAGAAATCGAATCATCTCGTCTCTAGGATAGGGGTCCAAAGAAGGAACATATTTAGCCAATTGGATGAATTTCAAGGATTAATCATGAACGCTCATACCCCCTTGGCGGAGGTTACTGAATTCCACCACTTTCTCCTCCCTCATCTCTCTATGGAAGAACTAATCTAGAAAATCTTCCTTAAAAATCTCCCAAGTCACCGGATCACCCCTCAAAGGTCTATTATCCCTCCATTGCACATACCATGTTTGATCCACATCCTTGAGTTGATATGTGGACAACTCAGCCTTGTCACTTGAAGAAACCCCCATAGCATATAGTATCTTGTAGACCTCGTCAATGAATTATTGGGGGTCTTCATCAACCTTAGACCCATATAAAGTATGAGGATTCATTCGAGAGAAGTCCCTTAGACGGGAAGCCATAGTAGTGACTTGTTGATGAGGCCGAGTAGCAATATCCCAATTGGCTTGGGTCGTCATACCTTAGGCTTGAACCGTCATGGCTTGTGCTTGAGTAGTCATGGATTAGTTCATTTGAGGAAGAATAGCCCTCATCTCTGCTTCCGGCATAGGTGGAGGGATAGCCGGGGCTTGATCAACATTAGCATTCTCCTCAAGTAAAGGAACTTGCTCATCATGGGGAGGATCTTTTGCATTAGCAACTTCCTCCTCAAGTCTTCGAGCAACATTCCTTCGAATGTTCATGCTTCCTATAAGCACAACAATAGGATTAGATACAAAAGCACACCATAAGTATCCTCTAATGGCATGATATAAGATTTCAAATAATGAGTGTGATTCCTAAGCATTATATAGGTTCCTACTCATAAGTGTGGCGCGCTTCACAAATATGAATAAAAACCTAAATAGATGTGGTAGAGAGAGCGACATAACTCTAACATATTTAACCTCATGCTCTAATACCATTTTTTTCACATCCAAGTTTACACCCTAGACGTAATTGGCGTCGTCGTCCCTTTTAAGGACTAAGACTAGCCTCTTAATTTCAGGTAATTACATTCATAGGTTGAAAAGTCTGGAAAATTTTAAAACTTTTATATTACTACTTGGAGGTTTACATAGACCTCTACATATACATACTATATATTCATATTGAGTATGCATAGACCCTTCATATAGGAAGGTTACACAGTCTTCTATTTTTATTGAACCTACATATTTAATAATATAGAATAAAGTCTCAATGATTTTCTCATCTCATACCATCTAAATGAATATCACAATGAGGGCATAACCCTTACATCAATTCAACAAGACCATGTATAGGTCGTACAAAAGAACAATATTCAAATAACAAGGAAAGGAATGATAGAGTCAATAAGCTCATAACAAAATCCAAAGCTAGAGGATGGAATTTCCCTTGAGAGTTGACGAACTACCCTACTTGGATGAAATGATGAATCCAAGCCTTCAACAATGACGCCTCCCAGAACTCTTCAATGACCAGAACCTAAAATTTTTGGGCAAAAGGGAAGAAAAAGGGGTTAGTACTCCACTTGTACTAAGTATGAGATCTTATGCACAAATACAAGCAAAATATGCAAAAAGGGATCTTTTAGTTATATTATTCCATATTACTCCTTTAAGAAATTATGCACAACCAATTATTAATGAAGTCAAATGTATATCAACACGCTTGAACCCATATATCGTATACTCTATCACCAAATAACATTATCAAAAGCATGAATATGATTAATCACATAAATAGAAAAGTAAGGTAACAAATCGTAAATTCCCATAGAGTCAACAAGTGTAATGACCAAGTAAAGACCCCATAACCCTACTTAATCAAGTCACCCAACAAGAACAATAATTTGTATCATACTCCACACAATATAACCTCATATATTCATAAATTTATATATTTAGTGATTAAGACCACTAAGGCCATTTGCATGTTCATAAGCATCATAATCATCATATAAAATCATTTACATTTAACACCATCTATATACATAATATTAACTTCCCAAAGCTCTCATCAAGGCAAACTAGTTTAAGGCAGATTTAGAGTCCCATACCCCTACCTAGGCTAAGTCAAACCCCTCAAATCACTTAAGTTACTCTATACTTCATTCTTTCATTTTAGTTTAGGGAACACTCATTTTAACCAACATAGACCACATGAGCTAAATCTGGAACCCGGTGTCAAAAGGCTTTACACTGATGGAAGGTGGTCTAACGGACAAGGTAAAACCTCATATAAACATAGCTTTCTAGGTTGATCCACTATCTAGTATTTTATGGTCGCAACATAGTATAAGGAACTAAGAGATAGGTATTCCCTCTACATACCATTTAGTAATTGCGGCCTCACCTCATGGGAATCATTGGATGAGTATCCCTCAAAGGGGAGTCAACATCAATTATAGACCTATAGGGTAACACTTTCTCTATGCAAAGCCATCATCTCCCATTATCAAGTTCACTCGGTGCTAAGCTATGTCCCTTTATTGAAATGTCTTTAAGCCTTTTATTATAAATCATAACTTAATTTAGTCCATATGGTCTACCCCTTGTATAATCATCATTATCAATATCTGAATAAGAATTTTATGAGTATAAGACCTTTCATCACAGTTCATCTAAGTGAGGTTAGCGCTTTAGCATTTTATAACATATGAAGGCACATTAATAGATTTCACCATCCTTATAGCACATACAACTTGATCAAACTCACAACATAGTCAAGACATTTCAATTCAACATCATACCACCCTATAATCCTAGTATAAGGCATACTATAAATGTAATATCATGACTTAACAACAATTAATCACAATTGGAACTAAAGATAGAGATTCTAAGACTTAAAAAGTTTTCCCCGTAGTCTATCATCGAGGTCTTACCGTCAACTCAAAACTCAAACCAACTTGGGGAGTAACATGATCACACAATGATAACCAATAGAATAACAAGGACAATTGCATCTCTATAATACAATTCATCTTTAGATATTAACTTGTGACAAGGTACATAGGCTAATTTTAAATTATAATTCAAAATCTAAATTATATCTAAAGAAATAGCATGATGGGACTATAATTCATCTTAATTTAATCATAATAATACCATAGGACAGTAATCCAATCAACAACCAACTCAATTGAATGATCACAATACAATATAGGTCAAGATCACTACATAGGGTTAGAGATGAGGATCGTATTCTCCAATTTAAATAAAACTATCAATTATTACCATAAAAAGTTGAATTACATGTTAATCTACTCAATATACCATAATAATTCATTGACAACTCAATCCATAATTCCAATTTCGTAATTAAATGAAACACATTAGAAAACTCAACTTTTTGCAATATCTTTTAAAAGAACCCTTTGAGAAAAGGATCTTAAAGGTGAATAGAACTATACCCTAATGTTTCTCAACAATTTTATGAAGAATCCAGCCTTTTCCATCCCCCAATTCACCGTCCAACCTAAGCTACGATGGAGTCTTCCAATTAGAGAAAGAAAGAAGAGAGAAGGAAGAGAGTTTATTTGAGAGTTGTGTTTTAATTAATGAGGGTTGAGGGTGTTTATAGTATGACTTAATCAACTTAATTACTCTCTCTTTAATGCCAAACTAACCCCTAAACCACTTAATTAATTAAATGGACTTAATTTAAAACATGAAGGAATTTGCAGACTCCATCAACGAGACCTCAATCGATGGACCATTGGTCCACCGACGGCCCGTGATGCACACCGTAAGTTCGGTCAAAGACTGGTGCGGGCGAGGCTTTTCTCAAATTTTCTAAGTGTGGGACGATGGTGGCATCGAAGCCTCTTCAATAAACACAGGGACCGTATCCTGCACTTCTGCATTCCGTCGATGATTCTAGGGACTGTGAAGGTGAAGGGACCTTCTCCACCAGCCTAAGTGTGGGATGACGGTGGCATCGACACCATGTCGATCAACACACGGGACGTCATGTGTCCCATCGATGCACACTGCTAGATAGTGCTGCATCAAATTGCGAGGGTCCCCCTCAAGGGACCTTGGTTGGTCCTTGTGGAGTCGTACCCGGGCATTTCAACCACGGAACAACTCGAACTAACTTCCCAAACATTTTGGACGTTATGGTTCTTACACCTCATAAAAGACCTATATTCATGAAAAATGGACTTAGAAACAATGTTTAGACTTTATGACACCTATTTTAGGCTTTACAATGAGTTTTGGATTTTCAAGGTATTACACACCACCTAAACCTCATAGAACTTCTCTAATGCTAATAGGTATTCCATATGATGATAAGAGACTATGATAGAAAGACATGGAAGCTAAATTTCTAACCTAATCTTATAAGGGTGTTCTACTTGCCAATTGCAGAACTTAGACACATCCCATGTAGGGACATGATTACGGAATATGAGGAGCATGCTTTGTAATCTATACTCATTCTTTAACTAGAACTACTTCCCTTACCATAGTCACTCGGTGCTAGCCTTCGTTTTGATCGAGTAGTTTACTTTTAAGGTTCACATAAAGAGGTTTCATATTAATTTCATAACCCAATCACATTTACCCTACCAAAGAAAGGTCCACCAGGGCTACCTCACAATGGCGACAAGAAGCTCATCATGACTTTCCTAAGGATTGATATGATGCAAAAGTAACCATAAGTCTATCATTCCTTTACTATGAAGTATACCATTATGGATTGTGACTTCATCAATCATAACCTTACTACTAGGTTAAAGGTTTAACATAGAAGATCCTCTTTACATCATTTAAGGTGTCATTTCATTGATACATTCAATACTAAGATACATAAGCATCCTAAATCAATACATCACATATTCACTTTCATACATGAATCAAGTAAGGGACACAAGTCAACCAAAACAAGACACAACATACTTCACTTTAACACATATTGAAGCACATAGACATAACCATATAATCTTTAAGTCATCTTATAAACTACCATATCATCATTAATATGACCAACATAGACTCATATAGTAAATTAGGAGTAACATACATCAACCCTAAGACTATACACACAAAGCCATAGTTATAGTCTAACATGATTATCTACTTAACATCAATAGAAGAATACATATACATCGACATAACTTATCATGTAGATAGACATTATTATCCTTCACATAATCAACAACACAAATAATCAAATTACTTCAAGTAGTTTGCTAACAAGGTCATGATCATCATATTACTTAAAATAACACCGACAAGGCAACATCAATTGCAAGTAAAGCACATAACACCACCACCATAAGTGAACTACACCAATTACAATATAATTGAAGTCTAATCAGCATCAAATAAACTAAATAGAGCAGCATACCACCACTCCATCTTCAATATCTCAATTCAATGCCAAATCACCCAATTCGATATCATAAGGCCCTTACCCTTAGCCACAACTAACAATTCAATATAATTATAACAATATTCATTGAACTAGGTAAATTCACTACATGTGCATCAATCTAAAACAACCTAGATATCAGTTTATTACCATTATTACATCAATCAATAGCTCACATGAAACTACATTAGTATTCATAAACATTAGGTCAATATCAAGTAACCCATAACTTAGTCAAAAACTATGGTTCATCCAATTCGTGGGTTCATATGTTATTTAGGTTAAAATCATCAATATAATAACAATTCAATCCATAATAAACGTTTAAAAACCATTAATGCAAGAACCATGATAGATCATAAAATTGGACAATTCAACTTTGAAAAACTTTAGAAAACTTCTTGAGAGTTGGGCTCCTTGATGAAGAGATTTTCAAGCATCAAAACCATACGTCAAAGATCTAATTTTTCAATTTGATGAAGAATATCCACTCAATCCTTTAATCCAAGCTCTTCCTTGAGTTTTGGCTTTAATGGAGTCTTAAGAAATTTCAAAGGGATTTTGGGGTTTAGATTTGGACAAAATGAATTCTTCTAAGATTTAAAGACTTATATACACACATTAAATACCCAAAATACCCTTAAGGAACCTCCAATACTCTTATTTGGAAGTGGGGTGAATTTACAAGTTCACTCCTCACTTGGCAGTAAACTGCACGCGAGAAATAGACCCATCGACGGTCCGTCCCTTGACAAACGGACCATCCTGCTTGTCTGTGGTATGGTAATGGGGACTTTCTTGGGATTCTTTTCCCCCACTACTAAGTATAAATGGATGATACACCACCAACAGGACGTCAAGTTACCTACTGGGCGTCAATTGCCAACCGTTGGTTGGCTGTCTTTGACAATTTTGGGCATTATAAAGGGCCCTTCCTAAAGGACCCTTGGATGGTCCTTGGGGATGTTTTCCCGTAAGTTCCAACCCAAATATTTTCATATACAAGTTTATCACCTCTAACATGAATTTCATACAAAACAAACACGTAAAACTCGATGAAACATGCCTAAACAACAAGGTTGTTTCAAGGCACCTTCAAACTTCAGTAAACTTGAAAAACTGATTATATACATCATAATAACTCATATAAGTACCTTATAACCTCATGAATCACAAATTAACATATGAATTCACATATGAGGCACATAGGTGACTTAGTCATTGAACGTCTTGATCATCCTTTGACGTTTGACTTCCAAAGCACCTAAACTCTTCAACACTTCCTCAATACTATATTATTGCCATATTTAGGACCTTATACAATCATTACCAACATGTTAGACTCTATTTCACGTAAGTCATTTTTGAGATCTTACAAAGAGATCCCCTGATATTGTGACCGGTATGTTACAAGTTTTTCTATTGATGTATATTCATTGTTAGACCATAGTTACACTTTGTATTTTGTAAAAACTTTTGTGGCCATAATATTAGAAATACTCCTCAATTATTTAGAATAACGTTTTTCATTTTCTACCTCGGTTGGTGAGTCGGTAGTGGCAAAAAGAGTTTATAGGAGTTGTCCTATTTACTGTCTTATAAGTCAATGTATTTAATTTGGTAGTATTAGATATTCTTGATTTTGATGTAATTTTTGTCATGGATTGGTTGCTTGCTTTCTATGCTTCCATTAATTGTAGAACTCGGGTTGTTAAGTTTAATTTTGAAATGAGTCCATGCTAGAGGTCTATTTGTTTCATGTCTAAGTGGTGAATTTACCATATTGTTAGGTTTTTGGATGTTGAGTCTTAAACTCGTTCTTTAGATTCAGTCCCCCTAATGAGTGATTTTTTAGATATCTTTTCTAATGACTTGCCCGAAATCCCTCCCAAGCACGAAAAAGACTTTTACGTAAATCATTTGCCAAATTCATAACCTATATACATCCCTTCTTATCGAATGACTCAGGTAAAAGTAAAAGTTTTAAAGGAGTAATGGAAGGATTTTCTTGAAAAGGGTTTCATTCAACCAAGTATCTCTTCATGGAGCGCTCCGGTATTTTTTTGTGAGAAAGAAGGATAGGTCCCTTAAAATGTATATTGACTATTGCCAACTAAACGAGGTCAGTATAAAGAATAAGTATCCTCTTCCTAGAATTGACGACTTGATTGATCAACTTCAATGGGCTAACTACTTCTCCAACATAGATTTTCATTCGAGTGACCATCAACTAACGGTAAGAAGGGTTGATGTTCCCATGTTGAACTTTAAAAATCGGTACATTCACTTTGAATTTGTGGTTATGTTATTTGGATTGACCAATGCCCCAGCGGCATTATGGATCTTATTAATAAGGTTTTAAAGTAGTATCTTGAATCATTTGTGATCGTCTTTATTGATGATGTCTTGATCTATTCGAGGAATGAGTGTGATCATATGAACCATTTGAGAATTGTGTTACAACTCCTCAAAGACCATCAATCGTACGCTTAGTAAATATGATTTTTGGCCTAGTCCACTTTCTTTCCTTGGTCATGTTGTGTGTAGCAAGGCTATTTATGTAGATCCAAAGAAGGCGAATGTGGTCAAGAGTCATCTTAGACCTCTAACTCTTATTGTATTATATTTTTTGGGTTTAGCTGCATACTATAGGAGATTTGTTGAGGTTTTTTCCTCCATGGATTCTCCATTAATTACCTTAACTCAAAAGCAATCTAAGTTTGTGTGGTCGGAGACTTGTGAAAAAATCTTCCAAGAATAATAGATAAGCTTATATATGCTCTTGTGTTAACCTTACCAGATGGTACCGATGGGTTTGTTGTATATTGTAACGTTTATTGTGTGGGTTCGGGATGTGTCCTCATGCAACATGGTAACGTAATCGCATATGCTTCAAGATAACTTAAGGTCGATGAAAAGAATTATTCAGCACTTGATATTGAATTAGAGGTCGTAGATCTTTGAAAATATGAAGAGATTACATTCATATGGTGAATGTAGATGTGATCACCAATCACAAGAGTCTTTAATATGTGTTTACCCAAAAATATTTGAATTTCGACAAAGAAGGTGGTATGGACTTCTAAAGGACTATGACATTAGTATCCTTTACCACTAATGACATTAGTATCCTTTACCACCTTGGCAGAGCCAATGTAGTTTTGGATGCCCTAAGTTGAATGTCCATGGGTAGTGTAGCGCATGTAGAAGATAATAAAAAGTAGATAGTTAATGATGTACATAGGTTGGCCCAATTAGGTGTTCAATTAGTAAATTATCTAAAATATGGTTTCATGGTCCATCAATGTTCTGAATCATTCTTAGTAGCTAATGTGAAGTCTAAAGAACACGTTCATCCTATATTGATGGAGTTCATAGAATCAGTACTTGGCATGAAGAAGGATATTTTGGGTTTTGTGGCCAAATGTCCCAATTGTCAACAAGTTGAGGTTGAACACTTGAAACAGGGAGTTTGTCCCAATAAATATAAATAAATATATATATATATATATATATATATATATATATATATATATATATATATGCACACCCACTTGGATGTGGAAAGATGTGAATATGGAATTTATTGTGGGTTTTCCTCATACTCAAACATAACATGATTTTATTTGGGTCAATATTGTTAGAATGACTAAATCAGCCCATTTCATTCCCATGAAGGTTAATTTTTCGACACAAGACTATGTCAAGTTGTGCATCAAGGAAAAAGTAAAGTTATATAGGGTTCCTTTGCCTTATTTTTGATCAGGGTACTCAATTTACTTGTCATTTTTCGAAGGCATTCTTAAAATGACTCGGTACCTTTGTTAAGCTTACTACAATTTTTCATCATCTAACAGATGGTCGAGCGAAACGCGCAATTCAAACAGTAGTTAACTTTAGGTCATATTTTATCGATTATAAAGGTAATTAGGATAACCATATACTATTGAATAGATTTTCTTACGACAATAGTTACCATTCAAGCATTTGCATGGTTCCGTTTGAAGCACTATATGGTAGGAGGTATAGATCTCAAGTTGGGTGATTTTAAATTGATAAATTTTCCCTATTTGATCCCGATTTATTTTGTGAGGCCATTTAAAATGTTCTACTCATTAGAGAAAAGTTAAAGAAGACACAAAGTCGGTGAAATTCCTATACTGATAATATAAAGAGGGATCTATTTTTTGATATTGGTGATTAGGATGACCTAAAAATCTGACCTATAAAAGGTGATCAGGATTAGTAAGAAGAGCAAACTTAGTCCTTAGTATGTTGGTCCATACCAAATTCTTGAAACATGTTGGGAAAGTTGAATATGAATCAGACTTGCCAAATGAATTGGCTATGGTTCATTCGGTGTTTCATTTTTCCATGCCTAAGAAGTGTATAAATGATCCAGTATCCATCATTCCTTTAAAGGTCCTAGAAGTTTATGAGGGTCTTTTTCAAGAAGAGGTTCCGATAGAAAAATTTGACCAGCAAGTTAAAAGGTCAATAATCAAGGAAGTAGATTCCATTAAGGTTATATAGACAAATCACTTAGTTGAGGGTTCTACATGGGAGGCCGAGGGTGATATGAAGTCATGTTGTCCTCATCTTTTTACTTCAACTCTAATGCTAACTTGAGGTAAGTAGTTCTTCTTGAGTTTTAATGATTTGGGCGTAATGCGTATTTTTTGAGTTTTCCATGATTTTTTTATAGTGTGTATGTTCTTGCAACAATTCATGTTTATGTTAAATTGTGTTCCCAAGATTTGAATGATCCTCATGTTCATTTAAATTTTAGTATGATGATTAGACATTTAAATTTATGAGGTAAATTGATAAAAATGCTTAGTTGTGTTTTTAATGGTATGACATGTTGACTCCACATTGTGGTGTCGAGCTTTTTATTGTTAGATGAGGTAATTCCTCATATGATATGATATATGTTGCATTTCATTCATATTTAGTTGATAGATTTAGTTCCTATTTTCTTGTATTGCATTCACCATGTCTTGAGACGTAGTTGAAGTTTTCTCCTTTTGAATAGTGCATGAGGTGAATAGTACAATTATAAGTTTTGCACATTTTGTTGTTTCATGTGTTTTGGGTTGTTATTCTTGAGTTTCAAACAAAGTCTAGTGATTAGATCATCATTCGGGGACGAATGTTCCCTAGGGGGGAAATGTAAAACCCCAGAAATCTAGTGGTCAATACTCATAGACAACCTTTCCATGCATAGAATGAAGAAGTAAAGGAGTATGGGATCCTCCTGCTGGATGCCTCTAATAGGCGCAAAAGAGTCTATTTCCCCCACATAAAAAGAATAATATGGAGTTAGAGAAGACACCAGACATGATGAGAGAAATGCGTTTTGGAGGGGAATAGAAGAGTAACATTATGTTTCTTATAACTGACTACTCCATTTTTTTGAAGGGTTTTTCCAAATATATTATTCAAATAAGGTTAGGGTTTTTTCTTACACTTTAAGTGGGAATTGTACTCATGGAATACAAAGATATGATTTGAGGATCTTTTGGGTGAGAGAAAACTAGATTGACTAGGACTAGTGATATTTTACAGGTGGAGTTTTATGCGATTCACAATGATTTATTTCACCAATTTATATCTCGTGTTACAAAGCCCAATCATCCTGAAGATCTTTAGCATGGTGGAGTTTTGGATCTTAGGAATAAGGAACATATGGGTTTGGTTAATTTTGGGGAAATAGTTGAGTATGGAAGACTTCTTTACCGAAGGTGATGGTTTTCTCCCAAACAAGGTCCAAATACTTTTGATAGCGAACAGCGTAGAGGCCATCTGTCCCTAGAGATTTTAGGATATTGAAAGACTTCAATGCATTGAGCACTTCTAGTGATCGGGAGGTCCAAGAGTCTTTGGATCCTTTGGAAATGCAGCTTGTTTGAGCTTGCTCCCCAGAGAATATTCTTGGAATTAGAGTGGTTAGTAGTGTAGATCATTATGAACTATTTATTTGTGTTATCCCAATGACCTCATTATCCAAGAATCTTCATCTTTGAGGGATGTGATTTTGTTCACCTTATTTGGTTAAAGGGTGGAGGAGTGGAAGAACTCGATATTGGCATCCCCCTTGCCTAACCAGTTAATTCTTGAATTGGTTCACCTGAATACCTTTTCAAGTTTGAGTAGGTTTTCATAATCGATAAAGAGGTCATTGTCTAGGTCTTGAAGGAAGGGGCAATTGTGGTACCTAGATGATTTGGATGACTATTAAACTTGAGAATTCTCTTCATACTCCAAAAGATATTGCCCAATGTATAGTTGTTCCATGTAATAGACTTTTCCTTGAAGAGGCTAACAACTTTGTCTAAGGTATTGGTGTTGTCAAATATTTTTTTCACAATTCTTTGGAAAGATGGATGCCCACACCACATGGTTTCCATTCTGAAGGGTTGGTTATTGGGATTGATAGCACTGCCTTGGAGATCAACAAGAAGTGGAAGTGGTGAGATATGGTTTTTGGTAGGTCAGAGACTATGGCCTTAATAAACTTATTAACCAGTGGGTTTTGGCTACACCTATCAAATCTTTCAAAAATGAGGTCATTTCTATTGTTGTAGCACTTATTAGTCCAAGTGTATTTACAATCTTTATATCTCAGGTCCACCACACCAAAGTTATTAAGGTAATTCCTCAAATGGTCAATTCGAGAATTATTTATGCTTGCCCCACCAAGTTTTTCTTTGGAATGTAGGACTTCGTTGAAGTCTCCTCCAATTAGATAATCAAATTTTTGAGTCTCATCAATTTGGCACAATTCATCATAAAGGTTCATTCTCATGTTTAAATCTGGATTAGCCTAAAAATCATAGAAAAGCAATGAATTTAAGTTAGGAAGTACCTTCACCATCACATGGATCCCCAGGAATAGTTAGGCTGTCAATCTTAACAATATATTCCTTCAACGTGATGATGATGCCACCAAAGAGTCCACTCACCCAGACTGAATATGAGTGTCAAATTTTACTATCTCTGTAAGTTGGTTATGGTCAATCATTTTATTTTCTAGAAAAACAAACATAGCATGTTTGTGGGATAGAACCATATCACACATGGATGCTTGAACTT
Source organism: Solanum lycopersicum (assembly GCF_036512215.1). Lineage (NCBI taxonomy): Eukaryota > Viridiplantae > Streptophyta > Magnoliopsida > Solanales > Solanaceae > Solanum > Solanum lycopersicum. Next base: position 40,180,358 of record NC_090810.1, read on the forward strand.
GGTACACTTGGCCCATCTTGCGTACAAGATAATGAACTTTATTAGTGCTTGTTGAGATGGTGGTTGTTCTAGTGAGATATTTTTCTTCACTACATGGGTTGGATCATTCTCATCTATTAGTGGATTATGGCATACAACAGTTAGTTCCGCCTCTTATTCATTCCTTAAGAATAAGTTGCATCTGGCAAATTTTTTTGGGGCATCGAAACATAATTGCTACGCTGGTTGCTTCCTCGATTCTTTGAGGGGAATTTCTCCAATGTTAACATCCGCGTATTTTTCTCCCCAATCATTTAAAAAATTTCCTCTAATTCATTATTGCTTCCCCAAGCATTTCAAAATTTTCCTCTAATTCATTATTGCTTTGCCTTAAGAATTCTTACGTTGAGTTTTCTCCCCCTTTTCTTATTTCCTATCATGCCTTTGGGGTTTTGTAGGTTCGTGCAATGATTTCTAGAGGTACCCATGCCATGAAGTTAGAATATTGTAGTTGTCTAGGAATGGAATAAGCAGAAAAATGGTTGATGTGCAATGTCGGCTTGTAAGTACACATAGGTAAAAAAAGATTATGATGAAAACTCTTCGGAAAATTGAAGTGAAAAAGGGAGTTTGTTAAAATAAAAAGGTGTTTAAAATAAATTGATTGACAAATCAAAGTTTAATTCTCAAATAAAAAGGGATGAAAAGAGCTTGAGAATAGGTGAATATGATTGCAATAATTGTCGTGACCCAGAGGTACCCCTTAGATATAAAATGGTGTATAGAACCCCGAATGACATTATACTAGCCACTTAGCTCTCATAACATAAGAAAAGAACAATAAGAGAAACAATAATCCAAGTCCAAATCAGTTAATAAAAGAAAAGCAGAATTCTAAAATACTTGTCTTATCATAACCATTTTAATACAATAGAATGAGATTTGTTGTAGCCCATACATCATCCAAAAGAGAAATACATGAAAGAAACGGAAACAATAAAACTCCTTTCTCGAGGTATGAGGACTTACCAAAGATCAAAAAATATCTCAAGTCAAACTCTAGCCACAAAACTGATGACCCTGACCGTCGGACCCAACATTTGGGGAAATGTTGGAAAGAGTTTGTGTTAGTGCAAAATAGTGTACAAATTATGATAGCCCTGCATAACATTTAAATAATTCTAAAAGGGAAATTTCATTTGATGAGGTGCAATTTACCAAGATAAAAAATGGTGTAAGAGAGTTAGAAAACATAAGTCATAAAAATGGTCAAGGCAACACTAATTCATTATTAATATTGATAATTAGCCTTAACTGACATAGGGACCAGGTTAGCTATAACATGATCCCCTCGTGTCTCCCACACTCAAAATGATTCTCCTACTTTCCAAGGTAGAACCATGAACTTCGAGATTAAGTGGACCCATTAGATAATCAACTTATTGGGGCATATAGTTAAGGGAAAAGGATATTACTACTAGAACCTAGAATCTACAAATGGATATCTTCGATCTCTTGAGATTGCTTCCAGGAACTTGACCTCTACTACCGGGAGAGATTCCATCTCATTATAAATATTCTGTCCGTGTTAAGCATAAAACCCAAAGAATATAGAGTTCTTGCTTGACTTCAGTATTCATGGAAGAGTATCCTTGGACAACCAATCCAAGCTAGTTCATTTGGATAGCTCATTATCTTTAATTCAATTAGAAGATAAAGCTTTTCAATCTAAGAATCCGTTGTATGTGAGAAAACTTTCCACGTCATGCTAGTATGTGTTAATTAGAATATTGTTTCACCACACAACATCATAATTAGACTTTACTCCCAGATCACCATTCAAAATATTTGCATAGTTTACATAAGAAAATGCATATGTCCATAATTTACCTCTTGAGGTCAAAACCCACTTTCAATCATCATTACTTAGAAAACATGGGTTAGGTATGGAGTTCATCATAAATTAATGTAAATCTTTAAATCCATGCTTAATTTCCCAAGTATCTTCCTTAATGATCAAAATCCCACATCATATGATTCATATAACTTGAAAACATAGGATTAAATGGGTTTATGGGTAAATCATCATAAAATAATAGTAATTCATAAATTTATGTGTAAGACACCATAATTAAATCATTGTAATCAATAGTGCAAAGAGTCCATGATAAATGAATAAAACCCTAACTCAATTTGGGAATTGTAATCTTTAAAATTGAGGAATTCTGGAACTTCGTAAAAGGTAGGAATCCATGTATGAAAAGTATAATACACTGAATCCAAATCCTACTTATCTTTCTCCTTATCATTATCCTTCTCCTTCCCCTTTTGTCTCTCCTTATCCTCCTCCTCCTCTTTCTCCTTCTCCTTTTTATTATCCTTCTCTTTCTCCTTCTTATTATCCTTCTCCTTCTCCTTCTTCTTTTTCTTATCCTTCTCCTTCTACTTCTCCTTTTTCTTCTCCTTCTCCTTCTCCTTCTCCTTCTCCTTCTCCTTCTCCTTCTTCTTCTTCTTCTTCCTCCACCTTATCTTCTTCTTGTTCGTCTTGTTTTTCGTCTTCATCTTCTTCTTTGTCTTTGTCTTCTTCTATATCTTCTTCTTCTTATTGTTCTTCTTGTTGTTGTTCTTTCCAGACAGAGAAATATTTTGTATAGGAGAATCGAACTTATTTTGTACATTTAGAAGAATAAAGTAACTGGATTAATTTAGTGGTTGAAAGTACTTATATAGAGGACTTAGTTGTAACACCATGTATCTAAAATAGATCAGAAATCAGCTTTTCAGAAATATGCAAGTGCAATCAACAGTCACTATCGACATACCGTATTTTGATCCATGCCCGTACTGCGCATCCGTTGTTTGCAACTAGAATTCTCACAAAACTTAGTTTAGAAAAATTAGCTATGTATCGACGCATGGATATACCCATGGTCCGTAGTCTGTGTCTTTTAATCAAGACTCCATTTACACAGCCTCTCACATGAACCACATTTTACCAGTACGGCCCGTAGGTCCATCAACGGACCATAGATGTGACTGTATGTGAAAGTTAGCAATCATTTAGAAGAGAAATGTTATTGGGTAAACTTCAAATGATAATAACTTTTAGTACAAAATGAATTAGGCATCCTATGAATTATGAAATAATAGATAGTTGAATTATATTACCATAGCCACCGAGTTTTCTAAAATATGAACTTCGAGTAAAAAGTTATGCATGTTTTAGTGAAGGCCTATCGAGTAGACCCAAACGGCGGACCGTCGATTGAACGACGGCCTGTCAGTCCAAGTCGTCGTTTTGTACGACACCAATTAACTCAGGGGTCTTTTGGTATTTTCCTACTTTTTTAACAACTAGGATACATCGTTTTAACCCTTAAACATTATATTTTGGTCAGTTTAAGCCTAGAAACATAACTAAAACCTACCTAAGTTAAAATCATAAATCAAAACTTAGAAAATCATAAGCAAGAGAGGAGAAAAAGGTCAAGAACCATAGTTCAAGGACAGAGCAAGGTTCCATCAATTCAAGCCTTGAAACCTAAATATTTTCCATGGATTTCATCACCAGGTATGTGGGATTTCACCAGTGGGTTCCTTTCACCAATTAGATCCTAATTTTCAGTAGATTCTTGATTCTCTTATCATGATTTAATCAAGGGTTTCTACAATTACAGCAGATCACCACGAATTAGTTAGATATATGTTCCAAATCATATTGTAAAGTTATTATTCATTTAATCGCATGAATTTCAGAACCCTTGCAATGTGTTTCTTTAGTTCTTGAATCACACATGCTAGGTTAGATATTTGAGTAACTTCATATATCGATCCCTCAGTTAATAATGCACAATTATTAGATTAATTGTTGCATTCTTAGTTTGCATGTTTAGTATCGAGCTATCGATTATTTAGAAAAATCCCGTTGTAATGTCTCAATCACTTAATTCATTGGGAGTAGCATAATACGAGTTGGACTAGAGTTCAGCGTACTCAAATAGTCCTAGAACTACTAGCTAAGTAGGTTGTAAGTCCCCTCTGTGGGCATTAGTTTCGTGATCATGCCAACATGCCTTTATACCTCTGGCATGGTTTATTGGGTACTCTCGATGGGGCATATACATCATACTCTATATTTATCTCATGTGATTTTATTATCGGTTATTAATAGCTCCCAGAGTTCAGTCAGACTCTATTAAATTTACCATATCTACAGTTCAATTATATCTAAGCATGTTCTAAATTTGGACATTGCTTCCAGTTAGCTCAGAATCCGATATATAATGTTCATAATATTATACTTGCTTTTGTTCTTGTTCAATTATGTTTTATTTCAGGGCTTGGTACCTTTCAAGTAGTGACGTATATGTGATCTACATCTTCTCGTGATATAGGTTCAGGTTCTCAGCATCCACATCAGACTTAGATAGTTTTTTGATTTCTAATTCAGTAGAATTAGTGGTGACTCCTCATTCTCCGTGGAGAAGTGTCATGAGTTCTTTCAGTCTCTTAGTCATTTAGTTTGAGTTTTTGTTAGACTTAGTTGGGGATTGTCCAAGCATTTCTAGTAAGTTAAAGACTTATTTCAGACATAGTTAGTTTCTTCTTAGTATTGAGTTAATCAATTCTTTATATTAAACTCATCAATTTTCAAATATCTCAATTATAGTATATGGGTTTTCTCCATATTTTCATTTTATATTTTTTAGCTTCCACATCAGTTTATTTTCTTTAGTATGCTCATCATTATGCCAGCAGGGGTAGCTTGGAATCACTTGTGGTCCTATCTCACGTGTCAGCATCTCGGGGGTAGCTCGAGGTGTAAAATTAGTGAATGGTAAAATGACATAGTATAGAAACTAATTAATCAGGAAAAAGACCCAACTACCCATGAATATAACAGTCATCTGGCACCGACCTAAGAAATACGGACCCCAGTCGACGGAACGTGGTCTGACATAAGGTCCTTCCTGGTGGACCGTCGTTGGTCATTAAAAATTTGAATTTGGGGCTTTGGACTATGGACCCTACTCAATAACCACGTTCTGACCAACGGTCCACTGCTCAAGCCGTGGTTCTTGGACCTCTAACCCTTGATAGGCAGGCCAACCACGGACCACACCTAATTTATGGGAATTGATTTGATTTTTTTATAGAGGTTTTACAATAAATCCCTCGTGGGATCATTAGTTCTTGAATGAGATTCAAGCTTGTTAAAAGGAAGAGGAGAGGAACTAACAACCTAACCTATTAATGCAAAGCATGTAACCAAGGAGAAACTATTCACTCTTAGCCCAGACATTCTTGAAACATCATCACAGGGGAGAAACTAACTCTAACAACCCATTATGCATGCAATGCAGATATACAAGGAGGAAACATCAACTCCAAGATAAGCATAGTCAATGCATTACAAGGAAGTAGGAGCCACATCTAGCAATCCTAAATGCATGATAATTTCAAAATTACTCATGTTCAAGGAGTAACTACTTTCTCCAAGATAAAACATGCTCAACACAATAACGTGGAGCCCATACACAATTTGTTCTAAAAAACATAGCTAAAGCATGTTCTTCAATTTATCTCATGAAGTCTATAGACAAATTACCTCAATTCACAAAAAAAAAAAAAGAGAAATATCAATCTTGTGAAGTCATTTTAATTCAAAAATAAAAGTTTTCATGAACACACATCACATAAACAAATCACAAGGACACATAACGCACATGACTTGAAAACAAAGGAAAAACCAAGAACAACTCATTACCTCAAGATAGAATAGGAGAAGAAGGAAAGTGATAAGGATATCGGGACATCATACCGATCTCGGCCTCCCAAGTAGCATCCTCAACTAAATCACTCCTCCACAGTAATTTCACAGAAAATATTTCTTTATTTTTTAACTTCTTAACTTGTCGGTCTAGAATCTCTACCGTAACCTTCTAATAAGAAAAACATTCATCAACTTATAACCCTTCTAAGGGAACAATGGATGTCGGATCTACAACACACTTCTTAAGCATATAGATGTAAAAAACATAATGTACTGATGCCAACTCATTTAGCAAATCTTACTCTTAAGAAACTTTGCCAACATTCCTCAAAATCTAATATAGGCCTACATACCGGGGACTAAGCTTCCCAATCTTAACAATCCTCATTACACCCTTCATGGGTGAGATTTTTAGGTTAACCTAGTCATTAACATCAAACCTAGATCTCCTCTTCTCACATCGGCATATGATTTTTGTCGACTTTGAGTCATTTGCAACTTTTCCCTTATAAGTCTAACTTTCTGTATGGCCTATTTTACCAATTTGGGAACTATTAGGGCGACTTCATTCACCTCAAACAATCCTATATGTGATATACACCTCCTACCATATAATTCCTCAAATGGAGACATCTACACCTATGGTCATTCCCTTGTCCATTGTTGCTACTAAATCGGCATTTAGCGCTAGTATAAGGTTTATTATTCCACGCCGCATTACACTCCACCCTACTACTTTGGAAGCTTCGATGTGTGCTCACACTTGGTTATCGAATGAAATAATGGTAACTTACTTTCCAATGACTTGTTATTTTTTTTAAAAATCCATTTCATAATACTTTAACCACATACTTTTTTTCTTAGGTTGACTTCAAGCACTGGTAGATTTTCATCTCCAACCTTTCTTGATGATGAATAAGAGTTGGATTCAGGTTGTAGGACATTTGAAACGCCATGATAGTCGATAGAAGATATTGTTGCTTTTAGTCTTTTGTTTTAAGATGTTGTTGTTGTTTAAGTAATAAAGATTGTTGATTTAAGTTATAAAGACTACTGCTTTAGATTTCCTGTTTGGAATCCTTATTTTTGTAATAAGAATGGACGCAATAGGGATTCTTTTGATTTTGTTGAATGTAATAGTAGTCTTTTATTACTGTAATATCTAAGAATGTGATTAGCAATCTCAATTATTGATGTCATTTTGGGGCTTCAAGATCTTTCTTTCCATGAATATCTTTTATTTCTTTAAAAGAGTTTGTTGCTTATGTCATTACAATCTTACTAGTAAATTCATAAAGAAAGATAAGTATAGAATTTGTCCACTATCAATGACTATAAGAGATATATATTGAGGATCGGAAGGTAAAGTGCTCAAGAGTTACAAATTTCTTTGACTTCATATGTGGAGTTTGATGGAAGTATATGTTCATAATCATTTCTGGTGTTTTAACTTGTCTGTGCATATAACTGTGCAGAATTTCTTAATTTTTTAAAAAAGTATAACAATAAGGGTTAAAAGATAGTGCTTTTAGTGATTCTTAGTCAACTTAATGATATTTTAATATTTCTGGTGTCAACATTGAATAGTTCATATGATTTAAATAGGTTGAAAAGAGCATTAAAGCTATACGGAGCGGGGCAGAGCGGATTTATGTGGAACAATCAGGGCGGGGCTAGAAAATATAATGTTATGAGGGGTGAAGTAAAGACTTTTAAGGTTAATGCGGGTTTAAGCCCCGCCCCTCCCATTTTCCATCCATAATCATATCGGTTTTAGCCCTAAAATCTAACTTAAAAATAAAAAACTTAATTTTGGGTCCCATACTTGGTGGACCCCTTCTTCCCCCTTTTTTTTTCTTCTTCCATTTTCATTTTTGTTTTTTGCCAATGTTTCTCCAATTTATAATTTATTATTCCATTCACGCCAAAATCCCCTCTTGCATGCTAAATTTTCATCAAAATTCAAAATAATATTTGTAAAATTTTATTTTCTACCTTTGTTCGTTCAATTTTCACCACTATGATTCTTGAATAGTGATATGTTTGTAAATATGTTATCGGTTTTAACACTCAACTTTTACTTATTTACGAGAGGCACGTGGTTCTTTTTATTGATGATTGATATATATTTTCAAACTAATTGAGATTCGTACTGCTTAATATCAAGAAGTGCTCTGTATCATGGGTTCTTTATGATTTAGTCGATTATACAAAGAATAATATTAATCACAAGCCAAAAGATTAGTGTGAATTTGATTTAGATTTCTTATTTTAAAATTATAGAGAAGTAACTTCTTTATTACATTCAGGAGTAGGTTTCTGAATAAATTTTAAAGGTTCTATAAGATGTCTCCTGATTTTGTCTTGTATAGATAGTGAAAGATCATAATCATTTCTAATCATGTTGTTCGATGGTGAGTAAATTAAAGTGATCGATTGATTGGCTAATCACTTGACACTACCTTACCATCTAAAACAAAAAAAAAATTGAAATTTGAAGAAATTTTAGTATGTAAAAGGGGATTTTGACATTATACAGAAGAATAAATCTATTAGAAATTGGAGAAAAAAATAAGAAGAAAGAATATGGAGATGAAGAAACGGCAGCAGAAAGAGGGAGGAAGAAAGGCTCCAACAACTATGGGACCCAAAGTTAAATTTATCGATTTTTTTTTCAATTAGTTTCTAGGGTTAAGGATCAAAATTATCCTCTTTTTATATAAATTAGGACTCTTTGGATATGGTGATATGAATAAATGATCAAAATAATTCAACCCCCATATATGAAAAACCATTTTTATCATTTTCTCGTCCTCCCTCCCTTTTTTCATACTACTAATTTCTGAGACACAAATGTTATAGTACTAATCTTTTTTTGTAGTTTGACGTATTACAATCACCTTCCTTATTATTAAAATTTTATAACAAAACAAATTAAATTAATTTATCAATAATTTTTCAAAACTACTCTTATTTGCCAGTTTTATTAGAATTTTAGCTTGTTATATATACAAACTTTCTTAATCAGTAAATTGCAACCACTGATGTAAGAAATTTACCCTGGAAGCTTTATTTTTAGAAAACTATTTGTTACCCTTTATTTATATATATATATATATATATATATATATATATATATATATATAAAATTCATTTTCTAACTGTTTAAACAAAATATATATGAAAGTGATGGTTAATGGTGTATTTGGTATGAAGGAAAATATTTTTCAATTTTTTCATGTTTGGTTTAGTTAATTATTCTAGAAATTATTTTCCAAATAAATTCATTTTCCTCAAATTTAAGAAAAATGAATTTCCCTTAAAACTTAAGTAAACATTTTTCAGAACTCTCTTCCAACTAGAAATTACAAAAAAAATATTTTATCAAAAATCAATTTATTTTTACCTACCCTCAAATTAGCCCCCTAACTCCCCCCCCCCCCCCCCCCCCCGCCCCCAAAAAAAAAAATTAAAGCTAGTTCTTATAAAATGTTGTTTTTTAACTTCAATTTTTTTACTCCATACTTACCCTATTCACAACCCCCTTGAAAATAAAATATTAAATTTTTTATTTTTATTTTTTTACACCCCTCCCCCCATTAGACCGCCTATCATTCCCACTTCCCTAAAAAAAAATTCATAGTCTGTTTTTTATAAATTATTTTATAATTCAAATTGTTATTTTTTCATCCCTACTCTCGATCCTCCCTAACACCCCCCCCCCCCCACACACACACAAAAGAAAATTTAAGTTTATTTTTAAAAAAATTCTTTCAACTTCAAAATTTAATTTTTTCACCTTGATCCTCGACACAACCCCCCCCCCCCAACCCTCAAGCACCCCACTAGCCAAAAAAAATTAAGTTTGTTTTTATTAAATATTTTTAACTTCAAAATTTAATTTTGCCCTATGCTCGACCCCCTCCATCCCCCAACAAGCCCCACCCCCACCCACCCCCACCACCACCACCACCCCCCCACACACACACACCAAAAATAATTAGGTTTGTTTTTAAAAAATATTTTCAATTTCATTTTTTATGCTTTCAACCCTACCCTCTATCCCCCCCCCCCCCGGCCCCGAAAATATTTTTAACTTTGTTTTACTCTGGTAAAAGTAAAAGATATTTCTCAAATAATGCCCAAGTACCCTCTCAACCTATGTCCGAAATCTCAGAGACACACTTATACTATACTAAAGTCCTATTACCTCCCTGAACTTATTTTATTAATAATTTTTTATCCCTTTTTAGCTTACGTGGCACTATCTTGTGGGCCCAACAATGGTTGACTTTTTTTTTTAACTAGCGCCACGTAGGCTAAAAAGGGGTAGAAAATTACATATAAAATAAGTTCAGGGGGGTAATAGGACCTTAGTATAGTATAAGTGTGTCTCTGAGATTTCGGGCATAGGTCGAGGGGGTATTTGGGTATTTTCCCTTTATAAATCAAACATTAAAAAAAATTCTGAAAAATATTTCCTAGTAACAACCAATCATGAGAAAACAAGTTTAAAAACACCTCGTTTTTCAGAAAAACACTTTCTAGATAACATTTTTCATGAAAAACATTTTCCTTCATACCAAACACACCCTAAATAAGATGAACTTCTTCATACAATAATCAAAATTGTCTTGATTTTGACAAGATTGAAGAAACAAAATATCTCATATTTATTGTTTTTTTGGATGAAAAGATACATATTTATTGTTAAATGAAGTGATGCACGGTAAGTTATTTTATGTAAAATTTATCGTGATGTCGTGTTTATAATTAAATCTTTGTATGTATTCCAACTTTCATGATATAATTAGCTTGAATTCTTAATGTACAGTAAAACCTGTATAAATTAATATAGGTGAGCCTATGGAAATTTATTATTTTTATAGAGATATTATTGAATTGACAAATTAATATTTATTAATTTAAAGAATGATATGAATCTTAATGAAGATTAATTTTGATTATATCAAAATCATTGTATCTTACTAATTTATGTATCATATTTATTTACATAAAAAATATGATATATAAAGTACAATGAATACATCAAAAGCATTTTATCTTACTAATTTATTCATTATATTTATTGTGTTGTAACTATCGTGCAAACAAAAGAGCATGGATGAGAAGTGTATTTTTTATGAATATATTTGTTGTTTTGAATTTTGTGGTAGACGAGTTTTCCTTATGGTAGATAATTGTTTAGCCCATATTAGAAATATTGAAGGTCTACAAAATGTTGAATTGTTTTATTTTACTACCCAACATAACATCAAAAATTTAACTTTTTGATGCTGAAATAATAAAAGCTTTAAACTTGTATTATTGTAAATGATTTTACTGTAGGATATTGGAAGGGTATGAAATGTGTCAAAATGATTTATCAAAGGTTAATGTGTTGGATACTATCAATTCTGTTGTCCCTGATTGGACAACAAATATTCAGAAAATACGATACAAAATTATTTTCAACACTATAAATTTGTTTTAGGGGATGCAATCTCAGATAATTTGTATGAACCCACTAGTGAACGTCATTCATGAACTTGGGTCATGATTAATGATCTCGGTTGCCACGATAAAATGGATGTCAATAACGTGTTGGATTATGCTAGTGGAAGTGATACAAGTTCAGAGGTCCAGAACTTGGAAGACAATGTGGATACCATCGAAAAAAACATTGTTGTTGATGATGTTGAAGATGATACTATATATTTGTAACCAGTTAGGTAATGAAAACACTTATTGCATCTAGAAATCTTCACAATTTTATTGTAAGTTCGAAAAAACAATACGACAGCTCATAGATGCAATAAGAAATATTGGAGATGAACTTCAATTAGATTTAAACAAATAGAATCATATTTCAATAAATTGTCTTGGGATATATTTGTATATTGCATCTATAACTCTTCATAATTTTATAGTACAATTCGAAAAGACAATATCAGAGCTCTTAGATGCAGTAAGAAAAGCTAGAGATTAGCTTCAACAAGATTTAAATTTTAAGAAAAAATAGAAAACAATAGAATCATATTTCACAAAATTGTCTTGAGATAAATTTGCACTTCTAAGAAATTACTCTATTAAGGGCATCTCCAACCCAAATACCAAATTTGATGTCAACGCCAAGTTTGGTGTAATCAACTCCAACCCACAACACCAAATTTTACACAAACAAAGAATTTTTTTTCTCTTCATTATTATATTATTATTTCTTATTTCATTTATATTTTCTTATTTCATAAAACAAATTCTTTCCAAGCATTCAACATATATGATTCATATTATTTCCTTTTATAATCGTTTATTATAAAATTATTTTGTACCATAATTTTTAAATAATATAAATTGCTAGAAAATATTATACATCATGCATAATAATGGATAATACAAATTAAAATGATATCACTAAAGAAATACAATTAAATAAACATTACATCGTTGAAAATTTATTTTAAATTATCAAAAATATTCAAATTTATACATAAATAGTCACTACGGCGCACCCACAAATGCTCTATTAACATATTACATAATTCAAAATGACCCTTTTGTCCTTTATTTTTTTATATCAAGCTTAAAATTATTAAATGGATAATTTTCATCTACTGTCACTTCTACAGTCAGAGTTAGACTTTCCGATACATCTTCAATTAGTGCATTTTGAACGCACTTATCTTCAATTGTATTATTTGTTTAAAAATTTATATGTTTGCATTTTTAATAATTGTGAAAGTTAATTATAGTTTATGAAATTTATATTAGAATTAACATAAAATTAATTTTTAAAAAAAGTCATATTAGAAAAATTAATTCATAAAAAAGATAAATTTTATATCTGAAATTAATATTATAAAAATATTACATAATAAATAATTGAATATACAAGAGATTTAATTATAACATACAATTTATATAATGTTTAATTAAAAGTTTGTATAATAAAATAATATTATAATATTCAAAGAGTTATTTGGTGTGATGAATAGTGTCACACCAAATTTGATATAATACTATTTACACACCAAATTTGATGTAAAAAATGGTGTGAGTTGGAGCTCAAAACACCAAATCTTACACCAAATATAGGATTTGGTGTAAATTTGATGTTGAATTGGAGATGGTCTAATTTATTATATCAATGAAACCATATATAGGGATATTCTGAAATATATTATATTATTATCATACCAAAATTTATGATATTTTCCATTGACCCAAATCGAGATTGAAGAAAAACTATTTTAAAGAGATTATTAATTTATCGAGTAATAATTTATAGAATTTTTTTCTATATTCAAAAAGTTGTCTATGAAAAGCAATCATGAGGGTTATTCAAGAGACAATAAAGAGAGCATAAATGCTCATAAATTCATAAACTTTTTTTAGGTTAATAGCAAAATAATTTTGTCTTTATTTACCATTTAAAAGTTTGAAATATAAAAAAATTCACAAGATTCTTGAATATATCACTTCTACTTTTTATTACTGAAGAACCACAATTTTATTTAATAGAAGCTTTTAATCACGATATAATAAATCGCAAAAGAATGAATTAATCACATCGTAAAAAACTACAAATTATGTGTAAAATGAAAAATATACATGTAATCAACCAGCATATCTGGATCAATAATGAACTTATATGCAAAACATAATATCATTTTGATATAATTCAATTACATCATTAACAGTTGTCCCTCAAATTCTTCGAACCCACGCGCTATACCCTTCCATTCCTTATCTAACCATGCAATATTCTAATAACGACATTGAATTATTACTTAATTCAATATTAGTATTGTTAATTGAATTATATCCGGAAATTCAATAATATATTCATAATTTCAGTGATATATCCAAAATGCATAAATTAAAAAGAATTTTTATAATTTTAAAAAATAATAGAGACATAATGTAATACTATGATATTTACGTAAATTACACATATTAATAATAAATATTGTTAGAGTGAATCATTTTATGTTTTTGGTAAATATAACTAACTAGGGAACTTATTAACCTTCATATTTAGAATGTCAAATAAAATTCAAATTACCCTTTTTTAGAATGTCAAATAAAATGTTATTCTATCTTATATGTGAAAAAAATATAACAAAACACAACTCTGATTAAAATTTTTCTAGTAAAATGAAAAAAGATTAATTTCTAATTATGTATGGACAAATGCCACAAAATTCATGATTTATTGTTGGGAAAAGGTCAAATTGACCAGATATTTTTTTTTAAAAAAAACTCTATTCCTTATTTTAACCCACTTACGCGATTCTTTCTCCCAAATCTCCAATTACTATTTACCCACTCTCCCAAAATTCCTTTATTCTCTCCCTCAGATGCTAAATCGAAGAACAAATTAATGAGTTAAAGCAAAGACAACCTAGTTTCTCCAACGGCTCTTCCTTGACTGAAAACTAGCCTTATGTTTGACAACTCTTTGATTCTTTGTCCATTATGATGCTGCAGGAATTCAAGTTGAGGAATTCAATGAGATTAAACAGTGTTATCCTCATGGATTTCACGGAGTACATAGATATGGTCGACCAATTTACATTGAAAGAATTGAAATGATAAATCTCACTAAGCTACATGAAAACATTAAAAAAAAAACAAGAAGAGACAATTAGTAATTACGATGATATAAAGGAATGAGACTGGTTGTAGATTCTCAGGGAGAGAATGAGGGAAATTTGAGAGAATGGGTAAATAGGAATAGGAGATTAGGGAGAATGGGTCAGCTTATTGGGTTAAAATAACGAATAGGGTTTTTTAAAAAAAATTCGGTCAATTTGGGTTAATCCGTCTAATGAGGAATAGATTTTGTGAAATTAGTAATGGAAGGGGATAACTTCATTTTATTGTTTTTTGACCCGTTTTCCTTTATTTTTCATCCCTTTTAATGCTCGAATATTATAATCATCAAAAAATATAATAAATTTTATTTTCGATATTTCTTTCAAATGTATAACCTAGATAGAAAAAATTATAATATGCATAAAAGACATTTTCAAAACATATAGTTTTTAAATTTTTAAGAAAAAATTACATAAAACATTATCTATATTTTGTTTTGAGTGAATATGAAAAATATGTAGAAAAATAGCTTGTTAGCAGACCTTTTACTATATATTATATATTTCTTCACTAAGTCTTCTATTAATTTAATTAGTCTTTGCTACACAATTAAGAAATAATTAAATGAAAACATGAAATTTCTTTAAAAACACATCTCATTGCATATTCACAACATGATAACATGAAATTTCATTAAAAATACATCTCATTAGATATTCACAATTAATATAGGTTAGAAAATAAACAGAAAAATAAGTTCTATCCGATTTTCTGCTAAATAAAATAATGTTGATATTCATTTGGTGAGTAGGTATAAATATAATTGTATTGAAATTTTTTAACTTAAGTTACGAATTTTTTCTAGTTTTCAAGATTACTAAATACATAAAGCAATACTAAAAATAAAATAATATGTTCAATCTATTTGAAAATTTTATAGATAAGGCTAAAAGATGAGATATATATGATTCATTAACGTTTAATTTTTTTCCTACCAAACACAATTGAAATATTAGATATCTTAATGAGTATGGAGCAATGAAAAAACATTTACGTCTTACAAAATATAACTATTCTAACAATTCCTTTAATCATACTTAAATACCGTGAAGGTATGAACTAAGAAAACTCATATGCATGAAATTCTATTTCTTCTTCTTCTTTTCTCTCAGTTGAATTTTATATCAAACTATGATTCTTTTACATATTTAATTAGTTGAACTGTGAGTGTTATGTATTTGCGGTGATTTTTTTTTCTTTTTCTTGTGAATATATATTTTTTTATTTCTAATAATTATTTTAGGGAAAATAACTTGTGTGTCTACTTTTTAAAAAATAATTACCATATTTGCCAGTATTATTTTTTTAACCATAAATGTCAATTTAATTGAATATTCAACTTCATATTTTTTCTCTCGCCTCAAAATTTTCCCACGCCTGCAATTGCAATTTTTTCTTCTCTCTCGCGACTGCAATTTTTTCTTCTCTCTCGCGACTGCAATTTTTTCTCTCTCTCGCAACTGCAATTTTTTTCCGGCGACTTCAATTTTCTCTCGCCATTGCAATTTAAAGGTTAGTGTTGAGTAAGATCTGTTAATTTAGGTTACTTGCACTGCATTCTGCGATTTTTGTTGGTCTACTTTGCACTTAACTGATCCTTTAATGTGAGCTTGCAATTGTGGTCTTGACAGTGCCCAGATCGTTACGCCTTTCTTCTTTTTGTGTGGATTTATGTTGAGATTTCGTTTGATTTATGTTTACGTTACTTGTGTGCCTTTTTGTTTGATGATTTATGTTGAGATTTTGTTTGATTCAAGTTCCTGTGAGTGTCTGGTATTCAGTTCTCTTCTCTAATAATTATGATCTCTTGTTAGCATCTGTATATTCATGTTTAATTCACTTTTTAGCATTTGTGTAATACAACTTCAATTAAGTTTTATTTTACTTGTTAGCATCTGTGTAATACAACTTTAATTCAGGTTTAATTCACTTTTTAGCATTTGTGTAATACTTCAATTCAGTTTTAGTTCACTTGTTAGCATCTGTGTAATACAATTTTAATTCAAGTTTAATTCACTTGTTAACATCTGTGTAATACAGCTTTAATTCATGTTTAATTCACTTGTTAGCATCCGTGTAACACAACTTTAATTTCGGTTTAATTCACTTGTTAACATCTGTGTAATACAACTTCAATTCAGTTTTAGTTCACTTGTTAGCATCTGTGTAATACAACTTTAATTCAGGTTTAATTCACTTGTTAGCATATGTGTAATTCAACTTCAATTCAGTTTTAGTTCACTTGTTAGCATCTGTCTAATAAAATTTTAATTCAAGTTTAATTCACTTGTTAGCATTTGTAATACAGCTTTAATTCATGTTTAATTCACTTGTTAGCATTTGTGTAATACAACTTCAATTCAATTTTAGTTCACTTGTTAGCATCCGTGTAATACAACTTTAATTCAGGTTTAGTTCACTTGTTAGCATCTGCGTAATACAACTTCAATTCAGTTTTAGTTCACTTGTTAGCATTGTGTAATACAATTTTAATTCATGTTTAATTCACTTGTTAGCATTTGTGTAATACACATTCAAAATCATGTTTAATTCACTTGTTAGCATTTGTACAATACAACTTCAATTCAGTTTTGGTTCACTTGTTAGCATCCGTGTAATACAACTTTAATTCTGATTTAATTCACTTGTTAACATCTGTGTAATACAACTTTAATTCAAGTTTAATTCACTTGTTAGCATATGTGTAATTCAACTTCAATTCAGTTTTAATTCACTTGTTAGCATCTGTGTAATACAACTTTAATTCAGGTTTAATTCACTTGTTTGCATATGTGTAATTCAACTTCAATTCAGTTTTAATTCACTTGTTAGCATCTGTGTAATACAACTTATTTTCATGTTTGATTCACTTGTTAGGATTTGTGTGATAAATTTTTAAATTTAGATTTTATTAAGATTTAATTTAGTTGTTAGCAAAGTGATGCTCTTCTAGCAGATTAATCTATATGTCTCTCTCTAGTCTTTTAATAATAGTAATACACTCTTTAATGATGTGCAGAAAAAATATGACTAATATAGCGGTGATGCTTTACTTCAATGGACGATGGGATCCTAGCAACAAATATATTAACTACTTGGCAGATGGTGTGTTGATACACACAGAGTCAACGTTTGCCACCCTCGTTTCTGTAATTGCTACTCAATTGTCAATAGACACATCAACAAGTAAAGTTGAAATAAGATATAAAATTGATGAAAGGTCTCCTCCAATTCAAATTCATAATGATATGGGGGTAAAGGTATATCTTGAAACTAAAAAGGAACATCGAGATATGACAAGATACCCTTTATGTGTCACAACAACTGAACCAGTCAACTTGGAGACTAATGCTGCACTCATTCCACTTTTGTGTTCAGACACTTCAGGAGATATGAGGGTTATACACAATTCATAATTCTCTAATACATTTAATGGTATTGATGAAGCAATAGGGTTAATTGGATTCGGATCATGTGAGGAAGTTGATGAGCTAGAAGAATTAGCACCAGGCATCATTATTAATCCCAATCACTCTTTATTTGAAAAAGATCAGGTGTATAAGAATAAATATGTCCTCACTAGTGCACTAAAAAGACATTCCATTCTTAATCATTTTCAATTCAAGACAACAAGATCAAGCGCAATAAGGTAAGACCTAAATTCAAGTCACTTTAAATTATTAATTGTGTATTAATATTTTTTCTACAGCTATTCGATACAGTGCCTAGGAGAAAGCTGCAGTTGGAGTTTACGAGCTTCAAGCTTGAACAAATCTGAAATGTTCAAGATTAGAGAATTTGAAAGCGAACACACTTGGTTGTTGCTACATAATTCATTATCGGAAAGGCTAGCAACTAAGAGTGTTGTTGGGAGTATTATTGTGGGTAAATATGCTGAACCAGATGCTAATTACACACCAAAAGACATACAACGTGACATGTTAGCTGAATATGGTGTGCGACTCACATATATGCAAGCTTGGAGAGCTAAAGAAGCAGCTCTTGAATTAATCCGGGGTGATCCAATTCAATCATATGCAAAGGTTCCAAGCTACTTTGACATACTAGAGGCGACTTACCCTGGTTCTCATATAAGATTTCACAAATCAGAGGATGACCGTTTTTTATATGCGTTTGTAGCTTTGTTCACCTCGATAAAAGGATGGGAATATTGTAGACCAATTGTAGTTGTTGATGGAACTTTCTTAAAAGGAGCATACAAAGGGACACTGTTAACCGCTAATACCTTAGATGCAGCAGGTCAGACTTTCGAATATGATACTGTTTTTTATATTGAATTTTTGAACTATGTATTAAAATTGAATTATGATTGCAGTAAAAATGTATTAAACTTGTATTAAAAAAAGTGTACATGGTGCAGGGAGTATATTGCCACTTGCTTATGCTATTGTCGATTCAGAGAATGATTCATCTTGGGGGTGGTTTTTTGAGCAATTCAGAGATGCATTTGGTCAAAGACCAGAGATGTGTATCGTTTCCGATAGGCATGCAAGCATTATTAAGGCAGTTTCAACAGTTTATGATGAAGTACCTCATTTTGCATGTATGTGGCACTTACTGCAAAACATAATGAAAAATTTCAGAAGAAGTCAACAAAGGGTCACTGAGTTGTTCTACTCTATGGCAAAAACATACACCATGACAGAATTTAATCAATGTATGACAATGGTTGAGAAGATAGATAAGAGGATCAAAGATTACTTGTTGAACATTGGATACAACAAATGGTCGCGTGTGCATGCTGAAGTAAACAGAACTTGGATGATGACATCAAATATAGCAGAATCAGTCAATTCACGAACAAGACATGCCAAAGTTCTTACAGTCTTGCAACTCTTGGAATTCATGAGACAACTTGTACAGAAATGGAATAACAATAACAGATCAAAGGCGACATTTTCAGGTTTTCACCTTGGAAAAAAGTATGAAAATATATTGCGGCGCAATAAAACTGCATCAGAGAAATTAAAGGTATGCCTAATCTGTTTGCTAGTATTTTTTCTTCGGATTCATATCTAACATCTCTCTTGAATATATTTTTTTTCATAGGTTGTAGAGACAAATAAATATGTGTATACCGTACTTGATGGTATTACACAATTCACAGTATGTCTTCACCAACGTACATGCACATGTGGGAGATTTCAATTGGATGAGTTACCATGTCCACATGCTTTGGCCGTTTTAACAATAAAACAAGCTGGTTATGAGAAATATTGTTCGGCTTACTATACAAGAAAAAATTTATTGTTTACATATCAATTTCAAATGGATCCCCTGCCAAATGAAAGTACATGGAACACACCAACACATGTTCTTCAAGATATTGTACTTCCACCTCATGGAAAGAGACCTCCGGGAAGGCCAAAAAATAAAAGACATACTCAACTGAGAGAAGATGGATTCAAGAAGGCGAAAATTACATGCAGTAATTGTGGACAACATGATCACAACAGGAAGACTTGCAAAAATGTCAGGCCTTATGATCAAGAATAAAAAAATAATTTGTTTAGTTCCGCAATCTCGTGTTATTCAGTTTAATAGAATGCTTTCTTAGTTGTGCAATCTCATGTTATTCAGTTTACTGGAATGTTTCTATGTGTATAGTTACATTTTATATGATATATAGATGAAATGATATAGTTTACTGGAATAACTCAGTTGAGCTTGAGGCTTGGAAATGTCTTGCTGAGTATAATTGTCAGGTTGGGGAATTTGGGTGATGCTTGGTATGTTTTTGGTTTGTTAGTATTTTTGTAATATAGCTCTTTGTCACTTGTTAGTATTTGTGTAATACAACTTTAGCTTAGGTTTAATTCAGGTTTAATTCAATTGTTACCATTTGTGTAATATAGATTTAATTCAAGTTTAATTCAGGTTTAATTCAATTGTTACCATAATATAGATTTAATTCAAGTTTAATTCAGGTTTAATTCACTTGTGGAAATTTTAAGATTAATGTCTTGTTCTAATTCTATAAAGAAAAATAGGATTTCAAAAAAATAAATAATATCGATTCGTAACACAGAAGTTCATATATTTGCAACAAAAAAAAAATACATGATTTTTTTATAGTTTTCACAACTTATTGAGGTTTCATGTTCACCTCGAAAATTACAATTTTTTACTACTCAAATTACATATTCAAATAAAACTATAACTTTAAATCAACCTAATTACAATTTTTTACTACCATTTCCTGCCAGTTTTACATAAGCATTCATAGTGTCATTCAAACACAAGTATGAGGAGCATTGACTTTTTTAAACTCAATCATGCATACTTCCAGCAAGCTGGATAGACATGGGCAGCAGCTTGTTGCTCCCAAACAAACTAACATATGTAGCATTCCAACTGCAAAGACAAAATTCCTTAGAGGAAGTACAAACAGAAAGGATCAATAGGACACAAAGAAGGAACAACTTCAAATAGAAGACTTACATATAAACAACACAGTTAGGTATATAATATCAAGACTTACAAAATAGACCAATACAATTTTTCAAAGCCATAACTATAAATTGTTTTACATTATATAGTTTCATAGTCATACTAACTAATATAACTATATTCCTTTATCTAACTGGTCTTTCGTCTTCACTTTGAAGGTCACTCGCTTGCTTCCTTCTTGCATATTCCCATAATATAGCTCCAAATCTCTTTCGGACAATGTCTGCCTTTACTTGTTGATTTTGAATATGTTGGCCATTACTTACAAACTCCGCAAATGCAGCAACGAAAACTCCACAATCCCTACAAAATTCAATATAAAATTATTATCAAAAAATCAATTTAATAACTAAAAAAAACACATATTTGATAATACTTACAGTGAATCCTCATTTTGTCTGGGAACATCTTTAGTTATGAAATGAAACTCAATTTTCTCGAACTCATTTATCTCACTGTATTTTGGTGTTGACTTCAATTCAGGACGCTTATCATAGAACTTAACCACACTTAGATAATATGGTAAAACAACCGAAAGCATCTCAACAATATTTTTTACCTCTAAATTCACCCCACCCCTAGCCGGAAATGAATCATACACCTCCAATGACCTTTGCCCAATATCAAACACCACAAAAATCCAGTGACGATTCTCTTTAATGTTTAGTGGAATAAGAACATAATCCACTTTATCCCACGAGGTACTTGCCAACAAACGACGTCCACTGATATACCGGGCAATATCATCAGAATCTAAAACTTTAAAATTTTTCTTATCCTCATGAGCATCACAAAGTTTAAAGAAAGAATTGGTAATCTTTGTCTTGAAAACACAATCAGTCGTCGTAAAACGAACATTACTGTTGGTATCATATTTTCCTTTCTTTCTTAGGTAATAGAAAATGACATCAATATGCTACAAAAAAAAAAACTTATGAAACAGAATAGTGACAGAACAGTGCAGAAATTTCAACTCAAAGTTAAGGTAAAACTCTGTTTTCGCCCCAAGTGTGGCTCATTCATCACATATTGGTGAAACACAACAGTGATAGAACTTATGAAGATGTTCAATTTCTACCCAGAAAAAACTTAGAGACAACAGTAACTTACTGAAGCTGACATATTTTATATAATATTCTAGCTCATGTATATGCATATATGTGGATTCTTAATGATACAATGAACCTCAAAAGAAAAGAATTGAAGCTAAAATGACAAGAACATGATTACAAGTTTCATTCTTTTTGCAATATCCTGAGCTTTTGTCCCTCTTGAAAGACAGAGACAAAGGGAACAAGAACAGAAAGAAAAATGACTTGCAAGCTATAGAATTACAATGTCACACAACTAAAGAGCTTCAATAGATGAAAAATACAATCTATCTACACAACTAAACAGAAAGAATTTTAGTTGAGACAAAGACAAACTCAAGATTAAGAAACAGAACGAATCAAAGAAATATTAACGTCCAACTAAAATTTATATAACAAACCTCATCACACCATTGTTGTCCAGAATGTGCCAATTTGAAAAACCAGAGTCTTTCATCTACTGTACAGACACCCAATTCAAATGCTGGATTGATAACATTAAGAGCATCTGTATAAGGTTTCTTTCCCCTATCAAAATAGAACAAAAATAAACAAATACTCAAAACCGAGACAGGAACAACTAAAAAAGAGGCAAATACGAAACTAAAAAAGAGGTACAGAGCGTTCCACAAGTTGAATTAAGCTTGTATATATTATGAATTAGGAAAATTATCCCAAAAACATCAAAATAAATTACCTCTTTTTTGTACCCATATAAAGCCACTTAGTGAATGAATCGATCAAATCAGATTCATCATCTCCTCCGCTTGCATATAAAAAAGGATGTTTTGTCTCAAAAACCTGACGTGTAACACATAAAGTTCCTCCAGATTCAAAATGTTGTGTGAAGGGAGATGTTATTAACTTTCCTGGATTTTTCTTTCTGCCACGTTTCTTCGGTGACACTTTCTTTTTGTTTTGATCAACTTGGGCTCTTTTTTTTAGATAAGATTCTTCAGTCCTATTGATCTGAGAAAGATCTTTATCAAATAAAATAAAGTCATCTAAAGTATGCAAAGGTTTTTGACAATCCTCTGTTGCATCTGCATATAATAGATATATTGATTAATTTACAATCAACAGATGCAACACTTTTTTATGTTGGTTTTTTTTACTACATTACCATCAGGTTTCGCCCCAACTTTATTCACATCAGCAGCCTCTTGGACTGTAAGCAAAATAAATATTTTAATAATGTTATCAAAATAAATCGAAAGAAGTTTAGTTGAAGTTAAGAAAATGAATACCATTTATATCAGCAACAACCTCTGACAGAACTTTTTCAATAACAATTCCTGCAACATCTTCATCTGTACATAACAAGAACATTTAAAAAAACAGAATTGAATTAAAATATATGAAATATGTAATATATTTGTATAAAATCCTTCATTACCTATTTTACTTGATACTCTTTCAAGATTTTCAACATCAGCAAATCTAACTGTAGCTTTAAGCACTTGAGATTCTTCATTTTGATTTGATCCCATAACATGAGCATCGTTCCCTCTCGATTCATTTACAGATGCATTAACACGGGGAGAAAATGCTGTATATGTAATTAACATATTATTAAAAAAACATATCAAAGTTAACTGAAAAATGAAATATCGAATTCGTGTCATTTATAGATTAACTGGAAGAAAATACTAAACTATATATTAAAATTATATTATGAATATAATAGAAATTTACTGAAAATATAAACGAACCTCCATTAAAATCTAATCCACCTGAAAATGTCTCGTCAGCATGCTTCTTAGATGGTTCCTTAACTTCTCGAATAACAGAGCTGCTACCACCACTCTTAGCAAACAGCAAAGAAATATCCTCCAATAATTGTTTGTTTGAGTTCACCACAAATTCTTTGATTTGATTGAATCCTAAATCAATCTTCTCTTCAAGCGCTTTGTTATTTTCATTCACCTAATAGATATTAAATCATAACGAAAATATTAAAAAATAACAGTTTTAAAATAAAAAGCCTAAAGTTTAGTTTGTGTATACTTTTACAAGCTCTTTTCTCAATTCTATGACTTCATTGGTCAAAATGTCTAGACCATGATTTGATCCTTTAGGCTCCAATTTCAAAATTTCAGCATGGTAATCACGAGTTTCAGGAAGCCTGAATTTGGATACTTCATCTTCACTGGCCAATATGTTCTCAAACTGAAAAACCAAATACACAAAATAACATTAGATATAGTAACTTGAGTTCAAATAAACAATGTAATAAAATGTATTAACTTTGTACAAATACCTTGTTTTTTGTAGGCATGAAGAGACATTTCTCAATATATTTTAACCATGGACTTTCTGCAATTGTCTTCCAATTCAAGATTCTTGGAATAGAATCAGCAACACGAATAGCTATATCTTCATCAACATTTGAACAACACTCAAATATCCAAATTTGAAGAGCAAGAGGCAAGCCACCAATTCTATAGTACTTATGTGTTGACTCAAGCTCATGCCTCACAGAATCAGACAACTTTTTGTAGACATCTAAACTCCACGGATATGAATTGAATTTTCCACTTTCCACAAGGTAAAAATCTCTATTGCTAATTTGGTATTCGTTGTCCTCATATGAAAATAAAAAATCATTAATGAAGTATAGAACAGCCAATGAAACAGCCGAGTCATCATCTATGAATTTTTTAGCTAAAAACAGTGCACGTAGATGACTCTTTGGAACTGTGATTTTTTCCGGAAAATAACTACTCATCAAACTACATCTAGAATTGGGAACATTGATAGATGTGCCATCACCAACACAATTTAAGCCTGTAACTATCCCAAATTCTCTAAGACCAAAAAATAACTTTTTGTTATTTATTTCAATAGCAAACACATCATCCGGTGTGTGTTTTAACTCTCTATTTATAAGACAATGAATAAGTTGTAGTTGTGTGCTTGATTTTGGAAGGTCAAGAAAGTACCCAAAACATGTATTCCTAAACATCTCAAGTTGTTTATCAGATAAAGATAGTTTGATTTGTTCAATGACACTATGATTAGTGTAACATGACCACCTACTCGAAATATACACAACATCGGGATGTTTCCAGAATTTATGATCCTGCATATGCATTAAACATGAATTAAAAATGTGTTACTACATACTAAAGATGAATAAAAAATGAATTAAAGTTGAATTAAAGTTGAATTAAAGTTCAACTAAAGTTGAATTAAATATGAATTAAAGTTGAATGAAAGTTGAATTAAAGATAATTTCACATACTACATCTAAAAAACAAGCAGCAATCAACATACAACCCATTGCTAAACAACAAATAACTAAGAAGTACTAGCACATACCAGATATCTACTCTCTAGTAGAATGACACTTTTGGGTAAACGATTTCGTGTTTTTCCATCATTCACCGGCCTTTTCTTCTCCAATCCATCTTTATTTTTCAAACTTTTTGACTGAAATTGAGGAGGTAAATCCTCAAAATCATCATCACTGTCAACGATTTTCTTCGATGTAGATGCCAAAGTAACACATATTTTTTTTGATTTCTTCATTGTTTTAACCTCTTTAACTCGTTTTTTACCTTTCTTTTGCTTCTTGTTTTCTTCCTCATTGTTCTTCTCCTCATTGTTCTTCTCCTCATTGTTCTTCTCTCCCGAAATTTGTGATATACCCAAACTAAAACTTGGAATTTCGTCCATAGAATTAGAAGACGAAACTTGAAGCTTCTTTCGATTTCTTCGATAAACTTTTCGATTCGAAGCCGTCACTAGACGCGGACTTCTTCTAAGACCTTCTTCCATTAAGATTCGTGCAGAAAAATGGAGAAAAAAAGCAAACAGGAACCCTAATTTTTGACGAGGAGAAGGAGAAAGAAAAAAAAAGAGCGAGAAAGGATATGAACTTTGTTTAAAATTTGTATAAAAAAGGAATAAATGGGTTTTAAATTGTTTTAAGTTAATATAGCTAAAAGTTGACAAAAATAGTAATAAATAAAAAGTGTACTTAAAATTGGTAATTATAAAATAAAAGGTCTTTGTTTATGTAATTTTTCCATTATTTTTCTTAAGCACTATTAGTCTTTAAGTGAAACCTACTATATTGATTTAAGGAAATTATCTACAAACAAACGATAAAATTTATAGGTAGATATTTCAATTTTTTTTTATTTTTTTGGATATTTTTTGTGATTATGTCATCTAACATAAGAATTTAAGTAAGAATATTCATTGATTAAATAATATATATATATATATATATATATATATATATATATATATATATATATATATATATATATATAAAAGCAAAAAATGCATAATAACTTAATTTACCTTTGCGTCACTACATTATATTTTGATTTATACTATACTAAAGCAAAAAAATGTATAACATTGAACTTCTTTTTATGTCACTGTATGATATTTTTGATATATTTGGAGATTTTACATCTTAGAACAAATATGATATATGTCGAACCCAAATGTTTGATTAATATACAAAGCGATCAATGAATATTGAAATGAAATTAATCATAAAATATATATTATGGATAAAATATATAAAGAAGACAAAATATTTCAAAAGATATGAAGTTTGGCATACAAGTATCATTGGTAGCATACGGATACCAATACATTTATATTTGTGAAGATAAGTACAATTAGATATAACATTTTAACTTTTCAAGAATGAAAAAAATGTAGTAGAATAAAACTAAAAAGAGTAGCAATATAAGTGAGAAAATAGACATAACATGTAGAGAGACGAGAGAATTTTCTTGTTCTTACAAGTATATTCAAGTGTTTTGAAAATATTCAAGTGAGTATATGACATGTCGAAATTTGAAATAAATAGGAAGGAGAAATAATTGTAAATAGTCATTTTTGGAAAGAATGAAAATCTGAAAATTTTGTTAAGTTACAATAAGTTGAATTTTGATCAACTTCAACCGGCCATAATTCATAGATTAGAATGAGTTAGGCTTACTTACAGATATAATAGGTAAGATCTTGGAATATCTTTCCAGCGTCACCGAGTTGGTGCAATTTCAAGTTCGTATGAGAAAGATATATTTTTTGAAAGTTGGTTGTTTGAGTAAGGAAAGACTATTCCAAATTTTTGAAGGGTATTTTAGTCGTTTACTTATCAACTATTTTGATTCCATTTTAGAAGTTGAATTGGGGTAAATAAGATTTTAGTCAATTTAGAAAAGTTAAAGTTCACGCTAGCTCTTGGAGAAAAGAGAAATGAGGAAAAAGGAGTAGAAGATCAAGGTTTCATCGTCTTCAGAAGGAATCAATTGCGGGTTTCGCTAAAGGGTGATCCTTACGAGGTATATGAGGCTTTCATAAGGTTGGGTTCGTTCACTAACGTGCAAAACAGGTCTATTTTTGGAAAAATTGTCTCATAAAACCTGTAACACCCCATAGCCAAAACAGACCAAAAATGAGTTTTTCAGAAAAATCTGCAGATGCTACCAATGGTGGCATCGATGGACCGTAGCCTGAACAACGATGTGTCCTGCACAACCATCGATGAGATCAGAAACTCCCAAATATTTCAGCCTAGAAAAATTAGTTAAGTCTTGAACGACAGATGAACTTAGAGTCAGTAGGTCAAACGACGGTCCGTAGTCCGTGACCATCGATCAAGACTCCCTTCAACCGCTCTCTGACAAGAGCTATGGATGACCAGCTTGGTTCGTAGGTGGACCTACAGTTCGTAGGTCTGACTGCAGGTGGAAAATTTGCAGTCAGTTAAAGGGAAATGCAGTTGGGTCAACTTAAAATGATCATAACTCTTAGCACAAAATGAGTTAGGCCTCCCATGATCTACCCATAGATATACAATTAAATTATCTTTCCATATCCACCGACCTTGCAAAAATCAGACCTCTGAGTAAAAAGTTAAGCCCATTTTAGTAAAGGCCTGTATAACAGGCCCTCACGACGGACCGAATGATGGGGCGTCAGGCGCACGACGGAGCGTCAGTCCTTGCCGTCGTGAGGTCCAACAGCAACCTTCCCAAGGGTCTTTTTGACCTTTACATCTCCGTTTAAACCTTAAGTTATGTCATTTTGACCCTAAATTGTCAGATTTTAGTCAGTTTAAGCCTAGAAACATAATTAAAACATATCCAAGAACCCTGGTTCAAGAACGCCACAAGCTCCAGCAGTTCCAGCCCGAAAACTTAATTATTTTTCTGTGTATTTGATCACCAAGTATGTAAGATTTCACTAGTGGATTCCTTTCACCTATTGGGTCCTTAGTTTCAGTTAGTTCTTGATTCTCTTATCATGATTAAATCTAGGGTTTATAGAACTTTGATATAACTTCATTAACTTATTTAATATATATTACAAATCAGATTATCATGTTATTACTCAGATTATCGCATGAATTTTAGAACCCTAGCTTTGTATTTCATTAGTTCTTGAATTACACATGCTAGGTCATATATTTCATACACTTTATATATACATGCCTCAGTTATAAATGTATAATTACCAGATTAATTGTTGCATTCTCAGTTTGCATGTTCAATTTTGAGATAGACAGTATTTACATAAATTCATATATAATTAGTTAACTTACAGAATTCATTGGGAGAAGCATAATACCTAGTTGGACTAGGGTTTAGCGTACCCAATAGTCCCACAACTACTAGACAAGTAGGTTGTAAGTCCCCTCTGTGGGCAATCAGTTTAGTGATCACGCCAGCATGCCTTTATACCTTTGGCAGGGTATATTGGGTCCTCTCGATTGGGCGTATACATCAGACTCCACATTTAGCTCATGTGGTTTTATTATCAGTTATTATTAGCTCCCACAGTTCAGTCAGACTCTCTTCATTTACCATTTATCAGTATATTCAGTATTCAGCTTCAACATGTATAAATTTGCCATTGCATTAGGTTAGCTCAGAAATGAGCACATCATGTTCAGATTATTATACTTGTTTTTGTGCTTGTTCAGTTATGTTTTATTTCAGGTTTTCTCTATCCTACATGCTCAGTACCTTTCAATTACTGACGGATACGTGCGCTACATTTTCTTTGTGATGTAGGTTCAGGTTCTCAGCATCTAGATCACGCATAGATCGTTTTCCCGATCTCCAGTTCAGCAGATTCAGTGGTGAGTCCTCATTCTCTGAGGACAACAGTCATGAGTTTCGTTTCAGTCTTTTGTCATTTAGTTTCATTTTTGCTAGATTTATCTTGGGCTTGTCCCAGTATTTCTAGTCAAGTTTAGAGGCTAATTTCAGAGATAGTTAGATTCAGCTTAGTATTGAGTTAATATATCTTTCGTATTGAACTCATTGTTTTCAAATATCTCAGTTATAGAATATGTGTATTCTCCATCTTTTCATATTAAGTATGATTTAGCTTCTGCAACATTTTATTATCTTTATTATACTCATGGTCATGCCAACAGGGTTAGGTTGGGATTAATTGTGTTGGAAGTTCCGTTTCCACGTCTCGGGGGTAGCTGGGGGCGTGACAAAACTTTTTATCAGAGCACTAGGTTCAAGAGTCCTAAGATGACTAAAAAGCCGCGCGAAGGAGAGTCCATTTCATGGGTGTGAAGTACAACACATCTAATGTTAGGGAGGCTATAAAGTGTTTTCGGAAAAACTTCACTTTCTTGTTACTCTTATCGTGCGTAAGGTATGATCTTATTCCATTCTAACTTGACGTTTTACGTTTCATATCATGCCTCCTCATAGAGCTAACACTAGGAATGTGAATTCCAAGAATGCAATCGCACCTCCTCAAATCCCAGATCAAGAAGTCTCCAATGTTGAGTTCAGGAATGCCATACAGATGTTGGCTCATAGTATGACCCACCAGAACAATTGGGTTCATGACCCTATGAATGAAAATAGTGGATCAGCAACAGCAAGGGTCCGTGACTTTGTTAGGATTAATCCGCCTGAGTTCTTAGGATCGCAAACTAATGAAGATGCTTAGAATTTCTTGGACTAAATCAAGAAGATCTTTGAGGTGATGCAGGTTACTGGGAGTTATCGGGTTTAGTTGGCGTCATACCAACTGAAAGACGTGGCTCATATCTGTACACTCAGTGGAAGGAGAATAGGGGTGCAAATAAAACTCCTATTACTTGGGAGTGCTTCAGTAAGACTTTCTCGACAGGTTTTTCCCAATAGAGTTGAGAGAAGCAAAGGCCCAAGAATTCATGAAATTGAGGCAGGGAAACATGACAATCCAAGAGTATGGGCTGAAGTTTAACCAACTCTCCAGGTATGGTCCTCACATGGTTGCTGACTCCCGGGCTCAGATGAATAAGTTCTTGTATGGAGTACTAGATTTGGTAAAGACAGAGTGCAGAAATGCTATCTTGCTGGGAGATATGAACATCTCTAGGATTATGACTCATGCTCACTATGTTCAAGGTGATAAGCTTAGGGCACAGGCTAAGGAAAATAAGAAGGCTAGGACTGAGAACTATGACTATTCTATGCAGAAATCGGGTGGTGGAAATCGCTCACAAGGTTAGCAGAAGTTTTCAGCTCCAGCCCCTTCATAATCTAGTGTTCCGGGCGTGTGTCTTGCAGGAAAAGAAGGATGTTTTCGATGTGGTCAGTCTGGTCACAGGTTGAGGGACTGTCCTTCTAGACAAGGTCAAGAAGGTTGTAATGGTAGAGCTCAGTCTACAAATTCAGCAGCACCAACAAGTCGTCCATCTCAACAGGGTAACTCATCTGGTACAGGTGACAGTCAGCGCCAGAACAGACTTTATGCTCTTCAGGCTCTCGCCAGGATCAGGAAGGTTCTCCTGATGTAGTCACTTGTATGTTACGAGTCTTTGACCTTGATGTTTATGCATTGTTACATCCAGGGTCTACTTTTTCTTTTGTAACTCCTTATATAGTAGTCCAATTCCGTGCAAGTCTAGAAACTTTCTCAGAACCCTTATCAGTCTCTACTTCAGTCGATGACACAATTATAGCTAGACGGGTATACAAAAATTTCCCTATCATAGTCTCTTAGAAAGTCACCTCAACAGATCTAGTAGAGTTAGAATGGTAGACTTCGATGTCATTTTAGGCATGGATTGGTTACACTCATGTTATGCCTCGATCGATTGTAGAACTAGGATTTTTAATTTTCAGTTTCCAGAAGAATCTATCTTAGAATGGAAGGGTAGTAACCTAGCGCCTATGAGTCGATTTATTTCTTACCTTGAGGATAGAAAGATGATATCTAAGGGTTATATCTATCCTCTAGTTTGGGCTAAGGATTCTAGCCTTGAAACCCCATCTCTTGAGTCAGTTCTAGTAGTGTGTGAATTCCTAGAAGTATTTCAAAAATGATCTTCTCGGGGTTCCTCCCGAATGTTAAATCGACTTTGGAATTGATCTCCTTTCAGATACCCAGCCTATTTCCATTCCTCCTTATAGAATGGCTCCAGTAGAGCTTAAGGAATTGAAAGAGCATTTGAAAGACCTTCTAGATAAGGGTTTCATCAGACCTAGTATTTCACCATGGGGTGCACCAGTATTGTTCGTAAAGAAGAAAGATGGTTCTCTCAGAATGTGCATGAACTATAGAAAGTTGAACAAGGTAACATTCAAGAATAAGTATCTCATTCCCATGATTGATGACTTGTTTGACATAGTTCAGGGTTCTAGTCATTTCTCAAAGATAGACCTCAGATCGGGTTATCATCAGCTTAGAGTCAGAGATAGTGACATTCCGAAAATATCCTTCAGAACTCGGTATGGTCATTACGAATTTGTAGTTATGTCATTTGGACTAACTAATGCTCCTGCAGCTTTCATGGATTTGATGAACAGAGTGTTCAAACAATACTTAGACTTGTTCGTTATCGTCTTCATTGATGATTTCTTCATTTACTCTAGGAGTGAGGAAGAACATGCAACTCATTTGAGAGTTTTTCTGTAGAATCTCAAAGATCACCAGTTATTCGCTAAGTTTAGTAAATCTGAGTTTTGGTTGCAATCCGTTTCTTTCCTTGGTCATATTGTATCTAGCGAAGGGATCCACGTCGAATCACAAAAGATAGAATCAGTGAAACAATGGCCCCTTCCAAGGCTTTATATGGGCGGAGATGTAGATCTCTTGTTGGTTGGTTGGAAGTAGGTGAAGCAGCTTTGATAGCCTGATTCAGTCCTTTATGCAATGGAGAAAGTGTAACTCATTAGAGATAGACTTAAGATATCCCAAAGTCATTAGAAATCTTATCCAGATGTAAGGAGAAGGGAACTAGAGTTCCAAGTTGAATATTGGGTTTTTCTGAAAGTCTCACCTATGAAAGGGGTGATGAGATTTGGAAAGATAGGGAAGCTCAGCCCTAGATATGTAGGCCCTTACAAGATCTTGAAAAGGATTGGCAAGGTTGCATATGAGTAAGATTTGCCAACAAAATTAGCAGTAGTGCATCCGGTCTTCTACATCTCACTCTTGAAGAAGTGCGTGGGTGACCCAGCCTCTATAGTTCCATTAGAGAGTGTGGCGGTGAAAGATAGTCTTTCTTATGAGGATGTACTAGTTGAGATTCTTGACCATCAGGTGAGAAGGTTGAGAAACAAAGAAGTCGCTTCTGTTAAGGTTTTGTGGAGGAGTTAGGCCGTAGAGGGAGCTACTTGGGAAGCAGAAGCAACCATGAAAGCCATGTATCCTTACCTTTTTCCTTCTGATTCCACTCCAGCATGAGGTAACAGTTCCACTTCAGTTTTACAGTCTTTCATGCGTAAATTCAGTTTTATAATCATGTTCCCTCAGTTTGTACATTCATTTTTAGCGTAATTGCATGTAATCAGAACTCAATTCAGTCAGAACTCAGTTCTCAGTGTTTAGTAGTGGGGTTTGCATCTCTCTCCCTCTATTTCAACTAGTTTAGTCTTCATTCGACGATGAATGTTCTCAAGGGGAAGATAATGTAACACCCCGTAGCAAAAAAAGAACAAAAAGTAGTTATTTAGAAAAATATGTAGGTGCTACCATGGTGGCATCGTGGGACCGTATCCTGAATCACGGTCTGTCCAGCACAACCGTCGATGGGATCAGAAAATCAAAAAAAATTCAGCCTAGAAAAATTGGTTAAGTCTTGCACGATCAATAGACTTACGGTCCGTAGGTCAAACAACGGTCCATAGTCCAAAACCTTCGATAAAGACTCCCTTCAACAACTCTCTGAAAAGAGCTATGGATGACTAACATGGTTCGTAGGTGGACCATAGGTGGAAAATTTGCAGCCAGTTTAAGGGAAATGCAGTTGGGTCAACTTAAAATGATCATAACTCCTAACACAAAATTAATTAGGTCTCCCATTACCTACCCACAAATATATAATTGAATTATCATTCCATAGCCACCAACCTTGCTAAAATCATACCTACGAGTAAAAAGTTATGCCCATTTTAGTTAAGGCCTGTTGAACAGGACCTAACGACGGGGCATCAGGCGCACGACGGAGCGTCAGTCCTGGCCGTCGTGAGGTCCAAAAGAAATCTTCCCAGGGGTCTTTTTGACCTTTCTCACTCTTTTTAAACCCTAAGTTACATCATTTTTACCCTAAATCTTCATATTTTGGTCATTTTAAGACTAGAAACATAATTAAAACATATCCAAGTCAAATCATTAAATCAAAACATAGAAAATTAGAAGCACGAGAGGAGCAACAAAACTCAAGAAGCCTCGTTCAAGAATGCCACAAGTTGTTGCAGTTCTAGCCCGGAAACTTAATTATTTTTCCGTGGATTTCATCACCATCTATGTGGGATTTCACTAGTGGGTTCCTTTCACCCATAGGGTCCTTAGATTCAGTCAGTTCTTGATTCTCTTAGTATGATTAAACCTAGGTTATCTATACATTTGATATAACTTCATGAATTTATTAAATATAGATAATCATGTTATTACTCATATTATCACATGAATTTCAAAACCCTAGTTTTGTATTTCTTTAGTTCTTGAATTACACATGCTTGGTCATATATTTCAGACACTTCAGATATACATGTCTTAGTTATAATTGCATAATTACCAGATTAATTGTTTCATTCTCAGTTGACATGTTCAGTTTTGAGCTATCCAATATTTACAAAAATTCAGATATAATTAGTTAACTTACAGAATTCATTGGGAGTAGCATAATACCGAGTTGGACTATTGTTTAGTGTACCCAATAGTCCCAGAACTACTAGCCAAGTAGGGTGTAAGTCCCCTCTTTGGGCAATCAGTTTAGTGATCACGCCAGCATGCCTTTATTCCTTTAGAAGGGTATATTGGGTCCTCTCGATTGGGCGTGTACATTGGACTCTACATTTAGCTCATATGGTTTTATTATCTGTTATTAGTAGCTTCCACTGTTCAGTCGGACTCTCTGCATTGACCATTTATCAGTATATTCAGTATTCAGTTTCAACATGTTATAAATTGGTCATTGCATAAAGTTAAATAAAAAATCAGCACATCACATTCTGATTATTATACCTGTTTTTGTGCATGAACAGTTATGTTTTTTTTAGCTTTACTCTATCCTACATGCTCAGTACCTTTCAAGTACTGACGCATACGTGCGCTACATCTTCTCGTGATGTAGGTTTAGGTTCTCAGCATCCAGATCACGCATAGATCGATATCCTGATCTGCAATTTAGCAGATTTAGTGGTGAGTCCTCATTCTCCGAGGACAACCGTCATGAGTTTCATTTCAGCCTTTAGTAATTTAGTTTCAATTTTTGCTAGATTTAGTTGGGGCTTGTCCCACTATTTCTAGTCTAGATTAGAGGCTATTTTCAGACATAGTTAGATTTAGCTTAGTATTGAGTTAAAATATTTATTTTGTATTAAACTCATTGTTTTCAAATATCTCAGTTATAGAATATGAGTTTTTCCCATCTTTTCATTTTAAGTATGATTTAGCTTCCGCAACAGTTTACTATCTTTATTATGCTCATGATCATGCCAGCAGGGTTAACTTGGGATCACTTGTGGTCCTAGGTTCTGTGTTCGCGTCTTAGGGGTAGCTCGGGGCGTGACAAAACTGAAAATCTACAAATTGATCAGTAAACATGTCTCCAGTCAATGGTTCAAGATAACGAATAATGAAGGGTGACTCAAACCCAACATATATTCCTAACCTTTTTTAAGGACCCATGTTAGTGCGGTTTGGTGGTACCACAGACACATGTACAAAACATTAAAAAATTCTTAGATGTGATATATTAGGTTCTTGTCCCATAACCAATTGCAATGGAGAAACCATATTATAACTTGTCGGTCTAAGACAAATAAATGTTGCAGCATGCAAAATTGCATGTCCCCACACAGAAGTGGGCAACCTAGTTTTCATAAGCAATTGTCTTGTTATTAATGGTAAACGTTTAAATAAGAACTCAGCAAGACCATTTTAAGTATGAACATGGGCAGTAGATTGTTCAGATCTTATCACAATTTCTAAACAATAATCGTTAAATGATTGAGATGAAAACTCTGCAGCATTATCAAGACGAATGGACTTAATCTGATTATCAGGAAAGTGTGCCCTTAACCTTATTATTTGTGCCAATAATTTTGCAAATGCCAAGTTACGAGATGGCAATAGGCGGACATAAGACAATCTATAAGAAGCATTTATTAGAACCATAAAGTATATAAATGACTCCTAGATGTGTGAATAAGTCCACAATTATCCTCATGTATACGTTCCAAGAATGCAGCGGACTCAATATCAACTTTCATTGGTGATGGTCTCACAATTAACTTGCCTTGATAACAAGAACTACAAGAAAATTCACCATTTAATAGAACTTTTAGGTCCTTTAATGGATGTCTATTCGAATTTTCTATAATTCATCATCATTATAGACCCAAGATGTCCCAGACGATCATGCCGAAGTACAAATGTATTAAAATCAGTAAACTTCTTATTTACAATAAAATGTGTCTCAATTGAACTAATTTTTGTCTAATACAAGCCAGAAGATAAAGCAGGGACCTTTTCTATAACACATGTCTGCCCAGAGACATTCTTTGTGATACCAAGATATTCAAAATTTATTTCATCCATTGATTGGATATGATAACCATTTTCACAGATATCTTTAAAACTCAACAAGTTTCTCTTAGATTTTGGAGAAAACATATCATTATTAATGTTGAATTTAGTTCCTATGGGCAAAATTACAATGACTATTCTAAAACCCTCAATCATATTAGTACTACCAAAAATTGTAGTAACATTTATTTTTGCCCATACATAAATGAGAAAAATATTTCTTATTATTGAATATTGTATGTATTGTACAAGAATAAATCAAGCAAGTGTCTTCATATTTCGATAATATGTTTTTAGAATTATCCATATCTTCACATGAAATAAGATACACAAAAAGAGAAAAGACATACAGACACCATCATAGTTGTTCCGTATTTGCATAAAGACACCTTAACTTTTAAAGTGTCCTATTACCCCACAGAACTAATTAATTTCTTTGTAAATGGGCCATTTTGACCCATTTTCTCGTCTATGTAGTGGCGCGTGTTGCTCAATTCCCTGTTCAACCTGACCCGACCCGACCCGACCCAATTCTTTAAAGAGAGGTCATCTTCTCCATTTCTCTTCTTCTCTATTTTGCTTGCACCTTCAAGAAATTTTCATTAATTTTTCTTCATTCGGATTTTTTTTATTCAGCTATGGAGTTAGGTGACAACAAAATTTTGAATGTAGGATTGCTATTAGTTGCAACCCTTTTGGTAGCAAAACTCAGACCTAAATAACTCATATGCTAACTTAGAACAAAACCCATGGATAACACTTTCTTGCACATTGCAAGAAAAGTTAATGCAGATTCAATTGACAACAGTTCCTCCATTAACCATTTTCTTGTTCATCATGTTCCATTGACCAACTTGTGGCAGACAAGAGCTTCCATATCTTGGAAGTGCTTACTTTGAATTTATTGAACAAGAAAATCACAGTCTTCATTGATCAAGAAGTTTCTCGCCAATAGTGGTGTCTTATTTTCTTAGAGAAGATGATGAAGTGGTCAAACAAAGAGTATCAACATTGATTTTTCTATGGAAAAAACTATGAAATTGAAAAATTAGGGCTAACAATAATTATTTTGGGTTTAAATTTGGGGAAGATGACAAAAATTGATAACATAATTAATAATAAAGAATAATAATGACACATGACACCTTTAAACTGGTCCATGGCAGTAAAAATAATGGATGACGCGCCTCAAGTGCGTGGTAACAACTCACACTACGAAATGGGTCAAAATGGTCCATTTACAAAAAAATTAAATAGTTCTGTGGGGTAATAGGACACTTTAAAAGTTAAGGTGTCTTTATGCAAATACAGAACAACTTTGATGGTGTCTGTATGTCTTTTCTCTACACAAAAATAAATATATATTAAATATTAGTGTTGTCAAAAGCGTACAATCTATTCAAAGTGATAAACTAATAATTAAATATTAGAAATTGAGCCTTAATTTATTGCTTCATCTATGTAAAAAATGAGTTGTTAGGAAAAACTAAATAAAAATCATTCTTTAATCCTAGTTAATAACATATTACATATTTTTAACATTAGATCAAGTTAAAGACCTAATATAATACAAACACATGATAAATACTAGTTAATAATAGACTGTATATACACTAAATCAAGTTAAATACCTAATATAATACAAATACATGATAAATTCTAGTTAATAACAGACGATATGTTTTTTAACATTAGATCAAGTTAAAGACCTAATATAATACAAACACATGATAAAGTTTACTAGTTGACTAAAACTATTATATCAGAATCAGATAAATAAATCAATAAAAATTATATATTATTTATTTAAGATGGAACAAACTAATGAACTACAAAAATATGATTAAACTAATTTAAAATAATAATACTTAGGTAAAAAACTATTATTACATGAAATATTTTAATAAGTACTACCATAAAAAATCACTCTTCCATGTTCACAGAACCATCACCAATTAAGTGATATATCTTTCCTTTAGGATGCACGAAGAAATATGCTACATCCAAGTGTGTGATGTCAACTTGATTTTCAGAGATAAAATTTGTCTCAGGTTTTTATTCTTTCTTCTTTAGCGATTCTTGATAAAGCTCAACCTAGTGTTTTGGAGTACGACAATCACGTGCATAATGACCTCTTCCACCACATAAAAAATAACCTTCCCTAGTTGCTTCACGTTTCTCATCCTTTTATTTTTTCCTCTTTATTTGATGAATGATTAACACTAGGAAAAGCATTACGTTCTTGACCATAATCACGACCACGACCACGATTGGGGCCGCTTCCTTTTCCATGCCTAGTATGGTGGACATACGCCTCATTCACTTGAAGAAGTAGCTTAGATCCAGTAGGTCGATTCTCATGATTTTTCATTGATAAATCATTGTTTTTCTCCGCCAAAAGAACATGAGAAATTAGTTCGCAATACTTTTTAAAACCTCTATCGATACTGTTGCAGCAAGAGCACATTTGAGGCATAAAAAGTGGAGAACGTCTTTTCTAACATATCAGTATCACTAACCGTTTCTCCACACAATTTTAACTAAGAAGCGATTTTAAAAATGACAGAATTATACTCATGTATAAACTTAAAGTCTTGTAGCGTTAGATGCATCCAATCATATCGTGCCTTTGGATGTATGACCATCTTTAAGTGGATCTTTAACTGTCAGATATTCGATTTTCAAAATCTCGTCAAGATGATAATGCAAAAATATCATTGCTCGTGCACAGTTTTGCTTTGTTGCCTTATTTTCTTCTTTTATGGTGTCTCCAAGACCTTTCGCATGAAGGTGGATTTCAACATCCAACACCCATGAGAGGTAGTTCCTTCCCGAACTTTGAAGGGCAATAAACTCTAGTTTCATAAGATTGACCATTAAAATTAAAAACAAAAGAATAAACAATACCTTTTCTTCAAACATAACCTTCACTTTTTGAGAAAGTAGAGTCTTGTGCTGATAACGTGTTATGAAACTATAGAATAAGAAGAAGAAACTAGAGAGAAGAGTAGAGAATATTTATTATTCCTCTTGATGAATGACTTTACAATGAAGAGGAGTCCTCTTTTTATAGAGGAAATCTAACTTGGTCCCCAAGTGGGACTCTTAACCATATCATAAAAGGACTCTACATGATAAACATTCACTATAATACATACACTTTATAACAGGCAGTTTAATTTTTTAAATTATTCCTTACTGTATGATAGACAATTATTATTTTTCTATCAAAAGTGTAGTTTCTTATTGTTTTGTATTTTTTCTGTTTCTTTTTAAAATTTAAGTCATGAATACTTAAAATAGTAGAATACTCAAATGAAGGTCTAATGATAAGTTGAATTTTCACAATTCAATGATATTTGCTTAAATCATTAATAAAATGATATTTTTGAACATGAGGCAAGTAAAACAAAG
This sequence comes from Solanum lycopersicum, assembly GCF_036512215.1. Lineage (NCBI taxonomy): Eukaryota > Viridiplantae > Streptophyta > Magnoliopsida > Solanales > Solanaceae > Solanum > Solanum lycopersicum. The sequence continues at coordinate 40,219,769 of NC_090810.1, forward strand.
ATGATATGTCTTGCAATAATTATAATCCACCATGTATTCTAAGTACAACTTCTAAATTTCATTTTTATTTCGTTCTAATGTTTCTTTGATGTTTATTTTTTATTGTTCAAATTTAAATAGAAAATATATATAGATTGTTTTGCACTTATAATGAAATGTATCTTTATCAATACTTTGAGATAAATTTTGTATGACAAGTTAAAAGAATTATTAAAAGAGATAGAATCATGATTGATATTTTTATCGAATATATCTATGACAAAAAAATTTATTCATTTTTAGTAATCTTACCCGTTCATTCTTATCAATCTGATTATAAAATGACATTCCACCTATTTCTAAATATCATCTTTCAAACAACAAAAAATAAGAGTCATCTTTAAAACAGCAAAAACAAAATTTGATTCTTAGCAAAAAAAATTTCTTAATATCATCATTAACACTATGTAAGACTATGTGTATATTGATTCTTATCCTAATCACGATTATGATGCCTTTTTTGAGGATGATTCAGATCATGATGCGAAAGAACATGACGATGATGTTATACCACCTACTTCTAGCTCAGAGAAAAAAGAAAAAGACAATAGTGATACCCCGCCTACTTCTAGCTCAGAGAAAAAAGAAGAAGAACAAAGAATAAAGAGGAAACAACAAAGGAAAAATATGGTTATGAGGCCGACGAGGATGACAAGACCGAGCCTAGGACGAAAAAAATGTTTGATTTATCTAGCATTTTATTGTAATGCTTCCTATGACCTTCTATATATCCATAGTTTTTTGTTCTAGTGTATTTTATCCTCCATTTTTTTTCTCTTCTAGTTCATTTTTTCCCTCTTCTTGATGAATTTATTAAATAAACTCACTTTTGTTTTATTATACATTGATTAATTGTATTTATCTTTTATTTCATTTTAGAGTTCTCTATGGATTTATTACTTATATAAGCGATTTACTAGATGAGCATAGGTCCAACATTAAGATTTAATTTTTCCATGCAAATGATCTGGTTTAATTACTTTACATAAGGTTTGGTATTTCAGTTGCAACAATCAATATATAATATCAAATTAACTATAGATAAGGTGATGTGACACATCTAACCTTCAATTGCAATTATCTTTTTATTTTTTTCAATTTAAAAATAATTGTGATATGTAAAACAAATTATTCATAAATCACTTAATCACTCATGTTAAATCTGTATTATTATAACTTATTACTTAGTTATTATTGTAATGTAATGATTGAGATAATGAAAAGTTGTGGCTTGTGAGGACAACAATAAATAGAAAAATACTTATTTTTGTTTCAAAATAATCTTTGTTTACCCATTTGATAATGCACGCAAAAACAAGTTCTTCTTAGATATGAAATTAGCATAGGTTTATTTGGCAATTGGAAGGTTTTTCACATTCACTTGATATTACAAATATTATTTTTGGCGTATAATTATGGAGGTAGTGATATTACTATAAATGATATTTTATGTGTTAATTGCAATCATGTATTTTGGCAAAATTGTTGATTAGCTTTAGTATTTGTTTTCGAGAACTTGCACTATTTTCAAATGTTTAAGCTTACAAGTTACTTAAACATGATAAAGTAAAGAAGAATTTATCAGTTTGTTTTGCATATCAAAGAACAAATAAATAATAATTTATGATAAAGTAAATAAGGGTACGTGTTTTTTAATCCCACATGCGATAGTAATAATTAAATGATATAGGGGCGGCTCAAGCGTATTAGTGTCCTAAAATAAAAATCAAATGGGTCTTAAACTTAAATTGTTAATAACTCTTATGTGATTGATTACTTCTCATTTTCATCGGATAATATAACCATTCTCATTTTAAATTATTTCTCATTAGATATAATATCTAAGTCAAATTTCTTCTAGTAATCCCTTCTTTTTTCATGAATTGTTTATTTTTTCTACAAATAGTATTCAATATTTGTTTAAAAGATAATAACTTATAACCTATTATTATAAAAAATGAGGTCTCTTAAATTTGGGTCCTAAGACACATGTCTTTTTTTTAACATTGTCGAGCCACCTCTGAAAAGATATTTACATTTTATCTTTTTGTCTGTTATTTGCTTCACATTTCACCATCCTAAGTCATATTTACTTACCTATTTTCTTTATATTTTCAATAATATGCATCTGACATGTTTTTTTTATATTCATAACCCCTCAAATATTTAATGTTAAAGCTAAAGATATTTATGGTATTCTTTCTATTTATCAATATAATTAAAAAAAATTTAATCTTTTCTGCGACACCTATAGAATATTATCTTTTTCATTTAAAGATAATATGATTCATTTCTACTCATGATGACTACATGGTTTATGGGGACTGTGAGTTATCTGAACTCTCCCTCATATCTGTGTTCAATACTACTCCCAATATAAGATACTAGCTCATACATTTAAAAGCATACTTCTTTATGTGACTTGAGATATTTCCAAGCTCAAAGGCAATCATGGAAATCAAAGTTTCTCCTCTAGCTTAATTGTGAAAGCAATTATGCTTTTCTGAAAACTAACTTAAAGACTCTTCGGAAATCTCGATTTTCATTCTTATATAAATGTGAAAAACATTTAAAACTTCTTACGATTACTTAATAACTTCTTCGAAGAAAAGAATTTCAGATATGAATTTTTTGCTTAACTTTGAAACTAAAGTCTTAAAACAAGTTAAAATGTTTGTAAAAAACTTTTGAAAAGATTTAAAATTTATCCTGACTTGAATATTGACTTCTTGACTTGACTTTTAACTTCTTGACTTTTCTTTAATTGATTCATGAACTCAAGGATCATGATTTGTGATGGACAAGATCTCACGATGTTTAGGAATGATTTTAGATAGAAATAACAAGGTTCTGGAAGATTCTTGGGTAAGAACTTGAATAGAAATTTGGAAACCCTAGCTTGAATGTAAACAATGAAGAAAAACTTTCTTAAGATTCTTGAATTAGTTTCTTGAAATCTCTATGGCAAAAAATTATGACTTGCATTAGTCAATATGAAAATCTGATTATTTGAACCTTTTCTTAGTCCAGAAATTCGTAAGGATTTTCTTGGAGGTAAAAAAACAAAAACAACCGTTTTTAATATTTTCCCGTCGGTTAATTCCTAACAACACTATATAGATTACTAAAATAGTCTTAACTTTTTACTCATAAATTGGATTGACGCAAAATTGGTGACGTTGGAAGATAGATTAAATTATCTTTAGTTTGATAGGTTATGCTTCACGTAACTCTTAATAGGGAAAAAGGTCTGATTTACCCCTAAACTTTATGATTTGGAGCTGATATACCCTCCATTTAAAAAATGGCCTATATATGCCCCTGACGATATAGAATTGGCTCATATATGCCCTTTTCACTTAACAGACCATCATTTCATAAATAAAAAATTCATTTTTTATGCTTTAGTATGAGAAAATGTCATGTGGCCCTTAAAATACCCCACTCAATTAGTTTTTACCGACCCGACCCAATTGAAAACAAGAAAACCCCACCACTTAAATAAACCTAACCCGTTTCATTCTATGGTCTCCACTCTCCTGTTCAACAAGAAAAAAAATCAAAAACATGTCAGCTTTTTTGAGCTATGGCGCTGTTCGTGAGTCTAATGATTCCACATTTTCTATTGCTGATAGTAGACAAGAGAGTAACTCTCAACTTTCTCTTATTTTCCTTCGTCATATTTATACAATTAAAGAAGGAAAATCATGACCCAATTTTAACTTTGGTTTAAATATTTACAAGTTAGATACTTGTGTCTTCTCCTTTTCCAATCCCAAAATGAAAATTAGTGTTTGAAAATTATGGCACTGTTCAAGATTTGTAGCTTATTTTTAGAGCAGAATATATCAAATCGTTAACAAGTTCCTTCACTGCTCAGAAATTTGATGACACAACTATGGAGAATTCCTAATGGCTCTACTATAATCTTATTCGTTTGAAATACACGAGGCATCTTTAAAACTTAAAGTTTCTCCTAATTTATTAAACCGTATAGAGTAGCCAGCAGAAATTCAAGAACCTTTTTGCGTGTATTTTACAATGTGCAGTACTTGCACCAACTTCCCAACATTTGAGCGTCATTACTCGTATTATCCTTGATCTTGCGCTTGATCTCTACTATGTAATTCTATCACATAAAACACCTTCAAATTTAGTGTTATCGCAAGAGTTATTGTCTGCTAACATCTAAATTTAAGATCCTGATATTTTGCATTCTCATCTTTCAAACAACATGGAGCAAACTTTGTGATTCCAACAGATATATTTCTACATGAAGTGGCATTCAAGCTTTTGAAGGCTCCAAAGTACGGAGCATGACATAGAAGCGTAGAAAAAACATTGGTAAAAGACATCCCAGTGTCCTGAATTCAGCTCTGACATTTTGGACCTTTGTTTTGATAAAGGGGGCTAGATCATAAGTAGGGACATTTCTGATCGCCAGAAACTCCATATCCCTCTGGGAATAACTAGAACTAATAATCAGTCTACCCCATTGTCCTGGCATATCTATTGGTTGACGTTTTTAACTTGTTGTGTGTATAATGTACTCTTCTGAGTGACATAATCAGTCTAATACTATCGTTTTTTTCCTGAGATTGTGGTGAAAGAAAGGCTCATTGCTTCATGTTTCATACTGCATTTTGTCTTCTTTAGTATTATGGAAGAAAATCTCTTCAATCTTGGATTTTCCTTTTTGCTTACAGAAGAAATACTGTAAATCCTATTTTTTCGATGATAATACACATGTTGTTACTACACAGCTTACCATGGAACTTTACAAGATTGACTTATTTTATACAACACCGGAAGAACATAATTCTCAATTTTCATAACATTATCTTAACACAAGTTACCAACAAAAGAAGATTCTGCTAGTTAAACCAACCAAAAATATCTAATATGTGGTTCGCAACAAAAGAAATTGTTTGGATTTACGTCATATAATACTATCCAAAATAACCACCTAATGTCAAAAAATTATCACCCACACAATGACTCCTTAACAAGATCATCATCAGTATCCACGAGTTGTCTGCCCTTCATTGCCATTTGCTGCACTCTTTTCTTCCTTACTTCAGCTTGTAACTGACCAGTCATGACTGCTTTCTTTCCCTTCCAAGTAGTCTTCTTTGGTGAATATGGTAGATCCAAAGGGGTCGAGATTGCTCTTGCATCACTTTAACAACAATCTTCCTGCTTCTTATTCCTTCAAATATTCGAGACGTCTTTTTCATCCTTGTTTCTCTCTCAAAAATTACCATTGGTCGCAATGTTGGATCATCTTCATTTCCGATCTCAGGACCATATACAGTAGACTGTTGTGTCTGAAAATGTTAGGGTGAAGCTTCTGTCGCATACTCTAAAGTGGCACTACATGTAGAGTTTTTTCTTGCTCGACTCCTCGACTTTTGACTGCTTGCTTTCTTATTTATTCTGTGTGAACTCTCACCTTCTTCATGGTCCTTCAACCCAAAAAAATTGTTGTGATTGACAAAAACGAACACCTTAACTAAAAGAAAAAAGTAAGAGAGATTACCTTATAACATCCCTTAGCATTGTGAGTGAAATCAGCACACTTGTTGCATCTCATTAGAGTTCCTTTTCTTGATAGCTTCCATGCTCCCTTTCTCAAACTTGCCTCATCAGTCTCTCTATTTCTTTTCATCTTGGGTCCGCCAACAAGTTTTACCATTTCTGGATGTTCCATTGCTTGAGCAGGGTCGACTTTCCAGAATTCAAAACCCCTAACTGTTTGCAATTTGTGCTTGTACGTTAACAAATAAGCCTCTTTTCTGTACGAGTAATGAACCTCTTCCAATGGTTCCGTTTTTTTATGCTAAAGTGCCTTGGTGGCATGGTGACATTGTATTCCACCTAAGTCCCATAATCTACAAGTGCATTTCTTCAACTCCAAATTCACTGTATGTGTGTCCGTGTCTCCATCTTTCACTTCATAACCATAATCTCTATTGAACTCAACTGTGCAATTGGTAGACATTAATCGATAGTCATTGTATAATTTCATATCCGTTGGACTGATATCATTTTGCCATTTTCTGTCCATTTTTCATTTTTCACCAACATATTCATCGCCTTCACTCTTATTTCCTCAAAATTTTTGATGATTGGTTTATGTCTCTCTTCAAGTATCCAACTGTTAAAAGACTCGATGAAGTTATTGTCTACCATCAGATTCGTACATTGAGTATCAAAATATGTCCTACACCATTTAATTACAGGAAAATGAAGAATATCACTAGCTGAATCTTCATCCACCTTTCCTAACACCTTCAAAGTATCTTTGAATACTTCTTCATAGGTACTCCATGTACACCACCACATCAATTTTTTGTCTTCACCACTCCTCCGTTTCTTGCACTAGTTAGATTCTATATGCCTCATACAAAACCTATGGTGTGCTTCTGGAAGAACATCAGCTACAACATCCATAAGGCCCTAAAAATCGAAAAGAAACAAATGACAGTAAGGAAAAATATAAAGACATATCAGACATAAATATCACGGTTTCACCAATTTTAAGCTCTAAAAAAATCCCCAAAAACTGAATAAGCCATGTCCATGTTCCTTTGTTTTTCTTTTCCAACACCGCTCAAGCTATTGGGTAGAAATGATTCATTGAATCTTGCCCAACAGCTACTAATATTTTTCCCTTGCATTTTCCTTTGAGAAACGTTTCATTTAAACAAATTTTAGGCCTCAAAATTTTCCATTCATCCTTCAAAGCCTTGAAGCAAATGTACATTCTCAAAAACCTTCTTATGCCTTATTCAAGTGCATCTTTAGAGATATTAATTACCACATCAGATCCTGGATTGATTGTCTAAGTTCATGACCATAAGCTTCAAGCCTATTGCAGTAAACTTTGAAACTTCCTTCCTACTTATCAAGAGCCCTTGTTTTGGCTCTTTTTAGTTTGGATCTTGAGACATTCAACTTGATTTTTTTTCAAGAATTCCTCTCATGTCTTTTATAGGGTATATTGGATCATTTTGAACTTCATACTTAAAATAAACAACCAAGGTATGATAAGTTGACAATGGATTAACAAAAGAATCACCACAAGTATGCTTAGGCTTCAATGTTTTAACCTTAAATATTGCTGATTTTCCATCCTTAGATATGAGAAGAGTAAAGGGACAACCATCATAATACGCATACCTAATTCTTTTTGTAATATTTTTTTTTGTTTTCAACTTCTTTTTGTTAGCCATAGCATAAAAACTAACAACCTGCCTAGCTTCTTGTATAGTCTTAAAGGTCATATCGATTTCTAATTCCTTACACTTTTCAAGTCCATCACTCACAACTCTCTCTTTTTCATGTTCATAACATTGAAGCACTTAAGCATTATATTCAACAATTTCACAATTGTCGCCTATTTCATAGAGAATATCATCCTCCACATCACTATAATCACAATAAGTAGCAGCTTCAACATCCACAAAATATGATTCGATATGATATATGATATTTGTGGCAAAAGGATATTTGAAGCGGTTTAGAACTACACAGTGATAATTGAGTAAAAGGATGTTGATTGGCTTAATTAGATAAAAAGGAATTGCAATGGAAGAGTTTGTTTCGATCATGAAATGGTAGTGATAATTTATGTTAAATAAACCTAAGAACTCTACAATGAGGATGAAAAAGATGTTGATGCCAAGTAGTGAGAAGAATGGATGATGCAGTCACCTGAGCTTGAGGATGTGAGACGCGAAACGTATATAGTCCGCTGTTGGTCCGGCCGTGCACCAGCGGTTTTCGCATTTTCGAATCCTTAACAAAAAATTCAAAAGGAAAAAAAGTCATAAGACCTTAGATTGTCTTGACAAAATTTAGAAACAAATAGAAGTTTGCATTTGATAGAAGGGGCACAAAAAGTGTAGGTTAGCTTGAAAACATTGTTTGATGCATATTATTGAGTACAACCAGTGTGAGAGATGGGAATTTTGTTACCATCACCCATGGATACATCATTGTTACCATGGGTTTTAAATTGTCTGACTTTGTTGTGATGTGATGGGTGGCTCTTGAATCAACTATCCAATGGTCGGTTGCAGTAGTAAAACCAACTGCATAGTTGGCTTTGGCTTCAAAGTGGTTGGAGACTTCGAGTGGCATATATTGGCGGTGTGGCCAATCAAATTACATAGTTTGCATTGAGTAACACTGGTTTGATTTGAATCTGACTGCCATTGTGGTGGAGTATTTGGACGTGAATTGGACTGCCATTGTTGAGAATTGTTTGTTTGGATGCCATTGATGCTATTATTGGTGTAGGATTTTGTGGTATTAGCAACTGCAACAGTGATAGGACTAGACAGTTTCATCGCATCCTCATGGCGAAGGAAAATTTCATAGTGTAGTAGTTTTTCAACAATTCCTCATAGGAGATAGCCGTATCATGTGCACGCATGGTAGTAGAGATATCACGAAACTCAAAACCTAGACCACTGAGTATTTTGACGATTAGTTAAGGATTCAACACAACAGAAGCAATAGTGGCTAACTCATCCGAAAGAGACCAAATAATGTGAAGATAATCAGTAATGGAGCGAGATACTTTAGTAACACAGGCAAGGTTATCATGCAAACTAAATACCCAAGTTTGAGATTGGTTCTCATAAGTGGCATGTAAAGCATCCCAAGCTAATTTAGCTGAGTAAGCGGCAACAATGGTAGGAGAAATGGCGGGTTTGATAGAATCCAAAAGGGCATCCTGGATGACTTTGTCTTGATGGAACCAAGTTAAAAAGGTTGGAATAGGAAATGTGTTTGTGCCTTGGGTAATCGTGCGACTAGGTCAAGACTTGTCGCAGCGAGATAGACAAAGAGGTTGTCGATATGCATAAGCATGGAGAACTTGACTTTCTAGGTTGCAAAGTTCTCACCACAACTTAGTTTTAGGGCTAATTGTGATGTAGGATTTAAATGAATGATATTGTTTGTACCCATCGTGTTATCAACATTCACAACTCTAGATTGTTACCATTGTGATTGGTCATGTTGCTGATCTGCAGAAGGAGAAGGAAGGAAAAAAAATTGGATCATTCTCGTTAGAGAGTGAAGAGCCCTGATGCCATGTAACTACTCAATAGGTTCTGGAAAATGATAGTTTATTAATGAAGGCCGAAAGGTATTAAATAGAGTTACAAAGAACTTATAAAGCTCCTAAACCAACTGAACTATATAAATAATATATGTTGATATAGTTAATGCAGATTCCTAAGTAATCAAGGACTATGAAACATTAATATCGACTTAATTATTAACTATAGTTTTAACTGACTTTTGATACTCCAATAACTTTAAAGTATTTTAGAAAATTTGGTGCAGTAATCCTCTCACTTACTCTAAAGTACTACAATGAATAAATCCACATTCTTAATTTCCTAGTTAAACTCTTATCCTTAAACATATCCTTGTGGAATTTGATCCCTACTCTTAATTGGGTATATTAACAACAACTTCTTATTCTTTTACTTATCTTGAGGATAATTTGAGTGCTATTAGTAAAGAAGAAAGTAGAGTGGGAATCTAGGAGTGTATAGAAGTAGGTATCAATTTCAACAGTGTGTCAATGTGATTGGTCAATAACCTTATTTGCCCATGGTTAAGTTTGTTCGATATTAAGGACATATCATATTTCTCAATAATAATATACTTATCAAAACAATTCTACTCATATACTCTGATGTGTGATCAACTAAACAACTCAATACCTTGACATAAATCTTCTCTATCGAGAAAGACTAACATTTAGAGTTCAAACCCCAAATTCTCTTTTCAAGAAAATAATGAATTTCAAACTAATACTCAAGAATCAACTCAGCTACCCACTTCATATATTCTGTCTCAAGCAATATACAAAAATAAATCCAGAATTATGTCTGCAACCTCAATTCGTAAATTGAACATATGATAATCAAATTAAATACATGAAAATCAAGTTAAACAAGAATAATACACATTATCCCACCAATTTAATCAACACCCAACTCCATATGCAAACTCCTAGAATAGGGGTTTTAGCTTATCATATTAAAAGTACATGAAATTATACTAGAAACATCCTAGGCCCTCGGATTGATGATTTACATCTTAAATTTAAGAGACTCCCTTCAAAAATACCAAAAATTATTGGTTACAAGCTTGTTTCTCAAACTACAAATTAGAAATTTCTATTGTATTATTTTAGAAAATTTTTAGATCTAATCAATGAGCCAAAAAGATACATTTTCTCCCTCCTTTTGTCTATTTATAGCTCCCTAAAAATATCCAAACCTTTATCAAAATTCTTAGTCGGTGATGCTAGTCATACTCGACGATACATTCGGCAAGTCGTTGACTTGTTATTCTTCTTATTTTCCTTGGCTTCAGGTGTTTGGGTCAGTGTTGACAAGCTCAATGGAGATTGTCCTTCACATTCAGCAAGTCTCCAATCCTCACCAAATTTTGTATTCTTGTCCTTCCACTTGGCCTAAATGTACTGTCACTTTTGACAATCAGTTTTTGGTTCACTAATTGAGTTCAACGAGTCACCATTTAGATATTCTTCTCACAGACCTATCCTGAGAATTTGAGTCAAGGTATCTTTCATTTTTGGTGAGATTTGACTTATTCTATGATTCATCGAGTGTCTTTTGACGAGCATCAATGTCAAAATGTTTCTCTTTTCCATGTTTTTCCTCTTTTATGTGATTTCATTAATGACTTGTTCTTGAGACTTCATATCTAAAATATACAATAAATGATTAGATATGGACTTATAAGGAACTAACGATACTGATGTTGACCTAAAAAGGCTTCAAATGAGTCAAAGTCTCAGATATATCAACAAACCTAACTTAATATCTTTTTGTCCTTAAGTAAATAAAGAATTCAACTAGTTTAAAAAGATATCTACAATGAAAACCTCTATTATGCTAAACAAGGCTCAAATGATGACTATCATTTGTAAATCTAAATACAAGATCACGATTTCTCACTCAAGATGGAAAATTATGCTTCAACAAAGGTATTCTAGTGCCCTCACAAAAAGAAGAACATGTTTCCATTCCCTTACAAAGTATATCAATAGAAAAGTTAAGGAATCAATACAAACTCTCACTGTCTCGTAGAGAGAAACATGCATGTTTCATCCTATAAGTTTAACCATATTTTTCAAAACATTACATCACCCGATTTTAGCAAGATATGAAGGGACTTTTTCAGGCCTGTAATGGGGTTGAGGGTATAGGGTATGATTAATGTTTTCAGGTTCATGTTTATCTAATACAATTTCCAATTTCGACCAAGTGACTCGACTCAAATAATTCACCACATTCATTTATCCAATTTATTGGGAGCCCTATTTTACTACCTCATATGACTATGATAATCATGTAATTGCCTTTGAACACATTCTTTTTTTAACACATGGAGAGATCTTCCTTTTCTCAATTTGTTTTTACCAAAGAGTCTCATCATTCTATCTTTTTCAATTGGGATATCTTCTCTATTTTTACCACAAACCCAACTTTGGATTTCGGCCTAAGTTGGATATTCAAATAAATCAATTCTTCAATAAATTTACAGTGGGAAAGTAAGGATATTTTTTAGTCAAGAGGTTTGGACAAGGTTGAAAATTAATCTTTTAGGCTCAAATGGTGCAAAGATGGTTGCAGACCTTCACAAGGTAGTCACAAAATAGATATGATGACTTAGGCTTACTCTCAAAACTTGTGCGCAACATCATTTTTTTGCATTCACCAAATCTTAAAGAACTATACTAAAAATTCTTCACCACACAAGGCACTTCAAATACAATGATTATGAAAAAAATTAACAAAATTAAACTTCCGTGCATTGATCATTTCAGGACACATCAATAAGAGACTATTCACAATGAAATTCTATAATATCATGCAAAAGTTGTTCAATATGAATTTTCTTGCAACATGAACACGAACACATCTTTCATCAGATTCAAAATCAAAGACATCGATATTGATCATGATTTATACTCGAATGTTTAAAATGAGTGCAAAAGATACTCAATCATTTCAAATAATCACAACTATTTCAAAACCTAGGGGATATTGATAGATAAGAGAAAATTACTATGTACTTATCACAACCAAACCAAAAACCACAAAATGTATCAAAGGATAGTATCAAATAAAACCCAAATAAAATTTCAAATTAAAATACCAAAATTAAAAGAGGATCGACAAATGACCTCACACAACAAAAATGTAAACTGCAAGCATGGAGATCCTTTGGACGAAAATGCACGTGATAAACTCTTATCCTGTGGCTCAACTATTGAGGCATCTATTAGCTACTTAGTTTTATGCAAATTCTGATAAATGACACTTAACATACTACTCATATTTCTCGCAAGCATGGATATCCAATAAGGAAAGGATCCAAGCAAAACAACACCAAAATTGAAAGCAATATATTCTAATCCTTACAATTACATCATAAAGACTTTGAAATAAGAAAGGAAGTCATCTTTGCAGACAACGTTAAGATGGAAACAAATGTATTATTGAATCAACAGGAAATGAAAACATCAATTCAAGGAATTAGAATCAATGTACAGATGGACGAAATCCAATGTACAACTCACATTGATTGACAAGATAATATCAAGTTATCAATATAAAGTAAAGAAGCAAATTAAGTCGAAGATGCAAATTATGCTGAATAGACAAGGAAATAAATCAAGCCAACATGGTTATGCAAGATGGGGAAGCAAATCACGCCAAGGACTCAAGATCAGCTAATCACACAAGAACCAAGTCAACAAAATCAAGAAGGATAGATAAGCGATTTACAATGCACATATATGATATGGACATGGATCAGCAAATTACCTGAATCAACAGATATGTCAATTATCCTTGATTGAGATAAAAATCCCTTGGGTTATTCCTTAACAAGAGCAGTCCTCAAATACTATATAATCCTCACCTATCCTTGGTTGTGACGTACACACTTCAATTGAACTTATATTATTCTCTTCTTTTACCTTTAATAAAACATCGTACACACTTGAGTGAACAATTGAAAATAAAATAGAAAGAAAGATCTCAGTGTAGGTTATACAGGTCGAGGTGTGTCGAAGAAGAAGGTTTGATTTGCATATCACAAAGGGCACTTAAATTGTAATATTCTATAACACCCAAGTTATCAACAAGATCATAAGGAAACCCTTGTAACCTAAAGAGACTGGACTAGGTACCACATCGGGTGATCTGAACTAGTATAAAATACTCTGTGTTATTTAATTACTGCATTTTATTATTACTGTTTATCTGTTTTACTAACGTGCAAGTGATTCGACGGAAAGAAATTTTAACTCACCCCCTCTTAACATTCAATTTGTATCAGAGCAGGCCTCACCATTAAAGTGTTTAACAATACGTGAGCAAAAATCCAATGGCACACTATAAATTCCTGGCGCGTTATTTCAAGACAGACATTTATCACACCGACCACCATACTTTAATGGACAAAAATATTCTCAATGGAAAGTCAGATTCAGAATATGTCTCTTCAAAAGATCATCAAGAATGGATAGTTTCAAAAAGGGACCAAAGCCTATTCCTGGATTGACTATAAAAGATGACACTTAAAAGCCATTATATCCTAAATCATTTGATATAGATAAGGAACAATAAAAGGTAATTCAAAATAATGCTAGAGATATAAGTATGTTATATTATGCAGTGAGTGGAGCACAATATGATAAAATATCAACATGTGAAACCGCGAAAAGATGTGGGACAAACTAAAGGTGACCTATGAAGGAACTTCTAAAGTAAAGGAAACTCAGATCAGTTCATTTGTAACTAAATATGAGTTGTTCAAGATGGACTAAGATGAATATGTTGAATCCATGTTATCGAGATTCATTAAAATTTTTTGTTATGATGAAACCGCCAACATATGTTTTATGGAACTAAGTGAAAAAAATGAGGTAAGATCTTTTAACTGTTTTAAATGTAATGACTTATAAGACTCTTTATATATGGTAACTGATGAATTACATAAATTAATTGATCATACAATAACATTGCTCAAGAAAAGAAAGACAGACAGATTCTTCTCTAAGCAAGTCTGATTGACGTCGACTTACTAGCAGAAGAACTATAAAAAGCAAAAGTGCAGCTGAACAATATCAGAAAATCTCCTAGTCATAGCTCTGTTTGATATAACAGAACTACTTTCAATAGGACAAGAATACTCTAGTCAAAGTTCCAACAGATCTATATCTAATTCATTTTATCATTCTGCTGAAACTGCTATCAATATCTCTTGTTGTACTTGTAGTGGCATTAGTCACAAATCTTTAAAGTGTTGGAATCTTTCTTCTAGAAAATGGATTTATAGACCAAAAGTTTTTAATCCTTACGCTCAAGGACCCAAAATACTTGGGTACCAAAAATAAATTAACCAACTTATTTTGCAGAAGCATACCAGAAAAACCTACATGTGTGGAATAGAGAAAAAAATTCGAACTATTAAAAAAATTGCTTGAGGATTTGTAATATTTCGATATAAGACAAAAGGAGAAACAATTAGAGTTGGAAATATCATTCTCAGCTCATTATATGTCTAGTATAATCTGCAACAATCCTTGAATATGACATCGAATTCTTGGACACGCAAGGAAGCAGATTGCAATAGCAAAATGGAGTGTAGAAAGGAAAAATTGTTCATTAAAAGATACAACAAAAACAATGCTACGCGATCAAAGTCTTCTTGTCTTTTTTAGGCACAAGCAATAAGTATTTCTTGTCATATTATCAACAAGTTTCTTATCAAGACTATACTAAAGAAGACTCCTTATGAACTCTATGAGAGGAACGAAACATAACATCAACTATTTAAATCCTTTGGATGCAAATGCTTCATCCACAATAATGGTAAGAACTATCTTGGAAAATTTCATCCAAGAAGTGACAAAGGTATTTTTCTAGGTTATTCACCTATTAGCAGGGTCTTTTAAGTCTTTATTAAAACAACTTTAAATGTTGAAGAATCTGTCCTTGTTGTATTTGATGAGACTAATCAAAGAATGTACGAAAGTGAAGCAGGTGAAGATGAAATTGATACATCCAAACCAGCAGACGAAGTTCCATAAGTGTTCACTGAAAATTTCACTGAAGAGACAACTAATGCAGAAGTAGAGTCAACTAATCCAGTCAATAAAGTGAAAATTCCCAGGGGATGGAGACAGAATCCCACCTATCCTGAAAACTTCATTCTGGGAAAACCAGATGAAAAAATCCAGATAAGATCCTCTTTTAAGAAACAAGCTTCATTAGCTCTCATATCTCAAATGGAACCAAAACAAATTAATGAAGCAAAGTTAGATAAGTCTTGGACACAAGAACCAAATAGTTATTTCGCAACAAATTAAACGAAAATAGATTGATTATTCGGAATTAAACCATTCAAATAAAGGAATTTTTATAAATCAAACAAAGTACGCAAAAGAATAGATAAAGAAGTTTGGAATAGAAAAGTTTAAAGACTTTGGAACTCTCACGAGTCTCTCCACTTGTATAGAATCAGAAATAACTGGACAAACAGTTGACAAAAAACATTATCGACGAATGATCGGGTCTCTATTATATCTCACTTCCAGTCTACCAGACATCATGTTTAGCGTTTGAAAATGCACACAATTTCAATCCGCTCCAAAGGAATCACTCTCATGACACGCACGGAAGCAGATTACATTAGCAAACTAGATTGGTAGAAAGGAAAATTTTTTCATTAACAGATACAACAAAAACAATGCTACTCGATCAAAGTCTTATTGATCTTTTTTAGGAAGAAGCAGTAAGTGTTTATTCTCATATTCTCAACCAGTTTCTTATCAATACTATACTAAAGAAGACTCCTTATGAACTCTATGAGAGGAATGAAACCTAACATAAGCCATTTCCATCCTTTAGATGTAAATGCTCCGTCCAAAGTAATGGTAAGAAATATCTTAAAAATTTGATCCAAGAAGTGATAAATGTATTTTTCTAGGTTATTCACCTATTATAAAGGTCTTTTGAGTCTTCATTAAAAGAAATTTAGATGTTGAAGAATATGTCCATGTTGTATTTCATGACACTAATCCAAGAATGCAGGAAAAGTGAAGCAGGTGAAGATGAAATTGATTCATCCAAACCAGCTGACGAGGTTCCAAAAGTGTTCACTGAAAATTTCACTGAAGAACGAGCTACTGGAGAAGTAGAGTTGGGTAATCCAGTTGATAAAGTTAAAATTCCCGGGGAATGGAGACAATGCCACCAATATTGAAAACTTCATTTTGGGAAAACCATATGAAAAAATCTAGATGACATCCTCTCTTAATATAAGATTCATTATCTCTCATATCTCAAACGTAACCAAAAAGAATTAATGAAGAAATGGAAGATAAGTCATGGATACAAGAATATAGTGATTGTTTCACAGCAAATTGAACGAAAATGGATTGGTTATTAGGAATAAACACTAGTTAGATAAAGGAATTTTTATAACTCAAAGTAAGTATGCAAAAATGTTAAAAAAAAATATTGTAATAGAAAAGTGTAATGCCTCTGGAACTCCCATGAGTCCCTCCACTTGTCTAGAATCTGATACAACAGGACAAACAATTGACGAAAAACTTTATCGAGGAATTATCGTGCCTCTATTATATCTCACTGCCACTTGACCACACCTCATCTTTAGCGTTTGAAAATGCGCACTATTTCAATCCACTCCAAAGGAATCACATCTCACCCTTGTGAAACAAATTATTCGATATCTCATTGGAACATCTGAAATGGGTTATGGTATCTTTATTCTGATAGTTTCGATTTAATTGGATATTCAGATGCTAACTTTGCAGGTGATTAAAATTAAAAAAAAGCACTAGAGTAAAGACTAGTTTTTGGGAAAATATATTACTTCATTGCATAGCAAGAAACAAATCTCTGTGACCTTCTCAACTATTGAATCTAAGTATTTGGCGGTTGGAAGTTGTGGCACTTAACTACTTTGGATGATGCATCATCTCCTCAACTATGATTCATTCTTTGAGAGAGTACCTATTTTCGCGATAATACAAGTGCTATTAGTCTATGTAAGTATATTATGCATCATTCTATAGGTAAACCCATCGATATCAAAGCATCTTTTATTCATGATCTTGTTAAAAATGGTGATTATGTGCTTGAATTTGTTGATTTTGACAATCAGTCAACCAATATCATTACAAACCCTTAACTTAAGGATAGATTCTGTTATCTTCGAGATTGTCTTGGTATTACTCCTTTTTAAGGAATGTTATTAAACACCCTGAAAGTTTTTTTGAGTGATCGCTAACCTTTGACTTGTGCTTGGTTATTTTAAGTACTCATTTTGGACTTGTTAGGTCCCTAATTCTGACTTTTGGATAACAAATTTGCTTTAAGTTGCTTTTACCTGTTTCTATTTATAGTTGGTGTTTATTTTTTTTACATGCCAAAGGGGGAGAAAATTTGCCACTACAATCTCTAAGACAGGGAAACCAAGTTCAAAGTTTGACACTTTCCTAAATCCTTAAAGGCAAGGGGAGCCGCATGTATAGAGGGTGCTAAACATTATGCCATATCTTATGGATGTATCATTGTCTCTCCATACTCCATTTAAAATTGTGAATTAATTGTCATTATCAAAAAGAGAGAGATTGTTAGCTTTTTAATGTTATGTAAATTTTGATAAATGACACTTGACACACTACTCACAATTCTTGCAGGCATGGAGATCCAATAGGAAAAGGATCCAAGCAAAACAACACCAACATGGAAACAAATATATGATTGAATTAATAGAAAGTAAAACATCAATCTAACGAATTAGATTCAATGTACATATGGCGCGAATCGAACATACAACTCACCTTGATAGACAAGATAAGATGAAGCTATCAATATAAGGCAGAGAAGCAAATTAAGTCAAATCACGCCAGGGACTCAAGATCTTCTAATCGGACAAGAATCAAACAAGAAAAATCAATAAGGACAGATAAATGATTTACCATGAACATATATTATATGGACATGGATCAACAAATCGCCTTAATAATGGAATATGTCAATTATCCGTGATTGAGATAAAAATTCATCGGGTTATTTCGTAGCAAGAACAGTTCTCAAATACTATATAATTCTCGCCTATCCTTAGTTGTGAAGTACACAATTCACTTGAACTTTATTGTATTCTTCTTTTATCTTTCAAAAAACTTTGTACACACTTGAGTGAACAATTGAAAAGGAAAGTAAAAAGAAAGATCTGAGTGTAGGTTATACAGGTCCATATTGTGTCGAAGAAGAAGGTCTGATTTGAATATCAGTCGGGGCTCTTAAATAGTTACATTCTTTAATACGCAAGTTCTAAACAAGATCTTAAGTAAACCCTTGTAACCCAAGGGGACAGGAGTAGGCACCACACCGGTGATCCGAACTAGTATAAATACTCTGTATTATTTTTTACTGCATTTTATCATTACAGTGTATCTATTTCACTAACGTGCATATGAGTCAAATGACCATAGTCGAAAGTCGACTGAAGGAAAGTTTAATTTATCCCCCTCTTGACTTTCAACATCAACCTAGAATTAGGGCATGGTGTGTATGAAGGAGGGGTCCCACTCAGACCAATCTCGGAGACATCCTGATAGGATTGCCTTAGAGTATCATGTAAATTTAGTTGATTCATTCACACATTTTCTCATTGCTACAATCGAATTGATATAGATTCTGGATAGAATTGTCTACACTATGTGAGATTCGACCCTGACTATTAGTTGGGAATTTTTTATTGACCAAGAATTCTTATATTTTGAATTAGTTTTATAGAGTAGTTTGAGCATTATAACAATATCTTATAGGCAGAGGACTGATGTTAGGATCACAACCACCTCCTCTAATGATATTAAGAGGACTCAAAAACATAAAATGATAGATGATGCGGTGAGGCGAAATTCGCCACTACCTATTATCCTTGAGGCCAAGGCTATAAACCTGCTCCTTTAATGGGGCCATCACATACCACTCAACCTTTCTCTTTGCGTTCAACCACTACATCTGCTGCACCTACCTCGGTATGCTGACCTCCATCGACCCAAATATTGATCTACTAGAAACCTTACATATTTGGTTGATGTCAGAGCATCTCGTATATAGAGTGAGATGCCCAAGTTTATTGAGAGGGACATTGAGAATGCATTACTGCTAGTATGAGGCCAGATTGTGCATTTCAGAACACTCTAGTATTATAGATGGAGAAGTAAGACAATCTCACCGCTAGGGTGGAGGAGAGGGAGAAGAGTGAGGGCAATCCATCTCAGCTTCAGGCTCCCACCGAAAAACGTATGAAAACGGCAAGGCAAGCAAATGCACGAACGTATTGGAGGATTTCTCTCATAAGAATCTTATTTTCATCAGTATACGCCTGATCGGCGAGTTCAGTCACACGGCTTTCTACTTCTTACCTATTCACTTCTACTTGAACCGTTCAACGAGCGTTGTAACGATCCAAAGGAAAATCTCCTGGCTCAGCACTAGTCAACCCAGATGTTCGCCTTTCTAAGTCAAGTAATGGTGAATTAACTAAGTTGAGGGAAGATATTTCTATGTTTCAGGCTGAAGTAGATTAACAACATTCCACTTATATTTTATTTCTCTGGGGTGAAGTCCCCTTACCTAATGTGCCTCAAGTTGTCCTTTCTTTCAAGGTTAGAGTTGACGCACCTAGCCATATGGGTAAGAAACCTAACAATACAGTTGATGAACTTGGTGATGAGTAAGAGAAGGAGACTTATGAGGATGAGTTTTTTTCAAGTGGATAAGCGATAGACCATTGAAATGCTGACAAAGCTTCATGCTATAGAGGAGACGATAGTGCATGTCACATTAAAGAAATCTCATTTTGAGATTTTAAAAGTTAGAGCTACTGGAGTTTTTTAAGGCTCCACTATTCTTCCTAATAATGTGGTAGGCACTGATGTCTAAGGTGATGTGAGTATGTTGCCTCGTGCTTCCATTTAGCCCCTCCAACACTCTAGACAGAGCAATTCACATGCACAGCCTGTTAGGGGATCTTTATATGTCACTCTCCTCCCGTAATTATATATTTTATTGCATTGAGGGCACTTTTATTTTATTTGTGTGGGGTGAGGGAAATTCCTATATTCCTCCCTATAAATACATTTTTTTATTTTCAACTTTATTTTGAGACATTTGTAATATTTTATTTGTTGTGATAGTTTCTGGTTTGATTCCTTTTTTTCTCTCTCCACTTTTTACCCCATGCGTTTTATAGTTGTTGAAATGTTTGAGTTTTCATTGATGATGTTAGAGGATAATTTGTGGAAAATATTGATGTCTTGGATATTTCTTATGACAAAAATATGTTTTCTTTGAATGTTTTAAGAAGATCGGTGTGGCTTCGATGTCGAATGATATTTTTTATTTTGGTTTTGACTAGCTGCATATTAATGTAAGCCTTGCAATGAACATCAACACAAACTTTTTATTTTGTATAATTGTGCTAAATAATTCTTTTTTAAGTGCCATATGTTGTTTGATACTACTTGAAAGCATGCTTGTTGAATCCTAGAATTTGCCTTTTTAGTCTAATTTTTTAGATGTGGTGATGAATAAAAGAAATGATATTGGGCACAAATTTTGAGAGGAAACTAAAATATGTATATGTTTTGTGACTACCATGTGAGGGTCTCCAAACATCTTGGTACGATTTAAGTCTAAACCATTTATTGTTAACCATTGTTGAAATCTCTTGAGGTAACTTGTCCCTAACTCCTGAGTCATAAGCCTTTTTTTAAGAATTGGTTTATTTGAATAGAGACCAAAGGGGAAAGAATTTCAAGTGGATAGAGAAGAATAGTAAGACTCAATCATGCTAAATAGTAATTGATTCTCTTTGTAGTTTAACGAACAATTTCAAAACCTCCCCCATCATAAAAAACGAAGAAACCTTAATCGACTGGACATTTGGGTGATGTTCTTCAAAGTGAATGGGCACATACATCCACAAATTTGTGAATGTTATCATGGGTATCCTTATTAACAATAACCCCAAACAGTCCCTATCATTTGGAGTCGTTGAAGCATACTACAATAGATGTCAGATCTCTTACGCACTTCTTGAATAAGGACACATGATTAACCTAATGTACTGATGTTAAATTATTAGGCAAATCATATTCATAAGTGACTTATCCAATACGACTCAAAATCTAATAGGAGCCTATATATTAGGGACTAAGAGTCCATCTCTCATCAAATCTCATTACACCGTTCAAAGTTGAAATTTTCAAGTAAGTCTAATCATAAACATTAAATTCAATGTCACTTTTTCTAACATCGACTTCGGAGCTTTGTTGACTTTGAACCATTTTCAACCTTTCCCTATTAAGCCAAATATTTTCCATAGCCTTATGTATGAACTTGAGACCTATCAATTAAACTTCACTAACGTCCAACAAAACTATACGAGATCAACACCTCATACCATAAAGAGACTCAAAGGGACACATATAAATAGTTGAAGAAAGTTATTATTATATGCCAACTCAACCAAAGGTAAATGAACATCCCAATTATTCTTAAAGTCAATTAAATAATATCTAAACATATCTTCCAAAGTGTGCATAATATGCTCCGCTTGTCCATCAGTTTGAGGATGAAAGGTTGTACTAATCTTGACATGAGTACCAAGGTCTTTGTAGACAAACTTCCATAATTCAGAAGTAAATTGGGTACCACGATCAAAGATATTTAATACGGGAACCCCATGCAACCTAAATATTTCCCTTACATGCAACTTATCGTAATCCTCAACCAAATAAGTAACCTTGAAAGGAATCAAATAAGCGGACATCGTCATAATATCTATAATAATACTAATAACTTTGTAAAAAAATCCAAACTTGTGTTGTCAGGCCTCGAGCTACCCACAAGACACGAACACAGAACCTAGTACCACAAGCGATCCCAAGCTAACCCTGTTGGCATGTGCATTAGCATACTAAAGAATATAAACTGTTGCGGACGCTAAATCATAAATTTAAGCTCAAAATATGGGGAATACCCATATTCTATAACTGAGAGAAATGAAATCAATGAGTGTATACAAAGAAGTTATTAAATCAATTCTAAGCTGAAACTAACTATGTCTTAAAATAGCCTCTAAACTGGAGTAGAAATACTGGGACAAAGCCCCAGCTAAGCCTAGCAAAAACTAAATGACTCAAGACTCAAATGACACTCATGAGTGTTGTCCTCGGAGAATGAGGACTCACAACTGAATCTGCTGAATTATAGATTGGGAAATCGATATATGCGTGATCTGGATGCTGAGAACCTGAACCTACATCATGAGAAGATGTAGCGCATATATGCATCAATACTTGAAATGTATTGAGTATGTGAGCTAGAGTAAAGCTGAAATAAAACATAATTGAACAAGCATAATAACAAGTATAATAATCTGACATGATAAACTGAATTTTGAGCTAACTGGATGCAATGACCAATTTATAACATGCTGAAACTGAATACTGAATAAACTGATAAATGGTCAATGCAGAGAGTCTAATTGAACTGTGGGAGCTACTAATACTGATAATAAAACCACATGAGATAAATGTGGAGTTTGTTGTATACGCCCCATCGAGACGACCCAATATACCCTGCCAAAGGTATAAAGTCATGCTGGCGTGATCACTTAACTGATTGCCCACAGAAGGGACTTACAACCTACTTGGCTAGTAGGTCTGGAACTATTGGGTATGTTAAACCCTAGTCCAACTCGGTATTATGCTACTTTCAATGAATTCTGTAAATTTACTGATCATGTCTGAGTTTCTATAAACACTCGATAGCTCAAAAATGAATATTAAAACTGAGAATGCAATAATTAATCTGGTATATATGCATTTATAACTGAGGCATGTATATCTGAAGTGTTTGAAATATCTGACCTAGCATGTGTAATTCAAGAACTAAAGAAATACAAATCTAGGGTTTTGAAACTCATGCAATAAACTGAATAATAACATGATGATCTTAGTTAGAATATATAACTAATAAGTTAATGAAGTTCTATTAAAGTTCTAGAAACCCTAAGTCTAATCATGATATGGAAATCAAGAATCTTGCTGAAAACTAGGGACCCAATGGGTGAAAGGAACCCACTAGTGAAATCCCACATGCATAGTGATGATATCCATGGAAAAATACTTAGGTTTCGGGGCTGGAACTTGATGTGTTCTTGAACTATGGTTCTTGAGTTTTATTCCTTTGTTTCTTCTAACTTTCTATGTTTTTATGTAATGATTTGATTTATATATGTTTTAATTATGTTTCTAGGCTTAAACTGACGAAAATTTGATGATTTAGTGTCAAAACGATGTATCTTAGGGTTTAAACGAAGTGGAAAAGGTCAAAAAGACCCCTAGAAAAGTTGTAGTCGAATCAAACGACGACCAAGTCTGATGGTACATCGTCTGACCGACGCTCCATCGTTGGGTCAATTGACTGGGCCTGTTCTAAAGACCTTTACTCAAATGGGCATAACGTTTTACTCAAAGGTCTGATTTTAGCAAGGTCGGTGGATCTTGAAAGATAATTCAATTATCTATCTGTGGGTAGGAAATGGAACACCTAATTCATTTTGTTCTAAGAGTTATGACTATTTGAATTTTATCCAACTGCATTTCCCCTTAGCTATCTGCAAATTTTCCACCTACGGGCCGTGCTGGTCATCCGTAGCTCTTGTGAGAGAGTGGGTGAAGGGAGTATTGATCGAAGGTCACACACTATGGACCATCGTCTGACCTACGGACTGTAAGTCCGTCCATCGTCCAAGACTTCACCAATTTTTTGGGGCTGAAAATTTTTGGAGTTTCTGATCCCATCGACGGTTGTGCCCGACGAATCGTGGTTTAGGATATGGTCCGTCGATGCCAGCGTTTATTGCACTTGCAGATTTTTCTGAAAAGCTGGTTTTTGGTCTATTTTGGCTAAGGGGTGATACATGTGATGTTCAACTTTCACTTTTTTATAATAAGGTCACTTAGCAACAAATTCCACTATATCATTTTTCATGCCATTCCATTAATAGACCTCCCGCAAGTCACATTATATATTGCTGTCTACCGGGTGAATGTAAATAAAAAATTATGGGCTTCTAATAACATTTTGTTTCTCAAATCATCAACCTTTGGAAAACATAACAGACCTTGATATCAAAGCACAACATCTCCCCTTCGGAAAAAGCCTTAACAAACTTTTTAAGCACAGGTTCCTTCCATTCAACCAAAACCAAATCAACACATTAATTAGCTTTCACATCCGACCCAAAAGATGATTCTACACCATTATGAACAGTAACCCCACCCTCACTCTAATCAACATGCCGAGTACCTATGAGTAGTATATGAACATCATGAATCAATTGTTTCTTACCAGCCACAACATGCACAAGGCTAGTCATGGACATTCGACTTAATGCATTGACCACCACATTGGATTTGTCCATGTAATAAAGGACACTTATATCATAGTCCTTCTAGAGTTATAGCCATCTACATTAATAAATTTTAGATCTTTTTACTCGAAACATACTGAAAACGTTTTTGGTCAGTCAAGACATCCACGTGGACATCATATGAATAATGCCACAAAATCTTTAAGGCAAAAGAACCCGCAGGTCGTTCCAAATCATTAGTAGGATAATTCTTTTCATGAATCTTAAGTGGCGTTGAAGTATATTAAATGACTTTATCATTTTTCATGAGAATACATCCTAATCCAATACTTGATGCATCACAATAAATAAGAAACCTAACGTAGCCTTCTAATGAAGTCTAAATTGTAGTGGAGGTATGGTATCTTTCGACTCTTGAAAACTCTTCTCACATTATTCGGACCATAAGAACTTAAAATTTTTTTGGGTCTATGTAGCCAATGGAGAGACAATCAAAGAAAACTCTTCAAAAATCCTTCTATAATATCAAGTCAAACCCAAAAACTTTTGAATATCTATAGGGAATAGAAGTCTAGGCCAACTTTTAACCGCAGTTTTCTTCATCGGATCCACCTCAATACCCTTAGTTGAAAAATGTTACATAGAAAAAGACAGATATCTCAACAAAACTAACATTTACTAAACTTTGCATATAATTTTGGAATGGTCGGCATGCCTATCCTCACTCTGTATTTAATTAGGATGTCATTACTACACATAATTACGATCATATCATGATTTTTTCAAGGCACTCTATTCACCAAGTACATGAATGCGGTGGGAGTATTATTCAAACAAAATGATATTATCTACATTTCATTATGAGCATACCAAGTGAAAAAAAGTCTTCTTCGGTATTTCATCTTCGTTCACCCTCAATTTGTGATAGCCCGATCAGAGGTTTATCTTTTATAAATAATTCTATCATTGGAGTTGATGCGAAAAATCATCTACCCATGCAAGATGATGCTTTTTCTTGCTGGTAACATTGTCCAATTGCCGGTAGTCAACACACATGTGAAGTGTACCATATTCAATGTGAAAAAACAAAAGTTGAGTTCCCTATGGAGAGATACTCGATCGGATGAAACCTTTATCTTACAAATCTTCCTGTTGCTGCATTAAATCTTCAAATTCTGCCACAACCATATAGTAAGGAGCCATAATAATAGGTAGAATATTTAGGAGAAGTTCAATACCGAAGTTTATTTCCCTTTTGGGAGGAACATGGGTTAGATCATATTTGAACACTTAAGGAAAAATGGGGACCCATTTAAGAATAGGGCTTTTCGCATATGTATTCCTAACCTGTACAAGATGATATATGAAAAACCTTAGAGATTATTTTTCTAGCTTGAATACAAGAACAAATATGACTCTTAGTCATAGAATTTCCCCCATTCTACTCTAGGATGGGATTCTTTTGAAATTGAAACTTAACCACTCGAGTTCGACAATCAACATAAGAGTAACAATAATTTACCAAATCTATACAAAGAATAACATCGAAATACAAAATATCAAGTTCTACAAGGTCAACATAAATAAGTCTATGGGACAAGCATACATAATAATTTCTATAGACTCACCTAGTAATAGTGGATTCATTAATAATAGTAGAGATAGGAAAAGGGTCTAACAACATATCCACACAAACGTCAAATCTCATAGCCACA
Organism: Solanum lycopersicum; assembly: GCF_036512215.1. NCBI lineage: Eukaryota > Viridiplantae > Streptophyta > Magnoliopsida > Solanales > Solanaceae > Solanum > Solanum lycopersicum. The sequence goes on from NC_090810.1 coordinate 40,246,078, forward strand.
TATGGCGTCAAAAAATACAAGTAGCACCGGAATCAAGTAAAGCATAAATTCCAGATGAAAGAATTTCAACATATCATTAACTAAATCAAGAAAACCCTCTTACTTATGTCAAGTTTTTAGTGCAAAAAATTGTTATTGTTTGGAGAATAGGAATCCAAACCACTAGGTGGATCTTGCCTACCATCTCTTTCTTTAGTAGTAAGTTTTGGACATCCACAACAAAAACAAACATCCCTACAGGCTAAGCATTTACCATAATGCTTCCTTCCATAGCTAGTACAAGTAGACACGGAAGATCCACCACCAGTACATCATTAGGGCTTAGGGTTAGACATCCTATCTTTGTTGAACTTTGGAACCAGAGCGTTAGAGGAACCTTTATCTGAGAGTTTCTTTTCTGAATCTTGAACGACCATGTCCATTAGACCTCAAATGTGAAAAGTCACCATCATTGGTTATTACCCTCTTTCCATCAAAGATCTTTACTTAATCTTCTCTTCTTCTATTCGTTTAGCATGTTCCATTAAATGGGAGATATTTATTCATGTAATGAGCATGGCGGTATGACATACCTGAACAACCATTTTGAACACACCTAAAATAAAATTTTTAATTTTACAGAGTTTAGTGATGCAGTTATAGTTATGCATAGTTTAATTATGCAGGTATTAGATATGCAAAGTTTAACTATGCAGGTATTAGTTATGCAGGGTTTAGTTAGTTATGCATGTACTCCTTTTTAGTTATGTAGAGATCAAAATACATTAATTATTAACTTTTAAATATGGAATTTATTGTAAATTAGTATATATATTATTAAAAATAAATAAGTAAATAAATAGTATAAGCCCTCAAACTTTTTGAATAAAAAGTAGGAAAAAGATATTCCCTATATAATTAATTGGGACCGTTATTTTTTCATTTTGTTTTTTTTTATGTTTATAACTTATAAAAATAAAATACGATTAATATATTTCAAATACGTTATAATATCCTATTTTACATAATATATATATTATGTTAATATTTTGTAAATATGTTTAATTTATACATTTTTAATACACCGAATATATAATTATGTATATATTCACATCCTAAAAAAAATAATTATACATGGTAATTAAATAATGGAATATATTTTATAATACATAACCTTAATATATGATTAACCTATGTTCCAGCAAAATATATACAATTCAATTTGTAATACTAATAAAATATTACATTTGGATATCGAATGAAACCAACAAAAAAGTTATTTGTGGATTAAAAAAACATAAAAGGGACAAATATACCCTCTAACTATCATAAATGGTATATAAAGACCCTCAGTTATACATTTAGAAATTTGATGCCACTACCGTCTAATTTTTGAAGTGTGTATACCCTTTGGACTAACAGAGGGACACGTGTCACGATCTGAAAAACATATTCAAAATTTATTTGTTTTTTTTTCAAATTTAAAAATTAACCCGAATAATTTTAGATACGCACCGAAATCATAAGGAAAACCCAATAGACCATCTTCTCTGATTTCTTCCTTTCTAACAGAGAATTCATTAGAAATTTTATTTTGTTCTTTAGTTAAATCTCATATTACATACTCAAGTTAAATATATTTTCATCAACGCAACATTTAGTAAGATTAACTAACTTTTTTTACAGAATAAAGGACAAAAACAGAGTTGGAAACTCATCCAAGCAGCACTGTCGGTGACTTTCAACTAGAGGCAATTTTCTGTCGTTTTCTTTTCTTGCTTACCAATAAATCTTTTATTGTGGTACATTGAGGAAGGTAAGAATATTCCCAAGCCATAAATTACCTATGGGTTATGGAGTATCTTCTTTACCTCCATTGTTGAAGCTATGTAGAGAAAGCTAGAGGTATGTTTGTTCCTATCCTCCCATATTTTTCTTGTCTAATTTATGACTTATATTTATATTTCTCATTGTAATGTGATTTTTGAATGTATTTCTGATTTTAGATTTTCACCGATCTTCTTTCTTTGTTTTCAGCCCTACAATATTCATTTTTCAAAGTTTCAACTATGTAAAAAAGTTATTGAGTTTTGCCACGATAAATCCATTCCAAGGTCGCTAGTTTGGTTTGACGGAGCTGTAGGGGTGACTGTGAGGGACAGATGAGTGAGTGGTGGTTAGGTTTCATTGTTGAAGGCTCACTACCTCCCTAATTTAGCTGGAGCGAGGGAGGTTAGGTTTGATAGCAGTCAGAGATGGTCTTGTATCTGGAGCTTCGCTAGAGAAGATTGAGTCGTTGTAGTTCTTTGTGTAACTGGTTTTTGGATAAGAGAAGAAAGGGAAAATTAGATTTAGAATCGGTGCGGTTCTAAAATTATTTGGGTGGGGTTGTTTATTATTCGGGTAAAATTTTTAATTGGAAATAAGAATTAAATAAAATATGTATAGGTTGTAAAGATCGTGACACATGTCCCTTTGTTCGTCCAAAGGTTCTTAACGTTCAAAAAACTAGACGATAGGGGCATCATAGTTTGAAAAGCATAATGAAAGGTATTGAGGTACCATTTACAATATTTCGAGGGTATATTTGTCTTTTTCCCTAAAAAGTAAAAAAATAATTTTAGGAAAATAGTATATTTAGGTAAAGATTTCAATAAAAAAATAATATAATAGAGGTAAACATGTAATTTATTATTTTACTATATGTATAGCTAATACCTGCATAACTTATTTCACCTTTTACCCTGCACAACTTATTCATAAATTCTTTCATAAGTTAAGTATGCATTCATTATTCAGGACTACAAAAACATAACCAAACACCGCATAAAATTAATACATGAATAACTTTTGTACAAAATTAGGAATCTTACCAACCAGACATGGTATACGTTAATCGCAATGGGTGTTGCTTAATTGTTGAAATGTTGTTTTTGTGAATTCTAATTAACCCACCATTTATGCTAAATAATGAAAATGAGGGAATGAGTGAGAACATTCTTAAGGATACATAGCTAAATGGCCAAATTTGTTGTAATCTCAAGGTGTCTGAGTACTCCGAAGTGAAGTGAAGAATGGGTCTTGTATGAATTTCATGTTTGCATGCCTTATTTTGTTTATGAAGATTGTAGGACGGTTTTACAAGTTTGATTTAGAAATGTACACTTTGTGTCATTCGGCGAGTTAAGTCGAGCTCACTGAATGAATTGGCAGTTCACTTACTGATTATAGATCGCCCTTAACTCTTCTCCTTCGTGCTATAAGATCTGAAACTTTCGGCGGACACACTGGCGATCTACGAAAATAGTTGGGGATTCACCGATAGGATTTTAGATCACTTTTACATGCCCCTTTTACCTTCTTCACTATTTTCATGGGCAGACAACCTTGTCATCCCCGAACAAAGTCGGCGTTTCACCGAGAAGACTTTTCCGCTACCATTATACCTAGGTTGCAGGCTAATAAACTCGATTAGCTCGACCTAAATCACCAAAGATTTTTGGTGAATAGCATTGTAAAACAACGAACCTGTCTGCAGTAAATTCGTAGCCATTTGCAGATATAGTACGCACCAACCTTTATACGCATCCCCAAACAAAGGCAACTCTAAGGTATTCCTATATATGAATGGGGTTCAAGTCCTCCAAAGAGGGGAGGAGAAGAACTCGAACCAAGCAGAGGCAGAAAGATAAAAAGAGTGACAGAGAAAAGAGTAGCTGCTGAAATAACTATTGAGTAGGATGAGCAAGAAGATGATCAATCACTGATACACAGACAAAAAAGACTCAAGAAGATGACACAACCCTCAACGAACAATTTTGTACTAAGAAACTTGAGGGAAAACACTAAAACACAAATTCTTGTGTGAGGTTTTATATTTCATCCCTGTAATTAACAAATTGAATGTTGAAACGAATTGAGTATTATAATTGTTGAATTTCATGTTACCATGGTTGATATCATAAAATGTGTAATTCTATTACTCTTTGTGATGGGTAGCTAAAACCCTAATATCTAATGGTATAATTATGGGGTTGGGCGTGGATAAAAATTAGTGGGTATGTTGTGTATTTCTCTGTTATCCTGGTTGATTTCAATGAATTTGAGTTAATTAACATGTGGGTAATTTACAAATTAAGGTGACCAACTTAATTCTACATCATATTTCAAATTGGTGCTTGAAAAAACAACTAAGAGTTGATAATGTTTCGATGTTGTAATCTTTGTAAATCTATGTCATTGAAGAAAGGTATTGAGTTGTTGAGTTCGCACATTGATAACAGAAAGAAAATTCTATGTATTGCTTGTATGAGATTGAAAGAAGACTAGTGTCATCAAAGATGACCCAACATATTCGTAGTTGTTAATCATTATTGAGAAATGAATTTTTCCCCTAATTAGTATTAATGCACTATCTTAAACCCCTAGATCTAATTAATTTTGTTTAATCCCTATTTTCTTTATTTGATGCTTCTTACTTTATTTAGAAACTTCATGATACATGTTAGGTGAATGATTCACCCCCTTCCACTAAAATTAGGTTAATTGCATTTTTATTAAGTAAAATTGGATCCTCAACGTTAAACTACTCTGTGTGGGATTTGACCCTTGCTCTTAGCTGGGTAATTTTATTTACAATGACTGCCTACTCTTTAATGTTTTTGAATAGTAGTTTGAGCATTATCACCTGCCTTTTTAGAATGGCGACATGCTCATCGTCAAAACTCAATTACTAATCAAACAGATCCAAATCCCACTTATGAACGCAAGAATCATCTGGGATATAGTGTATCATCATACAAATATGAAATATAGGAGTGATACATAAAAGCTCTTGAGGTAAGGCTATCTTATAAGACACCATCCCAACTTGCCCCAGTTATTTAAAGGACTTATAAATCAGGGGCTAAGTTGACGTTCCTCCAAAACATTATCACGCCCTTCATGGACTACAATAATAGGAATAAAGGATTACCAACTATCAACTACAAAGGGTGTAGCCTTCAGATAGGATAACTCTTTCGTCTACTCAGAGTAGTGTGGAGTTATTTCTGGATCACATTGAAACTATCCATCGAATCTCTTATAAGTTACTGCCTTATGTCTGAAGCTCAAAAATATCAAACTAACCCTCTGGACAATGAAATATCCTACCATATAATTCCTTGAAAGTTCCCATCTGAATGCTCTAATAGTAGCTATTGTTATATGAAAACTCTACTAAAGCCAAAGATTGATCCCACTGGCCAATGAAATCAATAAAGTAATCCTGAGACATGTCCAATAAAACCTAAGTATTCCTTCCTGACTGTCCATCTATCTAAAGGTGAAAAGTTATACTAAGATCAACCCGAGTACCAACTTACTCTCAATGGACCTCCAAAAATTCAAGCGAACTGATTGCCATTGTCTATAGTGATTGACACTGGTCCCCATGCTAACAATTGATTTCTCTAAGGTAAATATGAATCAATCAGTAGGAAGCATGAACAAGTAAAATGTGGGCAGGTTTAGTCCATTGATCTACGATGATCTAAATAGAATTTAAACCTCTAATGGAAAATTGAAAGACTACCACAAAATCCATGGCTATACACTTCTTTAATTCTGGAATGCGTAGCCACCGGGTTAACTTCCTGTACTCTAGTTCTCGTCATTTGCTTGCTAAAAGTTCAAAGCACCCATCCATGAAGGTTGTGATGTCCTTCATAAACCCGCACACTAAATATGCCGCTATAGATCATGATACATTCACAAAATTTATATGGATAGAGAACATGTTACAATGGGACTCCTAAAGAATCAACCCTTACTCAAAAATTGTAGGAAAATTTTTTTATTCTTAATCCTGAAAATACACTCCATGTCTAGGTCACTGTTCTAGCTTTACCAATAAGAATAGTGTCCACAATCACTCAATTGTAGATTCTCTAACTGGTGCCTGAATCTTCTCTATAAAGGATGATTTAGCCTCCACACACACAACTACACTATGTGGTTCAGAAATATCAAGTCTAACCATCTTTTTTCCTAAGGAAAGAATGTATGTAATCATAAGTCAATCCTCCACAAATAACAAAGCTAAATAGTCCATGGAATTAACTTCCGGCTTAAGGCGTCTACTACCACATTAGCCTTGCCTAGTAGACTATTAAATCTCGAAAACTATATCCATAAAAAAATTGCAGAAACTCACTTGAAGTAGTGAATTGCGACGGATTTCAAAGACTGTGATAGGTTCCACGGTCTATTGTCCAGCCCATGAGGGGAGTTGGATTTGTCACGCCCCGAGCTACCCCCGAGACACCGACACGGAACCTAGGGCCACAAGTGATCCCAAGCTAACCCTGCTGACATGATCATGAGCATACTAAAGATAATAAACTGATGCGGTAGCTAAATAATAATTTTTAATGAGAATATGGGGAATACCCATATGCTAAAACTTATATAATATGAAGACTGATGAGTTTAATACAATTAATTTAATAACTCAAAACTAAGATAAAACTAACTATGTCTGAAATAAGCCTCTAATTGACTAGAAATACAGGGACAAGCCCCAGCTAAATCTAGAAAAACTGAAACTAAATGACTAAAGACTGAAATGACACTCATGACTGTTGTCCTCGGAGAATGAGGACTCACCACTGAATTTACTGAACTAGAGATCGGACAATCGATCTATACGTGATTTGGATGTTGAGAACTTGAACCTATGTCAAGAGAAGATGTAGCGCACGTATGCATCACTACTTGAAAGGTACTGAGCATGTAGGATAAAGTAAAGCTGAAATAAAACATAACTGAACAAGCATAAAATCAAGTATAACAATCTGACATTATAAGCTAAATGATGAGCTGACTGGATGGAATGACAAATTTATAACATGCTAAGATTGAATAAGCTATATAAACTAATAACTGGTCAATGCAGAAAGTCTGACCGTAATGTGGGATCTTCTAAAAACCAATAATAAAACCACATGACCTACATGTGGAGTCCAATGTATACGCCCCATCGTAAGGATGCAATATACCTTGCCAAAGGTATAAAGGCATGCTAGTGTGATCACTAAACTGATTGCCCACAGAGGGGAATTACAACCTACTTGGCTAGCAGTTCTGGGACTAATTGGGTACGCTCAATCCTAGTCCAACTCGGTACTCTACTACTCCCAATGAATTATATAAATTTATTGGTTATGTCTGAGTTACTCTAAATACTGGATAGCTCAAAACTAAACATGCAAACTAAGAATGCAAGAATTAATCTGGTAAATATGCATTTATAACTGAGGAATGTATATCTGAAGTGTCTGAAATATCTAAACTAGCATGTGTAATTCAAGAACTTGCGAAATACAAAGATAGGGTTCTGAAATTCATGTAATAAACTAAATAATAACATGATAATCTGATTTGGATCATATATTTAATAAGTTCATGATGTTATATCAATGTTTTACGAACCCTAGGTTTAACCATGACAATAGAATCAAGAATCTGACTGAAAACTAGGGACCCAATGGGGAAAGGAACCGACTAGTGAAATCCCACATACTTGGCAATGAAATTCACGCAAAAAAACTTAAGTTTTGGAGCTGGAACTGCTGGATCTTGTGGCTTTCTTGAACTAGGATTCTTGAGCTTTTTCTCCTCTCTTACTTCTAATTTTCTGGGTTTTCATTTAATTACTATACTTGGATATGTTTTAATTATGTTTCTAGGCTTAAACTTACAAAAATTTGAAGATTTAGGGTCATAACGACATAACTTAGTGTTTAAACAAAGTGGGAAAGGTCCAAAAGACACCTGGATAAGTTTTTGTCAGACCAAATGATGTCCAGGACTGACGGTCCATCGTCTGACCGACGCCCCGTCGTTGGGTCCGTCGATTGGGACTGTTCGATAGACCTTTACTAAAAGGTGCATAACTTTTTACTCGAAGGTTGGATTTTAGCAAGGTCGGTGGATATGGAAAGATAATTCAATTATATATCTGTGGGTAGGTCATGGGAAACCTAATTAATTTTGTGCCAAGATTTATGACCATTTAAAGTTTACCCAACTACATTTTCCTTAACTGTCTGCAAATTTTAAACCTACGGACCGTGTTGGTCATCCGTATCTCTTGTCAGAGAATGGGTGAAGGGAGTATTGATCGACGGTCATGGAATAGGACCATTGTATGACCTACGAACCATAAGTCAGTCCATTGTACAAGACTTACCCAATTTTTCTGGGCTGATACTTTTTGGAGTTAATGATACCATTGACAGTTGTACAGGACCGACCGTGGGTAAGGCTATGGTCCCTTGATGCCACCAGTTTTTGCACCTGCATATTTTTTTCTGTAAAGCTCGTTTTTGGTCTATTTTAGCTACGGGTGTTACAGGATTCCACCGGCTGCTGATATCAGGACATGCAACCTTTCAGGCCATGAAACCTTTCATGGGTCATTGTCTTGACGATGGACTGTGGTGGCATACGTAGAAGTTGTGGAAGTAGGATCCCCTAGAGATCCCCTCAGACCCCCAGCCCAAGTGAAGACCACGAGAACATTCACTGTACGTGGTCATTCGCATGGGTTGTGGGATAGTCTGTGAAGCAAGACCTTCGTACCATAGGACCTACTAAGGACCACGAGGACCTTTACTGTTCTTGGTCCTTCACACAATCCATGGTAGGGTATGTGAAACAGACCCCATAACCTAGAGATCACTAGATCAAAGATCACAACCCTGTTTACGGTTCTTGGCCCCTTTCACGATCTGTTAAAGTGGTCATGGTCAGCCCCGTTAGTAGTTTAAGTCAGGGGTCTTTTTGTCCTTATTCTTTTTATTTGACCATAATCACTACCAGAGCCATGTCCACAACCACGTCCACGTCCACGACCACGACCACAATTAGGGTCGCAGCTTTTTCCACACCTTACATGCTGAGCATATGCCTCATTCACTTTAGGAAGTGGTTGAGACCAGTAGGTCAATTCTAATGATTTTTCATTAATAAATCATTATTCTGCTCAGCCACAAGAAGATGAGAAATTAGTTCAGAATACTTTTTTAAACCTTTCTCTCGAAATTGTTGCTGCAAGAGCACATTCGAGGCATAAAAAATGGAGAATGTATTTTCCATCATATCAATCTCACTAACCGTTTCTCCATATAATTTTAACTAAGAAGTGATTCTAAACATGGCAGAATTATACTAATGTATAGACATAAAGTCTTGTAGCCTTAGATGTATCCACTCATATTGTGCCTTTGGATGTATGACCATCTTCAAGCGGTCATATCTTTCTTTTAGTTTTTTCCACAAAACAAGTGGATCTTTAATTGTCCGATATTCGATTTTCAGAATCTTGTCAAGATGATGATGCAAGAATATCATTGCTCGTGCACAGTTTTGCTTTGTTGCCTTATTTTCTTCTTTTATGGTGTCTTTAAGACCTTTTGCATGAAGGTGGATTTTAGCATCCAACACCCATGAGAGGTAGTTCATGCCCGAACTTTTAAGGGCAGTAAATTCTAGTTTCGTAGGATTGACCATTAAAATTAAAATAAATAAATAAATAATATCTTATTAATTCTTCAAACCTAACCTTAACTTTTTGAGAAGTAGAGTCTCATGCTGATAACATGTAATGAAACTATAGAAGAAGAAGAAGAAGAAAATAAATATAAGAGAAAAGAAGACTTATTATTCCTCTTGATCAATGATTTTACAATGAAGAGGAGCCCTCTATTTATGTGGAAATTCTAAATTGGTCCCAAGTAGGACTCTTAACCATATCCTAAAAGGACTCCAGATGATAGACATTCTCTAAAATACAAATATTTTATAACAGATAGTTTAACTTTTTAATTTATTCCTTACTGTATGATAGACATTCACCATTTTTCTAACAAAAGTTTAGTTTCTTATTATTTTGTAGTTTTTTGTGTTTCTTTTTAAAAATTTAAGTCATGAAAACTTAAAAATAGTAGAATAGTCAAATGAAGGTCTAATGATAAGTTGAATTTTTACAATTTAATGATATTTGCTAAAGTATTTAAGAAAATGATATTTTTGAACTTGAGGCAAGTAAAACAACGAGGATGTGTCTTAAAATAGTTATTACCAACCATGTATTTTAAGTAAAACTTCTAAATTTCACTATTATTTCGTTCTTATGTTTCTTTGATTTTTATTTTTTACTTTTCAAATTTAAATAGCTAATTTATATAGATTGTTTTACACTTATATTGAAATGTTTTTTATCAATACTTTGATATAAATTTTGTATGGAAGTTAAGAGAATTATTAAAAGATGATGGAATCACGAAAGATATTTTTATCAACTATGTATGTGACAAAATGTTCATCCATTTTTAGTAATCTTACCCATTCATTCTTATCAATCTGATTATAAAAGGACATTTTACCTATTTCTAAATATCTTCTTTCAAACAACAAAATAAAATTCATCTTTAAAACAACAAAAAAAAATTCATTCTTACAAAAAAATATTTTTTTAATATCATCATTAACACCATGTCAGACCATTTTTATAATTATTCTGATCCTAATAACGATTATGATGCCTTTTTGAGGATGATTCAGATCATGATGCGAAAGAATATGACTATGGTGATACACCACCTACTTCTAGCTCAGAGAAAAAAAGAAGAAGACAAGAATAAATTGGAGACCAAGAAGGAAAAAATTGGTTATGAGGCCAACGAGGATGATAAGGCCCAGGCCGAGGACAAAAAAATGTTTTATTTATCTAGTAGTATTTTATTGTAATACTTCCTATGAACTTCTATATATCCATAATTTTTTGTTCTAGTGTATTTTATCTTCTTTTTTTTTTCTCTTCTAGTTCGTTTTTTCCCTCTTTTTGGTGAATTTATTATGAACTGACTTTTGTTTTATTATACTATGATTCATTGTATTTCTCTTTTATTTCATTTTTGAGTTCTTTATGAAGTTAATACTAAGATAAGCAATTTACTAGATAAGACATAGGTCCAGCATTAAGATTTAATTTTTGCGTATAATTGATCTGGTTAATTATTTCGCATAAGGTTTGATAATTCCTTTGAAACAATCAATATATAATATCAAATTAACTACAGGCAATGTGATGTGACACATCTAACCTTCAATTGCATTTATCTTTTTTTACCTTTTTCGTTTTTTCATGTTAAAAATAATTGTGATATGTAAAAAAAGTTATTCGTAAATCACTTAATTACACATGTTAAATTTGTATTATTATAATTTATTACTTAATTATTATTGTAATGTAATGATCAAGACAATGAAAAGTTGTGGCTTGTGAGCACAAAAACAATAATAAAATAGTTATTTTTGTTTCAAAATATTCTTTGTTTACCCATGAGACAACACATATAAAAACAAGTTCTTCTTAAATATGAAATTGGTGTAGGTTTATTTGGAAATTGTAATTCTTTTAACATTCACTTGATGTTAGAAATATTATTTTTGGCATTTATTATAGAGGTAATGGTATTACTATAAATGATATTTTATGTGTTAATTGCAATCATGTATTTTGTCAAAATTGTTGATTAGTTTTAGTATGTGTTGTCTAGAACTTGCAGTCTTTTCAAATGTTCAAGCTTGTAAGTTACTTCAATATGATAAAGTAAAGAGAAATTTTATCAGTTTGTTTGGCATATCAAAGACCAAATAAATAATAATTTATGATAAAGTAAATAAGGGTACGTTTTTCTCAATCCCACATGATATAGTAGTAATCAAATGATACAGGGGCAGCTCAAGCGTATTAGTTATATCAAAAATCCACTGCCCGAGGCTTCCAAAAAGAAGGTGTTCTTTTGCATTGCACTTCTTCATGACAAATGAGGCCTTAAACCTAAACTCTTAATAACTCTTTTATAATTGATTTTTTCTAATTTTCATCTGATAATATAACCATTATTATTTTAAATTATTTCTCATGAGATATAATACTCTAAATAAGTCGAATTTCTTCTAATAATCCCTTTATTTTTCATGAATTTTTTATGTTTTCTCAAATAATATTCAATATTTTTTTAAAGTATGATAACTTATAAACTATTATTATAAAAAATGACGCCCTGTAAATTTTGGGCCTAAGGCACATGTCCTTTTTTAAACACTTACGAGCCACCTATGAAATGATATTTACGTTTTATCTTTTTGTCTGTTATTTGCTTCACATTTCACCATCCTAACTCATATTTATGTACCTATTTGATTTATATTTTAAATAATATTGATCTCACATGTTTTTTTATATTCTTAACCCTCAAATATTTAATCTAAAAGTCTAAGACATTTAAAATATTATTTGTTTTTATTAATATAATTAATTTGTTTAATCTTTTCTGCGACCCCTATAGAATATTATCTTTTTCATTTAGAGATAATATGATCCTTTTCTACTCATGATGACTGTTAGAACAAAAAATAAGCAGTTTTAAACGAGGAAGCTAGAAATGCAAACCTCCAACGACCACGAGTAAGAAGACAACTAGAAATATATCTAAAGACACAAAGATTTAACATGGTTCGATATATCGACCTACGTCTACAAAGGAGATGAGCAATTAACTATAAATATGAGAGTACAAAATATAGAGGGAAACAACATCAACCAAATTCACTCAGAATACATGGGAGGTTCACACAAGTGATAACATATCAAGCTTGTGACCCATAATTTCTCCCCCTAACCAAAACACTCAAAGCCCTTAATATTACATTGTGAATGTTGATTAAGTTAGCACGAACATGCCTCTATTTATAAAGTCCTAAACCTTTTTCTACAAGAGAAGGATTAGTCAATCCAAAACCTTTTCCAAAAAGGAAAACCTATTTATGGTAAGAAATTTAGGAAAAATAAAACCCAACAAATCTCCCCCTTGGCCTGAATTTCTGACAAAATAAATTTGTCCACCTTCTTCACTTAATCTTTAACAACTTCCTTCTCCTCTCCATAATCTTCTTTGAAAAATTTATGTCTCAGCACAGAGAACCTCTCTAAAACGATTTCTCCTACGAAATCTTCATTACTGTCAAAAGGTTGCTGTTAGAACTACACCCGTCAAGATGAACACATTTTTCTAACCTTGTTCAATAATCGATTATGAAACTACTGAACCTGACTTCTTCAATGAATCTGGCTCTGATACCACTTGTTGTGACGAAAAAATTAAATCAAAAATCTAACAATCAAGAACACCAAGTTTAACGGGGAAAATCCCTTCAAACCGAAGGTAACCACAATGGGATCGACCAGATCCAAAACGCTTCACTATACCAATAAGAGGGTTACAAATATATTCTAATGTCTACACAATATGTGCCAAAAGAGAACAAACAATACTTATACCAATAAAAGATAAATAGAAAGAAACATCACCCAAACCCAGCTTCTGTTCAGGACCTAAATCAGGAACTTGCTGACCTCCGAATCCGATCTCCATAGTTTAAATCAACCACCAAGATGTCAGGAACACTCAGTACAAATTTCAGCCCGACCCAACGGTTAGTTAATCGGGAAACATGATATGAACGTTGCTGATCGGAGAAAAAGATTGCAGCAAAAGAACTCTTTTATTTCTCTCTTTTCTCTTGTTGAAAGCTCTCTCAAAAACCTCTCTTATGTTCTTATGTCTTTCAAAGACAATACCAATGAGAAATTTATTATTCTCTCAAAACCATCCTCTATTAATAGAGTTGTGCTTTTCCTTACAAAGCCAAAAGCAACTACAAATGGATTACAATTCCAATCGTTTTTCTAATAGAATTTGAAACCAAATAAAGAGAATAATTCCAACCGTTTTCCAAGTAGGATTAGGCCATGGGCCTTTGGCTAGAACATGGGCAATAGCCCAACAAACTCCCCATCCAGCAAAGGGGCCAAATGAACTTCAAGTGGAGGAACTTTTGATAGGCTTCCTTCCTGCCACACTTCTACAAATTTCATGATTGTCTACGATGAGTTCTTTCCACTTATCTCTATGAGTATCTAACATGACTTCATCATAACCTTTAGGTTCTACCTTATTAGTGAATAGAATATACTCATCATGAGAATAACGTGTTGAGCTTCGCTTTTCTCTAGTAGATCTTCTACAAGAGGTTTCTAGAGCATCCGAAGCGGTCATCCCAACATGTATTGGTTGATTATCAACCATAACATCATCAGTAGGGATAATTATATGTTCTACACTCTCATCATTATCTTGATCATTACCTTGGGTTCCCTCATGTGCAGAAGATGTATCAATAATAGGAATTGGATCAACCACAACTAAGCTCTCATCAGTATGAGAATATAGTTTCTCAAGTATTGTCAGTATCTTCAATAGTTTGATCTTCAAAGAACACAAATCACGACTTCTAACGAGTTTCTTATTAATTGAATCATCAAAGCGATATCCAAACTCATCTTGACCATAACCAATGAAGATACATTGCTTAGTTTTAACTTCTAATTTAGACCTCTCATCTTCTGGAACATGCACACGAGCTCACACTTGACGATATTCAAGGCAGGTAGGTAGATTGAGGATGAAATGGCAAGTCGCTGAATTAAAATTGAACTAGAAGACACTGCCAAAGATGAAAGAACTTTGCTGAAAAGTGAAGGCATAAAAGGCAAACAAAGGTGGTAATCGGGCATTCGTAGAATATAAAAGGTGGATTTATTACTAAGGTTCAAACACCTAAAGCCTAAATCAAGTGAAGGGAGAGCTGTGGAACAAATGAAAATCCGTAGAATATTTTTGGCTAACCCAACCAATGTCGTTGAGTTAGTCACACAATAAATTTTGGGCCACATTTTGGAAAATTATAAAAAGCCCAATGGAGAGAGGAAATATACACTACAACAATTTCGATTATCAGGGATAAATTATTTCGTCATTTATAAATCATATTTCTTCACTAAACACCTTGTGAGACAAAAAATAATTCGTCGCTCAGTCATCCCGAAATGTGCGTCTCTAAAAGTATACAAAGACGATTTAGTGTTTCGTCACTAAAATATATGAAAGTACTAAATCATTTAAGGCTACATAATTAAAGTAAAATATGTCCAATAACAAGAAATTCTAACCAAAATTAAAGAAATAACTTCTAAAACAAGACAAAAAAAGTAGAAATTTCTGTCAAAATATAAATAATAAGGTGATATTTTTTCTTGCAATAGTCTTGATTCAAAGCTCACCTTCTACCTATGTAAAAGAGACACTATTTTTTATAAGAGTTAATAAAAAGTAGTATTTGTAACACAACATGTTTTTTTATATGTAGTAATTTCATGTTTTATGAGCACTGTAAAAATAAACCATAGATAATGTGATAAATCATACCAGCTAAAGAAAGCTTAAGAGTTGAGGGATATAAGTATTACATTTCATTAGATAGCTAGGAAGATAACATCTTCTGCCTATTAAGCGTGAAAGATAGAATAGAATTTAAAAGTAAACAGAAATATGTTCTTCCTCTCTCAAGTTGTCGCCGTCGAACTCTCTAGCCTTCGTGTTGTCGCCATCAGCCATCAACCGTCAGCAATCAGCTGCATTTGTGTTTCACATGGCTTTTTTATCATTGTGTTTATTTTTCATGCTTAATGTTATCAGTTTTTACTTGGGCTGAGGGTTTGCCTGAAAGAACCTATTTACCTTCACAAGATAGGGGTTGTAGACCACACTTGTGGAATTATATTGTTTATGTTTTTATTTGAAATCCATTGAAGCTACTTCTCGCAAGTATTCCAGCATTGACGACATATTTATTGTAATCTTTATTTTAATTGAAACAATCTTGCATGTGCTTCTTTTACAATATTTAATGAATAATTGTTATGTATGTGTAGTTAATCATGGATAAAGGCTGGATGCATGAACCAAAATTCTCTAAAAGATATGTTGAGGGTGTCCAATCTTCCATGCAACTTGTTCGTTCTCACTTTGATAGAAATTCCAAAATTCGATGCCCATGTCAAGACTGTTTGGATGTTTTTGTTCAAACACAAGCAGTAGCGTATGACCACCTATTGATCGGAGGAATTATGGGGAGTTATGTGCAATGGATATACCACGGGGAACAATTACAAATAACATATAGCAATGAATCGATTTATTTTGAAGATGAAAATGAAGAACATCATAACCATGATGGAATTCACATTATGTTAGAAAAGGCCAGTGGTAGATCATTTGTCAATTTTTCAGAGGAGACAATAGGTAATAATGTTTGCGGTAATATGAGTGAGAAAAAAGCTAAGAAGTTTGACAAATTGCTGTAATAAGCGGGACATGAATTATACCCCGTATGTAAGAAATTCTCAACGCTTTCGTTTGTTGTGAAGTTATTACACTTGAAAGTGTACAATAAATGGAGTAATAAATCATTTGATATGTTGTTGGATTTGCTAAGGCATTTCCTACAAATGAGACACTTCCGAAGTCATATTATGATGCTAAAAACATGTTGCAGGGTTTAGGATTAGGATATATTTCGATCCATGCTTGCAAAAATGATTGTGTATTGTATTGAGCTGAACATAAAGATAGGCAGGAGTTTCCACATTGTGGTACTTCCAGGTGGAAAATTGATGATGGAAGTATTAAGAAGATTTCCCATAAAGTTATGCTGTCTTTTCCATTAAAACATAGACTTCAAAGATTGTTTATGTCTTGAGAAACAAGTGTGGACATGAGGTGGCATAAAGAAAAACATCTTGATAAGGAAAATGTGTTAAGGCATCCCGCTGATTCTGAAGAATGGAAAGAGTTTGAAAAATATCATGAGTGTTTTTCACAAGAACCATGTAATATTAGACTTGGTCTTGCAAAGGATGGTTTTAACCCATTCGGTAACATGAGCACATCGTATAGCATGTGGCCTGTCATTCTCGCTCCTTATAATCTACCTCCTTTGAAATGTTTTAAGGACCCATTTATGATAATGTCATTGCTTATTCCTAGTCCTCAAGCACCAAGAAAATATATTGATGTTTATTTGCGTCCTTTGATTGATGAGCTGAAAGAGTTATGGAGTGATGGTGTAAAGACATTTGATGCATCAACTGGAAAGTGTTTCAAGATGCATGTTGCTGTTTTATGGACCATAAATGACTTTTCAACTTATGGTCAGTTCTTAAATTACTTGTTATTCTAAATGGATTACAATGTACACTATTTATGTATCAGACTATATATAAAATATAGGAAAGTCCTTCAAGATGCAGTGCAGCCATCATGAAAATAATTTAGATGTCATGCACATAGGAAAAAATAAATGTAAGAGTATTTTGGGGACATTATTGAATATAGATGGGAAAACTAAGGACACATATAAAGCAAGACAAGATCTTAAGGATATGAACATTAGAAAAGAACTATGGTTGCAACATGCTGGTTCCAGTTGTACACTGCCAGCAGCTTGTTATGTTATGTCAAAAAAAGAGAAAAATAAGTTTTGAGCATTTTTAAAATCAGTCAAATTTCGTGATGGTTATGCTTCAAATATCTCAGGGTGTGTAAGTGTTGATGATGGTAAGATAGCTAGACTTAAAAGTCATTACTATTATGTTTTGTTACAACGAGTGTTGCCTATTGCTCTTTGTGGATTTGAAAATAAAGATGTTTCTTTAGCATTAATTGAGTTAGGTCATTTCTTCCAACGATTATGTTGTAAGACATTGAGAAGAGATTACTTAGAAAAACTTGTAAAGGATATAATTAGTATACTTTGTAAACTTGAGATGATTTTTCCACCAGCTTTTTTTTTATGTTATGGTACAGTTGACTGTGCATTTACCTCGAGAGGATATGTATGAGGGACCAGTACAATATCGTTGGATTCACAAAATTGAGAGGTTCTTGTGCAAGCTTAAGCGTTATGTACGAAACAAGGCGCGTCCAGAAGGTTGTATTGCAGAAGGCTATATTATTGATGAATGTTTAACATTTTGCTCTATGTATCTTACTGACATCGAGACTAGATTTAATCGTGAACATCAAAATGAGGATGGATCTAGAAGCAAAGGTGAAGATGTTCTAGACGTATTTTCAAATAGTTATAGACCATATAGAGATGGGGTATATGATGTCATATAAAAAACGATTTTGTTATGGATCGGTGGTATGTGCTTAATAATGCGAAGAAGCACAACCTTTTCTTCGGTAAGTAATATTTCTATATATCTAGGTTGATATTTAATTAATTTAAATTATTTTAATTTATTTATTGCATGTAGAGAACATAAAGAAGAATTGTTGAAACGAGGAGTTGTGAATATAGACAATAAATACCGGGAACAATTCCCTTTATGGTTCAAGAGAAAAGTATGTGATTTTAAGATTATAATTTTGTTATTGTGTTTTAATTTTATTTTTCATTACTAATTAGATGTTGTGAGTTTTTGTTGTAGATTGTGCAATTATATAACAAGGTCAATATCTATCAAGAAATTATATCCTTTGGCTGTAGGACCTGATGTGCATGGAAGAACATATACTGGTCGTATTGTGAGTGGTGTTAGGTTTCATGTTCAACAACGCGATAAATTGCGTAAAAGTCAAAACTATAATATAGTTGTTGCAGGCTACCATGAAAATAAGGTAATTGATTTTTATGGTAGTATAGTTGACATCCTTGAGTTAGAGTATGTTGAGAACAATTGAGTTCTCCTATTTAAGTGCAAGTGGTTTGTTATTCGCAAGAAAACAGGGATGCAAAAAGATAATAATTTTACGAACATTTCTGTTAAAAGATTTGGTATGAACATGATTCTTTTGTACTAGCTACTCAAGCTAAACAAGTATTTTACATTGATGATCCCAAATTGGGGGAAAGCTGGCTAATTGTGCTCAAATTTCAAGATAGACATTGATATGATGTGCCTGAAAAGGAAAATTCAGAGGCAGAAATTGATGAGTTGCATGTTACAAATGCTGAAGTGTATCAAAATATTTCACTTGAAAATAATATAATCATCAATGATACTGTTGATATATTGAGTGAACTACATAGAGATGTTCGATTATCTTATATGCAAATATTATTTAATTGGAGTCTCAAATAGAACAAGAAGTTGAAATCGATCACAATGAAGATGATTCTGACCACGATGATGAAACTATGATAGAGTACATCAGTGATCAAGAGGAGTATGAAGGTAATCATAGTACTGATGATGATGAAGTTAATAGCACATGTTATGGTGGCGACATTGATTTGTGATGTAATCTCATAATAGTAAGTTCAACTACTTAATAATAGTTCTTCTAAATTATACATATCTTATTTGATATTGTCAAAGTAGTGGCCTTTTCACTACACCAAAAATCATTTTGGTGAAATTTTTCTCAAGTACTTGAAGCATATAAAACTCAAGAAGCCTACAGATAACTTTAATTTCATTATTTTACTTCTTCCATGTTTTTTTTTATTCCCTACTATTCTTTTATGTAGCAAAAAATAACATTATGTTTTTATTCTTCTGAAATTTGTTTTTTACTTCTAGAGAAAACCCCGCTAACAATTTCAGATTTTTCTCTTTCCGTGTAGGGATATTTATGGACTAAATGAAGATAAAGCTGAACAAAATTGCAGGTTTGCCTCAGAAAGTTAACTACTATATTATTATTACCTTGTTGAAATTCATTTGAATATGCTTAGATTTTAGTTTGAGGCCTGCAAATAAATATGCATGTCAATTTTTATGCATACATTGCATCATCATCGGAAACTTATTTTGATGAATCAATAATTTGATGTTGTTCTATCCACTGTCTATTTTGTCCAACAAATGTTTTTCCATATACAAGGCAGTGCAATGGAAACAACTTCATTTGAATAATACAACTCAGTATCCAACCACTCATGTAAGTCATTTTTCAATTTCTTAGAAATTGTGAGATCCTTAAAATCAACATGTACAAAGGGCAAAGAGGTGTCCTAAAATCTTAACCAACTAGCAATGTCTGGGCGATAAGTGAAGTTACACCCTCATACTATCATAATACATTGGAACCAACTACTCTCGAATATTTATAGTAGGAATCAACTTCTATTGAACCATATCCTTTGAGCCTTCTACTTGGATTTTTTCTTGTTCCCCTTATTTGGACTTCCCATTCTCAAATCTTGTTAGGTGTAAAAGGGAAGAATGTAGTTAAGTGCTGAAATTTCTTATGTCGAATAGCCATTAGATTGGGAAGTGTCAGTCTCTTCCTTGTAAAACATTTCATCAAACACCTTGCGCTTATCAGTGTCACATTTGTATTTTGATTGCTTAGCAAGGTTTCTAGAAAGAAATGTCTCTTGGTAGATATACAACCAGTAACCATTGTGACTGAGTACAAAGTTGTTTTGAGGCTATGCTATTGGTCATGGGTGAATCAGTTGTACTTTCATCATGTCATGCATTTGTTCAACCACATAGAAGCAATACATCCACTTTACATCTGCCACAATCTTACGGTGAGTGGTCGTATTGATTCTATGTGGATAAACAAATGCAAGGCACACATAAAGTACAATAGGCTCACCGAGTACAAGAAGGATTTAGAAGGCTTGAATCCAGATTAATGGTTATGCTATTAAGGTTAATAATAATCTCAAGATTTTTAAAGATTTTAGAGGCCTTGGTTGTGGAGCTATTTAGGTTAGTGAGAATGAGTTCACATTGGCACATCGTGCGGGATTTGATCCTACCAAGTGTAGCTTTAATGCAAAATGAAAGTTGTTAGAGGACCTAGTGCTACCCAAGAATGTGTGTTTGTAAACATCGACAACGAATTTGACTTGGATAACATTATTGTAGCTGCAATGCTTGTTGGGTAGAGTGAATCACAGTCTAAAATCCGGCGTATATACACATTTGAAGACCATTTGAGATAGTCTAATGGTTTGTAAAATTGTTGTTTCTTTTGTTCATTGTAATATGATAGGATGTGGAATTCATAAATTTTCTTTCATAGTTTTGTTCTTGTCAATGTTGATATTAGTTATATGGATTGTTCCAACTAATGAATTTCCCCTTAACAAATAAATAAAACTGATATGACGGTATTTATTTCATTACCAAATTATTGATTGGTTTCTACTTACATGAAAGGTTATTGTTATCATTTTCGAAAAAAACATTTACTACATGATATTTTCTGACATTTATGCAAACTTGTTTGACTTTTACCCATTAAAAATGTGCATTTTTTAGCGTTATTATTCATTGAGTTAGTGACTCACTCTCCTCTTTTTTTTTCTTGCAGGTGCAGGTGACATTTTGATGCTTTGTTTAGCTAGAGTGCATGACTTGACAAATGCACCTTGTGCAGGCATTGCTTTGGGTGGGTAATAAGTTATTTATTTGTTATTGTGATTTTATTTTAATTTTTTAGAACCATTCATCAGTCAATTCACTAGAGTTATGAGTATTCTTTCGTTATTAGTTATTTCTGATAGACTTCTTTTTCTTTTTGGAGATGCATTTACTATTATTATAATACTAATAGATTGTTGATGAATATTAAGGATTTTTTTGATGATAGTAGTTTGATAATGTATTGAATTTTAAACATGAATTTTTTTACATAGGCCCCAAAACAAGTGAAATTCTGCCCAATTTTATGTAAATTTTCATTAAGGCTTGCCTTTGGAACACGAGTAATGTAGCTATTGAACCCATATCATTCACGGACACAAGAAAATTATTCATGGGTAGTAATCTTACTGAAACTATTATAAGTTTCTTTTAATTGAATAAGATATTATAACAATATGATTGTTTAGCAAAAATAGATGATTGAACGGTTGGAGTGAATACTTTGTTTGAAATTAGTTTGTATGGTTCGTGATACTAATTTATGAGGATACTAAACAAATGCAACAAATTGATTCTGAGAGTCCACAAACAATCATATATTTGAAAATTTGAAGAGACTTAATAGTTTTGGAAAGTTTTTACAAAAACTTTTTTTATAGTGTTGTTAAAATATGTCGACTTTTATCATTATTGTATTATTGTTTTTATCCGTCTGCAACATTGTATTGCCTAATAATTTAGAACAAAAAATAATGTTTGTGTGGTGTGTAATATATAATCTTTTTTTTTACTTTTTTTTTTGTTAGTTAAAAATGTTTTTAAAATTAATTGTTTTATAATTTAGAACCATGATATTTTTTTCTGTAGCCAATAATTGCACTACTCAAGTACTAAATTTAGGTTGTAGCTTTTTGAAAATACATTTTTTTTGTGACAAAATTTCTTTGTAACTAAATAGCAGGTTGAATAGAGACAATTGTACAGTTGTCACTAATTATTTGACCTATTAGTGACGAAAATAAAGGTTACACTTGAATAATAAAAATTTGCAGCTAAAAACTTTACGTGCTTAACTATAATCTCTAGTTTGTCACTAATGTATCAACATATTTTTTTCAACAAAGTTATTCATAACCTAAAATTTACTAATCTTAGGACAAAAAATGGTTTGTCACTAACATATCAATTTATGTTTTGCGACCAAAAAATTCATATAAAAAATAATTTAATTATATGACAAAAAATGAGTTTTCACTAATGTAACAATATAAGTTTTTGCGACAAAAGTTTTTCGTCTACAAAATTTAACTAATTTATGGACGAAAAATAATTTGTCACTAATACAACAATATGCCTTTTGCCACAAAAAAAATTCGTATCCAAAATTTAACTAATTTAGAGACAAAAGTTGATTTGTTGCTAATTGGGAACCTCATTAGTGACATAATATTGTATCACTAGTAATTTCAAATCAGTGGTTAATAGTCATTAATAAATGGTGCCAATCCAATTTTTGTGGGAAAGTTTAGTGAACAAAATTTTTCTACGGAATTTTATGTTTTGTCACAAATAATATGTCATCCATCTATTTAAGCACAAAATGTATTTTTTGTCTCTAAAAGCGAACAAATAGTGACGAATTTTGTGTTGTAGCTAATAATTTCGTAGCTATATATTATATTTTTTGTACTGATATTTGATTTTTGCATGAGATTTTTGTATCAATATTTTTAGGGTATTTGTATATTTTATTTTGGAGACTTTTAACCCCGTGAGAAACATCTTTTAGTTTTAGGTGTTTTTTAGAATACACTCTTGAAATTGAAGACTGAGAGTTGAAATCAAAGTGGGTGTTGATTTGTGATTCACATAGAGAAATCAAATGAGATTTTATGATTTCGTACTATTAGATTGAAAGAAGATTAGTGTCATTGAAGATGACCTTGCCTATCCAATATTGTTTAACACTATCAAGTAACACAATTACCCCTTAGTGACATTGATACCAATCCATGCACCCCTAGAGTACTTCTGACTTGATTGAATTTTTAGTTTAGTTTAATTGTTATACTTTTGTAAATACAAAAATACAACTTCTTTTCAAGAGATAAAATCGGTGATGGCCCCTATAAATCACTAAAACTAATTTGAAGCGGTCTAGAGCTACACAATGATAATTGAGTGAAAGGATGCCGATTGGCTTTATTAGATAAAAAAGAATTGCAATGGAAGAGTTTGTCTCGATCATGAAATGATAGTGAGAATTTTTGTAAAATAAGCTTAAGAACTCTAGAGTGAGGATGACCAAGATGTTGATGCCAAATAGTGATAGGAATGGATGGTGCAGTCACTTGAGCTTAAGGATGTGAGACAGGAAACATATATAGTCCACTGTTGGTCCGGCCGTGCACCAGCGTTTTCCCCGTTTTCAAATCCTTCACAAAAAAGTCAGAAGGAAAAAATTATCCGACCTTAGATTGTCTTGAAAAAATTTAGAAACAAATAGAAGTTTGCATTTTATAGAAGGGGCAAACAAAATTTAGGTTAGCTTGAAAATATTGTTTGATTTAATTAAGTAGAACCAGTGTGAAAGATGGGAATTTTGTTACCATCACCCATTGATACATCATCGCTACCATGGTATTGTTTTCAATTGTCTAACTCTATTTTGATATGATGGGTGGCTCCTGAATCAACTATCCAAGGGTCGGTTGCAATAGTAAAACCAACTGCATACTTTTCTTTGTCTTAAAAATTATTGTGAGACTTCGAGTGGCAGACATTGCCGGTGTGGCCAATCCTATTACATAGTTGGCATCGAGTAACACCGTTTCAATTTGAGTTTGACTTCCATTATGGTGGATTATTTTGACGTGAGTTGGACTTCCATTGTTTAGAATTGTTGGTCTGGCTGGGATTGTTGCAATTATTGGTGTTTGATTTGGTGGGATTGGCGACTTCAACAGTGATAGGACTAGACAGTTTCTTAACATCCTCATTGTGAAGGAAAAGTTCATAGTCCAGTAGTTTTTCAACAATTCTTCATAGGAGATTGTTGTATCACGTGCACGCATGGTAGTAGAGATCTCACGAAACCCAGAACCTAGAAAACTGAGTATTTTAACAATGAGTTAAGGGTTCGATACAACAGCAGCAACAGACGTTAACTCATCCAAAAGATACCAAATAGTGTGAAGATAATCAGTAATGGAGCAAGATATATTAACGACACGGGCAAGGTGATCATGCAAACTAAATATCCAAGTTTGAGATCTGTTCTCATAAATGGTATGCAAAGCATCTCAAGCTACTTTAGCCGAGTCAGCGAAAGCAAAAATAAAAGCAATGGTGGGTTCGATAGCATCAATAAGCGCATTCTTGACGAGTTTGTCTTGATGGAACCAAGTTAAAAAGGTAGGATTACGAGATGTGTTCGTGCCTAGGGTAATCATGCGACTGGGTCCAAAGTGGTCCCATCGATATAGACAAAGAGGATGTCGACATACATAAGCATGGAAAATTGGTCTTTCCAGGTGGCAAAGTTCTGACCACAACTTAGTTTGAGGGCTAATTGTGATAAAGGATTGAAATGAATGAAACTGTTGGTACCCATCTTGTTATGAGCATTGACAACTCCAGGATTGTTGCCATTGTGATTGGTCATGTTGCTTATTTGCGTGAGGAGAAGGAAGTAAAAACAATTTTGATTGTTCTCGTTAGAGCTTGAAGAGACCTGATACCATGTAACTACTCAATATGTTCTGCGTGAGGAGAAGGAAGGAAAGAAAATTTGAATCGTTCTCGTTAGAGTGAGAAGAGACCTGATACCATGTAACTACTCAATAAGTTCTGGAAATGATACTTTATTAATGAAGGCCAAAAGGTATTAAATAGAGTTACAAAGAACTAATACAACTCCAAAACTAACTGAACTATATAAATAATATATGTTGATATACTTAATGCAGATTCCTAAATAAGCAAGGACTATGAAACATTAATATTGACTTAATTATTAACTATTGTTTTGACTGAATTCTAATGCTTCAATAACATTAAACTATTTTCGTAAATTTGGTGGAATAATCCTCTTACTTACTCTAAAGTACTACAATGAATAGATCCACATTCTTAATTTCCTATTTAATTTCTTATCCTTTAACATATCATTGTGGGATTTGACCCCTACTCTTACTTTGGTATTTTTATTAGCAAAAATTTCTTATTCTAATACGTATCTTGAGGATAATTGGAGTGCTATCAGTTAACAAAGTAGAGTGAAAATCTAGGAGTATACATAAGTAGGTATCAATTTCAACGGTGGGTCAATGTGATTGCTCAATAAGCTTATTTGCCCATAGTTAAGTTTGGTCAATATTAAGGATATTTAATATTTCTCAATCATAATATACTTATAAAAACAATTCCACTCACACACTCTGATGTGTGATCAACTAAACAACACAATACCTTGACATAAATATTTTCTATCCAGCAAGACTAACATTTAGAGTTTAAACCCCAAATTCTCATTTCAAGAAAATAATGGATTTCAAACTAATACTCAAGCATGAACTCAGATACCCACTTTATGTATTCTGTCGCAAGCAGTATACAAAAATCTAAATCCAAAATTATGTTTGCAACCTCAATTCGTAAATTGAACATATGATAATCAAATTAAATCCATGAAAATCAAGTTAAAAAAGAGCAATACACATTATCCCACCAATTTAATCCACATCCAACTCCATATGCAATCTCCTATAATAGGGGTTTTAGCTAATCATATTAAAAGTACAAGAAACTAGAGTAGAAACATCCTAGGCCCTTCGATTGATTATTTTCATCTTCTCTTTAAGAGACTCCCTTCAAATATCCCAAAAATTATTGGTTACAAGCTTGTTTCTTAGACTACAAATTAGAAATTTCTATTGTACTATTTCAGAAAAGTTTTAGATCCAATTAATGAGCCAAAACGATACATTTTCTCGCTCCTTTTGTCGATTTATAGATCCCTAAAACTAGCCGAACCTTCATCAAAATTCTAGTCTGCTATGCTAGTCATACTGATCAATACATTTGGCGAGTCATTGACTTGTTAATCTGCCCTTCTTTCTTGGCTTCAGGTGTTTAGGTCAGTGTTGACGAGCTCAATGAAGATTGTCCTTCACATTTAGCAAGTCGTCGATCACCACCAAATTTGGTATTCTTGTCCTTCCACTTGTTTTAGATTTACTGTTACTTTCGACAATCACTTTTTGGTTCACTAATTGAGTTTGGGGTGCCACCATTTAGATCTTGTTCTCGCTGACCTCTCTTGAAAATTTGAGTCAAGATATCTTTCATTTTTGGCGAGATTTGGCTTATTTGGTGATTTGTCGAGTGCCTTTTGACGTGCATGAATGTCAAAGTGTTTCTCTTTTTCCATGTTTTGCCTCTTTTGTGTGATTTGATTAATGACTTGTACTTGAGACTTCATAGATACAATATACGATTAATCATTAGATATGGACTTATAAAGAACTAAAGACACTAACTGTTGACCTAAAAACTCCTCAAATGAGTCAAAGTCTCAGATATATGAACAAACCTAACTTAACTTCTGTTTGTCCTAAAGTAAATCAAGAATTCAACCAGTTTAACAAGGATATATACAATGAAAATCTCTGTTATGCTAAACAATACTCAAATGATGATTATCATTTTTAAATCTAACCACAAGATCACGATTGCTCACTAAAGATGCAAAATTACGCTTCAACAAAGGTATTCTAGTGCCGTCACAAAAAGAAGAAGATGTTTCCATTCCATCACAAATATATCAACAGAAAAGTTAAGGAATCAATACAAACTCTCACTCTCTCAGAAAGAGACACATGCACGTTTCATCCAATAAGTTTACCCATATTTTTCCAATTATTACATCACCCGATTTTTGCAAGATCTTAAGGGACTTTTTCAAACCTGTAATGGGGTTGAGGGTATAGGGTATGATCAGTTTACTTTAGTGAATTCACCTCTTCGAAGAATTGAAGTTTTTAGGTTCATCTTTGCTCATACTTTTTCCAATTTTGACCAAGAGACTCAACTCAAATAATTCACAACATTCATTTCCTATACAATTTATTGGAAGCCCTGTTTTACTACCTCATGTCACTATGATAATCAAGTAATTGCCTTTGAACACATTCTTTTTTAACATATGGAGAGATCTTCCTTTTTTTCAATTTTTTTTTAACCAAAGAGTCTCATCATTCTATCTTTTTCATTTGGGATATCTTCTCCATTTTTAACACAAACACAACCTTTGCTTTTGTCCTAAGTTGGATATTCAAATAAATCAAGTCTTCAAAAAATACTAAGAGTGCGGAAGGACATTTTTTCGTCAAGAGGGTTGGACAAGGTTAACAATACGTGTTTTAGGCTCAAATGGTCAAAAGATGGTTGCAGACCCTCACAAGATAGTCACAAAACAGATATGAAGATTTAGGCTCACTCTCATAACTTGTGCGCAAGATCATTATTTTGCATTCACCAATGCTTAAAGAATTATACTAACAAGTCTTCACCACACATGGCACTTTAAATACAATGATTGTGTAAAAACTTAACAAAATTAAGCTATTGTGCATTGATCATTTTTGGACACATCAATAAGAGACTAGTCACTATGAAATGCTAAAATATCATGCAAGAGTTGTGCAATATGAATTTCCTTGCAACACGAACACGAACACATTTCTCATCAGAATCAAAATCCAAGACATCGATATTGATCATAATTTATATTTGAATGTTTAAAATAAGTTCAAAAGTTTCTCAATCATTCCAAATAATCACAAATATTTCAAAACCTTGGGGCTATTGATAGATATGAGAAAATTACTATTTACTTATCACAACCAAACCAAAATCCACAAAATGTATCAAATGATAATAAGAAATATAACCCCAATAAAATTTCAATTTAAAAGACTAAAATCAAAAGAGGATAGACAAATGACCTCACCCCAAAAAATTAAAATACGATGTGCTCAATGCGGATATAGTGTGCATAAATGAAGTGGATAAAAATTCCCTATGGACGAAAATGCATGTGATGAAATCTAATCCTGTGGCACAACTGTGGAGGCAAATTTTACCTTCTTAATGATATGTAAATTATGATAAATAACAGTTAACACACTATTAACAATTATTTCAGCCATGGAGATCCAATAAGGAAAGGATCCAAGCAATACAACACCAACATGGAAAGCAATACATTCTAATCCTTACAGTTACTTCATAAAGACATTAAAATAATAAAGGAAGTGATCTTTGCAGACAACACCAAGATGGTAAACAAATGTAAGAATGAATCAACAGGAAAGGAAAACATCAATCTAAGGAATTAGAATCAATATACAAATGGCCCAAATTCAATGTAAAACACACCTTGATTGACAAGATAAGATCAAGCTATCTGTAAGGCAGAGATGCAAATTAAGTCAAAGATCTAAAGTATGTTGACTAGACAAGGAAATAAATCAACCCAAAAAGTTATGCAAGATGGAGAAGTAAATCACGCCAAGGATCTGCTAATGACATAAGAACCAAGCAGCAAAATCAAGAGGAATAGATAAGCGATTTACCATGCACATATCTAATATGGACATGGATGAGCAAATTTCCTAAATCAAGGAATATGTCAATTATCCTTGATCGAGATAATAATCTCTTTGGTTATTCCTTAACAAGAGCAGTCGTCAAAATACTATATAATCCTTGCCTAGACTTAGTTGTGACGTACACAATTCACTTGAACTTATATTGTAGTCTTCTTTATCTTCCATAGAACATTGTACACACTTGAGTGAAAATTTGAAAACAAAAGAGAAAGAAAGATCACAGTGTAGGTTATACAGGTCGAGGTTGTGTCGAAGAAGAAGGTATGATTTAAATATCAGACAAGGCTCTTAAATTGTAACATTTTGTAACACCCAAGTTTTCAACAAGATCTTAAGGAAACCCGTATAACACAAGGGGACTGGACTAGGCGCTACATCGGGTGATCCAAACCAGTGTAAAATACTCTGTGTTATTTAGTTACTGCATTTTATTATTATTGTTGTTTATCTATTTTACTAATGTGAGGGTGAGTCGACTGACAAGACTAGAAAGTTGACTGAAGGAAATTTTAATTAACGCCCCCCTCTTAACTTTCAATTGGTATCAGAGAAGGACTCACCAGTAAACTGTTTAACCACACGTGAGCAAATATCCAATGGCACACTATCATATTCCTGACGTGTTAATACAAGATGGACATTTGTCACACCGACCACCACACTTAATGGACAACATTATTCTCACTGGAAAGACAAATTCAGAATCATTGTCTCTTCGAATGATCATCAAGCATGGATAATAATCAAAAAGAGACCAAAGCCTAATCCTGGATTAACTGAAAAAGATGCCACTAAAAAACTAATTGATCCTGAATCATTTGATATCACTAAGGAATTACAAAAGGTAATTCAGGCTAATGCTAGAGATATAATTGGTTATATTATGAAGTGAGTGGAGTAGCATATGATAAAATATTAACACGTGAAACTGCGAAAGAGATGTGGGACAAACTAGAAGTGACTTATGAAGGAACTTCTAAAGTAAAGGAAGCTCGGATCAGTTCACTTGTAAATGAATATGAGTTTTTCAAGATGGACGGAGATGAAAATGTTGAAACCATGTTATCGAGATTCAATAAAATTGTCTTCGAACTCAAATTACTTGGAATGGTGTATTCAAATGCACTACAAGTAAGGAAACTCGTTAGAAGTCTCTCCAAGGCTTAGGAAACTAAAGTTTCCACTCTTGAAGAAGGAGATCTGCAGAAAATGACATACGATGAACTCCGAGGAAACTTAATAGACTATGAACAGAATCATATTAACAAGTACAACAAGAATGACAAAAGAAAATTGTGGTATTTACACCAGAGACAACTAATATTCAAGAGGAAGTCAACGAATATCAAAGCGAAGGAATGACTCTCACAAATAAAGGAGTCAAACAAATGTTTAGACAAAGAAGACGGAGACCTCAACAGTATTTAAATAACAATGAATTCAAAAAAAATAATGATCGCTACTACTATTGTGGAAAATAAGGACATATCAAAAAAATTTGTCCTGAACGTCAAAGGAGAAATAATCTAATGCATGAAGCCTAGAGTAAAGGAGAAATATCCGAAGATAATCATGATGAAACAGCCAACATATGTTTTATGCCACTAAGTGAAACTAATGAGGTAAGATCTTTCAACTGTACTAAATGTAATGAGTTACAATACTCTTTGGATATAGTTATTGATGAATTACAGAAAGTAATTGATACATACAATAAGATTGCTCAAAAAAATAAAGACTAGAAGATTCTTATCGAAGCAAGTCTGATTGAAGTCGACTTACTAGCAGAAGAATTGGAAAAAGTAAAAGTGCAGCTGAACTATATCAGAAAATCTCCTAGTCATAGATCTGTCGGATATAACAGAATTACTTTAAGCACGAGAAGATACTCTAATCAATGATCCAACAGATCTAACAGATCTATATCTAATTAATTTTATCAGTCTACTAAAGTTGCTATCAATTTCTCTAGTTATACTTTTGGTGGCATTGGTTATAAATCTTTAAAGTGTAGATAACTTTCTTCTGGAAAATGGATTTGGAGACCAAAAGTTGTTAATCCCAACCCTCAAGGATCTAAGAATACTTGGGTACTAAAAATAAATTGATCAACTTGTTTCGTAGGAGCCTACCAGTAAAACCTACAAGATTGGAATATGGATTGATTCTCTAGACACATGATGGAATAGAGAGAAAATTTCAGACTATTAAAAACATTGCTAGAGGATTTGAAAGATTTGGATATAACTCAAAAGGAGAAACAATTTGAGTTGGAACTATTACCCTCAGCTCATTATGTGATGTAGTAGAATCTGGATCAATCCTTGGATGACATCGAAAGGTTGGACTCGCAAAGAAGCAGATTACATTAGCAAAATGAAGTGGTAGAAAGAAAAATTGTTCATTAACAGATACAAAAAAACAATGCTACTCGATCAAAGTCTTCTTGATCTTTTTTAGGCAGAAGAAGTAAGTATTTCTTGTCAGATTCACAACAAATGTCTTATCAGGATTATACTAAAGAAGACTCCTTATGAACTGTGGAGAGGAAGGAAACTTAACATCAACTATTTCCATCCTTTGGATGCAAATGCTTCGCCCACAATAATGGTAAGAACTATCTTGGAAAGTTTAATACAAGAAGTGACACATGTATTGTTGTAGTTTAATCACCTATTAGCAAGGTCTTTTGAGTCTTTATTAAATGAACTTTAAATGTTGGAGAATCTATCCATGTTGTATTTGATGACACATCCAAGAATGCGGGAAAGTGAAGGAGGTGAAGATGAAATTGATACATCCATACCAACAGACGAGGTTCCAAAAGTGTTCACTGAAAATTTCACTGAAGAGCGAGCTACTGCAAAAGTAGACTAAACTAATCCAATCGACAATATTAAAATTCCAAAGGAATGGAGACACAACTCCATCTATCCTAAAAACTTCATTCTGGGAAAACCAGATGAAAAATTCCAGATGAGATCCTCTCTTAAAAAACAAGGTTCATTAGCTCTGATATCTCAAATCGAACCAAAGTGAATTAATGAAGCAATAGAAGATAAGTCTCGGACACAAGAACCAAATGGTTATTTTTGAAGAAATTAAACAAAAATGGATTGGTTATTCCGAATAAACCAGTCAGATAAAGGATTTTTTTATAAATCATAGTAAGTATGCAAAAGAGTTGATAAAAAAGTTTTGAATAGAAAAGTGTAAAGCCTTTGGAACTCCCATGAGTCCCTCCACTTGTCTTGAATCTTATATAATAGGACAAACAATTGATGAAAACTTTATCGAGGAATGATCGTGTCTCTATTATATATCACTTCTAGTCAACAAACATCATGTTTAGCATTTGCAAATGCACCTAATTTCAATCCACTCCAAAGGAATCACATCTCATTGAAGTGAAACGAATTATTTAATTTCTCAATAGAACCTCTGACATGGGGTTATGTCATCGTTTTTCTGATGGTTTCAGTTTAGTTGGATATTCAGATGCTCACTTTGCAGGTAATAAAAATGATAGAAAAAGCACCAATGGAAAATGCCAGTTTTTGGGAAAATCTCTTACTTCATGGCATATTAATAAACCGATTTGTGTAGCCTTCTAAATTATTGAATTTGAGTATTTGGCGGTTGGAAGTTATGGCACTTAACTACTTTGGATGATGCATCATCTCATCAACTATGATTTATTCTTAGAGAGACCTACTTTTGCGATAATACTAGTGCTATTAGTCTATATAAGTATATCACACATCATTCTATAGGTAAACCAATAGATATCAAAGATCTTTTATTCGTGATTTTTTTGAAAATGGCGATTTTGTTCTTGAATTTGTTAATTTTCATTATCAGTCAACAAATATCATTACAAGCCATTTACTTGAGGATATAATTTGTTTCCTTCGAGATTGTCTTTGTATTACTCCATTTTAAGGGATGTTATTAAACACCCTGAAAGTTTATTTCGGTGATCGCTAACCTTTTACTTGTGCTTGATTTTTTGAACTGCTCGTTTAGACTTGTTAGGTCCCTAACTCTTCCTTCTGGAGGATAAATTTTCTTTATGTTGCTTTTACCTGTTGCTATTTATATTTGGTGATTTTTTTTATTATGCCAAAGGGGAAAAAATTTGCCACCACAATCATTAAGACAGGGGAACCAAGTTCAAAGTTTGACACTTTCCTAAAGCCTTCAAGGCAAGGGGAGCCGCATATATAGGGGAAGCTAAACATTATTCCATATCTTACAAAAGTATCATTGTCTCTCCATACTCCATTTAAAATTGAGAATTAATTGTAATTATCAAAAAGTGGGAGATTGTTAGCTTCATAATGATTTGTAAATTCTGATAAATGACATTTAACACACTACTCACAATTCTCGCAGGCATGGAGATCCAAGAAAAACAACAGCAACATGGAAACATATATATGTTGAATTAATAGAAAGGAAAACATCAATCTAAAGAATTAGAGTGAATGTACATATGGCCCAAATCGAACGTACAACTCACCTTGATTAACAAGATAACATCAAGCTATCAATATAAGACATAGACACAAATTAAGTCAAAGATCCAAAATATGATGACCAGACAAGGAAAGAAATCAAGCCAACCAGGTTAAGAAAGATAGAGAAGCAAATCACGCTAGGGACTCAAGATCTGCCAATCAGACAAGAACCAAGACAATAAAATCAAGAAGGATAGATAACGATTTAACATGCACATATCTGATATGGACATGGATCAGTAAATCGCCTCAATGAAGGAATATATCAATTATCCTCTATTGAGATAAAAATCCATCAGGTTATTCCTTAACAAGAGCAGTCCTCAAATACTATATAATCCTTTCCTAGCCTTTAGTTGTGAAGTACGCGACTCACTTGAACATATATTACATTCTTTTTTATCTTTCATAAATTTTTGTACACACTTGAGTGAAAAATTGAAAATAATAGAGAAAGAAAGATCTAAGTGTATGTTATATAGGTCCAGGTTGTGTCGAAGAAGAAGGTATGATTTGAATATTAGATGGGGCTCTTAAATTATAACATTCTGTAATACCCATGTTTTGAAAAAGCTCTTAAGGAAACCCTTGTAATCCAAGGGGACTGGACTAGGAATCACAACAGTGATCCGAACCAGTATAAAATACTTTGTGGTATTTACTTACTGCATTTTATTATTATTGTTATTTCACTAATGTGCATCTCAGTTGAATAACAATAGTAGGAAGTCCAGTGAATAAAATTTTAATTCACCCCCCTCTTGACTTTCAGCATCAACCTAGAATTAGGGCATGGTGCATATGAAGGAGGGATAGAGTTTGAAGGATGGGTTCCACTTGGACAATTTTTGGAGACCGCCGCATAGGATTGCCTTAGAGTATAATGCATGATAGACTCCTCCTAACTGTGTAGTTCTACAATGGCCTTCGAACACTCATCCTCCAGAATGTTATCCTCATCATCCTCATCTGCCGCTTTCTCAGTCTAAAGTGGAGAGACATATACTCTAGGTATTGTCGGAGGATCATATGTCAAATTCATAGATGAAGGTACCACACCACAAGCATGGAGATGTCTGTAGATTTCAGCTGATCCACATCCCTCCCTAACCATGTTGAACAAGCTTTCAAGGTTGTCAGATTTGGTGATGCATCCTTCACTTTCTCAGACTCATCAACCCGAGCGGTGAGAATATGTAGTTTTAATCTATAATCATCCAAAAAAGCATGATGCTCAGACAACTCAGCCCTCAAAAGGTCCATGGAAACCCGAAGAGTTGGATTTACCATTGGTTGTATTAGATGGAGGCAACTTCATTCAGTTTGCATCATTTCTAAGGTAATATATCTCTATTGTCTAAATATAACTAGAGAAAGATGGGGTGTCCATACATCAGTATCCTGTCTAAATGTCACCCCTTCCAAAACTACAAGAAACTTGACTTTTACGATTTAACGAAGGAAGATAAATCCCATCGTTATAAGTACATTTTAGCGACAAAAAAATCCCGGTCGTTAGAATTAATTTTTTGTTATTAACAAAGAGACATATACGGTTCTTGAAAGTTTAAAATAAAACTAATTTTTTTAAAACAAAAAAGCGATAATTTTACCCTCTTTATATTCATCATATATGTCACCCACTCACCCATGCAAAAGAAATAATCCTTGTGTATTGTTAGGGTATCATTCTTCATACCCTCTGAATGTAAATTCTACCAAATCAATGAATCAATATAGTTGAATTTATTATTAATTATTGAGTTGGGTAATTTTTAAATGCTTAAATAATTTTTCCAGTGATGTTATATTTTATTTCTTTATAGAGAGCTAGCTTCAAAATATATAGAGGCTTACTTAATTTTATTGGTGGCTTCTTGTTTTTATTTGGTTAAAAGATCTTTAATAGGAAGAGGAATGAATTTTATTTTCCTAAAAAATAGTTAATGATTCTCTGAAAACTCCAAAGACATGCTGAGGTTGGCCAAAAATCCAACAATGGGAATATGGGCAGCATAATGTTTAAAATGCTTGAAATAGAAGATTATTCCAAAACAGGAAGAGTTTGAGGAAATCAGAAGTATGTTTTTTGAAAAACCCTTTAACGGCAATAATAAACCAAATGGTTATTGTGATGAACCTAACGATATTGCTTATGATTCTTGTCACACTTGAGTGATTAACAATCCCAGTTTGCCTAAAACTCCATCAGGATTTAAGAGAGAATTGATTACTCTAAAATGGATGCTTTTTATTTCACTACTTCATGGAAGAAACTTCGATCCTTCACAGTAGTGGGTACTTTTCCTTAACAAAATCTCGAGTTCAATGAATTAAATTATCAAACTTCATCGTCACTAGCCCCATAATTATGGAGGATATTATACCCTCTACCACTTTTCTTGCCAACTCCAACATGAAGGTGTAAATTGTAACACTTTTAAGGTCAAATCAAATCATTCAAAAAAGGTGAATCTAGCAATTGAGATTTCTTTTCGCACCTTAATTTTATAGTTAGTAAGAAGAGTGGTAGTGGGTCATAGTATCATCCATAAATCTAGGGCTCCTAAGCTGAATTTGAAACTTCAATTTCATAGAACTGAGAATCTTGTTAAAGAAAACTACCCACAAGGGATGGGCATAAACACCGGAAAATCAAAACACCTTACCGAACCAAATTTTTTTGGTATTTCGGTTTCAGTTTTTGGTTCTGTATTCGGTATATGTTTTTGTATTTTTCGGTATTTCGGTACGGTTTTCGGTATGTGATTTTGTGTAATTCAGTATTTTGGTTTACCAAAATATATTATATTATTATATATTCTTATATTATATAAATTATTTAATATTAAATAATAAATATTATAATTTAAAATAAAAAAATTAAAAGTAAAAGACTTTTTGATATAACTATTTTTAGCCCATTAAGTTGAAAATCAAACAAAAAAATTTGTAAATTTTTTAAAGTCCAACTAAGCAGGCCCATTAAAAAACCGAAATAACAAAACCGAACCAAAATAATAAAAACCGAACCGAACCGAAATATTTTGGTTCGGTATTCGGTACACAATTTACAAAAAACGAAAACCGAAAAAACCAAAAAAAACCCGAAACTGAACCGAAATACTGAATGCCCACCCCTACTACCCACTTTTTAAAGATTGAAGTTTCTAAGTAGTGAAATAACACGAATCCATTTTAGATTATCTTTCCTTTGGTAAAATCTTCTCTTTAACCGACATAGAGTTTTAGGTTGATTGTCAATTACCCATGTTTGAGAAGAATCATACTTTATATTGAATGTTCAAAACAACAACCATTAGGTTTGTTATCTCAGTTGTACTGTTCTTTAACAAACCTACTCATGATTTCTTCAAACTCTTCATGTATAGACATTGTCCTCTATTTTAAGCATTTCCCACATTGTGGTTCCCATATGTTATCTGATGGATTTGTTGCCAACCTCGACGATATCATTTAAATTTTTGGACAATCATTTTCCATTTCATAGAATATTAATATTAATTCCTCTTTCTTTTGAATATTATTTTAACCATATAAAATTTAATAAGCCTCTATAATTTTTTTTCTTTTGCATGGACGAGCTTTGAGTGGGTTACAACGGTAATGAATACAAAGAAGGAAATTTACCAATTTTTGATCAATGAATTAATTTGTTTTTTGTAACGACCTGCTCCCGTCGTAATAGAAAAACCAATGTGAAAAATTTTTGGACCGAGAAACTTTTTAGTAGTAACATGAAATTTTCAAACCTATATCAGATTTGGATGAAATTAGAGTCAGTACGATATAGAGAAATCTGGTGAGATGGGAGGTTTGATGGAGAATTTTACAATATGAGTAGATATCTAAGATTTCTAGGAAACCATATGACTTTAAAAAATTTAATTCGGGCGAGTATAACTCCTGAAATTGATGTTAGCGTGAACTGGTATTTTCGAAGTGTCGTGGGATGAAGGTGTGCTGTTAAATGGGGGCTTGGAACTTTTATTTTGACTTTTCTCTCCATTCAAACCGCTATGGTGTGAATAATCTTGCTAGGGAGGGGCCTCTATAGATGGATTGGGCCACCACAACATGAAAGTCGCGACTTAAATAAAAAATAAACCCCAAAAACGTCATTTTTCTGCAACTTTTGATCTTGAGAGCTAAGAATGAACCATGGATAGTTCTTGAAGTTTTTCCACTCCTCCTATCACAAAGGTAAGGTTTTTACTTTTAATTCCATTTATCTATCCATAGAACATAGTTTCTTGGGTAATTATCGATGGGGGAGGGTTTTGATCTAAAAATTATGGTGAAAAAAGTCCTCAAAACTGAGTATGGGTATCAAGGGTTTTGCCATGGGTTTATGAGTTTGATTATAATCCGAGTAATTAGGCTTCGTTTATTTATCCTTGTGTTGTATTGATTTGTTTTAGACCAAGAAAAAGCAGAAAGAATCTGAATAATGGAAGATTCAAGTTTCTAAGGGATTCAATCTTTGTCATACGTAGGTGATGGTTGTTTTTTCATGTTTGTGTTATCTAGATTAGTAATTGCCTCATTTTATTGCATGTATGTATGCAAATGTTGCATTATTGATCCGACTAATCGCAAATGAATATGAAAGAATAACAATATGCCATGTCTTAGTTGTATGATTGTGAGAATGTACATTGTAAATGTGATTGTGATATGTTGAATGGAATTAGTGTTACTTTTCAACACACTAACAAGGATCGAATGTCACGTGCCGACATAAACTTTGGAACGGGTGTCCCGTTTCGATACACTAGTTGTTTCAGTATGGGATTCATGAGAGGACTAATGACTTGTCATATATGCGTAATATGGAAATAAGGAATTGTATATTAATCCTAAAATGATATTAATATTGTATGTGTTCAATGTATGCATTGTTATGATGTTGTAATGACTTTCTTATATTGCATTTAGTAGTATAGCCATGTGGTTCTACTAGTACAATGTGGTTGTGTACTGATACTACACTTGCTCTTTCTTTGTTGAGTACATGGCATCTTCAGGAAGCTATTGACATACATCATTTAGAAGATCAGTAATCGAATCGAATTCAAGGGTGAGCCAGTTCTTCAAGGCTGCAATGAGTTCTCTTTTTTGTTTAATCCATTTCCTTCAGGCTTAGACTTGTTCTTTCGATAATTTTTACTGTTTAGTTTGGGTTATACCTACTTTATTAGACTTGTTGGTTAGAGTTTTGATACATTGACTTTGAAAGTCAAAACAACAGATTTATGTGGTTCACCAATAAATTGGCTACGTCCACGGGAAGAGGGGGAGCAGTTTTATTATGGAGAGGCAAAAAAAGAATTACACAATAGGGTTTGCCAAAGCGTCTATATATAGTGCTAAGCTACGTCCTAACAGGCTTGGGCCCAAAATACATAATTGACAGATAATTAAGGGCTCAATTCAAGGGATTCAACAAATATCCACCTTGACTTGAATTCTCCAAACAGATTCTTCAGACGCACTATGATAGTGCCAGTCCTCCCCCTCTTCCTCAGAATTGCCCCGCAGGGCAATTAACAGCTTCTGATTTTGAGCAAGTCCAAACAGTGTTGAAACTTGCTCTGCGGAACCGGCTTTGTGAACATATCAGCAGGATTATCAGCAGTTCCTACTTTCTTCACCTCACGTCAATATGCTTGGTTCTCTCATGATGGACTTGATCCTTGGCTAGACAAATTGCGCTCAAACTGTCACAATACACCGTAGCCTGATCATGATGCAGACCAAGATCACTAACCAACCCTTTCAGCCAAATCCCTTCTTTTGCAGCCTCTGTCAAGGCCATGTACTCCGCTTCCGTAGTAGACAAAGTCACTGTAGGTTGCAAAGTTGCCTTCCAACTGACGACAGATCCTCCAAGGGTAAACACATAGCCAGTCATCGATCTTCTAGTGTCAACATCTCCAGCATAGTCAGAATCAGAATAGCCTGTAACCATGCACTGAGTATCACCTCCATAAATGAGACCAACGTCAGATGTACCTCTAAGGTACCGGAAAATTCTCTTCACAGCCTGCCAATGTTCTTTCCCTGGTTGTCCCATGAATCTGCTCACTAAACTGACTGCATGTGCTAAACCTTGCCTTGTACAGACCATAGCATACATCAAACTTCCTACGGCACTGGCATAAGGGACTCGTGACATATACTCCTTCTCTTCTTCTGATTGTGGAGCGAACATGGCAGTGAGATGGATTTTGGTAGCACTGGGGGTATCAATAGGCTTAGATGAAGACATGCCAAACCTCGCCAAGACCTTCTGAATGTAGCTTCTCTGTGACAAGAAAAGTTTCCTTCTCTCTCTGTCTCTAATGATCTCCATCCCTAGAATCTTCCGAGCGGCTC
Organism: Solanum lycopersicum; assembly: GCF_036512215.1. Lineage (NCBI taxonomy): Eukaryota > Viridiplantae > Streptophyta > Magnoliopsida > Solanales > Solanaceae > Solanum > Solanum lycopersicum. The sequence continues at coordinate 40,285,995 of NC_090810.1, forward strand.
CCAGATCGTTCATCTCAAACTCAGCACTAAGTAAACCCTTCAGCTTCTGAATGTCATACTTCTTCTTTGCAGCTATCAACATATCATCTGCATAAAGCACCAGATAGATGAATGAATCATCCTTGAGCCTATTGTAGTAGACACAACAATCATATGAGCTCCGAGTATAGCCCAACTTCACCATATAGCTGTCAAACCTTTTGTACCACTGCCTTGGGGACTGCTTAAGTCCATATAAGGACTTCTTCAACTTGCAGACGTGACTTTCCTTTCCTGGAACTTGAAAACCATCCGGCTGAGTCATGTATATCTCTTCCTCCAACTCTCCATGTAGAAACGTTGTCTTCACATCAAGTTGTTCAAGCTCCAGATTCTGATGTGTTACTATCGCTAGTAACATTCGGATGGAAGTATGTCCGACCACTGGTGAGAAGATCTCATTGTAGTCCACTCCCTCTCTTTGGTTGAAACCTCTAGCAACAACCCTGGCTTTATACTTGACTCCTTCTGCTGGTGATATCCCTTCCTTCTTCTTGAAAACCCATTTGCAAGTAATAATCTTTCTCCCCGAAGGCTGTATAACCATATCCCATGTCTGATTCTTGTGTAGGGACTCCATCTCATCTCCCATAGCAGCAAACCATTTTTTAGAATCAGGACTTAAAATGACTTCTTTGTAAGTAGACAACTCAGATGTATCTACCTCTTCAGCAACCTGCAGTGCATAACCCACCATGTCCTCAAAACCATCCCTCGTAGGTGGCCGAACTCCAACCCTCCTTGTCCGATCTTGAGCTATACTCTGATGAATATCTGATGGCATAGATTCTGGAATATCAGTTTCTTTCTGTGACTCTTGATCCTTCTTTTCAGGTTCTTTCAAATCGCTCTCGCTCTGAATGACTTGAAACTCCACCTGTTTGTCAAGACTCCCAGTTTCTGACGTAGTTGCGGGCTTCACAATGGTTCTTAGCAGACAACTTTCATCAAAGACAACGTTCCTGCTCATAGTAACCCTCTTTTCTGCTGGAGACCAGATTCTGAAACCTTTCACTCCATCTCCGTAGCCCACAAATACTCTCTTTTTAGCTCTTGGTTCCAACTTACCTTCACTGACGTGATAGTAAGCCGTATAACCAAAAGCTTTCAAATTTGAATAATTAGCAGCTTTTCCTGACCACATCTCCGTAGGTGTTTTGCACTGTATGCCTGTGTGTGGTCCGCGGTTAATCAAGTAGCAAGCTGTACTAACCGCTTTTGCCCAGAATCTTCTATCTAGCCCAGCATTAGAGAGCATGCACCTCCCACTCTCTAGAAGTGTTTGATTCATCCGATCAGCTACACCGTTCTGCTGTGGTGTATTTATGACTGTACGATCTCGAGAAATCCCTTCATCCTTACAGAATTGATCAAATTCAGACCAGGAGAATTCCAGCCCATTATCAGTTCGCAACCTCTTGATCTTCTTCCCTGTTTGATTTTCCATCAAAATTTTCCACTCCTTGAACTTCTGGAAAGCTTCACTTTTATGCTTCATCATGTACACCCAAGTCATCCTTGAGTAGTCATCAATAATGGACACAAAGAATCTGCAGCCTCCCAAAGACTCAATACGGCATGGACCCCAACAATCAGAATGAATATAATCAAGTGTGCCTTTTGTTCTGTGAATGGCCTTTGGAAACTTGTTGCGATGTAGTTTTCCAAAGACACAATGTTCACAAAATGCTAGGCTCTTAACCTTATGACCAGCAAGAAGATCCGCCTTTGACAGAATTTGCGTCCCTCCTTCACCCATATGACCAAGTCTCATATGTCATAACTTAGTCATATCCTTCTAGTGAACTTCTGACGATGCAACATGGGCTGAATCTGTAACCGTGGAACCTTGTAGAAAATACAAAGTACCAAACATGACACCTTTCAGAATCAGATTTGAACCCTTCCAGACCCGCAAGACTCCATCTTTTTCCGACCAGGTAAATCCCTTGCTGTCCAAAAGACTGAGAGATATCAGATTTTTCGTCATCAATGGAACGTGCCTGACCTCGTTCAATGTGCAGAAGCTACCGTCATGTGTCCTTATCTTGATCGAGCCTATCCCAACCACCTTGCAGACTGAACTATTGGCCATCGAGATGCTGCCTCCATCTACCTGCTCATAAGTCGTGAACCACTCTCTCCTAGGACAGATGTGATAGGATGCCCCAGAATCGAGAACCCACACATCTGAATGATGAGTGTGCTCATCCGCAACTAGGATAATGTCTTCTTCAGAATTGGTGTCTTCTTCAGAATTGGTGTCTTCTTCAGCAACAGCAGCAGAAACTGATTGTTTTTCCGATTGCTTCTTCTTCTTCGGACAATCAAATTTCCAATGTCCCTTCCCTTTCCACTACTGGTGAACAGACCGGAAGGTTGTATGTCCGTACTTGTGCCGTTAGCCTTATGCCGTAATTCCCTGCTATGAAGGACCGATCTGACTTCTTCCAGCGACACACTATCTTTCCCAACAATGAACGATTGAACAAAATTCTCAAACGACATTGGGAGAGATACTAACAGAATCAGAGCAACATCTTCATCCTCGATCTTCACATCGATATTACGCAATTCTAATAACAAAGTATTCAATTACTCAAAATGTTCCCTGAGTTGTGTACCTTCAGCCATTCGTAAACCGAATAGACGTTATTTCAGAAGCATCTTGTTGGTTAGAGATTTTGTCATGTACAAACTCTCCAACTTCAACCACAGACCAGCATCAGTCTCTTCATCTGAGACCTCCATGATGACGTCATCCGCAAGACACAACATGATCGTCGAGTGCGCCTTTTCCTCCAGAATCGCCATCTCAGGAGTAACGACGGTGTTCTTGTCTTTCGACAACGGCGCCCAGAAGCCTTGCTGTTTCAACAAAGCCCGCATCTTGATCTTCCATAAACTGAAACTGTTCCTCCCTGTGAATTTGTCGATTTTCACGTTCAAAGCAGACATCTCAAATTATCCAAAAAAAACACCGATTAACCGAGAGGCTCTGATACCAATTTATTGTGCGGAATTCGAGATAATACGAGAAAATATAAATGCAAAAATCAAAACAACCGATTCACGTGGTTCACCAATAAATTGGCTATGTCCACGGGAAGAGGGGGAGTAGTTTTATTATGGAGAGGCAAAAACAGAATTACAGAATAGGGTTTGCCATAGCGTCTATATATAGTGCTAAGCTACGCCCTAACAGGCTTGGGCCCAAAATACATAATTCACAGATAATTAAGGGCCCAATTCAACGCATTCAACAGTTTCATTAGACTTCGAATTTATTGGAAGTCCTTAATAATTATGTAGTTATTTAAGCCTGCTTCCATATCTTTATTTCTTTAGTTTTTAGTTAATTTGCTTAGTTGAGCTTTAGTAATGGTTCTCCCACTGTAGAGTTAGTGTAGGTGTCACTCAAGACGGTTTAGGTTGTGATAGTTTTAAAATGGGGTAATATATCTTTTATGAACTGGGTGCATCCCCTTGTTAATACTTAAATTAAAATTAATTTTGATGACAGGAAATTCTTTTGGTCATTGTAGATGTACTTATAACGATGGGATTTGTCTATCTTAGTTAACAAATGTTCTTTAAAAGTCAAGTTTCGTGTACTCATACTTATAATGTTAAAAGAATAATCATACATAATGTAAAGAGGAATTACTTAAATGTGATGTAACAAGAATAAAATAGACAATGCATAGATAAAAGGAGGGGAAGAAGGTTGATTATTGTTCAAAGTTGAGGGGGAGTTTGATATTTAAAGAAAATATGGGGTGAAAATTGAGTTTCAAACATTATTTTAATAATAGAGTTTTGTTATAATAATATTGTGGGTTAACTAACACAGAATCACAAACAAAGAAAATAAAGAAGTGGAATAAGACCTACCCTTGACCTTTACCCCGACACCTAACCCTGACCAGGACTCCACCAAAAAACTTGATCCTTAACCCGATTATGACATAAACCAAACCCAGACTAATGACACAAACCATGACCAAAGATGTTGACTCAAGACCTAATTTCAGACCTTAATCTCAAACTAAGATTAAAGATACATATCCAAACAAGGATGTGACCTTGATACTTACATATGATTGAGTCGGGTCAAGTTTGGATCTCGCTTCGGGAATCAGATATTAAAATCAAATCAATGGTCAAGAATTGAGAATCAAGTGTTGAATCTGAGTCTCGAGTCTCAAACTCATGTTTTAAATGAGGGACTTAGGATCTCTGTTGAGATTCCCGTTTAGGTTTGGAAGTTAGGTCCCTAGTTAGGATCAAGTTCATAATTCAACTTTCCAATTGGGGAAGGTTGCATTTATCATAGAATTCATCACTTGACCAGAAATAGCGGGAAATATTTTTTTATAAAAAAATGAACAAATTTGTCTAGATGAATTATCTGTCATGTATCAGGGAAAGAATAAAATTATGAAATAAGAAATGAAAAAACTAAGAGACTAATTTAATAAGAGAAATTTTAGTAGCTTAGTTAGTTAATTACCTAAATTTTTGCATTGTTTGAAAGAGTTTGATTCACCACTTTGTAATCTCCTCCATAGTTTCCCTTTTCAAAAATAATTTTTAAAAACTTACATCAAAATAAATCATATAAACATGGATACAAATCATTAGGCATTTAGATAAGAAATAAACATTATTACCCCATTTCACATGTATTTAAAAACTTATTGTCTATATATTGTGATATCTTCATTTCCATTTACGGGAAACAATTTATGACGAAAAGTCTTCTCATGTCTTTGTTTTTTTAATCCAAATCTTACTATAAATGAACAAAGGAAGAAAAAAAAAGTGAAAAAGGATTCAAAAATGAAAAAAACACACTACAGATTCGCATAGGTGTCTAGCTATTTAATAATTTGGTCCAGTTTTGATTTTTTCTTTTCTTTTTCAGTGTTACGGAACATCTAACAGAATTATTTCGATTCAGTTCTATTAATTTGGTTAAATTTTTGTTTGTAAAAAAAATAATTTCACAATTCAAACAACAATGAAAAAAAATTGGAAGAACAAACAGAAGCATGTTGGACGAATACCATGGGCCACTGTTGAAATTGATAGTCGCTGACTCGTTGGTTGCTGATCGACAGTTCTTGTCGCAGAGTTGGTTGCTTTTGTGGTCGCGACACTTGTTGTTACCCTGGTCATAGCGGTCGCTGGTGGCGGTGATCATTGGGTGGCTTATTTTACTTGAAAAATTAAAAGTTGGAACCTAAAAAGTGTGGGGCAATGTTGAAAAAAATAAAGAAAAGTTGAAGCCCTAATGTTAGTTGGCACTTGATAGTTGTTAATTTTCGAATGATAAAAAGAAATAAAACTTAAAAGGGAGAAGTGTGGACCATCCGATTAAATTGATTGAGCGGTGGGGTATAAAATGATAAAATATGTCGGGTTATGGGTTTTTTTGTTGGGTCATTAATTGAATCAATTTAATTAGGGGTTGTAATTGGTTTCAAATTTTCTCTAAAATTTACTAATTTTTATGGTTTTTTGAAAAAAATTATAAAGTTGTATTTACGATTTTTATTTAAATGTAATACTACAAGAATACTATAATATAATATTAATAAAATTTTAAAATAAATTATAATAATGAATGTCATATAAAACACTTTATTTAAATGAGTTATGTTCACGATGATAAATGTATTTGATATTTTTCTTATAACTAAAAGGCAATAAATTTTTTCAAAAATAGGTATAATACTATAATATAGAGAATATTATTTTTTAAGTACCATGTAAGTAGTAAAATGTCCCGTAAAATTATGAGTAAATAAACTATATGAAAGTAGGGAATTTCTACTATTTATTTTTGTTGCAATACATATTCAATGTTATTGTATAAGAGGCTATTTGATTACTGTATAAGTTGCATCTTATTCATGCATAAATAGTTGCATTAATTTTAATATGTTTGCTAGAATTTTTTTCACTATGTGGAAAAGCGAATATAACGTATACCATGTCTGGTTGATCGGCTTCCTGTTTTTGTATAAAATTTATTCATGTATTAATTTTATGTGGTGTTTGGTTATGTTTTTTGTAGTCCTGCATAATTAGTACAACTTAACTTATTAGGAATCTATGAATAAGTTATGCAGGGTAGAAGGTGAAATAAATTATGCAGGTATTAGGTATACAAATATTAAAATAATAAATTATACATTTACCTCTATTTATTTATTTTATTGAAATCTTTACCTAACTATACTATTTTCCTAACTTTCTTTTTTAATTTTTTAGGGAAAAAAGACAAATATACCCTAAACTATTGTAAATAGTACCTAAATACCTTTTGGTATACTTTCAGAACTCTGATGTCCCTACCATCTAATTTTTGGAACGTTTAGAACCTTTGGACTAACAAAGGGACACGTGTCACGATCTTAGCAACCTATCCAAGTTTTATTTAATTTTACTTCCAATTACAAAATTGACCCGAATAATAAAAAACCCCACCCAAATAATTTTAGACACGCAGCAATTTTAAGTCTAATTTTCCCTTTCTTCTCTAGTCTAAAACCAGTTACACAAAGAACTACGACTCCATCTTCTCTGCCAAAGCTCAAGAAACGAAACCCTCTCTGACTGCTATCAAACCTAACCTCCCTCGCTCTAGTGAAATTAGTGAGGTAGTGAGCCTTCAACCATGAAACCTGACCACCACTCACTCATCTCTCCCTCACAGTTGCCGCAACAACTCCGGCAAGCCGAACTAGCGACCTTGGAATGGATTTGTAATGGCAAAAGTCAATAACTTTTTTACATAGAAGAAACTTTGAAAAATTAATATTTTAGGGATGAGATCAACCAAAAAAGATATGTGAAAATCTAAAAAACAGCAATACATTTAACCATCATATTACAATGAGAAATATAAATATAAGTTATAAATCAGACAACAGAAATATGGAAGGATAGGAACAAACATACCTCTAGCTCTCTCTACATATCTTCAACAATGGAAGTCAAGAAAATACTCTGTAACCCATAGCTAATTTGTGGCGTGGGAATATTCTTACCTTCCAAAATGTACAAGGATTTATTGGTAAGCAAGAAAAGAAAATGACAAAAAATTGCCTCTAATTGAAAATCACTTACAATGCTGCTTGGATGAATTTCCAAGTCTGATTCTGTCCTTTATTTGGTTAAAAAAAGTTAGTTAATCTTACTTAATGTTGTGTTGATGGGAATATCTTTAACTGGAGTATGTAATATGGGATTTCACTAAAGAACAAAAGAAAATTTCTAATGAATTCTCTGTTAGAAAGGAAGAAATTAGAGAAGATGGTCTTTTTTTTTAGAAGATGGTCTATTGGGTTTCTTTTTATAATATCGTTACGCATCTAAAATTATTCGGGTGGATTTTTTATTATTTGGGTTAATTTTTTAATTGAATATAAAAATTAAATAAATTTTGAGTATTTTTTCAAATAGGGACACGTGTCCCTCTATTAGTCCAAAGGGTGTACACTCTCCAAAAATTACACGGTAGTGGCATCAGAGTTCTTAATGTATAATAGAGGGTATTTATATCCCATTTGTGATAGTTCAGGGGTATATTTGTGCCTTTTTTCTTTTTTAATCCATAAATAATTTTTTTTCTTGTTTTCATTCGATATCCAATGTAATATTTTATTAGTATCATAAGTTAAATTGTAAATATTTTGCTGGCACCTAGGTTAATCGTATATTAATGTTATAAATTATTAAATATTTTCCACTTATTTAATTGACATGTATGACTATTTTGTTTAGGCTGTGAATTTATACATAATTATATATTCGGCATATTAAAATTGTATAAATTAAACAATATATACAACATATTAACAAAATATTTATGTTATGTAAAAGATGATATTATAACGTACTTGACATATATCAGTTGCATTTTATTTTTATAAGTTATAAACATAAAAAAATAACAAAATGAAAAAATTACGGTCCCAATTAATTACAGAGAGAATATTGTTTTCCTACTTTTTATTCAAAAAGTGGGAGGCTTATACTATTTTTACTTATTTATTTATAATAATTATAATAATAATAATAATAATATATATATATATATATATATATATATATATTGCAATATCTACATAACTAAATAAGACTACATGCATAACTAATTAAACCTTGAATAACTAATACCTACATAGTTAAACTCTTCATATCTAATTCCTGCATAATTAAACCATGCATAAGTATAACTGCATCACTAAACTCTGCATGACTAAAACCTGCATAAATCTACACAATTACCAAACGACCCCTAAGTTTATTTCAGGTGTGTTCAAAATGGTGGTTCAGGTATGTCATACCGCCATGCTCATTAAAGGAATAAATATCTCTCATTTAATGTAACACGCTCAACGAATAGAAGAAGAGAACATTAAGTAAAGATCTTTGATGGAAAGAGGGTAAAAACCAATGATGGTGACTTTATTTTTGAGGTCCGAGGGACATGGTTGTTCTAGATTCCGAAAAAGACTCTCTGATAAAGGTCCCTCTAACTCTCTGGTTCCAAAGTTCAAAAAAGATAGGATGTCTTACTCTAAGCCCCAACAAGGAAATGGTGGTTGATCTTCTATGTCTACTTGTACTAGACGTGGAAGGAAGCATTATGGTAAATGCTTAGACGGCATGAATGTTTGTGTTTGTTATGCTTAGATCTTTCAAAAGATAAGAGATCCTCCATCAGTTACTACTATAGAAAGAGTTGGTAGGCAAGCTTCACCTAGTGGTTTGGGTTCCTTTTCTCCAAAGAATAACAACTTTTTCATGATAAACTTGACATAAGCAAGAGGGTTCTCTTGATGTAGTTAATGATATGTTGAAATTCTTACATCTTGAATTTATGCTTTACTTGATTCCGGTAGTACTTTGTATTTTTTGACGCCATATGTGGCTGTGAGATTTCACAATTGTTTGGATGTGTTGTTAGACCCTTTTCCTAGCTCTACTCTTATCAATAAATCCACTATTATTGAGCGAGTCTTTAGAAATTATCATGTATCCTTGTCCCATAGATTTACTTAGGTTGACCTTGCAGATCTTGATATTTTTGATTTCGATGTTATTCTTGGCATAGATTTGGTCAATTATTGTTACTTTTCTGTTGATTGTCGAACTCGAGTGGTTAAGTTTCAATTTATAAAGAAGCCCAACCTAGAGTAGAAATTACTTTTTTGAAAAGCCTATGCAAATTCTAAAAGCCCTACTCTTGAGTGGGTCCCCATTGTAAATGACTTTCCGTGAGTGTTTCAAGATGATCTAACCCATTTTACTCCCCAAAGGGAAATAAACTTTAGTATTGAAATTCTCCTAATACGCTACCTATTTCTATTGCTCCTTACTTTATGATTCTGGTAGAATTTAAAGATTTAATGCAACAACTGGAATATTTGTAAGATAAAGGTTTCATCCGATCGAGTATCTCTCCGTACGGAGCTCAACTTTTGTTTTTTTAAATAAAGATGGTTCACTTCATATGTGTATTGACTACCGGCAATTGAACAAGTATTCATCAAGAAAAAGTATCATCTTGCATGAGTAGATTATTTTTTGTATCAACTCCAACGAGAGAGTTACTTATAAAAGATCAACCTCTGATCGGTCTATCACCAATTAAGGGCGAACGAAGATGAAATGCCGAAGAAGACTTTTTTCACTTGGTATGTTCATTATGAAAATTTAATAATGTCATTTTGTTTGAATAATACTCCCACCGCATTCATGGACTTGATGAGTAGAGTGCTTATAAAAAAATCATGATATGATTGTAATTGTTTGTATTGATGACATCCTAATATATATACAGAGTGAGGATCACTATTCCGACCATTTGATGATTATGTTTCTAGTGCTCAAGGACCAAGTGTCTGCAAAGTCTAGTAAATGCGAGTTTTGTTGACATATCTGTCTCTTTATGTCACATTTTTTAACTAAAGGTATTAAGGTAGAACCGAAGAAGACAAATGCAGTTAAAAGCTGTCCTAGACTTCTATTCCCTATTGATATTCAAGGTTTTTGGGTTTGACTGGAAATTATTGAAGGATTTTGCAAGAATTTTATTTGATTGTCTTTTCATTGTCTACATCGACCAAAAAAGAAATTTAAGTTCTTATGGTACGAATAGTGTGATTAGAGCTTTCAAGAGTTGAAAGATTGATATACTTGCGCTACAGTTTAGACATCACCAGAAGGCTACGCCAGGTTTGTTGTTTATTGTGAAGCTTCAAGTATTTGATTAGGATTTACTCATATGAAAAATGAGAAAGTCATTACCTATGCTTCAACGCAACTTAAGATTCATTAAATCCTACTAATGATTTTTAACTACCAGCGGCTTCTTTTGCCTGAATGATTTTGAGGCATTACATATATGGTGTCCACGTTGATGTCTTGATTGATCAAAAAGTTTTCAATATGTGTTTGAGTAAAAAGATCTAAAATTCATCAATATAGATGGCTATAAGGGCCCGTTTGGATGGGCTTAATAAAAACAGCTTTAAAAAATTACTTTTGAAAGTGCTGAAATTTATTTTTAAAATAAGCAGTTATGCGTTTGGATAGAAGTGCTGAAGTTAAAAAAAAAGCTGTTGATGTGTTTGGCAAATAAGTGCTGATAAATAGCTTTTTAAATCAAAATGTCTAAAATACCCTTAAAGTTGTTAACATAATGAAAGTTAATTAATTTATATTTTACAGCCATAAATAATTATATTTTGCTATCATTCACATATTTCTTTCTCATCACAAATTATTTATAAGAGGAATATAAATTTATTAAGATTTTAAAGATATATAATTTGAATAAATCAAAAGAACAATTTAAGATTTTATTTTAGTTTCACCCATAAGTAATAATAATTGTCTTTCATTCACATATTTCTTTATTATCACAAATTATTTATAAAAGGGAATATAAATTTTTATTTAAGTTAAATCTGCAACTTATTTTACATTTTAATAAGATATAATTTTAATAGATCACTTGAAAGATTTAAGATTTATTCTATTTTCATTCATTAGTAATAATAATTGTCTATCATCCATACGTGAAAAGGGAAAAATGGAAGAAAGAGATGTTAGGGTTATGTTGGTAATTTGGAGATTGTATAAAAATATTAAGGGTAAAAAGGTAAAAATGTGGTCCACTTAAAACAACTTATAAGCTAAAAAAAGAAAAGCACCTCTACCCCAGCTTTTAACTTTTGGATTAAAATAAGTTTTTTTTAAAACTTAAAATAAGTTATTTTGAGTATTGCCAAACAACTAAATATTTTAAGTCAGTTTGACCAGCTTTTAAGCTGAGCCAAACATGCTCTAACTCTAGAAGGACTATGATATAAATGTCCTTTATTACCTCGGCAAAGCCAATGTAGTGGTCGATGCTTTAAGTCGAATGTCCATGACTAGTGTTGTGCATGTGGTGGATGGTAAGAAACAATTGATTCATTATTTTCATAGAATACTCATAGGTACTCGGTATGTTGATTAGAGTGAAGGTGGCATTATTGTTTTTAATGGTGCAGAATCATCTTTTGTGTCGAATGTGAAATCTAAGCAATGTGTTTATTCAATTTTAGTGGAGTTGAAGGAACTTTGCTTAAAAAGTTAATTGAGTCTTTTTTCGAAAGGGATATGGTGTGCTTCGATATCAAGGTCTTTTATGTTTTCTCAATGTTCATTATTTGATAAACAAAATGTTACAAGAAGCCCATAATTTTTTATATTGCATTCACACGAGAGAAACAAGATATATCGTGACTTGCGGGAGGTCTATTGATGGAATGGGATGAAAAAAGATATAGTTGAATTTGTTACTAAGTGACCTTATCATATAAAAAGTGAAAGTTGAACATCGCAAGTGGGGAGGTTTTTCTAATGTTATTAGTATTCCTAGTTAGAAAAGAGAAGATCTTAATATGGAGTTTATTATTGTTGACCCCACAGTCAGCGGCAACATGACTCGATTTGGGTTATTATAGATTGTATTACGATGTCCGCTCATTTGATTCCTTTCAAGGCTACTTATTTGGTAGAGGATTATGATAAGTTGTATCTAAGGGAAATGTTTCAGTTGCATGGAGTTCCCGTATCAGTTATCTCTTATCGTGGTACCTAATTTACTTATCAATTATGGAAGTTTGTCCACAAAGGCTTTGGTAGTATTGTCAAGATTAGTACTACCTTTTATCCTCAAACTAATAGACAAGTTGAGCATTCTATGCAGACTTTGGAAGATATGTATAGAGATTATTTGATTGACTTAAAGAGTAATTGGGATGTTTATTTTGCTTTGATTGAGTTGGCATATAATAATATGTATATTCAACTATATTTATGGATACCTTTGAGGCTCTTTATGGTATGATGTGTTGATCTCTTATAGTTTTGTTCGAAATTAGTGAAGTTTGTTTGATAGGTCGCGGGTTCGTACATAAGGCTATGGAAAAAATTTGGCTTAATAGAGAAAGGTTGAATATGGTTCAAAGTCAACAAAACTCGTAAGTCGGTAATAGAAAAAAACATTGAATTTTATGTTGATTATTAGGCTTACTTGAAAATTTCAACTATGAACGGTGTAATGAGATTTGATGAGAGATGTACGTATAGTCCTTAATATTTAGGCCCGTGTAAAGATTTTGCCGTATTGGATTAGTCGCTTATTAATATGATTTGCCTAATGATTAAGCATCAGAAAGATAGGTTTTCCATGTGTCCTTATTCATGAAATGTGTAAGAGATCTGACATCGACTGTATTATGCTCCAACGACTCCAAATGAAGGGAATGTTTGGGGTTCTTTCTAATAAGGATACCCATGAGAACATTCAAAATTTGCAGATATATGTGCCTATTCACTTTGAAGAACATAACCCAAATGTCCATTAAATTAAGGCTTCTTCTTTTTTATGATGGGGGAGGTTTTGAAATTGTTGGTTAAACTACAAAAGGAATCAATTACTATTTAGCATGATTTATGAGTCCTCATATTGGACTCATTTCGGGCCTTTTTTTTTAAAAGTGTCCTCAAATGCTCATTATATATTAATATCTGATGAAAACTCTTAAGTTTAAGGAATTTGAAGTTTTAGTGTAAGCATGGACCTTAGACGCAAAACAGGAAAAAAAGATGAAAAGAGATGAAAAGGAACACCTAAGCATCGCCAAGTATAGTTAGCGATCAGCCCAAAGGATGTATATTGCCCTTTTGTTTAAGCAAGTGAAGCCTTGAACCAAGTGGATGAAAAAGTCGATCGAAAGGATCATCAGCGCTTCGCGGAGTAGTTCCAGGAAACATAATTATTCTGCCCAATGATCCATGATGCATAGACGCTGAAGTCAAAACACAATCGGTGATGATCTAGAAGAAGGGTGAATCACTGAATTACTCGGTGTCTGCGACTAGCCTCGCCAGCGAAAATTTTGAAGTCAATAAATATCAAACTCTTTGTTATTTTTGGAGGAGGAATCAGTAAGTAGAGACATAATTTTTTAATTTTTGAGACTTAGCTTTTAAGTTTAAAATTTTTATTTCAAATTTGTAGAGGGTTTTGTGGGAGACTTGAAGAAACGAGGTCTTCTTTCTCTAATCAAAAGTGGGTCTTCTCCATTCTTCATCATTTGCTCATGTTAAGGTTTAATTTCTTATACCAATTTGATTTCTTTATTATTTTAGGTGTATATGGTTATTTCTTGTGTGTGGCTAAAATCCCCATTCTTGGGGTCTTATTTAGAAAATATGTGTTGATATTATGATTGGGTCTTGCATGTTGATAGAGTAAAGGGATATTAATGACGATTTCACCTAATGGTTGTGGTTTTAGTTAATGGGTTGGTAGTTGAAAATACAAAACCATGCATCTATTTTTTTTTCTTGCTCGAGAGAGAGGTCGCGAAACCTAGACCACGAGACTGATGGCCTAAGGAGTGGGGGGGGGGGGACATGAGGTTCAGTCCGAGATGGTGAATCTTAATCCAAAATCCTAACACTCATCATCGATAGAGCGGTGTAGGAAAGCGTAGGATGGTCTTCATTAGACGAGTGGGTGTGGAAGAGGAACCCATTTTATATGGGGTTTGTTTCCCGAGATGGGATTTACTTTCACCTAAGGCTTAGCCTAGTCATTATTATCTTGAAAATTTCTTAACAAAAACATGTACTCAATGGTTTAATTCTACATATATTGCGATCACACGACAAGAACTTTTCCCCATACTTGATCCCCCTTTGTTTTTATTATTTCAACCAAACTCGTGATAAACCATTTTGATATTTGACATTTGAATGTCAAAAATTAAAGTAGATTGCTTTATTTCTATAATTTCTCAAACTATTACTAACTAGAACAGAAAGTCTAGTTTTGCTTCTATATTTACTACCATTCCTTTGGGACACGGCCCTAGCCTTTGGTTGGGTTACAATATTCACTTTGTTTCGTAGTCACTCAGATTGTAGGCTAGTTTTGTTGATCACGATATCACAAGAAGCATCAAAATGGCGCCACTAATAGGGAGTGGTGTCACGTGAAGATGTAGTTCACTAGAGTTTTTGTTGTTTTTAGTGTAGTTTACTAATTTTACTTTTACTTTTCTTTTTGTTTCTTCTGTTGTTTTGTTTTTCCTTTTAGTTGTTTGTGTTTTGAGATACTCTAAGCATTGATTAAGAAGTGGGTGGAAAGTCAGTTGAGGCAGATCGAGAAATTGAGGGTGACTTTAAGCTAACTGTGCTGGTTTCCTAACCAAACTACTTGATCACCAAAATATTTGAGGCAAAAAACCAATTAAAACACCAAAGGAGGTATATGCCTATTCATGGGCCAAGTAAGTCTAGAGAATACGAGAAAAGTCGTGTTGAGGGCACATTTCAAATCATTCTTCAAAAGATCATCGATCAAGATCAAGTTTTGGACGAAATGAGAGAGAATTTAAAAGCGTTGAACCAATTGATTGGATCTCACTCTAGATCAATTCACCACATAATATCAATCCTGATATTTTCCATGACTCAGCTCAACCTTGAAAAATATATTGGATTTAGCTAGTGACACTAGGTCTAGCTCTATTAATAGAGTGTGAGACATGACCTACGTCGAGCCAAAACGATAAAAGAGGACTTCTTGGGAGGCAACCCAAGGTTGTAACTGTATGATTTTGCTTCGTTAAATAATGGTGTATTAATTTGCAGAATAAAATAAGAAAAGTGTTGAACCTCTCATGATTTGCAGCAGAAGATACATTCATAGAGAAACTAAACAGGATGGCGGGCACAGATGAACCCCAACCTTTGGCTAAATATACGAGTAGTATAGAGCATGTAAAACTTGGAGAACATGAAACCAGCTCGGTGAATCAGCAACCTTCTTGGTGATCTCGAAGCAGACCACCAATCTCACAAGAGAAAATTTTAGGCTTTGAAAAAAAAGGCGAGATAAAAGATTGCTCGGCGAATCGCCGAGTTGTTCAGTAAATATGACTAATGTCGCAAAATGGATTAGAACTGAACTGTTATAGAAGGTCCAAAGGTCAAATTTTTTACTCTTTCATTTTCCCTCATTTCAAACTCTCCAAGATCACACCAAAGTTATTATTTTCTAGATTTTCATCTAGAAATTGTATTTTAGACATTACTTAATGTGTGGGGTTTGATTTCTTTGTTTCCTAGCATTACAAAAAACTATCTGATCAACGAAGGTTAGTCGCTAAAACCCCAAATCTATTTTCAATAATTTTTAACTCATTTGCAATCATAAAGTATCAAGATGACGTGTGTTGGGCCTATATGATAGAAATAAGTTATCGATAGGTTATTTGTAATTTGAATGTTTTTCTCTAAAATGCTTAAATATTCGAATGTCTTGGCATTTATGCTTTGTATTGATTGAAATCGCAATGGGTGTTGATTAATTGTTCTCATATTGTTTTGGTGAATTTTAATTAACCCACCATTTGTCCAAAATAACGAAAATTATCCAATGAGGGAATGGGTGACGACGTTCTTGAGAATAATCATAGTTAAATGGCCAAATTTGTTAAAATCGAAAAAAGTCTTAGTAGTCCGAGGTGAAGTGAAGTATGGGTCTTGTATGAAATTCATGTTTGCATGCTTTGATTTTCTTTAAGAAGATTGTAGGACGGTTTTGAGAGTTCGATTTAGTTATGTAAACATTGTGTCATTCGGCGAGTTAAGTAGACCTCACTGAATGATTTGGCAGTTCACCTACTGATTATAGATCGCCGTTAACTCTTCTCCTTCATGCTATAAGATCTGTAACTTTTGGCGAACACACTGGTGATCACTGAAAGTAGTTGGCGATTTGCCGATAGGATTTTAGATCACCTTTTACATGCCCCCTTTACTTTCTTAACTCTGTTCATCGGTGGACAACCTTCTCATCACCGAACAAAGTACGCATTTAACTGAGTATATTTTTTTACCGCCATTTTGCCTAGATTGCAGGCTAGTACACTCGACGAGCTAAACCTAAATCATCATAGATATTTGGCGAAACGCCTTGTGAAAGAGCAAACCTGTCTGCAACAGATTTGTGTGTTTGCATTTTATTGTTATTTTGACTAATCATAGCCATTTGTAGATATGGTACGCACCAAACTTAATACACATCCCCAAATGAAGGCAACTCTAGGGTATTGGTATCAACGAATGGGGTTCAATTCCTCCGAAGAGGGGAGGAGAAGAACTTCGACATAGCAGTGACAGAAAGATAAAAAGAGTGACAAACAAAAGAATAGTTGCTGAAGTAAATATTGATTGGGATGATCTAGAAGATGATCAGTCACTGATACACAGACAACAAAGACTCAGGAACATCCCCCAACACTCAGTTAACAATTTTGCACTTAAAAACTTGAGAAAAGACACTGAAACGCAAATTCTTGTGTGAGGTTTTATATTTCACCCCTCTAATTAATAAATTGAAGGTTGAAACGAAGTGAGTATTATAACTGTAGAATTTCATGTTAGTCATGGTTGATATTATAAAATGGATAATTCTATTATTCTTTTTGATGGGTGGCTAAAACCCTAATATCTAAGGGTGTGATTATGGGGTTGGGTGTTGACATAAATTAGTGGGTATGTTGCAATTCTCTGTTTTCCTTGTTGATTTCTATTTGAGATAATTAACATGTGGATAATTTAGAAATCAAGGTGGCCAATTTAATTTTACATTAGATTTCAAATTGGTGCTTGAAAAAAACTAGTAAGAGTGGATAAATGTTTCGATTTTTGTAAATCTATGTAATTGAAGCAAGGTATTGAGTTGTTTAGTTTTGCATATTGATAACAGAAAGAAGATTCTATGTATTGCATCTATAAGATTGAAACATCACTAATGTCATCAAAGATGACCCAACATATTCATAGTTGTTAATCATTATTGAGAAATAAATTTTCCCCCTAATTAGTGTTAATTCACGCCCTTAAACCCCTAGATCTACTTATTCTTGTTTAATCCATATTTTCTTTATTTGATTCTTCTTACTTTATTTAGAAACTACATGATACATGTTTGGTGAATGATTAACCCAAGTTCCGTTTGTCTAAAATTAGATTAGTTGCATTTTTATTAAGTAAAATTGGATCCTTAACGTTAAACTACTCCATGTGGGGTTTGACCCTGGATCTTAACCCTTTCTCTTAGTTGGGTAATTTTATTTACAATGATTGCCTACTCTTTTAATTGTTTTTGAATAGTAGTTTGAGCTTTATCACCTACCTATTTAGAATGGCGACATGATCATTGTCAAAACTCAATTTCTCATCAAACTGAGCCAAATCCCACTTAAGAATGCAAGCCTCATCTGGGATATAGTGTATCATCCTAGAGATATGAAATATAGGGTTCACACATCAAAGATCTTAAGGTAAATCTCTCTTATAAGACACCATCCAAAATCGCCCAAGATATTAAAAGGACTTATGGATCTGGAGCTAACTTGCCCTTTCTCCAAAACATTATCATGCCCTTCATGGACTATAATAGTAGGAACACAGGATCACCAACTATGAACTCCAAAGGTCTTAACCTTCAAATAGTAGAACTCTTTCGTCTACTCAGCGTAGTATGGAGTTGCTTCTGGATCACATCGACACTATCCATAGAATCTCTTATAAGCTATTGCCTTATGTGTGAAGCTAAAAAATAACAAACTATCCTTCTAGAGAATGAAATCTCCTACCATAATTCCTTAAAAGTTGCCATGTGAATGCTCTAATAGTAGATATTATTATATGCAAACTCTACTAAAGCTAAAGACTGATCCCACTGGCCAATGAAATCAATAAAGTAAGCCTAAAACATGTCCAATAAAACCTAAGTAGTCCTTCCTGACTAGCCATCTATCTAAAGGTAAGAAGTTCCTAAGCTCAACCCCAGTACCCAACTCACTCTCAATCGACCCCCAAAAATGCAAGTGAACTGAGTGTCATTTTCTATAGTGATAGACATTGGTACTCATGGAAAGAATTGATCTATCTGAGGTAAATATCAACCAATATGTAAGCAGTATGAATACGTAAAATATGTGCTTGTTAATTCCATCGATCTACGCTGATCTAAATAGAATCAAAACCTCTGATGGAAAATGGTAAGCCTACCACAAAGTCCATGGATATATACTCCTTTAATTCAGTAATGGGTAGACACCGAGTCAATCTTCCTTGTCTCTAGTGCTCATACTTTACTTGTTGAAAGTTCAAAGCACCCAGCCAAGAAGGTTGTGATGTCCCTCGTAAACCTGCACCACCCAATGTGACGCCATAGATTATGATACATTCACTACATCTGTATGGATAGAGAACATGTAACAATGGGACTCCTGAAGATTCAACCCAACAAATACAAAAATTACAGGAACATAAATATTATTCTTAATCCTGAAAATACACTCCATGTCTAAGTCTTTGTCCTAAATTTACAACTAAGAACAGTGTCCGGAATCACTCAATTGTGGATCCTCTAACTGGTGTACCTGAATATTCTATCAAGGAAAATTTATCCTCCACACACAAAAGTACACTATGTGGCTCAGAGATATCAAGTCTAACCATCTTTTTTGCTAAAGAAAGAATGTATTCAGTCATAGGTCAATCCTCCACAAATAACAAAGACAAACTCTCCATGCAACTACCTTCTAGCTTAAGGCGTTTACTACCACATTATCCTTGCCTAGGTGACTGTAACACCTCGACAACCAGATCTAGAAAATATACAGAAACTCATGTGAAGTAGTGAACACGACGAAGTTCAGAGAATGTGATAGTTTCCACGATCCGTTTACCAACTCATGGTGGGGAGTTGGATTCCACTGGCTACTAATGTCTTACCATGAAACCTTTCATGGGTCGCGGTTTTGATGATGCACCGTGGTTGCGTCCGTAGAAGGTGTGAAAGAAGGCTCCCCTAGAGATCCCCACTGACCCCCAGCCCAAGTGAAGACCACGATAACCTTCACTGTATGTTGTCCTTCACATAGTCCATGGGATGGTTTGTGAAGCAAGGTCTTCATACCATAGGAATTAGTAAGGACCATGGGGACCTTTAAGGTTCGTGGCCCTTCACACAATCCTTAGTAGGGCACATGAAAGAAACCCCATAACCTAGATCTCACTATATCAAAGACCACAACCCTGTTCACGGTTCTTGTCCCCTTTCACGATCTATGAAAATGTTCATGGTCAACCCCGCTTGTAGTTTAGGTCAGGGTTTTTGTTGTCATTTCATTTTATATTTGACCATAATCACGACCATGTCTGCGTCCACGGCCATGACCACGTCCACCAACACGACCACAATTAGGGTCACGGCGTTCTCCACGCCTAGAATGGTGGGCATACACATCATTCACTTTAGGAAGTGGTTCATATCCAATAGGTAAATTATCATGATTTTTCATTAATAAATATTACTTTTCTCAGCCACAAGAAGATGAGAAATTAGTTCAGAATACTTTTTCAAAACTTTCTCTCGATATTGTTGCTTCAAGAGCACATTCGAGGCATGAAAAGTGGAGAATATCTTTTCCATCATATCAATCTCACTAACCATTTCTCCACATAATTTCAACTTAGAAGTGATTTTAAACATGACAGAATCATAGTGATATACAGATTTAAAGTCTTGTATCCTTTGATGCAGCCAATCATATCGTGCCTTTGGATGTATGACCATCTTCAAGTGGTCATATTTTTCATTTAGATTTTTCAAAAAACAAGTGGATCCTTAACTGTCAGATATTCGATTTTTAGATACTCGTCAAAATGATGATGCACGAATATCATTGCTCGTGCACAACTTTGGTTTGATGCCTTATTTTCTTCTTTTATGGTGTCTCCAAGACCCATTGCATCAAGGTGGACTTCAGCATCCAATACCAATGAAAGGTAGTTCCTTCCCAAATTTCGAAGGGCAATGAAATCTAATTTCGTAAGATTGACCATTAAAATTAAAAACAAAAGAATAAATAATACCTTATTAATTATTCAAACCTAACCTTAACTTTTTGATAAAGTAGAGTCTTGTGCTCATATCATTTTATGAAACTGTAGAATAAGAAGAAGAATCTAGAGATAAGAGAAGAGAGAATACTTATTATTCCTCTTGATGAATGATTTTACAATGAAGATGAGTCCTCTATTTATAGGGGAAATCTAACTTGGTCCCCATGTAGGACTCTTAACCATATCCTAAAAGGACTCCACGTGATAGACATTCACTATAATACAAATACTTTATAAAAGGTAGTTTAAATTTTTAAATTATTCCTTACCGTATGATAGACATTCATGTTTTTTCTAATAAAATTTTAATTTCTTATTGTTTTTTAGTTTCTTTTAAAAATTTAAGTCATGAAAACTTAAAATAGTAGAATAGTCAAATGAAGGTCTAATGATAAGTTAAAATTTTCACAATTCAATGATATTTGCTGAAATCATTAAATAAATGATATTTTTGAACTTGAGGCAAGTAAAACAAAGAGGATGTGTCTTAAAATAATTATTAGCCACCATGTTGTAATGACCGATTTAGTCGTTTTGAGCAGCAGATTTTATTTCTGGAAAAACAGGCTGAGGCGACGGAACCCACGACAGACCGTCATGGGCACGACGGACCGTCGCAGGGTCTCGTTTCAAAACACTTAGAAAAACTGAAAATTGGGTACTGAAAATCGACTCTCTGAACTTCGTAACGAAATGGCAGGACGGACCGTCACAGGTGTGACGGACCGTCACAGACCCTTGGTGGAAATTTGGGTCTCTGAACTTTGCGACGACCTGCAGGACGGACCGTCTCAGGCACGACGGCCGTCACAGGTTTCACAATCCCAGTCCGGGTCGGATTTCTTTATACATTTTAAGGGACGTTTTTGACTATTCCTGCTTTAATTATAAGATTAGTGGGTTAATGTTAATAAGTCTAATTACTTGGGGGTCAAAAGAGGTAACCTTAAGTTAATTAGTGGATTATTATTGCCATCTTTTACACTTGATTATATGTTAATTAGGGTAAAAGAAAGAGGGTTTGAATAAGAAAAATAGAAAGAACAAAGAGAAAACAGAAAAAGAAAGAGAACAAGTAGAGAGAGAGAGAAACGAAGAGGATAGCAAGGATTTTGAGAAGATAGCTTGTTGATCGCAATTCTTCAGTGGAGGTAGGTTATGGTTTTCATGCTTTCACAGTAAACTCTTAATAGAGAATTATATGTATTGATAGTATTGTAAACCCTGCTATGTGCTTAATTGTATGCATGCATGAACGTGATTATATAATTGTGATTATATTAAGCATGATGAAGTTATTGAATCCCAAATCTTGATAAAAACCTAATCTCTTTTTAATGATGATGCCTTGGTAAGGGAGAAGGCTTGATGAACTAAAGTAATGAGATTGATGATGCCTTGTTAAGAAAGAAGGCTTGATGAATTGGTAGAAGGACATTAGGGGATCGGGTGTCACGAACCGACATGTAGAATTAGGGGATCGGGTGTTACGAACCGACACGTAGAATTAGGGGATCAGGTGTCACGAACCGACACGTAGAATTAGGGAATCGGGTGTCACGAACCGACACGTAGAATTAGGGGATCGGGTGTCACGAACCGACACGTAGAATTAGGGGATCGGGTGTCACGAACCGACACGTAGATTTAGGGGATCGGGTGTCACGAACCGACACGTAGAATTAGGGGATCGGGTGTCATGAATCGACACGTAGATTTAGGGGATCGGGTGTCACGAACCGACACATAGATTTAAGGGATCGGAGTGTCACGTACCGACACAAGAGGATTAATGAATATGAGGGATCGAAGTGTCACGTACCGACACAAGAGGATTAATGAATATGAGGGAGCGGAGTGTCACGTACCGACACAAGAGAAATAAAGATAATGAATCTTGAAAGATGTTAATATACTCGATCTAATGAACATAATTCCCAAATGAGTATGGTATTGAGGCTTGAGTCCTCATGTGTGAACTTGACGGTAATTGTTAATGATATAGTACTTGTTGTTGCTACATGTTGAGTATCATGGTTGATTTTATGATATTATTGTTATATATTGATTTCTATTTTTAGTTGGCCGATGATATCTACTCAGTACCCGTGTTTTGTACTGACCCCTACTTTTATGTTTTCTTCTTGTTTATTTGTGGAATGCAGCAAACGTGCCGTCGTCTTCGACTCAACAGTAATTCTAGCCAGTCTTCGTCACACCGGATCTTCAGGGTGAGCTAACGCTTCTAGCTTGGACTGGATCTTCTCCTTCATGTCATGATGCCTTGAACTGCCAGCATGGACTAGCCTTATTTGTTTTAGCTTTTTAGAATACTCTTAGTTTAGTACTTTAATCATAGATGTTCTTGTGGTGATGACTTCCAGATTTTGGGGATAATAATAGTTATTGATTTTATTAATGAGTTAAGTCTTCCGCATTACTTTATGTTGATATTATATTGAAACGTTAAGGTTTAGATTGGTTGGTTCGCTCACATAGGAGGGTAAGTGTGGGTGCCAGTCGCAACCCGGTTTGGGTCGTGACAAAACTTGGTATCAGAGCATTAGGTTCGTTGGTCTCATCACACAAGAACGAGTCTAGTAGAGTCTTAAGGAACGGTAGGGGGACACCTTTACTTTTCTTTGAGAGGCTATAAGACTTTAGGAAAATTCCATTCTTTCTTTCTTTCTTTCGTGCTACTACTTGAATCCAATTGGTATCTAGGTGATACAAATTGGTATCTGACCATCTTCACTCTCTTTCGCAGATGGTTAGAACTAGAGCAACGACTACTCCAACACCAACACCAGCACCGGCGGGACAGGGTGCGTCTGAGCCAGCCTATGGGGCTGTAGCTCGAGGAAGAACAACGGCAAGAGGCCGTGGTAGAGGTCGTGGGAGGACGTCCTCTAGGGGAAGAGGACGAGCACCTAGCCCATCTGATACTAGGGCAGTGACTCCTCCACCGACTGAGGAAGTGGTAAGTGAGGGTGAGGAAGGGGAGAATGAACAAGTGCAAAATGAGGAATTTCCACCCCAACCTACCCTAGAGATGATCAATCAGGTTCTCGCTTATCTTAGTGGGTTGTCTGATCAGGGTCAGGCCCCTCCAGTGTTTTCTGCACCAACACCTCCGGTTTCAGAGGTACAACATGCAGCCACTATGGCTCCTCGTATGGATGGCTCATTGGACATAGGCACGTTTCCACGTCTGATTACTGGGCCTATAATGACAAACGATCAGCATGAACTTTTTCAGTAAGTTCTTGAAATTGAAACCTCCAGTCTTCAAGGGTGCGGAATCTGAGGATGCTTACGATTTTCTGGTTGACTGTCATGAGCTACTACACAAGATGGGTATAGTAGAACGGTTTGGTGTTGAGTTCGTGAGTTATCAGTTTCAAGGGAACGCCAAAATGTGGTGGCGGTCACATACTGAGTGTCAATCAACAGAGGCACCACCTATGACTTGGGCCTCATTCTCTAGCTTGTTTATGGAGAAGTATATCCCCCGAACTTTGAGGGATAGGAAAAGGGATGAGTTCTTGAGCCTAGAGTAAGGTAGGATGTCGGTCAATACATATGAGGCTAAGTTTCGTGCATTATCCCGGTATGCCACCCAACTATGTTTCAGTCCACAAGAGCGGATTCGCCATTTTGTGAAGGGGTTGAGGTGAGAGTTGCGGATTTCAGCCTTACAGGTAGCGGCTACGGCAAAATCCTTCCAAGAGGTGGTAGACTTCGTGATAGAGGTGGAAGGAGTAAAGCCAGATGACTTCACCATGACATCGACATCAAAAAGGTTTCAAAAGGGAGGTGAGTTTAATGGTTCTTACTCTAGAGGACAAGGTTCTGGAGGTTACTCAGTTCGACCCATTCAGTCTTCACTACAGACTGTAGTTGGGGGTCCACCTCAGACCGGTCAACACTTCTCTGAGAGACCTATGCTTGACTCCTGAGAGTGTTATGGATGTGGGGAGACTGGACATATTAGGAGGATTTGTCCAAAACAGAGTTATAGACCCCCAATGGCTAGAGGTAGAGGTGGTCATGGTAGAGGCCGTTATTCTGGAGGACGTGGTGGTCGAGGTAACGGTGGTCACCAAAATGGCCGAGGTGATGGGAAAACTTGAACCACTACATCAAAACATGGTAGGGGCAATGTACAGACAAACGCTAGGGCCCATTCTTACGCTTTCCCTGGGCGGTCTGAAGCGGAGGCATCTGATGCTGTCATCACAGGTAATCTTCTGGTTTGTGATTGCATGGCCTCTGTATTGTTTGATCCTTGATCCACATTTTCTTATGTATCTTCCTCATTTTCTAATGGTCTAAATTTACATTGTGAATTACTTGATATGCCTATTCGTGTTTCTACTCCAGTGGGTGAGTTTGTGGTAGTTGAAAAGGTGTATAGGTCTTGTTTGGTGAATTTTGTGGGGAGCAACACTTATGTAGATTTAGTTATCTTAGAAATGTATGATTTTGATGTAATTCTGGGTATGACTTGGCTTTCTCCGCAATTTGCGATTTTGGATTGTAATGCTAAAACGCTGATGTTAGCCAAGCCTGGGACAGATCCGTTAGTTTGGGAGGGTGACTACACTTCCAATCCGGTGCATATCATCTCCCTTCTTCGTACTAAGAAAATGGTTAGTAAAGGGTGTTTAGCTTTCTTGGCACATCTCAAGGATTACACTACCCAAGTACCTTCGATTAAGTCAGTTTCGGTTGTCCGTGAGTTTCTGGATGTGTTCCCTGCAGATCTTCGTGGTATGCCACCAGATAGGGATATTGATTTTTGTATTGACCTTGAACTGGGTACTCGCCCCATTTCGATACCCCTTTATAGAATGGCTCCCGCGGAGTTAAGAGAGTTAAAAGCCCAACTTCAAGAGTTGTTAAACAAAGGCTTTATTAGACAAACTGCATCTCCTTGGGGTGCTCCGGTTTTGTTTGTAAAGAAGAGGGATGGGATTTTTCGAATGTGTATAGACTACAGACAACTAAACAAGGTAACCATAAAGAACAAGTATCCTCTTCCCCGCATTGATGACTTGTTCGATCAGTTACACGGTGCTTGTGTCTTCTCTAAGATTGACTTGAGATCCGGTTATCATCAATTGAAAATACGGGCAACGGATGTGCCAAAGACTGCTTTTCGAACGAGGTATGGGTATTACGAATTTATAGTGATGTCTTTTGGTCTTACGAATGCCCCTGCTGCATTCATGAGCTTGATGAACGGGATTTTTAAGCCATATTTGGACCTCTTCGTGATCGTATTTATTGATGATATATTGGTATGTTCAAAGAGCAAGAAGGAACATGAAGAGCATTTGAGAATGGTATTGGAAATGTTGAGGGAGAAAAAGCTTTATGCCAAGTTCTCTAAGTGTGAGTTTTGGCTAGATGCAGTGTCCTTCTTGGGGCACGTGGTTTCTAAGGATGGAGTGATGGTGGTTCCTTCTAAGATTGAGACAGTGAAGAATTGGGTAAGACCTACTAATGTGTCAGAAATAAGGAGCATTGTTAGGTTAGCTAGCTACTACCGTCGATTTGTCAAGGGGTTGTCTTCTATTGCTTCCCAATTGACGAACTTGACTAAGCAGAATGTTCCATTCGAATGTGAGGAAAGCTTTCAGAAGCTCAAGACTTTGTTGACTACCGCACCTATCCTTACCTTGCCAGTAGAGGGTAAGAACTTCATTGTTTATTGTGATACATCCTATTCTGGTTTGGGTGCAGTACTAATGCAAGAGAAGAGTGTGATTGCTTATGCTTCAAGGCAACTAAAGGTGCATGAACATAACTATCCGACCCACGATTTGGAATTGGCTGCGGTGGTGTTTGCATTAAAGCAATGGAGACACTATTTATATAGGGTTAAGTGTGAGATCTATACGGATCATTGTAGCCTACAATATGTCTTTACTCAGAAAGATTTGAACTTGAGACAGAGGAGATGGATGGAACTACTGAAGGACTACGACATCACCATTTTGTATCATCCGGGGAAGGCGAATGTTGTAGCAGATGCTTTAAGTAGAAAGGTGGGAAGCATGGGAAGTCTAGCTCACTTGCAAGCTTCTAGACGCCCATTGGCTAGAGAGGTTCAGACTCTAGCTAATGACTTGATGAGATTAGAAGTAAATGAGAAGGGAGGATTGTTGGCTAGTGTGGAGTCAAGATCTTCTTTTCTTGACAAAATTAAGGGAAAACAGTTTGATGATGAGAAACTAAGGCGAATCCAAGATAAAGTATTGCGAGGGGAGGCTAAGGAAACACAAATCGATAAGGAAGGTGTTTTGAGAATCAAGGGAAGGGTATGTGTACCCCGCGTCGATGATTTGATCAACACTATTCTGACAGAGGCTCATAGTTCAAGGTATTCTATACATACGGGTGCAACCAAGATGTATCGTGACCTAAAATAAAACTTTTGGTGGAGTAGAATGAAGCGTGATATTGTTGACTTTATTGCCAAGTGTCCAAACTGTCAACAAGTAAAGTATGAACACCAAAGGACCGGAGGAACACTTCAGAGAATGCCCATTCCGGAATGGATGTGGGAAAGAATTGCAATGGACTTTGTGGTTGGTCTTCCAAGGACAATGGGTAAGTATGACTCCATTTGGGTGATTGTTGATAGGTTAACTAAATCTGGTCATTTCATTCCGGTAAAGGTGACTTACAATGCAGAGAAGTTAGCCAAGATCTATATCTCAAAAATCGTTCGATTGCATGGGGTTCCACTATCCATCATATCAGATAGAGGTACGCAGTTTACTTCTATGTTTTGGAAAACATTGCATGCGGAATTGGGTACTAGGTTGGACCTTAGTACTGCGTTCCATCCTCAGACCGATGGTCTGTCTGAAAGGACGATTCAAGTGTTGGAGGATATGCTTCGTGCATGTGTGATAGAGTTTGGTGGCCATTGGGATAGCTTCCTACCCTTAGCAGAGTTCTCCTACAACAATAGCTATCACTCAAGTATTGATATGGCCCCATTTGAAGCATTGTATGGGAGGAGATGTAGGTCTCCCATTGGTTGGTTTGATGCATTCGAGGTTAGACCTTGGGGTACTGACCTTTTGAGGGATTCGATAGAGAAAGTGAAGTCTATTCAACAAAAGCTTATAGCGGCGCAAAGTAGACAAAAAGAATATGCAGATCGAAAGGTTAGAGACTTAGAGTTCATGGAAGGTGAACAAGTCTTGTTGAAGGTTTCGCCAATGAAAGGGGTGATTCGATTTGGTAAGCGAGGTAAACTTAGCCCAAGGTATATTGGTCCATTTGAAGTACTTAAGCGAGTAAGGGAGGTGGCTTATGAGTTAGCCTTGCCTCCAGGGCTGTCCGGAGTGCATCCGGTATTCCATGTGTCTATGTAGAAAAGATATCATGGGGATGAAAATTACATTATCCGTTGGGATTCAGTTTTGCTTGATGAGAATTTGTCTTATGAGGAGGAACCTGTTGCCATTCTAGATAGAGAAATTCGCAAGTTGAGATCAAGGGAGATTGCATCCATCAAAGTTCAATGGAAGAATCGACCCGTTGAAGAAGCCACTTGGGAGAAGGAGGCGGATATGCGAGAAAAATACCCATATCTTTTTAAAGATTCAGGTACTCCTTTTTGCCCTTGTTTTCCTTCTTGTGATCATTCGGAGACGAACGATGGGTAAATTGGTATCTATTGTAACGACCTGTTTAGTCGTTTTGAGCAGCAGATTTTATTTCTGGAAAAAGAGGCTAAGGCGACGGACCCCACGATGGACCGTCATGGGCACGACGGACCGTCGCAGGGTCTCGTTTCAAAACACTTAGAAAAACTGAAAATTGGGTACTGAAAATTGACTCTCTGAACTTCGTAACGAAATGGCAGGACGGACCGTCACAGGTGTGACAGACCGTCACAGACCCTTGGTGGAAATTTGGGTCTCTGAACTTTGCGACGACATGCAGGACGGACCGTCTCAGGCACGACGGCCCATCACATGTTGCGCAATCCCAATCCGGGTCGGATTTCTTTATACGTTTTAAGGGACGTTTTTGACTATTCCTTCTTTAATTATAAGATTAGTGGGTTAATGTTAATAAGTCTAATTACTTGGGGGTTAAAAGAGGTAACCTTAAGTTAATTAGTGGGTTATTATTGCCATCTTTTACACTTGATTATATGGTAATTAGGGTAAAAGAAAGAGGGTTTGAATAAGAAAAATAGAAAGAACAAAGAGAAAACAGAAAAAGAAAGAGAACAAGTAGAGAGAGAGAGAAACGAAGAGGATAGCAAGGATTTTGAGAAGATAGCTTGTTGATCGCAATTCTTCGGTGGAGGTAGGTTATGGTTTTCATGCTTTCACAGTAAACTCTTAATAGAGAATGATATGTATTGATAGTATTGTAACCCCTGCTATGTGCTTAATTGTATGCATGCATGAACGTGATTATATAATTGTGATTATATTAAGCATGATGAAGTTATTGAATCCCAAATCTTGATAAAAACCTAATCTCTTTTTAATGATGATGCCTTGGTAAGGGAGAAGGCTTGATGAACTAAAGTAATGAGATTGATGATGCCTTGGTAAGAAAGAAGGCTTGATGAATTGATTGAAGGAGATTAGGGGATCGGGTGTCACGAACCGACACGTAGAATTAGGGGATCGGGTGTCACGAGCCGACACGTAAAATTAGTGGATCGGGTGTCACAAACCGACACGTAGAATTAGGGGATCGGGTGTCACGAACCGACACGTAGAATTAGGGGATCGGGTGTCACGAACTGACACGTAAAAAAATTAGGGGATCGGGTGTCACGAACCGACACGTAGAATTAAGGGATCGGGTGTCACGAACCGACACGTAGAATTAGGGGATCGGGTGTCACGAACCGACACGTAGAATTAGGGGATCGGATGTCACGAACCGACACGTAGATTTAGGGGATCGAGTGTCACAAACCGACAAGTAGAATTAGGGGATCGGGTGTCACGAACCGACACATAGATTTAGGGGATTGGGTGTCACGAACCGACACGTAGATTTAGGGGATCGGAGTGTCACGTACCGACACAAGAGGATTAATGAATATGAGGGATTGGAGTGTCACGTACCGACACAAGAGGATTAATGAATATGAGGGAGCGGAGTGTCACGTACCGACACAAGAGAAATAAAGATAATGAATCTTGAAAGATGTTAATATACTCAATCTAATGAACATAATTCCCAAATGAGTATGGTATTGAGGCTTGAGTCCTCATGTGTGAACTTGACGGTAATTGTTAATGATATAGTACTTGTTGTTGCTACATGTTGAGTATCATGGTTTATTTTATGATATTATTGGTATATATTGATTTCTATTTTGAGTTGGCCGATGATATCTACTCAGTACCCGTGTTTTGTACTGACCCCTACTTTTATGTTTTCTTCTTGTTTATTTGTGGAGTGCAGCAAACGTGCCGTCGTCTTCGACTCAACAGTAATTTTAGCCAGTCTTCGTCACACCGGATCTTCAGGGTGAGCTAACGCTTCTAGCTTGGACTGGATCTTTTCCTTCATGTCTTGATGCCTTGAACTTCCGGCATGGACTAGCCTTATTTGTTTTAGCTTTTTAGAATACTCTTAGTTTAGTACTTTGATCATAGATGTTCTTGTTGTGATGACTTCCAGATTTTGGGGATAATAATAGTTATTGATTTTATTAATGAGTTAAGTCTTCCGCATTACTTTATGTTGATATTATATTGAAACGTTAAGGTTTAGATTGGTTGGTTCGCTCACATAGGAGGGTAAGTGTGGGTGCCAGTCGCAACCCGGTTTGGGTCGTGACACATGTATTTTTAGTACAACTTCTAAATTTCACTATTATTTCGTTCTTATGTTTCTTTTATTTTTAGTTTTTACTTTTCAAATTTAAATAGATAATTATATAGATTATTTTGCACTTATATTGAAATGTTTTTTTTATCAATACTTTGAGATAAACTTTTTATGGAAAGTGACAAGAATTATTAATAGATGATAGAATCACGAATAATATTTTTATCAACTATATCTATGACAAAAAATTCATCCATTTTAGTAATCTTACCCCTTAATTCTTATCAATCTGATTATAAAATGACATTCTACCTATTTATAAATATCAAATTTTAAAAAACAAAAATAAAAATTCATCATCAAAAAACAAAAACAAAATTCGTTCTTAGAATTTTTTTTAATATCATCATTAACACCATTTTAGACTGTGTTTATAATGATTCTGATCCTAATCATGGTTATGATGCCTTTTTTGAGGATGATTCAAATCAGGATGCGAAAGAACATGACTATGGTGAATACACCACCTACTTCTATCTCAGAGAAAGAAGAAGAAGACTATGGTGATACCCCGCCTACTTCTAGCTCAGTAAAAAAAAGAAGAAGAATAAGAATAAAGAGGAAACCACAAAGGCAAAAGATGGATATGAGGCCGACGAGGATTACAAGGCCGAGGCCGAGGACGAAAAAAATGCTTGATATATCTAGCATTTTATTGTAATGCTTCCTATGACCTTCTATATATTCATAGCTTTTTGTTCTCGTGTATTTTATCTTCTTTTTTTTCTCTTCTATTTCATTTTTTCCTCTTGTTGATGAATTTATTGAATAAATTCGCCTTTTTTTATTATAGTTTGATTTATAGTATTTCTCTTTTATTTCATTTCAGAGTTCTCTATGAATTTAATACTTATATAAGTGATTTACTAGATGAGACATAGGTCCAACATTAAGATTTAATTTTCCATACAAATGATCTGGTTTAATTATTTTACATATGGTTTGATATTTCATTTGCAACAATCAATATATAATATCAAATTAACTATAGGCAAGGTGATGTGACACATCTAACCTTCAATTGCATTTATCTTTTCTTATCTTGTTATTTTTTTTATTTTAAAAATAATTGTGATATGTAAAAAAATATTCGTAAATCACTTAATTAAACATGTTAAATTTGTATTATTATAATTTATTACTTAGTTATTATTTTAATGTAATTTTCGAGTAAGCAAAAAGTTGTGGATTTTTAGAAAAACAAACAACAGTAAAAATAGTTATTGTTGTTTTAAAATAATATTTGTTTACCATTAGACAACACACGCAAAAACAAGTTCTTCTCAAATATGAAATTGGCATATGTTTATTTGGAAATTGTAATGCCTTCCACAATCACTTGATGTTAGAAATATTATTTTTGGCCGCTAATTATGGAGGCAATGAAATTACTGTAAATGATATTTTATGTGTTAATTACAATCATGTATTTTGTCAAAATTGTTATCAGTTTTAGTATGTGTTGTCGAGGACTTGCACTCTTTCAAAATGTTCAAGCTTACAAGTTACTACAATATGATAAAGTAAAGAGAAATTTATCAGTTTGTTTTCAATATCAAAGACCAAATAAATAATAATTTATGATAAAGTAAATAAGGATACGTTTTTCTTAATCCCACATGATATAGTAGTAATTAAATGATTCAGGGGCGTCTTAAGTGTATTAGTGTCCTAAAGCAAAAATCAAATGCCCAAGGCCTCCAGAAAGAAGGCGTTCTTTTGCAAAGCACTTCTTCATGACAAATGGGGCCTTAAACTTAAATTGTTAATAACTCTTTTATAATTGATTTCTTATAGTTTTCATCTTATAATATAACCATTCTTATTTTAAATTATTTCTTATGACATATAATACTCTAAATATGTTGAATTTCTTCTAATAATCAGTTCATTTTCATTAATTGCTTTTTTTTCTAAAATAGTATTCAATATTTATTTAAAAGATAATAACTTGTAACCTATTATTTTAAAAAAATGAGGCCCCTTAAATTTAGGGACTAAGGCACATGAATTTTTTTAACACTGCTGAGCAACCTCTGAAATGATATTTACATTTTATCTTTTTGTTTTTTATTTTCTTCACATTTCACCATCCTAACTCATATTTATGTACATATTTGATTTAAATTTTCAATAATATTCATCTCACGTGTTTTTTTTATGTTCATAACCCTCAAATATTTAATGTAAAGTCTTAAGATATTTATGGTATTCTTTCTTTTTATTAATATAATTAAATTTTTTTAATCTTTTCTACGACCCCTATAGAATATTATCTTTTTCATTTAATGATAATATCATTCTTTTCTACTCATGATGACTACATGGTTTATGGGGAGTGTGAGTTATTTGAACTCTCCCCCATATTAGTCTTCAATAGTACTCACAAAATATGATACTAGCTCATATGTTTAAAAGCATACTTTTTTTTTGTGATATTAGATAATTGCACAACTTAGCTCAAACACTATCTTGGATATCAAAGTTTCCCCTATTGCTTAATTGTGAACGCATTTATGCTTTTATGAAAACTAACTCAAAGGCTCTTTGAAAATATTGTTTTTCATTCTCATTTAAATGTGCAAAAAAATTAAAATTTCTTGGGAATACGTATTTCTCATATACTTCTTTGAAGAAAAGAATTTCAAATCTGAACTTTTTGGTTAAATTTGAAACTAAAGCCTTAAAACAATTTGAAACGTTTGTAACTGAGTTTTGAAAAGCTTTAAAATTTATCCTGACTTAACTATTGATTTCTTCACATGACTTTTAACTTCTTGACTTGACTTTTAACTTCTTGACTTGACTCTTGACTTTTATTTAATGGAATTATGGACTCAAAGATCATAATTTGTGATAGGAAAGATCTCATGATTTTTAGGAATGATTTTAGATAGAACTAACAAGGTTCTTGAAGAATCTTGGATAAGAACTTGAATAGAAACCTTGAAACCCTAGGATGAAGGTAAGCTATGAAGAAAAACTTTCTAGAGATTCTTAAATTAGTTTCTTGAAATCTCTATGGCCAATCTACTCTTCTAAAATACGGTTTCAAATTTTCCTTATTCCAACAACCCAACTTCCAAAGGTCATAATTCATTCATACGAACTTGGAATCACGCAATCTCAGCAACGTTGGAAATATAATTTTGACAGATTTCCAACCATATCTGGAAATACACCTAACTCATCCTAATCTAGGAGTTATGGCCGTTTGAAGTTGATCAAAAACTCATTTTTTCTAAGTGAAGTACATTTCCAGATTACCATTCTTTCAGAAATTTCACTACTTCCAATTCACAGCTTCTCCCCAGTTATTTCAAATTGTGAGATATAATAATTTTGTTCATTTATATTTGAAGAAGTAATATATTATATCAATACTGAAGATTATATTTACACTTCAATTTGATTCGAGAATAAAAATTATTAATGTTGATTGATTAGCGGGAGGATATGTCAACATAGGCTTGACAAATCATGAACTGATTCTGTAAATATTTGAGTCATCTATTTTTTATGATTAAGGTCATGGGCGCCTAAAGAGGACCTGTTTAAATATTTTGAATTTAATATAATATGAAATTCTTCAAAATTAAAATTTGATTAAGTTTTACTATGTACTAGCCTTTTGAGATTATATTTCTTGTTTAACTTATTAATAAATTGAGATTTTTTTCTGTACCCCTTTACAATTTTTTTTAATATTCATTTTACTAGTGAGTTTCATTTTTACATATGAAAAATCTAAGCAAGTCATTTTTATTTAGTTTATAAATAAGTATATAATATTATTATCGCGTTGATTTATAGAATGCCTTTAATATTATTTAGTTGTGCATAAAATATTGGCCCCACCAACTTAAGTTTATGCTATGTTTTGTTGTTGTTGATACATGTATTTTGGGATAATTAGCATGGGGTTAATTTATGATTAAAGTTTCAATTATTCCTTCTTTCGGTATTCCCTTGATGATCGAAAGATATAACTGAAGTGAGTCATTAATTTGATCTTTTCAATTTAGATATGATGTCTGTAATTTATTTGAAAATGAGAATATGGGTTGGATATATTTTTTCTATTTCTGCAATAGAAGAGATAATAGTGTAAGTTATTGAGTTGTTTAGTTATGCACATCGATGAGGGTAAAGCGAGTTTCCATGAATTGAAGCTATGAGATTTAAAGAAGATTAGTTTCATTGAAGAATACCAAGCTTAATTATGAGTGTTCAGTACTATAAAGCAATTAAATTACATCTATATGGCACAAATTTTAAATCCCCGCAGCCCTTAATTACTTGCAGGGGCGGCTCTATGCTTTGACTTTTAAGACCTTTGCCTTAAGCCCCAAAATTTTGGATGCCCCAAATTTTGGGGGCCCCAAATTTTTGTTATGATCAAATTATGTGTTAAAATTTTTATAGAAAAATTAATTATTTATGATAAGAAATATAATCTTTTATAAAACAAATTATTTTATCCATTTTTACATCTTTTGTGCTTTGTTAAGAATAAAAATTAATAGTTAAAAGTGTTGGAAAAGGTGAATTTCAAATTATTTTTTATTTCTTTTTAAATTTTTGTTTCAAGAATTACTAGAATATAAGCATATTAAATTGAGGTATACCAAGTCATCAACTTCTTGTGTCAAATTCATGGTTCTTACTCTTATCTTTATTTAATTTTTATCAACTTATTACTATAGTACAATGTTAACAATATATTAAATAATTGCCTCACTTAAAGGATGTTTTTGAATGTTGAGTTGATAAAACCTTACCTTAACTTATAACTGAAAACATAATATTAGTACTAATAATTTCTATCTAAATAGTATAAAAATATATTTTGAATAAATACG
Organism: Solanum lycopersicum; assembly: GCF_036512215.1. Taxonomy (NCBI): domain Eukaryota; kingdom Viridiplantae; phylum Streptophyta; class Magnoliopsida; order Solanales; family Solanaceae; genus Solanum; species Solanum lycopersicum. Next base: position 40,321,355 of record NC_090810.1, read on the forward strand.
TATACAGAGAATATTTTATATTAGACCGCGAATTGAAATATTGCTTTGGGCCTCCAATTACGTTGAGCTGCCCCTGATTACTTGTTACTAATCCCTAGTTCAATTGTGACTATTGATAACAAAACCATTTTTGTAAAGTTACTTGAATCATTCAAACATTGTTCTCATTGCTACAAATGAATTGATTTAGATTCTGGATAGAATTGTCTGCACTCTGTGAGATTCAAACCTGATCTTAGTTGGGAATATTTTATTTACTTAGAATTCTTATATATTGAATTAGTATGATAGAGTAGTTTGAGAGTTATAACAATGTTTTATCGGGATATGACTGATGTTAGTGTCACACCCACCTCCTGTAATGATATTAAGAGTATTCAAGAACATTACATGATAGATGATATGGTGAGGCAAAATTCGCCACTTCCAGATAGTACCCCTATGTTAGACACTACTAGCCTTGAGGACAAGGCTATAAACCTGCTCCTTTAATGGAGTCATCAGATTCCACTCAACCTTTCTCTTTACGTTCAACCTCTACATCTGGTGCAACTGCCATGGCATGCTGACCTCCATTGACCCAGACATTGATCTACCAGAAATGTTCCATATTCGGTTGATGTGAGAGCATGTCGTGTAAAGAGTGAGATGACAAAGTTTATTTAGAGGGCCATTGAGAATGCATTACGGCTAGTAAGTGGCCAGATTGTGTAATTTCAGAGCACTCTAGCATCATATAGGGAGAAGTAAGACAATCTCACCGCTAGAATGGAGGACAGGGATAAGAGTGAGGGTCAATCAAGTTAGTTAACAAAGTTTAGGGGAGAGATTTCTATGTTTTGGGCTGAAGTAGATTAAAAAAATTCCACTTATATTTTTATTCTATAGGGAGAAGTCCCGTTACCTAATATGCCTCAGGTTATCCCTGCTTTCGAGGTTAGAGTTGATGAACCTAGCGATATGGATGAGAAACCTAACAATAGAGTTGATTAACTTGGTGATGAGGAAGAGTAGGAGACTGATGAGGATGAATTTTTTTGAGTTGATGAGCGATAGACCGTTGAGATGCTGACACAACTTCATGCTATACAGGAGACGATAGTGAATGTCACATTAAAGAAATCTCGTTTTGAGATTTCAGAAGTTAGAGCTAATGGTGTTTTTTCAGACTCCACCATTCTTCCAAAAGATGTGGTAGAACTGATGCCTAAGGTGATGCAAGTATGCTTTCTCGTGCTTCTATTTAGCCCCTCCAACAGTCTAGACACATATGCATAGCCTGTCAGGGGATCCTTATATGTCAATTTCCTCCAGTAGTTATATATTTTATCGCATTGAGGACACTTTTATTTTATTTCTGTGGGTGAGGGAACTTATGCCTATATTCCTCTTTATAAATACATTTTGTTACTTTAAACTTTATTTTGAGACATTTGTAGTATTTTATTTTTTTGGTTATGATAGTTTATGGTTTGATTCATTTTTTTTCTCTCTCAACTTTTTCCCCATGCGTTTTGTAGTTGTTGAAATGCTTCAGTTTTCATTGATGATATTAGACGAACTTTTGTGGCAAATATCAATGTCATGGACAGTGCTTTTGATGAAAAATATGTTTTGTGTGAATGTTTTAAGAAGATCGGAGTGACTATGATTTTGAATGATCTTTTTTATTTTTGTTTTGACTAGCTTCATATTAATGTGAACCTTGCAATGAACTTTGCATACAACCTTTTTTATTTTGTAATGTTATGTTAAATAATTTTTTTTGAAGCTCCATTTGTGGTTAGGTACTGCTTGAAAGCATGCTTGTAGAATCCTAGAATTTGCCTTGTTAGTCTAATTTTTTAGTTGTGGTGATGAATGAAAGAAATGATATTGGGCATAAATTTTGAGAGGAAACCCAAATATTTATATCTTTTGTGACTACCATGTGAGGGTCTCCAAACATCTTGATACCATTTAAGTCTAAACCATTTGTTGTTAACCACTGTTGAATCCTCTTGAGATAACTTGTCCCTAACTCCATAGTTAGAAGTATTTTTTCTAAGAATTGGTTTTGCTTGAATAGAGACAAAAATCTTCACTTGGGGGCAGGGAAAAAGGTATCGAAGAAATTCAAGTGGAGAGAGAAGAAAAGTGAGACTCAACTTTAAAGTTTGTTAGAAAAAGAATGAAAACCTCCTTATGTATATAAAAGAATTAAAAAAAGAGAATGAGCAAAAGTTTTAAAATTTAAATAAAAAAATAAAGTGTAATGAAATAAAATGAGTGTCAAATAAATAGATTGAAAACATTGGGGTTTTTTACCAAGTAAAACGAATGGAAAGAACTTGAGAAGAGGTGAATATGAGTACAAAAATGCTTTGAAAGGTGAAGTCACTAAGAGAAATTGACCATAACCTTACCCCTTACACTCATTACAAGACTAACATTTAGAGTTCAAACCCCAAATTCTCTTTTCAAGTAAATAATGAATTTCAAACTAATACTCAAGCATCAATTCAGCTACCCACTTCATATATTTTGTCTCACGGAATATACAAAAATTCAAATCCAAAATTATGTTTGAAACCTCAATTCGTCGATTAAACATATTACAATCAAATTAAATCCATGAAAATCAAGTTAAACAAGAGAAATACACATTATCCTACAAATTTAATCAACACCCAACTCCATATGCAAACTCCTAGAATAGAGGTTTGAGGTAATCATATTAAAAGTACAAGAAAGTATACTAGAAACATCCTAGGCCCTCGGATTGATGATTTCCATCTTCAATTTAAGAGAATCCCTTAAAAAATCCCAAAAGTATTGGTTACAAGCTTGTTTCTCAAATTACAAATTAGAAATTTCTATTGTACTACTTCCAAAAAGTTTTAGATCAGATTAATGAGCGAAAAAGATACATTTTCTCCCTCCTTTTGTCTATTTATATATCCCTAAAACTACCAAAACTTTCATGAAAATTCTTATTTGGCGATGCTAGTCATGCTCGTCGATATATTCGGCGAGTCGTTCACTTGTTATTCTTTGTATCTTTCTTGGCTTCAGGTTTTTTTGTCAGTGTTGATGAGCTTAATGGTGATTGTCCTTCACATTGAGCAAGTCTTCGATCATCAACAAATTTGGTATTCTTGTCCTTCTATTTGGCTGAAATGTACTATCAGTTTTGGCAATCACTTTTTGGTTCACTAATTGAGTTAAGTGAGTCACCATTTATATCTTCTTCTCACTGACCTAACTTGAGAATTTGAGTCAAGGTATCTTTCTTTTTTCTGAGATTTGGCTTATTTTATGATCCGTCGAGTGTCTTTTGACAAGCATCAATGTCAAAACGTTGCTTTTTATCCATGTTCTGCCTCTTTTGTGTGATTTCATTAATGACTTGTCTTTGAGACTTCATAGCTACAATATGCAATGAATCATTAGATATGGACTTACAAGGAACTAAGGACACTAATTGTTGACCTAAAAAGGCCACAAATAAGTCAAAGTCTCAGATCTATCAACAAACCTAACTTAACTTCTGTTTATCCTTAAGGAAATCAAGAACTCAACCAGTTTAACTAGGATATCTACAATGAAAATCTCTACTATTCTAAACAAGACTCAAATGATGACTATCATGTGTAAATCTAAATAAAAGATCACGATTGCTCACTGAAGATGCAAAATTACGCTTCAACAAAGATATTCTAGTGCCGTCAAAAAAAGAAGAAGATGTTTCCATTCCCTCACAAAGTATATCAACAGAAAATTTAAGGAATTAATACAAACTCGCGCTCTCTTATAGAGAGACAAATGCATGTTTCATCCCATATGTTTACCCATAGTTTCCCAATTATTACATCACCCGATTTCAGCAAAATCTGAATGGACTTTTTTAAACCTGTAATAGTCTTGAGGGCATAGGGTATGATCAATTTATCTTTGTGAATTCACCTCTTCGAAAAATTAAAGTTTTCAGGTTCATCTTATCTCGTACTATTTCCAATTTTGACCAAGAGACTCAAGTCAAATAATTCACAACATTCATTTCTTATTGAATTGATTAGGAGCCCTATTTTACTACCTCATTATAATATGATAATTATGTAATTGCCTTTGAACACATTCTTTTTTAACCTATGGAGAGATCTTCCTCCTTTTTCAATTTCATTTACCAAAGAGTCTCATCATTCTATCTTATTCAATTGGGATTTCTTCTCCATTTTTACCACAAACAGAACTTTCGCTTTTGGTCTAAGTTGGATATTCAACTAAATGAATCTTACAAAAATAGCAAGAGTGACAAAGTAAGGACATTTTTTAGTCAAAATGTTTGGACAAGCTTGACTATAAATTTTTTAGGCTCAAATGGTGCAAAGATGGTTGCAGACCCTCAGAAGGTATTCAAAAAATAGATATGACGATTTACGCTCACTCTCAAAACTTGTGCGCAACATCATTTTTTGGCATTCACCAAGCGTAAAAAATTATACTAACAAGTCTTCACCACACAAGGCACTTCGAATACAATGACTGTGAAAAAATTAACAAAATTAAGCTTGCGTGGTTGATCATTGCAGGACACATCAATAATAGACTAGTAACAATGAAATGCTAAAATATCATGTAGGAGTTGTGCAATATGAATTTCCTTCCAACACTAACATGAACACATCTCTCATCATAATAAAAATCCAAGACATCAATATTGATCATGATCTATACTCGAATGTTTAAAATGAGTGCAATAGATTCTCAATCATTTCAACTAATTCAAACTATTTCAAAACCTAGGGAATATTGATAGATAAGAGAAAATAACTATTTACTTATCACAACCAAACCAAAAGCCACAAAATGTATCAAAGAATAATATCAAATAAAACCCAAATAAAATTTCAAATTAAAAGACTAAAGTCAATAGAGGATAGACAAATGATCTCACCCCACAAAACAGTAAACTACAATGTCCTTAATGCGGATATAATGTGCATTACTGAAGTGGATGAAAATTCCCATTGGATGAAAATGCATGTGATAAACTCTGATCCTGTGGATCAACTGTGGAGGCATCTGTTAGCTTCTTAATATTATGTAAATTCTGATAACAGACACTTAACACACTACTCACAATTCTCACAGGCATGGAGATCCAATAAGGAAAGGATCGAAGGAAAAAAACACCAAAATGGAAAGCAATATATTCTAATCCATAATATTACTTCATAAAGACTTTGAAATAAAAAAGGAAGTTATCTTTGCAGACAACACCAAAATAAAAACAAATGTAAGATTGAATTAACTGGAAAGGAAAACATCAATCTAAGGAATTAGAATCAATATACAGATGGCACAAATCCAATGTACAACTCACCTTGATTGACAGGATAAGTTGAAACTATCAATATAAGGCAGAGAAACAAATAAAGTCAAAGATCCCAAAATATGCTAATCGGACAAGGAAATAAATCAAGCCAACCGTGTTATGCAAGACAGAGAAACAAATCACGCCAAGGACTCAAGATCTCCTAATCACACAAGAACCAAGCCAACAAAATCAAGAAGGATAAATAAGAGATTTACCATGCACATATCTAATATGGACATGTATCAGCAAATTGCCTAAATCAAGGAATATGTCAATTATCCTTGATTGAGATAAAAATCCCTTGCGTTATTCCTTAACAAGAGCAGTCCTCAAATACTATTTAATCCTCGCTAGCCATGGTTGTGACGTACACACTTCACTTGAACTTATATTGTAGTCTTCATCATAAAATATTGTACACACTTGAGTGAACAATTGAATAGAAAAGATAGAAAGATGTAGTGGGGGTTATACACGTCGAAGTTGTATCGAAGAAGAAGGTATGATTTAAATATCAGACATGGCTCTTAAATTGCAACATACTCTAACACCCAAGTTCTCAACAAGCTGTTAAGGGAACCCGTGTAACCCTAGGGGTTTTGGACTAGGCACCACATCGAGAGATCCGAACCAGTATAAAATATTCAATGTTATTTACTTACTACATTTTTTTTATTACTGTTTATCTACTCAGTTTTATTTACTTACTACATTTTTTATTATTGTTTATCTGTTTTACTAACATGCACGTGAGTCGACAGACTAGAGTAGGAAGTCGACTGAAGGAAATTTTAATTAACCCCACTCTTAGCTTTCAATTGGTATCTTAGCAAGCCTCACCAGTAAAGTTTTTAACCACACATGAGCAAAGTTCCAATGACACACCATCAAATTCCTGGCGTGTTACTTCAAGACGGACAAATGTCAACGACCACCATACTATAATGGAAAACATTATTCTCATTAGAAAGACAGATTCTGAATCTTTGTCTCTTCGAATGATCATCAAGCATGTATAGTAATAAAAAAGAGACCAAATCCTTTTCATGGATTGACTGAAAAAGATGGCACTGAAAAGCCATTTGATCTTGAATCATTTTATGTAACTGAGGAACAACAAAAGGTTATTCAAACTAATGCTAGAGATATAAGTATGTTATATTGTACAGTGAGTGGAGTAGCATATGATAAAACATCGCCATGTGAAACTGCGAAAGAGATGTGGATAAACTAGAAGTGAATTATTAAGGAACTTCTAATGTAATGGAAGCTTGGATCAGTTCACTTGTAAATGAATATAAGTTGTCAAAGATGGCCGGAGATGAAAATGTTGAATACATGTTATTGAGATTCAATAAATTTTTATACAAACTCAAATTACTTGGTGATTTATTCAAATGCGCTACCAGATAGAAAACTCGTTAAAAGTCTGCCCAAGGCTTGGGAAACTAAAGCTTTCATTCTTGAAGAAGGAGATCTGCAAAAAATGAGATACGATGAACTTTGAGGCAACTGAATTTCCTATAAACATAATCATATTAACAGGTACAGCAAGAATGAGAAAATAAAAACCGTGGCATTTACGGCTGAGACAACTTACATTGGAAAGGAAGTCGACGAAAATCAGAGCGAAGGAATTACTTTCATAAATAAAGGAGTCAAACAAATGGTTAGACAAAGAAGACGGAGACCTCAACAAGAATTCAATAACAATGAATTCAAAATAAATGATGATCGCTACTACTATTGTAGAAAATCAGGACATATATAAAAAACTGTCCAGAACGTAGAAGGAGAAATAATCTAATAAATGAGGAAGGTTGGAGTCAAGGAGAAATATACGAAGAAAATCATGATGAAACCGCAAACATATGTTTTATGTCACTATGTGAAATAAATGAGGTAAGATCTTTTAGCTTTTCTAAATGTAATGACTTACAAGACTCTTTGGATATGGTTACTGATGAATTACATAAACAAATTGAAGTATGCAATAAGATTCTCAAGAGAAGAAAGACTGCAGATTCTTCTCGAAGCAAGTCTGGTTGAAGTCAACTTACTAGAAGAAGAACTGGAAAAAGTAAAAGTGCACCTGAACAATATCATAAAATCCCCTAGTCATAGCTTTGTTGGATATTACAAAACTAATTTCAATGGGATAAGATACTCTAATCAATGATCCAACAGATCTAATAGATCTATATCTAATTAATTTTATCAGTCTGCTAATGTTGCTATTAATTTCTCTAGTTATACTTTTGGTGGCATTGGTTATAAATCTTTAAAGTGTAGATAACTTTCTTCTAGAAAATGGATTTGGAGACCAAAAGTTGTTAATCCTAACCCTCAAGGATCTAAGAATACTTGGGTACTAAAAATAAATTGATCAACTTGTATTGTAGGAGCCTACCATTAAAACCTATAAGAAAGGCATATGGGTTCATTCTCTAGACACATGATGGAATGGAGAGAAAATTTCAGACTATTAAAAACATTGCTAGAGGATTTGAAAGATTTGGATATAACTCAAAAGGAGAAACAACTTGAGTTGGAACTGTCACCCTCAGCTCATCATGTGATGTAGTAGAATCTGGATCAATCCTTGGATGACATCGAAAGCTTGGACTCGCAAAGAAGAAGATTACATTAGCAAAATGAAGTGGTAGAAAGAAAAATTGTTCATTAACAGATACAAAAAAACAATGCTACTCGATCGAAGTCTTCTTGATCTTTTTTAGGCAGAAGAAGTAAGTATTTCTTGTCAGATTCACAACAAATGTCTTATCAGGATTATACTAAAGAAGACTGCTTATGAACTGTGGAGAGGATGGAAACTTAACATCAACTATTTCCATCCTTTGGATGCAAATGCTTCGCACACAATAATGGTAAGAACTATCTTGGAAAATTTGATACAAGAAGTGACACATGTATTATTGTAGGTTAATCACCTATTAGCAAGGTCTTTTGAGTCTTTAGTAAATGAACTTTAAATGTTGAAGAATCTATCCATGTTGTATTTGATGACACTAATCCAAGAATGCACGAAATTGAAGCGGGTGAAGATAAAATTGATACATCCAAACCAGCAGAAGAGGTTCCAAAAGTGCATTGAAAATTTTATTGAAGATACTGAAAACATCATTCTTGCAAAATCATTGGAAAAAATCTAGATGAGATACTCTCTTAAGAAACAAACTTCATTATCTTTCATATCTCAAATGGAACAAAAATGAATTAATGAAGTAGTTGAAGATACGTCTTGGACACAAGGACAAAATTGTTTTTTTGCAGCAAATTGAACGAAAATGGATTGGTTATTCGGAATAAAACCAGTTAGATAAAGCAATTTTTATAAATCAAAGTAAGTATGCAAAAGAGTTCATAGAAAAGTTTAAAGCTCTTGGAACTCCCATGAGTACCTCCACTTTTCTAGAATCCGATACAAGAGGACAAACAGTTGACGAAAAACATTATCGAGGTATGATCGTGTCTCTAAAATATCTCACTACAAGTCGACCAGACATCATGTTTAGCGTTTGCAAATGCGCACGATTTCAATCCACTCCAAAGGAATCATATCTCACTGATGTGAAATTAATTATTCAATATCTCATTGGAACCACTAATATGGGGTTATGGTATCCTTCTATGATAGTTTTGATTTAATTGGATTTTCAGATGATGACTTTGCAGGTGATAAAAATGATAGAAAAAGCACCGGTCGGAAAATTCCAGTTTTTGGGAAAATTTCTCTCTGCATGGCATAGTAAGAATCAAATCTCTTTGCCGTTCTCAACAACCTAATCTCAGTATTTTGCGGTTGGAAGTTGTGGCACTTAACTTCTTTTGATGATGCAATCTCCTCAACTACGATAAATTCTTTAAGAGACTACCTATTTTTGCGATAATACTAGTGCTATTATTCTATATAAATATATCATGCATCATTCTAGAGGTAAACCAATAGATATCGACACATCTATTATTCGTGATCTTGTTAAAATGGTGATTTTGTGCTTGAATTTGTTGATTTGAGAATCAGTCAACCAATATCATTACAAACCCTTTACTTGAGGATAGATTTTTTTTACTTCGAGATTGTCTTTGTATACTCCTTTATATGGAATGTTATTAAACACCCTTAAACTTTTTTTGGGTTAACGCTAACCTTTGACTTGTGCTTGCTTATTTTAACTGCTCGTTTTGGACTTGTTAGGTCCCTAATTCTGCCTTCTACAAGACAAATTTGCTTAAATTTGCTTATACCGTTTTTATTTATACTTGGTATTCGGTTTTTTTTAGTATACCAAAGGGGGAGAAAATTTGTCACCATAATCTTTAGGACAGGGGAACCAAATTCAATGTTCGACTCTTTCCTACAACCTTCAAGGCAAGGGGATCCGCATATATAGGGGGAGCTAAACATTAAGCCATATCTTACTGAAGTATCATTGTCTCTCCATACTAAATTTAAAATTGTGAATTAATTGTCATTTTGAAAAAGAGGGAGATGGTTAGATTCCTTATTTTATGTATGTTCTGATAAATGACACTTAACACACTACTCACAATTCTCGCAGGCATGGAGATCCAATAGGGAAAGGATCCGAGCAAAACAACACCAATATGGAAACAAATATATGATTGAATTAATAGAAAGGAAAACATCAATCTATGGAATTAGAGTCAATATATAGATGGCCCACATCAAACATACAACTCACCTTGATTGACAAGGTAAGATCAAGCTATCAATATAAGGCAGAGACCCAAATTAAGTCAAAGATCCAAAATATCATGAGGAGACAAGGAAAGAAATCAAGCCAACCAGGTTAAGTAAGATGGAGAAGAAAGTCACGCCAGGGTCTCATGATCTTCCGATCAGACAAGAACCAAGCCAGCAAAATCAATAAGGATAGATAAATGACTTACCATGCAGATATCTGATATGGACATGGATCAGCAAATCGCCTCAATCAAGGAGTATGTAAATAATCCTTGATTGAGATAAAAATCCATTGGATTATTCCTTAACAAGATCAGTCCTCAAATACTATTTAATCCTTACCTAGCCTTAGTTGTGAAGTACTCAATTCACTTTAATTTATATTGTAGTGTTCTTTTATCTTTTATAAAGCTTTGTACACACTTGAGTGAACAATTGAAAATACAGAGAAAGAGGCTTGAGTGTAGGTTATAGAGGTCCAGGTTGTGTCAAAGAAGAAGGCATGATTTGAATATCATCCGGGGCTCTTAAATTGTAACATTCTGTAATACCCATGTTCTCAACAAGCTCTTAAGAAAACTCTTGTAATTCAAGGTGACTGGACTATGCACCCAAACAGTGATCCGAAACAATATAAAATGCTTTGTTATTTACTTACTGCATTTTATTATTACTGTTTATATGTTTCACTAACATGCATGTGAGTCGAATGACGATTGTAGAAAGTCGATTGTAGGAAATTTTAATTCACCCCACTCTTGACTTACAACAACAACCGAGAATTAGGGAATGGTGCGTATGAAGGAGCGGTCCCACATGGAGCAATCTCGGAGACCTCCTTATAAGATCCATAGAGTATCATGCATGATCGACTCCTCCGAACTATGTAGTTCTACAAAGGACTTCACACTCAGCTACTCATCCTCACCAAACTCCTCCTCATCCTCCAGAATGTTATCCTCATCAACCTCCTCTGCCACTCTCACAGTCTAAAGTTGAGACACATATACTCTAGGCATTGTCGGAGGATCATATGTCAGCATCTTAGATGGGGGTATCACACCCCAAGCGTGGAGATGTATGTAGATTTCAGTTGATCCACATCTCTCCCCAACCCTGTTAAACAAGCTTTCAAGGTTTTCATATATAGTGATGCATCCTCCACTTTCTCAGACTTATAACCTGAGTGGTGAGAATTTGTAGTTTTAATCTTTAATCATCAAACAAAACATGATGCTCAGCCAACTGAGCCCTCACAAGGTCCATAGAAGCCTCAAGAGTTTACTAGTAGTTTGGTGTCAGATAGAGGCAACTTCATTCACTTCAAATCATTTCTAGGGTAATATATCTCTGTTTTGTAAATATAACTAGAAAAAGGTTAGGTGTCCTTACATCAGTATCCTCTCTAAGTGGCACCTCTTACAACACTACAAGAGTTTGACTTTAACGACCAATTTTTAACGAATGAAGATAAATCCCATCGTTATAAGTACATTTTAGCGACCAAAAAATTCCGGTAGTTAGAATTAACTTTTAGTTATTAAAGAAGAGACATATTCGGTACTTAAAAGTTTAAAATAAAATTAATTCTTAGGGGTAATTTTCCCTCTTTATATTCATCAACTCTGTCACCCACTCACCCATGCAGAATAAAAAAAATCCTCGTGTATTTTAAGGGTGTCATTGTTCATTCCTTCTGAAGGTAAATTCTACAATATCAATGAATCAATATATTTACAGTTATTATTAGTAATTATTGAGTTGGGTATTTTTTTATTGTTTAAATAATGTTCCTAGTGATATCATTTTTTATTTCTTCATAGAAGTACAAGCTTCAAAATATATAGAGGCTTACTTATTTGTGGCTTCTTGTTTTTATTTGGTTAAAAGATCTTTAAAAGGAAGAGGAATGGATTTGATTTCACTCAAAATGGTGAATGATTCTTTGAAACTCCAAAGACATCGTCGAGGTTGGCAACAAATTTAACAGTGGGAATATGGGTAGCACAATATTGAAAATGCTTGAAATAGAAGGCGATTCCAAATTAGGAAAAGTTTGAGGAAATCAGAAGTAGGTTCATTGAAAAACCCTTTAACGGCAATGACAAACCAAATGCTTATTGTGATTAACTTAACGATATTCCCTATGATTCTTGTCAAACTTGAGTAATTAACGATCCCAGTTTGCCTAACACTTCATCTGGATTTAAGAGAGAATTGTACCGGATGAAATATAACTCTAAAATGGATTCTTATTATTTCACTCCTACATGGAAGAAACTTCGATCCTTCATAGTAGTGGGTACTTTTTTTCAACAAAATCCCAAGTTCAATAAATTAAATTATCAATTTTCATCTTCACTAGCCCACAATTATTGACGATACTATACCCTCTACCGCTCTTCTTGCCAACCCCAACATGAAGGTGTAAATAGTAACACTTTAAGGTCAAATCAAATCATTCACAAAAGATGAATGTAGCAATTGAGATATCTCTTCGCACCTTCATGTTAGAGTTGTTAAGAAGACTAGTAGTGGTTATAGTATCATCTATCATTCTTGGGCTGGTAAACTGAATTTGAAACTTCGATTTCACTGAACTCAGAATCTTGTTAAAGAAAAGTACCCAGTTTATAAAGATTGAAGTTTATAAGAACTGAAATAACAATAATCCATTTTAGAGTGATCTTTCCTCAGGTAAAATCTTCTCTTAAACCAACATAATGTTTTTGGTTGATTGTCAATTACCCATGTTTGAGAAGAATCGTACTCAATAATGAAATTTCAACAAAAGAACCATTCGGTTGTTGTCTCAGTTAACATACCTACTTATGATTTCTTCAAACTCTTCATGTATAGATATCATTTTCCATTTCAAGCATTTCCCACATTGTGCTACTCATACGTTCACTGATGGATTTGTTCCCAACCTTGACGATATCATTGAATTTTTGCACAATCATTTTTTATTTTATAGTATGTTAATATAATTCTTCTTTGTTTTGAAGATTTTTTTTACCATATAAAATTTAAAAAATATTATTTTTCTTTTGCATGGGTGATTTATTAGTGGATGAGAACGGTGATGAATATGAGAACGAAAGTTACCAAATTTTTTATAAATGAATTAATTTGGTTTTTGTACTGACCTTCTCCCGTTGTAATAAAAAAAACCCAATGTGGAAAAATTTTGGACCTGAAAGTTTTTTAGTAGTAACTTGGAATTTTCCAAGCTAGTACAAATTGGACGAAATTGGAGTCAATAACGGTATAGAGAAATCTTGTGAGAAATGGGAGGTTTGATGGATATTTTACCATATGAGTAGATACCTAAGATGTTGAGGAAACCATATGACTTTACAAATTTAAATTCGGGCGAGTATAATTCATGAAATTGATCTTAGCGTGAACGGGTATTTTTGGAGTGTCGTGGGATGAAGGTGTTTTATTCAATAGGGGTTTGTAACTTTTATTTTGACTTTATGTCTTCATTCAAGCTGCTAGGATTGTGATTAATCCCGCTCAGGAAGGGCCACTATAGCGGGATTGGGCCGCCATAACATGACAGTCGCGACATATGTAAAAAAAAACCCCAAAAGGTCATTATTCTGCAATGTTCGATCTAGAGAGCTAAGAATGAACTATGGATAGTTTTTGAAGGTTTTTACTTCTGATTCCATTTATCGATCCATAGAACATAGTTTTTTTTGGTAATTATCGATGGGGGAGGGTTTTGATCTTAGAATAATGGTTGAAAAGTCCCTAAAACTGGGTATGGGTATCAAGTGTTTGGCCAAGGGTTGATGAGTTCGATTATTATCCGAGTAATTAGGCTTCGTTTATTTATCCTTGTGTTGTATTCATTGGTTGTAGGCAAAAAACCAATAAAAATAAATCTGAAAAAGGAAGAATCAAGTTTCTTAGGGTATTCATTAGTGATTGCTATCCAAATAAAGAAGACATCACCACAATGAATGATGATGAAACTATTTCTCATCTAGAGAAAGTGGAAAAGTACGATGGTGATTCCTATAAGTGTCGGTATTATCTTCTTAATTGTCTATCTGATAATTTTTATGATTATTATGATAGAACTTACTCTAGTGCAAAGAAAATTTGGAAGGCATTGCAGAGTAAGTATGATACCGAAGAGGCTAGAGCGAAAAAATATGCAGCTAGTAGATCTTTTTGTTTCCAAATGGTGGACAACAAATTAGTGGTAGATCAAGCTCAAGACTTCATCATGATTGTTGGAGAGCTTAGGTCCGAAGAGGTTAAAATTGGAGATAACCTTATTGTTTGTGGCATTGTGGATAAACTTCAACCTTTTTGGAAGGAATTTCAAAAAACTATGCGTCACAAACAAAAGGAAACCTCTCTTGAAAGCTTGATAATGAAAATCCGCATGGAAGAAGAAGCAAGAGGCCAAGATGCACTTTTACAAACAGAAGAGAACAACATCACATCGAAGGTAAATTTAATTACTTCGAATAATGCTACTCCTGAAACTCACAAAAATACTTCTTTAAAGCCGAAGAAGAAAAAATTCAAGAAAAATAATGGTGAAAATCACCAAGCACAAAATCAACAAGTTCAAGAAAAGGGACCATGCTTTGTTTGTGGCAAGAGTGGGCATATTGCTCGATTTTGCAGATCCCAGAAACGTGGTCCTAACCCTCAGGCAAACGTTACCGAAAAACCTTTTGTGGCGGTGACTACCGACATAAACATGGTTGAGAATGTTGATGGATGGTGGGCTGATTCTGGTGCAAACCGTCATGTCTGTTATGACAAAGACTGGTTTGAAAAATATACTCATTTTGAAGAGCCCAAAACTATCATGCTTGGTGATGCTCACACTACTCAAGTGCTTGGAAAGGGAGATGTTGAATTGTGTTTTACTTCTGGAAGGATATTAACATTGAAAGATGTACTTTATACTCCTTCTATGAGAAAAAATTTAATGTCTAGTTTTCTTCTTAATAAAGCAGGCTTTAAACAAATTATTGAATCTGATCAATATGTAATAGTGAAGAAAGGTATTTTTGTAGGGAAGGGGTATGCATGTGATGGGATGTTTAAGTTGAATGTTGAAATGAATAAAACCTCTACTTCTGTTTATATGCTTTCTTCTACTAATTTTTGGCATGCTCGTTTGTGTCATATTAATGATCGTTATGTTGGAATTATGAGTAGTTTAGAATTAATCCCAATGGTTTAAAACAATTTTGAAAAGTGTGAGACTTGTAGTAAAGCCAAGATCACTAAAAGGCCTCATTTTCAAGTTGAAAGAAAAACTGATTTGTTAGAATTAGTTCATACTGATATTTGTGAACTTAGTGGAATTCTAACTCGTGGAGGTAATAGATATTTTATCACTTTCATTGATGATTTTTCTAAGTTTACATATGTTTACTTGATGAAAATTAAAAGTGATGCTTTTGAAAATTTCAAAACTTATCTCAATGAGGTTGAAAATCAGTTTGGAAGAAAAATAAAGAGAATTAGAAGTGATAGAGGCCGTGAATATGAATCTCCTTAAAATTGTTAGTGAAAAAACTTACAAGATAATAAAATTGCAATATTACAATTGAAAATAAATGATGAAATGGAATCTCTAATTTCTAATAAAACTTGGAAGTTAGTTGATTTACCACCGGGTTGTAAAACAATTGGTTGCAAATGGGTCTTAAGGAAAAAGTTGAAACCGGATGGTTCTATTGACAAATACAAGGCTAGGCTAGTTGCAAAGGGTTTTAAAAAACTAGAAGGCCTAGAATTTTTTGATACTTTTTCTCCGGTAACGAGAATTACATCCATTAGACTTTTAGTTGCTATGGCTGCAATTTTTGATTTGCAAATTCATCAAATGGATGTAAAAACTGCTTTTCTAAATGGAGACCTAAATGAAGAAATTAATATGGACCAACCCGAGTGTTTTGTTGAAGCAGGCCAAGAAAGCAAAGTATGTAAACTTACTAAATCCCATATATGGCTTAAAACAGGCACCAAAGCAATGACATGAAAAGTTTGATTCCTGCATGATTGAAAATGGTTTTAAAACAAATGAGTGTGATAAGTGCATATATCATATGTGTTGGAATAATTCTCATGTGATTATTTGCCTATATGTTGATGATTTGTTGATCTTTGGCTCTAACATTAATGTTATTGATGAAGCTAAAAATGTTCTTAGAAGCCATTTTGATATGAAAGATCTTGGTGAGACAAATTTTATTCTTGGAATAAAAATAACA
Organism: Solanum lycopersicum; assembly: GCF_036512215.1. Taxonomy (NCBI): domain Eukaryota; kingdom Viridiplantae; phylum Streptophyta; class Magnoliopsida; order Solanales; family Solanaceae; genus Solanum; species Solanum lycopersicum. The sequence continues at coordinate 40,337,700 of NC_090810.1, forward strand.
AGAACATGTGAGGGGATTTTCCTTGACCAGTCACATTATGTTGAGAAAATTTTGAAAAAATATAACTTTCATGATTGCAAGCATGTTGCTACTCCTTTTGATTCAAGTGTTCACTTATTTCCTGTTGAAAGTGAAAATGATGTAATAAATCAAAAGGAATATGCTAGTATAATCGGAAGTTTGAGATATGTGACTAATTGCACTAGGCCTGATATTACATATGCAGTAGGAGTACTTGGCAGGTTTACAAGAAAGCCAGGTATGAACATTGGCATGCTACAACAAGAGTTATGAGATATTTAATTGGAACGAAAAATTGTGGTTTGTTCTATAAAAAATATCCTACTGTACTTGAAGGCTTTTGTGATGCGGATTGGAACACTTTGTCAGGTGATTCTTATTCTACAACTGGTTATGTCTTTAGTTTAGGTGGTGGTGCTGTTTGTTGGAGATCAAAAAAGCAAACTATAATTGCCAACTATACCATAGACGCTGAACTAATTGCTTTAGCTTCAGCTAGTGAGGAAGCGATTGGTTAAGAGATTTATTGTTTCAAATTCCCTATTTTGAAAAACAAATTCCTCCTATTTTAATTCATTGTGATAGCACCGCTGCAATTGGTAGAGTTCAAAACCGTTATTACAACGGTAAATCCAGACCTATAAGGAGGAAACACAGTAATATAAGATCGTATTTGACAAATGGTACCATTAATGTTGATTATGTCAAATCTTGTGATAATCTTGCAGATCCTCTTACAAAGGCCTTAACAAGAGAAAAGGTTTGGAGCACATCGAGGGGGGTGGGATTGAAGCCTACAAATTCTTGAGTCATATATGACGAAACCCAACCTGAGGACTAGAGATCCTATAACCAGGTTCAAAGGGAAAAACTAATCCTATGATGACTTGTTGTGAAAAATGCACTATTTTTTTCCCTCCCTATGATTTGAGTGCATTATTTCCTGTAGTTTGTAAAGGTTGAGTTGATAAAACTCTTAATGAATATCTGTAGCCCGTATGGGTCGAGTGTTAATCTTACAGGAGCACTCTCGACAGATTTCACCTATGTGATGTGTGGAAGTAGGTCGCTTCCTATGAGAATGGGGCTTATTCTCAAATGCACTCATGAAACCGGGATAGCACATGGCCATAACGTGCTGGCTGTTAAAGCTAATGTCAACACCTTGATTATTATGTGCGAGTAGTGATATTTTATTTCCCTTAAGCATTCATAGTTCAAGTCTGAGACCACTACGACTCTGGAGTAAAAGTTACTGTTTCACTAAGTGGAGGTTCAATGCAGAGCACACCTTCATTATGCATAGGAGTCTTCCTTCAGTTGATATACTCTCTTATCTAAATATTAAAATGAGTGGGGGATTGTTAGGTTATTAGCATTTTAATATTAATATTTAACATATTAAATTGCTTTATTTTGGAGTTATAAGAATGGATGACTTCTACATCATCCATTAGCATTGGTTATCCATCAATGTATTTCATTCTTAATTCCTGCATTACTCCCTTTGTAACCTATGTAACATATGTAACTCCCTTTGTAACATATGTAACATATGCAACTCCCATTGTAACTTATGTAACCTATGTAACTCCTATTGTAACCTATGTAACTCCTAAGGCCATTATCTTCACTATTTACTACCTCCATTATCTTCCTATTCATTGCTAGGAAGACTTCTTGTAGTATAAATAGTGGTAGTCTTCATTTGGTTTTAGATACACGCAAAACACAAAAGAAAACAAAGAGTGAATAGTTGGAAAGAGAGTTCTTATTAGTTGAAGGGAGGTGTTTTTTTTGTGGAGCTTTGGACTCAACTCTTGTCTAGAGTTGTTGAGTTATACTTTGTAAAGGCGGTTGTATCCTTGACGGGACAAGTCAAAGAGGACTACAGTTGGACCGGTGAAAACATTTGCTGCAGTGGGCTTGAATCTCCTTAAAGAGAGCGAGATATCCGCTCCTCAGCCTGAAGAGATTACTTTCTTCATTTTTTTTCAATTGTAATCTTGCAATTTTATTATCTTGTAAGTTTTTTTCACTAACACCTCATTATAATGCATGTAGATATGCAAATGTTGCTTATTGATCACACTTATTGCAAATGTATATGAAAGAATAACAATATGCCATGTATTCATTGTATGATTATGAGAATGTACATTGCATTTATGATTGTAGTATGTTGAATTGAACACGTGTCACTTTTCGACACACTAATTATGATCGAATGTCACATGCTGACATAAACTTTGGAATGGGTGTCACGATTTGGTACACTAGTTATTTCAGTATGGGATTCGTGAGAGAACTAATGACTTGTCATATATGTGTAATACGGAAATGTGAAATCGTATATTGATCCTAGAATGATATTAATATTGTATGTGTTCAATGAATGCATTTTTTATGATGTTCTAATGACTTGCTTATATTGCACTTAGTTGTATAGCCATGTGCTCCTACTAGTACACTGTGGATGTGTACTTAAACTGCACTTGCTCTTTATTTGTTGATTACGTGACTCTTTAGGAAGCTACTGACATACGTCAGTTAGAAGTGTAGTGATCGAATCGAATACAAGGGTGAGCCAGTTCTTCCAGGCTGCAATGAGTTCTCTCTTTGGTTTAGTCCATTTCCTTCAAACATAGACTAGTTCTTTAGATAATTCTATTGTTTGGTTTGGGTTATACCCACTTTCTTACACTTGTTGGTTATAGTTTTGGTACATTGACTTTCATGTTCTAGGGAGTATTTCCGCATTAGTTTTAGTTCAATTGTTTCATTAGACTTTCAAATTTATTGGAACTCCTTAATATTTATTTAGTTATTTAAGTGTGCTTCCATATGTTTAATTTTTACTTAGTAGTTAAATTGCTCAGTTGGGCTGTAGTAATGTTTCTTCTACTGGAGTGTTGGTGTAGGTGTTACTCACGACGGTTTGGGTTTTGACAGTTTTAAAGATGGGGTAATATATATTTTATGAGCTGGGTGCATCCCCCTGTTAATACTTAACTAAAAATTAATTTTGATGACAAGAAATTCTTTTGGTCATTGTAAATGTACTTATTACGATGGGATTTTTCTACCTTAGTTAACAAATGGTCTTAAAAAGTCAAGTTCAGTGTACTGATAGTTATAATGTTAAAAGAATAAATCATACATAATGTAAAGAGGCATTACTTATATGTGATATAACAAACATAAAATAGACAATGCATAGATAAAAGGAGGGGAAGGAGGTTGATTATTGTTCAAAGTTAAGGGAGGGGAGTTTCATATTTAAATCACATTTGGGGGGCAACGAGTTTGAACCATTATTTTAATAATCAAGTTTTGTTATAATAATATTGTGGGTTAACTAGCACAGAATCACAAACCAAGAAAATAATGAAGAGGAATTAGACCTACCCCTTACCTTGACCCCCACCTCACCCTGACCTTGACTCCACCCAAAAACTTGATCCTCAACTCGATTATGCCATAACCTAAACCTGCACCACCGACACAAACCATGACCTAAGATCCGATGTTGAATCATGACCCAATTCAGACCTTAATCCCAACCTAAGATTAAAGATAAATATCCAAACAAGGAACTAACCTTGATACTTACATATGATTGAGTCGGGTCAAGTTTGGATCTCGTTTCGGGAAGCATAAATTAAGATCACATCAAGGGTAAAGAATTGAGAGTCAAGTGTTGAGTCTGAGTCTCAAGTCTCATACCCATCTTTTAGATGAGGGGCTTAGAATCCCAATCGATATTCTCGTTTGGAGTTGGAAGTTAGGTCTCTAGTTAGGATTAAATTCATAATTCAGGTTTCTAATTGGGGAAGGTTGCATTTATCATAGAATTCATCACTTGACCAGAAATACTGGGGAATATTTTTATTTAAAAAAATCAACAAATTTGTCTAGATGAATTATATGTCATGTATGAAGGAAAGGATAAAATTATGATAATCAAAAATGAAAAAACTAAGAGACTAATTTAATAAGTGAAATTTAGTAGCTTCGTTAGTTAATTACCTGAATTTTTGCATTGTTCTTAATAGTTTGATTCCCCACTTTGTAATCTTCTGCATAGTTTCCCTTTTAAAAAATAGTTTTTTTTTAAAATGACATCAAAATAAATCATAAAAACATGGATACAAATCAATAGGCATTTATATAAGAAATAAACATTATTACCCCATTTCACATGCATTTAAACATTTATGACCATATATTGTGATATCTTCATTTCCATTTTCGCGGAACAATTTATTACGAAAAGTCCTCTTAGATCTTTGTGTTTTTTGTCCAAATCTTACTATAAATGAATAAAGGAAGAAAACGAAAGTGAAAAAGGAATCAAAAATGAAAAACAAAGTTTCACATAGGAGGCTGGGTATTTGATAATTCGGTCCAGTTTCAATTTTTTCTTTTGTTTTCAGTTCTTCCAATATGTTACTGAACATCTAACCAAATCATTTCGGTTAAGTTTTTCTAAATCAGTTCAAGTTTTGCTTGTACAAAAAAAGAACTTCACAATTCACACAAAAATTTAAACTGGAATAAAAAACAGAAGCTTGTTGGACGAATGCAGTGGGTGCAGTTGATATTGATAGTGGCTGACTCGTTGGTTGCTGGCAACAGTTCTGGTCGCAGCGTTGGTTGTTCTTCTGGTCGCGACACTTGTTGTTACCCTGGTCATAGTGGTCGCTGGTGGCGGTGATCGTTAAGTGGCTGGTTTACATGAAAAATTGATAGTTGTTAATTTTCAAATGGTAAAACGAAATAAAACTTAAAAGGGGGAAGTGTGGAACATCCGATTAAATTGATTGAACGGTGGAGTATAAAATTATCAAATATGTCGGGTTATGGGTTGTTTTGTTAGATCATAAATTGAAAAAATTTAATTAGAAGGTGTAATTGGTCTTGAATTTTGGCTAAAATTTATATAATTTTGTATTGTTTATTGAAAAAAATATATATAGTTGTATTATATATTTTTATTTGAATGTTATACTACAAGAATACTATAATATAATATTAATAAAATTTTAAAATAAATTATAATAATGAATGTCATAAAAATATTTTATTCAAATGAGTTACATTCACGATGATAAATCCATTTTATAGTTTTGGTATAACTAAAAGACAATTAAAAATTTTCAGAAACAGATATAATAAAATAATATATAGTATTATTTTTCAAGTACAATATAGTAGAAAAATGTCACGTAATATTATAAATAAATTAACTATATGAAAGTAGGGAATTTCTACCATTTATTTTTGTTGCAATATATATTCAATGTTATTGTATAAGGGGCTATTTGATTACTGTATAAGTTGCATTTTATTCATGCATCAATAGTTGAATTAATTTTAATATAATTGCTAGAATTTTTTTATTAGGTGGAAAAGTGAATAGAACATATACCATATCTCGTTGGTAGGATTCCTAATTTTCTATGAAAGTTATTCATGCATTATTTTATGAGGTGTTTGGTTATGTTTTTTGTATTCCAGCAGAATTAACACATACTTAACTTATTAGGGAATCTATGAATAAGTTATGCAGGGATTAACTATACATATATTAAAATAATTGCTACACATTTACCTCTAATAATTTATTTTTTATTGAAATCTTTACCTAACTGTACTATTTTCCTTACTTTTTTTCCTTCTTAGGGGAAAAAAGACAGATATACCCCCGGACTATTGTAAATGGTATCTAAATACCTTTCATTATACTTTTAGAACTCTTATGCCCCTACCATCTAATATTTGGAACGTTTAGAACCTTTGGACTAACAGAGGGACACATGTCACGATCTTAACAACCTATCATGGTTTTATTTAATTTTTATTCCAATTAAAACATTTACCCGAATAATAAAAATCACCACCCAAATAATTTTATACCCGCACCGATTATAAATCTCATTTCCTTTCTTCTCTAGTCAAAAACCTGTTACACAAAGAACTACAGCGACTCCATCTTCTCCAGCGAAGCTGCAGAAATGAACCATATCTGACTGCTATCAAACCTAACCTCCCTCGCTCCGGATAAATTAGTGAGGTAGTGAGCCTTCAACCATGAAACCTGACCAACACTCACTCATCTCTCCCTCACAGTTGCCCCAATAGCTCCCGCAAACCAAACTAGCGACCTTGGAATGGATTTATAAAGGCAAAAGTCAAAAACTTTTTTACATAGCTGAAACATTGAAAAATGAATATTGTAGGCCTAAAAGCAAAGAAAAAAGATCTTTGAAAATCTAAAAATCAGAAATACATTCAATAATAAAATTACAATGAGAAATATAAATATAAGTCATAAATCATACAAGAAAAATATGGAAGATAGGAACTGACATGCCTCTAGCTCTCTCTATAAAGCTTCAACAATGGAGGTCAAGAAGTTTCTATGTAACCCATAGATAATTTGTAGCTTGGTAATATTCTTACCTTCCAAAATGTACCACAAAAAAAGATTTATTGGTAAGCAAGAAAAGAAAACGACGTAAAATTGCCTCTAATTGAAAATCACCAACAGTGCTGCTTGGATGAATTTGCAACTCCGTGTTTCTCCTTTATTCTGTTAAAAAAAGTTTTTTAATATTTCTAAATGTTGCATTGATGGGAATATCATTAGCTGGAGTATGTAATATAATATTTAACTAAAGAACAAAAGATAATTTATAATGAATTCTATATTAAAAGGAAGAAATCACAGAAGATTGTCTGTTGGGTTTTTGTTATAATTTCGGTGAAGATCTAAAATTAATTGGGTGGATTTTTTACTATTTGGGTTAATTTTTTAATTGGAAATAAAAACTACATAAATTATGAATATGTTTTTCCTATCGTGACACATGTGCCTCTGATAGTCCAAAGAGTATACACACACCAAAAATTAAATGGTAGTGGAATCAAAGTGCTAAATGTATGACAAAGGGTATTTAGATACCATTTATGATACTTCGGGGGTATATTTGTCCCTTTTCTCTTTTTTTAATCCCCAAATAATTTTTTTCTTGTTTTCATTCGATATCCAAATATAATATTTTATTAGTATTACAAATTGAATATATATATTTTTTTATGCCTTATAGTATAATCATATATTAATGTTATATATTATTAAATATATTTCACTTATTTAATTAACATATATAATTATTTTGTTTTGGATGTGAATTTATACATAATTATATATTCGGTATATTAAAAATGTATATATTTAACAATATATACTACATATTAACAGAATATTTACATTATGTAAAATAGGATATTATAACGTACATGAAATATATTAATCATATTTTATTTTTATAAGTTATAAACATAAAAAACTACAAAATGAAAAAATAATGGTCCCAATTAATTATAGAGCGAATATCTTTTTACTACTTTTTATTCAAAAAGGGGGAGGGCTTACATTATTATTTACTTACTTATTTTTAATTTTATATATATATATATATATATATATATATATATATATATATAAAATAAATTCCATATATAAAAGTAAATAGTTAATGTATTGTGATCTCGACATAACAAAAAAAGAGTACATGCATGACTAATTAAACCTTGCATAACTCATACCTACATTGTTAAACTATACATATCTAACGCATGCATAATTAAACCATGTATAAGTATAACTGCATCACTAAACTCTGCATAATTAAAATCTGTATAAATCAAACAGTTACCAAACGACCCCTAAGTTTATTTCAAGTGTGTTCAAAATGGTGGTTCAGGTATGTCGTACCTACATGCTCATTAAAGGAATAAATATATCTCATTTAATGGAACATGCTCAATTAATAGAAGAAGAGAAGATTAAATAAAGATCATTGATGGAAATATGGTAAAACCCAATGATGGTGACTTTTTTGAGGTCCGATGGACATGTTTGTTCTAGACTTCAAAAAAGATTCTCTGCTAAAGGTTCCTCTAGAGCTCTGGTTCCAAAGTTCAACAAACATAGGATGTCTAAATCTAAGCCCCAATAAGAAAATGGTAGTTGATCTTCTATGTGTACTTGTACTAGCTGTGGAAGGAAGCATTATGGTAAATGCTTAGCCGGTATGGATGCCTGTTTTTGTTATGGTAAGAGATTTCAAAAGAAAAGCGATTGTCCATCAATTTCTACAAAGAAAGAGATGGTAGGCAAGCTCCACCTAGTGGTTTGGGTTCCTGTTGATGTAGTCAATGATACGTAGAAATTCTTTCATCTTGAATTTTTGATTTACTTGATTCCGGTGCTACATTTTGTTTGTTGATGCCATACGTGTCTATGAGATTTGACGTTTGTGTGGATATATTGTTAGACCATTTTCGTATCTCTACTCTTTTCAATGAATTAACTACTACTGAGCGAGTCTATAGAAAATGTCATGTATCATTGTTCCATAAACTTACTTACGTTAACCTTGTAGAGCATGATATTTTTGATATCGATGTCAATCTTCGTATAGATTTGGTCAATTGTTGTTACTCTTATGTTGATTTTCTAGCTAGAGTGTTTACGTGTCCATTTCCAAAGAAGCCCATACTCGAGTAGAAAGGGGGAATTTCTATGACTAAAAGTCATATTGGTTCTTGTCTTCAAGTTAGAAAACTAATTTCTAAGTGTTTCATATATCATCTTGTATGGGTTAGGAATACATATACTAAAACCCCTATTCTTGATAGGTCCCCATTGTAAATGACATTCCATGAGTGTTGTAAGATGATCTAACCCATGTTCATCCCAAAAGGGAAATAAACATCTATATTGAACTTCTCCTAAATACGCTACCTTTTTCTATTGTCCTTACTATATGGTTCTGGAAGAATTTAAAGATTTAATGCAGCAACTTGAAGATTTGTAGATAAAGGTTTCATACAATCAAGTATTTATCCATAGGGAGCTCAACTTTTTTTTTCACAATAAAGATGGTTCACTTAACATGTGTGTTGACTACCGGCAATTGAAGAAGATTGCCATCAAGAGAAATTATATCTTGCATGGGTAGATGAATTTTTGTACCAACTCGAATGAGAGAGTTACTTATAAAAGATCAACCTCTAATCGGGCTATCACTAATTGAGGGTGAACGAAGATGAAATACCAAAGAAGAATTTTTCACTTGGTATGCTCATTACGGAAGACAGATAACGTCATTTTATTTGAATAATACTCCCACCACATTCATGGACATGATGAATAGAGTGCTGAGAGAAAAACATGATATGATTGTAATTTTGTTTATTGATGACATCCTAATTTATATAAAGAGTGAGGATATGCATTCCGACCATTTGATGATTATGTTTCAAATTCTCAAGGAACAAAACTATTTCAAAAGTTTAGTAAATGCGAGTTTTGTTGAGATATCTGTCCTTTATGTGTAACATTTATTCACCTAAGGGTATTGAGGTAGATCGAAATAAGACAATTGCGGTTTAAAGTTGGCCTAGACTTCTATTCCATTTAGATATTCAAAGTTTTTGAGTTTGACTGGATATTATAGAAGGCTTTTGAAGAGTATTCTTTGATTGTGTCTCCATTGTCTACATCGACCAAAAAAGAAATTGAAGTTCTTATGGTCCTAATAATGCGAGAAAAGTTTTCAAGAGTTGAAAGATAGACATACCTCCACAACAATTTAGACTTCACCGGCAGGCTACGTAAGCTTTGTTATTTATAGTGATGCATCTAGTATTGGATTAGGATTTATTCTTACGAAAAATGAGAAAGTCATTACCTAGGCTTCAACCAACTTTAGATTCATGAAAAGAACTATCCTGCTAATGATTTGGAACTACCATCAACTTCTTCTGCCTTAAAGATTTTGAGGCATGACTTATATGGTGTCCACGTTGATGTCTTGACTAACAAAAAAAGTTTTCAATATGTGTTAGAGTAAAAAGATGTAAAATTTATTAATGTAGATGGCTAGTACTGTAGAAGGAATATGATATAAGTGTCCTTCATTAACTTGATAAAGACAATATGGTTGTTGATGCCTTAAGTCGAATGTCCATGTCTAGTGTTGTCCATGTTGTGTCGGGTAAGAAATAGCTCATTCGTGATGTTCATAGACTACTCATAGGTAGTCGGTATGTTGATTACTGTGAAGGTGGGGTTATTTTTCATAATGGTGCAGAATCATCTTTTGTGTCGGATGTGAAAGCTATGCAATATGTTGATTCAGTTTTGGTTGAGTTGAAGGAACCGGTGCTTAAAAGTTCTGTTGAGGCTTTTTCTGTAGGGGAGATAGTGTGATTCGATATCAAGGTCTTTTACGTTTTTCCAATATTGATGATTGGACAAACGAAATGTGATCGAAAGCCCATAATTTTTATATTACATTCACCCGGGAGACAATGTATCGTGACTTGTGGGAGGTGTATTAATGGAATGGGATGAAAAATGATATAGTGGAATTTGTTTCAAAGTAACCTTATGATAAAAAAAATGAAAGTTGAACATCACAAGTCAGGAGGTTTGTCAAAAGTTATTAGTATTCCGAGTTAGAAAAGAGAAGATTCGAATATGGACTTTTTTTTTGTCGACCCCACAGTTAGAGGCAACATCACTCGATTTGGGTTATTATAGATTATATGAAATTTCCGCTTATTTGATTCCTTTCAAGGTTACTTATTTGGTGGATGATTATGATAAATTGTATCTAAGGGAAATGTTTAGGTTGTATGGAGTTCCCGTATCAATTATCTCTGATCATGGTACCCAATTTACTTCTCAATTATGGAAGTTTGTCCATAAAGGCCTTGGTACTCATATCAAGATTAGTACGACCTTTCATTCTCAAAATCATGAACTAGCGGAACATATTATGCAGACTTTCAAAGATATCTTTAGACATTATTTGATTGACATCAAGAGTAATTGTGATGTTCATTTTCCTATGATTGAGTTTGCATATAATAATAACTATCTTCAACTATTTTTATGGGTCCCTTTGAGGATCTTTATGGTATGAGGTGTTGATCTCTTTTAATTTTGTTTTAAGTTAGTGAAGTTTGTTTGACAGGTCTCGAGTTCGTACATAAGGCTATGCAAAAAATTTGTCTTAATAGAGAAAGATTGAAAATGGTTCAAAGTCAAAAAAACTCCTAAGTCAATGTTAGAAAAAGAGACATTGAATTTACGTTGATGATTAGGCATACTTGAAAATATCAACTATGAATGATGCAATAAGATTTGATGAGAGATGGACGCTTAGTCCCTAATACGTAGGCCAGTAATTTTTTTTTGAGTCGTATTGGTTAAGTCGCTTATAAATATGATTTGCCTAATGATATAGCATCAGTATATTAGGTTTTCCATGTGTCCGTATTCAAGAAGTGTGTAAGAGATTGACATATGTTGTATTATGCTTCAATAACACCAAATGAAGGGAATGTTAAGGGTTCTTGCTAATAAGGAGCCCCATGAGAAAATTCACAAATTTGTGGATGTATGTGCCTATTCACTTTGAAGAACATCACTCAACTATCCATTCGATTAAGGTTTCTTCCTTTTTAATGATGGGGGAGGTTTTGAAATTGTAGGCTAAACTACAAAGGGACTCCATTAGTATTTCGGGCCTTATATTTATGGAAATAGTGTCCTCAAATGCTCATTGTATCTTAATATTTGATGAAAACTCTTAAGTTTCAAGTATTTGATGTTTTAGTGTAAGTGTGGACACTTAGGTGCAAAACGGGAAAAAAGGATGAGAAAAGATGAAGAGGAACACATAAGCATCGCCAAGTATACTGAGCGATCACCAGAAAGGATGTATATTGTCCTATTGTTTAAAGAAGCAAAGAACTGAAGGAAGTGGATCAAAAAGTTGATTAAAAGGGTTAGTTAGCGCTTCGCCAAGTAGTTCCACGAAGGAGAACTATTCTACCCAATGATCCATAATGCATACACGTTGATGTCAAACCACAAAAGTTGATGATCTAGAAGAAAGGAGAATCACCAAATTACTCGGTGTTCGCAACTAGCCTCGCCAACAAAAATTCTTAATCTATAAATATTAAACTCTTTATTATTTCTAGAAGAGGAATCAGTAAGTAGAGAAATAATTTTGTAATTCTGAGACTTATCTTTTAAGTTTAATATTTTAATTTCAAATTTGGAGAGGGTTTTGTGGGAGAGAAGAAGAAATGAGGTCTTCGTTCTCTAATCGGAAGTGGGTTTTCTCCATTCTTCTTCCTTTTCTAATATTAAGGTTCAAATTCTTATACCCAATTGATTTCTTTATAATTTAGGTGCATATGGTTATTGTTGGTTGTGTGGCTAAAACCCCCATTCGTGGGGTCTGATTTAGCAAATATGTGTTGATATTATTATTGGGTCTTGCATGTTGAAGAGTCAATGCATATAAGTGATGATTTCACCTATTGATTGTAGTTTTAGTTAATGGGTTTGTATTTCCAAATACAAAAACATGCATCTATTTTTGCGTTGGCCGAGAGAGAGGTCGCTAAACCAAGACCGCGAGACGGATGGCCTAAGGAGTGGAGGAGGGGGGGACATGAGGTTCAGCCAAAGTAGGTGAATCTTAGTCCTATATATTAACACTCATCAAAGAAAGAGCCGCGTGGGAAGGCGTAGGTTGTTCTTCATTAGATGAGTGGGTGTGAAAGCAGAACCCATTTGATATGGGGTTTGTTTCCCGAGAGGGGATTTACTTTCACCTAAGACTTAGACTAGTCATCATTATCTTGGAAATTTCTTATTGAAAAAATGTACCCAACGGTTTCATTCGACATATATTGGAATCACATCCCAAGAACTTTCTCCAATACTTGATCCCCCTTTGTTTTTACTATTTTTACCAAACCTGTGACAAACCCTTTTGATATTTGACACTTCAATGTCAAAAATTAAATTACTTTGATTTAATTCGATAATTTCTCACACTATTACTAACTAGAACGGAAAGTCTAGTTTAGCTTCAATTTTTACCACAGTACCTTTTGGTACAAGGCCCTAGTACTTGGTTGAATTATTATACTCACTTTGTTTCGTAGTCACTCAGATTGTAGGCTAGTTTTGTTGATCACGATATCACAAGAAGAATCAAAATGGCACCACTAATAGGGAGTGGTGTCACGTGAAGATGTAGTTCACTAGAGTTTTTGTTCTTTTTAGTGTAGTTTATAATTTACTTTTACTTTTGTTTTTGTTTCTCCTATTGTTTTGTTTTTATTTTTAGTTGTTTGAGTTGTAAGGTCCTCTAATCATTGATAAAGGAGTGGGTGGAAATTCAATTTAAGCAGATCGAGAAGTCTAGGGTGATTTCAAGCTAACTGCACTTATATCTCAATTATACGACTTGACCATCAACATATTCGATGTGGAAAACCAAGGCAAAAGCCAAAGAAGAAATATGTCTATTCATGGGACAAATAAGTCTAAAGAAGATGAAAAGTCGTGATGAGGGCACACTTCAAATCATTCTTCAAAAGATCACCTGATCAAGATCGAGTGTTGGATTAAATGAGAGAGAATTTTAATGTTTTAAACAAATTGATTGGATCTCACTCTAGATCAATTCACCACATAACATCAGTATTGATGTTTTCCATGACTCAATCCACCTTGACGATATATTTGATTTAACTAGTGACACTAGGTCTTGCTCTAATATTAGAGAGTGCGGTAGGACCTATGTCAAGCGACAACGTTAATAAGGACATCTTAGGTTGCAACCCAAGGTTGTAACTGTATGATTTTACTTTGATAGATAATGGTGTATTAATGTTGCAGAATAAAATAAGAAAAATGTGGAACATCTCATGATTGGCAGCAGAAGATCCATTCATCGAGAAGCCAAACAGAATGGGGATCCTAGCTGAACTCCACCATTTGGCTGAATATACGAGTAGTATATAGCATGTAAAACTTGGAGAACTTGAAAGAATCTTGGTGAATCGCATACCTGCTTGGCGATCTCAAAGCAGATCACCAATCTCACCACAGAAAATTTCAGACTTTGAAGCAAAGGTGAGATAAAATACTGCTCGGCGAATTGCCCATTAGTTTGGTAAGTACTATTAATGTCGCCAAATGGATGAGAACTGAATGTTTGTCCAAAGGTCAAAATTTTGTCTCTCATTTTCCCTCATTTCAAACGCTCCAAGATCATATCAAAGTTATTATTTTCTAGATTCACATTTTGAATTACTATTTTAGACAGTATTTAGTGCATAAGGTTGATTTTTTTGTTGCCTAACATTACAAAATATTATCTTATCATGAATGAAGGTTATCGCTAAAAATCCAAATCTATTCTCAATAATTTTAAACTCATTTTCAATTATAAACTATCAAGATTCCATGTGTTGGGCCTCTATGATAAAAATAAGTTATCGATATGTTATTTGTAATTTGAATGTTTTTCCTGAAATGCTTAAATATTCGAATGTCTTGGTGTTTATCCTTTGTATTGATTGAAATCGCAATGGGTGTTGCTTAATTGATGGCATGTTGTTTTTGTGAATTCTAATTAACCCATTATTTGTGCTAAATAATGAAAATTATCCAATGAGGGAATGGGTGACAACGTCATTAGGGATAATCATAGTTAAATGTACAAATTTATTAAAATCCGAAGAACTGAGTACTCCGTGGTGAAGTTAAGTATAGGTCTTGTATGAATTTCATGTTTTCATGCTTTGATTTTGTTTTTGAAGATTGTAGGACGTTTTTGAGAGTTTGATTTAGAAATGTACACGTTCTGTCATTCAGAGAGTAAAGTTGACCTCACTAAATGATTTGGTGGTTCACCTACTGATTTTTGATCGCCTTTAACTCTTCTCCTTCGTGCTATAACATCTGTATCTTTTGGGGGACACACTTGTGATTGCCGAAGTTAGTTGGCGATTTGCCGATAGGATTTTCGATCACATTTTACATGACCTTTTTACCTTTTTCACTGTGTTCATCGGCGGACAACCTTTTCATCGCCGAACAAAGTCGTTGTTTTACCGAGTAGACTTTTCCACCACCATTTTGCCTAGATTGTAGGGTAATACACTCGATGAGCTAAACCTAAATCGCTAAAGATATTTGGCGAATCTCGTAGTGGAACAGAGAACCTGTCAGCAACAAATTTGTGTATTTGCATTTTATTGATATTTTGACTAATCACAACTATCTGCAGATATGGTACGCACTAACCTTAATACGTAACCCCAAACGAAGGCAAATCCAGGGTATTCATATCAATGAATGGGGTTCAGGTCCTTTGAAGAGGGTAGGAGAAGAACTCCCACCAAGCTACGGCAGAAAGATAAAAAGAGTGACAAAGAAAAGAGTAGCCCTTGGGGTAAATATTGAGTGGGAACATTCCCCAACCCCCATCAAACAATTTCGCTCTTAGAAACTTTAGAGAAAACACTAAAACACAAATTCTTGTGTGAGGTTTTATATTTCACCCTGTAATTAACAAATTGAAGGTTGAAATGAAGTGAGTATTGTAACTGTTGAATTTCATGTTACTCATGGTTGATATCATAAAATGTATAATTCTATTATTCTTTGTGATGGGTGGCTAAAACCGTACTATCTAAGGGTGTAAATATGTGGTTGGGTGTTGACATAAATTACTGGGTATGTTGTATTTCTCTATTTTAATTGTTTATTTCAATGAAATTGAGCTAATTAACATGTGGTAATTTAGAAATTAAGGTGGCTAACTTAATTCTAAATAAGATATTAAATTGGTGCTTGAAAAAACCCAGTACGAGTGGAAAAATGTTTCGATATGTGTAATCTTTGTAAATCTATGCAATTGAAGCAAGGTATTGAGTTTTTTAGTTTTGCACATTGATGACAAAAAGAAGATTCTATGTGTTGCTTCTTCGGGATTGAAAGAAGACTAGTGTCGTCAAAGATGACCCAACATATTCGTAGTTGTTAATCATTATTGAGAAATAAATTTTTCCCCTAATTAGTATTAATGCACTCCTTTACACCCCTAGATCTAAATATTGTTGTTTTATCCCTATTTTCTTTATTTAATACTTCTTACTTTATTTAGAAACTCCATGATACATGTTTGGTGAATGATTCAGCGAAGTTCCCTTTCACCAAATTTAGATTAGTTGCATTTTTATTAAATAAAATTGGAAACTTAACGTTAATCTACTTTGTGTGGGAGTCAACCTGGCCTTTAGTTGGGTAATTTTCTTTACAATGACAACCTACTCTTTTAATTGTTTTTGAAGAGTAGTTTGAGCGTTATCATCTGCCTTTTTAGAATGGCAACATGATCATCGTCAACACTCACTTACTCATCAAATTGAGAAAAATCCCACTTTAGAACGCAAGAATCATCTGGATATAGTGTATAATCCTAGAGATATGAAATATAGGCTTCACATATAAAAGATCTTGAGGTAAGGCTATCTCATAAGACACCATCCCAACTCTCCTAAGATATTAAAAGGACTTATAAATCTAGGTCTAACTTGCCCTTCCTCCAAAATATTATCACTCTCTTCATGGGCTACAATAATAGGAACACAGGATCATTAACTATGTAGTCCAAAGGTCGTAGCCTTCAGATAGCATAACTCTTTCATCTACTCAGGGTAGTATGGAGTTCTTTCTGGATCACATCGACACTATCAATAGAATATCTTGTAAGTTAGTGCCTTATGTCTGAAGCTCAAAAAGATCACACTAGCCCACTGGAGAATGAAATCTCCTACTATATAATTCTTTCAAAGTTTCCATCTAAATTCTCTAATAGTAGATATTATTATATACAAACTCTACTAAAGAAAAAGGCTGATCCCATTGTCCAATGAAATCAATACAGTAACACTGAAACTTATCACATAAAAATCCCCATCTATATAAAGGTGAAAAGTTATACTAAGATTAACCCAAATCCCCAACTTACCCTTAGAAGACCCCCAAAAATGCAAGCGAACTGAGTGTCGTTGACTATAGTGATAGACACTGGTCCTTATTAAAAAATTTAATCTCTCTAAGGTAACTATGAAACGATATGTAGGCAATATATATAAGTAAAAAGTGGGCTGGTTTAGTCGATCGATCAACGATGATCTATCTAGAATAAAAACCTCTTATGGAAAATGGTAAGCCTACCACAAAGTCCATGCCTATACACTCCTTTAATTCTTGAATGGGTAGCCACCGAGTCAATATTCCTGGTTTCTAGTGCTTGTACTTCACTTGTTGAAAGATCAAAGCAACCAGCCATGAAGGTTGTGATGTGCCTCGTCAACCTGCACCACCAAATGTGCCTCTATAGATCATGATACATTCACAATATCTGGATGGATAGAGAACATGTAACAATGGGAATCCTGAAGAATCAACTAAACTAACTCAAAAACAGTAGGAACATAAATATTATTCTTAATCCTAAAAATACATTCCATGTCTAGGTAACCCTCCTAGATTTACCACTAAGAATAGTGTCCCGAATCACTCAATTGTTGATCCTCTAATTGGTGTGCTTGAATCTTCTCTATCAACGAAGATCTAGCCTCTACACATACAAGTACACTATGTGGCTCAGAGATATGAATTCTAACCATCTTTTTTGCTAAGGAAAGAATCAATGCAGTTATAGGTCAATCCTCCACAAATAACAAAGTCAAACTCTCCATGCGACTACCTTCCGAATTAATCCATATACTACCACATTAACCTTGCCTAGGTGACTGCAACACCTCAAAAACCAGATCAAGAAAAAAATTGTAAAAACTCACTTGAAGTAGTGAACCACGACGGAGTTCAAAGACCCTGATAGGTTTTCCACGGTCCATTGACCAGCCCATGATGAGGAGTTGGTTTTTACCGGCTGCTGATGTCAGACCAAGAAACTTTTCATAGATCGTGATCTTGACGATTTACCATGGTGGAGTCCATAGAAGTTGTGGAAGTATGCTCTCCTAGACATCCCCTCAGACCCCCAGCCCAAATGAAGAGCACGAGAACCTTCACTGTATGAGGTCCTTCGCATGGGCCGTGGGATGGTCTGTGAATCAAGGCCTTCATACCATAGGACTTAGTAAGGACCATGGGGACCTTTAGAGTCCGTGTTCGTTCACAAAATTTGTAGTACGATGCGTGAAACAGGCCTCGTAACCTAAAGCTCACTAGGTCAAAGACCATGATCCTGTAAGCAGTTCTTCGCCCCTTTCACAATCTGTGATAATGATCATGGTTAGTCCCGCTAGTAGTTTAAGTCAGGGGTACAACCACGTCCACGACAACAACCACGATTAGGGCCACGGCCTGTTCCACGCCTAGCATGGTGAGCATACGCCTCATTCACTTCAGGAAGTGGTTTAGATCCAATAGGTCGATTCTCATGATTTTTCATTAATAAATCATTATATTTCTTAACAACAAGAAGATGCAAAATTATTTCAGAATACTTTTTAAAACCTTTTTCTCGATAATGTTGTTGCAAGAGAACATTCGAGGCATGAAAAGTGGAGAATATTTTTTCCATCATATCAATCTCACTAATCGTTTTTCCACATAATTTAAACTGAGAAGTGATTATAAACATGGCAGAATTACTCATGTATATACTTAATGTCTTGTAGACTTAGATGCATCCAATCATAATGTGCCTTTAGATGTATTACCATCGTCAAGTGGTCATATCTTTATATTTGGTTTTTCCACAAAACAAGTGGATCCTTACATGTGAGATATTCGATTTTTAGATAATCGTCAAGATGATTAAGCAAGAATATCATTACTCGTGCACAATTTTCTTGGATGCCTTGATTTCTTCTTTTATGGTGTCTCCAAGACCCATTATATCAAGGTGAATTTCAGCATCCAACACCGATGAGAGGTAGTTTCTGCCCGAATTTTTAAGGGCAATGAAAACTAGTTTTGTAAGATTGGCCATTAAAATTAAAAACAAAAGAGTAAGTAATACCTTATTAATTCTTGCCTAGGTGACTCTAACACCTTGAAAACCTGATCTAGAAGAAATTGTAGAAACTCACTTGAAGTAGTGAACCACTACAGAGTTCAAAGACCGTTGTAGGTTCCACAGTCAATTAACCAGCCCATGGTGCGGAGTTAGATTCCACCTACTGCTGATGTGAGACCATGAAACCTTTCATGGATCGTGGTCTTAACGATGGAAAGTGGTGGCATCCGTAGAAGTTATGGAAGCAGACTCCCCCAGAGATCCGCTTAGGCCCGCAGCCCAAGTGAAGTTCACGAGAACCTTCACGGTACGTGGTCCTTCACATGGGCCGTGGGATGGTTTGTAAACCAAGGACTTCCTTCCATAGGACTTAGTAAGGACTACGGGGACTCTTACGGTCCGTGGTCTTTTACAAGATCTTTTGTAGGGCGCGTGAAACAAACCCCATAACCTAGAGCTCCCTATATCAAAGACCACGACCCTTTCACGATTCTTGGCCCCTTTAATAATCTGTGAAAGTGGTCATGGTCAGACCCGCTAGTAGTTTATGTCAGGGGTCTTTTTGTCTTTTACTTTTTATTTGACCCCTAAAAAAACATAGTTTATAACCCTTAACTCTGTGGTTTTTGATAGTTTAAGCTTGGAAACATAAATAGAACTTACCTAAGTCAAATCATTCATCAAAACTAAGAATAAATAGAGGATGAGAGGAGAAAAAAGGTCAAGAACTCTAGTTCAAGAATGCAAGAAGAATTCATCAGTTTCAGCCCCAAAATCGAAAGATTTCATCATGCAATTTGTCTCCAGGGATGTGGGATTTCACTTTTGGGTTCCTTTGACTCATTAGGTCCCTAGAATCAAGTCATAGTCTTAATTCCCTTATTATAACTAGACCTAGGGTTTATAGAACTCAAGCATATTATCATGAATTAGTTATTTAATTGTTTCAAAATAGATTATCATGTTATTACTTTGTTTATAGCATGAATTTTAGAATCCTAGCTATGTCTATCTTTAGTTCTTGAATTACACCTACTATGTTAGGTATTTCATCTATTCAAATACACATGCCTCTATTTTTGAATGTGTCATTATCATTTTAATAATGTTGCATTCTATGTTTGCACGTTTGTTTTGAGTTATCCAGTATATAAAAGAGTTACAATCATTGTGTGTTCATCACATAATCTATTGGTACTTGCATAATATTAATTTTGACTAGGGTCAATCACCTATATAGTCCAAGAATAACATAATGATTACGCTAGGCGTACCTTTATACATGTGGTTGATATATTATGTCCTTTGGATAGGTTCATACATCAGACTTCATATTTATCTCATGTGGTTTTATTGTCAGTTATTAGTAGCACCAACAATTCAGTCAGAATCTAGTGCATTGACCACATTTACTTTAAAGTCGGTATTCAGTCTCAGCATGTTATGAATTAGGTCATTGTATTCAATTATCTCAGTATTCAATATCTTATTCATGTTCATATTACATACTTTCTTTATTGCTTGTTCAATTATATATTATTTTACCTTTACTTTATCCTGCATTTTCAGTACCTTTCAAATGCTGACACATACTTTTCCATACCTACATCTAGACCCCGGATGTGACACGGTATATACAACTACAAAATTCCTCCTACAAGTCTCATATTATTTCATTATATTTGATATAGAAATAGTGCGGATCTAAAACCCATTCAAATCCAACTATCAAAACTTCATTCAAAAGAAATACTTGAAACTACAGCAAAAGTTTATGTCACACATTGCCATCTAAACAAAGACTAGATAAATTAAGTAGGGACACGACCCATTCCAATTGAAAATTACATACAATGTCCATCACATAAAAAAATGAAACAAAAGAGTTCTTGTCCTCAAATCCATGAGGGCATACCAAATATCTTTGAAGAAACTTAATCCAAGCTTCCACTTAGAAAGAGGCAGTGAAACTTCAGAACCTACAGTTATAGTAAAACATAAATAAATATGTGTCAGCACACAAAAATTTACCAAGTATGATGACCATGCAAAAACATACTTTAAAAGGGACAGTTTATTTGAAAGTCGTGCATTTATAACAATTCGATAAAACTTCATGAACATAGGTAAAAGATTCATAATACACACACACATAACCAACATACAAGTTCTTTAATCACATTTACAAACAATATACATAAAACCCATTTCCGTTATATTATACCTTAACCTCAAGTAACCCTAATTGTATATGTTGTGTAATGCATGGATAGTGTCCCATACAACCATCCACATCAAAATACCACATTAAGGTCGCCAAAAGTGAACTTAGATACTTCATTACATTTAAACATTTAATTCACCATTCTTCATTTAAGACACATTCATACATATGTCATTAGGACCTTAGACAACTCACTATGGCCCCCTTGAAGCCTACTCGTGCAATGCATGGATAGCATCCCATACTACTACCCACATTTCATAGAACTTCTCAAGAAACCACTATGCACATCTTAGATGATGGGAATAACCATTTAACTGATATAGACTATGAGAGATAGATCATAGAATCTAGTGTCATATGACTCATACCGTAGAAAATTATCTAATTGCCTAAGGTAGAGTAAGTACTATTGTAGCTTCTGTAGAAAAAACACTAGCTAGTATATACCCTATGTGGGAACATAATTATGGGATAGAATGATTTTCATTGTAACCCTATCCTAACATTGGGAGAGTTTCCATATTACCATATCCACTCAAAGCTTAGCCTACATTCCAATAGAGTACTTAACTCACATTCATTGTACTTGAGAGGGTTACCAACATTAGTTCTTCCGACTATAAACACATTGCACAATAAAGGGTCACATATACTAGGTGTACTAATTCAAAGTGCACTAAGGATATCTCATGATTACCAAGAAGGGTGCAATGTACTTTTGGTCTACCGTTACAACAATTTATCATTTCATACATAAAAGGGTTACCAACACTAGGACTATGGTCCAAGGCTTCTAATACTTTATTTTCTAGACTCATAATGAAGTGTGTCATTAATCATTGGGTCTTTATCAGTTCAAGACATAATATAGAATACATTATTATTCATTTAAAAAGGGTTACCAAGACTATGAGAAGCCTCTTCATGCTCATTACATTCATTCATTCAAGAATAGGATTCCTAAGCCTACCAATTAAAGGTGCTTGAACGCATTACATTTATTTACACAATAAAAGGCAATAATAGTCTATCAATTCAAAGTTTACAATACATTTTCGAACAATCCTTCACATTTTATCATCATCATTCATGAGTGCTTAAGTGAGAATAAACCTTTAATCACAAAACAATGAAATTCTAAAAATTCTCATTGTACTTTAATTGAGGTCCCACACATATATTACACATAATGATAAAACATAGAACCTTCATGCATATATAGGTAAAAGGGAGATATCCATCAATACAATACAATAATATACAAAGAAAATAAACACCTCCACCTTCCAAGTGATCAACATAAATTTCACAATTCTAATTCAACAAATAATTTTTAATAACTTGCTTTCAAGGCCATAAATCACCATCATCAACACAATACTAGGTTAATAAAATTTAGGCATGGGTGAAGATTAAATTAAATAACCCAAAGAAAATTAGACAATTTCTAATCACATACATTCATCATCAACAAACCCACTTCATAATGGCACAATTTCGGAATTGAGAAACTTTGTGGGTTCATAAAATATTTTAATCATAAATAATCATTTAAATACTAATAAAATCATAATAAGTCTTTAATAACTCTTTAAATACATTTAGTGATGGAACCCATGAGATTGAGTAAAACCCTAGGTTTTTTTTAATGAAGTTGAAAACTTCTTTGAAATAAACTTGAGGGATTAAATATATCCCTAAATGAAGGATCACTATACGTATCTTAAGATTCTCCAAGTAATTTGATGAAAAAACTCCTTGAATCCAAAACTTAACTCCCAATTTTTCTTCTTCTTCTTCTTCGTGCTTGAGAAGTTATTGTGAGAGAATTTTTGAAAATATGAACTCTTTAATTTCTGGGAGATAAGGAGTATATGTATTATTTTAGGGCTTAAAAAATATATACTAATGATATAAA
Source organism: Solanum lycopersicum (assembly GCF_036512215.1). Taxonomy (NCBI): domain Eukaryota; kingdom Viridiplantae; phylum Streptophyta; class Magnoliopsida; order Solanales; family Solanaceae; genus Solanum; species Solanum lycopersicum. The sequence goes on from NC_090810.1 coordinate 40,360,819, forward strand.
CCATTTAAAGTGAACCCCACTCAATAATTAATGAAAGAGACTACTTAAAACTCTAATTTGGGCAGTCCCGTAAGGGATTACTGGCAAATTCACGGCGTGTGAAGAGGGATCATGGCCCATGGTGGCTCCCATGGTACCTAGGAATTCCGCTCAATAAATCTTGCCAACATTAATGAGGACAAGGAATATCCACGGCCATCTCTACGGATCGTGGTCAAGACAAAGATCCGCGAAGTTGATTGTGGAGTTAGGAAGTGGTTGGCCTCAAGGCATTGTATTCCTGATGGCCAAGTGACCTTTAAAACCAGTTCTATGGATGGTGGTTAAAGACGCTAACCGTGAAGTGGTCTGTGAACTTTGGAAAGTGCTTGGCCAAAGTTGGACAACATTGGCATTTTTCATAGGCCTTATCCCCTTGTCATAGCACATGCCCTTGCCACCCCGTAAAAAACTTAACAAGGTCCTTCAAAATGGAGTATAACACGCAACGTGGTTCTGACACACTAAACATTTTAGCTTGGGACAACAATACAAAAAAAAACCTCATTACAAACTCAAAAAAAAGTCCTTAGGCTCTAGTTTTACTTATTTATTTTATGGGTCGGTCCAATACTATGAGCTACATCTTCTTATGATATAGGTCAAGGTTATCAACATCTAGATCACACATAGATCGGTTCCTGATATATAGCTCAACAGTATAAGTGGTGAGTTATCATTCTCCAAGGACAATAGACATGTTATCTTTTCAGTTTTGCAGTCTTTTTGTTTCAGTTTTGCTAGACTTAGCTAGGGCATGTCCCAACAATTCTTGTTCGATAGAGGCCATTTTTAGACATAGTTAGATTTAACTTTGTATTTGCGATTGATATTTATTCTTTATTGAACTCTAAGATTTCATATATATAGTTTTAGTCTATCGGTAATTCCCATCATTTCTGTAACAACCCTAAAAATGACTATGCTAAGTAATGTCTAACGTAACTAGAAGGACTAAATTAGATCGGGTTGACACAGATTGATGCACGTAGAACCAGACCTCTGCACTTCTACAACAACCAAGCTAACTAACTTTGTTAGTTAGTTGAGCTAGGAAAGGTCCATTTAGGGCACCCGAATATGAAGATTTACCCGAATGAGTCTTTATCAGACTTAAAAAGGGGTAATCTTATGTTTGGAGGGTCTAGGGGTAAAATTGTCTTTTCAAGGATAAGGGTAGTATTGTAATTACCCTAATTAAATTATTAATTAATTAATATGGTTAAGGGACAATTTGGGTAGAGATTGCCGAAATTGACCCTTTAAAAAAATCTTGCTCCACCAGGGTTCAAGGCTTGGTGGAAGCAATGATTTAATTGATTTGTTATATTTAGTAAATTAGTTAATTTAATCAATACTAAATTTTCTGATTTAATTAAAAGAAAATCAGTTTTTAATAAAATAATAATAATAATAATAATAATAATAATAAATAATGAGGAGTCTTGATTTGACTAAGTCTCCACCTAACTCTCCTAATCCTAATCCTCTCATTCTCACGTCTCTCATTCTTATTCTCACGTTTTTAATCAACAAAAGAACTTAAAATAATAGTTCTTCGCTCCTGCATAACTTACGCACAAAAACTCAAATGAAAAGATAAGGTAAAGATGAAAATCAACAACATTCTTCTGGACGGATTGGTTTATGGATTTTGGGTGGTGAGGATGTATTGTCGTGGGAATAGGTAGCATTGAAACAAGTGTCGAACAACATTAAGGTATGGGTTTTCTTATCTCTTTGTCCCTTGTGTTTCGAACAACATTAAGGTATGGGTTTTCTTATCTCTTTGTCCCTTTCCCAAGATACCCCTAAGTTCAGTTTAAATTTCAATCAAGAAACTAAGGTTGTCAACGTTTCATTTCCCTGTCATTAGATCCTTTGAAAGATTCAAAGCATGCGTTGGTATATCTTCTGGTACATAATTTTGAGTCTGGTTCTTATTATGTGTTCAATGTGTATCCGGAAATAATTTAAGAGCTGAAAACTATATTCCGGAAAAGTGTATTAAGTTTTCTCTTTTGAGCATGTGTGTGGTGTAATTTACTATGTTTGCTGCCTGTAATTTATATGTTAATAATGTTGTGTTTCACGTGTGTAAAAATGTAAAAGTGTGATGTTCATATAAGGTTAAAGTGTCTGAATAAATTTAACCTAAATCACTCAAAGAATCCATGTAAAAGAATGAGAGAAAGATGGATTTGGAATCTCGGCCTAGGTGTGGAAAATATAGCTATGTTTTCTAAAATTTTCAAAATTGTGAGGTCATTGGGGATTGAATTCAAGACCTCACCAAATTCATATTACATAAAAATTTCATGAGAAAAAACAAAAGGAAAAATAATTGGGGAGAGTGGGGACTGTACCCACGACCTCTTCTATAGATGAGAGAGCTAGGAGAAAAATAAAGGAGAAAAATAATTGTGGGAGAAAAATAAAGGAGAAAGGTAAATGTGGATAGTGGGGATTGAACCCATGACCTCTTGAATGGATGAGAGAGTTAGGAGAAAAATTAAGGAGAAAAATAAATATGGAGAGTGGGGATTGAACTCACCACCACTTGAATGGATGAAAGAGTTAGGAGAAAAAATAAAGGAGAAAAATAAATATGAAGAGGGGGGGATTGAACCCACAACCCCTTGAATAGGTGAGAAAGTTAAGAGATAAATTAAGATAAAAAGAACGAGCTTGTGGGGGATTTATCCCACAACCTCCTTGACTTAAATGATTAAATCATAAAGAGAAAAGCAAAAGAAGGGAAATATCATGGGAGTGATGCGGATCGAACTAGGGTCCCCCAAATCTGAAAAATGAAATCATCAAGTTTAATATAAGATTAAGTGTTGCTCAAGGGTTTGTAAATCGGGTTCCCTTTAAAAATTCAGTATTGATACATAAGTCATAAGTGAACAAATATTTAATGAATGCTACCTCCAATGACTGAAATCAATATCTTGGCATATCTACAAGATGCATATGTCTTGTACCACATAATCTTGGGTAAATATGAACCACTTATACAAATTATGAATGAAGCCTCATGGATTGTATGTGTGGACTCATAAGTCTAGCATACGTTTAACACTAAGTAAACCTAAGATGTTTTGTGATGAGATAATATAACTGTAGAGGGGTTAAGTAACAATGTGACACACATTAATGGGGCAAGTTAATTGGCATATGGTGAAATAAACATTCACTTAAAGAGGTTAATAATTATGAAGATTTAATGTGCTAAAGTTCAAGAATTTGGTGAACACATGATAAGGGACTAAAGCTAAATGTGAGAGGAATCTCAAATGAGCCTTAGTAAATGTTACCAAGATTATCACCTATGAGAGTTTAAAGTTAATGAATAGACTAGTCTCTATGATTACTCCAATGAAAGTATTGAAGTTAATGCATACTTAATGCTAATGAATAGATTAGAAATCCTATAATGAGCTATGACGCCCTCATTCTAAAATCCAACTTCTATGATGTATGAGATAAATGTAATGAAACTTTATACTGAGCACCGATAGGCTAGCTATGAGTTGTGATTCCTTCTTTCGAGAAGGTAGAGGTTCGTGTAATTCTCATGAGATAAGACTGTCTGTCCAGAGGGGTATGGGTCTCGTTATATCTCCTAGTCATTGAACCTTTACTGCCAATATAGGTTCCGACTAGTGTTTAACTCCCTATATATGCTAGCATTTTTTGGTTCGCTTCTGCCGGTGATTCCACCTCTTTTTGGTGTAGCATTAAACACTAGATTTCATGATGCTTACATGATGTATGTTGGTAAAGGTTAATGTTCTCAAATAAAGAAGTAGGCCAACCTCAAGTAATGTACACAAAGAAGTGAATGCTACCAAAGGTGTTAGGATGGGATAATTAGGAGGAAAACTAGACTTAAGTCATGACACTAGGTCATTCTTCGTCATTGTACAGTGAACTCTATAATGTTCTTAAATTACACCCTAGGTATGACTGGTGTTTACACTAGCCTATCAATGAATGAAAGTGAAGTACGTAAGAATGAACAAAGCAGATTGTGTGTGTTGCTAAAGAAGGCTCCCTAGTTACGGTCCCATATGTTAAGCCCTCATATTGGGAAGTATTAATGTAAGGTCCATGATTCAAAGGTTTCATGGCGTATGAATGAATGGTATGAACTATTTTATATGCTAATAAGAAATATGTTCCGTGTTGTGTGCAATATGTTACATATAATGATGCATGTTACTCTCATAGCATGACTTTTCTAATCTAATTTTTGTAGGTCCACTAGCTTGACTTTACATAATTCATTTCATTAAAAGATAACTCTTCTTAATCATGCATTTACTTGGTGTATGCTTGAATATACCCATAGTTAGTACAAGTGTGTACTAGTTCCATATAACTCTCTACTTTTAGGTGTAGATGCAGCTGGACACTAGAACTTACTAATCGACGATGAAGTTATCCGGACATGGAGATTTCATCCGAATTTTGTAGGCCCTTATGCTTTTGAGGATGCATACTATTTTATTATAGCATTAGCGTAGACATTAGCTAGTGTATTACGTTCCACTAGTCCTGCTTTCCCAGTTATTTTCACATATTGTATTGGTGCAATTTTGGAAACTCTATATTTTATACAGATATTGACTATGTCTTTCATTTGATTATCTTTGTATTAGATGATTGTTGTAAATGCTTATGAGTATTAGAGATAGTGTTATGCGAGTTTAATATTTCTCACTATGAAGTCTAAGTAAACAAAGGTTCAAATTTTGCGCTAAAATTAACGTAAATAAAGTATGGATAATATATGTAGGCTTATCTGCGACCTCTGAGAGGTCAACGATGCCGGTCTCTTATGGGGTATAGACTTAAGTCGTGACAAAGTTGGAGAGAGTTAGGTTTAATTCACAGGATAATAAGTTCACATCAACCACATCGAGTAGTTTCTAAGTCATGATAGTGAAGTGCACCAATATTTTGAATTAGAGACTGCGTGATGCATAGGAAAAATTCCCTTCTTTTGATCTTATCGTACTTTCTCTAATGTCTTATTTCTTGGTGTTAAGAGCGTATCTAACATCAACTCTTGAGATTCAAAGATGAATACAAGGAGAAATGCAGGCGGAGTGATTGAAGGAGCAGCTGCTGGGGTAAATCAAGTTCCTCCCCAAGCTCCAGGTGCTGGAATAGAGATGCCGGTTGACCCAACTGGGTTTACAGATGGAGAAGTGAGGACAACCTTGGTACATATGGATTAAGCCATCACTTTACAAGATCGTGCTATGATAGCCTTGGTGGAGCAGCAAGGTGTTCAAAGGGAGAAGCCACCTTCCAGCACCATGGCTAGCAAGTTAAGGGACATCACGAGGGTGAATCCTTCTATTTACAGTGGATCTACGATTGCTGAGGATCTCGAGAAGTAGTGTAGGTCATCTATGCTTCATGATAATATGGACCTTTCAACGCTTATGGTCCATGTCCAACAAGTGCAGGAAAGTAGGATAAGGAAGCATATAGGTCACGGAACAGGTCAAGGGAAGCTGAGAAGAACTTTTCAAGGAAGAGTAGTATTGAAATTAGGGATAAGACCATGTTTAAGAAGGGACTCGCCTACCAAGTGGAGTCAATTACATCCAAGGGTCGCTATAATAATATTTCGAGCCTAGAGTTAAGAGAAATAGTGAAGTAGATACACCTCAGGAGAGGCCACATTGTAGGAACTATGGAAAACGTCATGGAGGAGAGTGTAGGAGGGGATCTAACACTTGTTATAGTTCTGGAAAAACCGGGTCACATGATAAAGGATTGTCCGTATATGAGAGGTCGAGAAAAATAGAAGGAGAAAGTTAGCTGAAGGGTCCAAGTGAAGAGGTTCCAAAGAGGGAACGAATCTTCGCACTCAAGTCTAAGGGTGTGGGGAAGACACCTCTAGTGATGTCTCGGGTGCGTAACCTTAATTAGCTTTTAATGTGTATGGTTTTATGCACTAGTATAAAGTTAATATGTTGGAGTCATCATGTTGGTTGCTTACTCATGTGACTTATGTGTTTATTTATGTTGTATGTTTTGATGAGACTAGTTTAGGAAGGAGTACCTTAGACTATTAATGCGAAGCTACTAGTAGGTTTCAAGGATGTGCACCAACGTACTAATATGTAAATAAGATATTCGCCAATAAAAAGAATTTAATAGCTTATGTGTAGATTTTTTCCATAAGTGTTATCCTATTATTGACTATCAAACCAGGGTAGTAAGATTTCAGTTGCCAAATGAGATAGGGTATAAATGGGCAGAGCATGCACCAATCCAACAAAGCTATATAATTTCAAATCTTAAGGCCAACAAGATATTATCTAAGGGGTTAGATATACTCCTCTGAAGGCTATTTTTGTTTAAGAAACTCTAAGTTTTAGTGCAATAGTCGACTTGCTGCTGTAAGTCCAAAATCATATGTTTAATAATTGCACTATGTGAGTTAAAATGATATTATGTTTGCATGTCATGTTGTTGTTTTTTTATAATGCAGACACAATTTTTTTTTGCGTTGCTTGAGTTGTGAGGTGCATCAAGTTAGGTGTTATTTAGAAGGAAGTTCCTCAATCTCAAATATGAAGCTTCAGATAAGCTTGAGTAATATGCACTATCCAGAGTAAGTGTGAAACGGAAATTCATAAAGAGTAAAGTGTCAAGTATGTTAACATACTTTCGAAAATCACCCTCTTTATTTTAAAATGATGCTAGTGTCATTCGGGGACGAATATTCCTAAGAGGGGAAGGGGGGGGGGGGGATAAATGTAACAACCCTAAAAATGACTATGCTAAGTAATGTCTAACAGTCTAGAATTCCTAAATTAGATCGGGTTCAAACGGATTGATGCGTGTAGAACCAGACCTTTGAACCTTTTCAACACCCAAGCCAACTAAGTTGGTGAGTTAGTTGAGCTAGGAAACGTTGGGTCCAGCCATGTAGGGTACCCGAATATGAAAATTTACCTGGATTAGTCTTATCTGGACCTAAGAAGGGGTAATCATAATTTTGGAGTGTCTAGGGGTAAAATGGTCTTTTCTAGGATAAGGGTAGTATTATAATTACCTTACTTAATTAATTAATATATTTAAGGTGCAATCTGGGTAGAGGTGACCAAAATTGACCCTTTAAGCAAAATGTTGCTCCACCCGGGTCCGTGTCTTGGTGGAAGCAATGGTTTTATTGATTTATTGTATTTAGTAAATTAGGTAAATTAATTAATATTTAATTTGTTGATTAATTAAAGGAAAATCAGATTTTTTAATAAAATAATAATAATAATATTAATAAATAATGGGGAGTCCTAGTTTGACTTAGTCTCCACCTAACTCTCCAAATCCTAATCCTCTCATTCTCGTATCTCTCACTCTCATTCTCATGTTTTTAATTAGCAAAAGAACTTAAAATAATAGTTCTTCTCTCTTGAAGAACTTACACAAAAACTCAAACGAAAATCTAATCTTAAAATGAAAATCAACAACATTCTTCTCGAGGGATTGAGTTTTGGATTTTAGGTGGTGAGGCATTGGTGTCGTTGGAATAGGCAGCATTGAAACAAGTGTTGATGATATTAAGGTATGAGTTTTCTTTTCTCTTGGTCCCTTTACCAAGAGACCCCCAAGTTAAGTTGAAATTTCAATCAAGCAACTAAGGTTGTCTCCGTTCCATGCCTCTTTTATTAGATTCTTTGAAAGATTCAAAGCATGAGTTGGTATGTTTTCTCGCATATAATTTTAGATGAGGTTGTGATTATGTATTGAATTAGTATCCGGAAATCATGTAAGGGATAAAAAATATATTCTGGAAAAGTATATTAAATTGGCTGTTTTGAGAATGTGTGCGCTGTAAATTTACTATGTTTACTACCTGAAAATTATATGTTAAAAATTTTGTGTTTCACGTGTATAAAAATGCTAAAGTGTGATGTTCATATAAGGTTAATGTGTCTGAATACATGTCTCCGAAAACACTGCAAGAATCAACATAGAAGAATGAGAGAAAGATGGATTTGGAAGGGACGAAATTTTCAGATTGCAAGAATTGTTGGTCTCGCCCTAGGTGTGGAAAATCTAGCTATGTTTTGAAATTTTTTAAAAATTGTGAGGTCATTGGGGATTGAACCCAAGACCTCATCAAATCCAAATTAAATAAAAATTTCATGAGAAAAACGAAAATAAATATAAATGTGGAGAGTGGGGATTGAACCCACGACCTCTTTAGTGGATGAGATAGTTACGAGAAAAATAATGGAGAAAAATAAATGTGGAGAGTTGGGATTGAATGCACAACCTATTGAATGGATGAGAGAGTTAGAAGAAAAATAAAGGAGATAAATAAATGTGGATAGCAGGGCTTGAACCACGACCTCTTAAATGGATGAGAGCGTTGGGAGAAAAATTTAGGAGAAAAATAAATGTGGAGAGTGGGGATTGATCCCACAACCTGTTGAATGGATTAGAGTTAGGAGAAATAATAAAGAGTTAGGAGAAATAATAAAGGAGAAAAATAAATGTGAAGAGGGGGGGGGGATTGAACCCACAACCCGTTCAATAGTTGAGAAAGTTAGGAGTTAAATTAAGAGAAAAAAATGAGCTTGTGGGGGATTGATCCCACAATCTGCTTGACTTAAAAGAAAAAGATAAGAGGAAAAGAAAGGAAATATTATGAGAGTGCTGGGGATCGATCTAAGGTCACCAGAATCACAAAAATCAAATAATCAAGTTTAATATAAGATTAAGTGTTGCTCAAGCTATTAGAAATCGGCTTCCCTTGCCTTATTCTGTATTGATACATAAGTCATATGTGAACAAATATTTAATGAATGTTGCCTTCTATTATCGAAATAAGTATTTTGGAATATCTACAAGATGAATAAGTCTTGTACCACATAATCTTAGGTAAATTCGAATCACTTAGACAAACTATGAATAAAGCCTCATGGGTTGTATATGTGGACTCATAAGTCTATCATACGTTTAAAAGAAAGTGAACCTAAGAATGCTATATGATGAGATAGTAAAACCCCAGAATGGTGAAGTAAGAGTGTGAAACACATTAAAGGGGCAAGTTCATTGGGATACGATTAAATGAACATTCATGTAAAGCGGTGAGTAACTATGAAGAGTTAAAGTGAAAAAGTTAAGGAATGTGTTGATAACATAATAAGAGGCTAAAGCGAAAGGTGAGAGCAATTACAAATGAGCCTAAGTAAATGTTACCAAGACGTACTCACATATGAGAGTGTAAATTAATGAAGATACCAGTATCTATTAACACTCTAATGTAAGTATTGAAATTAATGCATACTGAATACTAATGATGAGATGATAAATAATCTAATGATCTATGATGCCCTAATGCTAGAACCTAGCTTCTATGATGTGTGAGTTGAATATAATGGAACTTTATACTGAGCACCGATAGGATAGCTATGAGTTGCGATTCCTTCTTTTAGGAAGGCAAAGGTTCGTGTAATTCTCATAAGATAAGACTCTCCATCCAGATGGGTATGTGTCTCTTTATATTTCTTAGTCTTTAAACCTATATTGCTAATAGAAGGTTCTAGCAGGGCTCGATTCCCTATATACGCTAGCATATTTTGGTTCAGTTTTGCCGGTGATTCCACCTCTTTTTGATGTGGGGTTAACTGGATTTCATGATGTTCATATGATGTTTAAAGTTCCCAAAGAAATAATAAGGCCAGCCTCAAGTAATGTACACAAAGAAATGAACGATACCAAAGATGTTATGATGGGATAATCAGGAGATGAACTAGATCTAAGTAATGACACTAGGTCATTCTTACTCATTGCACAGTAAACCCAATGAAAGTCTTAAACTATATCCTAGGTATGATTGGTGTTTACAATAGCCTATGAATGAAAGTGAAGTATGTAAGAATGAACGAAACATACTTTGTGTTTGCTAAAGAAGGTTCCCTAGTTTAGGTCCCATATGTTGAGCCCTCATTTTGTGAAGTATTAATGTCAAGTCCACGATTTCAAGGTCTCATTGTGTATGAATGAATGATATGAACTATGTATACTAATAAGCAATATGTTATGTGTTGTGTGCAATATGTTATGTATGATGATTATGTTACTCTCACAGCATGACTTTCCTAATTCAATTTTAGCAAGTCCACTGCCTTGACTAACCATAATTCATATCTTAAGGAGAGAGACCCTCTTAATCATGAATGTCCTTGGTGTGTGCTTGCATATACCCATACTTAGTACAAGTATGCACTAATCCCATACAACTCTCTACTTTTAGGTGCAGGTGCAGCTGGATGCTAGAACTTAGGAATCAACGCTGAAGTTATCCAGACGAAGAGCTTTCATCTGTATTTGGTAGGCCCTCATGCTTTTTAGGATGCTCACTATTTTATTCTAGCTTTAGACGTAGACATTAGCTAGTAGAGTCTTTTCCACTAGTGTTTCTTTCCCAGTAATTTTCAGATATTATGTTGGTGCCATTTTGGAAACTCTATATTTTATACAGATATTGACTATGTATTTCATTTGATTATCTTGGTATTAGATGGTTCTTGTTAACACTTACGACTTTATGTATATAGTGTTACGCGAGTTCAATATTTCTCACTATGAAGTCTAAGTAATCAAAAGTTTGAATATTCTTCTAAAATTAACCTAGATGAAGTAACGATGACTTATGTAGGCTTGTCTTCCACCTGTGACAGGGCAATGAGGCTGGTCTCATTTGGGGTCTAGACTCCGGTCATGACAATTTCTAATTATTTTATGAATTAAGCTTCTGTATCAGTTTATTATTCTTAGTATGCTTAAGTCAAAACTGGATTTACCATAATGTCATCCATAAACAATATGTGCCCTAAGAATGCTATAGACCAAAATCGAACTTCACTTTTAGTGAATTTCCACTAATACCTTCATGGTCTTCATTATTCCAAAGTAGACAAATATGTTAGCAATGACCACTATCACAAACACGTCAAAATAATTCATCAATACACAATTCGTCAATTGTATAAATTCTTATTGGAAATTTGTCAACCTTAAAGACATGACTTAAAACTCGTAGTGGTCATACCGAGTCCTAAAGAGAGTTTTATAGATATCTATCTCCCTAATCCTCAACTATTCGTAGTCAAATCTTAAGGTTACGATCAAGAAAAAGTATCCTCTTACCAACTCCAGTGAGAGAGTTACTTATAAAAGATCAATGTGTGATCGATCTATCACAAATTGAGGGTTAAGAAAGATGAAATATCAAAGAATACTTTTTTAACTTGATATTCTCATTATGAACTTTAGATAATGTCGTTTGTTTTGAATAATGTTCCACCCCATTCATGTACTTAGTGAATCGAGTGCTTATAAAAATTCATGTATGTTTGTAATTGTATGTATTTATGGCATGCTAATTTATATACGGGGTGAGGATAAGCATGCCAACCATTTGATGATTATGTTGCAAGTTCTTAAGGACTAATACTATTTACAAAATTTAGTAAAAGTGAGTTTAGTTGAAATACCTAGCCTTTTTCTATGAAATACCTAGCCTTTTCTATGTCACATTATTTTTGGTCTTTCAGGTGAGTGTACTGAGGTACATCCTAAGAAGGAAAGCACGGTTAAAAGTTGTCCTAGACCTTTATCCTTAGTATATATTTTAAAAGTTTTTTGGGTCTTGTTTGATATTATTGAAGGTTTCTGGAAGAGTTTTTTCCTTGATTGTCTCTTTATTGACTACATTGACCAAGAAATTTAAGTTCCTATGGTCCGAAAAATTTAAGAAGAGTTTTCAAAAGTTGAATGATAGACATACCTCACTCAAATTTAGACTTTACGAGAAGGCTACATCGGGTTTGTTATTTATTTTGATGCTTCAAGTGTTTGATTACTATATGTTCGAAAATGAGAAAGTTATTACTTATGATTAAAGGAAACTCAAGATTAATGAAAAGAACTATCCTACAAATGATTGGGATTTAGCTGCGGCTGCTATTGCCTTAAAAAATTTGACGCAGTACTTATATGGTATTTACTTTGATGTCTTTACCGACCAAAAAAGTATTCAATATGTCTTCGAGTAAAAATATCTAAATATTTATAAATGTAGATGGATAGAATTCTAGAAGTCTATGATATAAGTGTCCTTTATTACCTAGACAAAGGCAATGTAGTGGTCAATGGCTTAAGTCAAATGTCCATGACTAGTGTTGTGCATGTTGTGAATGCTAAGAAAAAATTGAATCATGATGTTCATAGAGTGCTCATTGGTATTCAATATTTTATTTGAGTGAAGGTGGGGTTATTGTTCATGATGACACAGAATCATCTTTTTGTCGGATGTGAAAGCAAATTAATGTGTTCATCTAATTTTGGTTGAGTTTAAGGAAGTGATGCTTAAAAGGTCTATTGAGGAGATGGTTTTCCTTAGTATCAAGGTCATTAATGTGTTCCCAATTTCGATAAGTCGTGAAAAAAATATTATTAGAAGCCTATAATATTAAATATTACATTAACCCGGGAGCCACCAAGATGTATCGTCACTTGCAGGAGGTCTACTAGTGGAGTAGGATGAAAACTGATATAGTGAATTTGTTGCTAAGTGACCTTATTATCAATAAGTGAAAGTTAAGCATCAAAATTCGGAAGGTTTTGTCCCAAGTTATTTGTATTCCTAGTTAGAAGTGGGAAGATTTGATATGGAATTTATTATTGGTTAACCCCACACTCGGCGGCAACATGACTCAATTTGGGTTATTGTAGATTGTATGATGAAGTCCTCTTATTTCATTCATGTAAAGATTTCTTATTCAGTAGAGGATCATGATAGCTTGTATCTAAGGAAATGGTTAGGTTGCATGGAATTTCCCTATCCATTATCACTGATCGTGGTACCCAATTTACTTTTCGTTTAGTAATGTTTTCCCCGAAAATATTAGTACTCTTGACAAGATTAGTACAACCTTTCATCCTCAAACTGATGGACAAGAATAGCATGCTATTCAGACTTTGGAAGATATGCTCAGAGATTATTTGATTGAATTCTAGAGTAATTATGATGTTTAATTTTGTTTGATTGAGTTGGCATATAATAAGAACAATCTTCAACTATTTTTATAGTCCCTCTGAGGCTCTTCATGGTGTGAGGTGTTGATCTCTAATAGTTTTATTTTAAGTTAGTAAGGTTTCTTTGATATGTTCCGAGTTCGTACATAAGATCATGGAAAAAATTTGGCTAAGTATAGAGAGGTTGAAAATGGTTCAAAGTAAAAAACAGTCCTATGTTGATGTTAGAAAAGAGATTGAATTTTATGTTGATGATTAGGCTTTCTTGAAAGTTTCAACTATGAAAGATGTAATGAGATTGGAAGAGAGATGGATGCTTTGTCCTTAATATGTAGTCCCGTATAAAGATTTTGAGGTGTATTATGAACATGATATGCCTAATGATTTAGAATTAGAACAAGATTTTTCATGTGTCCTTATTCAAAAAAATGTGTTAGACATCTGACATCTATTGTATTATGCTTCAATTACTTCAAATGAAGGGAATGTTATAGGTTCTATCTAATAAGGATCCCAATGAGAACATTCAAAAATTTATGGATGTATGTGACTATTCAATTCAAGAACATCACCTAAGAGTCCATTCAATTGTGGCTTCTTCCTTTTTCTCTGACACGGGAGGTTTTGAATTAGTTGGCTTAACTAGCAAGGGACTCAATCACTAGATAGGATGATTTATATGATGTGCTATTTTAAATAGTATTTCCTTGAGGACAAAGCATAGGGAAAATGTAATATTTTTAAAGAGAATTGACAATGAACATAACTATGAAACATGGCGAAGTCTCCAAAAGATAGTGCTACAATGCCCTAATCATGAGCTATTTTGTTGTAACACCTCGGACTTTGAAAAAGTAAAAAGTGAAATAATGGTTGTTCTCAAATATACACTTTAAAACAAATTAAAAGAGGAAAAAATCATTTTCAATAAGAATATCCAAAGAACAGTTCGGGTTGAATTCCATCACAAATGGTATATCGTAGACAATTTTATAAAGAAATTTAAATTGCAAAATCATTCATTTATAGTAGCAAAACAAAGTGGTGGATGATTCCAATAATTAAATAAAATTATATATTTATCAATTGAAAGAATTAATCTAAAATTACAGGAAATTCAAGAACTAACAAGCAATGTAAGGGTGTAGGGATTGGGAGTTAATGTCACATAGGGGTAATTGTAATGATCTATAGTGATGAATATTCATGAATATGCTTGGTAATCTACAATGAGTCTAGTTTTCTTTTGATCTCATAGAGTCCTTTCATAGAATATTTTTTTGGTCTGATCTATATGAAAATCTAAAAAACACAATAAGTAACTCTATTTTCTTTTTCGATGCGGGATTAGGGAAAATAGATTTGAACCATACCTTCTATTTTTAAGAGACTTATAGACATCAAACATAAATCGCTAGTATAAGATTAGTTGAGCACTCAATCAATCTCTTTCGAGCATCAAGCGTAGATTCAGAAGTAGGATTAAATTTTAAACCTTAGCCCATATGTTAAGCCCATGCAAATTATCCAAATTCATTATGAACAACAAGAAAATAGAGCATAACACAATACCAATGTTAAATTAACACCTAACCCCATAATTGCACTAGTATCACAACCTAGGGCACACCCTAGATGTAACATGGTTTATAGGACCTCGAGAGACCCCATACAATCCACTTGGCACCCATAAACATAAGAAATAGAACAAAAGAGGAAAAAACATTTCAAGTCTAATAGTTTTATAAAAGTAAAGTGTAAGTCTATGATAAATTGCTTGATACACTTACAATAGAATAAAATTTGACCTAACCCATACATCATATCCAAAACTTGAAATAATAAAGAAACTAAGAACAATGAAATTTCATCCTGGAAGAATGAGGACGCACCAAAGGACATAAACCTCATATTCGACCACTAGCTACGAAAGAGAGAACCTTGACTATCAAACCCTACATTTGGGGAAATGTAAGAAATAGTATGTGTTAATACAAAACAATGAACCAAGTCTGAGAGTGCCATGACCCAAATCGTCGTGATTGGCACCCATACTAACCTCTGGTAGAAAAACCATTACTAAACCTTACTAAGCAAACTAACAAAAAATCTAATCATTTAAAGATATAGAAGCAGGTTTAAATGCAGAAATTACATAAAATTGCTATAAACTTCAAAGGTTTAAAAAATAGTTAACCAAACTAATACAAAACTTTAACCCATAGAACATGAAAGTCATTGTACCAAAACATCTAATGTGCAAGAAGTCTAAGAAAAGGGGGTACAGACCCAACTAACATAAGAAATATCTAATAAATATTCTAAGTTCGAATAAACAAAACTAAACAATAGGAAGGACTCCGTGGAAGATTGAAAGTACTAACTCACCCTTGAAATTCGGTTACGATCATTGATCTCCTTGTTGAGTTCTATCGATAGCCTCCTGAAAATACCATATACTCAACAAGAACAAGCAAGAGGAGTGTCAATACACAACCACAATATACTTGTAGGATGACACAGCTACTCCACTACGTGAAATACATAGGAACAATCACAACACAGCAACAAAGAATATACCTAATATATAATAAGTTATAATTTGAGAAGCAATGTATGATTCAATATGCACAATAAATAACATATATGATAATTCAATGGTCCTCTCATGGAACCCATACCCATTATGTTAGGGTGTCGCAATATGACATACGATGCTATTAGTTTGTCAAAATGTGACACCGGATCCTATGAATGTATCGCAACATGAAATTAAACCTGATCAAATGTATGTGTCTATATATGGCAATCATTCTAATTAATGTGTCAAAACGTGTCCCTCGGTCAAATGTATGTGTCAAAATGTGACACCCGGTCCCATCAGAACAACCACAATCATATTCACACTTATAATGTACATACTGAAAATCATGTGATCAAGTGTTGATTCATGGCATAGAATGTTCATTCTTACTCCTTTCATTAGGGTGCCTCATTCCCATTCATGCATGCATTACGATGAAGAAATAACCAATATATATTACACAAAGACAAAATCAAGCCATCATTTATCTCTAAAGCAATCTTGAATCCTACTAAGACACTTCATTCTTTCCTTTCCAGATTCTTTATGGTTGTCTTATTCTTCAAACAAAAAAATGATGTAAAGATCGATAGGAAAGAGTTTATTTACCTGTATTATAAAAAACCCAATAACCCAAGACATAAACCATGATCCTAACGAGTATCTGGGTTTTTTTACCACATGAAACTTCAGGCCAAAACCCTCCCTGGATGATAATTACCTAAGAATATAAGCTACAGATCAATAAACTGATTAAGGGAATAAAAATTTACCTTTTGTGCTACAAATAGTTGAAAGTTGTCAAGAAATCGCTATGACTCATATTCAAACTCTTAAGAACGCTCTTTACTGGAAAAAAATGAGGGTTTTCACCAACTTAATTTGGGACCGTCCACCTTCAGCGACCCCTCCCTAGCGGCAAGAACAAAGAAAGAGAGTCGAAATTTGAGTTCCAGACTCCCATTTCACGATACACCTTCATACCTTGATGTTCAAAGCTACCCTTGCACGCTAAGATAAATTCTAGGAGTTCTAGTTGCCCATAGTAGATTTTGTAAAGCCATATAGGGTTCCTAATGTTTTGAAAATCTTCTCATGTAATAAAATTTATTATTAAATCTCTCATTCATTAGTAGATTTCCCTAAAACTCACTGACATGGATTTATTCAAAATATGGACTAGGCTAGGAATTTAAAAGTTACTACTGAAATGTTTTTTTGGCTCAAATTCATTCCCCAAGGTATTATTCATGACGATTGAAATAGGTTGTTACAATAGATGGCAATTTACCCATCGCTCATCCCTGATTGATCAACTCGGAAAAACATCTTAAAGTAAGGGTAGAGTAGTACTTGAATCGTCAACCAACCGGCATATTTGCCTCACATATGTTCCTTGGTTTCCCAAGTAGCTCCCCAGCCGGACGATTCTTTCATTAAACTTTCACGGACGATATCTACTTTGTCCTCAACTTGAGGATATTAAATAAAGAATTGCAATCAGTTCCTTCTCATATTGATGGTCTTTGTCAAAAGAATTGAGTGTACCATTTTATAATGTAGCCCCCATCCCAATGAAACTTCTTCAACCTAAGAGACATCAAACACTAAATTAGCTCCAAATAAGCTTACAGGTAAGGCCAACCAATAAGATACTGGACCTACACAATCCAAAATTTCAAATGTTCCAATCTATCAAGGACTAACCTTGCCCTTCTTACCGAATCTTGTAACGCCTTTCATGGGTGAAACTTTAAGAAGAACTTGTTCACCAATTTGAAACCTCATATGTCTTACCTTATGGCCTGCATACTTTTTCTATCAAGGTTGGGCTGCTAGGATCTTATCTTGGATTCTCCCTACCTTATAGTGAGAATCCTTAATCAAGTAAATGCCCAAATGTTTCACATCTCCAGCCTCAAGCCATCCTATAATTGTTGTACATACCCTCCCATAAAGTTCCTCAAATAGAGACATATCAATGTTTGAGTGGTAACTGTTATTATATGAGAACTCACAGAAAGATAAGAACGTATCCCAATGTCCTCCAAATTCAATCATACACTCCCTCAACATTTTTTCTTACTCTTGAAAAGTCCTCTCTTACTGCCCATCCTTTTGCAAATTGAAGGTTGTGATAAAGGTGAGTTGCGTACCCAACTCCTCATGCAATTTTCCCCAAAACATGGATGTAAACTGCATACCATTGTTCAAAATGATAGAAAGGGGCACTCGGTGAAACCTTACTATATCCTTCACATACACCTTAGACAACTGTTGATTATTATAGCCTACTCTAATAAGAATGATGTGTACTAACTTTGTTAATCTATAAACCACTACCCTTAATGAAAAATCACAATAAAAACTAAAATCTTTACCTTTTATCGGTAGTGACAAATAGGTGTTGAGGTCAGAGGAGTCTTAAGCTTTTGATAGGTCTTTAAACATTTGTTGTCCACTCGAAAGGTACCTCATTTTTTTCATGATTGTCAAATTCATGGAAATAGAGGTAAAATTTTTCACAAACCTATGATAGTAGCTTTTGATCCCCATAAAACTCCTAATTTCACATACTGATCTAGGCCAAACCCAATTTATGAATGCTTCAATCTTGTGGATCTACCATTACTCTTTCCGTTGAAAAGACGTGCCCCAAAAAGGAAATTGAAGTCACACAAAACTAACACTCAGAAGATTTAGCATACAATGTTTGTCTCCTAAAAACACCTAGAATACTACAAAAATGGTATGTATTCTATTCCTTAGTTCATGAATAAATCAAGATGTCATTAATAAAAATAGTCACAAATGAATCAAGAAATGGTTTGAACACTACATTCATCCAACTTATGAAAGTTGCGAATAGTTTGTCAACCTAAACAACATCACTAAAAATTCACAATGCCCATAGTGGGTCCGTAATTCCATTTTTGGTACATCCTAAATCCTATTCATTAACTAATAGTAACAAGACCTTAGTCAATCTTAGTGAAAACTAATGCACCCTGCAACATGTCAAAAAGATCCAATGAAATCGATACTTATTCTGAATGGTGACCCTATTAAACTGTCAATAGACTATCCATATCCTCCTACTACCATCCTTTTTCATAACAAAAAAGACAAGAACACTCAGCGGGAAGAACTAAGACGGGTGAAACATTTATAAAAAAGTTCCTTAAATTGAGCTTTAAGTCTCTCAACTCTGCTGGAGTGATGAATTAAGAAGGAATGAAGATGGGGGCGAATACTAGGTTCCATGTCAATGAAAAAACCTACATCCCCATTCAGAGGAATACCATGAAAATCGGTAAGAAATATTTATCTGAATCCCACCACGACATGAATACAACAATAGAGAGAGATTCAAACTCAACATCCTCAATATGAGCCAAATATGCCAAACACCCTTGCCCCACCAGTTTCCTAGACGGAATGGAAGATATGACCTTAGCCAGCATAGGCTTGTACACCCTTTCCCACTTTATATTTCAAAATCCGGGACCTCTAGAGTCACAGACATAGTATTACAATTAAGCACAACATAATAGGGGGACAACCAAGTCATCCCTAAGATTATATTAAAGTTTGTCATATAACAAATAACCAAATCAGCCCAATAGGACAAGCGTGATATGCATCGGTAAATATGACAGACAATCCAAATAGGGTAGAAACATGGATAGGGGAATAAAGTACATAAAAACAACATCAAATCCCAATGCTAACTTAACTGACATATATAAAAAAGTAGAACAAAAATCAAACAACAAAGTACCCATCCAATAAGAGACAAAAATAGTACATGTGATGTCTCCACCTCGGTATTGCCTGGAAAAGCATAAATTGAGCCATGTCATCTTGACACACAAACTCATTGCCTTGCCGCGCTGCTCCTCGACATGCATTACCATTTCTCCAATATTTACGACCTCACTGAATACTTCCTCGTCCATCTTGTGAACATATTTTACCATTATTACCATTACTCCTACGTACCACTTCTTTAGTCTGCTGCTGCACGAGGTCCAACATATGATCTTACGAAAAATCTCTCCTCATATGTCCAAGTTTTCAATAATTATAGAAACTACGATCAAATAAAGTCCAGGTGCCCGATGAAGGTGTGGCTTTGTGGTTATCCTGAATAAAATTGTACAGTGGAGTTCCCCAGAAACACGTGTAGAAATCGGCATGGCACAATTAATTGGTCGGGTCGCAAGTGTCAGCCTACCAGAAACTCTAGAGAAGGAAACTAGAAAGTTACTTGTGTTCATGGTTTCATAGCCAAAGCCTTAGCCTGCCCATTACGTTTTACTCCTTCCAATTTCTTCACAAATTAGGTAACCTCATTAAAGCATTTTTTGTGCAAAATTCATTTAAAAAGACAATACCTTTATTTTGGGGTTAATTCCTTTGAATAAATGATGGATTCTCTCCTCCTATGTAGTTTCCAGTTGTGTAGCATATTTAGACAAGGCATGGAACTTGGCCTTATAAGTAGCTACAGTTATACCACATTTCTCCGAAGCCATAAACTTACCCATATTTGGATATCACAAAAGTTTGGGACACATACTTTTCTAGATATAGAGAATAAAAATGTGTCCGAGCGAGTAGGGGTAAAATTGACGATTTGCATTCCACATAGGCCCTCCACAACTGTTTAGCCTCACTATGAAGTTAGAAAGTCATGAATTTTTCCCCATGCTTGTGTATAATACTTAAATTGTGTAGCCTCTTATAACAATCCTGAATAAACTCATAGGCGTCCTCACTCTCAGAAACGAAAACATGCGGCTTTAGCTTTAGAAATTTCATGAACATTTCATACTCATAAATAGTCATCAAAGGACCCAAAAGGGAAAGAATATAGGCATGAGTGCCTACATATTCATCCACCTTAGGAACAATAATAACATTAGGGGGTTGCGAGAGTTTGAGTTACTTGTGTTGCGGGAAGAACTCAAGGACCAACTAATCCATTCAGAAAAGACATGATATGTTGAGCTATGAATGAGTCTAAGGGAGGAATACCTTTAGCCTCTGAATGTGTATCCCCCTATGTTCCAACCTCCTCTTCATCCTTGATTTCAAAATTCTCTTCTACCTCTTCATGATGTGCGAGAGAAATATCCTCTCTGGGACCATTCTCCTCTTGAGATCCACCCCTAGTGGTTGCTAATTAACCTTCTTCTCCCTCTGCCCCTTTCTCTTCCTCTACCTTTTCCTTGACTGAAGCCACTTGTTGCGGGTTCTTTAGCTCGCTCATTAATAGGAGCTACGGGCCTAGGTCTCTGTGGACACAAGAAGGAAGAAGATTAGATACTAGTTTTGATCGCCACATACAGATTTGAATCAAGTCATAGTACGGAAATAATATAAACAAAAAGATTTCCTAAAGTCAAGTAACATCTTAAAGAAAAGTACGAACGTATCCAAACCGTTTCACAGTACTCTACTAGACTAATTTTGGTACAACGAGATTAACAAACTTAGCACTCTCATACAAACTTTGTAACGACCCAAACCTTCATTATTGAAACACACATTAATCCTACAGTGGGAGAACTATTACTACATATGAAATAAGTAAACTAACCCAAAATATAAACATTTAAATATATAGAAGTAGGTTTTAATGCAGAAATTATAAAGAGTTCCCATAAACCCAAAATGTTTAAATAAATAACTATCAAAATTAATACGGAAATTTAACCCCTTGAACTTTAAAATGATTGTACCAAAACATCTAAAGTGCAAAAAGTTCAAGAAAAACTGGGACAACCCCAACAAACATATTAAATATCTAAACAGTAATTGTCCGAGGAAAAATGGACTAAACAATAGGAAGGACTCAATGGAAGCCCGACTCACCCTTGAAATCCGGTCTCGATCACTGATCTCGTAGTTGAGGTCTAACAGTAGCTGCCTGAAGAGGCCCTGTACTCAACAAAGAACGAGCAAGTACAATATCTCTACACAACCACATTGTATCAATAGGATCACATGGCTAATCTACCAAGAGAAATACATACAAACAATCACAACAGAGTAACAAAGCATATACAAAATATATAATTAGTTATCATTTCAGAATTAGTGTGCAATTCCGTATTATCAATAAAAATAGATATGAAAATAAACTTGTTCTCTAATGAAACCTATACCCAAACTATTATTGTGTTAGAACATGAAACCTAATCCAGTGTATTCATAAACATGAACGCATTACAATAAAGAAATTAATAACATATATAATAAGTAAACATGAAATAAAACCAACACCTACCTTGAAATCAAGCTTTAATCCTCATAAGACACTTGAATGTTTCCTTTTTTGATTTTTTCTACTTGTTCTTGGTCTACAAATGTATGATTGAATGCAAGGATTGACAATTAAGGTTTAATTTACCCGAATTATAACCAACTGAATAACCCAAGACAAAATCCATAATTCCAAGGTGCAGTAGGGGATTTTTCCCACAAGGGAAGTACAATGCTTACCTTTTGCGCCTAAAGTAGGTGAAAAATGTCAAGAAAACACCTTAGGTAGTCTCCTAGCTAGTAACAACAAAGTTTGGAAAAAATATTAACAAAATTTAGGGGTTTTCGCCAACTTAATTCGCGACTGGACCGCCACGCCGACCGCATCCCACCACACCAGCCCAGTCTGGCAGGATTAATCCCACCATGACGGTTGCACAGAGATAGAGAGTTGGTATTTGAGTTCTAAAGTCTCATTCACCACATTGTTCAACCTTTAACATCAAAAACTACCCGTTACAGTGAGATAACTTTCTGTAGTTCTACTCACCCAAATTTAATTTCAGAATGTTGTATGGGCTCCTCAACATCATGGTTATCTACTCATGTAATCAAACTTATTAGGAAATCTCTCGTTAATTAATAGAATTCTTTACACGTCACTGACTCAGATTTCATCTAAATCTAGACTAGGCAATGAACTCCAAAAGTTACAACTAAATTTTTTTCTGGCCCAAATTCTTTGCCCATTGGATTATCCATAACGATGGAAACAGATCGTTACTATTATCTATGCATAAAAACACTAAAATAATGCTAAAAGGAAATTTCATGACAATCAAATTGACCAAGCTAAAACATGTATAAATGGGTGGAAAATGAAAGTCATAAAACATGGTAAATGTAGGCTAACATCACATAAAGTTGTTGAACACATATGAGTTACTTCTTGAAGTAACCTTACTTCATTATTATTGTGGGATGTATCCTTAAGCCACATAAAGACCATATGAGTTATAAAGCATGATTCCTCGGTCTCTCCCACAAAGAAAATGGTTGTCTAATTTGCCAAGATAAGGACAAAAAACTTCTAGCATAGGTAAATCCATTAATTAATGTCTATATAGACAATCCCTTCTATAGGCACATAGGAAAGGAAAAAATAGATTGTTTCTAGAAACCCGACCACTACTAACAGGAGAACTTTCACTTCAATATCCTCTGGGTGCTAAGCATAAATCCAAAAGAATAGTTATTTTTTACTTGTTCTTATTATCTATGGAAGAACACCGTCATCTTTACAATCCAAGATATGTCATTAGACATGGAAAGTTATCAATTCATAACCATCCAATATATATTTAATTAGGAGAACTTTTAATATTTGTTTCTATTAGGTGTGAATGAATTTCACCCACAGAATCCTTATTGTGTGAGAAAGCCTTCCACATCGTGCTTTCATGTGTATGTGACAAAACTTCTTTCAACAACAAAACAACAACAACATCAATGATATTCTAATCTTAAAGAATCCTTAAAATATTTCCATAGATGTCATAAGAACATGCATAGTTCCATAATGTTACTCTAAAAGTTCACAACCCACTTTCAGCCCTCAGCAAATTGTAAACACAGTTTAGATATAGATTTCATTTAATTATATCAATGTAGGCTTGATTTCATAAACAAATTCCTTCATAATAGAAGTTCCACATCATATGATCATAATTTGGAAAACATGGGGATTACCTAGGTTAATAGGGGAATGATCATGAAATCATAGTTTTTCATCAATTCATGCATAAGAAATTATAATTCAATCATTTAAATCAAGAATCAAGAAAACCCATGACAATTGAAGAAAACTCTAACTCAATTTTGAATCTTTAACTTTAAAAATAGGAGAATTGTGTACAACATGAATGGAAGGATCCATGGATGACTATCACAACTCAAAGCCAATTTATTATCTTCCATGGAAGAATTGAGATTTAACTTGAAATCCTAGGTTGATTTTTTTTCTTCAATCTTTTATTGAATTTGTTTGGAGAGGAGACTTGTTCTTCTCTATGCTAAATTCGAACTTAATGAAGTGAATGAAATAATCTCGGGTTGGAATCAATTATTTAGGGGTTTAGTATTTGGGTGATCATTATGTAGACTTGGGTGATTGAAGTATGAAGTTCAAGGAAAAGGGAAAGAAGGTAGGAATTTTGATTCTTTCTTGAACTCTATTATGTAATATGAATGACTTGGATAATACTGATGTTGTAGCTAATATGTTGTTGTGCTGTTGATGACAAAGTTCTCTCAGCTTAACCCTATACTCTTTAATTATCTATGAAGTATGAATATATGTATGTTAGGCTGGTTATATGATTTAAAGGTAGTTCTCATGATTTTAATGAATGGTTAAAGTAAAAGTTTTACTTATTTGCTAGTATGTACAAAGAGAAAGGATTGTTATCACATATGATCACGTATGAGCGATTATTGTAAGATGTTTGCCTAAGAGTCTAGTAAAGGCTAATGTGAACTTATATGATTACTAAAGATTATTAAAAAAGGGAAAAGATGCTTTGAACTGAAAAGACATGTAAATGAGGTAGTTGTACTCACTTTTAGTATGTCCGGCTCCCCACTTGGGTTTCCTGACATTTAGCAAGTCTTAATCCTAATACATATGTTGTCTCATGAGATTTAAACCCCCATTTTTAGCAAGTTAGGTTTTCTAGTAACAATCTCCTTCACCCTTAACTATGTGCCTACATAGGACTCTAGCTTAGTGTATCCATCTAGATAGCTATGTACGAAAGGCTACACCTTACGCAAGTGTTAACCCTGTATTTTTAGTATGGGAGTAGAACATCAAATTCCATGTAGCTCACAAGGTCTAATGTCGGTTATTTAAATCTGTTTCCCTAACATAAAAGTAAATGAATAAAGCAAAAGTATGAAATCTCATTAGGGCTTTTCTTGAGGGGTTTTCTACATAGTGTGTGGGAAGGTATGGGTCTTCTCTTACACATTGCACTTGTAGGATCCTATGGGACGGTTCTAGTGGTGTTTTTTGTGATTACTTTAAGCAGGACTTGTATATGTTAAGTGTTATATGATCTTTATGAATAACTTATTTTATGATAAAGTACTATATGAAGGTATGTATGAAGTGGGTTTCTTAATGTGATTCTTAGATTTGGATATAGATATAGAATCCTATTATTTGCATTGCACAAATATATCTTAGGTCGTCTACATGTTGGGTTAGCTTATGATGCTTACTTTATGTGTATATTACATTTACTTTTCAAAGAGCGTGTTTTGACTAAATATTCTTTTATACATACATTGATGATATTTATGCATAGAAGCCATACTTAGTACATGTGATGTATTAACTCATATTTTCTTTCCTTTTGCACAAACAATGTAGTTTGCGGACATTGAAGAGAATTTAAGGCCATTTGCAAAGAAGAGTTGAATCGTTTCTTAATTTTTTGGTGAGTCCTCAAGTCCGAGTATGATTCCACTTTTCTAGCAATCTTTTTATTGACTATGTCTAAGACAATTTTCATTTCTTTATCTTTGTTACTTCGTTGTAAGCCTATATGAGGCATACTGTAATAGTGTAAGGACTATTCTTAAATCTTATACATATATGATAGATGGTTTATGTGTGTGACAATATTAAGTTAATTTAATGAATTTGTTACGTTGTTAAATTAGAAGTCTATTTATACCCCATAAACGAGAAGTCAATGTATATTTCATACGTGAAGTTTCTAATTTTTTTGCATTTTTCTCTATCTATGATATGCAATGATGTATGCAAACGGCTAGTCTAAGGCCTCGGTTGTGACATTCAACAAGCTTACTATTTAAATCGTCTCTCTGAATCTAAAGTACCTCCTCCATCTAAGAATCATTTTTCTTTCTCAACTTGTCGATTCATCCAAACTAATCAAGAATTACATGAACAACATTTTCAATGCACACAATTTTATATACCGGATAAGACTTGATGGAGAAAGAATATCCGACAAATATTCTTTCAACATTATTAAGATCAAACTTCTTAATATCATCTTTTTGGTCACAAACATGTACTATTCACCGCTTCAGCCCGAAGGTTCTTTGAAAGATTAAAATCTTGCATATTTGACCTGAAGGATGGTCTAATCTGCTTCCCTTTAATACCAGCATCGAAAGTTTTGTCGTATGCAAATTTAATTTTACTGAAGAATCAGACCAGGTCCCTTGACAAAAGTTTGTGCAGTAGATAGAAATAGACAATAGCACATCACTCATGATATACATCAAAATTCTTACTTTGAGCACTAAGGCAAGTGAAACTATATTAGCGAGCAGTAATAAGTTCAACAATATACATGTTCTTGAATCTCTTTTCTATCAAAATTATCACCCGAGAGAGAAACATTGTGACGAAATGTTATTTTTTATATAAACTTCACTTTAGTTTCATTCATCACACATCGATGAAACACTTGAAAGATTGAACTTTAACCATTGACAAAGTACACATTCTCAATAGTATGTTCCATAGATTTCCCAACCATATCCCCCCCCCCCAAAATGTACCCTTGCTTGTCATCACCAAATGAGACACCTCCAACCTGAAGTTTTCTCGAGAGAGGGGAAGTTTTTAGTTTTCTAAGTCATGGGCTTTCCAAATCCACTATTCATACACCAACACCGGCAAATACTACCTTCTCTCATTTGTCTAGAAAATCACTTCTTGGGCTTAGGAAACCACATTAGTAGGAGTTCCTAGCAAGAAGATAAAGGAGTGATAACAGAATTCTTTTTCCATTAAGGGAGATTTATTTTTTCAATTTAGGAACAAGAGCGTGACTACGTCCCTTCTTCTACTTGTTGCTCTTGACCAGGTCCCTTCTTTTGCTTGTTGTTCTGTTGACCAGGCCCCTTCTTCATTCTATTCCTTTGTATAGAATAATTTTGAGAGGTTATAGTAGATCCTCTTAAAATCTATATAGTCTTACTTCAAATGGCATCACAACCACAATGAAAGAACAACAAATTGGCAGACACAGACACACGTTTGTTATAGAGATTGGAAGAAGGACTTTTGCTTGAATATCCTAACCCTTTCCTATCATTTTGACCGTGACTCATAAGGTTTGCAAGAAATTTTGAAGAGTTGGTCCATTTGAGATATTTATTCTGTTCTCTTTGACGTGAACCAGGTCACTCTCTGAGTGATTATATCTCTCTAAGGCCATAGAAAGTTTTGTTTTAGCAGTATTAAAAATGGTTTCTTGCTTGATTTGCAAGTTGTTGACCTCCCCCTTACTGCTGCCACAACTCTTACACAACATCTTTAGTTTTTCCCTATGTTCTAGATTTTCAGTTTCTAGAACTAATAATTATTCTTCCACAAAAGATATTTGGTCAACCGAGGCTACCTTTTCTTCATAAAAGATATCTAGGATATTCTTCATCAAATCCTTTTAAGTTGGTAACTTAATTAAAGAGTCAATTAAAATAGCATCTAGACTTCTCAAGTTCTTAACATAGTAAACATGCAAGTTTTATTTAAGATTAGAAAGAGTAACCTCTTCACCATCTTCTTCATCATCATATTTTTCCATAAAAGCAAATGTGAAATCAAACACATCTTAACCATCTTTTACTGTAAGAATGGAAACATCTTTAGGATGCTATGATTATGCTAAGTCAATTGAGGAATCACCCTTGAAAGCAATAGCCTCCTTCACAACATAGTCAGTAGCTTTGTTCTACTTGACTTGTCAGATACCTGGTCCCTGCTTTTTTCTTGTCTCCTCTGTACTTGACACATTTCTTATGCTCACCCTTGTGTATTGGACACTATCTAATGAAGTGGTGCAGTTTACCACACTTTGAGAAAAACATATCATTTGCACTTTCTATTTTGTTGGAGTTTCCTTCTTATGGAAACCCTGCATGTTTGCTGAATATTTTTTGAAACCTTCCTGTCAAATAACTCACCTTTTTATCATCTTCAGAAGAATTATTTTGTCAAACTTTTAATGCTACTGAGTTCTCCTTTTTTCAATCTATTTCATCATACTCTCTTCTACACCTGGGAACCTCCTGAGTTAAATCTCTTTGCCCAACGTTCTTGGTGGGAATGTAAGGACCATCAAGAACAAAGTCCCAAAGATCATTGCCTTTCGCCATGATATACTCGTGCAGTCTTGTGGTTCACCACAGGTGGAACTTACGGTTGGAAAGTGAGGACATATGGTAGATTTAACTTCTACTAGACTTGGTGAGGTCTTCATTCCTTCAAGATCTCTTATATTGGTGTTAACCATATAGAGAATTACACGGTTAGGATGGGACTAGGTTTGCAAAACAATTATAATAACAAACAGTAAGATAAGTGTTGAAAGTATAGATTGACAGACAACTTTACGTGGAAACCTCCTTGGTGAAGGTAGGAAAACCATGAACTGTTGTCAACAGGACTTTTCAAACTGCTTCTATGAATCTTCTCCATGTAAAATAAAGTCAGTAATCAAAATGAAATTAGCTTTCTAATTTGCACCCTAACCAATACTTCTTTTCACATAGATGAGCAAGAGTAGATAAAACACTACCCACTATACTAACCCTCACCGATTAATATAGATTTTTCTAAGAAGATACCACACCGCCCACTAAACCACTACCCTCTGGATGATTTAGATTTTGACTAAGCAACATCAATGTTGCCCACTAAATCACCTAACTCTAGATGACTTAGACTTTTAGAAACCAAAACAATATCTGAATCCTTTATAAATTAAGACGAAATTTACAATGGAAGCACATAAGACACAAATCTATAAATAGAACAAACACTCTACTAAACACTATTAGGTGTCTTTGGTGAGTTGAGCAATGTGCTTCCTTCATGATGGACTACTTTACAAGCTTAAAAAATTTCAAAGAAAATCCAATTTTAGTTTGCCAAGTCTTAAGTTTGTGTTTGTTGAAAAGAAATAATATAAATCACGATAAACTAGTTGCGACCATCCCATTGGTTGAAGGCGTGGTGATAGAAAAGTTCTGCACATACCACATCAAAGGTGGCAGCTTTTCTGGCAATTGTGTTGTGACCTTTTCATATTGCAGTCATGCCTTTTGAGTTCTTGAAAAAGCTTGTTGGTTGACTTCCTTCTTAGGATGAATGAATTTATTTGATGTTTTTCATATTGAATAAGTAAATTATAAAGATTTATTGACCGTTGGACAAACAACTGCGCCCATTCTAATTGGTGTAGTACCTGACGCCTCACCAACCTCTGACGCTACAAATTTACAGTTGTTCCCTGTAATGGATTTGGCCGAGAGTTTTTAACAAGGGACCATTCGCTTTGTTTGTGATACACTAAAATAGACAATCTCGTCCGCTCTTCCTATTAGTGTAGGAAACTGCACTTTTCACCTACCACCTTACATGAAAGCTTTATATATGTACTATATTTGTATATGGATGAGAGCACTGTGCTAGGTACCAGGTCCTTACATTTGTGAGGATCATAAAAAACATCTGGAATATAAAAAGGTTGGAAGACAACAAAGGATTGCACCTGTTGTAACAATGAATGTCGACACCTGTCCTACTAAATAGGAGAAGATGGTGACTTTGAGAAATTGAAATCACTCTTTAAATCAGATAAGCTAAGTACATTACTTCCAATCGATATCCAGCTCCATTGATACCAAATTAAACTAATCAAAAGGGTGTTGCATAACATATTGCTAAGACTAAAATCCTTTAGGGCGTTTTCTTTGTCATAATATGAGATTGTTGAGTTGCCAAATGACTTGTGTATAAAGTTATAGCTCCTGAGATTTTTGAATATTCTCAGAAAATATTAAAAGGTTGCCAAATTTCTTTTGTGAATTGTATAACTTAAAGACCCTTCTCCTGTCATCTTGTGCTGATCTTGAGGAGTTACTGCTGCAGATGGAGAGGTTGATTAACTTGTGTCATCTTGACATAAGCAACACTTCTCTCTTGAAGATGCCGCTACATCTGACCAAGTTAAAAAGTTTCCAAGTGTTAGTGGGAGCCAAGTTACTTCTAGATGGTTGGAGAATGGAAGATTTTGTTGAAGCACATAACTTGTATGGATCTTATCATTTGTATAGTTGCAAAATGTGGTTAATAGAAGGGAAGTTGTGTACAAAAAGATGAGGGAGAAAACTCATGTTGACAAGTTATCTTTGGAGTGGAGTGAAAGTATAAATGTGCAATTCACAAACTGAAAGAGACATATTTGATGAGCTACGCCCACATAAAAACATAAAAGAAGTACAAATTACCGGATATAGAGGGACATATATTTTAAATTGGCTAGCTGACCCTTTGTTTCTTAAGCTAGTATAATTGTCTATTGGTAACTACAAGAAATGTTATTCCTTGCCAGCACATAAATGAAGTTGAAATGACCAGCTATAGAAGGACAACTCCCTTGTTTGAAAATCCTTTGGATTACGCGGATACATGGAATAACAGAGGTTACGGGAAAATTCTATGGCAGTTTGTCCACCAAAAAGCCTTTTAACTGTGTTGAAAAGATTGAATTTGAAGATATGTTGGAGTGGATGCAATGGCACGTATTAGGAACTATATTGTTCCCTACACTTAAGAAGCTTAAAATTAAAAGTTGGCCTGAACTCAGTTTAGAGACACCCATGTTAGTGGTTCTCTAAAGGTTGGAGTTATTTTTTATGATGCTCAACTGTATATATTTAAACTTGAGGGAATGAAGCAGATTGAGGTTTAACATATTAGTGATTGTAACTCTCTAACCTCATTTCCATTTAGCATTCTTCCCACTAACTTGAAGACAATAGAGATATGTAATACCCTACATTGAAATAAGATCATTTTTGTCTTTTTATTTTAAAAAATAAACACATATTGTTTGTTTGTTTTAATGACCAAAACGTTTTTATTAAAAAAGGGAGATGGAGGGCTAAAGCCCCAAAAATATGAAAGGCTTCAAGCTAAAGCAGAGGGATGCGAGCCGCAAGCTGCAACAAATTAAACAAAAAAAAAGAAGAAGTAGGGATTAGGGATGGGAATATCAGCGTACAACAACAACAATAAAGGAAAAGCAGTTTGAATAGATAGAGAAGAAAGAGAAACAGCGCGAAGCAAGCGGTATTCGCAGAAACTATAGAAGGGTTCAAAAAGATTAAACATAGTCGAGGTAAATCTATTCCTTCCTGTAAACTTTTCCTTGATCCTTAATCGTTTGTCCATGAGTGATTCTTAACCTAGGTAATCTTTTTTTTGGTCTGCAATTTTACTACCAGCGGCAGTGATTTAGACAGTGAAGCATAATTTGAAGACAAAAGTAGATGAATAATTAGTGAAAATTGGATGAACTTAGGAGATAATGCATTAGTTAAACTACTTGAGTTGATAGTTATAATTTAGCAATTTGATGAAAAATGGAGTCCAAAAGAGTTGGAATGTTTCTTACTTAGTTAATGAAATAGTCTTAACAAGGAAGTAACTCGAGATCAATATCATATGATGATTGATTTATCAGAGGAAGCCATATGGACTGCTTGGGATGAAAAGTTTGATATTTCAACATGACTACTGTGAATAGTATTCTTACCATAGTTTGTATTTCACAAATTTCATGATTTTACATTGTTTATAAAGTAAATATGTTCACCGATTGTTTTGAACTTGTATGTGGGACAACTCTTTTAGTTGAGATGATCTCATTCTTACAATGTATGATTACTATTATAGCAAAGGTTTTACACTTATTTGAGAAATTGTATTTTGAAAGGTGATTGTTGAACTTTAAAATGATATGATTTGATAAGATTTAGATGCTCTGTTTGATTTCTAAATGCTTTTACTGATTACAAGAAGAATATAAATAGGAGTATACCTTGATGAATCCCCTAGCTAACCACGGAATTGTTAGACCTGGTGCACCTTGTAGTTACTAATTTCTGATAAAACCCTTGCTAGTAAGAAGGTAGAACAAGTATATTGTTACTGATATCCCTCGAGTAGGGATCTATTATATGAATATTTGATCCTTTATGAAAAATTCACTATTATTGGTAACTTCTTAAAGAGAAGGTCACTCTGATTACATGATTCATCCTTGGAAACCTCCTAGATATAATATTTAATGTGAAAGTGCTTTTCTGAGGTTGCTACTATAACATTTGATACGTAACTATTTTTTTTAGTTTCCAACTATAACTATTTGATATAGAAATATCTTTCGGAATTTACTACTTTAATATTTGATATGAATGTGTTATTCTGAGTTTACTATTAAGTATTTACATTGATTTTGCTTATATACGGCACATAAGATTAAATATTGTTATCGTTTCTGAAAAGACAATGATTTTTTTATCATTTTGACTACAATACTAGCATGTTTTCTGACTTATGCCTTGCCAAAATTGTTGTGATTAAGTGTTATTACTCACTGATCTAGCGTCTAACTACTCGCTAATCTTTTTACAGAGAAGGCAGGTTACAATGGTAAGGGACTTCCTTTTCTAGAGCTTACGAGTTGATCATTTCTGCTGATCCCAGTACTTTTTCGCGTGGATAACAAGTTTATTAGTTGTTATAGACATTTCTTAAAATTCTTAGAGTCGCTCCATAGTCATTTCTTTTATAGAAGTTATGAGTATTCTTTTATATTGTAAATTGTTGTCTAGTATGAGACTCATGTTTTGGAGTTGGAATTAGTATTTTTACTCTTTGAATTGCTTATGATTAAAGAGGTGGATTAATGATGAGATTGGTTTGCTGCATTATTGATTTATGATACAGGTAATTTCGAGGTCGGCCCAAATACAGAGGAAACTTTGTTCGAATTTCTGTAGATTCCAGGTCAAGGCTTGCTATGGAACTCCTCTCTTTAGCGCCACTCACGCTTCTAAATTGGGTTGTCAAAACATATCTGGTTGCCAGAAATTGAAATTGGAAGCTCCAGTTGGTGACATGAGTATGTTTCTGGAGTATTTGAGAGTGGAAGAGTGTGATTGTATAGATGATGCATCACCTGAGTTGCTGCCAAAAGCACGCTCTTTGACGGTACAGTTTTGCGACAACCTTACTAGGCTTTTTATTCCTACAACCACTGAAACACTCAATATTTCGAATTGGGAGAATCTTGAAAAACTTTTGGTGGCATGTGAGGGGACCCACATGACGGAATTGTATATTCGGCACTGTTGGAAGCTGAAGTGGCTGCCAGAACATATGCAGAAACTTCTTCCATCTCTTAATTTACTGTACATGATTAATTGTCCAGAAATAGATTCTTTTCCTCAAGAAGGATTGCGCTTCATATTAATACGACTTTGGATTAGAAATTGCAAAAAACTGGTGAATGGCCAAACGGAATGGCGTTTATAGAGAATCCCATCTCTCACGGAGTTATGGATCACTCATGATGGCATTGACGAAAAGATTCTTGCTGGTGAGAATTGGAGGGGAGCCTTCCTCAATTAAAAGTCTTATAGTAGATAATCTGAAAACATTAAGCTGACAACTTCTCAAAAGACTCACCTCTCTTTGATATCTAGCTATTGAGGATAATTTACCTCAAATTCAAACACTGCTGAAACAAGGTTGTCTTTCCTCATCTCTTTCTCACATTATTTTATATAACTATCACGAGCTCCATTCCCTTTCCTAATAAGCACTGCCTTCTCCCCCTTTGAGCTGACCATCAAGTATTGCCCTAATCTCCAGTCCCTTAAAGTAAAGGGAGTGCTATCTTCCCTATCTAAACTAGAAATTGGCAGTTACGGAGTGTTCAGACCACCACAAGAATTAGATAAGGGGGAATATTGGCCAAATATGTCTCATGTTCCCATCATATATATTGATGGAGGACACTTGTAATGATTAAAACAAATAACTCTCCAACAGATGTAAGTTCTTTTTCCTCAGAAGCATTCTATTTTTGTTTACTTCCCTTTGTTTTTTGCCAATTTTTTTACTCTATTGAAATCTTGTTGAGCAGCACAGTGTGGAACGTCTATTGCTCAAATCATAAATGTTGATTGGGAAAACATGTAATTTTAAAATGAGTGTTGCTCCAATAGATGTAGGTTATTCTATTTTCTTGCTTTATTTTGATTGTTTGGTAATTCTCTTTGCTTGTCTGTTAATTCTTTTTGTCTAGTGTGTACCATCTATTGCTTCTGTCAAGTTGAAAAAAAATCTTTTTATTTGTAAAAGAAATATAGAATACGTAGGAATTGATAATTTTCTCATGAAAGTTGATTGCTTAATATATTTTATCACCTTTGGAGATAAAGGGTCCAAGAAATGCAACCTCGAGTGATATCTTAGAGGTAGCAGAAAGTCAAGGAAGTATATATCCTACTCGGGATGAAGTGAAGGTCAGATTAAAAAATAATTATTTATTGGTGTTTCAGTTACTAAGATGCTTATTTGAAGTAATTGTTTACACTCTCATAATTTAAAGAAATAGATTTCCTTCATTGACAATTTGGAACTCTCATTAGTCATCAATCAGCGAAACATAGAAATCAACTGTTTCAAAAAATTTTCTTGAACCCATTTCAAGCTTCACACCATCAATTATGATCACACCACACCAAAGACATCAATAGAGTAGAAGAATTCACCGAAAAACCCATTTCAACAAAAAATTTTGATTCCTGCTTCACCTTATGAGAAGAAGTTTATAGGTGATAAACTTACCAATCTACCTAAAAATTGTGAGCTAATGATGTCATCAGTTCATTGACGAACCTTGAAAACCGTGAATGAAGAAGAGGGAGAATATTTTTATTGATGGGTAACTACAACAACATACAAAGATTGACTTTAAGCTAGTTCTTTTATATCTAGGAATTGAGATAACAAACTAACAAATCATTGACAACTCATACTTGAGCAAAAGACTATAGACAAACTAATCTGTTAAATAACTAGTCGAATTGTAAACATTGTTAACTAAGTGTTTGAATGTATGCATCCACTTACGTTGATGGGACAAGGTCCTTAATAGAGTAATTACAACAAATAAAGAGCACATATACATAGTAAAAATTAAGAGAAAACTTTACATGTAGACCTCCTTTCTCAAGGGAGGAAAATCACAACCTGTTCTCAACTGGACTTTTCTAAACCACTTCTACTAATCTTCAACAATCAAGGGAAAATTCGGTTAGAACAACATATTAACTTGCTAATCTACACACTAAGTAATATTTACTATTACATAGATGAGCCTGAGACTATACAACACTACTCTCTATAGTAATCTTACCTGATTAATAGGAGAAATTATCTAAGAGACCCTTCTACTTGGCTCCGTTTGTAAGTTGAACCCTTTTACTTATCACTTTTTCAGCAGAATCCTTATAATTACTGAAACATAATATTTTAAACACCTTTAACCATTGAGTGAATACATGTGGCACCAAAATTGCTGACTTGGAATAATGGGTAATCCTACACGTGTTAAGGAGAGTGAATATAATATTTTATATTAAAGAAGAGACAACTGCCCCTTCCTCCATCCAACCCAACCAAATTCTTCTTCTCATTACCTTCTTTTATTTATTTTATGGATTCACCCACTATTTTCACTCCATTATTCTTCTTACTCCACTAACCCTAAAGATTTTCTCAAAAATTTCTTATTTTGCTGCAAATTAAGATCACTTGTAGTCCTTTTCATTTTTCAAATTTCCACCCTAGAAAATCAATTTCATGAGTATTTTTTGAATTTTTTATGAGCTAATATGAAGGGTGATATTGAGTTTTGAAAATTTGAAAAACATCATTAAAATGATACATGAAACTTCAAGATATATATATGGGGTTTTTTCATTTTTTTATGAAATAAATTTAATAATGCAATTTCGTTGGTTTTGTTTTTGAAAAATGTGAATTAAAGTCAAATATGTAAGATTTGTACCCATCTGACATGAATTTCGACCCTGCCTTATGAGTATTCAGACTATAACAATTTGATGCTCAATTTGAAAGCAAATATGTAGAATATATGTTCAACATTATCAAAATATGAAAGTCTTTTATATTTTTTTTGACATTTAATTTCTTATGTGTCATCAAGAATGACATGGAATTCAATGTGTAAATCGTTGTAGTACACGCACAAACATAGGACGAGAAAAGTGTTCAAAACATTGTCTTTTAGTGAGTCTACGGGTTGGTTGACAAAGTCGTAAGTATAAGGGTTAAACTTACAAACGGAGTCAAGTATAAGGGTGTCTCAAGTCATTTCCCCTGATTAATATATACTTGACGTAAAGGCCTAAGTTACCCTTAACCTTGCCCTTACAATGATTCACCCTTGTTTGAAATGTTCTTTCACAGTTAAAACTAAGCCTACAATATAAGAACAATTCCAAATAAACAAATGTAGCAACTACAAAAAGCAATAAACACACTTGTATTTGTTCCCCTTCTATTCTTGAAGCTTGAAAATTCTCTCTTTGAATGAATGAGTAAAATGAGTTGTTAATTGTTTTATTTACACCATGAATAGTTATTAACCATCAAACTAAAACCTCGTCATTTCTGATTTGGGAAGTAATATGTTGCTCCAAGAACTTTCTAATGCATACAACTATTATAACTGCCGAATACTTTTGACAACTGGCAAGTTTCATACTCCGTAGAGCACTAGGTCCCTACATTTGTGAGGAAATCATCAAAACATCTATAAGCATAAGCAATTATCAATTTCCCCATTTTTTATGATGACAAACAGCCTGCATTACTTCTCATTCATTCATTAAAAACAGACAATTAATTTCCCCTTAATCAGTTCACCTGAATCCCTTTGTTAACCATAAATAAAACTTCCCTATTTTGACATCATTGAATGGAGAGACAGTAAACATATCAAAATCATAATATCAACGAGACAAGAGAATCCAGTGTTATGGCCATAAACAACATGCGTAAAAAAACATAAAGAGGTGATAAAAAGTACAAAGGAACAAAACACATACTCAAAAGAGAATGCTCACTAATATTAACCACTATCTTTGGTCAAAAACAGAAGGCCACAGAGTATTCAGGATTACAAGAAGAAACAAAAACAAAGGAAAATTGAGGGAAAATAGAGACACATATAGAACGAAGGGGAAGGGGAGATAGAGAGCGCATAACACAATCATTCACTCATTTGTATCTTCACTAACCTTGATGACTTTTTTTTGTTGAGAGCCTTAAATTCCTCGTCGAGTCAGTCATTGGAAGCCAACAGTAATGCATTTTCACCCCTGAACTTTTGCAACATCTCATCATTGGCATTACTAGTACTTGGTATCCCAAAGATCGCTTTCTAAAGTTCAGACTTTAGACGAGCAGTTTCAACCTCCTTCTCAGCTAGAAGCTTAGTTAGATCATCCACCTTACGTGCGAGAGTAGCCTATTTTTGAAGTACTGTCGCTACTTGATACCTACCTTTTGTAGGATCGTCCATGCACTCTCATTATAAAAGTGTGGACAGTGTGGACTTAGTGAACTTTTGTTTCATAGTACCTACTTCAAAATTTGTAAAAATGTGATTCAGTAGATACAGGTATGGAATGCCATGCCTTGAATTTTTCCAAGTCATTACCCTGTGCATGTGCTCTAACATTATCGCATGAATATTTATTTGCTCTAATTCACTCGGTTGCTCATGATGAACAAATATGTAGCCGATGTAATAGTTCTCTTTTCAGACGTTGGTACTAGGACTTTGTTGATGAATTCATTCCCCTTTTAGCAGTTTATTAGGAAACCCTGCACACTTAACTTCTTCCATCATTTTAGCTTGCAAAGTCAATTCCTTAAATGGTTTACATCCCTCAATGGACCAAAATCCCCGTAAAGGTACTCCCAAAATAATTCCAAGAGTGACCTCATCCAGCTGCGTCCAGATTTTCTTAACAATGGTCGTTATTCTACATCGTCCAGTAGATCTATATTATAGAAGAATTCACACAGCTCGGCCTCATGAAGACACAGATGAGGTCGTTTAAAGAGACTAATCCACTTTTATACTGAAACACCATCGTATAATGTTGCCATACAAAACTCTTTGACAATACCAGGATAAAGAACTCTCATTTAACACTTTTTGGTGCCCAATTATGGATATTCATTCATCGCTTGTCAGTTCCTTTTATTCCTTTTGATTATTAACCCTAGGACCAGGTCTCTTTACGTGTTTCTCTTCCACTGCCTTTTTTAACCATTTCCCTTTTCTAGGACACTTTTTTTTTGTTACCTTTCCTTTCTTAGCAAGCGGTTTCTTTGTATGTTTCTGGGGTTTTTTAGATTTCAATCTTTCCTCCTCAAATTCTTTTTTTCACATTTCCACAACCCTAACAACATCATAAGACTAGGTTTCATTATCGTCAATGACCATAGGTGTGGATGTATCCTCTCAATATAAGTAGCATTGGGCTCCAATGCACTTTCTAAAACCTTTTGGGCCACACTTCTGGTGCCATACCTTTTCTTCTCAACTTTTGAGTGTGTTTTGACAAACTTCCCCTTTCCCTTCCTTTTTTTCCTCATCATTGTCTACACGCGTAATAGGTAATACACTTCCACACACATTTGATCATTTTCCAGCTCTTGAATTTCAGTTTGAAGAGGATTGACCCCACGTATACCTCTGTAATTCCATCTCACTTAATGCTCTATTTCTTCTTCCTTATTATGTGTAACCCCAAAAGAAGTTGGAGTTGGTTAAATATTTGTTGATCTTTGTGGTACATGATCCGGTGACCTATGTTGTTTGTCCCATAGAGTAGGTTGAACATCTCCTCGTAAAGAGGCTACAATTTGGACAACCACAAGTTCTTCTCCAGTCATTAGAATATAGGATTCTGAACCCTTTCCATCAGCCAGAGCTCCTTCAAATAGCTTGGAAGACACTGTGGATGAGACCCAACTTTTGTTTCCTCAAAGACGGGTTTCACAGCGGGTTTTGACACAATATCATCCCCTGAACCTTGAGATTTGTTTTCATACAGAACAAGAGTATAGGAACACAACAAAAGTTCAACAAATGGTGGTATAGGGAAGGTTGGAAAATAAATTTGAGGAGGTACTAACTCATCCATTTCGTCGACTCCACAGATTGCATTTAAGGGAGGTTCCTCAAGGATGAGTGCGGAAAAGTCGAAAGAACTAGTATTTTCAACCTCTTGGGAGAGTAGATTCTTGGTAGAAAATTGGGATTTGCTATATTTTATAAAAAAAAGAGGTGAAAAAAGAAAATTTTGAAGAGAGTTGATTAAATCATAAAAGAGATTGAAAATATTTTAGTTTTTCACATTAGATTAGGGATTTTTTAGAGAGAAATAAGATGGGAATCAGGTCCCCAAAGAAAATGACTGTTTGAATTTAAAAGTTAAAAGACGCCTGTAACTGACATGAGGAATGAAGAATAGGTATATGGCCATGATGTTTACAATTTAGACCGTATAGTATAAGTAATACTAACCTCACGAGGACCAGAATAGATACCTGCCCTTCTTAACATAGTCAATGACAAAGAATTTGTTTTTTTATGTGAAGTGATCAAGTGATTTTGATCATGCCCAGTCTCATCCAGTTTTTAAGAAAGGATTCCTTACACAAGGATTTTGTAAATATGTCAGCCAGTTGATCCTCAGTCTTATAAAACTTCATCACAACATTCATCTTCTCGACATTGTCCCTCAGAAAATGGTGCCTCACGTATATATTCTTTTGCCTCTTGTTTTAGATAGGATTTTTGGCCATGTTCATCGTACTAGTATTATCGCATAATAGAGGAATGGTACCTGTAAGTACACCAAGATCTTCCAATTGTTGCTTGATCTAATGAAGTTGCTAACAACATGAAGTAACAACATCATACTCTTCCTCTACACTAGAAAAAGCTACACAATTCTGCTTCTTAGTTCCCCAGGAAATCATTGTTGATCCCAAGAAATGTGTCATTACTGACGTTCTATTATGATCTATTAGGAAACCTAACTAACCGACATTATTATAGACAATTAGATCAAAAGTATAACCTATTGGGTAGACGAGGACGAGATGCTACGTTCTCTTTAGATATCTCTGAATTCTTTAGGCCACTTTCAAATGTGACTCCTTTGGTGCTAGTAGTGTGGTATAGAAGTGATCCAATGATTCCCCTATACATAGTTTGATTGAGTTTTGTACCATCTTCTTCTTTGTCAAGCCTCGCACTTTTACTCATGGGAGTATCCAGAACCTTTACCTCTAACATATTGAAATTTATAAGTAGCTCTTTGATATACTTCCTTTGGAAAATAAAAGTACCTTGAGATGTTTATTTGATTTGCAGTCCCAAGAAGAAGGTGAGTTCACCAATTATGCTCATCTCAAACTCACTACTCATTAGTTCAGCAAACTCATTGCATAGCAAATCTGAGGTTGCTCCAAAAATGATATCATCAACATAGACATGCACAATCAACAAACTTTTCCCTCTAGATGAATTTTGCCTCTTTTAAACCCATTTATCTACATGAATTTTTACAACCGTTAATATTAAGCTATGGGAAATTGCTTTAGACCATACAGGGCTTTGTTCTGCTTTAGCACATGATAAAACAATTAAGTATTTTCAAAGCCTAAGGGCTGCTTGAATATACTTCTTCCTTCATATTTCCATTTAAGAAATCAATCTTTAAATCCATTTGAAACAAATAAAATTCTTTGCGAGCAACAAATGCGATGAAGATTCAATTAGCTATTATTCATGCTACATGAGCAAAAGTCTCACCATAAGTTATTCCCTCATCTTGGTTTTATGTTTGCACCATCAGTCTTGAGTTATTTATAGTAATACTCCTATGCTCATTAAGTTTGTTTTGAATACCCATTGTGTCCCTATTATACTATTGTCAATTGGATTGAAGACCTGTTGCCACACTTTGCTTCGTTCAAACTAATGAAGATCCTCTTGCATAAACATCACCCAATTTGCATCCTTCTGTTTTT
Source organism: Solanum lycopersicum (assembly GCF_036512215.1). Lineage (NCBI taxonomy): Eukaryota > Viridiplantae > Streptophyta > Magnoliopsida > Solanales > Solanaceae > Solanum > Solanum lycopersicum. Next base: position 40,401,840 of record NC_090810.1, read on the forward strand.
CTTTGATGTTCATTGGTTAAATGAATGATAATAACGCTGAATATGCAACCAGATTTCGTGATTTTGTCCTAGTTTGAACTCCTGTTACAAGTGGAGAAATCATATTGTCTAATAGATGTAAATATTGATGTTTCCATCTGGACTTTCTGATTATCTCCTCTACTCTGTCAGCATCAAAATCACCTTCATCTTCTACATGAAATTTAGACCCAGTAGCTTGTGATAGGTTGGGGGACCGGGTCCTTCAGAGAGTTCTGCATTCTTTTTTTCATTTCCCTGAACCTCTTCTTTATCATTTATCATCTTCTCAAGATCATGATCTTCGATGTTTTCACCACTTATTCTAGACTCATCGAACTTAACTTGCACACTTTCTTTCACATAGAGGGTTCTTTTGTTGAACACTTTGTATGTCTTACTTGTAGAGAAGTACCCAATCAAAGAACATTGATCATTTCTATTATCAAACTTCCCTAGGTCATCTTTCCAATTTCTCAACACATAGAATTTGTATCCAAATTTTTTAAGATGAGTAGTTAAGAGATTTTTATCATTCAACAGCTCATAAGTTGTCTTGTTGATCAGGAATCTGATAAGGCACCTATTTTTCACATAACAAGTTGTGTTGACTACCTCATCCTAAAAATTCATAGCAATAGGTGAGTAAATCAACATGGTCGTGGCAATCTCCACCAATGTTCTTTTCTTTCTCTTCACCAATCCATTTTGCTGAGGAGTTCTAGGTGCTAAGAAGTTGTGGTTTATGCCTGTTCGATGCAAAACCCTTTACTAAGAAAGTTCTTAAACTCTGTTCCATGATCATATTTTATGCTTCTGATCTAGCAATTTAGCTAAGATTGAAAGACTTTGTCAAAGATGATCACTTATCCAGCTGTCCATTCTTTGTTCTCAAGACCATGGTCCATGTATACCCGTTAAAATCATTAAAAACAACAAGACTGAATTTCTTACCCCTGATCAAGACTCTAAAAGGTCTACACAATTCCATATGAAGCAGATCTAGAGGTCTGGATGTGTTGATTCCTTTCCTGTCTTTGAATGATGATTCGGTTTGTTTACCTTTTGCACATGCAACGCAAATTCTATCATTTGTGAAGGTCAATTTAGTAAAACTACGGACCACATCCCTTCCAACAACTTTGTTTAGGAAAGAGGAACATACAAGACCTAGATGTATGTGTCATATAATTGAATCATCAGTTTGAGATCTTATACAAGACAAATAATCTCCTTCAATGGAATCTAGATCAACAACATACATGTTTTCAACCCTTGTAATAGGCATTACGATCCTCTTTGTTCTACTGTTTCTAATAAAGCCCTTGTTTGTCATGACCTTGACCTCATTTTCTCTATCCAAAATCTTATATATTCTCATAAGATTGTACTTAAGACCCTCCACATAGTGCACAGTGTTGATTGTTTTGGTAGCTGATCACCCTATCCTTTCATGTTCGAGAATAAAACCTTTCATCCAAATGACACACCACCACCTTTCATGTTCATTTTAAGAGAGGAAGTTTGAAGTATCACCTCTTCCTCTCCTCTGCATAAGAATTACTTATTTTTTTAGGAACCTACTTTAAGAAGAGTTCCTAGAAACTTCGTAATGAGGTAAGGTGTTCTTGCTGAAACGATGGCGAGGACCAAGTCCCTTCTGCCCTTTATTCACATTTTTTTCACATCTTACAAATTTAGAACAGTGACCAGTTCCCCATTCTTGCGTTTCTTGATCATTTTCGGATCCAACAAACTTCACATGCATTTATTTAGCTTCTTTCACTTTATCACAATTCTCTTTAGGGTGCCCATTACATCCACAATGGTTACACAAAATATTATCAACTACAGACAAATATTTGCTATGAGGATTACATGGGGGTTCTATCGATCTATATCCCATCCCTTTCTTCCCATTGAAACTATGTTGAGACAGTATGGAAAGTATCTTGGAACAGCCAGTCCATTTTAGAGAATGACTCAAATCTTCTCTGCTCCTACTCATATCCTTTCTCAATTGAGAGTTACTTTTAAGAGAAGAAAGTAACTAAGATTCAAAGATTCTAATCTTGTGTTCCAATTCTTCCTCAAAAATACTAATTTTTCTTTTTTCATTTTCTTAGGTTCTAGGCTCCTTTTTAAGAGTTATGTTGTTATATCCCAACATCCCTATTCTGGAACTCACTTGAGATATTAGAGTTGTATTTTCATCCTCACACAAACTTAAGTTTTCATTCAACATCATCAAATTTCGCCATCAAGGAGAATATTGAGTTGAAGACACTCTCATCATCTTCAATAGAAATCATTCAAATATCTTCATGTTCTTGTAAATCTCTTTATGATTCACTTGAATCATCTCCCCTGACTGCAAAGTCTTTTTTCACTAACAGATCAACATGAGCCTTCCTGCCAAAGGTGTTTGAGACCACGTCCTTCTTGTGATGTGTCGTTTCATGAGATTCCCTCTTTTGACTGGGACAGTCTCTCATAAAGAGTTCAGGTTTAGCACATTTATGGAGAGATCATTTGATGTAGCAATTCTGCTAGTTGATGCCTTCTTCTGAAATCCTCCATGCTTTTTTATGATCTTATGAAACCTCCAAGTCACATATGCTATCTCAGAGTCCTCCTCAGTCATCTCACTTTGAGATGATTTTAGTGCAATGGACTTCTCCTTTATTCCTTCCTTCATTAACATTCCCTGTTTCCTGTTTAACTCATATGTTTGTAGATTATGTATGAACTCATTCATCGGAAGTGTCATTAGATCATTAGCTCTTTGATTGTGTCCACATTGCTTACAATGTTTTGGGAAGCACGTTAAGAATTTTGTGAACTTGCTTGCACACCGGAATAGGTTCTCCCAGTCCTCTGAGCTCATTGGTGAAATAAATGAATGGAGAGTTCATCTCAAAGATAGTTTCACCCTCCTTCATCACAATGTTCTCATATTGAGTAGTTTTTATATCAACCTTTGACTCTTTAATCTATTTACTTCCTTCATGAGTAGTTTGGAGAAAGTCCCAAATCTCCTTTACAGTTTCACAAGCATAAATTATATTGTATTCATTAGAACCACTACCACATACAAGATTTTTTTTTTCAGTTTGAAGTTCTTTTCAATCTTCTTGTTGTTAGCTTCACTATACTCCGTTCTGGTCTTTACCATAGTTGTTGAAATCTCTGTGACCTTTAGTTATTTTAGGGGAACATAAGGTCCATAGAGAATGGCATCACATAGCTCGGTATCCTCTACATTAATGTAGTCATGTATTAAATTTTTCCACCATCCGTAGTAATGGCCATTTAAAACAAGGTAGCCTAGTAGATGATTGTCCTTCCTCCATATTCAGTGGAGCAATAATTCCTTCATGATCTTTCTTTTTCAAGTGTTAAGTAATTTGAGTGTGAAGCTCTGATACCAGTTGTTGGAATGTATGCGTCCACTTACATTGATGGAACCAGATACTTAGTACAGTAATAACAACAAATATACAACATATACAGAAAGTAAATATTGACAAGCAACTTTATGTGGAAACCTCCTTGCTCAAGAAAGGAAAAGTATGACTTGTTCAGAACATGACTTCTAAAAACAACTTCTACTAATCTAACAAGCAAGAGTAAAAGTTGGTTACAACAAAAGATCCGCAATGTTATATTGAGTAATACTTCATATAACTTAGTTGAGCGAGAGCAGATACAATACTGCTCATTGTACTAATCCTACGTGATTAATGTAGACTTGAAGTAAAGGCCTAAGTTACCATTTCCCAGCCCTTACAATGATTCACCCGTGTTTGAAACTTTTCTCTCGTTGTTGAAACAAATCCTACAATATAAAAAAAATTACAAGCAAATAAATGCAGCACAAAAAACAATAAACGCACTTCTATTAGTTCTCTTGTTGTTCTTGGAGCTTGATAATTTTCTCTTTGAATAAATGAGTTGTTGTTTGTTTGATGTATACCATGAAGAGTTATTGCGCATAAAAAAAACAACCTTTTCACTTATTATTGGTGAAGAACTCTCGCGCTTCACCAAATTTCTTACGTGGACAACTTTTACAACGGTCCAATACTTTTGATAACTTGACGAGTTTCATACTCTGCAAGGGACTAGGTCCCTGCACTTGTGAGAAGATCATTAAAAAATCTATGAGCACAAGCACTTATCACTAACTAACTAATAAGTATTTGAACACAATAAGTTTTCTTGTTTATTCCTCACCATGACACTTATATTTTTTTCGCCCCGCATTGCATCTCACTAAGTTAGAGTATATTTTTTTTCTACTTACATTTAGATACCTAAAGTGGAAAAGTGATTTTGAAAATATCATTTTCTTTGTTCCAAAGTTTTTTAACATATCATTGGCATCTAATGATTTAAAATATATATTTTTCAGATTGAGTTATGTCTCGCTTGAAATTGTAAAACGTCTTTATGTAGTTTTTGCTAAGGTGTTTAGTTGATGGGCAACATAATCAGATTATATTTGTTTGAATGAATGCATCCACTTATCTTTGATGGACCTAGTCCACGTAAACACCATGTACAGTAAATAAAGAACAAAGACAGAAAGTAAAAGAGTCAATCACTTTTACATGAAAACCTCCTTGCTCAAGGGAGTGAAACCATGACCTTTTCTCAACAAGACTTTTCAACAACCACATTCACTAATATTGAATCAAGCAAAAGTAAAAGCTTGTTATAAAACAAGAGACTAACCCTATTGTCTCTTCACTAAGAAATACACCCTCTTACATAAGTAAGCATTAGAAAATACAACACTGCTCAATAAAAACCTAAGGTAACTGTAACCCAAGCCCTTACAATGAAACACCAAAGGTTTGATACATTTTTATCAAGTTCAAAACAAATCCTACAATTTGAGAAAAATTACAAGCAAATATGAAAACACAAATATTAAGAAGAATTGAAAGCCTTTTGGTCAGTATCTTGCCGTTTTGATGCTTGATGGTATGTTTGCCTTCTTGATGAATGAATGATATGTTGTATTTTGTTTGATATATATAATCAAGATTTTTTGTCCATCAAACAAATCAACCTAGTCAGTTTTGATTGGAGAAGTACTCTGATCCGCACCAACATCTCTAACGCAGACAACTTTACATCTTTTTCTACTTTTCGCAGATAAGACTGGTGCTTCATACACTGCAGACGACCGTGTCCCTGCACTTGCGACGAATTATTAAAACATCTTTAAGAGAGCCTCTTATAAATTTCCCCCTTTTGATGACAAACCAGCCTACATTTGTTTTTCACACATTCATTAAAATAATACATAAAGCGTTATTTCCAGACATCATTCCCCCTTAAAGTATGATTCCTCCTTATATAGATTCCACCTTACACCGGGATTCCCATAACCCTTCAATGACTACAAAAATCTTCCCCCTTTTGATATCATGAAAAGGAGAGACAATAACCATGTGTAAAAACCAACAAATGAGAACAAGAGAATTAAGGGCTATGGACACACAAAACTTGTGAATGTAACCAAAAAGATATGATAATAATACGCAGAAAAGTTCATAAAATTAGAATTAATATTTCATGATATTAATAATGGCTACATTAAAATAACAAAAAACTACATTACCCCACTAGAAGAGAAAGGAGTACAGTGAGACTGGCATACACAGCAGGAAACTTTTAGGACGGAGGGGGAAAGGGATGAAGAGTTTGCAGAAGCAAAAACACTCGCTCATTGGCATGCTCATGATCCTTAATGAGTTGCTTTATTAGAGATTGATTTTCCTCACTCAGTAAGGAATTCTTAACTTTTAAATGATCAGTTTCAGATTTCAACTTGCTGAACTCTGCGCCATTATCCTCACTAGGACCATGTCCTCTTGAAATCACTTTCTGAAGATCTTACTTAAGAGTGGCCACCTCAAATTTTTTAGCAGCCAAGAAAACACTAAGATAATCCACTTCTCGCTTAATAAAATCTTGTTTCTCAAGTACTGCTGCAACCTCTAAGCGACCTGGTGTTTCCCCTTCAATGCACTCGTAATATCGAAGAGTTGACTTGGAAAACATATGTTTGACGGTACCTGGTACTCCCATTACTAAGGAAACCTCAAATTTTTGGAACACCCAGATGAGAAGATACCCATATAGAATTCTGCAATTCGCCTTTTTCCATGTAATTACACGATCCATATGCTCAAGCATGATTGCTGGGATATTTATCTCTTCAATATCGCTTAACTTTTCCATCAATAAAAGATTCATAGAATATGCAACTGTATGTTTCTCTGACCTAGGAACCATGACCTTGTTAACAAACTCAAAGGTCAACTAATAATAACCCTTGAGATACTTTTTGGGTAACCCTGCCTGCTTAGGTTCTCCCTCTTTGAGGTGAGTTTTGTGAAAGCTGTCAAAGGTCTACACCCTTCCATAGATCGAGTTCCAGCAGTAGTTACATCCAAGATAATCCCTAATGTTTTCTCAATAAGAAGTATGTATACCTTCTTAACAGAGGTAAAAATACTCCCAACATCAAGAAAATAAGTTTTGTAATAGAACTCTCGCACTTATGGTTCATGGAGATAGGGGACTAGAGGCTCGTATAAATGTCCCCATTCTTGAATAGTAACATAATTAACATCAGATCCCATGCCATGCTCTATCTGAATATCTTTATTGAACACTCGGACATTTAGAACTTTTTGCAATTTCATCCTCTCAACCCTTTCTTCACTTGTCATGTCGGATCTATCAGGCTTTACCCTGGGACCAGGTCAATTTATGGGTGAAACTTCAGATTTTCTCTTCTTCTGGGCTATGACCTATTTAACCTTCTTCGCTAGAGGTTTTTTTAGTTATTTTTACTTTCATTAATGCTCTCCTTTTCACCCCTGACTCCCTTCTTTCCATTGTCACATACTTGGAAACTTCGTCAGATTTTGAGTCACTATCCTTGATAGGGGCCGAGGTAATAACTAGGGACTCTTGAAATACCCCTTGAATTTTTTGATGTTTTTTTCTCTGTGTTTGTACATCATTTTCCACCTTGGCACTACCCGTTACTTTTCTATGGCACTTCAGGTGCCATATTGTCGTTTACCTTCCTTGACAACAGATTTGATCAACTTCTCTTTCCTATTTCTTTTCCTTTCCTCATCATTGTCAGCACGAGTATGAACAACATGGTCATGTTGCCCGCCACAATCTCTTGTTCAGGGCCACTATCAAGAAAAATATTACTACCTCTTGTTCCTTGCCTTTTCTATCCTAAAGGAACTTCTTCCTCTTCTTCTTCCCTTTAAGATTCCACATCAAATGACTTGAGAGTATGGTCAAACATTGATTGACTTTAATGAGGACCTATACTTGTGACCTAAATCCCTTATTCAATAGTGAGGGATGAGAATTACCCCTAAGTGAAGCTAAAATTTGTATCGCCACCAATTCTTCCCTTGTTGGATGAGACTCATATCTAAGTGTAGCCAAACAATGTATCTCCACCAATACTGCCCTTGCTATGAGAATGCAGGATTCTGGCCCCTTTCTTTCAAGTATATCCCCTTTGAACAACCTTTCCAATATTGAGGATGACACATCCAAAGAAGCACCATTGATTTCATCAGACCATGGTTTTGAACTAGGTTTAACAGCTCATTGTGCCTCAGATGTATGAGAAATTTCCTCAAACAAAACCAGTGTGGGAGAAAACGGTACTCCGTCCATTCTAGGTGAAGCAGACCCACCTTCATTTAGATTCACAGGCAATGCACTGGGGTCAACAATGACTCTTCTAAAAAAGGGGTTGACAAATTGAATAAACTGGGTTTTTTGATTCCTTGGGAGATATGAGTTTGCGATAAAGTATTAAACTTAGACATTTTGTGTAACAAAAGACAAGCAGAAAAAAATCAATCATGAAGAGAAATCTTAGAATATTATGTGAAATCTTAAGGAAAGAATGGAATACTTACAAAAAAGAGTATCTAGTCCTCAAACAGTGTTGACCCTTTCTTTGAAATTGAAAGGGCCTCTGAAAATGACGCGACGAACAAGACGAGGACACCTGAAGATGATGCAGACAGTTTTCAGGATACTATTAAATGATACTATCCTTGTGAGATTTTTTTGTCTATCCAATTTTGTGTGGTTAAATAATTTCTTCAGCTGTTCATAGTATGAGTGTATACCTGTTGTTAGATACAAATTGTGAATTTTCAAGTATTCAATTCTAATTTGAACATATATACTTGTCCTCCTAAGCATAGTCAATTAGGAATTCCTTGAGTAGCCTTGTTTGAGAGTCAAGTGAGCTTAGCCATTCCGAGTCTCAGTCTATTTTGAAGAAGCTTTTCTTTTCCAATGGCTTTGTGAATATGTCAGCCCGTTTATCCTCAGTGTTGCAAAATCTCATCAACATATTCATCTTTTCTACATTGCCTCGAAGGAAGTGATGCCTATCATCTATGTGTTTTGTTCTTTTGTGTTGGATTGGATTCTTAGACATATTCATTACACTCGTGTTGTCGCGCAAAAGAGGAATTGTTTTTGTAAGAACCCCAAAATCATTTAATTGTTGCTTGATCCGCAAGAGATGAGTACAGCATGCAGCAGCTACAAAATACTCCACTTCAGCAGTAGATAAAGACACCGAGTTTTGTTTCTTCATTCCCCATGAAATTAGATCTGATCCCAAGAAACGTGTCATTCTTGAGGTACTTTTTCTATCCTCCAAGAAGTCTGCATAATCTTCATCAGCATAACCAAAAAGTATAAAAGAGTCACATGTTTGATAGAAGAGGACCATATCATGTGTTCCCTTAAGATATTGCAAAAACCTCTTTGCATATTTCAGGTGTAATTCCTTAAGTGCAGCTTGAACTCTAGCGCACATACCCACACTGAACACTATATATGGTGTACTGGCTATAAAATATAGAAGTGACCCATTGATCCCTCTATACATGGTTTGGTTAACCTTTTTGAATGCTTCATCGTTATAAATTCTTGCACTTGTGCTCATGGGCGTGTCTAGAACTTTTGCATCCAGCATCTTGAAATTGTTAAGAATCTCTTTGATGTATTTCTCTTGGCATATTGATGTGCCTTGAGAGGATTTTTTTAATCTGCAGTTCTGGAAAGAGCATAAGTTCGCCCATCATGTTCATCTCAAACTCGCTACTCATCGACTCAGCAAACTCCTGGCATAGACAATCTTATGTAGCTCCAAAGATTATATAATCAACATAAACTTTTCGTATCAACAATTCTTTTCCTCTAATTTGTATAAAAAATGTTCTCTACCTTACCTCTTTTGAACTCATTTGTTAACAAGAACTTTAATAGCCTCTCATACCAATCTAGGGGAGCTTGCTTCAACCCATACATAGCTTTGTCCAACTTTATCACATGATAAGGAAACTCAGAGTCTTCAAAGCCTGGAGGCTTCTTAACATACACTCCCTCCTTCAAATTTCCATTATGAAAGGCACTCTTCACATCCATATGAAATTGTTGGAACTCTTTGTGTATAGTAAAAGCAATTAAAAATTTGATTGGCTACATTCGTGCCATAGGTGCAAAGGTTTCTTCATAATCGATTCCTTTCTCTTTATTGTAACCTAGCATCACCAATCTTGACTTATTTCTTACAATAGTTCTGTTCTCATCAAGTTTTTTTCTAAATATCCATCAAATTTTTATATTAATTTTGCCAGCAGGTCGAGGGATCAGGTGCCATGCTCTACTTCATTCAAACTGATGAATCTCCTCTTATATAGACACCAACCAGTAAGGATCCTTTAAAGCATCTTTGATACTCTTTGGTTCATTTAGAGATATAAACGCTAGCTAAATATGCAACCAAATTACGTGCTTTTGACCTAGTTTGAATTCATGAATCCAAGGGAGATATTAGATTGTCTAGTGGATGTAGAGATTGATGTTTCCACCAAGAATTTCTAGTAATCTCTTCTTCTCTATCATCATCAAAAAATACCTTCACTTTCATTTAAAGTATGATAACTAGTATCTGGAAGAATATACAGAGGGCCAGGTCCTTTAACAGTTTCTGAATGAATTCTTCCACTTCTTGAGTGATCTCTTTAGCTTCTGTAAGCTCTTCCACTCAACGATCATCAATATTGTCATCCTCTTTTCTGAACTCTTCAAATTTGACATGCACGCATTCCTTCACATAGTGAGTTATTTTATTGAACACTCAATACAACTTACTGGTAGAGGAATATCCCATAGAAGTACTTTCATTACTTCATACGTTAAAATTTCCAAGATCATTCTTTCCATTGTTTAGTACAAAACATTTGCAACCAAATAGTTTAAGATGATCTATCAAAGGTTTCTTATCATTAAACATTCAATAAGGGTTTATTTAAATAGTGACCTGATGAGACATCTGTTTGTCATATAACATGTTGTGTTAACTGCCTTACCCCAGTAATTGATGGAAAGTCCAGAGTCAATCAGCATAGTTCTTGCAATCTCCACAAGAGAAGATCTAGGTGTTGAGAAGTTCTAGGTGATGAGAAGTTATTATTTATTCCATGTTCACCACAGAAACTTCCAATTTGAGAGTTTTAAAATTCTATGCCATGATCAGATCTGATGCTTCCAATCTTGCTATTTAACTTTGACTTAACAGCCTTGAAAAACACAATCAATTGTCCAGTTGTCTCATTCTTTGTTCTCAGAAACATGACCCATGTATACCTAGAAAAATCTTCTATAACAACAAGAATGGATATCTTACCTCCTCTGCTAAACGCTTTTATTTGTCCACACAAGTCCATGTGAAGCAGCAAGAGGTCTTGATGTGCTGACTCATTTCTTACTTTGAATGAAGACCTTGTTTGTTTACTCTCTGAACAAGCATTACAAACTTTATCATTTGTAAACTTCACCTTAGGATGTCCGTTGACCAGGTACCCTACAACTAGCTTGTTAAGAAGAGTAAAACATAGATGACCAAGTCGGCTATTGCATAGATGAGATTCATCAGTTTGAGCACTTAGACACGAAAGATCATATCCTTTGATGGGATCTAGATCTGCTAGTACATATTCTTTACTCTTGTAGCAGACATAACCACCTTGCTTGTTATGCAGTTTATAACTAAGCAGTTGTTGGCCATGAACTTGACTTCATTTCCTCTATCACAAATCTAAGATATACTCAGAAGATTATAGTTGAGCCTTTCCACATAATGTACGTTGTTAATTCAATTATTGTTTGACTTCCCTATCTTAAAAATTCCAAGAATAGAACCTTTCTTTCTGCTGCCAAATGACTCACCACCACCTTCGTGTGCCTGCAAAGAGAGGAAGTTTGAAGTGTCCATGTTATGTGCCTGGAGCATCCGCTAACCATGTACTAATAGTGACCACTTCCTCTCTTCTGCACAAGAATTACTTGTTAGTCTTAGGAACCTACATCATACGGAGTTCCCAGTAACTATCAAAAGGTTTAACAAGAATCTTCCAGCCCAAGACGGTGAAAATGTTTTACCATAATGGTAATGAGAACCAGGTCCTCTTTTCATTTTTTTACAAGTTTGTCATGACTGACAAACTCAGCACAAGTAGAAGATCCCCATTCCTTGTTTGTCTGACACTTATCTGATTTCACAAACTTTACATGCCTCTCATTAACCTACTTCAGTTTATCACGCCTTTCCTTCAAATGTCCATTTTTCCCCAATAGGTTCACAACAGATTATCAGTCACAGACACATATTTGCTATGGGGATTGTATGGTGGTTCTATTTTCCTACTCCTTAGACCTCTTTTCTAATTGAAATATTGTTGAGAGAGATTTGAAAGGATCTTGGAAGAGTCCGTCTATTTCAGATAATGACTTAACTCTTCTTTGATTTTCTTAAGATCACTTCTTAGTTGAGAATTAGTTTTAAGAGAAGTAGCTAACTTAGATTCAGAGATTTGAAGATTATCCTCAAGATTTTACTTATAAATGCTAAGTTTTCTTCTATCATTTTTAGAGGTGCTAGGCTCTTGTTCATCAATTTTGTTGTTAGACTCCAAATCCCTATTGTTCTACTCATTTTAGAAATCTGTGCTAGAAAAATTGCATTTTCATTTTCAAATAAACTTAATTTTTCAGTTAAAATTAAGTTTTTAGTAGATCTCTCATCTACATAGTCAATTAAAAGAGTAGCAAGTTTCCTCAGACTTTCAACAGATAGGTTACCAAGATCATCTTTTAATTCAAAGAGAGTTACCTCATTTGCATTCTCATCATCATCAGATTTTTCCATTAAGGAGAAGATTGAGTTGAAAACGCTTTCATAATCTTCAATGGCCATCATAGGGACATCAGCATGATCTTCTACTTCTTCCTTTAATTCACTCGAATCATCACCCCAAACAACAAAGGCCCTTTCTACAACCTGATCAACATGTACCTTCCTTTGAAAGTTATCTGGGACCAGGTCCTACTTACGATATCTAACTTTATGATATTCCTACTTTTGACTTGGGCAGTCTCTCATAAAATTACTAGGATTACCACATTTGTGACACGAGTCATTTTTTGGTGCTAATCTTATAGTTGATCCTTTTTTGGAAATCCTCCATGTTTTTTATAATATTTTGAAACCTCTTTGTCACTTACACCATCTCGGCCTCTTTTTCAGTCATCTCACTTTGAGAAGATTTTAGTGCAATGGTGTTTTCTTTCTTTGACTACTTCCCTATTCCTCCCTGCCTCCTATTTAACTCATAACTGTGCAGATTTCCTATAAGGTCATCCATAGGCAGGGCCATGAGATCTTTTACCTTAGTGATTGCATCCACCTTGCTTTCCCAATATTTAGGAAGAACCTTGAGGATTTTTTTAACCTATTTGAACACAGGAATATGTTCTCCCAAACATCTGAGCTCATTTTCAATGGCAGTGAAACGAGAATTTCATTTCAAAAATGGTTTCACCATCCTTCATAACAATGTTTTCATATTGAGTAGTAAGCATGTCCACCTTTGATTCCTTAACCCTTTTTGTTCCTTAATGAGCAGTTTGAAGACAGTCCCAAATCTCTATTGCCATTTAACATGCTGAGATTCTGTTATGCTCATCAGCACCAATACCACATACTAGGATTTTTTATGCCTTGTAGTTCTTTTTATACTTTTTCCTATCAATCTTAGTAAAGTCTTTTTTAGTCTTAATCACGAAGGTGATGAGATTTCCATCCTTCACCTCCTTCATCAGAACATAAGGACCATCCAGGATAATATCCCACAACTCTGAATTCTCTTCATAAATGTAGTCATGCATTGAATTTTTCACCCACCCATAGTATTGACCGTTGAAATGAGGTGGTATTGTGGATGATTGTCCTTTCTCCAGATTTGGTGGAGCAATCATTCCTTCAGGATCTTTGTTCTCTTGGTATTAACCAAAGTGAAAAGTAAAGCTCTGATACCAACTATTCGAATGTATGCGTTCACTTATCTTAGTAACAACAATGTATAGTAAATAAAGAACAATGATAGAAATTAAAAGAGACAATTACTTTTACGTGGAAACCTCCTTGCTCAAGGGAGTAAAATCAAGACATGTTCTCAAAAGAACTTTCCAATAACCACTTTCACTAATCTTTAATCAAGCAAAAGTAAAAATTTGTTACAAAACAAGAGACTAACCCTATAGCCTCTTACTAAGCATTACACCCTATTAATTAGCTAACCACGAGCAAATACAACACTACTCCGTAAGAACCTATGTTACACATAACCAAAGCCCTTACAATTAAACACCCAAGGTTTGGTATGTTTTTATCAAGTTCAAAACAAATCCTACAGTTTGAGATTAATTACAGAAAAATATGAAAACGGAAAATAATAAGAAGAACTGAAAGCCTTTTAATCAATATCTTGTTGTTTTGATGCTTGATGGTAGTTTTGCCTTTTTGATGAATGAATGATATATTGTGTTTTGTTTGATATATATAATAATGACTTGTTGTACGTCAAACAAAAGTACCTGGTAAGTTTTTATTGGAGAATTACTTTGCTCCTCACCGACCTCCCTAACGCAGAAAGCTTTTACAGTTGTCTGTACTTTTCTAACATAAGACTGGTTTTTCGTACTCTATAGAGGACCGGATCCCTGCAATTGTGAGGAATCATCTAAACTTCTTGAGGCGAGCCTCCTATCAATATTTAATTTAAAAACATTTTTCATTTGGATCTATTTGCATATTGAGGAAGAATTGATTTCGTAGATCACATTAAAGGGATTTATCACTTCAAAGAGATAAATGATTAAGAACATCAAAGGAAGAACTTGGTTTATTTATATATTTGTATATCATATTGAAAAGTAGTAAGAAATGAACTTTAACTCTTATGTTAATGTATTCTGTGATTTATGCAAGTTTATTTGCTTTTAGCTATCAACAACTCTTATGCAAATAAGTAATTGACCACTCATTCCAGCTTGACTTGTATGTATTTTCTTTTAATTGAGTATCACAAAGTTGAATATATACTATCAATGAAATAACAATATATTTTATTGCTTATTTCCGTTCTTTTAAAATATGTGTTATGTGGAACTAAGCTCATTATTTTTTTGTTAGTAGATCCAGAAGATGATACGACGGGTGAACTAGAGAGAAGGTAGGGGGAAGACATACACAAGAATCTATCATGAAGAATCTAAGATGAGAACACCGACCCACAATGTGAAAAAGGTAAGAGTGTTCTATCTGCAATCTTAAAAGAAACTTTGATGGGTAAAAGGAGGCTGACAAAAAAGCTAACCATCTTTTTCATTTGTATAGCTCTCAGACAACTACTCAAGTCAATGCTTTATGTAAGGGCTTCAGATATACATTTTCAGGTCTTTCAATGTATGAGTAAGACAATCACTGTCTTCACTCACAGCTGACACTGATTGGAGGATCCATCCTTACGTTTCATATCACCTAACAACAGACAAGTGTTTATTTTTTAAAAATCTTTTCTTGTATATACTTTTGCAATTTTAAGCTGCATTTTGAACTGTGTTTTTGCTAACATAAACATGTACTGTTCTTAATCAGATGTGGATTTTGAAGGACGAGTACAACAAGTCTTGTTCATCCATTGTCCGCAAGAAGTACTACTGCTATATTTTTACATATGTTAGCGAGTACTTTTTTTCCCTCTAAAGCTATTATATCATCCATAGTGAACTCGGGTGTTGTAACGACCTGTTTAGTCGTTTTGAGCAGCAGATTTTATTTCTGGAAAAACAGGCTGAGGCGACGGACTCCACGACGGACCGTCATGGGCACGACGGACCGTCGCAGGGTCTCGTTTCAAAACACTTAGAAAATCTGAAATGGGGTACTGAAAATCGACTCTTTGAACTTTGTGACGGAATGGCAGGACGGACCGTTACAGGTGTGACGGACCGTCACAGACTCTTCAGAGAAATTGAGTCTCTGAACTATGCGACGGATAGCATGACGGACCGTCGCAGGCGCGACGGCCCGTCACAGTTTGCATAATCCCAGTTGGAGTCGGATTTCTGGTTAAGTTTTAAGGGACGTTTTTGACTATTCTTGACTTAATTATAAAGTTCGTGGGTTTATATTAATAACTCAAATTCTTGGGGGTTAAAATAGGTAACCCTAAGTTAATTAGTGGGGTATTATTGACATCTTTTATTCTTAATTATATACTAATTAGGATAAAAGAAAGAGGGTTTGAATAAGAAAATAGAAAGAACAAGAATGGAGAGAGAGAAACGATCGAGAAGAACAGGAAAAATACCAAGCTTTGAGGATTAACTTGCTTTATTTCAATTCTTCGGTGGAGGTAGGTTATGGTTATTTCATGCTTTCATAGTAAACTCTTAATAGAGAATGATATGTATTGGTAGTATTGTAAACCATACTATTTGCTTAATTGTATGTTTGCATGAATATGATTATGTGATTGTGATAAGATAAGCATGATGAAAATATTGAATCCCAAATCTTGAAAAGAAACTTTAATATACATTATTAATGATGATGCCTTGGTATAGAAGAAGGCTTGATGAATTAAAGTAATGGGATTGATGATGCCTTGGTATAGAGGAAGGCTTGATGAATTAAAGTAATGGGATTGATGATGCCTTGGAATAGAGAAGGCTTTATGATTTACAGAATGATATTAGTGGATCGGAGTGTCACGTTCCGACACATAGTATTAGTGGATCGGAGTGTCACGTTCCGACACATAGCATTAGTGGATCGGAGTGTCACGTTCCGACACATGTAGGGGATCGGAGTGTCACGTTCCGACACATGTAGGGGATCGGAGTGTCACGTACCGACACATGTAGGGGATCAGAGTGTCACGTTCTGACACATGTAGGGGATCGGAGTGTCACGTACCGACACATGTAGGGGATCGGAGTGTCACGTTCCGACACATATAGGGGATCGGAGTGTCACGTACCGACACATGTAGGGGATCGGAGTGTCATGTACCGACACATGTAGGGGATCAGAGTGTCACGTTCTGACACATGTAGGGGATCGGAGTGTCACGTACCGACACATGTAGGGGATCGGAGTGTCACGTTCCGACACATAGAATTAGGGGATCAGAGTGTCACGTTCCGACACATGTAGGGGATCGGAGTGTCACGTACCGACACATGTAGGGGATCGGAGTGTCACGTTCCGACACATAGAATTAGGGGATCGGAGTGTCACGTACCGACACATAGTAGTAGAGGATCGGAGTGTCACGTACCGACACAAGAGGAAGAAAGATAATGAATCTTGAAAGATGACAATATACTGAATCTAATAAAACTTAATTCCCAAATGAGTATGGTGTTGAGGCTTGAGCCCTCATGGATGAACTTTATGGTACTTATTGATGATTATAGTAGTTGTTGTTGCTACATGTTGAGTATCATAGTTGATTTTATGATATTACTCGGTATATATTGATTTCTATTTTGTGTTGGCCGATGATATCTACTCAGTACCCGTGTTTTGTACCGACCCCTACATTTATGTTTTCTTCTTGTTATTTGTGGAGTGCAGCAAACGTTCCGTCATATTCAACTCAGCAGTGATTCTAGCCAGTCTTCGTCATATCGGATATTAAGGGTGAGCTAATGCTTCTAGCTTGGACTGGGTCTTCTTCTTCAAGTCTTGATGCCTTGAACTTCCGGCATGAACTAGCTTCTTATGTATTTTTAGCTTCTTAGAAACTCTTAGAATTAGTAGTTTAAAGTAGATGTTCTTGAGATGATGACTTCCAGATTTTGGGGAATAATAGATGTTGAATTTTAGAAGTTAATGAATTGGTCTTTTTATAATGAGTTTAAGTCTTCCGCATTACTTTCTGTTATATTATATTGAAATGATAAGGTTTAGATTGGTTGGTTCGCTAACATAGGAGGGTAAGTGTGGGTGCCAGTCGCGGCCCGAATTTGGGTCGTGACAAACTTGGTATCAGAGCCTTAGGTTCGTTGGTCTCATCACACAAGAACAGGTCTAGTAGAGTCTTAAGGAACGGTAGGGGGACGCCTTTACTTTTCCTTGAGAGGCTATAAGACTTTAGGAAAATTTCACTCTTTCATTCTTTCTTTCGTTCTACTACTTGAGTCCAATTGGTATCTAGGCGATACGAATTGGTATCTGACCATCTTCACTCTCTTTCACAGATGGTTAGAACTAGAGCAAAGACTACGCCAACACCAACACCGGCCAGACAAGAAACAACTGAGCCAGCCACTGGGGCTGTGGCTCGAGGGAGAACAGCGGCGAGGGGCCGTGGTAGAGATCGTGGGAGGACGTCCTCTAGTAGAAGAGGACGAGCACCTAGCCCATCTAATACTAGGGAAGTGTCTCCTCCACCGACTGAGGAGGTAATAAGAGAAGGGGAGGATGGGGAAAATGAACAAGTGCAGAATGAGGGATTGCCACCCCAACCTACCCCAGAGATGATCAATCAGGTTCTCGCCTATCTCAGTGGGTTGTCTGATCAAGGTCAGGCACCTCCAGTGTTTTCTGCACCAACACCTCCGGTTTCAGAGGTACAACATGCAGCCACTAGGGCTCCTCGTATGGATGCCTCATTGGACATAGGCACATTTCCACGACTGACTACTTGGCCTATAATAACAAATGATCAGCATGAACTTTTCAGTAAGTTCTTGAAATTGAAACCTCCAATCTTCAAGGGTGCTGAATCGGAGGATGCTTATGATTTTCTGGTTGACTGTCACGAGCTACTACACAAGATGGATATAGTAGAACGGTTTGGTGTGGAGTTTGTGACTTATCAGTTTCAAGGGAACGCCAAAATGTGGTGGCGATCCCATGTTGAGTGTCAACCGACAGAGGCACCACCTATGACTTGGGCCTCATTCTCTAGCTTGTTTATGGAGAAGTATATCCCCCGGACTTTGAGAGATAGGAAAAGGGATGAGTTCTTGAGTCTAGAGCAAGGTAGGATGTCGGTTAATGCTTATGAGGCTAAGTTTCGTGCACTATCCAGATATGCCACTCAACTCTATTTCAGTCCCCAAGAGCGGATTCGCCGGTTTGTGAAGGGGTTGAGGTCAGAATTGCGGATTTCAGCCTTACAGATAGCGGCAACGGCAAAATCCTTCCAAGAAGTTGTAGACTTTGTGATAGAAGTGGAAGGAGTGAAGCCAGACGACTTCACCACAACATCGACATAAAAAGGTTTCGAAAGGGAGGTGAGTTTAATGGTTCTTACACTAGAGGACAGGGTTCGGGAAGTTACTCAGTCCGACCAATTCAGTCTTCACTATAGACTATAGTTGGGGGACCACCTCAGACCGGTCAACACTTCTCCGAGAGGCCTATGCTTGACTCCAAAGAGTGTTATGGATGTGGGGAGATTGGACATATTAAGAAAAATTGTCCCAGACAAAGTTATAGACCCCCAATAGCTAGAGGTAGAGGTGGTCATGGTAGAGGTCGTTATTCTGGAGGACGTGGTGGTCGAGGTAATGGTGGTCACCAAAACGGCAGAGGTGATGGGCAAACTGGAGCCACTACATCACAACATGGTAGGGGCAACGGACAGACGAATGATAGGGCCCATTGTTACGCTTTCCCTGGGCGGTCTGAAGCGGAGGCATCTGATACTGTCATCACAGGTAGTCTTCTGGTTTGTGATTGCATGGCTTCTGTATTGTTTGATCCTGGATCCACGTTTTCTTATGTATCTTCCTCATTTGCTAATGGTCTAAATTTACATTGTGAATTACTTGATATGCTTATTCGTGTCTCTACTCCGGTGGGTGAGTCGGTGGTAGTCGAAAGGGTATATAGGTCTTGTTTGGTAAACTTTGTGGGGAGCAACACTTATGTAGATTTGGTTATCTTAGAAATGGATGATTTTGATGTGATTCTGGGTATGACTTGGCTTTCTCTGCAATTTGCAATCTTGGATTGTAATGCTAAAACGGTGACGTTAGCCAAGCCTGGGATAGACCCGTTAGTGTGGGAGGGTGACTACACTTCCAATCCGGTCTGCATCGTCTCCTTTCTTTGTGCTAAGAAAATGGTTAGTAAAGGGTGTTTAGCTTTCTTGGCACATCTCAAGGATGACACTACCCAAGTACCTTCGATTGAGTCGGTTTCAGTGGTTCGTCAGTTTCTGGATGTGTTCCCTGCAGATCTTCCTGGTATGCCACCGGATAGGGATATTGACTTCTGTATTGATCTTGAACCGGGTACTCGCCCCATTTCTATACCCCCTTATAGAATGGCTCCCGCGGAGTTAAGAGAGTTAAAGACACAACTTCAAGACTTATTGAACAAAGGCTTCATTAGACCAAGTGCATCCCCTTGGGGTGCTCCGGTTCTGTTTGTGAAGAAGAAGGATGGGAGTTTTCGGATGTGCATAGACTACAGACAACTGAATAAAGTAACTATTAAGAACAAGTATCCTCTTCCCCGCATTGATGACTTGTTCGATCAGTTACAAGGTGCTTGTGTCTTCTCTAAGATTGACTTGAGATCCGGTTATCATCAATTGAAAATACGGGCAACGGATGTGCCAAAGACTGCTTTTCGAACGAGGTATGGGCATTACGAATTTGTAGTGATGTCTTTTGGTCTTACGGATGCCCCTGCTGCGTTCATGAGCTTGATGAATGGGATTTTTAAGCCATATTTTGACCTCTTCGTGATCGTATTTATTGATGATATATTGGTATACTCAAAGAGCAAGAAGGAACATGAAGAGCAATTGAGAATTGTATTCGAAATGTTGAGGGAGAAAAAGCTTTATGCCAAGTTCTCTAAGTGTGAGTTTTGGCTAGATGCAGTTTCCTTCTTGGGGCACGTGGTTTCTAAGGATGGAGTGATGGTTGATCCTTCTAAGATTGAGACAGTGAAGAATTGGGTAAGACCCACTAACGTGTCAGAAATAAGGAGCTTTGTTGGGTTAGCTAGCTACTACCGTCGATTTGTCAAGGGATTCTCTTCTATTGCTTCCCAATTGACGAACTTGACTAAGCAGAATGTTCCATTTGTATGGTCGGACGAATGTGAAGAAAGCTTTCAGAAGCTCAAGACTTTGTTGACTACCGCACCTATCCTTACCTTGCCAATAGAGGGTAAGAACTTCATTGTTTATTGTGATGCATCCTATTCTGGTTTGGGTGCAGTACTAATGCAAGAGAAGAGTGTGATTGCTTATGCTTCAAGGAAACTAAAGGTGCATGAATGTAACTATCCGACCCATGATTTGGAATTGGCTGCGGTGGTGTTTGCATTGAAGCAATGGAGACACTATTTATATGGGGTTAAGTGTGAGATCTATACGGATCATCGTAGCCTACAGTATGTCTTTACTCAGAAAGATTTGAACTTGAGACAGAGGAGATGGATGGAACTACTGAATGACTATGACATCACTATTTTGTATCATCCGCGGAAGGCGAATGTTGTAGCAGATGCTTTAAGTAGAAAGGCGGGAAGCATGGGAAGTCTAGCTCACTTGCAAGCTTCTAGACGCCCTTTGGCTAGAGAGGTTCAGACTCTAGCTAATGACTTGATGAGATTAGAAGTAAGTGAGAAGGGAGGATTGTTGGCTTCTGTGGAGTCAAGATCTTCTTTTCTTGATAAAATTAAGGGAAAACAGTTTGATGATGAGAAACTAAGAAGAATTAAAGATAAGGTATTGCGAGGAGAGGCTAAGGAAGCACAAATCGATGAGGAAGGTGTTTTGAGAATCAAGGGAAGGGTATGTGTGCCCCGTATTGATGGTTTGATCAACACTATTCTGACAGAAGCTCATAGTTCAAGGTATTTTATACATCCGGGTGCAACCAAGATGTATCGTGACCTAAAACAACACTTTTGGTGGAGTAGAATGAAGCGTGATATTGTTGAATTTATTGCCAAGTGTCCAAACTGTCAACAAGTAAAGTATGAACACCAAAGGCCCGGAGGAACACTTCAGAGAATGCCCATTCCGGAATGGAAGTGGGAGAGAATTGCAATGGACTTTGAGGTTGGTCTTCCAAGGACAATGGTTAAGTATGACTCCATTTGGGTGATTGTTGATAGGTTAACTAAATGTGCTCATTTTATTCCGGTAAAGGTGACTTACAATGCAGAGAAGTTATCCAAGATCTATATCTCAGAAATCGTTTGATTACATGGGGTTCCACTATCCATCATATCAGATAGAGGTACACAGTTTACTTTTAAGTTTTGGAAAACATTGCATGCGGAATTGGGTACTAGGCTGGACCTTAGTACTACGTTCCATCCTCAGACCGATGGTCAGTCTGAAAGGATGATTCAAGTGTTGGAGGATATGCTTCGTGCATGTGTGATAGAGTTTGGTGGCCATTGGGATAGCTTCCTACCCTTAGCGGAGTTTTCATACAATAATAGATATCACTCAAGTATTGATATGTCCCCATTTGAAGCATTGTATGGGAGGAGATGTAGGTCTCCCATTGGTTGGCTTGATGAATTCGAGGTTAGACCTTGGGGTACTGACCTTTTGAGGGATTCGATAGAGAAAGTGAAGTCTATTCAAGAAAAGCTTCTAGTGGCGCAAAGTAGACAAAAAGAATATGCAGATCGAAAGGTTAGAGACTTAGAGTTCATGGAAGGTGAACAAGTCTTGTTGAAAGTTTCGCCAATGAAAGGGGTGATGCGATTTGGTAAGCGAGGTAAACTTAGCCCAAGGTATATTGGTCCATTTGAAGTACTTCAGCGAGTAGGAGAGGTGGCTTATGAGTTAGCCTTGCCTCCAGGGCTGTCCGGAGTGCATCCGGTATTCCATGTGTCTATATTGAAAAGATACCATGGGGATGGAAACTACATTATCCGTTGGGATTCAGTTTTGCTTGATGAGAACTTGTCTTATGAGGAGGAGCCTGTTGCTATTTTAGATAGAGAAGTTCGCAAGTTGAGGTCAAGAGAGATTGCATCCATCAAGGTGCAATGGAAGAATCGACCGGTTGAAGAAGCCACTTGGGAGAAGGAGGTGGATATGCGAGAAAAATACCCACACCTGTTTACAGATTCAGGTACTCCTTTTCGCCCTTGTTTTCCTTCTTGTGATCGTTCGGGGACGAACGATGGGTAAATTGGTATCTAATGTAACGACCTGTTTAGTCATTTTGAGCAGCAGATTTTATTTCTGGAAAAACAGGCTGAGGCGACGGACTCCACGACGGACCGTCATGGGCACGACGGACCGTCGCAGGGTCTCGTTTCAAAACACTTAGAAAATCTGAAATGGGGTACTGAAAATCAAATCTTTGAACTTTGTGACGGAATGGCAGGACGGACCGTCACAGGTGTGACGGACCGTCACAGGTGTGACGGACCGTCACAGGTGTGACGGACCGTCACAGACTCTTCAGAGAAATTGAGTCTCTGAACTATGCGATGGACAGCAGGACGGACCGTCGCAGGCGCGACGGCCCGTCACTGTTTGCATAATCCCAGTTGGAGTCGGATTTCTGGTTAAGTTTTAAGGTACGTTTTTGACTATTCTTGCCTTAATTTTAAAGTTCGTGGGTTTATATTAATAACTCAAATTCTTGGGGGTTAAAAGAGGTAACCCTAAGTTAATTAGTGGGGTATTATTGTCATCTTTTATTATTAATTATATACTAATTAGGGTAAAAGAACGAGGGTTTGAATAAGAAAATAAAAAGAAAAAGAAGGTAGAGAGAGAAACGATCGAGAAGAAGAGGAAAAACACCAATCTTTGAGGATTAACTTGCTTGATTTCAATTCTTCGGTGGAGGTAGGTTATGGTTATTTCATGCTTTCATAGTAAACTCTTAATAGAGAATGATATGTATTGGTAGTATTGTAAACCCTACTATATGCTTAATTGTATGTTTCTATGAATATGATTATGTAATTGTGATAAGATAAGCATGATGAAGATATTGAATCCCAATTCTTGAAAAGAAACTTTAATATACATTATTAATGATGATGCCTTGGTAAAGAAAAAGGCTTGATGAATTAATGTAATGGGATTGATGATGCCTTGGTATAGAGGAAGGCTTGATTAATTAAAGTAATGGGATTGATGATGCCTTGGAATAGAGAAGGCTTGATGATTTACAGAATGATATTAGTGGATCGGAGTGTCACGTTCCGACACATAGTATTAGTGGATCGGAGTGTCACGTCACGACACATAGTATTAGTGGATCGGAGTGTCACGTACCGACACATGTAGGGGATCAGAGTGTCACGTTCCGACACATGTAGGGGATCGGAGTGTCACGTACCGACACATGTAGGGGATCAGAGTGTCACGTTCCGACACATGTAGGGGATCGGAGTGTCACGTACCGACACATGTATGGGATCGGAGTGCCACGTTCCGACACATGTAGGGGATCGGAGTGTCACGTACCGTTACTTGTAGGGGATCGGAGTGTCACGTACCGACGCATGTAGGGGATCGGAGTGTCACGTTCCGACACATGTAGGGGATCGGAGTGTCACGTACCGACACATGTAGGGGATCGGAGTGTCACGTTCCGACACATAGAATTAGGGGATCGGAGTGTCACGTACCGACACATAGGAGTAGGGGATCGGAGTGTCACGTACCAACACAAGAGGAAGAAAGATAATGAATCTTGAAAGATGACAATATACTGAATCTAATAAAACTTAATTCCCAAATGAGTATGGTGTTGAGGCTTGAGCCCTCATGGATGAACTTGATGGTACTTATTGATGATCATAGTAGTTGTTGTTGCTACATGTTGAGTATCATAGTTGATTTTATGATATTACTCGGTATATATTGATTTCTATTTTGAGTTGGCCGATGATATCTACTCAGTACCCGTGTTTTGTACTGACCCCTACTTTTATGTTTTCTTCTTGTTATTTGTGGAGTGCAGCAAACGTTCCGTCATCTTCAACTCAGCAGTGATTCTAGCCAGTCTTCGTCATATCGGATATTCAGGGTGAGCTAATTCTTCTAGCTTGGACTGGGTCTTCTTCTTCAAGTCTTGATGCCTTGAACTTCCGGCATGGACTAGCTTCTTATGTATTTTTAGCTTCTTAGAAACTCTTAGAATTAGTAGTTTAAAGTAGATATTCTTGTGATGATGACTTCCAGATTTTGGGGAATAATAGATGTTGAATTTTAGAAGTTAATGAATTGGTCTTTATTTAATGAGTTTAAGTCTTCCGCATTACTTTCTGTTATATTATATTGAAATGATAAGGTTTAGATTGGTTGGTTCGCTCACATAGGAGGGTAAGTGTGGGTGCCAGTCGCGGCCCGGATTTGGGTCGTGA
The DNA here is from genome assembly GCF_036512215.1 of Solanum lycopersicum. NCBI lineage: Eukaryota > Viridiplantae > Streptophyta > Magnoliopsida > Solanales > Solanaceae > Solanum > Solanum lycopersicum. Next base: position 40,426,678 of record NC_090810.1, read on the forward strand.
CAGGTGTTCTTCTATAGGCACGTGCGACTATCAAAGAAAGGCGACTAAAATCATTGTATAGCTGATACTAGTTCATGTTTCCTGTGCAAGCCTCTTTTTAAGTTAACAAACTCGATTTGTAAATATGTTTGGGACTCAACTAGTAGTTAGTGTACTGATTTAGTAAGCTCTTTGTACAGAAAATCAAATTAGAAAGACAACTCGCGATGATTGAATAAGCTCTAATAAGAGTATATGAATTTCAAAATGTGTCTATCCTTTTTCACTGTGTGTGTGTAAGAGAAAAATTTAAAGTGATGTTTATATTTGTTGGAATCGTCTAAAAAGATTGTCTTTATAAAGTTTGAAGTCATTTGATGGAAATCTAATTAGATAATTTTGAATCCAAAAATTCAAATTATAACTTGTTGCTTCAAGTCCTCTGGCTACTCCAATATCATCAAAAAGATTCAAAATGCCGTTTAAATAGATTGTACGCTGACGTTACCTCTTGCAAAATCATATACTATATAACCCCAAATATGGATTTTAGGGAGGGTAGTGTAATACGCTGACCTTTCCCCTACCTCGGAAGACAGAAAGGTTGTTTGACATATGCTCTAAGGATGCAGCCCATTATTTGTTTAGGTACTCATACTAATAACTATCCAAGTCATTTCATAAATAAAATGTGATCAATTAAGCAATCATTAAATGGCAAATGATACTCTTCTAGCTATGCCTACATGTCAAGGGAAAAATCAAAGGGTAGAACAGGGCAATCCTAAATCGGAGGGTCGAGAAACTCAATATATGTTTGAACAACTTGGAGATGGGTCTTTTTACCGCTCTATTACTAATATGAAAATAATGGTCAAGATTGTATTCAACTGTCAATTGCCCCCATTGGTAATACAAGAGTGACTACTGATAAGAAGGAACTGGAGTCACATTTCTTTTCCATTCAAGAGATTTTACGCACTTTCACGACCTTTTTAGACCACGGATAATGGACAAATTTCTTTTCTTTGGAACACATACAAGTTTCCTCACTAAACAAAAGATACATTTTTAATAAAATAAGGATATGCAGTTTAGTGCTTACCTCAATATCAGTTATATTACAAAAAACAAATATGTTTTTATGACCCTATTATGAACCAAGTCAAACCCCATGTGTATACCAAGGTCACAGAAGTAGTGGTTGGGATGACAAGAGCTATTAAGCCGAGCACAAGCAATATGTTTAGGATTATTTGGGATTCGGGTCGAGTAGTTTGTGCGAGAATGGTTTCATAGAAGGGGTAGTGATCAGTGATTTAGGGTTGATGCATATTGAAGAAAATTTTTGTCCTCTCCTCTTTGTCTAGAATCTAAGCTTCTCATCTCCATTCTTCTTCTATCTTTAATCGCTCGTTATTTCAATATTTCCATTGTATTCAGTATTTTTATTATTGCAATTATAATCTTAAGTTTGTAATCGTGTTCCATTGCTCTTATTAATATGGTGAGGATTTCGGTTTATTACAGACCATTGATTCTAAGATTTTCATCAACCTTCAGTCTTCCAAAATTATCGATTCGGTCCTTTAAAACGTCTCCCTTAACCACTTTGAACTTGGTGTGTCTTCTCCGTGCAAATAAAATGGCAACCCGCTCTGATAGTTTCCCTAGACGAACTGAAATACATTCAGTTTCCACCTGAGTTTTCATGTTATTACTCAAATCGAAAGATTGCATCAGTTTCACTTCCACATTCTTTTTCTTTAACCATTCTAAAGTCTTGTTAGGCACTTTTGGTCCAATGAACTCTCGTAATTTGGACCTTTTATGCAATGAAGTTACTTTCTTCAGAGGAAAATCGACTGCTATTTCTGTAGCAAGTTCAACACCAGTAGGACCACCACCAACAATCAACATAGTATCAGCTGCTTTCTCTGCAATAACAAGATTAATGATGCAAAAATTAGTCAAGCATCACAACACTTTAACTAGTTATATCCTCACTAGTACATCTCAACATTTACGACAAGACAATTGACTGAATCCAGTGAAAACTTTTCAAAATAATTTGGGTACAACAAGTAAAGAATCTTTGCTCAACTGATACAATACAACCATAATTTAGCTTAGGTTTTATCATTTTCCAAAAAGGACATCAAAATCAGCCTGATCTTTGTAGTAATCCACAACGTGAACAGGATGATCGGAAAAGAGAAGATGTAATAACTACTAGTCTAGTCCTACATCGCATTTTGAAGGGCATATTATTTTGAATTAGAATTTTGTTGGGTTTGAAGTTTTAGTCCCGCTGATGGATAACATTACAATTTTTGTTCAGCACAATGAAACTTGAGATTCAAGTAACCAGTATAATAATTATCATGTAGATGCAATTTTAGTCAATTCTACTTGCAATATCACTAAATGTAGTCACAAATTTACCTTTTTATCCTTGGTGGAATGTAATGCTGATTCTAGAATTATGAAGAAGATGTATTTATTAAGGTAAATTTACTTTTTTTCACCATTGATCGTTCCTGGTCTTCACATTTCTATAGAGTAGAAAATAAAAATACAAGAGGTCATTTTCAGATAATTTAACATCCAAACAATTATCTACCCAGTCTCAAAGCGGTTTTTAATTATTATTTTCTCTTGATCAGATTTTTGTAACTATACATTCTTTGCTTAGTTGGTGAAAGTTCTATCTCCAATATAAATATGTTAATTTGGTGGTATGTGGTCCACACTAAACTATATGTCAAGTCTTTTCACCTTTTTAAAATACAAATAATATATAAACAATTCTTATTACACTAAACAATTCTTAATACACATTAGTACGTATTATAAGCTTAGAGTAATTAATTAATTATTCACCAAAACTCCAGGTTAGTGCTACTATGCCAAAAGGTTAATTATCTCAATTTGAAACCATCCATTTATTCAAACCTACCAAATAACTTATAGCTTGAGGCAATCCTCCCAATTGAACATAAGACATGCATTTATTGGTTTATTTTGTAAATAACAAATACAAATAATTTTTCAAAAAAAGGAGTTTTCTTGAGATGTTTTAGCTCTCACAATCAAGAGGAACTTTATCACAACAATTAGAACTCGGAACCTCTGATTAAATTCGAAAAAATATATATCTTTTCTTATAAAGGAAAGATCCTCTTGATGTTATCAAATTCCCAACTTTACATGTTTTAAAGTATAAAAAAATATGCAAAGACAAAGTCTTGTTGTTTGGTATTATGTCACTATAGAAAACCATTGTTGGACTATTCTTGTTTGCAAATTACTCTTAGCATTCAACAGGTAAAGTGAAGTTGTTAGTAATTGAATATACAAACATTTATCTTCTCAAAATTATTTTGCTTTGCAGTTTTGATAAATGGAGGTTGGCCTAGCAGTTGGTGGTGCATTTCTCTCTTCAGCTTTGAATGTTCTCTTTGATAGGCTTGCTCCTCATGGTGATCTTCTCGACAATGGAGATGTTGGAAAAGCAAATTGGTCACCTAGGCTTAAACGATCATTTTGGTTCAACTAAACAACAAACAAGAAGAACTTCAACTTCTTTGGTTGATGATTTTAATATCTTTGTCAGGAGGCACTACACCATTTTAGGTCTTTCGCCACACTTAAAAAGTGTTTTCTAAACCATCAAAAAGTGTATCCTTTGATCTAAGGGCACTCTTTTCAACTTGAGGCAACACTTTATAGGGGGTGGACAAAGCAACTGTAACCTCTGATCTAAGGCCACACTTTTTAAGTGTTTCTTTAAATGCTACATTTCGAAATTGTTGCCTAAAAGTTACAAAGGCTACGCTTTTTGAACATCATATTGTAACACTTTTCATCACCTCAAGCTACATTTTTCAAGTGTGGCCTTTATTATTATAGGCCACACTTACAAAACATAGCATTTGTTACCTCCTCTAAAGCTACACTTCAAGTGTTGTGTTTTTTATTTTATATGGTAGAATTTGAGATGAATAAGCCACTCAGATAAAGTTCAATGGCCACACTCTAAAAGTGTGGCAATGTCATATAGGCTAGGGAAAATAGATAAAATCCCCCCTTAACTTGGAAGAAAAATTCACTTTAGCACATTCACTTTCCAGATAATTATTTACCCTCCTAATCTCTTTTCAAGTAAATTAAAATACATCAAAATCGCTGACATGGCAAGTCAAAAAAATTAGGCGCGTATAGATAAAAAATTAAGAAAAGAAAGAATAAGTGGACCCCAATTACATTAATTTTATCCAGTAATCTTTTTTTTTCATCTTCCACATACCATACAACCCCCTACCCCAACCTAACCTCCCATCCTTTCATCTTCGTCACACCCAATCCTCCCCTCCCGCCCTCAACCACAAGTTGCACTACCCCTTTCTTCTTCTTTGACACCCCCACCCCCAACGAACCCCCACCCTTACCATTTTTATTTGTCTTCCAATCTCGGTGCTTCAGATTTTTCTTCTTCTTCTTTATTTGATATACTTTTCGTTTTTTTTCTCATTCTTCAAGACGTCTCATCCCACTCTCATTTCCTTTATTTTATATCAATAAACTCAATAAATGTGATGATCAAGAAGAAATTGGAAATATCAATTTGTTCTTGCTTCAAATTAATTTTTATCTTCATGGAAAGGTTTGAATGGATGAACTTGAAGCTCTTTTCAATGAAACTCTAAAAAAAATTCATTTCAAATTAAATTTTTAGTTGTTATTATTTATTTGTATTAATTTTGTATCTTAAAAGTTGAGTGTTCTTGTGAGAATGGTTTTGAGATTTTGAATCTCTTGCAATTGATTTTTTGAGATTATTTTTCTTATATTAATTCTTATTTTTTGAGATAGTCTTTACTTTCTAAAATTGTAAATAAATAAAAAGAAACAAAAAAGAATTAAAAATCAAAATTTAAATATATTGAATGGGATGTTGATATGGTAATAATGTGACGCTAATGTGGCAATGACGTATCAATGATATGGCACGTGCGGAACGCACTTGCCACTATGAGATTGGTATTATTATATTAGGGTGTATTTAATTAACTTTGAAAGAGATTAGGGGGATAAATAATTACTCGTAAAGTTAAAGTGCTAAAGTGAATTTTCTAGCTAAATTCAAGGGGGATTTTATGTATTTTCCCTATAGGCTATAAATATGATTTTAAAATATCTATTTGCCACAATTTTATTTTTTGCATATTTCTGATCGTCCCCTTATACAGTACTATCTTAATTAGTCAAGTATAAGGACTAATTTATAATGTGAATATATAAAAAGTATATTGTCTCGAATACAATTACTAAAAATCAACATTACAATATGTACACTTGTAATTAATTTCACAAAACCAAAATAAAATTAATCAAAATTGTTCAAGAAGTTTTCATCAGTCACACGGCTCTCCATATATTTGAGTTCCTTGCTTCATTCATGCTCTAATTCCCTATGACATTAAACCACATGTAAGATGTATTACTACAAATAATATTGTTAACTAGAAAATGATTATGAAAGACATAGTTTTTCCTATACTATTCGCAGTCATCAAAAGAAAATCCATTTAAAACTCATATTAAGTGTATCAAAAAGAGAAACATACAAACATTTGATTGAATTTAAGCAAAAGTAGTGAAAGTGAACTTTAAAACATCTGCCACAATTATAAGATGAAGTTAGAGAGAACGAAAGCGAACAATGCCAGGATGAAGCAACTAGTGTAAACATCTAAATTACACAATTATAACAACCTAATGTAGTAAACATTTTGTATATACATTCATAAATAGCAGTTCCAATTTGGGCATGAGACAAGCTATGGTTTCTCTCCATTTACAGTAATTTTCACATCTTCATCTTAAAGTGAGTACTAGGTGTTAATATGTTCTACTTGGATCGAGCAAGATATGCTTATATTGTGGGGGATAAGATGGACACAAACTAGTTCAAATATAGATTAGATCTTCTTTTGATAGATGAGAAATCCACGAGGGATTTCCAATCCCTAATACTGGTCTAAGTTCTCAGATTTCAGTAACAAACTCAACTAAATATTTAATTTTAACAAAATAAAATAGGTGAAAACTTGTTTTTACTCAAGAAGAAACATATTGCATCATCATTGATTTTCTCATACCAAGTTGTAATTCAATTCACTCTATTAAATTATAAACATTTAGCCTTGAAGAAATACTACCCAAAAATGAGATGTCATCATCATTGTAAATTTACAACTCCACACGTAAAAGTCAGAATACATTTCATAGTGAAAAGTAAAATAGCAACCACACGTAAAAGTCAGAATACATTTAGGGTATTTACCACTCGGAATGGTGTTCTTGGTATAGAGAACTGCGCGGGAATATCTTTAGATTTTGTAAATTTTGCTGGAGTTTTATACTGATTTATCCTATGGGAAGCATTTGAACAAGTTCATCGACCTCCGTTTGCACCCTATTAGTAGCACAAGCTTTATTTCTCTCCAAAAAAGGACAAGTAAAATAATATGTACATCATAGCATATAGCCAGAGGCATACACTACGACAAGAATTCAACAAGTTTTACCAGCAAAACTATACGGAAGTATCGGATAACCTCCCCCGAGACACACAACCTTGAGGTCTATGAATGTTGTTACTACCACACTATTAACATGTTTCTAAAACGCACCTGTAATGTCCTCCTTCCTCTTTGTATATATTCAACAAAAAATAAGTTTTGACTGAAATGAAAAGCTGAAAACAACCATTCTTGATCTCACTACAGTTAGCTGGGAAAAGATGCACAATAATGTCGTAACTTGAGTTGGTTCTGGATGGATATTAACTAGCAAGTCGATACTTCATAATACTCGTAATAATTTCTTTTAGAAAAAAGAAGCGAAACTAAACTAATAAGCAGTATATGTATGACATCCGAAATACTAAACTAATTAGAAAAGCAGAAATATTCCTATATTAAATCACTAAGCATATGTAATGGGGATGAGAAGTTTCCTATAAAAAATTATTGTAATGAACTTATGGGTATAATTAAATGTAAACTAATCAGAACAACTCTATTTTTCAGAAAAATATCTTGTTCCTGCTAGACTTCTTTAAGAAGTAATGAATTTCTAATGGCACCACTAACGGTAAAAAAGTTAACAATACAGACTTCTGTTTTTGGGGGAGTTGATATAAGGAATTCATATAGCCAATCTAGGTAATATTTCATGTGACATAATCATATTAGAGAATTTCTTAAAAGTGTTTTGTTCTATGGCCAGGGCATGACACTCAAAATATATAACCATATATTGAGTTTACTACCTAAAATATACACAAAGCATATAATTTTTGATAGGTTATTTGACTTCAAAGACAAGAATGAATTAACAATCTAAATACCTGGAATCATAGTATGTAGTATCTAGGATGAGACTGTGGACTCCACAAGTATGCAAGTCTGCATTCCGTGTAATTTCTTCACAAAATCAGAAATCCCTCTTGTACAGGAAAACCTATGGTAAAACACAAACAAATCATTCATCACAAGAGAACAATTTTGAAATAAAAGGAGAATTCCTTACGAGCTGATGCTATTTTCTTTGTTTCTCTTTGTGCTGATTCGGCTATGAACATTTGAAAATATGGTTGTCCGAAGAGGTCTTACAATCTCAATGGAAGTTGTTGAGGAACCATTGAGAAAATCTCTTCTCAAGTATGTTAAAACATCCTACAATGATATAAACAATATACCTTAAGAATTATATTGAAAAGAAGAGTTATAAAGAATTATAAATTTATATCTTAGTAGTTAGAAAATACATTCTTTCTTTCTAAAATAGGACTAATGAAACAACTTTTTATCAACTTGCTTTTTTTGTACCAACATCAAGAAGTGTGATCGTCGTAACATTTTGTCGAGCTACTTTTTCCTCGACAGTTTCCTTTTAGCAGATGTAATCAGTTAGGATATGGATTGTATGTGTTTGGGGGCACTGAATGGAGGGAACAAAACACTATTTTCCAGAAGGCAAATTATAAAACATAGAATTTCATTTAGAAGAGTGGCATAAATTAGTACAACCTTGATAGTCAATATATGATTCTATATGTTAAACGTTTATACAATTGTGTAAAGAGAGAGTGACACAAAAAGAGAGGGAACAGACATGTGTCTAGTACTTAAAACTATAGGAGGAGAGTCTAATAAAAAAATTAAGTTAAATTTTGTAGTTGGTGGGAAGGTCACATACAATCTCTTTTCCTCTATAAAACAAGAAGTTATACATAAAAAACACCAAAGAGGACTCTATCCTAAGAAAGAAAAACAATAAGATAATATCATTTCCCGGTTATACCTCAAAAAAATTACAAAACATGCAAAGGAAACTGGAATCTAGAATGTCTAAACTACTTTATCACACAATTAAAAACAAAAAAAAAAGCAAATCCAAACATAGAATTTATATAGACTTTGTATGCTTCATAATAGGCCGCGTGCAGCAGAAGCATGGCAATTCGAGCAACATTACCAACAAAGTGCGATCATTTCTGGATCAATGACGAGTTGCACAATGTATGTGTTTCACTGGTGGGTAGCCGCGTACCAATATTTAATAGCTTATGATAAAGTTCTAGGTGAAGATTTGTGATATAACTCAATCATTTTGAACAGTAACTCCTTGTACAAATAATCATCTAGTAAGCCAGAATATAAGATTTTTTATGCATTTAGGGTAACCGACAACTCACCTGAAGCTCCGGTGGAAGATATCTTATCTTTAGAACTGCGGGTCAACATCTCGTCACATTCATCCTAAAAAATCAAAAGTAAAGTAAGATATCAAATATTTAAATGGAATAGCAATCAGCTGAAAAAAGATTGAACAAGAAAGATAAATATGAATGTAAAAAGCCATAAACTTACAAGAATCAATTATTTTATGGCCATAGTTGTAAATTTCTCCTTTTAATCATGTCACAGACTCTTTTGGGAGTTCCAGAGACTACTTATACTCCATGCTCTAGCTTTCTAATATCTTCACCCACGTTGTTGCCTCCAATGCATGCATGTGCCTGTATGTTAATGTAATCTCCAATAGCTAAAATCACCTTTATGTCAATGCTTCTATGTAAGAAAACACAAAGGAAATTACATAGAATTCTCAAAACTTCATGAAATATAAAACTACATAATAATTTTGAAGTGTACTTTTGGTAAACAAATTTAGAATTTTACATGTGGCTAAAAGGAAATAAAGTCTGAACTTAATAAATGATAACAATAAAAGTACTTCTTATCGAAAAAGCTCATACCTTGAGTATCTTGCCTCACCAAAAAAAAATAGGAGCAAAATCTATCATATCTTGATACTAGATTTTAAGTCATACCAAAAAGTAAAATCACCTCACTTGAAATAAATTTAACATCAAACGCATCCATCATATCCACATTTCAATCAACTCAACCCTCAGAGTAATGAAACACCTCACCATCATTAATCATAGTGTATAATAGAAAAACTAGCAAGAAAATTCATGATTTTAATAGTATTGTCAGGGGTACTTCTCAGTGGCAATGGGAGTAAGCCTAGTACAAATAAATGTACTTCCAATCATTTTCAAATATTTTACACTACTGAAGAAGCTTCCAAGACTTATCAATTTAAGATGCACAGTTTTCATAAACTAGTCAAGGAACAGCAGCAGTAACATACTTTTTAAAAAAATGTCAGAAAAGATAAATTAGTGAATACTAAATGAGGACAACATAACCTACCTGGTCATGACCGATCTCAGCCAAAATTAGCTTATCAATCTTAGGAAAAAACAGAAATCACATAATTAAATAATGGCTATTGGCCACCATGAAGAACCATCTGCTGCGTAATACTACTATAATCTGGGAAAACCGAAATCAATACAAAAAACATCAATAGATAAGAAAATCGAAACCCACAAGTGAAACATCTTAGCCAACACAATAAACCTAGACATAAAAAATAGAAACTCTTAGCTGATAAATAAAAAAAAATTCAGATAGTTCTGTCCCTAAAAGAAAAAGGGAGTAGTAATTTATATTGACAGTGGGAAACATCAATGGAGCTCAGAAACTTCACCTTCAAAACTGAATTTTTGTACATCAAAAGAGAGTTAAAATTTTACATATACTTTCAAACCAATTGATTTGTTATCAAACCGACTTACAGCTGTGTTGATAACTTATTCAAATGCTTTTGAGTAGTAATTTCCTCTTTATCGTTTGCTAAATATGCCTAGGGCTCAGTTTGACGTCCATTATTTTCGAGACTTTCTTCCCTACTTTGGAATTTAAGCTGTAAAACCCCAAAGTGATCGATTCCTTTTAAACAAAAATAATAATTCAATCAATTGACAATAACATTGTTTTTAATACCAGATTATTAGTAGATAATATGAAAGAATATTGGTGTGTGATTCTTAATCTTGACAGAATCATACTTACCCTCGACGAAATTCTTATTAGAAGTTTAGCTTAGCTCTTATGTTCTTCGGCTTTCCCTCTTATGTTCTTCGATCTATATCATTTTATCTTCAACTCTTCAAAAAAATCTTTTTCTGGGGAAGAGAATCGGGTATAGAAGTAATCTTCAACACAACTCTTTGATCTTGAGTTTAACTCTTCCATCATCAGCTTAATTCATCCATCATCAGCTGAGCTCTTCGATTTGTTCTTCTAGAGAAAGAGTACAATGTCTTCTAGAGAAAGAGTAAAGCTAGAGAAAGAGTATAATGTCTTCTAGAGAAAGAGTAAAGCGTGTTCTAGAACCTTGAGAAGAAAAAGGTTTTATAAATTATTAATTTGTTTTTTTTGGCCAATAAAAATGAGAGGTAGAGTTTAAAATGATGGAGGGAATACTATATTTTAGTGAAAACTTTAAGGCCACACTTTTAATGTGTTGTTTTTACAAACAAAGGACACTTAAAAAGTGTGGCCATACATGTAAATAGTTGTAGCCATTTATTTGATATTTTAACAACACTTATAAAGCTTATATTATACCATTAAAGAGTACACTTTGAAGTGTTGCCAAAATTATCGTAGCCAAAAGTTAAAAATTTCAGCTACGCCTTAAAAGCATTCCCAAAACTACTTTAGGCAACACTAAACAAGTGTAGTACAGAATAAGTGTGGTCGTAGACATAAAATGGTGTAGTGTAGAATGAAATAAATTATTTGTTTATCTGGTTATTTTTTGAAGATGCAAATTGAAAAAATCTGGTTGTAGTTCCTATTTTTTGAATGGGTGGCGTCACTTGGTAAAGCGCTTTACAATGATGAGAGAGTGCATAAACATTTTGGTCCAAAAGCTTGGTTTTGTGTTTCTGAGGCATATGATGTTTTCATAATAACAAAAGGTTTGCTTCAAGAGATGGATCAACTGACTTGAAGGTTGATGGCAATCTTAATTAGCTACAACTAAAATTGACGAAAAACTTAAAGAAGAAAAAGTTTCTTATTGTTCTGGATTATGTGTGAAATGACTTGAGAAATATTTTTGTACAAGGAGATGTAGGAAGTAAGATCATTGTGATAACACTTAAAGATAGTGTTACCTTGATTATGGGTAGTGAGGTAATCAAGGTGGGGACTCTGTCTGATGATGCCTCTTGGGATCTATTCAGACGACATTCACTAGAAAGCAGGGATACTAAAGAACATCCAGAACTTGATGACATTGGAAAAGAAATTGCAGAAAAGTGTGAAGGGTTCTGTTTAGCTCTAAAGGCACTTGCCAATGTTTTATGCTTCAAATCAGAGGTGGATAACTGGAGATACATTTTAAGAATTAAAATATGGGAGCTTACAAGTTGTTCGAATGGTATATTTCCAGAGTTTATCTTAAGCTACAATGATCTTCCTACACACTTGAAGCAATGATTTTTTAGTGTGCAATATATCCCAAAGATTATCCATTTTGCAAAGACCAAGTTATTCACCTTTGGATTGATAATTGTATTGTACTACAGTTGCATTAAGGTAACCGATACTTTCTCAAGTTGAAATCAATATCACTTTTTGAAATGGTCTCGGAGTCTTCTGAAATAGACATAGATAAATTCTTAATGCATTACCTTGTCAATGATTTGTCCGAAATTGCATCTTCAAGTCTTTGGATGAGGTTGGAAGAGAGCAAAGGATCATATATATTGGAACAATGTCGGCACATGTCCTATTCAATATGAAAATATGGTGACATTGAGAAATTAAAATTACTCTTTAAATCAGAGCAGTTGAGGACATTAGTTGCAATCAATAGCCAACACTATTATTACAACATAAAGCTAAGCAAGAGGGTGTTGCATAACATACTAGGAAGACTAAAATCCTTAAGGGCATTATCATTGTGAGGATATAGGATTAAGGAATTTCTAAATTACTTGTTTATCAAATTAAAGCTCCTCAGCTTTTTGGACCTTTCTTGGACAGAGATTATAAAGTTGCCTTATTCAGTTTGTGGACTGTATAACTTGGAGACATTTTTCTTGTCATCTTGTTATTATATTAAGGATATACAGCCGCTACATATGGAGGGGTTGATTAACTTGTGGCAGCTTAACATAAGAAACATTTGTTGATTTAAGGTGCCGCTACATCCAACAAAGTTTAAAAGCCTCCAAGTTCTAGTTGGATCCAAGTTTCTTCTATGTGGTTTGAGGATGGATGATTTGGATGAAGCACAGAACTTGTATGGATATGTATTGGTTGTGGAATTGCAAAATGTGGTTGATTGAAGGCAAATTGTGAAGGAAAATATGAGGGAGAAGGACCATGTTGACAAGTTATCATTGGAGTATATTGAAATAGTAGTATTGAAATTCACAACTGAAAGAGAAATACTTGATGAGCAACGCCCACATAAAAACCTAAAAGAAGTCGAAATCACTAGATACTGAGGGACAAGCTTCACCAATTGGCTAGCTGATCCTTTGTTTCTTAAACTAGTGAAATTGTCTCTTATCTATTGCAAAGACTGTTATTCCTTGCAAATACTAGGACAACTCCCCTTTTTAAAATTCCTTTTGACTAGACGGATGCACGGAATAAGAGAGATGACATAAGAATTATATGGTAGTTTTTCCTCCAGAAATCCTTTTAACTCTCGAGTGGAGCTTAGATTTGAAGATATTTTTGAGTGGAAGCAATGGCACCTACTAGGAAGTGGAGAGTTTCCTACACTTGAGAACCTTTAAATTATAAATTTCCCTGAAGTCAGTTAGAAGACACCCATCAAAATTTTAAGTTTAAAATGGTTCCAAGTTATTGGTTATCCAAAGGTTTTTATGATGCTCAACTGCTTAGATCCCAACTTGAGGGAATGAAGAAAATTGAAGAACTATTTACTAGGAATTATAAATCTGTTACGTGCTGTTATATTCTAGGTGTTTTGATGATCCTAACAAATGCAAGGACCTTGTCCCTAGCAGACTGTTATTGTCAAGATACAAATGGGTACAAATGTAAAGCTATCATGTCAGGAGGTAGGTGAAAATTGTAATATCTTATACCGATATTAAAAACCGACAAGATTGCATGTTTCAGCATTTCACAAATGTAGGGACAGGGTCACTCTTAGAGTTTTCTCAATCATGTGCACAATGTAGCACACCTGTAAAATTTTTCCATGCCAGTAAGTTGTTGAAGCGTTAATGAACTACACCAATAAGAATGGACCTAGTTGATATTCCAATGGTAATTGTATCTTTATGGTTTATTTAGCCAACATGACAAACATCAAATAAATTCATCCAAAGAAGGAAATTAGAATCAAACATTTTCAAGAACTCATAAATAAGTTTGCAAGGGACCTAGTCCCTGTAAAACTTCGATATGAAAAGGTGACAAAACAGTTGTCAAAAAAATTGCCACCTTTGATGTGGTAGGTGAGAAACTTTTTCGAACAACACAATTTCAGCCAATAGGGTTGTCTCCACGGGTTTGTGTTTTTTTATATCATGTCTTTCCAAAATACACAAACTTAAGATTTGGCAAACTAAACTTGGACTTTCTCTGAAAATTCATGAGCTTAAAAGGCAGGCGATCTTCAAGGAAAAATACTACTCATACTCAACACAGGACCTAATAGAGTGTTGAAGCGTTTGTGTTGAGTTTGAGTTGTATCTATAATTTTATAAGGTTTTGCAACTTGCAAATTCTCAAGAACACAAGCAAAGACTCACTTTCAAGAAGTATTCTCTGGAAAGCACAACAAAGACCTGATCAAGTTGCAAGCATCAGAGTTATACTTCCATGCATGTACTGTAAATTTGTTCCTTGTCTATAAAGGATTCAGGTTTGTCAAAGTCTAAATTAATTAGGGTTAACTTATTTAGTAGGCAAAATTGTTTTGTTGCTCAGTAAAAATTTGAAGTTATCTAGGTGGGATGGTTTAGTGGGAAGTGTTGTATCTGCTTAGTCAAATTATAAATCATCTGGAGCGTGGTGGTTTAGTCGGTGGTGTGCTATTCGCTTACAAAAGTCTAAGTTATGTAGGGGTGATAGCTGAGTGGTCGTTGTTGTATCCGCTTAGGCTTTTCAAGTAATAGAGTTATACTTGGTCGTGAAATTAATGACTTTTTCTCACATTGGTTGTAATCGGGTTTCAATTTTGCTTGAGTATATTAGTGAAGAGGCTTGAAATCATAATCAATAAGTCATGGTTTCACTCCCTTCATCAAGGATGTTTCCAAATATAATGCTTGTGTTGTGTTCTCCTTTCTGTTTATTGTTCGTATTGTTCTTGCTGTGTCTAGGGACCTGGTACATTGACTAATAGTGGACGCATGCATTCTATCAATTAGTATAGAGAGCTTCTTTCTATCTAGCTAACACCAAGTGAGAGATTTATTCAAGGAATGGCAGCTCAACTAAGTCTTGAGGGTCCTTACGCTTCTACCATGGAAGTGAAGGAGGGAGATCTAACTCAAGAGGTTCCCAAGTCAAAAGATAGTACAATGCATAAAGAAAGAAGGAGAAGTCAATAATGCAAAAGGTATCTCAAAATAATTCTTTTGAAGATGAAGAGGAGATTACTTATTTGACTAAAAGTTTTCAAAAAATAGTCAAAAATATTTAGGGTGTTAAAAGTAGGGAAAGTCTAACAGACCAACAAATGTAAACGACCTCTTCATAAGGGTGGAAAGCCATCACACTTTATGGGAGACTTTGAGATCCATAAATATGAATGTCAAGACCCCAAAGAAAAGTGAAGGGACTAAACTCCTAATCGTGGTACGGTAAAAGCTAATGTCGATTGGGTGGTAAAGAAAGTCTTTGCGGTATGGAAAAATGCTTGTAGTGATTTTGAAGAATGCTTGTAGTGATTCTTAAGATGATATACACAGAAAAAATGGTTGTATCATTCTCAAATGCAAAGACAAAAGATCAAGTCGGATTAATGAAGTAGATAAGAATAAAGATGCAAAAAGGGACAAATAATTTGCTCTCAAGGTGTCACAAAGTGATGTATCTTAAACAAAAGATAACAGGGGCTATGCCACTCAATGTTTTCAAAAAATCATGAGAATACGTGGAACTCTCATGAAGGAAGGAAATCTTGACAAGGTTACAAACACATATGACGTGTGTTTCAAGTGTGGTAAACCAGACCACTTCATTAGAGATTGTCGTGTGCATAAGGGTGAACACAACAAATGTGTCATGTCCGGAGGAGACAAGAATAAAAGCAGGGACAAGGTTTGTGACATGTCAAGCAGAAGAGGAATTGTTGATCATGTTGTGAAAAAGGCTCTTGCCATCTCGAGTAATTCCTTAAGTAACTTAGAGGGGTCAGAACATCCTTAAGATGCATCAATGATTGAAGTCAAAGATAGTGAAGATGTGTTTGATGCCATGTTTGCATTCATGGAAAAGTCAGATGATGAATATATCAATGAAAAGGTATCCTTATCTCACTTCAAGTAAAATGTAAATGTCTTTACCACTAGAAAATTGAGAAAGCTAGTCGTTTTACTCGTTGATCCAATCAGTGAGCTAACCACTGAGAAGGATCTATTATACAATAGCTTAGACATATTTCAAGATGAAAAAATTTCTATGGTTACCCAAATATATAGTATTGAGAAACAAATTATTGTTCTAGAAGCTGAAAAATCTAGAACTAAAGGAAAAGATAAAAAGAGTGACTATTACAGTTTCTAAAGGAACAAACGAGGTCACCAACTTGCATGTGGAGATTGAAAATATGTTTCACCCTTCTTTACTGGAAATTTGGTGTTGTTAGGGGAGCTAGTCTGTGTAAAAGAGGAGCTGAGCAAATCTCTTAAATGGACCACATCCCCTAAAATCCGTACAAATATTATCTTCCAAGGTAACAACTATAAAAGAGGGGTGGGTTGAGAAAAGATAGATTACCCCTACGATCCTCTCACCAAAAATTTTTCTATTGTTGAAAATCTGCTATGTTTGCACTATGGGTGAGAAGGTCATCTGAAGAAGACTGTAGCTTGGAAGTGAACTCAAGAAAGTTCTTCAAATTGTTCTAAACAGAGGAACAAAAAGAAGAAGGGACTAGTTCTTTCCATTATTCCAAAGTTGAAGAAAATTGGGTCCCCGCATTGGACAAAAAATTTTCTTATCACTCTGTTATCTGCTTACTGGGAACTCCGTCTCAAGTGGGTTTCGAAGTTCAACAAGTTATTCATTATTCAAGTGAGATGAGGTAGTATCACTCAGTGTTTTCTTAGGAATGGTAAATGCTTAATGCATATGACAGAGTATACCTAAAACATTCTCTCCCTCAAGGCACTTAAAGGTGGATTTGTCTCTTTTGTAAATGACAAATAATTGTACATTCTTAGTGTAAGCAGGACTTCAAAGTCCATGGAACACTATCTTTAAGTTGTGTACTATGTCAATGGGTTGAAGTACAATCTTCTAAGTGTTCCACAAATTTGTGATAAAGATTTCAGATTGTCTCTTACTAGATACATGTGTGGTCATAACTTAATCTTTCGAATGATGAACTTGACTTAAAAGAGAGGCAAGATCTTGTAGATTGTTGATCTAAATACTGCTCGTAGTTGTAGTCTCGCTTGTTTGTGTGCTCAAACTTAGAATGTTTATGTGTAACACAAGAGACGTGCTCATGAATAATTGAGAGGCTGCAAAATTAAGAAGTTTCCGAGATTGAAGAGTTGCTTCAGATTTAGATAAATGGGCTAATCAATTAGCTTGTTGAAGAACATTCTCTTCATGAATCCAACAAACTCAAAGAAGCTGATGCAGATGATAAACCTAATGAGGGACATAGTCTTGTAGACAAGGCTGAACAAAGATGATGTTGTTAAAACTTATAATATGAAGCATGAAGGTTAGATTGAAGAAGCTAATCAAGCTCAGTGTCAAAGAATAAAAGTGTGACACTCGGATTCTCCGATCAGTTGACTGGCTGTCCAAGTTTCCTTTAAAAGTAGGTCCAAAAGAGGTTTTGTTGTAGTACTGAGTATGATGGGATAATTAAATTTCTTCTTGGAGCTGCAAAAACAAACAAACTTCTAAGTAGGATGCTGATAAATCTGGTCTATATGTTAAAGATACCGGTGTTAGGATTTATGCAAGAATCCAAATTTGTCCAACAGAATCACACTTGAAGGTTTCTCATAGAATGCTAAGACTTTTTTGTAAAGACAGGGACCTAAACTACTCTATCCATTAACATATTTATTGTGATGTTGATTGTACTGGGTATAATGTTTATAGAAAGAGCAGGAGTGACTTATTTTATGAGGTCATATCTCATACATAAGGATTAAAAGACTAGATTTTGTTGCCCCTTTAACAATGGAGGCAGCCTATGTAGCTGATGCACACTGAGGTGCTCAAATTATATGGATCAAACATCATCATGATGTTATAAGAGTGGTTATTCAAACTATCCCTTTTCTATGTGTTATCACGAGTATCTTCATGAGTGTTCTCATTATGGCTAAGAACTCAAACCACCATAAAAGCACTAAGCATATATATGTGAGACCTCACTTTCTAAAAGATCATGTTGAGAAAGAAAATATCGACTTGTAATTCTGTAAGATCAAATATCAAATCAATGATGTCTTCACAAAACCTCTAACGAGCGACCTGGTTCAGATAAACAAATTGAAGTTGGGGATGCTGAAATTGAACTAAATAGATCCTTCCAGAAACAATCAACCCTCTCATGACTATGCAAATAGAGAAGGCATTCTTGTTTTTTAGTTATATTTGTTTTAGAAAATTTAATCTCATACATTTTGTAGGTATACACACATGGAAAAAGGGTTGATGGAAAAGAAAGTCAGGATAGATCTAGGCCATCTCATTCATCCTACAGAGATGGATCTGGTCCATTCTCGAAGGTTAGCACTCTTAACATTGCATTTTGTATTATGCATAAGAAATGTCGCAATTTCCACTCATCTGTCATCTAGGTATCTGCTGGTTGAGTTATTATTGAATAACAAGATAACACTCTCTTTCACAAGATACCCCCTTCCACTTTCGTTGTACTATATTTTTCTTTACATATCCCTAGAAAACTCTATTCCCTTTCAAAAAATTAGAAAGATTCAAAATCCTCTTTTCTATTCACTCAAAAAAACATAAAATGTTTCAATTGTTTGTTCCTATTAGAGAATTTTATGTTAAAAGAAATTTTTGAGTGTTAAGAGGGACATAGTCCAACAAGCAAAATGAAAAAGGTGGAAGAGATGATGTTCAAAAGGGAACAGGTTGATACTTCGAGAATTCAATATATTCTTAATGGAAGGGTCAAAATGAAAATGAAAAAAGTTCTTTGTCCCTTAGTTATTGACATATTTATCTCGGAGGCCTTAAGTAAGTTTCATCTTGCTAATCAGAATTGATTTGAAAGCTATGACCATTGCTCTTGCCAACAAGGATACTAAAATAGTTTTTTGAAGGCTTAGCTTCTGGAGGAACAATCGGAGGGGCCACGTACAACAAAACAAAAATGTTGGCAACAAAGCATGTTGAACCTCAAGAGAAGCTTCTAAAAGAACATGCTAAGGGATACATTCTACTAATTCTATTCTTTTCATCCATTGTTCCTAAGTCATCCGCTCTCTCCCTACATTCCCATGTCATTCCTTCTTTCTCTTTTCTATCAACACTCACTAGGTATTGCATTGGTTGTCATTCATAATGATGTTTGCAATGTTTCGATAGCTGATCTTTTATTTGTCAATGAAAATGTCTTGTGTTTACTGACTTGTCTCATTAGTTTATGCATTTTTACTCATGCTCACTGTTGCTCAAGTGGCCATAAATATGCTTGAACTGCATTTTTGTCAACTTGGTTTACTGCTTTAACCCTTTTTAATGATGTCAAAAGAGATAAAGTTGTTAAGGTAAGGTATGATATCAATTATGTTATATTTTCTTGATAAAAAAACATGGTCATGTCTATAGGAGGAATCAATTGTACCTACTTGAAGAGATATGGTCATGCCGATAGGGGGAATAAATGGTGTACCATGGTTTCACAGTACTTTCACTGCTTTTGTTAAGTTTAGTGTGTGTCCAGGGCCTTTTTGTTGTAATTTTAATGTATTTTTATATGTGTTTTGCAAGAACTTTGTCCAAAATGAAAATGCAAAAAGATGTGAAAAAATCAGTGCAGAAGCGACCAAAAAGCCATCAACAGACCATAGGTGGTGATCGTCGACTGGAGGTTCAAGTATCTGGAAGCAACTCGGGGAATTCTTACTAAGTGCGGGGCTACAAAAAGATTAATGGTCCGTCGACTAATTGATAGTTGGCAAATCGTTGATGAGATTAGATATTCATCTAGTACCCGATGTTGAAGAAAAGCTAAGTGTGGAAGCACGATGGGAATCAACGGGCCCTAAGTGAATCGACTGACCGTGTTGTTGGTCCGTCGATTGGATCAGAGAAGATACAACATGTAACCTTTAAAATATGCTAAGTATGGACCGATGGAGGCAGTCGACATGCCATCATTTTATCGACAGACCGTCTGTGGGGTTGTCTATTGAAGCTGCATTTTGGACAAAACTTTCATTATTTTGAATCATTTTTAATTTAGGACTCTTTTTATTATAAGTAGGGTAAATAAACTCGTTTTTTGGGTTGGATATTTTTATCAATTTCATACTTTTGTTCTTGGATATTTGTTGTGGCTATTGATTCAAATTTCCAGATTTGGTGTTTACGATAATTGTGTGATTTCAAGTTGAATTTCTAGATTTTCTTCAAATTTGTCAAAGTAAGTTCATGATTTCTTATTCATCAATAATGAATTGTGTTCTTCTAAACATAGGTAACTAAATCCACAACTAGGGTTGTGGGAACCATGGGTGATTAACAAAACAAACCTAGCTAAATAACAATTCGCTGATAGGTTAGTGCATACATCAATAATTCTTTCGTCTAGAAATCATTCTAGCGAGTGCACGCGTTCGAACTCACCCTATTGCTACTTGCTGGACCAAGGGATTAGTTAATAGAAAAAGAAGTATTTACATAGATTTAGTGGATAGTAACTAATAGGCTAGTTTCGATTGGTGCGAATTAATAGCTAAGCCAAATATCGAATATGATACTTAATATGGAGTAAAGGTAAGGGTAAGTAACTTAAAACACACATAGCCAGACCAAGGTACGGGGTGAAATTCTCTAAATGCCAGACCAAGGATTTAGAGATACATATCTTATCACTTTGCATGCAAAACACTAGAAAAGAGTTGTTATCGCTAGGATTATGATGTTATGAACCTATGGGGAACACTTACACCCTAGTTTCTCTTATGACTTGGATAAACACAAATAGTTTAATTTTTCTACTTGCTTAATTTTACAACATTGCAACACTTCTGTTTTATAAACCTCCCCCTTTTAATTATTAGTTTTCGGAGGGAACTTGACTAAATAGAGGTAATCGTACATTAAAGTTAAGTCTAAATCAATTTCCTTGTGGAATCGACCCCAACCTAATAGTTCGATTCTTTACTTGATATGAATGCTTATACTTCTTTAGGAAAGTATAATTTGAGCGTATCAAATTTTGGCGACGCTGCCGGGGAGAGTCGCTTTAGAGTAACATTAATATAAATTATAGTATTTTAGTTAAAAAATTTCTAATTTACTTTTTCTCTCTATTTTTGTGTCTTTCAGGTCTAGCTAATCTATAGCCAGTACATGGAGTCAAGGAGAACCAATACTTTCATTTGATCCAAAACTCAACCGTACACTTCACATTATGAACGATCCACAGAATACTACTAATCTTGTTGATAGAATCAACCATTAACTTCCTTCGCGGTTGAGGCTCACAACCAAGTGATTGTGGAAAATCGTGGTGATTGTGATGTGAGGAGGCAACCTCCCGTCCTACGCCCTTAAGAGTTTGATAGGGGCAACATAAACATCACTGACTCTGATGGGCCTCTTGTCACACCTCCTCTACCCCAGGGTCATACATTCGTGGTAATTAGTAGCTTGATGAAGATGTTCACCGCTAGAGGTTTGTTTTGGGGACTACCATCTGAGGATCCACATGCCCACATTAAAAAACTGAGGTTTGTGTGTTGGGAGGCCAGACTTGTACGTGGATGTTATCGGATTATGGGTGTTCCCTCTCTCAGTGACAGGAAAGACCGAAATTTAGAGCAGTTGAGGGATATGTTCCTAGAACGTTATTACCCGGTGTCTAAAAATCTCAACCACAAAGATAAATTGAACAACTAGGCGGCTTTGCTTGGGGAATCGGTGTGTAGCTCTTGGAATAGGTTCACCTCATTTTTGAGAAGTTTCCCAACAACCGAATTGATGATGAGTCATTGAAAGAGTACCCCTATCGGGGGCAAGATGCTAATAATAAGGCAGTACTTGATACTATTGCTGGTGTTCTTATGGTGAGTGAACATATACTGATATCGCGAAGAAGTTTGAGAAAATTTCTCGCAACAATAAGGCTTGGAGAACTAGGAAGTCAGACACTGGAGAAACGCCTTTGCAGTGCAAGCTACACACAACCCAACATCATATGAGATTCATGAAGAGATTACTCAAATGAGAAATTAGATCGGGTTGGCATTGAAACATATCACTGAAAGTGCGGAGAAAGTAAATACAGTGAATTATATGACTAAACCACCAATACTGACAGATGAATTCTACCATGAAGAGGATTTTTATGCAGTGAATGAGCAGACGGGGGGTTTCCGACTAAATGCCTATGGAACCAATTAGGAGAATTGGCGGAAAGGTCAAGGAAATCAAGGTCTTTACAATCAAGAGGGTCATTATGTGCGATATGGAAACTACAACCGCGATAACAACTTCAATCGGGGTAACTATGGTAACATAAACCATCGAAGTGGGCCTTATGTTACACCTCAAAATTGGGATGTTTCTCCTAGGGATGGTGGAGGTTGTATGGCGCGAGTTGAAAATATATTGCAAAATATAATGAGGAGGTTCGATGCTAGAGATGAACACGCCAAAGAGTTTAGAGGTGATTTGGCTAATATTTTGGAAAAAGTGGATTCACATGCAATCTGAATCAAGAATCTTGCGTTGCAACTGGCCCAATCATCTTCTATTGTGAATCCACCTAAACCAGGTACTCTTCCTAGAAATACTATCCAAAATTCAAAAAATGATGGACATTGCATGGAAGTCACTACTTGAGGGCGCAAGCAAACCATGGACCCACCTATGTCGTCTGGTATGGAAGATGAGGTGAGAAAAGATGATGAGGTAGTGGAAGATAATGGTGAGTTAGTAGATAAAGCAGTGAAAAAAGCCGAGATACCCCAAAAGATATTCCCCGTTCCTAGATCACCACCACTATTTCCACAAAAATTGGTAAAGAAGATTGAGAATGGTAGATACCGGCGTTTTATTAAGATATTGAAATAGCTTTCCATCAATCTCTTTAATAGAAGCTCTTGAACAAAATCTCAGTAATGCCAAGTTTATGAAAGATATGGTTACTAAGAAGATATTGGTAAGTTTTGAGGATGATTACCAAATGCAACATTGTAGTGCTATTGCTACAAGATCTCTTGTGCAAAAGAAAAAAGGTCCGGGCGCTTTCACTATTCCATGTACCATCTGGTTGTTACATTTTGCTAAATAACTACGTAATGTTGGTGAGCATAAATCTCATGCCTCTCTCTATTTACAAGAAGTTGGGTTTGTGTGACCAAAAGCCCATCGCGATGCGGTTACTGATGGCCGATCGAATGGTGAAGAGACATATTGGGATACTCCACGATTGTTAGTGAAGGTCGAGTCATTTATATTTCCGGCTGACTTTGTGATTCTTGATTATGAGTTGGATTTTGAGGTGCATATTATTCTTGGGAGGCCGTTCCTTGCTACTGGTCGCGCCTTGGTTTACATAGAAAAAGGGTATACGAAGTTTTGTAGGTCCATGAAGCAGAGTGGTGAGATCCAAATGATATCTACTATATCATATATGGTTGGTGACTCTTTTGATTGTTGTTTGAATCATTTGGCTGAGGTTCTCAAAAGATGTGAATATTGCAACCTTATGCTAAATTGGGAAAAGTGTCACTTCATGGTGAAAGAGGATATTGTATTGGGTCAACGGATCTCAGAGAAGGGATAGAGGTTGATCGTGCCAAAGTTGAGGTTATAGAGAGACTTCCTCCACCTATCTCTTTAAAAGGTGTCAGAAGTTTTCTTGAACATGGGGGCTTCTACCGGAGGTTTATTAAATATTTCTCAAAAATTGCACATCCTTTGTGCAAGTTACTTGATAAGAATTGTAAATCTTATTTTGATTAATCTTGTCTGAAGGTATTTGGAGAGTTGAAGGCAAAGTTGGTGTCTACGCCCATAATTATTTCCCCGGATTGGAGTAAGTCATTTGAGTTGATGTGTGATGCTAGTTGGGTTGCTCTTGGTGTGATATTTGGACAAATGAGGGATAAAATACTTTACCCTATTTATTATGCTAGTAAGGCCCTAAATGAAGCACAAAAGAACTACATTGTGACTTAACAAGAGCTCCTTGTTGTAGTATTTGCTTTTGAAAAACATTGCTCCTATTTGCTTTGCACGAGAGTCATAGTGCATATTGACCACTCCGCTTTGATATATTTGATGGTAAAGAAGGATGAAAAACCAAGGTTGATTAGATGGGTACTAGAGTTGCAAGACATTGATTTTGAGATGAAAGATAGAAAAGGGACCAAAAATCAAGTTACCGATCACTTGTCTAGATTAGAGGATGAAGTTATGCGAGAGTTGGCTGAAAAGGATGAAATTAATGACACCTTCCCTGATGAGCATGCATTGTCCGCATCTCATGACTTGATCCTATGGTTCGCCAATTTTACAAATTATCTGGCTAGTGGTATAGTCCCATCGGACTTGTCCTTTCATCAGAGAAAATAGTTCATGCTTTAAGTGAAAAAGTTTTTTTGGTATAACCCTTACTTATACCATAGTTGTGCTGACGGGTTTATTCGCCGTTGTGTGCTGGAAGTTTAGATGCTAAGTGTTTTTAAGGCATGTCATTCCTCGCTTGTGGGTGGGCATCATAGTTGTATTTGGACTGCCCATAAGATCTTGCAGTGTGGGTAATATTGACCAACCATCCACCAAGATGCTCATGAGTTTTCCAAGGCATGTGATAGGTGCCAAAGATATTGAGGTATTTCAAGAAGGCAAGAGCTCCCTTTAAATCCCATTCTATTAATCGAGTTATTTGATGTATGGGGCATTAATTTATTGGATGTTTGTGAGTTCTCATGGGATGAACTATATTCTTATGGCAGTGGATTATGTGTAAAAATGGGTGGAAGCCATAGAATTTTCAAAAAATGAAGGGATGAGTGACACAACATTTTTTAAAAAGAACATCTTCTCTAGATTTGGCACACCTAGGGCCAATATTAGTGATGGGGGGATCCCACTTTTGCAACAAGTTTTTCAAATGTTTGTTCGAGAAATATGGGGTTCGCCACAATGTATCCACTCCGTACCATCTGCAAACTAGTGGGAAAGTGGAGGTGTCCAACAGATAAATCAAGCAGATCCTTTCGAAAACTGTAAATGCTAATAGAATGGATTGGTCATGGAGGCTTGATGATGCTCTTTGGACAAACTGGACAGCATACAAGACTCGCATAGGTATGTACCCATAACAACTTGTATATGGGAAGGCTTGTCACTTACTGGTAGAGTTAGAGCACAAGGACATGTGGGTGATGAAGAAAGTGAAGATGGACTGGAATGAAGAAGCGGAGTAGAGACTTAATGGGTTGAATGAGATTGATGAGGTTCTCCTAAAAGCATAAGAAAGTTAATCCCTCTACAAATAGAAGATGAAAAAGTACAATTACCAAAAGATTGAAAAGTGCAAATTTGTAGTTGCGGATTTGTTACTTTTGTTTAACTCTAGGATGAGCTTGTTTCCGGCCAAACTCAAGTACAAATAGAATCATCCATTCTTGATCACTAAAGTTTTCCCACATGGAGTGGTCGAGTTGGAAAACAAAGAGGGTGCAAGGTTCAGGGTCAACGGGCAGAGAATCAAGATCTACATAGGGCATGTGAAGAGTGTCAATGAAGTGGTTGAGATATATTACCATGATGAAGTCTAAGTAATCAAGGGTCTCGCGTCGTGCTGCGACAATAAATTATGCGCTTCTTGCGAGGCAACCCTATGTGTATCCTCTAGCCAACATTAGGTTTTACTTTTCTTTGTAGGAATAGTTGCATTATTTTGTTTCGTTTTGATTTACTCAATGTCATATGTAATTTCTTTTATAGTTTTTAGTATTTTGGGTAGAGAGTAGTTTAGGGTCCGTGTATAAAAAGTGATCAGAAAACATAAAACTAAAGGGTTAATGGGTGCGAAATTTGTAGGGACCAAACCACAAGAATTTTGCAGTAATTGCTCTGGTGCACAGATCTACGAACCAATTGATGGGTTGTCGTTACATCAACGGACTGTTAATGTTTCCCATAGAACCCAAACCATTTTGTCTATGTTAGGGCACAATTTGAGGACACATTGAAGGGCCGTCGATCCACTTACGGACCGTCGACGGGGTAACGTCTGTTCACTAAAACAAGTGACCTGACCCGACCTGAACGACTATATAAAAAATAGCCTTTCAGTAACCTTCCCACACCATTTAAAATTCCCCACCAACCGTTTCCCTCCCTCATTCTCTTAACCTCCCATTAACTCCCATAATCACACACTCCCATTTTCTTCATATTTCCAGTTCTTCCAAACTCATATATATCCCAAAAATCCAGTCTCCCAGTTCTCTTCTATTTCCATAGTTTCTCTGGTCGGTGTTTGAAGGTGGGCACGTAGGTTGGTGTTGAAAGATCACCCACTTACTTCAGTCCACTACAACTTTGAGGTATTTCATTCTCAATGAATTCTTGTTCATTTGCTTATGGAAACGATTAATTTATGTGTTGGTCTTGACTTAGGGACATAATTGCATGATCAATCTTGTTCAAAATTTAGTTCCATTTCCCTTAGAATGATAGAATGTGTATGAGTTGGTTGTGTACAGTCTAGTTGCTTGTTGTTTTTCCTACATAGGACTTGTTAGTTTCTTACAATACATGGAGGAAATTGGCAAAATCTAAGCCCTGGGATGACAAATTGGTCTTTTGTTTGTTATTGCATGTTGGGTGAACTAGCATGTGCCTGAACTTGAAAATTTGTGGGTAAAACCAAGTCCCAAATCCTGTGTCTGTCTAACAAAAGAGACCCCGTCTACGGACTGTAGGTTGATCGATAGAACTTTGATGGTTCACCCTTGAAAACTTCTAACTATGGATCAACAAAAATTGTTTACAATCCGTCGATTCATCGATGGACCATTCTTCACATCCATCGTTCCTAAATGCAACCATTATCTCTGAAAAAATGCTAAATTCTTCTAAGTGTCAGATGACGAAAGTGGACTACGGTCTGTCAATTGATCTATGGGCCTTTATGCACATCTATCGTTTCTAACTTAGATTCTGTGGTTCATTTGATTCTACAAATTTGCTTAAGTGTTCACTGATGGACACTATCGACGAACCTTTGATTGTTCCCGTCTCCCCAACTCTAAAGTTTTGCACTACACTTTCTATTTCCAGATTTAATTTTGCTTCTATTACCTGTGTAGATTGATTCCAATAATCCTAACGAGGTGGTTTTCAAGTAGTGATGGCCCCAAAGAAAGACATTGTCTATTCCAAGGGACTATTCATGTCTATGGAACCATCCCGACAGTTGATTGGATCATCCGATGATGAGCGTGATCTAGAATACGTGCCCCCAGGCACCCAAACCCCAACACCAGCTGCTAGAATCAGTTGGGGCACCCCCAAAAAGGTGGCGCCCGACATAGTAACTGCCTCCCAGTATGATGAGGAGCACATACTGAAGGTCACACCATTTGGGTTTGCCTCGGGTTTCTAA
This sequence comes from Solanum lycopersicum, assembly GCF_036512215.1. Lineage (NCBI taxonomy): Eukaryota > Viridiplantae > Streptophyta > Magnoliopsida > Solanales > Solanaceae > Solanum > Solanum lycopersicum. The sequence goes on from NC_090810.1 coordinate 40,454,167, forward strand.
GAAGCATCTGGCTTCGAGGAGGCCTTCAGTTCTGAGTCACTACAGGGTCAAATAAGGTCACTGCCTCTCGTTCTGGATAACAGGGAGACATTACCGCAGACGTGGTTGCCACCATGCCTCGGCTGATGAGGCCCAACGTTTGTAGTCTGATCCGGCACCTCAGTATGAGGTCCCTGCACCAGTCACTGATAAGCCCAACCTTTACAGGAATGCCAAGATGCAGAACGACAAAGGGTTGATGACTCCAGATGGTGACAATTGAGCTCCATGTTGTTATAGAGAGTCCTTGCGGTACATGATTTGTTTACCCGTCACTGACTTGAGTGGACAACTAGGTGTGTGGGGCCTTACATTGAGGAGATAGTGCAAGAGTTATACGCCTCCTACGTGGCGACTCTCTGAGGTCCTTTGGAAAGGTGGGGTAACCCCACAAAGCAACCACCGTTCACAGATGTCCGAGTTCGAGATTACACAGTTGATATTTCTTCTCCTTCCATTCGTTACTTTCTATATGTTAGGGATACATATGATGCAGGATCCCCCTCACCCAGAGTTCGGCTATAGGTGGGATGTGGTGAAGAATTGTCTTGAGAGAGTCCCTCAAGAGGTGGGTTGCACAGCGGGTCTCCATTGACGGTAAGGGAGCAGACATGTGTTGGACACAAAGGCCTTATCAAGAAGGCCAACCTTACATTTGCGGCCATGTTTTTATTGCTATTAGTCCATAACCGCCTATGCCCCACGACAATAGATAATATGCTCACTTGGGATAGGGCGTTCTTAGTAGCAGTTTTAGTCGACGATTTGGAGGTTGATTTAGCCAGGTTGCTAATCTCCACCATTCATGAGAGGGCTTTTAAGGCCTCTTCCACTTACCCATTTGTATGTATGATTTTCCATCTCAGCAGGGATGCTGGAGAGCCCATTTGGCACAGAGTTGTACTCCGTAATCCTAACATGATAGTTGATGTTGGTCTCATTCGGGATGAAGCCAATGTGGTGGCACCACAAAGAGGGCCCAGAGTTGATGTGGATCTGCTAAGTGAAAACTCGGTGGATACGGTAGAGCAAGCCTAAAGGGCTGATCATGCCACTTCGTAGCCTACCGATACCACGATGATTGATTCTACCCCAGGCACCAGTAGGGCACGAGTTCCTCCCAGTCTATACCCCCATCAGCAGCACTAGTCCAAATTGCTAGGGTCCAGAAGTTAGAGGCCCAGATGGACACCTTTCTACATCATATCTAGACTTGGATGCATAAGTCCATTGTCGAGGCTGAGGATTGGATTTAGAAGAAGGTATCTCAGCAGATAGAGAGGAGGATTCAGGAGGTACACCAGCGCCTCGATGCTTTTGAATTGAGAGTCCTAGCACGCCCAGCCCCCACCATTGATTTGATGACTCTTCAGGCAGTTGTGGCGAGTATGTGGGTTCATGTTAATGCTACACTAGATCTGAGGGTACCCGAGCCTGAGGCCGCATCTATGGAGCTTGAGGAGGACACAATGCTTATTGTACTGTACACTACCACTGCTGCACCGCCATCTCTGCCACGTGACTGTGCCAAGAGGAACCGTTCTAGCGGCACCAGTGAGAGTGAGTACTCTCGGGCTAGGAAGAATAAGCGGACAGATTTGGAGGCTGTGAAGAGAGCCTCATTAGTTGATAGGATGGCCCGAAAGATGAGGGCTCGTGAGTTAACTCTTGGGTTGTCGAGCTCCAAATTTGAGTTTATTGAGAGGAGCACCACTGAGGGTGCATATATTGTCGTGAGCACCATTGATGGTCTCCCTAGTACTGAGGGAGCGGGTTCCGGGAAACAGAATACGCCTTCTTGTTGACCATTGGCACTACGTGCCTCAGTTTTTCTTTACCAACCACCCTTTCTTTATTTTCTTATGCATTGGGGACAATTGCATGTTTTTTGTTGGGATTGGGGCAAATGTAAAGTGAGTGCTAGAGTGAAGTCTAATTTGCCCAACTCGCGATTCTCTGTTGGTGGTTTTCTTGCCGGAGTTCTTTTGCCCAAGAGATTGATTAATTTACTATTGAACTAGCAGGTTTAATATTTTGTACAAAGTATGAATGTAAAATATGAAGCGTGATCGCAAAATGTGAATGATATCTCGTTATAAAAAGAAATCTTGTATAAATAGGTGCTAAGGTGAAGTCTGAGTGGCCCAACTTACGATCCTCTCTTGATGGTTTTCTTGCCTGTGTGCTTTTTCCCCAAGAGAGTGATTACCCTACTGTTGAACCAGAATGAATAGTATCTTGTACAAGGTACATCTGAATCATGATGGCTAAATATGAATTATATCCCGTTCTAAAAAGAATGTTTGCATGACTAGGCATGATGAATGTTGAATGTGTTGGCTCTAACCATGTCATAAAGATGCACCACTGCATGACCTTCAATCTAACACTGGAACTAGGTGTACGATAATCTGATAGGGTAATGAGGTGTCAAGAGAGTGTGAGGAAAGTTGATTGTTCCACTATTAGTACCGAGCTAGAACTTGCTCAGTTAGTCCTACAAAATAAATCTATGTTTGACATTTAGGAAAAGAACATAAGCCCTTGTTCAAATTAGTCAATCTTTATACTAAATAAAATATAACCAAATGAATTGATCTTTTTTTATGATTATATTTTTACAACAGACATTTCTTTTCTAACGCAACTCATCTTACTTGGGAATAATGTGTTGGACCTGGTCCCTCCTTGGACACGTGCACCTCAACATAGCCAAAATCATAAGTTAAGGGTGGCTAATGCAGAAACTGACCTCATCTTGTCCCTGACACAACATTGGGTATTGTGTACCTCGACTCATGGCAAAACCATAAGTTGAGGGTGGCTATTATGAGTAATGTCCCAAAAGGTGGGGATGAAAAGATTCATGCGGAAAAATATAAGAAATAGTTAATAAGAGAAGTGACTCAATCAAAGCCATTATCAAATAAGAAAAAAATATAAAAGAGAAAAGGAGTGTTTAAGAAGAAAAAGTAAGAGTCAGTTTCGTAAAAGGAGAAAGAAAGGAGAAAACAAGGCAAAGAGTACAAGATATGGAAGAGTAGGTCATAATATACAATGAAAGAGGTAGGATAATTATCCATAGTGTCAAGGAGGGAAACAAGTGACTAATATGTAACCATATGTATCAAACCTGACCCGGAGCATTTGTTACAAGCCAAGAACTTATGCAAGGGAAATAAGGGCAAGCCTATAGCGACAAGTATTAACTAGGTGTGAAGTTTTTTTGAGAGTTAGTGTTGAATAATGATCATTATACTCAAATTTGAAATCACTGTGCCAAAAAAGAGGATATCGTTTGAAGTGAGGGCACTAGTTGCAATTTTTGAAAGTGGTACCTTGGTGAGAGATAAAATAGTAGAGGTGTTGGTGCATGGTGAGTTTGTGTTATGGTTTGATCAACATGAATTAAGCTTAGTGAGCCTAAGAGTAAAAGCATGCATTAAAGTAGTAAAATAGTCGGGATTGCTAGCCCTGTGATTGCGAAATCCTAAAAGCGGATAATTTTGTACAGAAGTGTTGTGGTGAATCATAGTGCATCGCTTAGGACAAACAATGAATTTAAGTTTAGAGTGCTTATGTACCGTGGTTTCACGGTACTTTCAATGTTTTTTCCTTAAGTTTAGTGTGTGTCCAGGGCCTTTTTGTAGTAATTTTAATGTATTTTTATCTAAGTTTTGCAGGAAAGTTGTCCAAAATAAAAATGTAGAAGGTTCTAAAGAAATAAATGCAGAAGTGACTCACGAAGCCATCGACGGACCGTCGTCCCATCGACTGACCTTAGGTGGTTATCATCGACTGGAGGTTCAAGAATTTGGAAGTAACTCGGGGAATTCTGATTAAGTGTGGGGCTACGGAAGGATGTCAAAGAAAAGATTAGTATGGAACAACGATGGGCATCGACTGACCATAAGTGAATCAACAGACCGTGTTGTTGGTCCATCTATTCGATCATAGAAGATGCAACGTGCAGTCTTTGAAAAGATACTAAGTATGGACCGACAGAAGAAATTCATGATCCGTCGTTTAATCAACGGGCCATCTGTGCGGTCCTCGATTCAAGCCGCGTTTTGGACAAAACTTTTGTTATTTTGAATCCTTTTTAATTTAGGAATCTTTTTATTATAAATGGGTTAAATACCTCATTTTTAGGGTTAGATGTTTTTATTAATTTCATACTTTTTCTCTTGCAGATTTGTACATTAAAGTTAAGTTTAAATCATTTTCCATGTGGGATCGACCCCAACCTAATTGTTGGGTTCTTTAATTTATATGACCTCTTATACTTCTTTATGGAAGTGTAATTTGAGTGTATCAATAAATTCTAGCTACCTGAAGAGGAACTGATGTTGTTGATCAGGGGAAGAAGATGTTTATCATCATCAAAAAGAGGGAAATGTTATTTTGTTGTTTTGATGATTGGACAAACTTATCGGATGAAGAAACTCTAGTCACCCAAGAGTTCTTGTTGATAGGGGAAACAGGTGAATAAATTTGTTATCATCAATAAGGGGGGAAATGTTAGTTCAAGTTTTGATGATTTAATAAACATAGGGATCTAAAAAGGAACCAAATCCTTGTTATTGGGACTGATGACAGTGAATTGAATGATAAACTCAGTGTGAGGTATATTTGTGTTTTATCATCAAAAGGGGGGGGAATGTTATATTCTAGGTGTTTTGTTGATCCTTACAAATACGGGGACTTGGTCCCTAGCAGAGTGCTCTTATCTAGATATAAATAGGATACAACTGTAAAGTTGTCATGTCAGGTGGTAGGTGAAAAGTGTAGTGTCCTACAACAATACGAAGAGCAGACAATATTGTTTGTTTCAGTATCTCACAATTACAGAGACTTGGTCCCTCACAGAGTTTTCTCCATCAGGTGCATAATAGAGCACAACTATAAAAAATGTCCGCGTTAGAAGGTTGGTGAAGAGTTAGCGTACTACACCAAATAGAATGAGCCATTTGTTTATCCAACGGTCAAAATCTTTATCGTTGACTTAGTCAACATGACAAAGAACAAATAAATTCATTCAATGAAGGTTGTCAACAACAAAACTTTTAAAGAACTCACAAAGAAATTTGCAAGGGACATAGTCCCTGCAAGACTACGATATGAAAAGGTGATAAGACATCCGCCGAACAATCTTTCACCTCTGATGTTGTAGGTGAGAACCTTTTCTGAACAACAGGCTTTCAGCCAATAGGGTTGTTACGACGAAAATGTATTAATTTATATCGTCTCTTTCCAAAATACACAAACTTAAGACTTGGCAAACTAAACTTGGATTTTCTTTGAGCTTAAAAAGAAAGTCATTTTCAAGAAAGAACAATGTCTTGCCCCCAGCTACCCCTGAGACGTGGATACAGAACCTAGGACCAGCAGTGATCCCAAGTTAACCCTTAAGCATGATCATGAACATACTAAAAATTATAAATTATTGCGGAATATAAATCATACTTTAAATAAAAAATGGTGAATAACCATATACTATAGTTGAAATATTTGAAATACTGACGAGTTTGATAGAAGAAAGTTATTAACTCAACACTAAGCTGAAACTAACTATGTCTAAAATAAGCCTCTAACTAGCCAGAAAAGTTGGGACAAGCCCCAACTAAGTCTTGAAAAATTGAAACTAAATGACTAAAAGACTTAAATGAACTCATGACTATTATCCTCGGAGAATGAGGACTAGCAAATGAATTTGCTGCACTGGAGATCGGGAATCGATCTATAAGTGATCTGAATGTTGAGAACCTGAACCTACAACATGAGAAGATGTAGCGCACGTATTCATCAGTACTTAAAGGTACTGATCATGTAGCATAGAGTAAAGCTGAAATAAAACATAATTGAACAAGCACAAAAGCAAGTATAGTAATCTAAACATGACATAATGAGTTCTTAGCTAACTGGATGCATTGACCAATTTATAACATGTTGAGACTGAATACAAAATATACTTATAAATGGTAAATGCAAGAGATCTTTTCTAAACTGTGGAAGCTACTAATAACCGATAATAAAATCACATGAGCTAAATGTGGAGTGTGATGTATACGCCCCATCAAGAGGACCCAATACACCGTACCAGAGGTATAAAGGCATGATGGCGTGATTACTAAGTTGATTTCCCACAGAGGGTACTTACAACCTACTTGGCTAGTAGTTCTAGGACTAATTGGATACGCTCAACCCTAGTCCAACTTGCTATTATGATACTCCCAATGAATAAAGTGATTAAGAAATTATTACTGAATTTCTGTAAATACTGGATAGCTGAAAATTAAACATGAAAACTGAGAATGCAACTATTTAATTTAATAATGATGAATTAATAACAACGGCATGTATATCTGAAGAAACTCAAATATTTGTCCTAGCATGTACAATTCAAGAACTAATGAAATACATAGCTAGGGTTTTGAAAATAATGTGATAAACTGAATAATAGCATGGTAATCTGATTTGGAACATATACCTAATTCATGAAGTGCTGTTGAAATTCTATAAACCCTATGTCTAATTATTATATGGGAATCAAGAATCTGACAGAAAACTAGTGATCTAATGGATTAAAGAAACCCACTAGTGAAATCCCATATACTTGGTGCTGAAATTTACGGACAAATATTCATATTTCGGGGTTCGAACTGTTGGAACCTTGTTGCCTTTTTGAACTAAAGTTCTTGACTTTTCCTTCTTTCTTGCTTCTTTTTTTTTAGTTTTGGTTAGTGATTTGACATGGGTGAGTTTTGGTTATGTTTCTAGGCTTAAACTGACTAAATCATTATGATTTAGGGTCTAAACAACGTGTCATAGGGTTTAAAGGAAGTGAGAAATGACCAAAAGATCGTTGAGTTATTGGACAAAACAAGGACGTGTACTAACGGTCCATCGTTCAACCGACGGTTCGTCATTTGGGTCCATAGGCTAGGTCTGTTCTATAGCATTTACTAAAACAGGCATAAATTTTTACATGGAGGTCTGATTTTAGCAAGCTTACTAGATTTGAAAAGCTAATTCAATTATCTATTCATCGGTATATCATAGGAGAGCTAATTCATTTATTGCTAAGAGTTATGATCAACTAAAGTTGACCAAATTACATTTCCCCCCTAAATGTCTATTAATTTCCACCTACGGTCTGACCTATGGATCGTAGATCGAACGATGATTCATTCTGGTCAATCATGGTTCATATCAGAGAGTGGGTAAATGAGGGTGTTGATCGAGGGACAGAGACTATGGATTGTAGTCTGACCTACATTGGCTGAGATTTTGGAGGTTGCAGAATCCATTGACGGATGTGCAGGATGGACCGTAGGTCAGGATACGATTCGTCAATTGCCTCGATTGCACCTACAAATTTTTTGAAACGCTACGTTTTGGTCTGTTTTGGATATGCGGTGTTACATTATATCCCCTTGGGAACTTTAATCCTCAAATGAAGACTAAACTAGCTGGCATAAAGGGAGAGAGCTGCAAACCCTACTACTAAACACTGAGAACTGTCTTTCTGACTAAATTAAATTTCGAGAACATGCAAATACACTAAAATTGTGGGAACATGATTCTAAGACTGAACTCATGCATGAATGATTGGAAAAATGAAGAGGGACAATTACCTCAAGCTAGAGTGCAATCATAAGGAAAGATTTGAAGATACTTGGCTTTCATAGCTGCTTTTGCTTCCCAAGTAACTCCCTCTACGAACTGACTTCTCCACAAAACCTTGATTGAAGCGACTTCTTTATTTCTCAACCTTCAAACTTGACGGTCAAGAATCTCAACTGGTACATCCTCATAAGAATGACTATCTTTCACTGCCACACTCTCAAATGGAACTATAGAGGCTGGGTCACCTACACATTTCTTCAAGAGCGAAATGTGGAAGACCGGATGACCGCTCATATTCCACCTTTCCAATCTTTTTTAAGATCTTGTAAGGGCCTACATATATAGGTTTGAGTTTCCCTTTCTTGCCGAATCTCATCACTCCTTTCATATATGACACTTTGAAGAAAACCCACTCATCAACTTGTAACTCTACTTGTCTTCTCCTGACATGTGCGTAAGATTTCTGACGACTCAGGGATATCTTAAGTCTCTCTCTAATGACTTGCACGTTCTCCTTAGCATAAAGGACTAAATCTGTCCTTATCAAAGCTACTTCACCTACTTCAGCCCAAGCAACGGGAGATCTACATCTACGCGCATACAAAGCTTCATAAGGGGCCATTTGAATGCTAGAATGGTAGTTATTGTTGTAGGTGAACTCAATAAAAGGAAGGTGATCATCCCAACCACCCTTGAAATAGATCACACAAGCTCTCAATATATCCTCTAAGGTCTGAATGGTACAATCTACATGTCCATCTGTCTGTGGATTAAATGTTATGCTAAGGTTAACTTGAGTACCAAGACCTTCTGAAATGACTTCACAAAATAAGAGGTAAACTTAGAACCTCTATCAAAGATGATAGAAAAAGGAACCCCATGTAACCTCACAATTTCATTAATGTAAATCTTGGCATAGTCCTCTACCGATTATGTAGTCTTGACCGCAAAAAAGCGAGAAGACTTAGTCATCTTGTTAAGTATCAACCAAATGAAGTCATGTTGTCTGCGAGTATGAGGTAAGCCTGTAATGAAATCCATATTGATCACATCCCACTTCCAAGTAGGAATATCGATCTCTTGAGTCATATCTCCTAGTTTCTAGTGTTTAACCTTGACTTGGCTACAATTGGGGAACTTACTCACAAAGTCTGCTATATCCCTATTCATGCCATTCCACAAATAGACTTCCCGCAAATCATGGTACATCTTAGTGGCACCTGGATGAATAGAATATCTAGAGTTATGGGCTTCTGCAAGGATATGATTTCTCAACTCACCCACATCAGGAACACACAATCTACCACGATAGTGAAGTACACTATATCCCCCTTGGGAGAAAATCTCCACTCTCTGATTGTGGACAACAACCTTAAGATCAAGCAAGATTGGATCACTGTCTCTCTTTTCTTTAACCTCCACTACAAAAGAAGATTCTTATCCATTCTGAACTGTTACACCACTATCTTATATTCTCATAAGGCAAACTCCCAAGCAAGCAAGCTTGTGAATATCTTTTACTAGCTCCTTCTTTTCTTCCTCAACATAGGCTACACTACCCATATATAATCTACTAAGAGCATCTGCTACTACATTTGCCTTACCGGGATGATAATGCAGACTTATATCATAGTCTTTAAGGAACTCAAGTCATCTCCTCTGGAAAAAATTGAACTCTTTCTAGGTGAACACATACTAAAGGCTCTAATGATCAGTGAACATATCTACATGAACACCATACAGTTAGTGTCTCCAGATCTTAAGTGCAAGCACCACAGCTTAATGGTCGAGGTTATGAGTTGGATAGTTCTTCTCATGCATCTTAATCAGTTTAGAATCATATGTTATAACCTTACCTCACTACATCAACACACAACCTAGGCCAAGTATAGATGCATCACAATATATCACATAACCATATAAACCCTCAGGTAGAGTCAACATAGGAGTTGTAGTCAATCATGTTTTCAACTCTACAAAGCATTTCTCACAATCGTCTGACTATTGAAACTTGACCATCTTCTGTGTCAACCTATTCGATGGTGAGGCTATACATTAGAATACTTCCACGAACCTTTTATAATAACCCACTAGACCTAAGAAACTTCAGATATTTGTAGCATAGGCAGGTTTGGGCTATTGTTTTGCTAATTCTATCTTATGTCAATCCACTCGAATCCCTTCGCTAGATAAAATATGACCAAGGAAATAGATGGGTCGCAATAAAAACTCATATTTGCTAAACTTAGCCAATAATTGGCAATCCTTGAGAGTCTGTAGAATAATTCGGAAATGAATCTCATATTCTTCAAAATTCCTAGAGTAATTGAGGATATCATCAATAAAGATGATAACGAACAAGTCCAAGTACTGTTTGAACACTCTGTTCATCAAATCCATAAAAGCTGCAGGAGCATTAGTTAGTCCAAACTATATAATACAATTTCATAATGACTATATCGAGTTTTGGAGTCTCTTTTTAGAATATCACTATCTCTGACTCTAAGCTGATGACAACCCGGTCTGAAGTATATCTTTGAAAAATTGCTAGCACCTTGAAGTGGTTCAAACAAGTCATCAATCCTAGGGATGGGATACTTATTGTTGATTGTAACCTTCTTCAACTGTCTATAGTCAATGCATATTCTGAGAGAACCATCTTTTTTCTTTACGAACAACACCAATGCACCCCATGGTGAAATACTAGGTCTGATAAAGCCCTTATGTAGAAGGTCTTTCAACTCCTCCTTCAATTCCTTAAGCTCTGCTAGAGCCATTGTATAAGGAGGAAGGGTATCTGGAAGGAGATCAATTTCAAAGTTGATTTCCATTTTGGGAGGGACTCCGGGAATATCTTCTGGAAATACTTCTGGAAACTCACTGAATATTGGAACTGTCTCAAGATTTGGTGTTTCAGACCTAGAAATCTTAACCCGAATTAGATGATAGAGATAACCCTTAGAGATCATCTTTCTGGACTTAAGGTAAGAAATGAATCAACCCACAAGCGCTAAGCTACTACCCTTCCATTCTAAGATGGTTCATCTGGAAACTAAAAATGAACAATCCTAGTTCTACGATCAACTGATAAATAACAGGAATGTAACCAATGCATGCCAATAATGACATTGAATTTTACCATTTCTAGCTCTACAAGATCTGCTGAGGTAACTTTTGAGAGACTGTGACAGGGCAATTTCTATATACACGTCTAGCTATAACAGGTTCACCAACTGGAGTAGATACTGATAAAGGTTCTCAAAAAGTTTCTCGACTAACACTGAATTAGACTTCTATGTAAGGCGTTACAAAAGAAAGAGTAGCCCCTTGATCTAACAATGCATAAACATCAAGGTAAAAGACTCGTAACATACAAATGACTACATCATGAGAACCATCCTGATCCTGGCGAGACTAAAGAGCATAAAACTTGCTATGGCGCTGACCGCCACCTGTACCAAATGAGTTACCCTGCTCAGTTAGGCGACTTGCTGGTGCTACGGAAGTTGTAGACTAAACTCTACCATTTCCACCTCCTTGACCCCGTCTAGAAGGACAATCCTCAACCTGTAACCAGACTCACCACACCAAAAGCATCCTTCTTTTCCTACGAGAAACTCGCCCAAATTTTTCTTACTACACTTAGTGCAAGTGGGGTAAGTATTTGTGCCTGAAACACTTACCTGAGACTTAGAACCTGGTGGTCTAAATTTATGGAACACTAGATGATGAAGGGACTGAAGCTGAAAACTTTTGTTGAATCTGCAAGCAATTACCACCAACCAATTTCTGTTGAGAATAGTTATAGTTCCCAGTCCTAGCCTTTTAATTCTCCTTGGACTGTTCCCTAAGATTATCACCTCAAACTGCTGAGCATGAGTCATAAGCCTAGAGATGTTTATATATCCATTAATATAGCATTTATGCACTCTATTTTCACCAAATCCGATACACCATAGAAGAACTTATTCATCTTAGCCCTGGAGTCAGCAACCATGTAAGGAGCATACCTGGAGAGTTGGTTAAACTTGAGTCCATACTCTTGTACTGTCATGTTACCCTGCCTTAAATTCATGAATTCTTGGGCTTTTGCTTTTCTCAACTCTATTGGAAAAATCTTGTCCAGAAAGGTCTCACTAAAGCATCCCATGTAATAGGAGCTGCATTAGTACGCCTATTTTTCTTCCACTAAGTGAACCAAATATGAGAAACATCTTTCAACTGATATGATGTCAACTCAACCCGATCATTCCCGGTGACTTCCATTACGTCAAAGATCTTCTTGATCTCATCCAAGACATTCTGAGGATCCTCATTAGTATTTATTCTAAGAACTCAGACGGATTCATCCTATAAAACTCACGGACCCTTATTGCTACTGATCCACAATTTGTCTTCACATGAGAATGAAACCAATTTTTCTAAATAGTCATACTCTAAGCCAACATCTGTACGGAATTCCTGAACTCAGCATTGGAGACTTCTTGATCTGGGACTGGAGGAGATACGTTTGCATTTCTTGCATTCGCATTCCTAGAATTAGCGCTACGAGGAAACATGATGTGAAATGTAGAACGTCAAGTTAGAATAGAATAAGATCATACCTTTTGCTCGATAAGAGTAACAACATAGTGAAGTTTTCCTAAAAAACATCATAGCCTCCCTCTTATTAGATGTGGTGCATTTAACATCCATGAAAAGGAATCTACTTAGTGCGGCTTTTCATACATCCTAGGACTCTTAAGTCTAATGCTCTTATACCAAGTTTCGTCACGCCCCGAGCTACCACAGAGATGCGAAGACGAAATCTAGAACTACAAGTGATCGCAAGCTAATCATGTTGGCATGATCATGAGTATACTAAAGAATATAAAGTATTGCAGAATCTAAATCATATTTTAAATAAGAAAATGGTGATTATCCATAAACTATAGATGAAATATTTGAAATACACACCAGTTTAACATAAAAAAGTTATTAACTCAACACTAAGCTTAAACTAACTATGTCTGAAATAAGCCTCTAACTGACTAGAAATGTTCGGACAAGCCCCAGCTAAATCTACCAAAACTGAAACTAAATGATTAAAAGAATGAAATGAACTCATAACTATTGTACTCGAAAAATGAGGAATTACCACTGACTCTGCTGAACTAGAGATCGGGAATCGATCTATGCATGATGCGGATGTTAAGAACTTGAACTTATATCATGAGAAGATGTAGCGCACATTTGTATTAGTACTTAAAGGTACTGATCATGTAGGATAGAGTAAAGTGAAAAAAAAACTTAACTAAACAAGCATAAAAGCAAGTATAGTAATCTAAACAGGACATACTGTGTTCTGAGCTAACTGGATGCAATGACCAATTTATAAAATGTTGAAACTAAATACTGAATATACTGATAAATGGTCAAGGCAAGAGAGTATGACTGAACCGTGGGAGCTACTAATAACCGATAATAAAACCACATAAGCTAAATGTGGAGTCGGATGTATAAACACCATCGAGAGGACCCAATATACCCTGCCAGAGGTATAAAGGCATGCTGGCATGATAACTAAGCTGATTGCCCACATAGAGGACTTACAACATACTTGTCTAGTAATTCTGGGACTAATAAGGTATGTTGAACCCTAGTCCAACTCGGTATTATGCTACTCCTAATGAATAAAGTGATTAAGATATCATTACTGAATTTGTGTAAATACTGGATAACATAAAATGAACATGCAAACTGACAGTGCAACAATTTAATCTAATAATGATGCATTAATAACTAAGATATGTATAGATGAAGTAAATGAAATATCTTGCCTAACATGTGTAATTCAAGAACTAAAGAATAGCTAGGGTTCTGAAATTATTGCAATAAACTGAATAATAGCATGGTACTCTTATTTGGAACATATAACTAATTAAATCATGAAGTTTTGTTGAAGTTCTAGAAACCCTAAGTCTAATCATGATATGAGAATCAAGAACTTACAGAAAACTAGGGATCTAATGGGTGAAAGCAACCCACTAGTGAAATTCCACATACCTGGTGATGAAATTCACGGAGAAATATTAAGATTTCGGGGCTAGAACTACTAGAACCTTGTTTCATTATTGAACTAGGGTTCTTGACCTTTTTCTCCTTTCTTGATTTAATTTTTTAAGTTCTGATTAATTATTTGACTTAGGTAAGTTTTAGTTATATTTTTAGGCTTAAACGGACTAAATCTGATGATTTAAGGTCAAAACGACGTATCTTAAGGCTTAAACAAAGTGGAAACAAACCAAAAGACCCCTGAGTTATTTGTTGTCGGACCAAACAACGACCTAGACTGACGGTCCGTCATTCAACCGACGATCCGTCGTTTGGGTCCATAGGTGGGTCTGTTCGATAGGCTTTTACTAAAATGAGCATAACCTTTTACTTGGACGTTTGATTTTAGCAAGGTTGGTGTCTTTGGAATTGTAATTCAATTATCTATCTGAGGGTATATCAAAGCAGACCTAATTCATTTTGTTCTAAGATTTATGATCAATTGAAGTTGACCCAACTACATTTCCCCACTATTTGTGTGTTTATTTCTACCTATGGTTCATATGAGAGATTGGGTAGATAGGGATCTTAATCAAAGGAAACTGACTATGGACCATAGTCTGATCTACGGACCATAGGCCCGTCCATTGTTCAATACTTAGTTTAATTTTCCTTCTCCAAGATTTTTAGGGTTTTAGAATCCATCGATGGATGTGCAGGACAGACCATGGGTAAAGATACGATCCGTTGATGGCACCTGTAGATTTTCTGAAAATCTAATTTTTGATCTTTTTTGGTTACGGGGTGTTACAAACAATACTCATACTTAATGTAACACTCCAAAAGTCTAAAACCTAATATAGAGCCTCACATGAGTGTCTAAGGTTTTAACACTATTTTATGGTCAGTATTAATGTTTATAAGTCATATAGGGAGTTTTAGAGACAAACGTCAAGGAATTTCCATGACGTCCAGAGACTATTGCAAGAGGTGCTAGCGTGCCTTAGCCTATTTCACGAGGTTTTAGAATTTTGACTTTGATGAAATGAATTGAAGGGTGTCAAACTAGTATTAGTGTAGGTTTAGGATTGAAATTTCTGGGTACGACTCCCAAAGGACCACCCAACGGGCCCTTGAGGAGGAATTTTGGCTAAAAGGCTGCCACTAGGTAGTGCGTACCTATGCTTGCCATTGATGGGGCATAGGCAAAACGACATTGCATTGATGCCTCTGTCAATGGAAACATAGAAATTTTTCCAAAATGGATAAAATGGCATATCTCTGACTCAACTATGGATGTGCAAAACGGTTGGGGAGAGTGGGAATCGACCGACCTACGACCCTTAGGTCGAGGACTCGTAAGTCAGGCCTGCAATTTTTCTATTTTTTTAAAGTCTTCAATTAATTAATTTAGTTAGTTAGGTTTTCATTAAGTATTTGTGGTGGATAATTAGGTTATTTAATCAACTATATAAACTACCATAAGCCTAAACCAACTTAACACCTCACTTTTCCCACACTCAAATTACTCTTCCTTCTCTATATCCCAAAGAAGAACTTCATAGGAGGTCAAGGGAAGTAGGCTTCAATAACACCATTTTTATCCATCAATATTCAAATAATATGAAGGTATGGTAACTCTTCACATTTAGGATTCCTTTTCCCAAAGGGTTCTTCCAAAGTTGGTTTCAAAAAGATGATTTTCGTATGGGTATCTTACTAATCGGAGATTGGACTTTTCAATTGCGTTTTTCTTCATTCCTATTGGCTATTATTGTTATGTTATGATGTTTTATTGTTCAATTATTGTAGTTCTTGATGATAAACCTAGTATTGTGGAAGAGGTGATGAATTGACACTAATTCCCTAACTTTAGGTTATGAACTAGTCTTGAATTGATTACTAATGATGCATTTGACTTAGCTATTGTATTAATTACTATTGTATGATTCTATTACAACTATAATTGTATGAGATTGGTTGGTTGATTGTAAGACCATGGATGATGGCTTTTGAAGGAGATTGGGTAAGTCTTTATGATCTCAAACCTTTACTTCAATTATGATAGCTTGTACTTTGTGATGCAGTTCAATTGAAGTATGTCTTGTAATTGGATTTAGTAGGTGTTGGTATGAAGATTCAATTGAAATGTATTGATTATTTGGATTGTGAGATTATTATTAAGATGTAATGATAAAAAGTTGGTTATGAAGTACATATGTGTCTTATTATAATATGATGATGTTAATGTGTTAATCTCACATATGAGGGTTGTATTGAAAGGATGATTTCATGCAATTCCTATTGAGCTAATGGCTATGATTATACAAGGAGTTACTCTCCAATGACCTAAACTAAGTTATGATTGCTAATGAAATACATTTCAAAAGCGACTCTAGCTTAGAACCGAGTGAACTAGTAGTGAGAGTGTTCCTTCTAAAGTAGGTAAGGTAGGTTCATTGTAGTTCTCATGGGATAGAGATTACAATGCCAAACGCATTAAGAGAGTCTCAGACATGTTTCATAGTTCTTGAACTATGTTTCCTCTATAAGAATACTAGGTAGTGGATCCACCTAGAGGTTATGTTCATTTTCTTATACTACCTTGGCAAGTAGTCCACCTTCCTTCGGTGTAGAGTTTAATGAAACCGGATTCCACATTAGCTCATGTGGTTTATGTCGGTTAAGGAAAGATGTTCCACAGAGTAAAATGAAGTAATAAAGTGAACTACAACTAAGATGACTTAAGTGGTTTGAATTAGTCTAGGTAGGGGTATGGGACTCTACTTATACATTGCACTAGTTGGACTTGAGGGAAGTCTTAGAAGGATGTTCTTATGTTCGTATGCTCATATAAAGTGAATGATATGCATATGTTCACTTTATATGTTGATGATACTATATGATGTTTGTTGCACTCATGAACATCTTATTTGTCTATATTGCTAAATGTGATGATGAATACTCATGATGAATATGTTATGTGAAGTTAGACATTATTTATGATCCTTTGGTTGGTTTAGTTGTTTGAGTGGGGTTATGGGGCTTCACTTGGCCATTGCACTAGTAATCTTGGTAAAGGGTTATCAGTTAGGGTTTTGCTTGTGTTATAATATTATGAACTCTTGAACAAGCTTCGTTGTTATAACATGATGTGAATTTGTCTTGACTATTGGTTATAGTATGCTATACACATGTCGATTTGACATAACTTGATGATGTCGGTATTGTATTGAATATGCTATTATCTTAAGGAATATATAATTATTGTTTTATATGTGTTCTTGATTGTGCATAAGTCTTTTCAAGGTAACTTGGCATGGTTTTGAATAAATGTCCCCTTTTAACATGATTTCTAAGTTGTGTGTGCATATGTTTCCATACTTAGTATAAGTGATGTGTGAACCCCTATTTCTCCCTTTTTCCCAATAATTTTAGGTTACGGTTTTTGAAGGGATCTTGGCCAATATGCAAGAAGAATTGGATCATTTCTCCAAGTGTAGGTATTTGCTCAAGATCCGAGGATGATGCCTTTTATCATTCTACCTATGTGACTTGCTATAGTCTAATGACATTTGTTTTACTCTTATTATTCAAGACATTGTTGTAACTCCTAAGTGGCATTTATATATTTGTGTAAAGGCTATGCCCAAATTGTTCTATTAGGACTTGGATGGTTTAATATGAGACATCTCTATTAGACTCTTCATTATGTATATTGTATATATGATATACAAGTAGAAGCCTATGTAAGCTTCCTATGCGAGGAGTCTATGTAAACTCCCTATGTATATATTATGTGAACGCGAGAGGTCTATGTATACCTCATAATGTAGATGTAGATGAAATGTTTTAATTTTCCGCATTTTTTAACCTATGATATGTAATAACGAATTATAAGAGGCTAGTCTTAGTCCTCTCCTTCGACGACGATGTCGATTACGTTTAGGTGGTGCTCCCTGAAAGTTGAAAACTTTGTATTAAAGCATGAGGTTGAATATATTTATGATCAATATCTCATTAAACCACATCTATGTTGATTGTTATTCGTAATTGTAAAGTGTGCCACAACTATGAATGAGAGACTATGTTATGCTTAGGAAATTCTCATCTTCTTGTATTCCTATTTTGTGCCTCTAGAGTCTTACTTTATTTGCTTTCACTTAAACCGTATATCATGGTTATATAGAAAAGTAGCTGCAAGAAGGGCCGAAGAAGGGATTTGTAATGTGGGAGATAATGACAACCAAGATCCTCCACAAGACAAAGTACCTTCAATTGAGCAAGTTCCTATGGGTGGTCAAGTTCCGGTTGTTCCTCCATCTATGACGGATGGGGAAATAAGGTTGGATTTTCTTAATTTGGCACAATACATGACCTCTCAAGCCAATGCAGTCACTTCTCAAGTCTAAGCTATGACGACCTAAGTGAATCAAGAGGTTGGACCCCGTATGCCTCCACATGCTAGAACTATTGCTTCTAGTTTGAGAGAATTTACTCAAATGAATCCACCTATGTTCTTTGGGTCAAAATTGGATGAATACCCTCAAGAATTCTTTGATGAGGTCTATAAGATCCTATTTGCTATGGGTGTGAATTCGAGGAGAAGCCCGAGTTGGTGTCCTATCAATTCAAAGGTGTGGCCAAAACTTGGTACACACAATGGAGGGATAATAGGGTGCTAAGAGGTGATTAGTAGATCTTCAATAAGGCCTTCCTTGATAGGTTCTTTCCTAGATATTTGAGGGAAGCTAAGGTGAAATAATTCATCAACCTTCAGCAAAGAGGTATGAGTGTAGTTTACTAAATTTTCCATGTATGCTCCATCTTTGGTGTCTAACCCAAGGGATGAAATGAATTGTTTCTTACGGTAGTATCGGATGACTTGGTGAAAGAATGTTGTTCGACTATGCTACATGATAATATGAATATCTCTCCTCTAATCGTTCATGGTCAACAAGTGGAAGAAATTAGACTAAGAAGGAAGAATAGGGAGGCCAAGCGGGCCAAGTCTTCGCAGGCCAAGTCTTAGGAAGGTGGTTCTTCAAAGGGAAGGTTGGAAATGCAAGACAAGCCTAGAATGAAGAAGAGGTTCTTCAATAAATTTCCTTCCAAATTTTCGAAGCTCGTGATAATAGGGTGTCTAACCCTAAGTATCAAAAGGGAATAGGTACTAGTTCACCAAGCAAGAATCCAACTTGTTGAAAGTGTGGTAAGAAACATTTTGGTGAGTGCCTTGTTGGGACGGACAATTTCTTTGGATGTGGTAAGAGTGGCCACAAGCTAGTGTTTCAAATGTATATGCTCCAAGAAAGAATCACTTTTATTCTCTTCACTCTAGAGGTGAACAAGAGAGTTCTCCCAATGTGTTGACCGGTATGTTATAAGTCTTCTCTATTGATGTTTGTGATTTACTTGTTCGAGTTCTACATTATTTATTGTTACTCCCTTGGTATATAGAAAGTTTGATATTTTGACCGATATCTTAAATGAACATTTTAGGGTAACTACCCCTGTAGGTGATTCGGTGGTTGCAAAGAGGGTTTATAGAAATTGTCCTATAATGTTTTCCAATATAGTTACTCAGGTTCAACTTAGTGGAACTTCATGTATGTGATTTTGATGTGATTTTGGGGATGGATTGGTTGCATGACTGTTTTGCTTCCATTGATTGTAGAACAAGAATTGTCAAATTTAATTTTTCTAATAAACCTGTCATTGAGTGGAAGGGGGGAAATTACATTCCTAGAGGTTGTATCATTTCTTTTATGAAGGCTTGTAAGATGATGTCCCAAGGTTTTTTATATCATATATTAAGGGTCAAAAGATTTAGACTCCGAAAATCCTCCCATTGAGTTAGTTCCCGTGGTGAGGGAATTTTCGTAGCTCTTCCCTAATAATATTCCGTAATCCCTCCCGAACAAGAAATTGATTTTTGTATTGACTTGTAATCGGATACCAACCCCATATCAAATCCTCCTTATCGGATGGATTCGGCCAATTTGAAAGAGTTGAAGGTTCATATCAAGGACTTAGTAGACAAAGACTTCATTATACCTAGTATTTATCCAAGGGTTGCTCCGATTTTGTTTGTGAAGAAGAAGGATGGGTCAATTAAAATGTGCATTGATTATCGCCAACTCAATAAAGTCATCGTTAAGAACAAGTATCCTCTCCCTAATATTGACGACTTGTTAGATCAACTCCAAGGGTCGAGCTACTTTTCTAATATTCACTTGAGATCGGGGTATCACCAACTTAGGGTTAGAGGTGAGGATATACCAAAGATAGAATTTCGAACTACATATGGTCACTATGAGTTCCTATTAATGTCCTTTGCTTTCACTAATGCCTTGACGGCTTTTATGGACCTCATTAATAGGGTGTTTCAAAGATACCTAGATTCATTTGTCATTGTCTTCATTGATGACATCTTTGTATATTTGAAAATGAGGGTAAACACCTAGACCATTTAAAAGTGGTATTACAAGTCCTTAAGGGAAACGAACTATTTGCCAAGTATAGAAAATATAAGTTTAGGTTGAGGTCGGTGGTGTTTTTTGGTCATATCATCTCTAGTGATGGAGTTGAGATTGATCAAAGGAAAACCAAGGCGGTTAAAAATTGGCCTAGGCTATTGACTTCAATCGACATTAGGAGTTTCTTCGGTATAGTGAGATACTATAGGAGATTAATGGATGGTTTTGCATCCTTGCCACTCTTTTTACTACTTTGACCCAAATGAGAGTGAAATATGAGTGGTTGGAGGCATATGAAAGAAGCTTCAAAAGTTTGAAAGATAACCTTACCTCTGCTCCGGTGTTTACCTTAGCGGAGGGTACAAAGGGCTTTGTGGTATATATTGATACATCCCGAGTGGGCTTGGGGTGTGTTCTTATGCAACATGATAACGTAGTATACTATGACTCCATACAACTTAAGGTGCATGAGAGTAATTATTCAACTCATGATCTTTAGTTAGCGGCCATAGTGTTTACCTTGAAAATATGGAGGCATTATATATATAGTTTTCATATTGATGTGTATATCGACCATAAGATTCTTAAATATGTATTTACCCAAAAGGAGTTAAATATCCAACAAAGAATGTTGTTTGAATTATTGAGAGATTATGACATGGGTGTTTTCTACAACCTTGGCAAAGCCAATGTGGTTGCGGATGCTCTAAGTTGTATGATAATGGGTAGTGTGTCTCATGTGGAAGAAGACAAGAAATACCTAGTGAAAGATGTTCATAGTTTGGATCATTTGGGTGCTAGATTGGAAGATTCTCCAAATGAGGGTTTTATGGTCCATCATAACTCTGAATCGTCTTTGGTGAAGGATGTGAAGTCTAAGAAACAGCTTGATCCATCATTGATGGATTTGAAGGAATTGGTTCTTGGTAAGCAATGAGGAGGGGGGTGGTGTTTTAAGGTATCAATAAAGTTTGTGTGTTCCAAATGTTGATGACTTAAGAAATAGGATTCTTGAGGAAGCTTATGGTTCCCGTTATTCTATTCATCACGGAGACTAGTGCAGGAGGTGCTAATGTGCCTTAGCCTATTTCACGAGGTTTTAGTAGTTGGAATTTGATGAAAATTTTTATGGAAGGTGTCAACCTAGTATTAGAGTAGGCTTAGGGTAAATAACATTCGAGTACGACTCCCCAAGGACCACCCTAAGGGCCCTTGGGGAGGACCCTTTCAATTTGGCTAAAAGGCTGCCACTAGGTAGTGGCTACCTACACTTGCCATTGACGGGGCGGGGTGTAGGAAGAAAGACGGGGCGTCAATGCGTACGTCAATTGAAACTTATACATTTTTCCAAAATTTCCTAAATTACAACTCTCTAAACCAAACTACGGATGTGCAAGATGGTTCGAGGGAGTGGGTGTCGATTGACACAGCCCGTAGGTCAAGGTCTCTAAGGTCAGGCTTGCAATTTTTCTATTTTATTTTAAAGTCTTCAATTAATTAGTTAGTTAGTTAGTTAAGGGTTTAATTAAGGATTAAGGGGTGGTTAATTATTTTAGTTAGTCAACTATATAAACTACCCTAATCCTAAACCCAACTTAACACCTCACTTTTCCCAAACTCAAATTACTCTTCCTTCTCTCTACATTCTCTCTCCTAAAGAAGAACTCCATAGGAGGATAAGGTCAAGGGAAGTAGGGCTTCAAGAATACAATTCTTATCCATCAATCATCAAGTAATATCAAGGTATGGGAACTCTTCACCTCTGGGATTCCTTTCCCCAAAGGGTTCTTCCAAAGTTTGTTCCAAAAAGATGATTTTCATATTGGTTTCTTTCTAATCCGAGATTGGAATTTTCAGTTGTGTTGTTCTTGATTTCTATTGGTTATTATGGATATTCTATGATTGTAATTCTTGATGCTAAACCTGGTATTGTGGAAGAGGTGATGAATTGAACCCAATTCTCTAACCTTGGGTTATGAACTAGACTTGAATTGATTAGTAATGATGCAATTTACTTAGTTGTTGTGTTAATTAATATTTTATGATACTATTACACCTACTATTGGATGAAGTTGGTTAGTTGATGGTAAGACCGTGGATCAAATCTTATGTCAAATCTTTACTTCAAGTATAATGTCTTATAATTGGTGATGAAGTTCAATTGAACTATGTCTTGTAATTGAATTAAGTAAGTGTTTGTATGATGATTCAATTGAAATATCTTGATCATGTGTATTGTAAGATTATTATTAACATGTAACGATATAAGATTTGTTATGAAGTACCTATGTGACTTACTATGATATGATGACGTTACTTTGTCAATCTCACATATGAGGATTATACCGAAAGGATGTTCTCATGAAATTCCTATTGATATAATGACTATAACAATACAAGGAGTTATTCTCCTATGACCTAAACTAAGTTATGATTGTTAAAGAAATACATCTCAAAAGGGACTCTAGCTTAGAACCGAGTGAACTAGTAGTAAGGAGTCTCCCTTCCCATATAGGGAACGTAGGTTCACTATTGTACTCGTGCGATAGAGATTAAAATTCCAAAGTCATAAAGAGAGTCTCAAACATGTCTCCTAGTTCTTGAACTATGTTACTAGGTTGCCAAGTAATCCACCTTCCTACGGTATAGGGTTTCATGACATCGGATTTTACATTAACGTATGTGTTCTATGTTGGTTAAGGAAAAATGTTCCCGAAAGTAAAATGAAGTAATAAAGTGAACTCTAACTAAGATGACTTAAGGGGTTTGACTTATTCTAGGTAGGGATATGGGACTCTACCTATACATTGACCTAGTTGGCCTTAAGGGAAGTCCTAAAAGGATGTACTTATGTTCTTATAAAGTGAATGATATGCATATGTTGACTTTACATGTTAATGATACTATATGATATTGGTTTCACTCATGAACATGTTATTGGTCTATATTGCTAAATGTGATGATGAATAATCATGATGATTTTGTTATGTCAAGTTAGACATTATTTATGATCCTTAGGTTAGTTTACTTGTTTAAGTGGAGTTATGAGTCTATACTTGGTCATTGAACTAGTAAGCTTGGTAAGGGGTTATGAATAAGGGTTTTGCTTGTGTTGTAATGTTTTTCACTCTTGAATACACACGTTGTTGTTATAACATGATGTGAAGTTTTCTTGACTATGGGTCATAGTATGCTATACACATGTTGACTTGACTTAACTTGATGATATTGGTCTTGTGTTGAATATGCTATTGTCTTAAGGAATATATGATTATTGTCTTATATGTTTTCGTCATTGTTCATAAGGCTTTTCAAAGTAACTCAGCATGCTTTTGAATAAATGTCCCCTTTAAGCATTATTTCTAAGTTGTGTGTGCATATGTTTCCATACTTAGTACAAGTTATGTGCTAAACCCCATTTCTCCCTTTTTCCTAAACATTTTAGGTTCCGGTCATTGAAGGGCTCGCCGGCAAATTTGGAAGAAGGCTTGGATTATTTCTTCAAGAATGGGTATGTCCACAAGATCCGAGGATTATGTCGTTTCTCATTCTACCTATAAGACTTGATATAGTCTAATGACATTCGTTTAAATCTTATTGTTCAATACATTGTTATAAGCCCTTAGTGGCATTTAAATATTTGTGTAAGGGGTATGCCCGAATTGTTCTATTTCGACTTAGATGGTTTTATATGAGACATCTCTATTAGACTCTATGTTATGTATATTGTATGTGTCGCATAAAAGTAGAATCCTATGTAAGCTTCCTATGTGAGGAGTCTATATAAACTCACTATGTATATATTATGTGTAAGCGAGTGATCTATGTAAACCTCATGATGTAGATGTAGATGAAAATTTTTAATTGTCTGCACTTTTTAACCTATGATATATAATGACGAATGTTACGAGGCTAGTCTTAGTCCTATCGAAGGACAACGGTGCCGGTTACATCTAGGGGGTGCTCCCTGGATGTAACACTCAACACGGGACCTGATAGAGTGTTGAAGTATCCGTGTTGAGTTTAAGTTTTATTTTTCTCATTTTATAAGTTTTTGCAACTTGAAAGTTTTCAAGAACACTTGCAAAGACTCACTTTCAACAAGTATTCTCCTGCAAGCACAACAAGTACCTGATCAAGCTGCATGCATTAGAGTATGTCTTAGGAGTTATAGTTTGGTGCATTGTATTGTAATTTATTCTCTAGTCTATAAAGGATTTAGATATTTGCTTTTGGTTTGAAAAAGTCTAAATTAGTTAGGGTTAACTGATTTAGTGGGCATTGTTTTGTTGCTTAGTGAAAATTTTAAGTCATCTAGGTGGAATGATTTAGTGGGCAGTTGTCACGACCCACAAGTAAACCCTAGAAGTTAGAGTGTCCTTGTGTCGCCACATGGAAAATGAGACTTCAAGAAGTCTCATCTAAGTCACTCTTACCATGCATTGCATAATAAACATACTAAAATGAGTAAGAATTTAAAACATTCTTCACACACGAAGAACTCTTTTCATAAACATTACACAAGCAGAAGACTTTCATTTAAAACATTAAACCTTTAATCTCCTTGAACCATCTAAACTTCAGAGTACACAACATTTGGGACTAATACCATACAAGACATAAAATAAAGACTGACATAAGGGAACATGTGTGGATATTGTCCTAGAATTAATGAGGACTCACCAATACTAGATATTTAACCCTTTGAAACCTATCCATCTTCAATGGCACATGAAGACTTCCAATTCCCTACACTTAAGTCAAAAAGGGAAAAGAAGGGATTAGCACATTAGATGCACTAAGTATGGAAGCCATGCAAAAACCATGAAAAAGGGACATTTAGTAAATAATATGTTTTTTATGAATTTTGATTAAAACATCATACTATAATAATAATAATAATAATAATAATAATAATAATAACAACATTTAACAACATAGAAACATATAAGAAATCATTTAAATAAATAGTCACTTTTTTGGAAAATGTTACAATGAACTCTCTTCACTGTTACAGTGAAGTTCCTTAAATTAATTTTGCACACGTTTTAGCATATAATTCCCTCACTAAAAGCTATCCTAAGACTCACTTAAGTAAGAAAAAAAGAGAACGCCCATACACTCTCTCCAGGAACACCTAAATTATACTTAAGACCACTCATAATGAGATACACATACTTACAAGTACATCAATCACATGCACATGAGATTCTCCTACCAAAGGTAATTTTGAGGTTCACTTGGGTAAGTTGTGAAGCAACCGCCCATACAATCCCTTACACAAACACTTAAGAAATCCTATAGACTACTTAGGATAGAATCATTCTTACTTAATACATTAGCATACATATAATATGACATTCTCCCCTACAAAGGTTATCAAAAGACTTACTTAAGTAAATCGCCATAATGAACTGTCCAAGATTACCTACTTAAGAATACATGAAGTTTGGATCATGTCTACATAATCAACAATCTTCCTTAACTAGAGTCATTCTTAAGAATTATATAAGTAAGATAAGAAGTGACCACTCCTCTGCCCCCTTCACGCCATAACTAGACAATCCTTAACTACTCTAGATAAGTACTTATTCATTTAACATACTTTCTTAACTTAAGTCATTACATTCATTAGTTCATAAAAGACTCATTCATCACATAAGGACATTCAAGTAATGGTCTTGGAAAAGACCTAGGGACTCCAACTAACACCTTCAAAGCCTATTGTGCAATGTCTAGATAGTACCACATACCACCACCTAAACTTCATAGAACTTCTTTAATGCTATTAAGTATCCAATATGATGAGAATAGTAAATAACCGGCATAGACCATGTTAACAAAACATGGAATCTGGGGTTCTAACCTACTCGGATGAGGGTGTTCTACGAGCCAATGGTAGAACTTTAACACATCCCATATAGGCACATGGTTAAGGAATATGAAGGGCATGCTTTGTGTTCTACTCTCATTTTTTAACTAGAACTACTTCCCTTACCATACTCACTCAGTTCTAGCCTTTGTTCTCATAGAGTAATTTTCATTAAAGGTTCATATAAAGGGGTTCTATATCAATTTCATAACTCAATCATATTTACCCTACCAAAGAGGTCCTCTTAGGGATACCTTCCAATGGAGATGAGAAGCTCATCTTGACTTTCCTAAGGTTTAATATGATGTTGATTCAGACAATCAACATTAACTCTATCATTCATTTACTTGAAGGATAACATTACAGCTTTCGACTTCAACATTCATAACCTTACCACTAGGTTAAAGGTTTCACATAAAAGACCTTCTTAACATCATTCAAGGTCACATGTAATTCATAAATACAAGAAAAAGAGGCTTTAGCACACTAAGTCAAGACATCTCACCTTCACATTCATATATGCATCAAGTAAGGGACACAAGTCAACCAAGACAAGACACAAGATACTTCACTTTAACACATATTAATTGTCATTATTTAAGTCATTTAGGAATTACTATTATCATCTTGATGTCATCCTATACACTACCATATCATCATCAATATAACCTTCATAGACTCATATAGTCAAGTAGGAACAACCGTGCATCAACCCTAAGACTAAACATAGAAGCACATAGACTTTCACATTACTTCACATATAGATATATGTGTTCATACTTAACATAAATCAATTACACAAATCATCATAATACATCAAGTAGTGCCAAAAAGGTCATGATCATCTTATTGCAAAAGTAACGCCGACAAGGCCACATTAATTCACATAGCACCGTCACCATAAGTGGACCATACCAATCACAACATAATTGAAGTCTAATTAACATAAAATAAAAGGAATTGGGGCAGCATACGCCCAGTCCATCTTACCACTTCGATTTCAAGGCTAAATCGTCCAATTCGATGTCATAAGGCCCTTACCCATGGCCATAACCAATAATTCAATGCAGTTATATCAATAATCAATGAAACTAGGTAAATTTAATACATTTTCATCAATCTAATACAACCTAGATATCAATTTACTAAAATTAACACATAAATCAATAGCCCAAAGAAAACTATACCAGAATTCATAAGCCTTAAGTCAATATCAATTCAATAAGCTTAATATTCAATTGATCTAAGAATATAAAATACTCAATTGATCAAATTGAAACATCCTATAAACGAATTAATTTTAATCTATACATTAATCAAAAGCCCATAACAATTTACTCATGAATTCATCAATATCAAAGCATGATCACATAATTCATATTTTAGTCAAATTGAGAGATTTGTGAAGGTCAAGTATTCATGGAGAATTTCATTGGAAAACATCAATTATACATCAGTAATATCATATCTTAACGTTTGAAAACCATTCATGCAGGAACCCAAGACTTAGAGTAGAAATTGGACTTTTTCATCTTTTTGAAATCTTTGAAAATCATCTTTGGAATTGGCTCTAAGGTGATAACAAGCCTTAGATGAAGAACTCCCATACCTCATTATAAGAACCCAATGATAATTTAAGAAAAAACTCCATTTAATAACAATTTTCAAGCTTCATCTTCACCTTAAACTCTCATGGGGTCTTTAAAGAAACTTTGGGTGGGAATGTGTTCCGATTTAGGTGTTAGGGTTTAATTGAGAGTTTAATGACTTATATACTCTTAAAATACTCATAAAACTCAAAATTACTATCCAAAGTCTTATAGGGGCGTGGGGTGATTTTGCAACTTCACCCCTCAACTTAACAATAAAGTTGTGCGCAGGGGACCGACCCAGCACCGGTTGCCCATCAACGGCCCGTCCCTTGACCAATAGACCAACCTGTTGGTCCGTGGTCTGAGGCTTGTCTTTGGATTCCTATCCCACGCTTAAGTGTCCATCGATGAGACACCACCAACGGGGTGTTGACTGACCCACTGGGTGTCGATTGGCATCCGTTGGTTGGGCTGTCTTGGATAGTCTTTGCATCAACATTGGATCCTTCTTCAAGGACCCTTGGATGGTCCTTGGGAATATTTGCTCGGACATTTCCAACCCAAACATGATTGTATATGAGTTTAGGACCTCTCTTATGAATTTCATCCAACACGAACACGTAAAATTTGACGAAACATGCATAGACATGCAACGTCGTTTCAAGGAAAACCTTTCCAACATCATGGACGTTCTTGGATGTTTGACCTCAAAACTTCATGAAACTTCAAAACACTACCTATATACACAATAATATCTCATTTAAGGACCTTATAACCTCATGAATCACACATAAACACATAACACCACATATAAGGTGTATTGGTGACTTAATCGTCGAACGTCTTGGTCGTCCCTTGACGTTTGACTTCCAGTGCATCTAAAATCTTAGACACTGCCTCAAACACACGTTATAAACAATTTTAGGACCTTGGACCATCATGAAAACCATGTTAGTCTCACCTAAGTGATTTTCGGGGTCTTGCAGGAGTGTTGTATTTGCTTAGTCAAATACTAAATCATCCGGAGCGTGGTGACGGGTCGGTGTGGTATCCTCTTAGCAAAGTCTTGTTATCTAGGGGTGATATCTTAGTAGACTGTTTTGAATCCTCTTAGGCTCTTCAAGTAATAGGGTTATACTTGGTCGTGAGATTAATAACTTTCTCACATTGATTGTAATCGGGTTCCACTTTTGCTTGAGAAGATTAGTGAAGACGGTTGAAAATCATGTGGAACTAGTCATGGTTTTACTCCCTTGAGCAAGGAGGTTTCCAGGTAAACTGCTTGTGTTGTGTTCTCCTTTCTGTTTAATGTTCTGTATTGTTCTTGTTGTGTCAAGAGACCTAGTCCATTGACTGATAGTGGACGCACGCATTCTATCACCTCCCTCTCTCACCTAGACATCTCCCATTGACCTAAGCTCCAATCTCTTCCGGTAGAAGGGATGCCCTCTTCCCTTTCTAAACTATATATTTACAACTGCCCGTTGCTCAAACCACTACAAAAATTTGACAAGGGGGAATACTGGCAAGAAATCACTCATATCCCCACCATACAAATCGATGAGGGATGTCTTTAATGATTAAAACAAATGGTGTAAGCTTTTCTTTTTTCCTCAGGAGCATCCTATTTTTGTTTACTTCCCTTTGCTTTTTTGTCAATTCTTTTACTTTTTTCAAATCTTGTTGAGCAGTAAAGTGTGGAATGCGTATTGCTAAAACGATAAATGTTGATTGGGAAAACATGTAATGATTTAAACGAGTATTTCTCCAATAGATATAAGTTATTCTATTTCCTTAGTATATTTTGATTGTTTGTTAATTCCCTTCGCTTGTTTGTTGTAACTATTTTTGAACAGTATGTACCATCTATTGCTTCTGTGAAGCCGACGGGGATATCTTTAGATCAGAATGAATTATTTATATTTTTAAAAGAAATCTAGTATAGGTAGGAATTGAGATAATTTTTACAAGAAAATTATTGCTTAATCTTTGTTAGGGTCTAAGAAATGCAACCTCACTTTCTCAATCAGGGGACCACAACATTGATAAGAAAGAGAGAACGAATTTGAATGCTTGCTTCCATTATTTATGCCATGTTATATAAAGTTATCTGTTGGTCCAAAATTTTCATTCTCCTTTATCTTCTTCTATCATTTGTTTTATTACATGCCTTGATTCTATAGAAGATGATAAATTGTAAAATACCTTTATGAAGTGCTGGAGCAGCAAATGATACCACAGCAGCTGGTGTCCTAGATGATATCCTTGATATTCAAGATTTATTCCCTTAACTGAGTATTATAAACTGAGATACAAACATCTGATACTCAAAGGACGAAAAATCGACTCTTCTTGTCCATCTTCTTTCAGATTGGAGATTGAAATTAGGCTTAGAAAATCTTTTCATTTTTTTAGAATTCTCTCGATATACGAGAGTGCCTCTTCAATTTACAGTAGATTATTTTGCAATTCCTCCCGTGTATACGATTCAAATGGAACAGAGCAAACAAGAGTCATGTTCCTCAGTGCTGGACTAGTCTTTAGGATTTCACTTCAGCTTGTAATCAGTACGTTTGCTTTGTAATGACCATTTGTTACCTCAACTTTTTATGTCATCACAATCTCTTAGTTATTACGCTTTTCGATGCATGAAATGATGTGATATCATGCTCATGATCTACACTTACCACATAATCATTATCCTAAAATAGAAGCAGGAAAAAAAACCACGTAGCCAGTGTAATCTCACAAATGGGGTTTGGGTAGGGAGGAAGGATCAATTTTTCCTTTCCTTCCCTCATTATTTCAACGTCTGGACACCAACCAAGCTCAGAAATTAGACCAAATAACAAGAGATGCTAAAAGAAAGTCTTATTTCACTAAACCTAACCAACTTGTTTGCAACTGGGGCATGTGTAGTTGTAGTTGTTCTATCTAAAACTCAGAGACTATTGTACGATCAAAGTAGCAATTAGTAGGTCCTCCATTTGATGCACATTTTCAGGTACTTTCTTGCAACAACTCTGGTGTAAGCATTAAGCAATAGTTTTGATATGCAATAGACTGGTCCAATCATCTGCCAACCGTTCACTGCAAGAGCATCTTGTTTCAGATCATGCAAAAAAATTCTGCAGAATCCCATCGATTTTTTCTTCTGTCAGGTTTTCAATATCTCCGAGCTCCTTTCTCATCTCCTCATTTGGCATTAGCTAGGTGACAACAAAAATCAACAAGAACTATAAAATGTTCAGAAACAACACAAATGACAGTCTTACTTACATTTAAAGCATCTCTACGGGACGAGACATTAACAATCCTTGGTGAAGGGGAATTTTGCAGCAGTGGAAGAAGAGCTTCAGTAAAAATCATAACACCTTAGTAATTAGTGTCCAAGCATAATTTGGCACTGTCGTATGTTGTTTTCATCACGGCTCTAATGTCATCGAAAGTTTCCCTGGTAACTGTTTACAATAACAAGATATAACAATTATTATGCCTCAGTCTCAAACAAGTTAGGATCGGCTAAACAGTCAAAAAACTTGGCATCAGTTCACAAGTAAGCACTCAACTGAAAACTAAACACTTCAGCTCATCCCACTATGTCTCATGGACACTTGGAAGCTGGCGTGTCACATATATTTTGGAGGTGTCTAGATGTGCATAATTGCCGGTTGGGGACAAATTTGAGTGTCTTTTCAGAGCAAGATCAGACCACACACGGGGACTATCGCCTACCTCAAAGCTTGATATGAGATCAAATCGCATAAAAAAACAAGAGCTAAGCATGTACAAAATTATCTTACCCAGTTTACAAGATCCATGTTCATGGCCCTTAGGACATCTTCATCAGGTACCACTCCAGAAACTCCAGCACTATTTACCTGCAGAAATTTATTCAGCAAGTGTCCAACACGTTCCTCGAGATTGAATGAGGAGCAATAAAATAGATTTATGTACAGTAACATTGAACAACTTTCACGAGAAACTTGTTCGATACCAGAATATCAAGCCTTCCATATTATGTTTGTACGAACTTTGCCAAGGACTCAATGCTCTGAGCATCTTGAACATTAAGCTGATGAAACACAACATTAGAAAATCTTCGTTCATTCAGCAAGGATGTTGCTTCAGCTCCTCTCTTTTCGTCTCTGGCTGTTAAGAGAACTGTTACATCTGAATTGGTGAGCTGCTTAACAACCTCGAAGCCAATTCCCTTGTCTGATCCTGTAACAACTGCATACTTACAAGCATCTCCTATCACTTACGTCCAATGTTTTTAAACTTTTCTCTTTGGAATCCTTTCAGGGAGAAGAAAAAAGAACACTATTTCAAAAGAACTGACGATATAGGAAGAAAGAGGGACGTATAGACTAATAGTCCAAGAGTTTGAAATAACAACCTCAGGGACCAGATGAAATGTCAACCGCAGGGACCAGATGAATTCGTTTCATCTACCTAAGCCTTAATTGACAGGATCGATCACCAGTATAAAGTTGATAAGTTGAGGTTCCTGCAGATGCTAACCTAGACATGCTATTATTAAACACAAAAGACCTCTCTTACCATACTACCAGTCAGGGGCAGAACTAATGGGACTCAAACGGGCTCATCGGAAACACCCTCCCTGAAAAATTGCACCATAACATGTATACAAAGCCAAAATTATTTTTTATAAGCATAGTACTGTTGAATCCCCTTGAGACAATCAAAAAATTTTGTGTTTTTACAACATACCCGATGTAGTTCCACTACAACAACACATTCAATGTAGTTCCACAAAGTTGAGTTTGGAGAGGGTATGCATCCATTACCCCTAGATACGCTATTTCCGGAAAAACTGTCCAAAGCAGTTCTGAAAAAATAAGTAACGGAAGTATATAGAAATAACAAAAACTGTAAACAGTAAACAAAACAGAAACTAAAACAAAACAAAAGGATATATAATTGAGATACAAGAAACAGCAGATAGTAACAAAAATAATTAGAACAAAACAATACCATATATAATCGAGGTACAAGAAACAACACATAGTAAGAACAACGGAAGGACAACAAACTACAGGTGCAATACGATCAGGTTAGACCTCAACTAACTCTATCACCTGAATCAAAAGAATATATAGTAAAAAATCAAAGACGGAAAATCAGAATCAGTCCATCTTTGTTAAGATTTGGAAATATTGAGTTACCTGCAAAACAAATCTGGGGTTTGCAATTGAAGGCCTAATTTATGTTCTACTATCTACCACTGGTGTAATTAAATTTGATGGATAAATAAAAACATTACATGAAATTAAAAAAATAACAAGAAAACAGAGAGAAAGCATGTCAAAGAAAAAGGAAAATAAATAGATTAGTTGACTTAAGAGGCAATGTTATTGGAGAAAATTAAGCAAAAAGTATCAAATAAGTTCGTTTTTGTTTTTTCGTGACAGATTGACCAAGAGCTGGTGTTTAAAATATAATTAAGTAATTATGAGACCAAATTAACATTTTCAAAACTTTCTAATCTTTTATAAAATACAAAAAAAACACGTTTATTATTCAAACCAAATAAGATCTTTCCATCTTCCTTCCTCTCTTCTCTCTTCTTTTCTTATTCCCTTGGAAGATTTTTCTTCTTCTTCCTTAGAAATTCGGAAATCCATCGTTACTCTTCCTTTACAGTTGCTACTCTTCCTCTCTAGTCCTCTATTACTCTCTCATCTTTCTGAACGGTAATCGTCTTCGACTAGACTTGAAATGGGTAAGTTATTTTTTTGAAATATTTTACAATTTTCAAAGTTTTTTCTTGGATTAATGAACAATAAAACGTTCTGTAGATGTAAAAATTAAATATTGACTTAATTGTGTGCATTATTTATTATTTTAAAAGAAAATCACACAACTCAAAAAATCCATAATTTGAGGAAATGTATATATATTGTTCTCATTCAGTGAAAAGTCATTTTTTGTTGGTGTTGTTGCTCTTTTTGTGGCCATTTTGTTGATATGATTTTAGAAATAAAGTGTTGTTCAGGCGTCCAAAATATATTTCATTTGTTTAAATATTTAGCGTATGTTGTAACATTTTAGTCATAGGTTGGTGCATATTCAAACAGTTATCATATGTCGTAACCTCTCACTTTATGTCAAAAAATGGTCATCTGTTGCCACATAAGATTCAAATGTTGCAATAATCAGTACATTTTTTTCAACATATGATTCATTAGTTGTTATCCATCTGTTGCAACATACTTCTATTATTATTTTATAATGAATTGTAAAATCTCAATATTTATTTATTTACTTTGTAGATAAAATGATACAAGAAGCTTCATCCATGACAACAACTCAATCTTCTAAAATGAAATGCTTTTTTTGTCTATGCGAAGAATGTGAGAAGCAACATGATTATTTTATTAGTCATGTTAAAAAACTTACTGATATTTCTAAGAAAATATCTCATTATATTGATGTGCAAATATCCAAGAAGACATCACAGCCTTTGAAGTGTAGGAGGTTGAAAAAATTTATTTCTCAAACACTTTGTATAATTATTGAGAAGAAAAAAAAGGGAAAAGAAGGCAAAGGAGGAAAAGGAGAACGACGAGAAGGAGGAGGAGAAGAATGTAAAGGAGGAGAAGGAGAAGAAGGCAAAGGAGGAGAAGGAGAGGGAGAAGAAGGCAAATGGGGAGAAGGAGAAGAAGAAGAAGGCAAAACAGGAGAAGGAGATGGAGAAGAAGAAGGCAAAGGAGATGGAGAAGCAGAAGGAGAAGGAAAAGGTGAAGCAGAAAGAAAACGCGATAGCGGAAAATAAAGGAAAGAAAGTCGAAGTTGTCAATTGTGATGTGAAGCATCAATATCCATTTGAAGGTTTTAATATTGAAGGCGAGGGTCCAACTAAACTAATGTCATCCTTCTCGCAATGGATAAACAAGGGTCTTTACAAGCACCATGCAAAAATGTGAGTATAGTAAGGTTGTTCAATTATTATTAGAATTTATTCTTGTTGTCCAATAAATAATAATTTATAATGATTACACAATTGCAGAGGAAATAAGAAGGATCATTACTTAGCCAATTGCTCAAAACTTGAATTTGACCAACTTGACTTAGTAGTTGCATTTCCATGGAATAAGGACTATTCTATATAACGTCTCAACCCAATAAGTGCTAGAATGATGAGGTAAATCCATGAACACTTTTATATGTATTTTTTACTACATGAATATATACAATTAAATTGATACACTTGCTTTATGCATGTGTGCAGTATGTGGATGTCATATTTTACTGTTTGCGTAAGAAGTCGATGAAATAGATTCAGTCTAAAAATCAATATACCACCACTAATTGTTTTTTCAAAACATACCTTGACAATGCTAGTGAATATGAGGATAAAATCGTTGGCATAAATAAAGGGTTTGGTATACTTTGTAGACTGCCTTGGCACTTGACAGATGATGTTTATGTCCCTGTAAATAGTAATGGGGAATTCCATTGGGTCTTGGCAGCCGTTGCATTGAAGGAACGGTGCATAAAAGTGTATGATTGAATGTCCTCAAATAGGTCTAATAAAAAATTATCCTCCGAGATTCAAAAGATGTCTACTATGTCGCCAAAGTACCTTGAGTTGAGTGGATTTTTAAGCAAAATGAGCGAACCAACTGGTCAGTTCTTAAATGATACCAAGGGAAGAACAATTTACCCATTCAAAGTCAGTCATGTTACTTGTATTGCTCAACAAGAAAGCAGTACTCTGTAAGTATCACAGTATTATTTTGTCTTACGACTATCGAAATGTGATGTTATATTTTCTGATTGATGATATGTCATGCAGAGATTGTGGAATTTTTGTTGCTGCATACGCTGAGTTTTTGAGTGATGGATTAGAAGTACCATTATGTGGAATTAGTGCTAACACCCTTCGCTTGAGATATGATTCACTCCTATGAAATTATGGGATTGTAAAGGCTCTAAATGGTTATGTTAGTAACACTGAAGACCCAAAGATGCGTAGAACTAAAAAAAATCTAAGATCGATGAAAATGTTTTGTTTATAACCATTGATTCGATAGGTGGTTATGCATATCATATCATTGTGAATTACCTTTTTGTTGATAAGTTGTATAAAACAATTGGTGAAGTGTTAATTAAAATGTTTTTTATGATTATTTTGATTTTGTATTAACAAATGTCAACTACGATAGAAAGGATCAAATTTGTTGTCTGTGGCAACATATGTAATTTCTGTTGTAATAAATACCAAAAAATTATATGTCATAACAGATCTTTTATATGTAGCACCAAATAGTATATATGTAACAACATATGTCACAGTTTGAATTGTCATTATTTTTAAAAAATAAATGACTTTAATTTTCATTTTCCCTCTCTCCTCTCTTCTATAAATGTCGTTTCATATTCCAAGATTTATTTATTTACACTAACTAATTTCAGTTTTCTTATCTACTATGCAAGTATTTTTCTCCTTCTCTCTTCTCTTCTTCTCTTAGTCCTTCCTTCACAGATCATCTTCTACAGCAAGGCGGTGTTGTCCTCATAATTTCTATTTTGTCGTTGATACATATCTTCTAAGCTAACATTTAATTAGGGTTTGAAATGCATGTATTTATCTGCTTATTTCCCTGTTTGACTTGTGTTTGTAGATCATGTCTGTGTGTCTTTCAAATATTTTATTTTTGTTGTTGCAGATACAAATATAATGGCTCCTAATAAAAGAAAACTTGATATTTATATATCTGACCAAACAATGATCCAGAAGAAGTCTAGGTCTAAAATTACTAGGAAGAGGAATGAAACTACTACACTTTTAGAAAATCTTGCAACTAAAGCAGTTTCTTCTTCTCAAGCAGAAGTAAAAAAATTTCAAAAAGAATATGAATAAATACAAGTAGTGGAGAAAGAAGATGAAAAACAAGAAAAAGTTGAGGAACAAGGGAAAATAAATGAAGTTCAGCAAGAAGAAGGGAAAAAAAATTGAAGTAGTAGTTGGGGAACAAGAAGAAAAAATGTATGAAGTTCCATGAAGAACAAGAACTTCATGAAGAGTTCAATGCTAGTGGTGATGATGGGATTAATATCATCAATGTATACACTTTCCATGTGCATCAGTAGTCTAATGCTAATGGTGAAAACATTATTAGGTCAGTCCTGGGAAGACCTTTCGTCAAATTCAGGGATATCGTCAAGAGAAATCAATTGGAATCTTTTTTTCAAAAGTAGTTGTTTTTGGTCATTTTCTTGATTTACCTATTGATCCACTTCCACGTTTTCAAATGACCATCGTGTATGAACTTCTGAAAAGAAGGTTCATTTTTGAAAATCTCAATAAGAAGGATGATATTGCAAATAATTATTGTGGCATGCAAGTTTTCTTTGGCATAAGAGAGTTTGCCATAGTAACCAGGCTAAAATGTCATCCTCCTGTTGAGCTCATCCCTGAATACATTGTAAAAACAGAACCACGAAGAAGACAGTTACTACTGAAAGAAGTAGAAGAAGCGGGACAACAGTCGCTGCCAACCGAGGAGCAGGACTTTATGTCCCTTGTTGGAAAAAGCTTTAAAAATTATAACTTATTAAGTTTGTTGGAATGGAAGTATACACCAAAGAAAGCACGAGGAGTCATTGTGCTTACTTTGGTTTACACATAGTATACTTTTGCCGAAGGATCCGAGCAAGAACATACTTTTAAAGTATGTCAATTTTTGTCAGGATATTGATGCTATCAACAACTACCCATGGGGTCATAAGAGATTTCATTTAATTGTCGACTACTTGTTGAGACCTTTAGGAGAAAAGACCAGTAACTTGTTAAGGTTTCCATGGGCTTTCATGCTAAAGCTGAATATTTTTAATCTTTTTATATTATATTAAGTAATAATTCAACATTTGATTATTGACATGTTTTTCTTTTTTTACAGGCCTGGGCATTTGAAGTCATTCCTTATTTGACCCATCAAGTAAATGTAGAATAAGAGAGATCCCAAGAATGATGAAAATGGTTGATGGCAAGAACAAAAACTACCAAAGAAAGGCATATTCCAGATCTTTTTAACCCTCTTTTTAATACAGTAAGTTGAGAATATTATTACTATATTACAGTTACATGTTGCTATAGATGTCTCTTATGTTGCTAAAGATGATTCAGTTTTTGCTACATGTGACATAAATCTTGCTACAGTTAAATCCTCTATAGCAACATGTAGCACATGTAGCAATAGAGAATTCATCTGTAGAAACATTTGTCACATGTTGCTACAGATAAATCCTCCGTAGCAAGATTTCTGTCACATGTAGCAACAAATGAATCATCTATAACAACATGTGAAACAAATCTTGCTAAAGATAAATCATCTGTAGCAACATGTGGAACATGTAGTAACAGAAAATTCATCTATAGCAATATTTGTTTAACATGTTGCTACAGATAAATCATTTGCAGTAATATTTCTGTCACATGTAGCAAAAAATGAATCATCTCTACAAAAATGTGAAACAAATCTTGCTACAGAAGATTCATCTATAGGAAGATTTTTTTCACATGTAGAAATAGATGGATAATCTATAGCAACATATTGCTACAAATCATTTATATGTAGCAAGATTTGTTTCACATGTAGCAACAGATGAATCATTTGTAACAACATGGTAATTCTTACTGATGACTCATTTTTACAATTTTAGGTTGTGCATTCATGGATTACCCCAACAGAAGAGGAATTGCAAATGCCATATCTAATAACTCTAGGGTTGGTTGAAACCATTTTTGATCCTGTTGTTGATAGAGTAAAAATGGTGTTGGCTGGAAAAACAACCATCAAAAGAGACTGACTTCGTAATGAAGTTGCTAATATATTAGTTATTTTTTATGGTGCTGGTGCTGGTCCTACTGCTGCTACTGGTGTTGATGCTATTGTTGGTGTTGATACTGGGCAACACGAAGGGAATACCTCTTGTAGACGATGTTCTGCTTTTCTCTGTGAGTAGTGTAAGAAACATGATGAAGATTTTGTCATGTATCATCGAAAATTGAGTGAAGCTGTCAATGAATTAAATAACAAGAGAGGTGTGAAGGGCATTGTATCAAAGAATATGCGGCATGCATATACTCCATGGGCCAAGTGGAGAAAAGAATCATTTGCCAAGGCAATGCAAAATTTGAAGAGGAAAATGTTTGAAAAAATTCCAAGGGTCGTTATTGAGGAAGTGACAGAGTATAAAAAGTTGAATATTTAAAAGTGTGTCTTTGTTGCTGAAAAAACCAATGTGTTGAATGTGACGAGTGCAAGGGATATTCGAATAGAATACGGTATGCATGTTTTTATCGGTCAAAATTTCAGGAACATGACAAGCATAGAAGTTTGGTGGGAAGACTCGGTAAGCCTACCTTTTATATTATTAACTATTTCTTTTATATTTTCAGTGACTACTCTTCCTAACTATTTAATATTATTTTTTATTTCAGTATATTGACGAAATCCTTAACCTCATGCGTCAGAGGCATGTGACATACCCTGATTACTATGATCTCAAAGATAGAATCTTGGATCTCAACTTCTATTCAAAGTTCCTAGAAAGATATAAATAAATGAGCGATGAGAAAACAAAGGTTGGTGGTAAAAGCATGAATCAGTTACTAGATGACTTTGTATGAGATTATGATATGATTGACTATGTCAGGAGTATTAGGCCAACCCCTGGAGGCATGGATTGGATTGATGCAAAAAGGATTTTAACAGTCATCAACACGGGGGGTATCCATTTTGTGAATCTCGAGATTCTTTTGCACGAGGGTCACATCAATGTATATGACTGCAACCTAATGGTTACTATTCATGCCAAGTTTTTGACACTCCTACAACCTGTTTTCTAGTTGCTGCCTAAATTGTTGATGCAAAGTGGTATAGTGAATCATTTCAAAGAGAAGTTGCTCACTCAACCATGGGAAATTAATTGTCGAGTAGAACCTATTGTACAGAACTGGAGTGGGGCGTGGATCATATTCCCTTGCATTTATTGAGCATTTGATAAGTAGGACAAACCTTCAACCACCGAAAACACTATTATGAGACAATATGATTGAACGGATGCAATATGTTTGAACTTATGGGATAATATCTCATAGCTTAAATCCTTGATATTAGCGTTTGTAATTAAAAACAATGTTTAATTTATGAAATTATGTTGTTTTATTTTATCTTAAAGACAATGTAATTAAAGACAATATTTATTTTATCAATTCTTCTGTCACAACATGTTACATATGTTGCTACACATGATTCGTCTGTAGCAACTTTTGTGTCATATATTTCTATAGATGATTCGTTTGTAGCAACATTTGTGGCATATATCGCTACATATTTTTCATCTGTAGCAACATTTGTGCATATGTTGCTACAGATGATGTGCATATCGCAACATTCGTCTGTTACATATGTGGCAAACGTTGCTACATATTATTCGTTTGTAGAAACATTTGTTGCATATGTTGCTACACCTGATGCATATATCAAAACATTTGTCTGTTACGTATGTGGAAAATATTTCTACATATCATTCGTTTGTAGCAACATTTGTGGCTTATGTTGCTACATCTGATGCGTATGTTGCAACATTCGTTTGTTACATATGTGGCAAATGTTGATACATATGATTCGTGTTTAGAAACATTTGTGACATATGTTGCTACTGACGAATCATTTGTGGAATATGATGCTACAGATGATTTGTCTGTCACAACTACGTTTTTGTTTGATCGGGAGTGAAAAACTACGTCTATTTAATTTCACAACTATGATAATTGTCTTGGTTGTACACAACTACATAATAATTTTGTATCCTCTAAGAAATTCTTATTGGTAATAGTTAGAAATACAAGAAAAAAACAAAGAACACCAACATCGGCGTCTAGATGCTACAACATTTGTTCATTTTCTACTCCTTCATCCCCCATTCGATACTTCTTTTGATATTACTTTCATTAACAGTGTCAGACTACTTAATTTTGTTTGCCAATCGGAGAACAACGATCTTGGATCGTATATCAACAACTTCATGATCCCTCCATCTAAAGAAGTTGTATGCATTCTCCTAAAATATAAACCACAAAGAAATAAATTTTCATAAAAAAAAGTAAAGAAATCTGAAGTCTCCAAATACTGTAGAAATAAACATACATACACGATATCGTGGACAAGACCAAATCATCGACCTGGATTGTCTTTTGACCATGAAGTTTGCATTGAAAGTAAGTCTCCATGTTTGTAATACATTTTAACATTCAACATAGTATCATTTTCATCATCACAAATTTAATTTAGTATAGCATTTGACATCTTACCAAATCAACTAAAAAATAATTGATCTAATGAAAATTGATTTACTGTTGAATATGTGAGTACTGGAATTTTGTTTAACCAAAGGCCAATAAAATAGAGAACAGTGTGACTAGGAAATGACTGACAGAAAATAAAATAAGATCATTACATTAATGTGAAGCGACATGTCCTATAGAAGGACATCCCAGGAGAGAGAGAGAGAGAGAGAGAGAGAGAGAGAGAGTGAAAAAAAAAGCGCCAAAACTGAAGCGGCAAAGATGAAAAATTTGAAAAATCTATTCTTGAAATGAAAATGAAAATGTCTTCTAGAATTAGTTAGGCCGATTTTACTTTTTAAACAGAATGGCTTTTGCTTGACATTGGCCCACTTTCCCAGAAGATCGATTTTTATAACTATATGTTGCCACAGTTGCATCATATGTTGCAATTACAATAACAAGAACTACATATATTGACACATATGAAAAATGATGGAGGCACTAATAGACGATTTGATCGATTTAGGAATGGATAAATGCAAATTTGAATCAAATTTTAGTGATTTAGAACATAAATTATCAATAATAATAAGGTATAACATTTGGAAGAACAATTTAGAAGGGTGTTATATAACTATCATATGGATTTACTAGGACAATGTTTGACAAACTAGTGAAATGATTGTGATTCTAAATATAATTGTTAGAATCCAATGGAGACTCTTGTGTTGGATCATAATTTGTTAATTACACATGTTGTAGGACCATATATTGGTGTTACACATCGAATCAGGTGACATTTAATTGAATTAAACCCCAAAAGAATGATTTGTTATAGCTATATGTTGCCACAATTACAGAATATGTTGCAATTTCAACAACAGGAACTACATATGTTGACACATATGAAAAATGATGGAGGCACTAATAGACAATTTGTCGATTTAGGAATGGAAATATAGAAATTTGAACCTTATTTTAGTGATTTAGAACATAAATAATCAATAATAATAAGGTATAACATTTAGGAAGAAGGATTTGGAAGGGTGTTATATAACTATCATATAATTTACTAGGACAATATATGATGAACTAGTGAGATTATTGTTATTCTAAATATAATTGCTAGAATCCAATGGAGACTAATGTGTTAGATCATAATATTTTAATTAGACATGTTGTAGGACCATGTACTTGGTGTTACACATCAAATTAGGTGACAATTTAATTGAATTAAGCCCCAAAAGACCGATTTGTTATAACTATATGTTGCCACAGTTACAGTATATGTTGCAATCTTGACAACAGGAACTGCATATGTTGACACATATGGAAAATAGTGGAGGCACTAATAGATGATTCGATCGATTTAGGAATGGAAAAAAGGAAATTTAAACCAAATTTTAGTGATTTAGAACATAAATAATCAATAATAAGAAGGTATAACATGGACTTTATATGTTATATCATAATTAAAAAATAAGAACAAAACAAGTGAAGGCAACATTTTCATCATATGTAATATAATATTTTTCCACATAAATAAATTTTAAAATAAATAGAAAAAAACATGAAGATCAACATCGTCTTCATCACAGATTAAATTATTCCCACACAGTCGTATGAGGAAGAAATTTAACTAGATAATCTAGTTCTAAATCACAAATACACAATTCGCAAGTAATATCGTCTTCATCGTCACTTCCTCTGGACCAACCAATCTTGTGGGCATTTTGTTGGGGTTGATGCACAGTGCAACAAATGGGTCTTTCACCCAAAATATTAGGTTTTTGCACCCACATTCGATTTAAAATGCACCGCAAATGGTGTCGACATATTTTCACTATCACATGCATGTTTTTTTAAGTTGCCAATGTACATCAAGCGTTCTCTCAATAAAATACCGCCTTCAAAGATTGAAATAACGGCAAGCACATACTCTGCAATACGGTGGCCACCATATGCTGCTTTTTAAACAATTCTCAGTGCAGTTGAATCATTACGATTGAAAAAATCAAACTATAAAAGAAACAACATATTAAGAATACAAAATAAATTGATGAAAAGGTGAAAAAAAACAAAAAAAAAATACCACGCCTTTTCTGTATCAGAATTCT
This sequence comes from Solanum lycopersicum, assembly GCF_036512215.1. NCBI lineage: Eukaryota > Viridiplantae > Streptophyta > Magnoliopsida > Solanales > Solanaceae > Solanum > Solanum lycopersicum. The sequence continues at coordinate 40,497,252 of NC_090810.1, forward strand.
AAGTTCTCTGATGTTTTGCAAATTTTAATGAAAGACATGGCATGTTGATTAATCGTCCATGAAGGGTCAGTGGGAAAGCAGTCCAATGTAACCTTCTGATACATAGATCGTTCACTACCAACTTCATTGAGGAACCTAGAACATAATTTAACACTGACTAAATCTTCTAAAGAGTAGGAAGCAACCGTTTGACAATAATAATTTCTAGTTCAGTCAGGAGGGATTCCAAGAAGTTTTTCCTAGTTGAAACCAAATGAGGTATTAACTAAAAGCACACTCTCACTTAATCATTATTTAAGGTATATTGGGAAAGATTCATAATTAATTTTTATATGTGTAATTGACAAATGTTTCACCATCTAAAATATTATGTTGCTACAGACGAATGATCTGTAGCAACATGTGGTAAATTTTGCTACAGATGATTGTCTGCAGCAATATAAGGCATATGTTGCTACAACTGATGCGTATGTTGTAACATTCGTCTGTAATGACATGTGGCATATGTTGCTACAGATGATTTGTCCGTAGCAACATGTGGCATATGTTGCTACAGAGGAATCACTTGTAGCAACATTTATAATATATGTTGCTACAGATGATTCATTTGTAGAGACATTTGTGGCATATGTTGCGGCATCTTATATATTCTGTTGTAAAATATAAAACTTATTTGACATATGTTGACACAAATAAAATGAAGAGCAACAATTCACGCGTTAGGGCATTTCTAGATAAGATTATATAATATGGATCATCCTGAAATAAGAAAGAACATTCATTAAAATTCAGCAACACAACGCTTAATACTTCTTATGGGGAATTTCGATATGGGCATGTAGTTTTTTTTTGGCCAAAAGTCCCTACATACTGAACACTTATGTAGGGATCTTCATTTGGCACCAGGTGAATTTCCTACAATATACCATTATGTATTTTGCCACTGAATAATATAGAGAGGAGTACAGGTAAAGCTGATTTCCAAAATCAACACCATGTTGGGATCGAAGCGCTACCATGGCATCTGGACAAGGTATTTTGTCCAAATAAAAAATTCTACAAGTAAAACTTCTTCTTTGTAGACCCACAATAGAAACATCTCCATGACCAGTGACACTGAACTTGTAGTTAGTGATTTGATGGGCCAACAACTTGTTGCCTGCATTGATATACTCTGATATGTCTTTTTCAATTGAAGGAACTAATCTATTTGTGGAGTAAACCAGTTCCATACGCCTATGGTGAAATAACAATGCAAATATCCAGTTTATTTCATCAAATAGAGCGACAATGGGAAATTCTCTTTCAACATCAAACATAGCATTGACCGATTCCGCGATGTTTGACGTCATAATGTTATATCTACACAACAACAGACAATAAAAACCAAACAAAACACATAAAGTAAAAATAAACTCAATTGAGATTGTATCTATTTCCCAAGCAAAATTCCCTACTCCATGTGTGGAATCCAATACGTTCAAGAGCTTCAGCAACTTTGGTACCAAATCTCTTATTTAATTGAAATGGTAAATGAACTCACATATATTGTACGCCTTTGGTACTTTATAAAAATGGGACACTACCTTGGAGTTGTCAAAGTTATTTCGAATATTTTTCGCAAGGTGTCTCATGCAACAACCATAATGAGATGCAGGGTAGATTCTCTAAACCATCTATCTAATACTTGGATTTCTATCAGAGATATTGCACAACTCATTATTATCCTCTATAAAGCTTCTCTTATTTTTTTTAAAAAATATTCATATGAGGTATCGCATTCCTTGTCCTCTACATTATTATGATCCTCCTCGATATGATTTTCTTCCACGTATACTCTTAACATGGGCGGTATCTCTGCTCCTCTCAGATAAACAAACAAACTAGATTGATCAGTTATTCTAAAAGGTAAAACCTTCTCATTATGAAAAAATTGTGGAATGTAACTCATAACACGATCTTGCGGTTTACAATTGTATCCACTATTTCGCACGAATAAAATGAAGAAATCATCATACGAAATGTTTCTTTCGACATACATCCCTACTGAACCAGCTCCTCATTTTTTACTATCCTCCCAGCACCATATGAATCGATTTTTCTTTTCGACCCATTCAGCACGACAATCAATCCCTACAAATTATGACATTGTACCTGCATAAATTAATTAAAATCCAATTAGTAATTATTTACAATAATTATATGTCGCAACATATGGTTCTTCTGTTGAGAAATGTAACACATATGTTGCTACATATGATTGTATAGTTGTTACAAACAAATCACATGTGGCAACTTTTTTATGTTATATCTAATGTTGCAAATCGTGGATTTTCTATTGCGAAATATAACTCATATGTTGCCACATATGGTTTTTCTGTAGTGAAATGTAATACATATGTTGCTACATATAATTGTTCTATTGTTACAGACAAATCACATGTAGCAACATTTTTATGTTATATCATATATTGCTACATATGACTTATCAGTTGCGAAATGTTTGTAAGCCATATGTTGCTACATATTATTGTTATGTTGTGATTGGAATAACATTTATTTTGCTATATATGACTTTTATAAGTTATAATAGTCTACTGTTGCAACATATATAACAAAATTTTTGAAATGTGAATGCAAATTATTCAAAAAAATTGCAGGTACCCAGATCAGGTAATAATGCAATGATTTCAAATAACTATTAAATTTTATATACCACAAACAATGGTGTTTCGCCCAACCACTTATGGAGTAAATTCCAATTGAAATAAAATGAAATTTGGTCCACAGATTACAGATTATGTAATCTGATTCAACCACTAGCATCCAAGACACACAATGTGCGAAAAGAAGAACAAAAGTAAGAAGATGAAGAGAGCACGAACAAAGGCAAGCAATTGAACAAGCAAATATGGAAGCAAAATAACAAGAAGACAAAGAATAAGAAGAAAAAGAATAAGAAGAAGAAGAAGGAGGAGGAGAAATACGACTGTTGGAGACGGGGGAAAATCTTTTATTTTCCTTTTTGACTCGTTATTTCCCACAAAAATTTGTTAAATTAGGTTTGGATTATTTAATTTACCCTTTTACCCCTCATTTAATTCCCACAAAAGTTGGTTAAATTATTTATTATGAAGTTACCATTTTACCCTTCATTTATTTCAGTGGACCAAAATGTCAACTTATAAACTTGAGGGCAACTCCACAATACTTAATCATTAATGACAATTGATTAATCACATAATTGTCACCTACACCCAATACTTAAGAATTATGTCACCACCCATTTATTTTGAAACCTTAATGTCAAATTTTTTAAAAAATTCTATGTTATTGGGACTAAACTCGTTATTTCCCCTAAATACCCTTCTCCCCTCTTGCTTCAATTTTTGATTTGGGAAAAAGGACATTTTTTGCTGCCTTTTTTGTGTTGGTGAAAACAGAGTTGTACCACTAGTAAAAAAGAGAAAGAGGTGGATATATTATTTTCGTAGTTAGCAACGTGTTATATATTTTTATCACTCGGTGTTTGGTATCTACACCAATTTTTGCATATTTTAGGGGAGGCTCCTTACATGATTTTTTTCCATTCCAATTTCCACAATTCGTGCTTCTAGATTTTGAATAAGCATAGAAAAATATCAATCATCCCATCACAACTCGTATAAGTTGTATTAGATATACAAGTGTAAACTAAAAAATATAACTATGCAAGTGCAAATATTTTGGAAAAGAACCAAATAACAAGCAAATGCTCTATTAATGTTGCCGAAGTTTGCTTTTAGTTACTGCAGTAATTTTTATCAAAATATGTTAATTAGTTTAAGATGAATTTGAATTTTGAATTTTAGTTAAGTTGTTTGAATTGTTGAGATATTTTAAGTTGTTTTAAATTTCAAATTATGCAGATTATATTTTTATGTTGGCTATTTAAAGTCCTGAAATCTTAATAAAATCATTGAATGTTATTATCAATCCATTGAGAGACATTTCAATTTTTTTGTCGCCCATTTTAAAAAAAACACCAACATTGGTATCAATAGCTTCATTGATCTTATGGGATCTGTGAAATCAAAGAATTACCATACATTTTAAATCCATAAGGACTACCTTTTTTAACCCATCAGGGCTACCCATTTTAACCCATCAAGGGTACCTTTTTAACCTGTGCTTTTTTCTACACACGGGTTTTTGTAAATCCTTTTTTAATCAAAAAAAATTACAAGCAACACTCTTTCTTTGAATACCCCCAAAAAAATTTCAGTGTTGAAAACTATCAAATTTGATCAGAGAAAATGAAATCATATCTTAAAGCCTATGATCTGTGGGAAGTTGTAATTGAAGATATACCCTTGCAACCCCTTCCTGCAAATCCTATCGTTGCTCAAATTAAATCTCATTTAGATGAAAAACCTAAAATATTTAAAGACAAAATTGTAATTCAAAATCAATTGCAGATTCGATTTTTTCTAAAATCGTTGATTGTCACACGACAAAAGAAGCTTGAGGAAAAATTAAAAAAGAATATCAAGAAAGTGACCAAGTCAGGCAAATGCAAATTTTGAATTTGAAAAGAGATTTTGAATCTCTTAGGATGCAAGAGGATGAAACAATTAATAAGTATGCTGATAATATTTCTTTTATTGTTAATAATAAAGGTTGCTTGGCGAGGATGTCTAAGATAACAGAATAGTAGAAAAAATGGTTGTGACTATTTCAGATAGATTCGAATCTAAAAAAGTCATCTCTAGAAGTGTCTTAACATCTTTCTAACAATTTCAGTTGAAGAACTAATAAGTGCTCTTCACGCACAGAGAAGAGCCTTCGAGCAAAATAAAGATAATGTTACTGATAGCGCCTTATATGCACAAAACATAAAAGAAAAAGGCGATTATCCCCTTTCCAAATATTGCAAAAGAAAAATGGAGTTGGGAATTTTTTGTTGGTGAAGACCTGATGCAATATGTGGAAATTGCAAACAAGTCAGTCATGTTACTAAAGTATGCAAGCTGAAGAACAATCTTCGAACACAAGTTGTAGAAGCAAAAATCGAGGAGGAACAACTTTTTTAAATTTCAATATCTAAAGCAAAGGAGGAGTGTTGAAGTTTTTTTAGTTACTGCAGTAGTTTTTAGCAAAATAAGTTAATTAGTTTAAGATGAATTTGAATTTTGAATTTTAATTAGGTTCTTTGAATTGTTGAGATATTTTAGGTTGCTTTAAATTTCAATCATGCAGAGTATATTATTATGTTGGTTATTTAAAGCCTGAATACTAATAAAATCATTGAAAATTATTTTCAATCCGTGGAGAGACATTTCAATTTTTTTGCTGCCCCATTTTTTTAAGGAATAATATATATATTGGACCCTAAACTTGGCTTCAAATTTTAACTTTGACCTCCAACTTTCATAATGCACAAACAGACACTTTAATTATCCAACTTTTAAATAAATAAACATATGACTCCTACATGGAACAATACACGTAGGACAAAGAATGACATGTAGGACATGTGTGTCTATTTGTTCCACTTTATACAAGTTTTAGTGTCTATTTGTGTACATCCAAAGTTGAAAGGCATAAATGTGAATTGAAGCCAAGTTAGAGGTCACATTTACATATTATTCCTTTTTGAAAAGATACCAATAAATGTATTGTATTGTATATTTAAAATTTGATATATGTCGATCACTACGTTATTGAATGTATATTGTTTTTTATTATTTTTTTCGTTTCAGTTTTAAATTTTGATATATGTCATTCAAAAAGTTGTTTCTTTGGTCCCTCTTCTTCTTATTCCGTTACTTTGTTGTCCGTCGGGAATTTTCTTTTAACTTCTACGGAGGTTCAACTATATCATACGTGTCGTTATTAGATTATAAAGGTAAAATTTTTTTAACTGTTTATATCCCTCTTGTGATGTCATTTAGTGTAGTGTTGTATTACATCATGTTGTATTTTAAAGAATTTCTCATCTTTTACTTATTCCTAAGATGAAATCCTTACTTTGTCTTTATACTTTACGCATCATCTGGTGTCGCACTGCAAAACTTTGTGAAGTTAAGATCTTTGATTCTATACTACCTTCATCGTAGTATGTATCCCTTGTACTAATTTGGAGTTAATACAAACGCTTAATAACTTTGATGGTCACTCAACTATCAATTGTTTTCACAGAAAGTCACTCAACTTTCATTTTAAACTCAAAAGTCACTCAACTATGATTTCTTTGCACATAAAGTCACTCAACTTTCATTATAACCTCAAAAGTCACTCAACTATGACTTCTTTGCATAGAATGTCACTAAACCTATTTAATTATTTTTTAATTAAAACAGTGACATGAAATTTTAATTATCAACCAAAATTTTAAGAATCAAATATTTATATATCAACTTAATGACCCACTCCATTTAACCCGACCCGCTAAAGTTTTAACATTGAATATTTATTTTTCTATTAATTCCCTAAATCATTCTCCATTGTCTCCCACACATTCTTTTTGCGAAGTAATGGGAAAAAAAATATTCAATGGTCAATGGGGAATGATTTAGGTAATTAATAGTAAAATAAAATGTTTAAGATTATATTTTTAGCGGGTTAGATTAAATGGGCGGGTCATTAAATATATATATATATATATATATATATATATATATATATATATATGATTCTTAAATTTTTGTTTAATAATTAAAATTTATGTCACTAAATATCAATGAAAAATAATTAAATAGGTTATGTGACTTATTCTGCAAGGAAGTCATAGTTGAGTGACTTTCTAGGCATAGAAATCATAGATCAGTGATTTTTGAGTTGAAAATGAAAGTTGAGTGACTTTCATTGAAAACAATTGATAGTTGAGTGACCATCAAAGTTATTAACTCCTTTATTGTAGTATGTATTCCTTGTATTAATTAGGAGGTAATACAAAGAATAAGATTTATGACATGGTTTTGTCGAAGAATGACTATGATGATTGAACTCTTTAATTTGTTTTCTTTCTGTATAGGTGGAGATATACAACTGTCGTTACGAGAAACAACATTCGGTTGTCCAACGCGCTGGAGCAGGAAATGATACCACAACAACTGGTGCCCTAACTGATATCCTTGACATTCAAGTTTTCATCTTTATTTAACTTTTAAATCTAAATAGATTAGCTAATAATTTTTATCATTTATGCTTTGTAATTTCAACTCAATTCATAAATTAATTTTATCAAAAAATAAATACCTTAAATTAGCAGTACGGTCAAATACCTATATTTTTTTTGGTAGAATAGTTAGTACTCTTTTATATTAGTTATAATATATAATTAAGAATTTATGACTTTATTATCCATTTGAATGAGTTATCAAAATTAAATAAGGTTAACTGCGATTTTTTGTTAAAAATTTAAAGTAAGATTTTTAGTCTTTTAAATTTTTTAAAAAAGATCAAAAGAATTAAAATAGTAATAAATTCAAAAACAGACTTAGAAATATGAAAAATTATTTGTAATCGATAAGTTATCTATAATTTGAAGATTTAAAAAATTACTTCAATATTTATATATTAAAATATAAAGTTCTCTCTATATATATTGATTCTTTGGAAGGAAATGTGTGATACATGATTTAAGTTCGGTAAAATAATTTTTAGTGATAGAGAATTAACATAAAAATAATATATTATTGTTAAAACGCATGATCAAAATAAGTAATAAATGAACAATTATAAATGAATGATAAAAGATTTTATGTTAAGATTAAAAAAAACTTATATATCTAATAAAAATTTATAATCAGACATTTGAATTTTTCCTAAATAAAATAAACATAGAAAAACTGTTCACAAATAATATGAATATTTATAATTATTAACGATAAATAATATTTTCATATAATTAAAGTATAGGAGAAAAAGCTAAGTAAATTTTTATAGTTGTAAACTCAGAAAAACATTTTTGTATCAAATCTTATAGATATAAACTCAGAAAACACTTTCATATCAAATATTATAGTGGTAACTCATATTACACTTTCATATCAAATCTTATAGTTGTAAACTTAGAAAACGATTTCATATCAAATTCTATAGTTGTAATTCAGAAAACGCTTTCATATAAAATTTTATAGTTGTAAACTCAGAAAACACTTCCATATTAAATCTTATAGCTTGAGGTTTCCAAGGAAGAATCATGTAATCAGTGTGGCCTTCTCTTTAAGAAGTAACCAATAACAGTGAACTCCTCATAAAGGAGTTAAATATTCATATCAGTAGATCCAGAGGCAGACCCACGTGTCATACCCTCGATAAAAAAATACACTGTATACCTAAGGTGAATTTTCTAGATTGGTGTTGATATATATATATTTTAACACCTAAATCACAAATGGCTGAAACAGCCCATCACTAGCTAAGCTCAAAGTTATGTGGGACGTCCAGGGTTCGAATCCCTGGGTTGTCTGTATATTTTTTACAATTTTTGTTTTCAGTTTTTTTTTAGTTAGATGTTTATACTTTTATTTTCGGAACCTCTTCAACGAAAATCCTAGATTTTCCACTGAGTAGATCCCTACTCGATGTATATTGGTAACGGTATACTAGTTCTATCTTTCCACTAGCAAGGTTTTTATTAGTGATAGGTTATTACAAGGTGCACTAGGTCTAACGTACATGTCGTTAGCTATGAGATTCATTAAGGTCTACTCCCATTAATATTTTTCTTATAATTAGTCGAAACGATTCAAAATCGAACAGAACATGTAAATCATCTCAAATAATATCATTTCAAAGTTTAGCAATCACTAGTCAAAATACTATTTTCCAAATAAATTTAGAACTTTTTCAATAGTAATCATACCTTGTAAGAATGAGATCATCTCGAATAATCTTTTCAGTATTATATCAAGTAAAAGACTTGTCCCACATGCAAGTTCAAACATTCGGTAACACATTTACTTTATAAACCATGTGAAAGTCATGCAAGTTATAAAATATCAGTTGTTGTAAGATTACTACTCACAGTACTGGTGCTGAAATACCAAGCCCGAAACTTGAGCAATCTGTATGAGTCCCTTTGGTCAATCTATAATCAAATTTATATCAATTTCAAGTTAGATTCTATCTTTAAGCTAATTCTATAACTATTTAAAATACTGAACTCTGAAGTTTCAGGTTTGATTCTCAACGTGTCACAATATCTTATCCTATAATGATATATTCCTTCAATTCAGTAGCAACAAGTTAAAAGCTTTAAGTATTCATATCTTGTGGTTGCTTAAACAATTTTTTTGAATATTACTACACTTAACAACAACTCAAGCTCAGCATAACAATGAAATTCAAACTAAGGTTACTCGGAGCATATTTTGGCAATAGTGGTATAAAATATACTTCTATATTGGTATTCTCATACCCAAAACCATTAATCAATCATGTATCTTGATACTCATAAAATAGATAGAAATATATATATGATTTATCCATCTGTACGACCCTTGCTGCCCAATTATTATCTTTAGTGATTAAATTCAACACCTACTTTGGATGGCCTAACTAAAAATCTCGAAGAGGTTGTAGGAGAAGAAAATCAACAACGATTTACCTCGAACCTAGAAGCGAAACCTTTTAATAAGTTTCTTTCTCCTTCTTCTCCCTCACCCTTCTGTTCTTTATTCTCTTTCGTGGTCCTTCGCTGGAAACAGAAATGCAACAACTCTGTTTTTTCTTTCTCTTTTTTTAACGCTTAAAGTTACTGCGTGGCTACGTAGGGCAGTTCGCCCAATCCTTTTTTTCCCTTAATGCAAGTAGCTGATTTAAGTCCTTTTTCTTTAAATAATGACATATACACCCTTATTTAATTAATAGTTCTTGAACATGTATTCTAATTAGTACTACAAATTTCTTCAAATAATAGAAAAGGGGGGAAAAGAGTGAGCAGATGCGAGAATTTCAAAAGAACGCCAATCAAAATTAACCCCATAATCTATGTAAAACAACATTTTAAAATTGAAAATGCAGGCAATGAACACCAAAGAGTAAACGAGAAAAAAATTATTAAGAGCAAAACAAAGGTCTAACACAACTTAAGGTTTAATTAAAGAAACTAATATAAAAAGAATTTACCTTTATGTAAGAAAGTGTAACGACCTGTTTAGTCGTTTTGAGCAGCAGATTTTATTTCTGGAAAAACAGGTTGAGGCGACGGACTCCACGACGGACCGTCATGGGCACAACGGACCGTCGCAGGGTCTCGTTTCAAAACACTTAGAAAATCTGAAATTGGGTACTGAAAATCGACTCTCTGAACTTTGTGACGGAATGGCAGGACGGACCGTCACAGGTGTGACGGACCGTCACAGACCTTGGTGGAAATATTGGGTCTCTGATACTTGCGACGACCTGCAGGATGGACCGTCGCAGGCACGACAGCCCGTCACAGCTTGCGTAATCCCAGTTGGAGTCGGATTTCTGGCTAAGTTTTAAGGGACGTTTTTGACTATTCTTGCCTTAATTATAAAGTTCGTGGGTTAATATTAATAAGTCTAATTACTTGGGGGTTAAAAGAGGTAACCTTAAGTTAATTAGTGGGGTATAATTGCCATCTTTTATTCTTAATTATATACTAATTAGGGTAAAAGAAAGAGGGTTTGCATAAGAAAATAGAAAGAACAAGAAGGGAGAGAGAGAAACGATCGAGAAGAAGAGGAAAAACACCAAGCTTTGAGGATTAACTTGCTTGATTTCAATTCTTCGGTGGAGGTAGGTTATGGTTTTCATGCTTTCATAGTAAACTCTTAATAGAGAATGATATGTATAGGTAGTATTGTAAACCCTACTATATGCTTAATTGTATGTTTGCATGAATATGATTATGTGATTGTGATAAGATAAGCATGATGAAAATATTGAATCCCAAATCTTGAAAAGAAACTTTAATATACATTATTAATGATGATGCCTTGGTATAGAAGAAGGCTTGATGAATTAAAGTAATGGGATTGATGATGCCTTGGTATAGAAGAAGGCTTGATGAATTAAAGTAATGGGATTGAGGATGCCTTGGAATAGAGAAGGCTTGATGATTTACAGAATGATATTAGTGGATCGGAGTGTCACGTTCCGACAAATAGTATTAGTGGATCGGAGTGTCACGTTCCGACACATAGTATTAGTGGATCGGAGTGTCAAGTTCCGACACATAGTATTAGTGTATCGGAGTGTCACGTACCGACACATGTAGGGGATCGGAGTGTCACGTTCCGACACATGTAGGGATCTGAGTGTCACGTTCCGACACATAGTATTAGTGGATCGGAGTGTCACGTACCGACACATGTAGGGGATCGGAGTGTCACGTTCCGACACATGTAGGGGATCGGAGTTTCACGTTCTGACACATAGAATTAGGGGATCAGAGTTTCACGTACCAACAAATAGTAGTAGGGGATCGGAGTGTCACGTACCGACACAAGAGGAAGAAAGATAATGAATCTTGAAAGATGTTAATATATTCAATCTAATGAACTAAATTCCCAAATGAGTATGGTATTGAGGCTTGAGCCCTCATGGATGAACTTGATGGTACTTATTGATGATTATAGTATCTGTTGATTGCGACGTGTTGAGTTTTATAGTTGATTTATGATATTACTTGATATATACTGTTCTCTACTTTGAGTTGACCGATGATATCTACTCAGTACCCGTGGTTTGTACTGACCCCTACTTTTATGTTTTCTTCTTGTTATTTGTGGAGTGCAGCAAACGTTCCGTCATCTTCAACTCAGCAGTGATTCTAGCCAGTCTTCATTATATTGGATATTCAGGGTGAGCTAATGCTTCTAGCTTGGACTAGGTCTTCTTCTTCAAGTCTTGATGCCTTGAACTTCTGGCATGGACTAGCTTCTTATGTATTTTTAGCTTTTAGAATACTCTTAGTTTAGTCATTTGATCGTAGATGTTCTTGTGGTGATGACTTCCAGATTTTGGGAATAATAATAGTTATTGATTTTATTAATGAGTTTAAGTCTTCCGCATTACTTTCGGGTTATATTATATTGAAATGTTAAGGTTTAGATTGGTTGGTTCGCTCACATAGGAGGGTAAGTGTGGGTGCCAGTCGCGGCCCGGATTTGGGTCGTGACAAACTTGGTATCAGAGCATTAGGTTCGGTTGTCTCATCACACAAGAACAGGTCTAGTAGGGTCTTAAGGAACGGTAGGGGGACGCCTTTACTTTTCCTTGAGAGGCTATAAGACTTTAGGAAAATTCCATTCTTTCATTCTTTCTTTCGTGCTACTACTTGAGTCCAATTGGTATCTAGGCGACAAGAAACAACTGAGCCAGCCACTGGGGCTGTGGCTCGAGGAAGAACAACGGCAAGGGGCCGTGGTAGAGGTCGTGGGAGGACGTCCTCTAGGGGAAGAGGACGAGCACCTAGCCCATCTGATACTAGGGCAGTGACTCCTCCACCGACTGAGGAGGTAATAAGAGAAGGGAAGGATGGGGAAACTGAATAAGTGCAGAATGAGGGATTGCCACCCCAACCTACCCCAGAGATGATCAATCAGGTTCTGGCTTATCTTAGTGGGTTATCTGATCAAGGTCTGGCACCTCCAGTGTTTTCTGCGCCAACACTTCCGGTTTCAGAGGTACAACATGCGGCTACTATGGCTCCCCGCATGGATGTTCCATTAGGAATAAGTACATTTCCACGTCTGACTACTGGACCTATAATGACAAATGATCAGCATGAACTTTTCAGTAAGTTCTTGAAATTGAAACCTCCGGTCTTCAAGGGTGCTGAATCGGAGGATGCTTATGATTTTCTGGTTGACTGTCACGAGCTACTACACAAGATGGGTATAGTAGAACGGTTTGGTGTTGAGTTCGTGAGTTATCAGTTTCAAGGGAACGCCAAAATTTGGTGGCGATCCCATGTTGAGTGTCAACCGACAGAGGCACCACCTATGACTTGGGCCTCATTCTCTAGCTTGTTTATGGAGAAGTATATCCCCCGGACTTTGAGGGATAGGAAAAGGGATGAGTTCTTGAGCCTAGAGCAAGGTAGGATGTCAGTTAATGCTTATGAGGCTAAGTTTCGTGCACTATCCAGATATGCCACTCAACTCTGTTTCAGTCCTCAAGAGCGGATTCGCCGGTTTGTGAAGGGGTTGAGGTTAGAATTGCGGATTTCAACCTTACAGATAGCGGCAACGGCAAAATCCTTCCAAGAAGTGGTAGACTTTGTGATAGAAGTGGAAGGAGTGAAGCCAGACGACTTCACCACAACATCGACATCAAAAAGGTTTCGAAAGGGAGGTGAGTTTAATGGTTCTTACACTAGAGGAAAGGGTTCGGGAAGTTACTTAGTCCGACCAATTCAGTCTTCACTACAGACTGTAGTTGGGGGACCACCTCAGACCGGTCAACACTTCTCCGAGAGGCCTATGCTTGACTCCAGAGAGTGTTATGGATGTGGGGAGATTGGACATATTAGGAAAAATTGTCCCAGACAAAGTTATAGACCCCCAATAGCTAGAGGTAGAGGTGGTCATGGTAGAGGCCGTTATTCTAGTGGACGTGGTGGTCGAGGTAATGGTGGTCACCAAAACGGCCGAGGTGATGGGAAAACTGGAGCCACTACATCACAACAAGGTAGGGGCAACGGACAGATGAACGATAGGGCCCATTGTTACGCTTTCCCTGGGCGGTCTGAAGCGGAGGCATCTGATGCTGTCATCACAGGTAATCTTCTGGTTTGTGGTTGCATGGCTTCTGTATTGTTTGATCCTGGATCCACGTTTTCTTATGTATCTTCCTCATTTGCTAATGGTCTAAATTTACATTGTGAATTACTTGATATGCCTATTCGTGTTTCTACTCCGGTGGGTGAGTCTGTGGTAGTTTAAAAGGTGTATAGGTCTTGTTTGGTGAACTTTGTGGGGAGCAACACTTATGTAGATTTGGTTATCTTAGAAATGGATGATTTTGATGTAATTCTGGGTATGACTTGGCTTTCTCCGCAATTTGCGATTTTGGATTGTAATGCTAAAACGGTAACGTTAGCCAAGCCTGGGACAAATCCGTTAGTTTGGGAGGGTGACTACACTTCCAATCCGGTCCGCATCGTCTCTTTTCTTCGTGCTAAGAAAATGATTAGTAAAGGGTGTTTAGCTTTCTTGGCACATCTCAAGGATGACACTACCCAAGTACCTTCGATTGAGTCGGTTTCAGTGGTTCGTGAGTTTCTGGATGTGTTCCCTGCAGATCTTCCTGGTATGCCACCGGATAGGGATATTGACTTCTGTATCGATCTTGAACCGGGCACACGCCCCATTTCTATACCCCCTTATAGAATGGCTCCCGCAGAGTTAAGAGATTTAAAGGCACAACTTCAAGAGTTATTGAACAAAGGCTTTATTAGACCAAGTGCATCTCCTTGGGGTGCTTCGGTTTTTTTGTAAAGAAGAAGGATGGGAGTTTTCGAATGTGTATAGACTACAGACAACTAAACAAGGTAACCATAAAGAACAAGTATCCTCTTCCCCGCATTGATGACTTGTTCGATCAGTTACAAGGTGCTTGTGTCTTCTCTAAGATTGACTTGAGATCCAGTTATCATCAATTGAAAATACGGGCAACGGATGTGCCAAAGACTATTTTTCGAATGAGGTATGGACATTACGAATTTGTAGTGATGTCTTTTGGTCTAACGAATGCCCCTGCTGCGTTCATGAGCTTGATGAACGGGATTTTTAAGCCATATTTGGACCTCTTCGTGATCGTATTTATTGATGATATATTAGTATACTCAAAGAGTAAGAAGGAACATGAAGAGCATTTGAGAATGGTATTGGAAATGTTGAGGGAGAAAAAACTTTATGCCAAGTTCTCTAAGTGTGAGTTTTGGCTAGATGCAGTGTCCTTCTTGGGGCACGTGGTTTCTAAGGATGGAGTGATTGTGGATCCTTCTAAGATTGAGACAGTGAAGAATTGGGTAAGACCCACTAACGTGTCAGAAATAAGGAGCTTTGTTGGGTTAGCTAGCTACTACCGTCGATTCGTCAAGGGATTCTCTTCTATTGCTTCCCAATTGACGAACTTGACGAAGCAGAATGTCCCATTTGTATGGTCGGACAAATTTGAGGAAAGCTTTCAGAAGCTCAAGACTTTGTTGACTACCGCACCTATCCTTACCTTGCCAGTAGAGGGTAAGAACTTCATTGTTTATTGTGATGCATCCTATTCTAGTTTGGGTGCAGTACTAATGCAAGAGAAGAGTGTGATTGCTTATGCTTCAAGGCAACTAAAGGTGCATGAACGTAACTATCCGACCCACGATTTGGAATTGGCTGCGGTGGTGTTTGCATTAAAGTAATGGAGACACTAGTTATATGGGGTTAAGTGTGAGGTCTACACAGATCATCGTAGCCTTCAGTATGTATTTACTCAGAAAGATTTGAACTTAAGACAGAGGAGATGGATGGAGTTACTAAAGGACTACGATATCACTATCTTGTATCATCCGGGGAAGGCGAATGTTGTAGCGGATGCTTTAAGTAGAAAGGCGGGAAGCATGGGAAGTCTAGCTCACTTGCAAGCTTCTAGACGCCCTTTGGCTAGAGAGGTCCAGACTCTAGCTAATGACTTTATGAGATTAGAAGTAAATGAGAAGGGAGGATTGTTGGCTTCTGTGGAGTCAAGATCTTCTTTTCTTGACAAAATTAAGGGAAAACAGTTTGATGATGAGAAACTAAGAAGAATCAAAGATAAGGTATTGCGAGGATAGGCTAAGGAAGCACAAATCGATGAGGAAGGTGTTTTGAGAATCAAGGGGAGGGTATGTGTGCCCCATGTTGATGATTTGATCAACACTATTCTGACAGAAGCTCATAGTTCGAGGTATTCAATACATCCGGGAGCAACCAAGATGTATCGTGACCTAAAACAACACTTTTGGTGGAGTAGAATTAAGCGTGATATTGTTGACTTTATTGCCAAGTGTCCAAACTGTCAATAAGTAAAGTATGAACACCAAAGGCCCAGAGGAACGCTTCAGAGAATGCCCATTCCGGAATGGAAGTGGGAGAGAATTGCAATGGACTTCGTGGTTGGTCTTCCAAAAACGATGGGTAAGTATGACTCCATTTGGGTGATTGTTGATAGGTTAACTAAATTTGCTCATTTCATAATTTAGCCAAGATCTATATCTCAGAAATCGTTCGATTGCATGGGGTTCCACTATCCATCATATCGATAGGGGTACGCAGTTTACTTCTAAGTTTTGGAAAACATTGCATGCGGAATTGGGTACTAGGTTGGACCTTAGTACTGCGTTCCATCCTCAGACCGATGGTCAGTCTGAAAGGACGATTCAATTGTTGGAGGATATGCTTCGTGCATGTGTGATAGAGTATGGTGGTCATTGGGATAGCTTCTTACCCTTAGCGGAGTTTTCATACAATAATAGCTATCACTCAAGCATTGATATGGCTCCATTTGAAGCGTTGTATGGTAGGAGATGTAGGTCTCCCATTGGTTGGTTTAATGCATTCGAGGTTAGACCTTGGGGTACTGACCTTTTGAGGGATTCGATAGAAAAAGTGAAGTCTATTCAAGAAAAGCTTCTAGCGGCGCAAAGTAGACAAAAAGAATATGCAGATCGAAAGGTTAGAGACTTAGAGTTCATGGAGGGTGAACAAGTCTTGTTGAAAGTTTCACCAATGAAAGGGGTGATGCGGTTTGGTAAAAGGGGTAATCTAAGTCCAAGGTACATTGGACCATTTGAAGTACTTAAGCGAGTAGGAGAGGTGGCTTATGAGTTAGCCTTGCCTCCAGGGCTGTCCGGAGTGCATCCGGTATTCCATGTGTCTATGTTGAAAAGATACCATGGGGATGGAAACTACATTATCCGTTGGGGTTCAGTTTTGCTTGATGAGAACTTGTCTTATGAGGAGGAGCCTGTTGCTATTTTAGATAGAGAAGTTCGCAAGTTGAGGTCAAGAGAGATTGCATCCATCAAGGTGCAATGGAAGAATCGATCGGTTGAAGAAGCCACTTGGGAGAAGGAGGTGGATATGCGAGAAAAATACCCACATCTGTTTACAGATTCAGGTACTCCTTTTCGCCCTTGTTTTCCTTCTTGTGATCATTCGGGGACGAACGATGGGTAAATTGGTATCTAATGTAACGACCTGTTTAGTCGTTTTGAGCAGCAGATTTTATTTCTGGAAAAACAGGTTGAGGCGACGGACTCCACGACGGACCGTCATGGGCACGACGGACCGTCGCAGGGTCTCGTTTCAAAACACTTAGAAAATCTGAAATTGGGTACTGAAAATCGACTCTCTGAACTTTGTTATGGAATGGCAGGACGGACCGTCACAGGTGTGACGGACCGTCACAGGTGTGACGGACCGTCACAGACCTTGGTGGAAATATTGGGTCTCTGATACTTGCGACGACCTGCAGGACGGACCGTCGCAGGCATGACGGCCCATCACAGCTTGCGTAATCCCAGTTGGAGTCGGATTTCTGGCTAAGTTTTAAGGGACGTTTTTGACTATTCTTGCCTTAATTATAAAGTTCGTGGGTTAATATTAATAAGTCTAATTACTTGGGGGTTAAAAGAGGTAACCTTAAGTTAATTAGTGGGGTATTATTGCCATCTTTTATTCTTAATTATATACTAATTAGGGTAAAAGAAAGAGGGTTTGCATAAGAAAATAGAAAGAACAAGAAGGGAGAGAGAGAAACGATCGAGAAGAAGAGGAAAAACACCAAGCTTTGAGGATTAACTTGCTTGATTTCAATTCTTCGGTGGAGGTAGGTTATGGTTTTCATGCTTTCATAGTAAACTCTTAATAGAGAATGATATGTATAGGTAGTATTGTAAACCCTACTATATGCTTAATTGTATGTTTGCATGAATATGATTATGTGATTGTGATAAGATAAGCATGATGAAAATATTGAATCCCAAATCTTGAAAAGAAACTTTAATATACATTATTAATGATGATGCCTTGGTATAGAAGAAGGCTTGATGAATTAAAGTAATGGGATTGATGATTCCTTGGTATAGAAGAAAGCTTGATGAATTAAAGTAATGGGATTGAGGATGCCTTGGAATAGAGAAGGCTTGATGATTTACAGAATGATATTAGTGGATCGGAGTGTCACGTTCCGACACATAGTATTAGTGGATCGGAGTGTCACGTTCCGACACATAGTATTAGTGGATCGGAGTGTCACGTACCGACACATGTAGGGGATCGGAGTGTCACGTTCCGACACATGTAGGGGATCGGAGTGTCACGTTCCGACACATAGTATTAGTAGATCGGAGTGTCACGTACCGACATATGTAGGGGATCGGAGTGTCACGTTCCGACACATGTAGGGGATTGGAGTGTCACGTTCCGACACATAGAATTAGGGGATCGAAGTGTCACGTACCGACACATAGTAGTAGGGGATCGGAGTGTCACGTACCGACACAAGAGGAAGAAAGATAATGAATCTTGAAAGATGTTAATATATTCAATATAATGAACTAAATTCCCAAATGAGTATGGTATTGAGGCTTGAGCTCTCATGGATGAACTTGATGGTACTTATTGATGATTATAGTATCTGTTGATTGCTACGTGTTGAGTTTTATAGTTGATTTATGACATTACTTGATATATACTGTTATCTACTTTGAGTTGACCGATGATATCTACTCAGTACCCGTGGTTTGTACTGACCCCTACTTTTATGTTTTCTTTTTGTTATTTGTGGAGTGCAGCAAACGTTCCGTCATCTTCAACTCAGCAGTGATTCTAGCCAGTCTTCATTATATCGGATATTCAGGGTGAGCTAATGCTTCTAGCTTGGACTGGTCTTCTTCTTCAAGTCTTGATGCCTTGAACTTCCGGCATGGACTAGCTTCTTATATATTTTTAGCTTTTAGAATACTCTTAGTTTAGTCATTTGATCGTAGATGTTCTTGTGGTGATGACTTCCAGATTTTGGGAATAATAATAGTTATTGATTTTATTAATGAGTTTAAGTCTTCCGCATTACTTTCTGGTTATATTATATTGAAATGTTAAGGTTTAGATTGGTTGGTTTGCTCACATAGGAGGGTAAGTGTGGGTGCCAGTCGCGGCCCGAATTTGGGTCGTGACAGAAAGTATTGTGAATACACCAAATCTTGAGCATTTTAAAGAACAAAATATAATAACTCACTTCGTCCCCTTTTATATTTCATCCCTTTCTATAAATAGGTTGTCCATAATGCTTGTCATTTCATAAAATCAATACAGAAAGTACTATATTGTTCCTTTTATACCCTCGTGAGTTATTAACCTTGAAAATATACATTTGACCAACTTAGAAAAGCTGAGTAAATGGTTCATGTTCATTTATTGAATTAATTAATCAAAATAAATTAATTCTTATTCGTTGATTGAAAACGTGATTTTCAAAAAAT
This sequence comes from Solanum lycopersicum, assembly GCF_036512215.1. Taxonomy (NCBI): domain Eukaryota; kingdom Viridiplantae; phylum Streptophyta; class Magnoliopsida; order Solanales; family Solanaceae; genus Solanum; species Solanum lycopersicum. The sequence continues at coordinate 40,516,726 of NC_090810.1, forward strand.
TAAATATGGGTAGAAGGGTAAAACTACATCATTTATTAATGCAAGTGCAAAGTAAAAAGATGACACATAAACTGAGACGGATGGAGTAATGAATTGACAATGGCCGAAGGACAAAGCTATTCTTTTTATAATAGGTAAAAGAATATGAAAAGTTTTTTTTGTTAACAATTTTATCTTAACGGCAAGAAATTAAATTAGAGATACATGTATCTTTTAAAGTTAATGTCCATGCTTTATCTTTTAAATATTTATTAAAATAATATTTAAACTTTATAATTTCCAGATAACTTTTCCAATTCTTGACACTTATTGCTCATTTATGACTCCCGATGATGCAGGGGAAAAAGGGAGGTTGGCTTGAGCTACCACTGGAAGAATGTGAGCTAGTTCGTAGTAAAGGTACTTCTTACAATCACTGTACCCAAATCGATACAGGAAATTACTCTCCCATGGTAACTTTTTTTTCTTTTTAGCTTTCTTCGTATAGAAAACAACAGAAATTTGTGATTTTATAACTAGAAAAATCAAGTACAACTGTTGCAATCTAAATTATATTATTATGTGATTGTCATAACTAAATAACTAAAAGTACATTTCTTGGAATCCAAATTATGTTATTATGTGATTGAAATATTAATATTTAATTAGATATTTAATCGTTTAAATTAAGTTGAAGGGAAAAATGGTAATCCAACTTTGAGGTTAGAAGCTTCCTACTTTTAGTAATATATTAGTTTTATGGCATGTGTGTTGCACGTTTATATCATATCATATAGTATACGATGTTGTAAAATAGAATTAATGTTACTAAAATTTTAATTAAATAATTATAACTGAGAGAATATTGGACAAGTGCTTTTAAATTATTAATATAAATTTTCATAGACTTAATTATTTTTTAGACAAAAATGACCAGAAATCATTGAAACACTTCAAAATGCATTCAAAAAATTTAAATTTGAAGAGAAAGTGATATTTCATAAGTCATATTGTTCTTTACTTTTCTCAATTTGGTAAACAAGCTTAACCAACAAAACATAAAAAAAATCTCAAGATGAAAAATGTTTAGCAAGAACTTTTCCTCTTGAGGTCACGACGGTAAATCATGGACACTATTTAGTACAATTATTATCGACGGTATTAATACTTAAAATTTAATATGTACATGAAACTAAGAACGATTGTCATAATTATTTTAATATGTTATCTTCAAATGTGATATATCTTTTAGAAAATATTATTATTCAATTAATATTTGAGTAAGGTTATTATATAGATATAATTTTACAAAAAACACAATATACTTACATAGTGAATGCCAATACTTTCATAAGAAGAATGTTATAGAGAAAGATGTATTACGTCAATAATTAGTTCTAAAGAAGACTATCCTTTATTTTTTCGCCGCATACATATCATATAGATGTTGTCTTAGAAGAGTATTTAGTATCTTATAGATGTTCCATAGTGATATAAAACATTAATATTTTCAACACAAAAAATTAAAAGATGAATAAAATTTAAAGTATTATTTATATATATTTAATTTTATTTAAGATCATTTTATAATTCATCCCTTATTTTTATTCATTTTTATATAGCTGACAAAGAGTGTATCTTGTGACATAACATTTTCTTTGATCAAAATGAACATAAAATAACAAGAAATTCATACATAAAAACAATGCATACTCAACATAAATATAAAAAAGTAAATATATGTGGATCAATTCATTACCAATGAAGAAGGAAGACTAAAATATATGTTCATGACATATTCACCCTAGTGTTTCATTTGATTGAAATCTCTTCCCACCAACAATTTACTTTTTCTTTTAATTTGTAATTACATATCTATTAGAAAATAATTATTATCATAATTATATTATCATTATAAGTAAAAGTGAAAATCTGTTTGTGAAACAATAGACTTAGCACAAAACATCTAATTCAATGGGCTACGTTAATGCCCGATGTTTTACCAAAATTTGGAAGAAACTCCTTTATTTGAAGTTAAAAGAATAACAAATAGAAATATAAAGAAGAAATATCTTACCCAAATCATGTGACTTTTGTATTTGTTTATTGTTAGTGTCTCTCTCACATCTTTATCTCTTTATTTTATTAGAAGAAATAATGAACAATATGTGTATTTAAAATCTCTCTCGAACGAAAACACAAAAGAAATTATTCAAGAAAAAATTAAGAAAAATAAATTAAAAATTTCCACAGACCATATATACAAGAAATAGATTTCTGTGTGAAGAAAAGTTCATAGATAATTGTATATTTATTTGTTCTCTTGTTTTTCTTTAATCAAAAGTAAATATCTAAACTCCATTGCCAAGAAATTCGGCAAAACATATAAATGGATTGGGAATGAATCATTTATGAAAATCTTGAATGATCTCAAATTGTCACAAAAAAGAGATTTGAAGAACTTCTAAGGAGTGAATGGTTGTGATTTATGACCGAAGAAACATGAAAGTAGAAATTGTTGTGACAATTCGTAGGAAATTAGTCTCTTTAATGAATAATATGAGATAAAACCCCCATATTTATAGTAAACAGAGGGTAGTATGAACAAGATGTTTTTTTCTCTTACATGAAAAGTCATAAGTTATCGAGAAGTCACAACCCTTTGGAAACGTCACAACTCTTTGGAAAAGTCATATCTCATTGAAAAATTACAACCATTTCAAAAAAGTAATAACTCATGTTAAAAGTCACAACTCATCAGAAAAGTCACAATCCAAGTTTGGAGTTCATGCTTTTGAAGCAATATATATATATATATATATATATATATATATATATATATATATATATATAACTCATCTAAAAAGTCACAACTCATCGGAAAAGTCACAATCCAAGTTTGGAGTTCATGCTTTTGAAGCAATATATATATTCACATATATATATGTATATATGTATGTATATGTGTATATATATATGTATATATATGTATGTATGTATCTATGTATATGTATATATATATATATATATATGTATATACATATATGTATGTATATGTATATGTATGTATGTATGTATATGTATATGTATGTATGTATGTATGTATGTGTGTGTATATATATATATATATATACTCCTTTCACTATTGTTATTCTCTTATTATTGAACATTCTAAAGTCTCTCAAATGTTCAAATCTTCCCCATGAAAAATCTATTGTTATCGGTTTATAAAAAGATCAAATATGTTGTTTGGTGTCTTCTTCAAATTTCAAACACTAAAATTAATCAAAAATATTTTAATACATCATATCAACTTCAACTCAAGACTATTTTGATATAATTATTTTTAAAAATATTAGTCTAATTTTACTGTTCTAACTTTATTATTAAATATTTTTCATTGAAAATTTATATTATTTACATCATTAGTTCATGATGTTCGTTTGTATACCTCTCATGCATGACCTCATTTGTAGGTTATGATTATAGAGAAATTTGACTTGAGGCTAGGGGTGGCTCAACATAATTCGAGGCCTAAAGCAAAATTTGAATAAGGAGCCTAAATCTAAATAAACTTCATTTGTATTTATTTACTTTTGCAAAATTTTGTAATGTAAATTATTACTTAATATATTTTTTAAAATGATTTTTCAAATGCCTTTTTTTTTTATCATTTTGTTAGGTAAGATTTTATCAATTTAACATTGAAAAACATCATTTTATTGAGACAATTGTTATATGAATTGCTAATATACTTTCAAAAGTTATGAGTTGATAAATTTTAAATAAATATAATTTGATTCAAAAAGTTGATAATTTGGTATACCCAGCTACTTGAATATGAAAAGTTACGAATAAATAAAAAAGAATTTATAATTCACCTTGTTCAACACGTTTAGACTAGTGATTCATATTTTTGACAAAGTATTACTCTAACTATCAAAGATTTGAAGAAATAAAGTGCAAAAGGAGTTAAAAAGGATAAATAATGTGATTGTTACCGAAGAAAACACAAGAATTCAAAACAATGTTTTCTTGTTTTCTTGATTTTAATAGGGTTAAGAAGATTAAAAATAACATAGTTTCTCATTGGGAAAATACACAAGTATCCCCCCCCTCCATCTTATGTATGAAATCTTAGAGACACACTTATACTATACTAAGGTTCTATTTCCCCTAACCTTATTTTATAGATAATTTTTATTCATTTTCGACATACGTGACACTATCTTCTGTTCCAAGCGCGTGCTCAAATATTTATCAACCTATCTGGTTAATAGTGCCACATAGGCAAAAAAGCGTAGAAAATTATTTATAAAATAAGTTCAGGGAATAATAGGACATTAGAATAATATAAATGTGTATCTAGGATTTCAGGCATAGATTAGAAGGTACTTATGCATTTACCCTTTGTAATTTATTTGAGAGGCTCCCAAACTTATGGAGAGGACCCTGTTTGGCGGGCACAAATTTTCAGTAAAGACACATGGATAGATAAATTCTATGCATAGATATATTGAAGATCATAAATATTTAGAAAATGAGAAGGTAATAATTGTTGGTCAAAATAGAGGATGGAGAAGTAGTTTGTAATAGTGAGACACTTTATGGTTTTCAATAAAACCTGTTAGATCGACCAAATGATCGAATAGCATACCAAGAATGTTTACTAAAACTCTTTGATACCTCAACTTGATACATTCTTCTTCACACATTTCGAGTTAAATAACAATCAATGTGTCACAATCAAGGGTATATTACATTTTTTTTAGTAGAGGCTCTTATTTGTCATATATATTAACGATTCGAATATGATTTAAAATAATATCTATTTAATAGGCTTCTTTCTATATACCTGTGAATTTCATTATATTTTGAAATGATACATTGAAAGAATTCGTTAGGCTTTCAAATAACAATAAATTGATAGTTTCATTGTTGTATCTTTCCAAAGGAATAAAAGATCACAGAAATAGTTCAACAGTAGTATGTCTTTGATTGCTTTCCTTATTTTATTGTATGTGTAGATTACTAAAGGTAAAGCCTCATTTTTCCTAGTGTGAAGATTATTATAACGTGTATCTATCCATTATTAAATTATTCACTTAGTAGTCTTAAAGGTGACCTCTTTTAAAAGGGTTTATATTAGTAAAAGGCCAATATCGGTCGTTGGCATGCCCGATGTAAGATTGATTGATGCATAAGAGGGTTGTGACATTTACACGTGTTATTCTTGTATTCTTGATCTTGTCACATTTTTATAAAACCTACCTATTCTTCACTCTTTATTCATCTCTTCGGCTTCTTTCTCTCCCGCTATCGCCGCTTAGTTTATGTTCTGTAACAAGGTTAATTCTATTCATCCTATTTTTCTCTTTATTTTTCCAATGTGGGTATATTGTTCTTCTCCTTTTGGTGATTGTTTATAGATCACTCCCCACCCTCCCCTTTCTTTTAGGCAATTCATTTTCAAGAATAAATTATTTTTATTGGTGGTCTTATCCTCTGTATAGTTTTGATCAAGGGGTGTTCATGATTTGAATAAAAATCAATCCAGAATAAAAATTTATATAAAAAAGATTCAATAAATCAATTTTATTTAGGTTTGATTTTGTTTGATTTTAGATTTTTGAAACTGGTAGTATTTTTGTTTTGTTTGAAAAGGGGTCGTATTAGTTGTCCTAGTGTAAAGAGCCAATATTGATTGTCGTCCTGCCCGAGGTAATATTGATTGATTCAATGTGGGGCATTCTAGAAATTTTTACTTAATTTGACCTACTTAAGAGTATTGTAATGTTTACATGTATTATTCTTGTATTAGCAGCGTTCTCACATTCTTATAAAACCTACCTACTCTTCCCTCTTTATTCATCTCTTCATCTTCTCTCTCGCTCTCGCCGCTTAGTTTATGTTCAGTAATAAGGTTAGTTTTATTTATCTTATTTTTCTCATTTTTTTATGTGAGTATTATTCTTCTCCTTATGTTGAATTTTTAAAGATCTTCTTTTATTTTAGCTCCCCCACTACCTATATTTTTTAGGCAATCACTTTTCAAGAATAAATTATTTTTTTGTTAGTGTTCATCTCTTTCACGACCCAAAAGTACCTCCTCGAAGTTAGGGAGAACCCTCGTTTCGTGACCGGGCGTACTTGAAAGAGATACATAATAATTCTTAACGTAACGAAACCATGCAGGTATGAATTATGCCCTCGAATATATGAGGACACACTTTGTCTTGAGAGGAACTTTTCCAAGTTTTGCCTTCTAGACTTCAACCTTGCTTCCAAAACCTATACTTAGTGTAGAAAAGTATGAGGTTATTACAAATAATGTACTAAGTATCCCATATGCAAAAACATGCGAAAAGGTATGTTTTAGTAAAATAACATTAATGCCAAATTAACTAAAACATTCATGAATTTAGAGACAAATCAATATGAGAACCGTAATTTAACAGTTAAAGAAGAACTCACATAATTTTAACCAAAAAGAAGCATTTATAGTGAACTCAAATTTGACATTACTGTGAACTATTGAACCTTAACAATAAATCATTTAAAGCATTCACAATGAATTATACTATTCTAAATGAGTGAACTTCCAAGACCAAGCAAAGAAAAGTGAACTCATTTTCGTAGGAGTTTCCCTACCTCGGGATTATCCTAAGACTCACTAAGGTAAGACATGAAGAAAGTATGCATATGCCTCCTTCAACACACACCAAAGAAACCCTCAGTACTACCTCTTTCGGCTTAATCACCTCGAGAGAACAAGCCCCACACTCAATGACAAGACATTAAAAGGACACACAACAAACCACCAAAGTATTCCTTTAAGAATGCCTACTTAGTGCATTGAGCAGATGGTGTGCCATACCACCACCTACCCTAAGTAATACACTCTTTTAGAAGGTTTGGCCCCAAATCTTCCCTTTCGGAAGGTCCTACTTAGTGAAATGTATAGATAGCGTCCCATACCACCACCTACCCTATGTAGTACGTTCTTTTAGAAGACTTTGTTCATTCAATTCAAATAAGACTCACCAAGACTCCTCTTTCGGATTGCCTACCTAATGCAATGGATAAATAATGTCTCATTCCACTACCTACACACATACGTTTCTTTTGTGGGATTTAGCTTAACCTACATATACCATGAGAGCTAGACATGGAATCCCTATATTAACCCTTATCGGGTGAGGGATCCTCACTTTCCTAGAATGAGTTCATTCTGTTAGCATTTACATGGTTTTCCTAATAGCTACAGCTATGCGGACGCATAGTTAAGGTATAAGGAGATTGCTACTAAGTAACTCATTCTCTAATAACGAGGAGTACTCATCTCAAGAGGTACATCGGAATACAAAATCTCAACTCACGAAGTGTAACCACCTCTTCTTCATATCCTCTTTGTGATAGGAATAACATCCCATGGATTCTAAACAATATAAACTATAGATTAAGGATAACTAGTGAGCACCACATATCAACTCATGAATGGAATTTATCCTCCAACCTATCTTAGAAAGCTCATGATATATAGTGGGGTTGCTACTAAGAAACTGCATCTCAAGTCACGAATAGTGTTCACCCCAAGACTCTCCTTAGGACTTATCTTAACTTTATTCATTTAATCAAGGGTGAGTGTGTGTTTACATGTGAGCACACCTTGCACATAAGCTTCATTTAATTACATCTAACTTCTATACATGCTTAGACCTTCATTCATCACATCACACACTTTAAATGCTTCACAAAATCATATAAGTCCTGTATACATAATCCTTAACATACTTCTCATATCAAGCTTCATAAAACAATTTACAAGAATAACTTCATTCAAGCATACACTGTAGTCTACTTCACACAATCACTTCATAAGGCACATTAAACAAGAACGGAATATATATCATCTTACTTCTAATAACAAGCCTTAATAGTCCCATTTACAATAAACTAGTAACTTCACATTCAAACAATTCAAGTAAACACAGCCACCAAGAAGGTGGACCATACAACTTAAGATTATTTCGAAATTAAAGCTAAACAACATAACCAACTTACCCTTTAATCCAACCTTTCATCACCTACAATAATTTACTCAATATTTCATCATAATAAATCCCTTTGGACAGTATCTAAACATCAATAACAACATAAAGAAACCAAAGTTCAAAGATTACAAAACTAGTCTCATTTAACTCATTTCTTATGCCAACATTAGTTGAAAAGCTTTAACATGATTTCATTGAAGTTTTAACCTTAAAATCATAAACTAACGTTAGAAACATCATTATTAAGTCATTTGATATGTTTTCATGCAAGACCCATATTTAGATTTGAAGATAGAAGAAATTAGGGTTGAAAACTCATTTTGAAAATTCATTAGAAGGGACTCCTTGAATGGAAGAGAGTTCAAGGATGGATACCACACCTCACATTGAAGAAATACCAATGATTTTTGATGAAGAACACGACCACCAATATCCCTCCTAGAATTTCTTGGCTTCTAGGTTCCATGGTGACTTGAGAGAGTCTTCTAAGAGAGAGGGGTTTTGGGTTTTAGGAAGAGGGTTCTAAAATGAGTTCTTAGGGCGTAGAAAACTTTAATATACCTAATAAACCCTAAAACTAACATCCTAGGGTCTTATGTACCATGATTTCACGGTACTTTCAATGCTTTTTCCATAAGTTTAGTGTGTCTAGAACCTTTTTGTAGTAAGTTTAATGTGTTTTATCTATGTTTTGCAGGAAAGTTGTCCAAGAAATCCAGAAGATTGTGCAGAAGAGGTGAACCACAAAGCCATTGACGGCCTGTCATACAATCGACGGTTCGTAGGTGGTGATCGTTGACTGGAGGTCAAATCTTCTAGAAGCAACTCAGGGAATACTGACCAAGTGTGGGTCTACGGAAGGATCAACGGCCCATCAACTGATCGACGGACCATCCTGGCAAACTGTCGATCAGATCAGAGATTAGTCTATTACCCGATGTTGAAGAAATAACTAAGTATGAGACAACGAAGGCATCGACAAACCGTGTTGTTGGTCCGTTGATTGGGTCATAGAAGAGATGCTAAGTATGGTCAGATGGAGGCAGTTGACGGTCCATCGTTTCATCGACAGACCGTCAGTAGAGTCGTCGATTGAAGGCGCGTTTCTGGACAGACTTTCCTTATTTTGAAATCCTTTTAATTTAGGACTTTGTTATTATAAATAGGGTTATTTTTGGGGTTAGACTCTTTATTATTTTTTATACTTTTGTTATTGGAGACTTAACTTTGGATTTTGGGAATTAATTCAAATTTCCAAAATCGATTCTCAAGTGAATTTTGTTATTTCAAGTGCAACGTCTAGATTTTCTTCAAACCTGTCAAAATAAGTACATGAATTATTGTAACAACCATGAATTGTGTATTTCTAGGCATGGGTAACTAAATCCACAACAAAGGTTGTGGAAACCATGGGTGATTAACTAGGTAAAACTAGTTAAATAACAATTCTAGAATAGATTCTTGCATTTATTGATAATTTTTTTGTTTAGAAGTCATTTAAACGAGTGCACACGTTAGAACTTGCCCTATTGCTACTTGCCGGACCAAGTAAGTAGTTTTTAGGAAAAAAATTATCAACATATATTTAGTGGACACTATCTAATAGGATAGTGTGGGAAGTAGTAAGTTATCCATACAATATATGATTCTTAATATGAGGTAAGGTAAGGTTTACTAAATTAGACACACGTAGCCAGACTAAGGTGCGGGGTGAAATTCTTTAATTGTCGGACCATGGAATTAGAGATATCTAACTTACCACTCTGAATGCAAGACACTAGAAAAGAATTGTTATAGCTAGGATTACAACATTATCAACCTACGGGGAACACTTACACCCTATTTTTTCTCATCACGTGATAAACACCAATGTTTTAGTTTTGCTACTTGTTTTACTAAAAAATTATTGAACACTTTTATTTTACAAAACCCCCTAGTTTGATTAACTCTTTTTCGGAATGGACTTGACTAAATAGACGTAATTGTAGACTAAAGTTAGGTATAAATCATTTTCCTCGTGGGATCGACCACAACCTAAAAATTGGATTCTCTACTTGATACGGATGCTTATACTTCTTTAGATAAGTATAATTTAAGCATATCAAATTTTAACGTCGCTGTCGGGGAAAGTGGATTTTAGATTTACTTTAAGATTAGCTACTGAATTTTAGTCAATAATTTCCTAATTTTACTCTGTTTCTTTATTTTTATGTCTTTAGGTCTAGCTCCAAGTACACGAGTCGAGGAGAACTAACACTTCTATTGATCCAGAACTGAACCGTACACTATGCAAAATGAATGATCTACAGAATCCTACTAACCATGGTGATGGGATCAACTGTCAACTTTCTCCACCGGTTGATGCTCATAACCAAGTAATCGTGGAATACCCTGATGAGGGCGCTCTGAAGAGACAACCTCCTGCCCCACTCCCTCAAGATTATTATAGGGGCAATGTTAACATCATCGATTCGGATGGACCTCTTGTCCTACCTCCTCTACCACAAGGTCATTCATTCTTGGTAACTAGTAGCTTGATGTAGATGCTCACCGCTAAAGATTGGTTTTCGGGGATACCATCTAAGGATCCACATGCTCACATTGCCAAATGGAGGTCGGTGTGCAGGAGTTGTGTTAGGAGGCCAGACTTGGACATCGATATCATTGGATTAAGGGTGTTTCCTCTCACACTGACGGGAGAGGCCGCAATTTGGTTTACTGAGTTGCCTTATAATTCGAGTTGAGGGATGTGTTCCTAGCAAGGTATTAAACGATTCCCAAAACGATTAACCATAAAGATAGGGTGAACAACATTGTTGCATTGCCTGAAGAGTCGGATAGTAGTTCTTGGGATAAAATCACCTCATTTGTGAAAAGTGTCCAAAACCACCGCACTAATGATGAATCTTTGAGAGAGTACTTCTTTAGGTAAGTATAATTTGAGCGTATTAGGGTCATAAAAGACTTGGGGTGAATTTACCAAACACCCCACGACTTTACAAGAAACTTACAGATTTTGGGCATTTTTCACCAACGGACCATTTGTCAATGGACGGACCGTTGGTGGTGTCTCATTGGTTGAGACAACTCCATTTGGAGCCTTTTCATCCTAAATTGCAGGGACAATCGACGCCCTAGGCCGACGGACTGTTGGTGGACCAATGGACCGTCCTTAGGGTCGTTAGTGGTCACTTTTTTGGCAGCTTGATCCTAGTCTTGGGCCCTTAATCTAGGGCCCCTTGTGGGTCTTAGGTGCGGTCCGAACTTTAAACCCCTAAACTAACTCATCTAGGTCATAGGAACATTCCACATCAATTTCGATTAAACGAAAACGTAAAACTCACTCAAACACATAAAGAGACACAAGCGCTATCTTAGGCACACCTTCCGAACGTCATGGACGTTCTTGGACTATGACCTCCAAACTTAACCAAACTTCACACACTTCCTAAGACACTAAAATAACTCATTTTAAAACAAAATTAACTCAAGAAACACTCACAAGGCTCTAGTACATCTTAGTTCGTTTTAGGGCGTTAGAGTATCCTTGGTATACCTGTGGGTTAGAGGTGTTCACCATTTGGACAAAAGTCGATCCGAACAAAAAAAAAATATATCAAAATGATTCAATAAATCAATTTTATATGGGTATGGTTTTGTTTGTTTTTATATTTCTTAAAATCAATAGTATTTTTGGCTTTCTTTGAAAAAAATTGAAGAAATAACTTAACCGATCTGATAAATTATGTACGTACATATATTTTATTATTACTAGTTTCTGGACACGTGTATCCTATATAAACTAAAATAAAATGTTTTAAATAAATAAATACAGAAAATCATCTTATATTTAAATTACAATAATATCATATCATTCCTTTTTAGAATAACAGTTCAAATATTGGCGATCTACTCTTTGATATCAGCATATAAGGTAACAAATTGAAATATGATAGCATGGTATCTCTCGTTGAGCTAAAAGAGAGATTAAAATACTTCTTAATTTAAAATGTTATAATTATGAAGGAAACCTAATAGATGTATATTATTATCAAACATACGCAAGACAAACTTCAGAGAAAAAGACAGAAAAATGAAAAGACAATAATTATTAATAATGTTCAAATATAAATTAAGGTTGCCATTGACCTTCAATATTGACTTTTTCATCATAAAGGAATATCAAACATCGCTGCTAAATGAAATATTTTTTTTCAAAGATTAGCTTTGAATATACAAAGATGAGTGACAACTTGGATGTCAAAATGTATGAAAAAATTAAAAATGAATTTACATTTCACAAAATAAGATAAAATAAGAAATATAAGTATAAATGAAGAAATCATATCATGACTTCTTCCATGAATGGAACAATTTATTATAAGTCTGATCATACATTATATTTTATACTTCAAATTATTTAGTGTTTCTATCATACAACTTACTTAAAAAATATTAATTAACAAAACTATATTAAAAAATATAATACACTACACTCTCCCACACCCTTTAAAAATCAACTCAACATATTTAAATGACAAAACCTTAAAGCAAATGAAATAACTATTATCATCAATTAAATAGTACAATAATGAAACTATAAAAAAGAACAAGAAAATTACATTTTTAATAGTTATGAATTATATTGCAAAAGTATGTTAGTAGTCTTATGATCTTATGTGTGACCTTTATTGTACATTCAAAATAAGAGAAACTATATAATAAAATAAAAAAATGAAAACATAACTAATTGTTTTATGTACAATGATGTCTCCTTCATGGCAACAGTATATTGACTGTGTCATGATCTTATGCACGACTCCTTATTTTATATTTCAAGAAGAGAAATTATATACTAATTAAAATAAAAGTTAATTAAAATTAAATAATTGAATTTTGTGTTATGATGTCTCCGTTGAGAAGATGAAGTCATTCACCTTTGTTTTTTTACCATGAAAGTGAAGGAATATTTTGTTCAATCCTAAATAAGTTTGATTGAACGCCTCTTAGTCTTCTCAAAGGCCAATCTATTAAAAAATTGCTTGAAATACTTTATCCCCATATACTTTACAGGGCTTGTATGTCTCTTGATGTTATTCGCTCTAATAACATTGATATTTATAGATAGGAAATGTAGGAATAACTCAATTATATAAGGAAATTCGTAAAGTCAGGAGTTAGATAAGTACAAATAATGATATATATTCATGGAAATATTAATATATATTTTTTGGAATAACGTGAATCCTTTTTTATACATAAATCATATTAAATTGTTTGACAGTTTTAAAATAACCTTTGATATTCCTAGAAAAGATCTGTAATTAATATATTCGTCATTGAACCATCTTGATTTTGTTATGATTTAATTATAGAGAAAATGGTCAAATAACGCCCCCCCCCCCTCCCCAAAAAAAATTATATTGTCGAATTCTCAATTACATATTTATAATTTAAATGAATCCTATAAACCCCTGAAGATTTAAAAAATGTAATATATAACCCTTAAAAGCTTGCACCCACATTTGTATCATGGAGTGGTTGGCACGCACCTGCCACATAATAATCCTTTATATATATCAATACAAATTAATTAATTTTTTTATTATGTTGTCATAGAAGCAACAGTCTGTCCAAAGCTGTTTGTCGGAGTTGCACCACTGCCTCAATTCTTTCAATATAAGGTTTTTTCCCACCCGCCTGCTCAGTTATCTTCTTTATTCTGTCAATTCCATCTTCAAAAATCTCCACTCTTCGTTCAATAGTCATTAAATTATCCGTCAAATTCTCCATTTTTACCCGATCTATTTTTCCTCTCTTATTTATGAAATTTTCATTCAAAATCAATAATAATTTAATTCTCTCATATTGATGAAATTTTTACTCAACATTAATAATACTAGAATGCCCAATATTTTTCTCTTTTAATTTAGTTTGTTTCGGTAGGAATCTTTAAATATAATATTTTATTTGGTTTTTGTACAATTAGAAGTTCATTATAGATTTAGTAGTTGGAGTCTTTTCGAATTTGGATAAACATGAACATCTTACCTTTTAAATTTGTGCTTGAGATTGAATCTGCATCTCCAACATTAAATATCTTGAAGCTGTGGAGAAAAATAGAGAAAGTGGCGATGTTGGTTCTCAGCGAAACTGGTGATTGATGGATATGTTCTCACATGGTGGAGTAACAAAGATTATTTCTTCTGGTATTTTATTTGAGCTCCTATGAGGAGTATAAATTTGATGGTGAGAGGTTTATTTATAGAAGGTCGCTATGTGGCCTCCTGAGGTGGAGGAGCAAAGCTCATATGATGGATAAAAATGTCGTCGTCACTGGTGTTGTTGCCTGCCGGCGCCGGTGTTGTTTCTCTGCCAAAAAAAGAAGAAGAAAGCGTGTAGAAAGATCAAAATAAAATAAAAGGAAACATATTTTTTAAAAAGAAAAAAACAAAAAACTACTCTAAAATAAAAGAAATATTACTAAATTTTTAATTAGTTTTTTTTTATTCACATTCACTCTCTCAAAGAGAGTGAACTACACACTCTTTGCCACCTCAGCATTTAGGAGCAAATAATTTCATATTAAAATAGTATAGGGGCTAATAGGAATCCTCTGAAATATAAGTGTGTAGTTGAGAATTCGATAATAGGTTAGGGGTTCATTCGACCTTTTTCTCTTAATTTTATATAAATAGAAGTTATTAGATGAATATTGGTAAATGTTAATCAAGTGAAGGATAAAGTGGTCGTTTAATTTTTTATGGACATTTGATCACTATCTAATATTAAAAAATTGAAAAAATTTATAATATATTAATTTAGTGTAGGGGAAAAATGATAATTCAATTTTGAAGTTTGGGTCTTCCCATTTATAATAATACTAGTAACAACTTTAATGTTGAGCTTGAAACTTCGTCAGATTTTCTGGATAAAAAAGTGGGGTGGAGCACCACCAAGGTGCCAGCACTACCGTCCATTAGTTTGGGTCCCAGTGCCCCGCGCAAGCATTGCGCCCCAAAGTTAGGCCAGTAGTTTTGGACCTGGCGTTCCGCGCCAGTATTGCGCCAAGGTCGTCTAGACTTCTTCCTTCTGTGTTTCATTTCAAACGTGTTCATTGAGTCGTGAGTATGTTCGTTTCGTTGTATTACCTCCTAAACGCTCCATTTACCTTTGAGAATTCCTACATGTTCTAATCACATGTCTTGATTAAAAAAAAGTTTAGAAAATAAATTAAAGTAAGTTTAAGAGGAAAGTTCAAGGAGTCCTTTTGATTTTTTTTGAAAATCTTTTGTAAATAACAATGGTTTGAAGTGAGTACTTTTTGAGAAATTAAATACGAGAAATGAAGAGTCTTATTTATGATATATGATAAATTTGAAAAAAATGGATACAAACAGTGACAATTATGTTTCTATTCTCTCGTGTGTTTGTATTTGTGTGTATACACACACTAGTTCTCGACACATGTATTCTATACTAATTAGTACTATAAAAATCTTATAATCATAGAAAAAAGAGGAAAAGATTGGGAATATGGGAGAATTTCAAAAGAAGACCAATCAAAATAAACCCCATATCTATATAAAACAAAATTTGAAAAGTTTTTTTTTGTGAGTAAGTATTTCTTGAATACAAAAAATTTAATTAGATACATGTATCTTTAAAAGTAAATATTCATGCTTTATCATTTTAATATTTATTATGATAGTATTTAATCTTTATAATTTCCAGATAACTTTTCCAATTCTTGACACCTTTTGCTCATTTATGGCTCCTGATGATGCAGGGGAACAAAGGAGTCTGGCTTAACCTACCACTGGAAAAATGTGATCTAGTTCATAGTAAAGGTATTTCGTGCTATCACTTTACCCAAATCGATATAGGAAATTACTCTCCCATGCTATTAACTTTTTAAGCTTTTCTTTGTATAGAAAACAAAAGAAATTTATGATTTTATAATAGTGGATTAAAGTACAACTCTTGCACTTTAAAGGCATAATACATAAATATGCCCTTTAACATGACTTTGAATTACATTTATGTCCTTCAACTCTGGGTGTGCACAAGTAGTCACTTAAACTTGTATAAAGTTGAACAAATAAACACACATGTCCCACATGTCTTCCTATATGTTATTTTTTGTCCTACGTGGTGTCCTTTGTATATTGTTCCATGTAGGACTCAAGTGTTTATTTATTTAAAATTTGGATAGTTAAAGTGCTTGTTTGTGCATTATGAAAGTTGGAGGTCAAAGTTAAAATTTAAAGTCAAGTTTAGGGTCCAATATATGTATTGTGTCCAATTTAAATTATGTTATTATGTGATTAAAATATTAATTTTTAATTAAATACTTAATCATATTAATTAAGTAGAAGGGAAAAATAGCAATTTATCTTTGAGGTTAGGAGCTTCTTACTTTTAGTAATACTAGATTCACTGCACGTGTGTTACACGTATAGGTTATGTTTCGAGTTCCCTATACACGAGAAATTTTATCTATTAAGTATATTTTAGGATTTAAACATATAAATCTATATTTAATATTGCACTACGTCATACTAAGTAAGTGGCCAATCTATTTGTGTTCTTGCTTGTTGGGCATGTAGTGACGAACATCGTATTTTTAAATTCTTATTAGGCAATTTATTAGTAAGTAATTATGCACGAATTAACAGTTTTTCCCTTTGTTATGTCGTGTCATTAAGTGTATATTCCCTTTTAATTTTTGAAATTCAGTGTACCATACATTTGAATAACTTTATATACACAAAAGTAATGTCTTCTGTGGTAGATATCTGGTGAATGTCATATCGTCTCTTCTTCAATAAAAACTAAGAATTCGTCCAATATAATTTTCATTAGCTACATGTGTAGTATATTTATTTTTCTGTTTCATTACTTACAATTTTGATATTAATCAAATCTTACCTAATACTTTCTTGTAGAGAGTATTTCTTGTATATGGGCTTGTGGACCAATCTGGTTGTTCAGTCATAAGCTGCACTTGTTTTGTTGGCATAGATACTCCTCTAGATAGTGGAACATATAGTTTGCCATGCGATAAAGCATGTTGTGTTAGGTATACTCCTACATTTTATAATGTTTGATCTTTAGCTTTATTTATCATCATTAAAAAAATATAGACGTATTAGAAATTATTTCTGAATAAATTTAAAAGGGTATCCTTCATTTTCGCGGAGGGATGGTAGTGGTGATAGTTGTATTAGTGGAGTAAACACCTAGTTTTTGGCATGTTAACCTGTTATTTTTCTGCATGCATAATGTTCTCGTCAAAGCCTCAACAAATAAATCATATCCAATTGCATAAGCCATGTGAGCGGTCTAGTTTTCTCTGTAACATTATTGGCGCGCGCATCTTCTTTCAAAATAAATCTAATGTATAAAATTAAAAAAAAATTTATATATATATATATATACATATATATATATATATATATATATATATATATATATATATATATATATATATATATATACACTCATGTATTCATGTATCTTCTCTTTTGTGCTATGAAGTATAATAATACGAGAACTATAAAAGTTAGGATTTATCAGACAACATACGTATGCGACAGAATCCATTAGGTGTTAAGATGTTTAGATATAAATGCAGATCATATCTTTACTAAAGTCAATTCTATGTATTCTTGCACATTGCAGCCTAGTAAATGTATAGCCGCTACAAATAATATAACTCGGGCACATTGATTTCCATCACACACTTTAAGTCCTAAGCATTATCTGTTTAAAAACGGGAAGGAGTGTGGTTATAGTTGTAATGTTGGTAAACATCTTGTTTGTAGTATATTGATCTATTGATTTTTCTACATGTATGAAATTCTCGTTAAAGCATCTACAAATCAACTTTATCTCATTGCATAAGCCATTTGAGAACACAATGGGCACATTTTCTTTCAAAACTAACATAAGTTGTAAAACTAAAAGAATCATCAAATGTTATGTATATGTTTTTGTGTAGTTCTTCTTCTCTTTTGTGCTATGAAGTATCACAATAAGATAACTCCAAAATTTAGGATGTATTAGACAATGTAGCTATGCGTCAGAGTCCATTTGGTGTTAAAGTGTTTAGGTATAAATACAATTCATATCTTTATTGAGGTTGATTCTATGTAGTCTTGCACGTTGCAGCCTAGTAAATATTTAGCTGCTTCAAATAGCATAACTCATGCACATTTTTCTCCATCACACACTTCAAGTCATAAACAGTATTAGTTTAGAAAGGGGAAGGGGTGTTGTTATATAGTATTTTTGTTGGAGTCAATATCTGGTTTGTAAAATATTGACCTGGTTTTTTTTTTTGCATGTATGACATTCTCGTTAAAGCCTCTACAAATCAACTATGTCCTATTGCATAAGCCATTTAAGGGATCAGTTTTCTCAACAACATGATGGACACATTTTTGTAAAAAACAAACCTAATGTGTAAAATTAAAAGAATCATCAAATATTATGTATATATAATCGTGTGATTCTGTTCTTCTCTTTTGTGCTATGAAATATCGCAATAAGATAACTGTAAAAGTTAAGATGGATTTAGACCGCGTACCTACGAGGCGGAGTCCATTGGGCATTAAGAGTTCAAAACAATGTTTCTTGATATATATATATATATATATATATATATACACACACACACACACACACACACACACACACTAGTATAACACAAGAGGTGGACCCACACCAAAAAATAATGTATATTATGTATATCTATTTTGAGAAACTGACAAAATTTATCATATTAGTATACAATGCACTCAATAAAAAGCGTAGGAGAAACCAGCTTTGAGACGTGGATTAAAATCCATCTATAAAACCATGAGTTAAGGTAATCCTGGGTTCACCTCTGCATAAAACTACATAGAAACATAATATTATTTTGTAACTTGCAGGCTAATTGTGAAAGAGGAAGAAGTTGTAACTATAATGGTGAAGTCAGGATGGAAGAGAGAACAAAGATTACTTTTAATGGTAAAGGGTATGAGAGACAACGAAACATAATATTTTAAATTTATGAGAAAACACATCCACTATACAAAAGAGAAGGAGATGACTTCTTGATGTTAAAGTCCCTCTCGTACAAGCTCTTACAGGGTGTACACTTACTGTACCTCTTTTGGGAAGCGACAAAGTAATGACTATGTCATTTGATGATGAAATCATTTATCAAGGATTTGAGAAAATCATACCAGACCAAGGCATGCCTAAATATAAACAAGAAAGAAGAAATAGAGGAGACCATGTACTTCAGTTTCTTATCAAATTTCCTTTAAAATTGATTGAGGAACAAAAGTATGAGGTTGTTAGTATACTTGAGAATCATAATTCATAGTTCTTCATATTTATGTACTCCAACAAATAGTGTATTCAATTAGATTCTCATTAAATTATATGTGTTACATAGTAATTGCTACATTGATTTTTGGAAAAGTATTATTATTCCATATATATTATATACTATACTATCTTAAAAGCATGAACTCTAAAATGCTAGTTAATTGTACTTCTCCATAATGCTATATCAAGCCCAACTCCTACAAAAGCCAACCCCGCAATAACTGGAAAAGTCGACTCTCTAAAAGCCGGAGCTGAATCTTCCACACCAATCTCATTGTTTATGTTTAAACCTCCTATTCCAATTTGTCCAAACATCTGTTTAATGAGTACTAACATGCAATAATCTCAAATAAATGTTGTGACAATAATTTATATATAGACAATTAAATTAAAGAAGACTAATAGAGAGAAAATAAAAAAAATAAACATAGGAAGAAAAAATATATTAAGCATCATTCTTAATATTTTAATCATAAGAACATATAAATGGAAAAATCGATAAACAATAGGTACATAATTTTTCGAGTTTTTGTCGACATCTTTCTCATATTCAATCAAAATTGAAAAATCTTCTCCATCAAGTTAAACTATAACATGAATCAAACAGAAAAATTACTACAGTTTTGTAAAGTGATACATAATCATATAAAGAAAGATATACTACATACTTTTTATGTTGATGATTTCACTACTTTAACCTTAAAATGAAAAGGATAATCTTGGATAGGAGTTTCATGAAACAAAAAAATTAATTTATACAGAATAAAATAGAGGAATATATAAAAAAAAACATAAAGATAAATCAAACATTTGAAGGTTATAAATATGAAAAACATGAATGTTATGGATATTAAGAATGACAGTTGAATAGGTAAATATAAGTTATGCACGGAAATATTTATTTAAAACAAATAAATAAGAATAATAATAAATTTAGATAAGAAAAAAAATAAGTGCAAATAATATTTTACTGAAACACCACTAATAGTGGAATTCAAAGGGCCAAAATAGATAAACAGAACAACTTTAAGAATATTAAATATATGTAGTTGAACCTCCACTAAAATCTAGAAAAGTAATCAATCCTCCCATGAGCACTAAATATTTATAATATTTGAATTTATTGTAGGGGTAAAATGGTATTTTGACTTTCAATATTTAGTGTAAGGATAAAATGGTATTTCAACTTTCAACTTTTATTGTTCCTAGTTTTAGTTTTAGTTTTATATATATATATATATATATATATATATATATATATATATATATATATATATATATATATATATATATATATATATATATATATATATATATATATATATATATATATATATATATATATATATATATATATTAGCATAAGTACCCTCACCCCCAACTTATGTCCGAAATCATAGAGACACATTCATACTATATGGTCCTATTACCCCTATGAACTTATTTTATAACCAATTTCCTATCCCTTTTTGATCTAAGTGGCACTATCTTATGGGTCAAGTGCGTGCTGACAATTTTTATCAAGCTATCTGGTGGATAGTGTCACATTGGCCAAAAAAGGATAGAAAATGATTTATAAAATAAATCCAGGGGTAATAAAATATTAGTTTAATATGAGTGTGTCTCTAAGATTTCGATCATTGGTTAGGGGGTACTTATGCATTTCCTGTTTCTTATTTATAGAATATTGAGAGGCTCCTAAACTTATGAAGACAACCCTGTTTGGCAGGCACAAATTAGCAGACAACATTGATAGATAAAATGTATACATAGATATATTGAAGATCATAAATATTTAGAAAAGGAATAGGACGTTATTGGTGATAATAGAGGATAGAGAAGTAGTTTGTAATAGTGATACACTTTATGATTTTAAATAAAAGCTATAAGATCAACCAAATTATCTAATAGCATACCAAGAACGTTTAAACTCTTTGAGTCCTCAACTTATATATTCTAGTTCACGCAATTCAGGTTCAATAACGATCAATATTAATTTCCCAATCAAGAGTACAATACATTATTTAGTAGATATATTTTTATATATATTAATGATTAAAATATATTTTCTATTTTATAGGCTTCTTTCTATATACCTATGAATTTCATTGTATTTAGAAATGATACATTTAAAGAATTCGTTAGATTTTCCAATATCAATAGATTGATAGTTTCTTTCTTGTATCTTTCCAAAGGAAAAAACGATATCGGAAAGAGTTAAACAGTAGTATGTCATTGTTTTCTTTCCTTATTTTATTGTATGTGTAAATCCTCTAAAGGTAAAGCCTCATTTTTTCCTCGTTTGAGGATTGTCCTAACTTGTATCTATCCATTATTATATCATTCACTTAATATTAGTAAAGAGCCAGTATCAATCGTTGGCATGCCCGAGGTAAGATTGTTTGATGCATAAGGGGTATTTTGGTGATTTTCATTGAATTTGGCCTACTTGAGAGTGTTGTGATGTTTACATGTGTTATTCTTGCATTCTCGTTATTGTCACATTTTTACAAAACCTACCTATTCTTCACTCTTTATTCATCTCTTCAGCTTCTCTTTCGCTCTCGCCGCTTAGTTCTATTTATCAATTTTTTCTTTTATTTTTCCAATGTGGATATATTGTTCTTCTCCTTTTGTTTAATTTTTATAAATCACCACCCCTGCAATTATTTTCAAGAATAAATTACTTTTTATTGGTGGTGTTATTCTCTGTGTAGTTGTGGTTAGGGGTGTTCACGGTTTGAATAGAAATTGATCCAAAACAAAAAATTATATCAAAATGGTTCAATAGATCAATTTTATTTGGGTTTGATATCATTTGGTTTTAGATTTTTGAAACCAACATTATTTTTGATTTTGTTTGATAAGGGGTCATATTAGTTGTCCTAGTTTAAAGAGTGATTATTGGTCATTGGCATGTCAGAGGTACTATTGATTGATGTAGTGAGGGGCATTGTGTTGATTTTCATTGAATTTGACTCATTTAAGAGTGATGTAACGTTTAAACGTGTTATTCATCCATTTGCGGCGTTGTCACATTCTTGTAAAACCTACCTACCCTTCCCTCTTTATTCATCTCTTTAGATTCTCTCTCGCCCTCGCCGCTTAGTTTATGTTTAGTAATAAGGTTAGTTCTATTTATCCTATTTTCTCTTTATTTTTCCAATGTCTATATTGTTCTTCTCCTTCTGTTAATTTTTTTTTATAGATTTTCTTCTATTTTATCTTCCCCCCCCCCCCCCTATGTTTTTAAGGCAATCACTTTTCAATAATAAATTATTGTTTTGTTGTTGTTCGTATCCTCGTTATACTTGTCGTGTGTTTTAAGATTTTTTATAATTGATAGTATTTTTGTCTTTGTTTGAAAATACCCAAAGAATAACTTAACGATCTGATAAATTATGTATATACATAGTATATTTTATTATTACTAGTTTCTGGACAAGTGCAACAAACGTGTATTTTATTTAAACTGACATAAAATGTTAAAATAACTAAAATACAGAAAATCATCTTACAATTTCATTACAATAATATCATTCATTTTTACAAGAAAAGTTCAAATATTTGAGTTCTATCTACTCTTTAATATCAACGTGTAATGTAACAAATCGAAATATGATAACATATTATCTCTCGCCCAGCTAAAAGAGAGATGAAAATACTTCATATTTTAAAATTTTATAATTATGAAGGAAACCTAATAGATGTATATTATTATCTAACATACAAATCATCTGTAGGACAAAATTCAGACAAAAAGACGAAAAAATGAAAAGACAATAGTTATTAATAAATTTAAAATATAAATGAAACTTTCAACGTTGATTTATTTCATTATAAAGGAATTTCAAACCTCGAATCCTACGAAATGAAATATTTTTAAAGATTAGGTTTGAATGTAGAAAGACGATTGACAACTTGGATGTCAAAATGTATGAAAAGTTAATAATTGAATTTACATTTCTTAAAAAAAGATAAAAGAAAAAATACAAAAATATAAATGAAGAAATCATATCATGACTTCTTCAATGAATAGAATAATTTATTATTAATCTTAGTATTAATTACATTTATACCTCAAGTTATTTTTTGTTTCTATCTTACACCTTCTGCAAAAAATATTAATTAACAAAGTATATTAAAATATATAATACACTGTACTCTTACACCCTTTTAAAGTCAACTCAATATATATCAATTACAAAACCATAGAACAAATTAAATAATTGTTATCATCAATTAATATAGTATAATAATATAATCATAACAAATAACAAGAAAATTACATTTTTAAAAGTTATAAATTACACTGCAAAAGTATATAAGTATTGTCATGATCTTATGCACGACCCTTTAATTTACATTTCAAATAAGATAAACTATATAATAAAATAAAATATAAAACATATCGAATTATTTTATGGACAATGATGTCTCCTTCATGGCAGGATTATATTGACAGTGTCATGATCTTATGCACGACCATTTATTTTACATTTGAAGAAGAGAAAATATACACTAAATAAAATAATTTTTTTAAAAAATAACTGATTGATTCTTGTATGATGATGTCTCCTTTGAGAAAATGAAGTGTTTCACCTTTGTGCTTCAACCAAGAAAGCGAAAGGAATGCGTTGTTCAATCCTAAATAAGTTGGAATGACCACCTTTTAGTCTACAAATAAACAATTCTATTAAAAAAAAATTTAAATGCTTTATCTCCAAATACTTCATAGGACTTGTATGTCTCTGATGTTATCCACTCTAATATCATTGACCTTTATAAATAAGAAATGTAGGAATAACTCAATTATATAAAAGAATTTGAAAAGTCAGGAGTTAAATAATAACAAACAATGATATATATATTTATGGACATATTAATAACTTTTTTTGAAAGAATGTGAATCCTTTTTTATACATTAATCATATGAAATTGTTTGACAGTTTTAAAATAACCTTTAATATTCCTAGAAAAGCTTTGTGATTAATTTATTGGTTATTGAAACATTTTGGTTTTGTAATAGTTTAGTTTTATAAATATAAGTTATGAGATGAACATTGTTAATTTTTAATCAAGTGAAGGATAAAGTGGTCATTTAATTTTTGAGGGACATTTAATTACTATCTAATATTAAAAAAAATTATCATATAGTGCAGGGGAAAATGGTAATTCAACTTTAAAGTTTGAATTTTTCCCACTTATAATAATATCTGATATGATAGTGTATTACATTCTACCCGCCTTAGGAAATTTGATCGTTGAATTTCAACAAGGGTGCACCTAGGGGCGGAACAAGCGAGGATACTTGACTGGCATATCATCTTTTGACCCCCAAGTAGCTTCTTCAATGATATGATTTCTCCAGTAGCCTTTCACGGACATAATTGTTGTTGACCTTAACTTTCTTACTTGTTTGTTAACAATAACCACATGTTCCTCTTCATATGTTAAATTTTCATCAACTTGTATAGTTCGTGCTTCAAGCACACGAGGGGAGTCTGAGATACATTTTCTTTGCAGATATAGAGCATCGGACGAGTAAAATACATCTCAACGGAAGTACCAAAGGATAGAACACTACCCTCCCCGCTCAAGAAATCTTATATGAATTTACATATCTTGAGCTCAATTTAGTTTTTCTTTTCTGTGGAATTACTTCATGCCTTTTATGAAGGAATTTTAAGGAAAATCTGGTCCCCAAATATCAATCTTAATTTCCTTTTATTTATATATGATTTACATCCTTTTGAACTATGAGTAACTTCAGTCTATTTAATTGATCCTTAATTCTAATACATTCTCCACATCAAATTCGAACTATATAATAGGAAAAAAATCATATAACATACACAGCTTCATATAAAGTCTTCTGAGAGGTTGACTGAAAGTCATTACTGTAGGAGAATTTTGCCAAGGGTAAGTAAATGTCCCCAATAACATTTTTAAAGTTAAACAACAAGCTCTTATTATATCCTCAAAGATTTATACATTACGTTCGAAATGCCCGTTCAAAATGCCCGACCTTCTATGGATGAAGCGCAATACATAAAATCAATAGTAACTCCTTTCAATTTTCATTCTGGAATCTTAAAAGTAGTAGTAGTCATGTTGGTTGCTTATACATCTTTAACATGCTCACAAGTCAGCCATTAGAAATGAAGTTAGCAATACCATTTTTTATAAGTTTCCACCAGTACACTTTCTTCATCAGGTGTCTTAGTAGATCCAGGACCTACGGTGTATTAAGAGTCATAGATTATTAAAGAATAACCTCTCTCACATAATCTATGTTCGATTTTCATAGCGATTTTCGTAATCTGCCACTTTTTCCAAAAGCGACATAACTGTCAATAGTCATATCCATGTCTTCACTCGCTATAACTTTATTTCAATATTCACATGATTCTAATCCGTGTATTTGGTATCTAAATATGCTCTACCAATAAAGACTTGGCCTGAACATAAGCCAACAATGTCTCTATGTTTCTCACACTAATTTGATATCCATATCTTTGAGTGTGTACACATCTTAGATAAAAATCCATGCGCAAGGGCTATATGTCAAATAGTCCATGGATTTTCTTCTAGATGCATCTGCCTTAATTTTGTCATTTTTCCATATAACATCAAACAGTAAATTCTATAGTCATTGAGTTATTTCCTTTGGTGGTGTCAATTGATATATCAAATCTTTCTGCTGAAAAATGAATACCAAGCTCTTGTAATCTAGATGCACCTCATTGGTTTCGTTGTATAAATATTACATATAAAAAATCTATAACAAATATCATCGAGACTACTATCAATTTATGAGAGGGATAGTCGTGCTCCCTACTAATTTAGCTTTCTCGAATCATAAGATATTACACAACCATTTTGTCTAGAAACATATTCTAATTTCACCCTCAATATGTCTAGAGTTTATAAGGCTCTACTCCACCAAATATTTATAGTAGACTGTCAAGTGATTTTATCCTTTGAGCATACATACTGATTCCAATTCACTGATACACTCTACACTTAGAAAACTTGACATAAAATGGATTTCTTGTTCTTTTTGAGATACCATCCAGAGGTGATCCTTGTGTTCATTCTAGCTAAGAGAACAGACTTGGATATAATTATAACTTTGGCACTAATCTTTCAATAAATTCCTTTAAAACCTATTTCACTTAGTCCATAAATGCAACTAGAACATAGGTAAGTCTGAAAATATCACAAAGAACTTTCTACTCCTTCTATCGAGTTCCTAAAGCGGTCTTAAAATATGTTCCTCTGATTCCAAGATTTGAGAAATATGCAGGTCCATGTAACTAATAAAATAAGTCATTTATAAAAAGGTGATGATTACTTAATGCACATTATTGCATTGCTCAACTGTTAGCAGTCAATATACTCTCAAGTATTTGCCCCCTTTTTCCCACAAAGGATATTTGTGTACAATAGGGTTCTATAAAGCCATTTCCTGCAGGTTGCAATCTATTACTTAACTCTCTCCACTCCATTGGTTCAATATGATACGGAGGTACCAATATGGGCTAGGTGGAAGGTATCAAATCATTATCAACAATTTATTGCTTATACAGACGAACATCGTGAAAAAATCGTAGGAAGTACGTCATCTGATTCTCTCACTAATGGTATTTTGTGTAGATCTACAACATTCCTAATTACCATAGATTCTGGGCGTAACATTTGTTGTACCATAGATAGGAGCCATAGCAATTAAGTTGAATGGATAGTACCTATTTTTGTAAGTCTTCTCTCAAATTTGACAAACTTTATATACATGTCCAGTAAAATAATAATAATAATTCCTCGAGCGTACCAATCAGTAAAAGCATTTTCCAATATCTTTAAGCATTTATAATTCCCAACTCTTTGACTTGTACTAAAATTTCTATATAAGAATTTCTTAGTTTTGGCCTTTTTCGAATCACTGTCTGAATGACTATTTTCAATCTTCTGGCCAAATCCTCAACCACATTAAACTAGGTTAAGATCTTTATCCACAGGGTTGTTTAAAGGGCTAATCAAGCTTAAGTGGTTGACCTCTCAAGTAAGGAGCAGGTAAAGACAATTAGATTGTTGAGGCATATATTAGTTCACTCCATTATTTAAACCAATTTCTTGAACTCCTTATCATGTTACGCATTTCAAACGGTCAATAAGAAATAATTCATAAATAACTTAGTAAATCGCCTCAAGGCATCAGTGTGCTCTTATTGGTATTCTGAATATTACAATATCGCGCCATGTATTTGATCATGTTCACCTTCTCAATGTTATGAAAACTACAATACTCTTGTTGGAACGTGATAGAGCTTGTAAACTTTAAGTATTAACCCATGAATCATTACTTTACCAAAAATCATTAAGGATCTTTGAGTAGTTAGAACCTACAAACCTAAGAGATTTTATGTCAAGCCCCGAGCCTACACCCTGAACATGAACGACACTCAATAACCATTTCTGGCCTTGAGTGGACCCTTGGGATGACTTACTTAACTCAGCAAAAGGCTTAACTCAATACAATAAACATTCTCATAAAATAATTGAATTAAATAAGTTAGCCAAAATGGCACTAAAATCTCATAATAGAATATCTTAAATATAAATAATTAAAGACTCAAAACTAAATTGTCTGACTGTCTATGAAGCCTCTATAATACTAAGCTTGATGTTGGGACAGACCCTACAACTTTCTATAAAAGAAAAGACTGAAAACTGTAAATATGTGTCCTCCATAATGTATAGAGGCTAACTATTGACTCCTAGTGTTTAGCTGGATCAACGAGGCCAACTGGCATCAGTACATTGAATGTACTAGTATATGAGTTGGAATGCTAACAAAAATGTAAGCTTCAAAAAAAGTAAGAAGGAACACTTACCTTGGCTCTGCTCAGCTCATAAATAACTTGACTTAATATAAAGAAATAAGAAATATGCAATATATAAAAACATGTAAAACAATGTAAATACTTAGTTCCTTAAAGAAAATGTAATAGAAACTCAACTTTACATAATATATATGAAGTAATATAGTGTTTGCGGGAGATTCTCTAACCGACAACAACCACTATGAGCCTAAGTGGTGATACAATGTCTTGCCCACACTGCCAGAACTATCGTATACTTTGCTGTCGCATAGAACAACTTAACGTAGTGGATCCACTAGCTTAACTTACGTGATCATCTATAAAGTATGACCCGTTAATACCCATGGTGGCTACATGGTTTTCATGGATATTTGAGTTAATATGAACTCTCACTCCCACATCTATGCTCAATACTACTCCAAAAACATACTTCCGCTCATGCTTTAAACATAAACTTCCTTTGGGTTAAGATAATTGCTTAACAGTATGCTTTAGAAAGCTCTCTTGGAATCAATGTTCCCTTTTTCTTATTAAAAACACTTTTGGGACTCTTAGTTTCCTCTTAACTTAAATGTGAAAACATTTATAAACTCTTAGGGAATACTTAATTACCTTATATTTCTTTGAAGAAAATAACTTCAACTCTTTACTTAAATCTATACTTGAGTTTTAAAACGAAGTTAAAATGTTAAATAAAGACTCTTGAAAACTCTTAAGAACTTTGCCTTATTGGAATTCTTCAACTTTAAAATTGACTCTTAACTTCGTTGACCTTTACCTTAGTTTTCCTTTAATGAAATTATGAATTCAAGGTTATGATTCATGTTTTTTGTGATTCCTAGCTGTTTAGGAATCATTTGAAGTAATTATAGTCACTGGAAGGTGTTAATATACCTTAGAAGGACTTAAAAAGGCCAAATTATTAAAAATTGGCAAAAAATTGCAAATTTAGGCGCACCCGGGGCACACTGCTCCAGGCCACAAGTTCAGACACCTCATCCTGATGCACTGTAGGTGCTCCGCCCCAATCCCTCTAGCAAAGATGGGACGCGCTGCGCCTGGTGCTGCCCCGGTGTGGATGACAAACTTCTCTTCTGGGTTTTTCAATACTAAGCCACCTAAACCTCCATAGTTCTTTTGTCAAACCCTTATGATCATTAATACCTTAAATACCCAATAGACCTAACTCGAAAAACAACTAAAAAATTACAAATCAAACATCAATGTGCATTCAAACAACTCAACCACCAAGAATGCGACAAGATTCATCAAGAACTCACTTTTTAACATGCAAACAATCCTAAAACCACTAAATTGAAGGTGTGTGGATGAATTAACCTAACACAAATGATCTCACATACCATGATAGGGATCACCCCCGACGAATTCCACTCGCAAATCTTTGGTGTTCTTGGCGAATTCTTAACTTTTTTCCCTTTCCTTCTTCTTTTCTCTCTTCTCTAAGTCATAAGCGTAAAGTTAAATTTATTAATTTGAACTAAAACTTGTTTTTACCCCAAATAAATCCCTAAAACGAAATAGGAAATTAATTGTTAAAAGACTAGTTTGCCCTTCCTTAAATCCGCATTGGGACCTTCCTTAATCAAAAAACCCAACTTTCGATAGGCATATATCCTCATACAATAACGAAAATGTGCAACTCAGCGTCATTTTAGAGATATCTCCAAGGCCTTTCAAACCATATCAAGAACTACCTCTAACTCATTCTGAGCTAGAAGGTATGTCCATTCAAAATGACTGAAACTCACTTTTTTAACTTACGAAATTTTCCAGATTTCTCATTTTCTTTTAAAAAATGATTATTTTTAGATTCTTACATTATTCATAGCTATTTTGAGATACGAGATGTTACAATATCTCCCCCTTGGGAGCATTTGTCCTCAAATGAGATTTCTTTCACTAAGCTAAGAATAGCAACCTCAAAAAAACATTCAATAAGAAAAAAAAAGTAAGAACATGCATACTCATAGTTTATAAACTACTAAGAAAACAATTAGTACCTCGATCTGCATTCTTTCCGGATTTAAAGAGATGTGGATAAGCGATCCTTATCCCTACTCACTTCTTCAACAACTTGGTTTCTCCAAAGGACCTTGACTGGCACAATATCCTCTGTTCTCAACTTGCGAAATTAGCAATCTAAATCTGCACCAAAATCTTTTCATATGATAATCTATCCTTATCCCAACATTTTCAGTTGCTACAATCAATGAAGGATCACCCATGCACTTTTTCAGCATTGAGATGTGAAATACCGGACGAACCGTTGCTAACATTGTGGTAGCTGCTACTCATAAGCTACATTACCAATTCTCTTGGATATTCTATAAGGTACCATATACCAGGGACTAAGTTTCCCCTTCTTACAAAACCTCATAACACCCTTCATGGGTGAAACATTCAAATACACCCAATCATCTACTTTGAACTCTAATGGCCTTCTCCTAACACCTGTGTAGGATATTTGGCGACTCTATGCCATTTTTAATCTCTCTTGAATCACCTTCACCTTCTCCATGACTTGGTGAACTACATTTGGTTCTATCAACCCTGCTTCACCAACTTCAAACTACCCAATATGATATCTGCATCTTCTCCCATAAAGAGCTCCGTATGGAGCCATTTAGATGTTCGAATGGTAGTTGTTGTTGTAAGCAAACTCAATGAGAGGTAAGTGATCATCCCGATTCTCTTCGAAATCAATCCCATAATCCCTCAACATATCTTCAAAGGTTTGGATAGTACGCTCCGATTGCCCATCTGTCTGGGGATGAAAAACAATGCTTAAGTTCACCTTCTAATCCAAACCTTTGTGGAAATATTTCCAAAACTATGTACTAAATTGTGCACCTCTATCTAAAATGATCGAATCTCGGACTCCATGAATTTTCACCACCTCCTGAATTTATAACTTTGCATAATCCTCTGTTTAATGAGTAGTCTTTATCGGTAAAAAGTGGGTTGATTATTTTATTCTATCGACAATCACCCAAATTGTATCATGCTGCATGCGAGACCTTGGCAATCCTATGATGAAGTTCATATTAATCATCCGCCACTTCCATTCTTGAAGTACTATATTCTCAACCAACCCTCCAGGACTTTGGTGTTCCACTTTCACTTGTTGGGAATTCGGTCACTTGGCAACAAACTCAACAATGTCCTTTTTCATACCTTCCCACAAATATACCTCTCTCAAATTGCAGTACATCTTTGTTGAACCCGGATGAATGGAATATCTGGAGCTATGATCTTCCTCCATGATCCTCTCTTGGAGTCCATCCACCCTAAGTACACACTATATACCTTAATACTTCAGCACACTATCTCTCCCTTGTTCAAAAGCTTATACTCTTTACTTATGAACATTTGCCTTCAAATCAAGCAAAATGGGGTTTTGGATTTGCTTCTCTTTCACTTCTGACACTAATGATGACTCAGTCCCATTGGTGATCACTGTTCCTCTTTCTGTGGAATCAATAAGTCTTACTCATAGGCGTACAAGTCTATGCATATCTTTGTATAAATCCCTCTTTCTTCCTCAACATGGGTGGTACTCCCCATGGATAAGCTTCTTAAAGCATCCACAACCACATTAGCCTTACCTAGATAGTAAAGAATACTTATATTATAATCCATGAGTAATTCTAACCTCCTTCTCTGCTGAGATTGAGTACTTTCTGGGTGAACACATATTTTAGGCTCTTACGGTCAGTGAATATATCGACGTGACCACCATACATATAGTGATGCCATATTTTCAAGGCAAAAACTTCTGCCGCCAAATCTAAGTCATGGGTTGGATAATTTTTCTCGTGAGCCTTCAACTATCTATAGGCATAAGCTATAAACCTTCCATTCTGCATTAACACACAACCAAACCCAACTCTAGATGCATCGCACTACAACTCAAAACCTTGAGTACCCTCTAGTATGGTCAAAATGGGGGCAGTAGTCAACCTCTTTTTCAATTTATGAAAGCTTTTCTCACAAGCTTCAGACTATTGAAATTTAACTATCTTCTGAGTCAACTTGCTCAAGGGAGATGAAATAGATGAAAATACCTCAACAAACATTCTATAGTAGCCAGACAAACACAAGAAACTCTTTATATCAGTTGGAGATGTGGGTCTAGGCCAACTCTGAACTGTTTTTATCTTTTGTGTATCAACTCTAATCCCATCACCAGAAACTATGTAAGCCAAGTATGCCTCAGACTTAAGCCAAAACTCATACTTGGAGAACTTGGAATACAACTCCATATTTTTCAATGTCTGAAGGACTATCCTAAGGTGACTAGCATGATCTTCTTCATTCCTTGAATAGATTCGTATATCTTCAATGAAAATGATGACAAACATATATAAATAAGTTTTGAAGACTCTATTCATAATATTTATGAACGCCGCTGGTGCTTTGGTCAACCCAAAATACATGACCAAAAACTCATACTACAAATATCTGGTTCTAAAAGCTGTCTTTGGAATGTCACACTCCTTAACTTTCAACTAACAATAGCCATATTTGAGATTAATTTTTGAGAAATGGGAGGCACCCTAGAGTTGATCGAATATATATCTATCCTTGGACGGGAATACTTATTATTGATGATAACCTTATTCAATTTATGATAGTCTCTGCACATTCTAAGGAATCCATCCTTCGTTTTAACAAAGAAGACTGGAGCCTAACATAAGACACTTTGTCGAATGAAACCTTTATCTAACATATCTTTAAACTATTCATTTAAGTCTTTTAACTATTCCAATGCTATTCAATATGTCGGAATAGATATAGAACAAGTATCTGGAATGATATTTATGCCGAAGCCTATTTCTCTATCAGGAGGAAGTCTGGGTAGATCATCAGGATAGACTTCTAGAAACTTCTTTACTATAGGAACTAACTAAAGGGAAG
This sequence comes from Solanum lycopersicum, assembly GCF_036512215.1. Lineage (NCBI taxonomy): Eukaryota > Viridiplantae > Streptophyta > Magnoliopsida > Solanales > Solanaceae > Solanum > Solanum lycopersicum. The sequence continues at coordinate 40,549,964 of NC_090810.1, forward strand.
GACCTCAGCACTTCAGTCATTTACTCGGACTAAGTGATAAATACATCCCTTTGAAACTAAATTTCTCACATTAAGGTATGAAATGAATGACCCTTAGGCACTACTGAACTACTACTCCATTCTATAACTGTCTCATTAGGAATCTGAAACTTGGCAACTCAAGTTCTACAATCTATTGATGCGTAACAATCATGAAGCCATTCCATACGTAGAATGGCATGAAAATCTACCATGTCTAACTCCACTAGGTCAGGCATGGGGCTCTTGTGATTAATGGAAACATGATAATCACGATAGACTGTTCTCGCTAGAATAGACTCTTCAACAGGTGTAGAAACACAAAAAGTTTCACAAAGTTTCTTAGGAAGAATCTCAAACTTATTTGCAACATAATTAATTACAAAAGACAAACTTTTCCTAGGTCTAGCGAAGCATAAACATCAAAAGTAAAGATTTTGATCATAATGGCAACAATAGCTGGAGAGTTCTCTATCTCTTGGCGGCTAGTGATTGCATATATGTGATTTGCCCATCTTCCAGTACCAAAAGTGGCTCCTCTAGGTGCAGCCCTATGTGGTGGAGCAGCTGATGAAGATTGGGCTTTGTTGCCAAAATTTCCAATGCTCTGCCTGTTCTTAGGGCACTCCCTCATGAGTGACCCTATTGACCACACTTAAAGTAACCCATCTGGCCATCAAAACATTTAACTGGATGGGTTCTACCAAACTTAGCACATGTAGGAGCCAAACTACCTACCTGTACTACACTTTTTGGAGGATGTGCTTGTGAAGCTCTGAAAATATGCGAATTTTGGCCATGATACTCAACTCTGTTTCTGTGTGCATGAGCACCCGTAGATGATTGTGCAAACCCCTTTTGTTCATGAAATTGTGTCTGTTTGAAACCACTCTTCTGCTACCCAAACTCATTCCACTCTTAGCTTTCTTGCTTCTATACTCTTCTTTGTTCCTTAACTTCTCCTCTTTGACCTGCTGCACATTAACCATCATTGGATATGTCCATTTCGCCTATCATCATCACAACTCTACCTTCTTTGCTTGATGACTGACCCAAGACAATGACAAACAAGCTCATTCTTCTCCTCATGTCCTTAACCATTTCAGGAGCATAACGGGACAACTTGTTGAACTTCAATGCTTACTCATGTACACTCAATGAGTCCTTTTTTAGTATAACGAAATCTCATACCTTAGATTCTTTCAGTTCTCAGGGAAATAAAAATCTTCTTCAAAGCAAGCTCAACTCGGACATGGTCCATCATTATCTCTACCCTCCTTCCAATAATAAAACCAAGTCCTAGCCACATTCTTAAGTTGGTATGCATAAAGCTCAACTCTTTCAACATCAATGACATGCATCACATAAAAACCTTCTTTATATCCTTAACGAAACTCTCCGGATCCTCAATAGTGCTCGAACAAGTGAAAATAGGAGGATTCATTCTCAAAAATTCATGAATCCTCAAGGTGTCTGCCTCTTCTTGTCGAGCTTCTCTCTGTTGTCAAACCTAATTAGTCACAACTTGGCTTAGCAGAAGTAGAATTTTTTCAAAAAGAATATGAATAAAGACAAGTAGTGGAGAAAGAAGATGAAACAGAAGAAAATGTTGAGGAACAAGGGAAAATAATTGAAGTTCAGAAAGAAGAAGGGGAAAAAAATAGAAGTAGTAGTTGTAGAAAAAGAAGAAAAAATGAATGAAGTTCCATGAAGAAGAACAAGAACTTCATGAAAAGCTCAATGCTAGTGGTGATGATGGGATTAAAATAATCAATGCACACACTTTCCCTATGCATCTATAGTCTAATGCTAATGGTGACAACATTATTAGGTCAGTCCTGGGAAGACCTTTCGTCAAATTCAGGGATATCCTCAAAAGAAATCAATTGGAATATTTTTTTTCAGAAGTAGCTGTTTTGGTCATTTTCTTGATTTACCTATTGATCCACTTCCACGTTTTCAAATGACCATCATGTATGAACTTCTGAAAAGAAGGTTCATTTTTGAAAATCCCAATAAGAAGGATGATATTGCAAATAATTATTGTGGCATGCAAGTGTTCTTTGGAATAAGAGAGTTTGCCATAGTTACTAGGCTAAAATGTAATCCTCCAGTTGAGCTCATCCATGATTACATTGTAAAAAAAAACCACGAAGAAGACATAAAATACAAAAAGAAGTAGAAAAAGCGGGACAACAGTCGCTACCAACTGAGGAGCAGGACTTTATGTCCCTTGTGGCAAAAGCTTTAAAAATTCTAACTTATTAAGTTTGTTGGAATGGAAGGATACACCAATAAATAATGAGGAGTCATTGTGCTTACTTTTGTTTACACATAATATACTTTTGCCGAAGGATCCGAGCAAGAACATACTTTTAAAGTATGTCAATTTTTGTCAGGATATTGATGCTTTCAACAACTATCCGTGGGGTCATGAGAGCTTTCATTTAATTGTCGACTACTTTTTGAGATCTTAAGGAGAAAAGACCACTAACTTTTTTGCGTTTCCATGGGCTTTCATGTTAAAAATGAATATTTTTAATCTTTTTATATTATATTAAGTAATAATTCAACATTTGATTATTAACATGTTTTTATTTTTTTACAGGCCTGGGCACTTGAAGTCATTCTGTATTTGACCCATCAATTAATTCCAAGAGAAGAGAGATCATCCCCAAGGATGATGAGATGGTTCATGGCAAGAACAAAAATTACCAAAGAAGGGCATATTCCAGATAGTTTTCACCCTCATTTTGATGCAGTAAGTTGAGAATATTATTAGTAAATTACAGTTATATGTTGCTACATATTTCTCTTATGTTGCTAAAGATGATTCTGTTTTTGCTACATCTGACATAAATCTTGCTACAGTTAAATCCTCTGTAGCAACAAGTGGCACATGTAGCAATAGATAATTCATCTATAGCAAGATTTCTGTCACATGTAGCAACAAATGAATCATCTATAGCAACATGTGAAATAAATCTTGCAAGAGATAAATCATATGTAGCAACATGTTGCACATATAGTTACAAAAAATTCATCTATAGCAACATTTGTTTAACATGTTGCTACAAATAAATCATTTGTAGTAAGATTTCTGTCACATGTAGCAACAAATAAATCATCTGTAGAAAAATGTGAAACAAATATTGCAACAGATGATTCATCTATAGGAAGATTTGTGTCACACGTAAAAACAGATGGATAATCTTTAGCAACATGTGCTACACGTTGCTACAGATGAATTGTCTGTTGCTACGTGTGCCACATAATGCTACTATTCATTTATATGTAGCAAGATTTGTTTCACATGCATAAACACATGAATCATCTGTAGCAACACGGTAATTCTTACTGATGACTCATTTTTACAATTTTAGGTTGTGCATCCATGGATTACCCCAACAGAGGAGGAATTGCAAATGTCATATCTAATAACTCTAAGGTTGGTTGAAACCATTTTTGATCCTGTTGTTGATAGAGTAAAAGTGGTGTTGGCTGGAACAAACACCATCAAAAGAGACCGACTTCGTAATGAATTTGCTTATAAATAAGTTGTTTTTGATGGTGCTGATGTTGGTCCTGCTGCTGCTACTGGTGCTGGTGCTGATGTTGGTGTTGGTGCTGGTGTTATTGCTTGTGCTGATGCTGGACAACACGAAGGAAATACCTCTTGTAGATGATGTTCTGCTTTTCTCTGTGATTATTATAAGAAACATGATGAAGATTCTGTCATGTATCTTCAAAAATTGAGTGAAGTTATCAATGAATTAAAACAAGAGAGGTGTGAAGGGCATTGTATCAAAGAATGTGCGGCATGCATATACTGCACGGCCAAGTGGAGAAAAGAATCATTTGCCAAGGCAATGGAAAATTTGAAGAGCAAAATATTTGGACAAATTTTAAGGGTCGTTATAGAGGAAGTGACGGAGTATAAAAAGTTGAATATTTATCAGTGTGTCTTTGTTGCTGAAAAAACCAATGTGTTGAGTGTGACGAGTGCATGAGACATTTGAATAGAATACGGTATGCATGTTTTTACCGGTCAACTTTTCAGTAATATGTCAAGCATAGAAGTTTGGTGGGAAGACTGGGTAAGCCTACCTTTTTTATTATTAACTATTTCCTTTTTATTTTCAGTGACTACTCTTCCCAACTATTTAATATTATTTTTTAGTTCAGTATATTGATAAAATCATTAACCTCATGCGTCACAGACATGCGACATACCCTGATTACTATGATCTCAAACATAGAATCCCGGATCTCAACTTCTATTCAAACTTCCTAGAAAGATATAAACAAATGAGCGATGAGAGAACAAGGGTTGGTGGTAAAAGCATGAATCAGTTACTAGATGACTTTGTATGAGATGATGATATGATTGAGAATCAGTTACTAGATGACTTTGTATGAGATGATGATATGATTGACTATGTCAGGGTATTAGGCCAACCCCTGGAGGCATGGATTGAATTGATGCAAAAGGGATTTTAACAGTCATCAACACGGGGGGTATCAATTTTGTGACTATCGAGATTCTCTTGCACGAGGGTCGCATCAATGTATATGACTACAACCTAATGGTTACTATTCATGCCATGTTTTTTACACTCATACAACCTGTCTTCGAGTTGCTGCCTAAATTGTTGATGCAGAGTTGTATAGTGAATCATTTGAAAGAGAAGTTTCTCACTCAACCATGGGATTTAATTGTCGAGTGGAACCTATTGTGCAGAACTGGAGTGGCGTGTGGATCATATTCCCTTGCATTCATTGAGTATTTGATTAGCAGGACAGACCTTCAACCACCGAAAATAGTGTTATGCAACAATATGAATGAACGGATGTAATGTGCTTGGGCTTATGGGATAAAATCTCAGAGCTTAAATCATTGACATTAGCGTTTGTAACTAAAGACAATGTCTAATTTATGAATTATGTTGATTTATTTTATCTTAAATACAATGTATTTAAAGACAATATTTATTTTATCAATTCGTCTGTCACAACATGTTGCATATGTTGCTACACATAATTCGTCTGTAGAAACATTTGTGGCATATATAGCTACATATTTTTCGTCTGTAGCAACATTTGTGCATATGTTGCTACAGATGATGTGCATATCGCAACATTCATCTGTTACACATGTGGGAAATGTTGCTACATGTTATGTCGTCTCTAGCAACATTTGTGGCATATATTGCTACAGCTGATGCGTATATTGCAACATTCTTTTGTTACGTATCTGGCAAATGTTGATACATATGATTCGTCTTTAGGAACATTTGTGACATATGTTGCTACTGACGAATCATTTTTGTAGCAACATTTGTGGCATGTGTTGCTACAGATGATTCATCAATCACAACTACGTTTTTGTTAAAAACTACGTCTATTTAATTTCACAACTATGATAATTGTCTTGGTTGTACACAACTAAATAATAATTTTGTATCCTCTATGAAATTCTTCTTGGTAATGGTTAGAAATACAAGAAAAAAAAACAAAGAACACCAACAATGGCGTCTAGATGCTACAACATTTGTTCTTTTTTTACTCTTTTATCCCCATTCGGTACTTCTTTTGATATTACTTTCATCAACAGTGTCCAACTCCTTAATTTTGTTTGCCAATCGGAGAATAACGAACTTGGATCGGATATCAACATTTTCATGATCCCTCCATCTAAAGAAGTTGCATGTATTCTCCTAAAATATAAACCACAAAGAAATAAATTTTAATAAAAAAAAGTAAAGAAATATGAAGTCTCCAAATACTGTAGAAATAAACAAACATACACGATATCGTGGACAAGACCAAAATTATCGACCAAGATTTTCTTTGACCATGAAGTTTGCATTGAAAGTAATTCTCCATGTTTGCAATACATTTTAACATTCAACATAGAATCATTCTCATCATCACAAATTCAACTTAGTATAGAATTTGAAATCTTACCAAATCAACTAAGAAAAAATCGATCTAATGAAAATCGATTTACTGTTGAATATGTGAGTACCGAAATTTGGTTTGACCAAAGGCCAATCAAATAGAGAACAGTGTGACTAGGGAATGACTGACAGAATATAAAATAAGATCATTACATTAATATGAAGCGGCATGTCCTATAGGAGGACATCCACGGAGGGAGAGAGAGGGAGTAAAAAAAAGCGTCGAACCTGAAGCGTCAAAGATGAAAAATTTGAAAAAGGTTTTTCTTGGCATTGGCCCACTTTCCTATAAGATCGATTTTTAATAACTATATGTTGTCACAGTTACAACATATGTTTCAATTTCAACAGCAAGAACTACATATGTTGACACATATGAAAAATGATGGAGCCACTAATACACGATTTGATCGATTTAGGAATGGATAATGGAAATTTGAACCAAATTTTAGTGATTCAGAACATAAATTATCAATAATAATAAGGTATAACATTTGGAAGCACGATCTAGAAGGGTGTTATATAACTATCATATGAATTTACTAGGACAATGTTTGACGAACTAGTGAGATGATTGTGATTCTAAATATAATTGCTAGAATCCAATGGAGACTTTTGTGTTTGATCATAATTTTTTAATTACACATGTTGTAGAACCATATACTGGTGTTACACATCGAATTAGGTGACATATGAGTTGTCTGTAGCAACATGTGGCATATGTTGCTATAGAGGAATCACTTGTAGCAACATTTATGATATATGTTGCTACAGATGATTCGTTTGTAGCGACATTTGTGGCATACCTTGCCACATCTTATATATTCTGTTATAAAATATAAAACATATTTGACATATGTTGACACAAATACAATGAAGAGCAACAATTCACACATTGGGGCATTTCTAAATAAGATTATATAATATGGATCATCCTTAAATAAGAAAGAACATTCATTAAAATTCAGCAACACGACACTTAAAACTTCTTATGGGGAATTTCGTTATAGGCATGTAGTTTTTTTGTGGCCAAAGTCCCTACATACTCAACACTTATTTTCTCTTGTTGGAAATGATTCACCAACTCCACAACGTATCTTATATGTCCTTCTTCCAAGTTTACTTCGATCAACATATGGAGGAGGTATTTCTCTCTGTAAGATATCTAAAGGGACAATCCAAGAATCTTCAGTTGGCACCGGGTGAATTTCCTAACAATATTCCATTATGTATTTTTCCACTGAATAATATGGAGACGAGTACCGGTAAATATGATTTCCAAAATCAGCACCATGTTGGGATCGAAGCGCTACCATGGCATCTGGACAAGGTATTTTTTCCAAATCAAAACTTCAACAAGTACAACTTCTTCTTTGTATATCCATAGTAGCAACATCTCCATGACCAGTGACACTAAACTTGTAGTTAGAGATTTGATGGGCCAACAACTTTTTGCCCGCATTGACATACTTTGATATGTCTTTTTCAATTGAAGGAACTAATGTATTTGTGGAGTGCACCAGTTCCATACGCCTATGGTGAAATAACAATGCAAATATCATGTTTATTTCATCAAATAGAGCGACAAAGGGAAATTCTCTTTCAACATCAAACATAGCATTGACCGATTCTGCGATGTTTGACGTCATAATGTTATATCTACACAACAATATAGAAAAAAAATCAAACAAAACACATAATGTAAAAATAAACTCAATTGAGATTGTATCTATTTCCTGGGCAAAATGCCCTACTCTATGTATGGAATCCAATACATTCAAGAGATTTAGCAACTTTGGTACCAAATCTCTTATTTAATTGAAATGGTCATTGAACTCACATATATTGTACGCCTTTGCTTCTTTATAAAAATGGGACACTACCTTTGAATTGTTAAAGTTATTTTGAATATTTTCCGCAAGGATTCTCATGCAACAACCATAATGAGATGTAGGGTAGATTCTCGAAACCATCTATCGAATACTTGGATGCCTATTAGAGATATTGCACAACTCATCATTATCATCTATAAAGCTTCTCATTAATAAAATATATTCATATAAGGCATCACATTCCTTGTCCACAACACAGAAAGCCACTGGAAATATATGATTCTCGGCATCTTATGCCACCGCCGATAGTAGAACTCCTCCATACTTGCGCCTCAGAAATGTGCCATCAACGGCTATTACTTTTATCATTTCTTGAAAACCAATTATCCAAGCAGAATATGATACAAAGAAGTACTGGAACCTCCCACTTCATCGAGCGACAATGTTATCTTGCTTCCTGGATTCGCAACTTGAAGAATATACTGGTACGCATTAAGCACTGCGTACTTGTGCTCATGTGTTCCCCTAACGCTAGTCTTAGCATACTTCATGCCCTTATAATTCTTCCAATATATTACCTTACAATCCAATTCTGTGCGGAGTTGATTTGACATGTCTCTTGTGTATGGGCCTTTACCATAAAGAAACCTATTTTCAAAGTACTTACCTATGACTTTTGTCGTGGCGGGGGGATTATGGCTTGTAAGATGCTCTGAACAATACGTATGGCACTTTTCATTTATTCTAATGGCAAACCTATCACTACTTGTAAATTTGACAGTCTTCAGCCACCAATTGCAATCTGAATATGAACATTAAAAGGAAAACACATTAAGAGAAGTGATCACCTTTTTCAGTCTTAATTTTTTTTTTGAACAAGCAATTTTCAATTAATTTGCTATTTTTTTCTTGTTCTTGAATGTCATTCCCTTATAAATTCTTGTCTCATCATCTCTTGAATTATTCACACGTGAAGCTTGAGTAGAACATTGGTTGTTGTTGTCAACTATAGGTGTGGGAGGAAACTTGCAATCCGTCCCTTCAGCTTGACCTTGACCTACACCTTCACTTTCACCTTCACCTATTCCAATTTCATCATCAGGATTATTCATGTCCGCAGGATGAAATTGATCATTAAACATATCTTGCTGGCATTCCTCTACATTATTATGATCCTCCTCGATATGATTTTCTTCCACGTATACTCTTAACATGGGCGGTTTCTCTGCTCCTATCAGATAAACAAGCAAACTAGATTGAACAGTTATTCTAAAAGGTAAAACCTTCTCATTATGAAAAAAATGTGGAATGTAACTCAAAAAAAAATCTTGCCGTTTACAATTGTATACACAATTTTGCACAACGAAATTGAAGAAATCATCATACGAAATGTTTATTTCGACATACATCCCTACTGAACCAACTTCTCATTTTTTAGTATCCTCCCAACACCATATGAATCGATTTTTCTTCTAGGCCCATTCAGCACGACAATCAATCCCTACAAATAATGACATTGTAAGTGCATAAATTAAATAATAACCCAATTAGTATTTATTTATAATAATTATATTTTTAGAACATATGGTTTTTGTGTTGCAAAATGTAACAGATATGATGCTACATATGATTGTTCTGTTGTTACAAACAAATCACATGTGGCAACATTTTTATGTTATATCTAATGTTGCAACTTGGGGATTTTCTATTGCGAAATATAACTCATATGTTGTCATATATGGTTTTTCTGTTGCGAAATGTATCACATATGTTGCTACATATAATTGTTCTGTTGTTACAGACAAATCACATGTAGCAACATTTTTATGTTATATCATATGTTGCCACACATGAATTTTCAGTTGCGAAATGTTTGTAAGTCATATGTTTCTACATATTATTGTTATGTTGCGATTGGAATAACATTTATGTGTCTACATATGACTTTAATATGTTATAATAGTCTACTGTTGCAACATATATAACAAAATATTTGAAATGCGAATGCAAATTATTAAAAAAAATTGCAGGTACCTAGATTAGATGATAATGAAATGATTTCGAATAACTATTAAATTTTACATACCACAAACAATGGTGTTTCACCCAATCGCTTATGAAGTAAATTCCAATTGAAATAAAATGAAATTTGGTCCACAGATTACAAATTATGTAATCTGATTCAACCAGTAGCATCCAAGACACACAATGTGCGAAAAGAAGAACAATAGTAAGAAGATGAAGAGAGCGGGAACAAAGGCAAGCAATTGAACAAGCAATGACGAAATGAGAATAACAAGAAGACAAAGAAGAAGAAAAAGAAGAAGAAGAAGAAGAAGAAGAAGAAGAAGAAGAAGAAGAAGAAAAAGGTTGAATACGACTGCTGGAGACGAGGGAAAATCTTTTATTTTCCCTTTTGGCTCGTTATTTCTGACAAAAATTGGTTAAATTAGGTTTGGATTATTCAATTTACCGTTTTACCCCTCATCTAATTCGCACAAAAGTTGGCTAAATTAGTTATTGTGAAATTACCATTTTACCCTTCATTTAATTCAGTGGACCAAAATGCCAACTAATAAACTTGAGGGCAACTCCACAATACTTAATCATTAATCACATGATTGTCACCTACACAAAATACTTTAGAATTATGTCACCACCTATTTATTTTGAAACCTTAATGTCACATTTTAAAAAAAATTCGTGTTATTGGGACTAAACTCGTTATTTCCCGTAAATATCCTTATCCCCTATTGCTTCAATTTTTGATTTGAGAAAAAGGACAGTTTTTGCTACCTTTTTTGTGTGTGGCTAAAACATAATTGTACCACTAGTAAAAAAGAGAAAGAGGTGGATATATTATTTTCGTAGTTAGCAACGTGTTATATATTTTTGTCACTCGGTGTTTTGTATCTACATCAATTTTGGCATATTTTAGGGGCGGCTCCTTACATTATTTTTTTCCATTCCAATTTCCACAACTCGTGCTTCTAGATTTTGAATAAGCATAGAAAAATATTAATCATCCCACCACAACTCTTATCAGTTGTATTAGATATACAAGTGTAAACTAAAAAATATAACTATGTAAGTGCAAATATTTTTTAAAAGAACAAAATAACAAGCAAAATGCTCTATTAATGTTGTTGAAGTTTGCTTTTAGTTACTGCAGTAATTTTTTATCAAAATAAGTTAATTAGTTTAAGGTGAATTTGAATTTTGAATTTTAGTTAAGTTGTTTGAATTGTTGAGATATTTTAAGTTGTTTTAAATTTCAAATTATGCAGATTATATTTTTATGTTGGCTATTTAAAGTCCTGAATGCTTAATAAAATCATTGAATGTTATTATCAATCCATTAAGAGACATTTCAATTTTTTTGTCGCCCCATTTAAAAAAAAAACACCAACAGTGGTATCAATAGCTTCATTGATCTTAAGGGATCTGTGAAATCAAAGAATTACCATACATTTTAGAACCGTAAGGACTACCTTTTTTAACCCATCAAGGCTACCCATTTTAACCCATCAAGGGTACCTTTTTAACCTGTGCTTTTTTTTACGCACGGGTTTTTCTTAATCCTTTTTTAATAAAAAAAAATGACAAGCAACACTCTCTCTTTGAATACCCCCAAAAAAATTTCAGTGGTGAAAACTATCAAATTTGATCAGTGAAAATGAAATCATATCTTAAAGCCTATGATCTGTGGGAAGTTATAGTTGAAGATATACCCTTGCAACCCCTTCCTACAAATCCTACCATTTCTCATACTAAATCTCATTCAGATGAAAATCCCAAAATATTCAAAGCCAAAATTGTAATTCAAAATTCAATTGCAGATTCAATTTTTTCTAAAATCATTGATTGTGAGACGACAAAAGAAGCTTGAGCAAAAATTTAAAAAGAATATCAAGAAAGTGACCGAGTCAGGAAAATGCAAATTTTGAATTTGAAAAGAGATTTTGAATCTCTTAGGATGCAAGAGGATGAAACAATTAATAAGTATGCTGATAATATTTCTTTTATTGTTAATAATAAAGGTTGCTTGGCGAGGATGTCAAAGATAACAGAATAGTAGAAAAAATTCTTGGGACAATTTCAGATAGATTCGAATCTAAAAAGTCATCTCTAGAAGTGTCTTAACATCTTTCTAACTATTTCAGTTGAAGAACTAATAAGTGCTCTTCACGCACAGAGAAGAGCCTTCCAGCAAAATAAAGATAATGTTACTAATAGCGCCTTTTATGCACAAAACATAAAAGAAAAAGGCGATTATCCCCTATCCAAATACTGCAAAAGAAAAACGGACTTGGAAAATTTTTGTTGGTGGAGACCTAATGCAATATGTTGAAATGGCAAACAAGTCAGTCATTTTACAAAAGTATGCAAGCTGAAGAACAATCTTCGAACACAAGTTGTAGAAGCAAAAATCGAGAAGGAACAACGTTTTTAAATTTCAATATCTAAATCAAAGGAGTAGTGTTGAAGTTTTTTTAGTTACTGAAGTGGTTTTTTAGCAAAAATAAGTTAATTAGTTAAAGATGAATTTGGATTTTGAATTTTAGTTAGGTTTTTGAATTGTTGAGATATTTTAGGTTGCTTTAAATTTAAAATATGCAGAGTGTATTTTTATGTTGGTTATTTAAAGCCTCAATACTTAATAAAATCATATTGAAAGTTATTTTCAATCCGTTGAGAGACATTTCAATTTTTTTGCTGCCCCATTTTTTAAAAGGAATAATACATATATTGGACCCTAAACATGGCTTCAAATTTTAACTTTGACCTCCAACTTTCATAATGCACATACAGACACTTTAATTATCAAACTTTTAAATAAATAAACACATGACTCCTACATGACACAAGACACATGGACAAAAAATGATATGTAGGATGACTTGTAGGACATGTGTCTATTTGTTCAAGTTTATACAAGTTTCAGTGTCTATTTGTGCACATCCAAAGTTGAAGGGCATAAATGTAATTTGAAGCCAAGTTAAAGGTCACATTTATGTATTATGCCTTTTTAAAAAGACACGAATAAATGTGTTGTACTGTATATTTAAAATTTGATATATGTCGAATACTACGTTATTGAATGTATATTGTTTTTTATTATTTTTTTCTTTTCAGTTTTAAATTTTGATATATGTCAATCAAAAAGTTGTTTCTTTGGTCCCTCTTCTTCTTATTCCGTTACTTTGTTGTGCGTTGGGAATTGTTTTTAACTTCTATGGAGGTTCAACTATATCATATGTGTCGTTATTAGATTATAGAGGTAAAATAATTTTAACTGTTTATATCCCTCTTGTGATGTCATTTAGTGTACTGATGTATTACATCATGCTGTGATTTTAAAGGATTGCTCATCTTTTACTCATGCCTAAGGCGAAAGCCTTACTTTGTCTTTACTCTTTACGCATCATCTGGTGTCGCGCTGCAAAACTTTGTGAAGTTAAGGTCTTTGATGCTATACCACCTTCATCGTATTATGTTTCCCTTATACTAATTTGGAGTTAATACAAACACTTAATAATTTTATGGTCACTCAACTATCAATTGTTTTCACAGAAAGTCACTCAACTTTAATTTTCAACTCAAAAGTCACTCAACTATGATTTCTTTGCACATAAAGTCACTCAACTTTCATTATAACCTCAAAAGTCACTCAACTGTGACTTCTATGCATAGAATGTAACTAAACCTATTTAATTATTTTTAATTAAAACAATGACATGAAATTTTAATTATTAACAAAAAATTTAAGAATAAATATTTATATATTAATTTAATGACCCACTCCATTTATCCCGGACCCGCTAAAGTTATAACATCGAATATTTATTTTTCTATTAATGGTAAAATAAAATGTTTCATATTATAGTTTTAGCGGGATGGATTAAATGGGCGGGTCATTAAATTGTTTAAATGGATATATATATATATATATATATATATATATATATATATATATTTATTTATCTATTTATTTATTTATTTATTTATTTATTGATTCTTAAGTTTTTGGTTAATAATTAAAATTTATGTCACTAAATTTTAATGAAAAATAATTAAATAGGTTAAGTGACTTATTGTGCAAAAAAGTTATAGTTGAGTGACTTTCTTGGCAAAGAAATCATAGCTGAGTGATTTGAGTTGAAAATGAAGGTTAAGTGACTTTCAGTGTAAACAATTGATAGTTGAGTGACCATCAAAGTTATTACCTCCTTCATTGTAGTATGTATCCCTTGTATTAATCAGGAGGTAATACAAACAATAACATTAATGACATGGTTTTGTCGAAGAATGACTATGATGATTGAACATCTTTAATTTGTTTTCTTTGTGTATTGGTGGAGATATACAACCGTCGTTACGAGAAACAACATTTGGTTGCCCGACGCGCTGGAGCAGGAAATGATACCACAACAACTGGTGCCCTAACTGATATCCTTGACATTCAAGATTTATTCCCTTGACAGAGTATTATACACTGAATACAAACATTCGATCCTGAAAGGACGAAAAATCAACTCTTCTTGTCCCTCTGCTTCCAGATTGAAGAATGAAACTAGGCTCATTTAGCACATACATATTTTGAAGAAAAAAAATTGACATATGAGAGTGCATTGTTAGTTTATGGAAATATTGCGCGATTTCTCTCATTTATCTTCTCCCTAGTAAATTTAGCCGCGCCACGCGCGGTGTATAAAAGTTTTCATTTTTATTTAATTTTTAAATCCAAATAGATTAGCTAATAAATTTTATCATTTAGCTTTGTAATTTCAACTCAATTCATGAATTAATTTTATCAAAAAATAAATACCTTAAATTTGCAGTACGGTCAAATACCTATACTTTTTTTTGTTGAATAGTTACTATTCTTTTATGTTAGTTATAATATATAATTAAGAATTTATGACTTTATTATCCATTTGAATGAGTTCTCAAAATTATATATGGTTAACTGTGATGTTTTGATAAAAATTCAAAGTGAGATTTTTAGGCTTTTTAATTTTTTAAAAAATATCAAAAGAATTAAAATAGTAATAAATTCAAAAACAGACTTAGAAATATGAAAAATTATTTGTAACAGATAAGTAATCAATAACTTGAAGACTTAAAAAAGTACTTCAATATTTATATATTAAAATATAAAGTTTTCTCTCTCTATATTGATTCTTTGGAAGGAGATGTGTGATACATGATTTTAGTTCGGTAAAATATTTTTTAGTGATAGAGAATTAACATAAAAATAATATATTACTGTTAAAACGTATGATAAAATAAGTAATAAATTAACAATTATAAATGAATGATAAAAGGTTTTATGTTAAGATTTAAAAAAAAAAACTTATATATCTAATAAAAACTTATAATTAGGCTCTTGAATTTTTCCTAAATAAAGTGAACATAGAAAAGTTGTTCACAAATAATATGAATATTTATAATTATTAACGATAAATAATATTTTCATAAAATTAAAGTGTTGGAGAAAAAACAAAGTAAATTTTTAGAATCATTATAATGGAGGATGAATAGTTAAGTAATAAGTATATTTGAAATGATTATCTATATTAATTTTTCCGTGATAAATTCTCTTCTACAATTCTATGTTTTTTTTTAAATTTATTTCAACGCTATTATTAATCTCCTTTGTTTTTTTTTTAGTATTTGCTTATTTAATTCCATTAAGAAAACACAAACAATTAGCATCGTAATAAGATAATCAAGTTTGCTCGTCTTTAGTATTTTTACTAATTTTTTTTAAACAGTAACAATTTGCATCGTATCGTAACATAATCAAGTTAGCTTTTCTTTAGCTTTTTATTAATTTGAGCAAAATGTTTAAATGAATTCTTTTAATTAATTTTTATTATATTTTTCATGATTTATGTTTTATTTAAAATTCAAAAATAACTTCATAATAATTTTGATTATCTCCCGCCGCTATGCGTATCTACAAATACATTTTAGTGTTTTCAAGAATTGTTTTTGTCTTACTTTTAGTAATGATCTTGCTCTTATAATTTCATGCAAAAAAACAAATCAATTATTCTCTTTTATATATCTTATTTTGTATCATTCTTATTAGAAATAAAAATAATTACACAAAGCAGTCTTTGTCGATAGATTTTGCATTACAAGATTAAAGTAGAGGACAATTAAGCTAAACATAAATATATATTTTGTTAGAAATAATTTTTGGATGCGCTTTTAAGATGTCACAAATTAACAAATTAAGTAATTTGAGGTTATGAAGGTATAAAGTTGGAAGTTATAGGTATTACTAATAAGTATTAATTAAGTATAGAGGTTATGAAAGATGAAGATGTGCGAGTTTATGATAAAAAATAAATTAAAGATAAATATATAAAAATAAGAAGGAAAAGGTAAAAAAAAAATTTACATATTTGTTTAATAAACAAAAGTATGTTCAAGTAAAATCCTCCACCATTTTTATGGTTTATTTTATTATGTGACATATTTTCTTTTTACCTTATTTTAGAAATTTAAATGATTAAAGTCTCCAACTATGCTTCTAATAATAAACATTATTTTTAGTAATTACTATTATTTTGAACAATATATACTTTTTCTCTTATTTTATGTTATAGGAGAGATATCTATAATGAGAAAAATTAATTTAAAAAAATTAAAAAGGGACATAGAATTAAAAAGTTAATCAAAAGAAATAGAATTTTTTTTGAAATTATCCAAAAAAAAAAAAGGAATCGTACGGATGTTTTAAAATAAAATAAAAAAATATTTAATTTATTGTTGATTAAATTCTCAAAATTGTGAAACATTTGGCCTATAAATAATTTCTATGTATAAATAATATAATTATATGCAACGTCAAAATTATGTATTTTTACCTTATTATTGTTATGTGATTGTGAGATATGAAATTACAAGAGGAATCAATTTATTTGATTCTTAGCTATATAATATTTGTAGTTAATATTTAGTATTTTATTTACTTTTTATTGAGATGTGATATATTACTTTTTTTATTACTTATATTTATTATATATTTGTATAACATTTTTATAGCTAGTGAGGAGGAAGATATTGTTAGACGAAATTAGAAATAAGATATATTGGCGTTTTTTCAATTAACTAATTAATGTGATAAGGAATCAATCAACTCTTATTGCATCAGAGGTTTAACCGGAGAACTATAAACAATCCTTACAATAATACCAACAAACTTACATAAAATTATAGTTAACTAATCAAGCGAACATATTTAAAATATTTAGTTATATATGATTTGAAGGGGAAAGAAGGATTACATTCTCAACATAACATAATTACAATCCTTACTATAATAACAACAAAAAGACATAAAATTATAATTAACTAATCAAGCAAATATATTTAAAATATTTAGTTATATATGATTTGAAGAAGAAAGAAGAATCATGTTCTCAACATAACATAATTCACTTCTTCAAATTTACAAAGTGAATAAAGAAAATGAACAAATTATTTTTTCTATAGAAGAATCATGATTTGTATCATCAACAATCCAACCTAATAATATCAAATATATAATTACAATAGAACAAAAGTGACTATGATAATTAGACACGTCAAATCTTTTAACCTCACAAAATCAAACTATGCAAAATATATAACATTTTTCATTATACATCCCTCTCCTGCAAAAATCAGATCAAAGAAGACAAAAAAAATTAACAAATCAAAGAAAAAAAAATGAAGAATAAGGAAAATAAAAATAAAATGACCATCATGCAATGTCTCAAAGTGAGTTTATATAGGTGTAATATTTATGAGTCATAATTTTTATATTAAATATTTTGAAGGTTATGAATATGAAAGGTTAGGAGTTACATTATTAAATTAAAGGTTAGGTGTTATATATATTATTAAAAGGTTAGGATGTGTAATGTTCATTAAGTAACTTATTAATAGCAATATATATATACACATAATATTATTGTGTAAAAAAAATAATCTAAAAAGCCCTATTTTAAAATATATATATATATATATATATAGGCATGTCACATAGGCAGATTGAACATCCTCATTTATATATTGTGAAATTGATCATATATTTGCCTCATTGCTTGAATAGTTTTTAGGATTTCGCTTTAGCTTGTAATTCGATTTATGTTGTAATGGCCATTTTGGTACTTTCAGGGCCCAAATTTAGAATCTTGATCGGCGCTAAGGAGAAGAGTTCCAAAGCAAGCCTTAACTAGAAATCTATAGAAAATCAGACAGAGTTTTCTCTATTTTTGGACCTTTCTGAAATTAACTGTATGAAAAATCCATAACGCAGCCAAACAATCTCATCATTAATCCACCTTATTCATCAATAAACTATATGAAGAGTAAAATTACTAATTCCAACTCCAAAACACAAGTCTCATACTAGACACTTGTTTACAATACAAAAGAATACTTATAGCTTCTAATAAATGAAATGACTATGGAGCGACTCTAAGAATTTCAAGACATGTCTATAACAACTAATAAGCTTGTTCTCCACGCGAACAAGTTCGGGGCTCGCCAGAAATTATCAACTTGTAAGTTGTAGGAAATGAAGTCCTTACCAATGTCACCTGCCTTCTCTGTAAAAACATTAGTGAGGAATGAGACGCTAGCTCAATGAGTAGTAACACTTAATCACAATCATTTTGACTAGGGACAAGTCAGAAAACATGCAAGTATGATAGTCAAAGTGATAAAATCATTGTCTTTTCAGAAACAATAACAATTTTCAATCTTATATTCCTCATATAAGCAAAATCAATGTAAATACTTAATAGTAAACTCAAAAACATTTTCATATTAAATCTTATAGTTGTAAAATCAGAAAAACATTTTTGTATCAAATCTTATAGATATAAACTTAGAAAACCCTTTCATATCAAATATTATAGTTGTAACTCATATTACACTTTCATATCGAATCTTATAGTTGTAAACTCAGACAACGGTTTCATATCAAATTCTATAGTTGTAATTCCAAAAACGCTTTCATATCAAAGTTTATAGTTGTAAACTCAGAAAACACTTTCATATTAAATCTTATAGCTTGAGGTTTCGTAGGAAGAATCGTGTAATCAGTGTGTCCTTCTCTTTAAGAAGTAACCAATAACAGTGAACTCCTCATAAAGTAGTTAACTATACATATCAGTAGATCCAGGGACGGACCCACGTGTCTTACATGGTATTCACCCGAATACCCTCGATAAAAAAATACACTGTATACCTAAGGTTAATTTTCTGGATTTGTGTTCATATATATATATTTATTAACACCTTAATCACAAAGGGATGAGACAACCCAGCGGTAGCTGAGCTCAAAGTTATGCGGGATGTCCAGGGTTCGAATCCCTGGGTTGTCTTTTTATTTTTTACAAATTTTTTTTCAATTTTTTTAGTTAGATGTTTATACTTTTATTTTCCAATCCTCCTCAACGAAAATCTTAGGTTTGCCACTTAGTAGATCCCTACTCGATGTGTATCGGTAACGGTATACTAGTTCTACCTTTCCACTAGCAAGGGTTTTATTAGTGATTGGTTATTACAAGGTGCACTAGGTCTAGCATACCTATCGTTAGCTACGGGATTCTATAAGGTCTAGTCCCGTTTATTTTTTTCTTATAATTAGTAGAAACGATTCAAAATCGAACAAAACATTTAAATCTTATCAAATAATATCATTTCAAAGTTTAGCAATCACCAGTCAAAATACTATTTTCCAAATAAGTGTAGAACTTTTTCAATAGTAATCATACCTTGTAAGAATGATATCATCTCGATTAATCTTTTCAGTATAATATCAAGTAAAAGACTTGTCCCACATGCAAGTTCAAATATTCGGTAACAAATTACTTTATAAACCATGTGAAAGTCATGCAAGTTATAAAATATCAATTGTTGTAAGATTACTACTCACAGTACTAGTGCTGAAATACCAAGCCCGAAACTCGAGCAATCTGTATGATATCTTTGGTCAATCAATAACCAAATTTATATCAATTTCCAGTTAGATTCTATCTTTAAGCTTATTCTATAACTATTTAAAATACTGAACTCTCAAGTTTCAGGGTTGATTCTCAATATGTCACAATATCTTATCCTGTAACGATATATTCCTTCAATTAAGCAACAACAAGTTAAAAGCTCTAAGTATTCATATCTTGTGGTTGCTTACATAATTTTTTTGGATATTACTACTCTTAACAACAACTCAAGCTCAGCATAACAATGAAATTCCAACTAATGCTACTGGGAGCATATTTTTGCAATAGTAGTATAAAATATACTTCTATCAAGTGGTATTCTCATAACCAAAAGCATTAATCAATCATGTATCTTGATACTCATAACATAGATAGAAATATATATATATATATATATATATATATATATATATATATATGATTTATCCGTCTGTATGACCCTTACTGCCCAATTATAAGCCTTTAGTGATTAGATTCAACACCTACTTTGGATGACCTAAATAAAAATCTTGGAGAGGCTGTAGGAGAAGAAAATCAAGAATGATTTACCTCGAACCTAGAAGCGAAACCTTCTAATATGTTTCATTCTCCTTCTTCTCCCTCACCCTTCTGTTCTTTATCCTGTTTCATGGTCCTTCACTGGAAACAGAAACACAACAACTCTGTTTTTCTTCTCTCTTTTTTTAACGCTGAAAGTTGCTGCGTGGCTGCGTAGGGCTTATAGCCCAATCCTTTTTTTCCTTAAAGTAAGTAGCAGATTTAATTCCTTTTTCTTTAACTAATGACATATATACCCTTATTTAATTAATAGTTCTCAAACATCTATGCTAATTAGTACTACAAATTTCTGCAAATAGTAGAAAAGGGAGGAAAAGATTGAGCAGATGCGAGAATTTCAAAAGAAGACCAATCAAAATCAACCCCATAATCTATATAAAACAAAATTTTAAAATTGAAAATGCAAGCAATGAACACCAAAGAGCAAACCTGAAAAAAATTATTAAGAGCAAAACAAATGTCTAACACAACTTAAGGTTTAATTAAAGAAACTAATATAAAAAGAATTTACCTTTATCTAAGAAAGTGTTGTGAATACACTAAATATTGAGCATTTTAAAGAACAAAATATGATAACTCACTCCGTTCCATTTTATATTTCATCCCTTTCTATAAATAGTTGGTCCATAATACTTGTCATTTCATAAAATCAATACAGAAAGTACTATATTGTTCCTTTTATACCCTCGTGAGTTATTAGCCTTGAAAATATACATTTGACCAACTTAGAAAAGTTGAGTAAATGATTCATGTTCATTAGTTGAATTAATTAATCAAAACAAATTAATTCATATTCGTTTATTGAAAACTTGATTTCCAAAAAATTAAATAAGGTAGAAGAGTAAAACTACATCATTTATTAATGCAAGTGCAAACTAAAAAGATGACACATAAACTGAGACGGATGGATTAATAAATTGACAATGGCCGAACGAAAAAGCTATTGGTTTTATAATAAGTAAAAGAATATGAAAAGTTTTTTTTTTGTTAATAATTATATCTTAACGGCAAGAAATTAAATTAGAGATACATGTATGTTATAAAGTTAATGTTCATGCTTAATCTTTTAAATATTTATTATAATAATATTTAAACTTTATAATTTCCAGATAACTTTTCCAATTCTTGACACCTTTTGCTCATTTATGGCTCCCGATGATCCAGGGGCAAAAGGGAGGTTGGGTTGAGCTACCACTGGAAGATTGTGATCTAGTTCGTAGTAAAGATACTTCTTACAATCATTTTACCCAAATCGATACAGGAAATTACCCTCCCATACTAACTTTTTTTCTCTTTTTAGCTTTCTTTGTATAGAAAACAATAGAAATATGTGATTTTATAAATAGAAAATTCAAGTACAACTCTTGCAATCTAAATTATGTTATTATGTAATTGTCATAACTAAATAACTAAAGGTACATTTCTTGGAATCCAAATTATGTTATTATGTGATTAAAATATTAATATTTAATTTGATATTTAATCGTTTAAATTAAGTAGAAGAGAAAAATGGTAGTCTAATTTTGAGGTTAGGAACTTCCTACTTTTAGTAATATATTAGTTTTATGGCATGTGCGTTGCACGTTTGTATCATATCATATCGTATACAATGTTGTAAAATAGAATTAATGTTACTAAAATTTTTATTAAATAATTATAACTTAAAGAATATTGGACAAATACTTTTAAATTATTAATATAAATTTTCATAGACCTAATTGTTTTTAGACAAAAATGACCAGAAATCATTGAAACATTTAAAAATGCATTCAAAAATTTAAATTTGAAGATAAAGTGATATTTCATAGGTCATATTGTTCTTTACTTTTCTCAATTTGATAAACAAGCTTAACCAACAAAACATAAAAATAATCTCAAGATGAAAAATGTTTAGGAAGAACTTTTCCTCTTGAGGTCACGACGGTAAATCATGGACACTATTTAGTACAATTATTCTCTAAGGTATTAATACTTTAAATTTAATATGTACATGACACTAAGAACGATTGTCATAAATATTTTAATATGTTATCTTCATATGTGATATATCTTTTAGAAAATATTATCATTCAATTAATATTTGAGTAAGGTTATGATATAGATATAATTTAACAAAAAACAGAGTGTACTTACATAGTGAATGCCAATAATTTCATAAGAAGAATGTTATAGAGAAAGATGTATTACGTCAATAATCAGTTCTAAAGAAAACTATCCTTTTTTTCGCCGCATACATATCATATAGATGTTGTCTTAGAAGATTATTTAGCATCTTATAGATGTTCCATAGTAATATAAAACATTAATATTTTCAATAAAAAAATGAAATGATGAATAAAATTTAAAGTATTATTTATAAATATTAAATTTTATTTAAAATCATTTTATTTTTCATCCCTTATTTTTATTCATTTTTATATAGCTGACTAACAGTGTATCTTGTGACATAACATTTTCTTTGATCAAAATGAACATAAAATAACAGGAAATTCATACATAAAAAAAATGTTCATGACATATTCACCCTAATGTTTCATTTGATTGAAATCTCTTCCCACCAATAATTTACTTTTTCTATTCATTTTTACTTAGATATTTATTAGAAATAATTATTATCATAATTATAATATCATTATAAGTAAAAGTGAAAATCTATTTGTGAAACAGTAGACTTAGCACAAAACATCTAATTTAATGGGCTACGTTAATGCCCGATGTTTTACCAAAATTAGGAAGAAACTCCTTTATTTGAAGTTAAAAGAATAAGAAATGGAAATTCAAAGAAGAAATATCTTACCCAAATCATGTACCTTTTGTATTTGTTTATTGTTAGTGTCTCTGTCACATCTTTATCTCTTTATTCTATTAGAAGAAATAATGAACAATATGTGTATTTAAAATCTCTCTTGAATGAAAACACAAAAGAAATTATTCAAGAAAAAATATAGAAAAATAAATTAAAAATTTCCACAGAGCATATATACAAGAAATAGATTTTTGTGTGAAGCAAAGTTCATCGATAATTGTAAATTTTTTTTGTTCTCTTATTTTTCTTTAATCGAAAGTCAATATCTAAACTCCACTGCCAAGAAATTCGGCAAAACATATCAATGGATTGGGAATGAATCATTTATGAAAATCTTAAATGATCTCAAATTGTCACAAAAAAGAGATTTGAAGAACTTTTAAGGAGTGAATGGTTGTGATTTATGACCGAAGAAACATGAAAGTAAAAATTGTTGTGACAACTTGTAGGAAATTAGTCTCTTTAATGAATAATATGAGATAAAACCCCTATATTTATAGTAAACAGAGGGTAGTATGAACAAGAGTTTTTTTTTCTCTTACATGAAAAGTCATGACTTTCCGAGAAGTCACAACCCTTTGGAAACCTCACAACTTTTTGGAAAAGTCACATCTATTTGAAAATGTCACAACTCTTTGGAAAAGTCATATCTCATTGAAAAATTACAACCATTTGAAAAAAGTAATAACTCATCAAAAAAGTCACAACTCATCGGAAAAGTATATATATATATATATATATATATATATATATATATATATATATATATATATATATATATTTGTGTGTGTGTATACTCCTTTCACTATTGTTATTCTCTCATTATTGAACATTCTAAAGTCTCTCAAATGTTCAAACCTTCCCCATAAAAAACTCTATTGTTATTGGTTTATAAAAAGATCAAATATGTTGTTTGGTGTCTTCTTCCAATTTCAAACACCAAAACTAATCAAAAATATTTTAATACGTTATATAAACTTCAACTCAACACTATTTTGATATCATTATTTTTATAAATATTAGTCTAATTTACTATTCTAACTTTATTATGATATTATTTTCATTGAGAATTTATATTATTTACATCCTTAGTTCATGGTGTTTGTTTGTATATCTCTCATGCTTTACCTCATTTGTAGGTTATGATTATAGAGAAATTTGACTTGAGGCTAGGGATGACTCAACATAATTCGAGGCCTAAAGTGAAATTTGAATTAGGAGCCTAAAGTTTAAATAAACTTTATTTGTGTTTATTTATTTTTCCAAAATTTTGTAATGTAAATTATTACTTAATATATTTTTTACAAATGATTTTTCAAATGCCTTTTTTAATCATTGTTTTAGGTAAGATTTTATCAATTTAACATTGAAAAACATCATTTATTGAGACAATTGTTATATGATTGGTAACATAATTTGAAAAGTCATGAGTTGATAAATTTTAAATAAATATAATTTGATTCAAAAAGTTGATAATTTGGTATACCCAGCTACTTTAATATGAAAAGTTACGAAGAAATAAAAAAAGAATTTATAATTCACCTTGTTCAACACGTTTAGACTAGTGATTCATATTTTTGACAAAGTATTACTCTAACTATAAAAGATTGAAGAAATAAAGTGCAAAAAGAGTTAAAAAGGATAAATAATGTGAGTGTTACCGCAGAAAACACATGAATTCAAAACAATGTTTTTTTGTTTTCTTTTATTTTAATGGGGTTAAGAATATTAAAATAAACATAGTTTCTTATTGGGAAAATACACAAGTATCCCCCCCCCCCCCCATCTTATGTATGAAATCTTAGAGACACACTTATACTATACTAAGGTCCTATTTCCCCTAACCTTATTTTATAGATAATTTTTATTCATTTTTGACCTACGTGACACTATCTTCTGTTCCAAGCGCGTGCTCAAAATTTTATCAACCTATCTGGTTAATAGTGCCACATAGGCCAAAGAGGTAGAAAATGATTTATAAAATAAGTTTAGGGAATAATTGGACATTAGAATAAGATAAATGTGTCTCTAGGATTTCAGGCATAGATTAGAAGGTACTTATGCATTTTCCCTTTGTAATTTATTTGAGAGGCTGCCAAACTTATAGAGAGGATCCTGTTTGACGAGCACAAATTTTCCGTAAAGACAACATGGATAGATAAATTGTATACATAGATATATTGAAGATCATAAATATTTAGAAAATGAGTAGGTAATTGTTGGTCAAAATAGAGGACGGAGAAGTAGTTTGTAATAGTGAGACACTTAATGATTTTCAATAAAACCTGTTAGATCGACCAAATGATCGAATAGCATACCAAGAATGTTTACTACAACACCTCACACATTTCGAGCTAAATAACAATAAATATTTAACAATCAAGGGTATATTACATTTTTTAGTAGAGGCTCTTATTTGTTATGTATATTAACGACGATTGGAATATGATTTAAAATAATTTCTATTTAATAGGCTTCTTTCTATATACCTGGGAATTTCATGATATTTTGAAATTATACATTGAAAGAATTCGTTAGGTTTTCAAATATCAATAAATCGATAGCTTCATTCTTCTATCTTTCCAAAGGAATAAAATCACGGAAATAGTTCAACAGTAGCATGTCTTTAATTGCTTTCGTTATTTTATTGTATGTGTAGATTATCTAAAGGTAAAGCCTCATTTTTTTCCTCGTGTGAGGATTATTATAATGTGTATCTATCTATTATTAAATCATTCACTTAGTAGTCTAAAAGGTGACCTCTTTAAAAAGGAGTTATATTAGTAAAAGGCCAATATCGGTTGTTGGCATGCCTGATGTAAGATTGATTGATACATAAGGGGTATTTTGGGTTTTTTTTTATTGAAATTGGTCTACTTAAGAGGATTGTTACGTTTACACGTGTTATTCTTGCATTCTCGATCTTGTCACATTTTTATAAAACCTACCTATTCTTCACTCTTTATTCATCTCTTCGGCTTCTTTCTCTCCACCTCTCGCCGCTTAGCTTAAGTTCTGTAACAAAGTTAATTCTATTCATCCTATTTTTCTCTTTATTTTTCCAATGTGGGTATATTGTTCTTCTCCTTTTGTTCAATGTTTATAGATCACTCCCCACTCTCCCCTTTTTTTTAGGTAATTCATTTTCAAGAATAAATTATTTTAATTGGTGGTCTTATCCTCTGTATAGTTGTGGTTAAGGGATGTTCATGATTTGAATAAAAATCGATCCAGAATAAAAAGTTATTTAAAAAAGATTCAATAAATCAATTTTATTTGGTTTGATTTTGTTTGATTTTAGATTTTTGAAACCGGTAGTATTTTTGTTTTGTTTGAAAAGGTGTCGTATTAGTTGTCCTAGTGTAAAGAGCCAATATTGGATGTCGGCCTGCGCGAGGTAATATTGATTGATTCAGTGAGGGGAATTCTGGAATTTTTTATTTAATTTGACCTACTTAAGAGTATTGTGATGTTTACATGTGTTATTCTTGTATTAGCAGCGTTGTTACGTTCTTACAAAACCTACCTACTCTTCCCTCTTTATTCATCTCTTCATCTTCTCTCTCGCTCTCGCCACTTAGTTTATGTTCAGTAACAAGGTTAGTTTTATTCATCTTATTTTTCTCATTATTATTTTTATGAGGGTATTGTTCTTCTCCTAATGTTGAATTTTTGTAGATCTTCTTTTATTTTAGCTACCCCACTACCTATATTTCGTAGGCAATCACTTTTCAAGAATAAATTATTTTTTTGTTGGTGTTCATCTTTGTAACGACCCGAAAATACCTCCTAGAAGTTAGGGAGAACCCTCGTTTTGTGACCGGGCGTACTTGACCCTTTGGGTTCTTGTACAAGCCCTTTAACTATCATTCATTACATAAGACATGAAAAGTAGTGCAAAATTAAAAATTTTCATGAATAGATTAATAAAAAGGAAATTTTTCATAAATATTTAATAAATTCTCATCGCCACAAGCCAACTTAAGACATGACATAATAAGCTTAGGGACGCGGCCCTTTACATTTGAAACAGATACGTAATAATTCTTTACGTAACGAAACCATGAACATATGAATTATGCCCTCGAATATATGAGGACACACTTTGTCTGGAGAGAAACTTTCCCAAGCTTTGCCTTCTAGACTTCAACCTTTCTTCCAAAACTTATACTTAGTGTAGAAAAGTATGGGGTTATTACAAAAACAAGCGAAAAGGTACGTTTTAGTAAAATAACATTTCATGCCAAATTAACTATAACATTCATGAATTTAGAAACAAATCAACATGAGAACCGTAATTTAACACTTAAAGAAGAACTCACATAATTTTAACCAAAAAGAAGCAGTTATAGTGAACTTACCATATTCTTACAGTGAACACAAATTTGACAATACAGTGGACTATTGAACCTTAACAATAAATCATTTAAAGCATTCACAATGAATTATACTATTCTAAATGAGTGAACTTCCAAGGACAAGCGAAGAGAAAGTGAACTCATTTTCGTAGGTGTTTCCCTACCGCGGGATTATCCTAAGACTCACAAAGGTAAAACATGAAGAAAGTATGCATATGCCTCCTTCAAAACATATCAAAGAAATCCTCAAGACTACCCCTTTCGGCTTAATCACCTCGAGAGAACAAGCCCCACACTCAATGACAAGACATTAAAAGGACACACAACAAACCACCAAAGTATTCCCTTTCAGAATACCTACTTAGTGCAATGAGTAGATGGTGTGCCATACAACCACCTACCCTAAGTATTACACTCTTTTAGAAGGTTTGGCACCAACTCTTCCGTTTTTGAAGGTCCTACTTAGTGAAATGTATAGATAGCATCTCATACCACCACTACCCTAAGTAGTACGTTCTTTTAGAAGACTTACTTCATTCAATTCAAATAAGACTCACCAAGACTGCTCTTTTGGTTTGCCTACCTAGTGCAATGGATAAATAGTATCTCATTACACTACCTACGCACATACGTTTCTTTTGTGGGAGTTAGATTAACATACATAGACCATGAGATATAGACATGGAATCCCTATATTAACCCTTATAGGGTGAGGGATCATCACTTGCCTTGAATGAGTTGAGTCTCTTAGCATTTACATGGCTTTCCTAATAGCTACAGCTATGCGGACGCATAGTTATGGTATAAGGAGATTACTACTAAGTCACTCATTCTCTACTAATGAGGAGTACTCATCTAAAGAGGTACATTGGAATACAACATCTAAACTCACGAAGTGTAACAACCTCTTCTTTATATCCTCTTTGTGCTAGGCATTACTTCCCATAGATTCTAAACATTATAAACTACAGATTAAGAATAACTAGTGAGCACCACATATCAACTCAAGAAGGGAATTCATCCTCCAACCTATCTTAGAAAGATCATGAGATGTAGTGGGGTTGCTACAAAGAACTTTATCTGAAGTCACGAATAGTATTCACCCCAATAATCCCGTTAGGACTTATCTTAACTTCATTCATTTAATCAAGGGTGAGTGTGTGTTTACATGTGAGCACACCTTGACATAAGTTTCATTTTATTACATCTAACTTCTATACATGCTTAGACCTTATTTCATCACATCACACACTTTACATGCTTCACAATATCATATAAGTCCTTTATACATAATACTTAAGATACTTCTCATAACAAGCTTCTTAAAACAATTAACAAGAATAACTTCATTCATGCATACGCTCTAGCCTACTTCACACAATCACTTCATAAGGCACATTTAACAAGACCGACATATATATCACCTTACTTCTCATAACAAGACTTAATAGTCCCATTTACAATAAACTAGTAACTTAACATTCATACAATTCAACTAAACACCGCCACAAAGAAGGTGGACCATACAACTCAAGATTATTTCGAAATTAAACCTAAATAACATAACCAACTTAACCTTTAATCCAAGCTTTCATCACCTACAACAATTTACTCAATATTTCATCATACTAAATCCCTTTGGATAGTAGCTAAACATCAATAACAACATAAAGAAACCAAAGTTCAAAGATTACAAAACTAAGCTCATTTAACTCATTTCTTAAGCCAACATTAGTTGAAAATATTTAACATGATTTCATTGAAGTTTTTACCTTAAAATCATCAACTAACATTAGAAACATCATTATTAAGTCATTTGAAATGTTTTCATGAAAGACCCATATTTAGATTTGAAGATAGAAGAAATTAGGGTTGAAAACTCATTTTGAAAATTCAGTAGAAGGGACTCCTTTAATGAAAGAGAGTTCAAGGATGGATACCATACCTCACATTGAAGAAATACCAAAGATTTTTGATGAAGAACAAGACCACCAATATCCCTCCTAGAATTTCTTGGCTTCTAGGTTCCATGGTGACTTGAGATAGTCTTCTAAGAGAGAGGGATTTGGGGTTTTAGGAAGAGGGTTCAAAAATGAGGTCTTAGGGTGTAGAAAACTTTAATATACCTAATAAAATATAAAACTAACATCCTAGGGTCTGATGTACCGTGGTTTCACGGTACTTTCAATGCTTTTTCCTTAAGTTTAGTGTGTGTCTAGATCCTTTTTGTAGTAATTTTTATGTGTTTTATCTATGTTTTGTAGGAAAGTTGTCTAAAGCAGAAATTTAGATGATTGTGTAGAAGAGGTGACCCACGAAGCCATCGATGGCACGTCGTCCCATCGACGGTCAGTAGGTGGTGATCGTTGACTGGAGGTCCAAGCATCTAGAAGCAACTCAGGGAATTCGGACCAAGTTTGGGGCTACGGAAGGACCAACGGTTGTTCAACTGATCGACGGACCATCCTGGCAAAGCGTCGATCAGATCAGAGATTAGTCCCAGTACCCGATGTTGAAGAAATAACTATGTGTGAGACGACGAAGGCATTGACAAACCGTGTTGTTGGTCCCTTGATTGGGTCATAGAAGATGCAAGATTGAAGGCTGAAGAAGATGCTAAGTATGTTCTGATGGAGGGAGTCGATGGTCCATCGTTTCTTCAACAGACCGTCAGTGGAGTCATCGATTGAAGACGTGTTTCTGGACATACTTTCCTTATTTTGAACTCCTTTTAATTTAGGACTTTGTTATTATAAATAGGGTTAAAAACCTCATTTTTGGGATTGGACTCTTTATTTTTTTTAGACTTTTGTTATTGGATACTTAACTTTGGATTTCGGGAATTAATTCAAATTTCCAAAATCGATTCTCAAGTTAATTTTGTTATTTCAAGTGCAATTTCTGGATTTCTTTAAACCTGTCAAAATAAGTACATGAATTATTGTAACAACCATGAATTGTGTATTTCTAGGCATGGGTAACTAAATCCACAACAAGGGTTGTGGGAACCATGAGTGATTAACAAGGTAAAACTAGTTTAATAACAATTCTAGAATAGATTTTTGCATTTATTGATAATTCTTTTATTTAGAAGTCTTTTTAACGAGTGCACGCGTTAGAACTTGCCCTATTTCTAGTTGCCGGACCAAAGATGTAGTTAATAAGAAAAAATTATCAACATAGATTTAGTGGAAACTATCTAATAGGCTAGTGCGGGAAGTAGTAACTTAGCCATATATTATATGATTCTTAATATGAGGTAAGGTAAGGTCTAGTAAATTAGACACCAGCAGCCAGACCAAGGTGCGGGGTGAAATTCTTTAGTTGTCGGATCAAGGAATTAGAGATATCTAACTTACAACTTTGCATGCAAGACACTAGAAATGAATTGTTATAGCTAGGATTACTGCGTTATCAACCTACAGGGAACACTTACACCTCTGTTTTTCTCATCACGTGATAAACACCGAAGATTTAGTTTTGCTACTTGTTTTACTTAGAAATAATTGAACACTTTTCTTTCACAAAACCCCAGTTTGATTTACTGTTTTCCAGAAAAGACTTGAATGAATAGACGTAATCGGAGACTAAAGTTAAGTCTAAATCTTTTTCCTCGTGGGATCGACCCCAACCTAAAAATTGGATTCTCTACTTGATACGGCCTCTTATACTTCTATAGACAAGTATAATTTGAGTGTATCAAATTTTGACACCGCTGCCGGGAAAATGAATTTTAGATTAACTTTTAGTGCAACTATTGAATTTTAGTCAATAATTTCCTAATTTTACTTTGTTTCTTCATTTTTATGTCTTTCAAGTCTAGCTCCAAGTACACGAGTCGAGGAGAACCAACACTTCTATTTGATCAAGAACTGAACCATACATTACGCAGAATGAATGTGCCACAAAATCCTGCTAACCATGGTGATGGGATAAACCGTCAACTTTCTCCACAGGTTGATGCTCATAACCAAGTAATCGTGAAAAACCTTGATGAGGGCGCCCTGAAGAGACAACCTCCTGCCCCACGCCCTCAAGATTATTATAGGGGCAATGTTAACATCATCGATTCGGATGGACCTCTTGTCCTACCTCCTCTACAACAAGTTCATTCATTCGTGGTAACTAGTACCTTGATGTAGACTCTTACCGCTAGAGATTTGTTTTCGCGGATACCATCTGAGGATGCTCACATCCCCAAACTGAGGTCAGTGTGCAAGAGTTGTGTAAGGAGGCCAGAATTGGACATGGATATCATTGGATTAAGGGTGTTCCCTCTCTCACTGACGGGAGAGGCCGCAATTTGGTTTACTGAGTTGCCTTATAATTCGAGCTGAGGGATGTGTTCCTAGCAAGGTATTAACCGTTTCCTAAAACGCTTAACCACAAAGATAGGGTGAACAACATTGTGGCATTGCCTGAAGAGTCGGATAGTAGTTCTTGGGATAGGTTCACCTCATTTGTGAAAATTGTCCCAAACCACCACATTAATGATGAATCGTTGAAAGAGTACTTCTTTAGGTAAGTATAATTTGAGTATATCAGGGTCACAAAAGACTTGGGGTGAATTTACTAAACACCCCAAGACTTTACAAGAAACTTACAGATTTTGGGAAGTTTTCACCAACGGATCATTTTTCAATGGGCGGACCCTTGGTAGTGACTCATTGGTTGAGACTTAGCTTCATTGGAGCCTTTCCATCCTGACTTGCAGGGCCAATTGACGCCCTAGGTCGACGGACCGTTGGTGTACCAATGGACCGTCCTTAGGGTCGTCTATTAGTCACTGTTTTGGTAGCTTGATCGTAGTCTTGGTCCCTTAATCTAGGGTCCCTTGTGGGTCTTAGGTGGGGTCCGGACTTTAAACCCCTAAACTAAGCCGTCTAGGTCTTAGGAATATCTTACATCAATTTCGATTAAACAAACACGTAAAACTCACTCAAACGCATAAAGAGACACAAGCGCTATCTTAGGCACACCTTCCGAACGTCATGGACGTTCTTGGACTATGATCTCCAAATTTAACCAAACTTCATACACTGCCTAAGAACACTAAATTAACTCATTTTAAAACAAAATTAACTCAAGAAACATTCACAAGGCTCTAGTTCACCTTAGTTCGTTTTAGGGTGTTAGAGTATCCTCGGTATACCTGTGGGTTAGGGGTGTTCACCATTTGGACAAAAGTTGATCCAAACAAAAAAATATATATCAAAATTATTCAATAAATAAATTTTATTTTGGTATGGTTTTGTTTGTGTTTATATTTTTTAAAATCAATAGTTTTTTTTTCTTTCTTTGGAAAAAATCAAAGAAATAACTTAACCGATCTGATAAATTATGTAAGTACATATATTTTATTATTACTAGTTTCTGGACACATTTATCCTATCTAAACTAACATAAAATGTTTTAAATCACTAAAGTATAGAAAATCATCTTACAATTAAATTACAATAATATCATATCATTCCTTTTTAGAATAACAGTTCAAATATTTGAGATCTACTCTTTGACATCAGCATATAAGGCAACGAATTGACATATGATAACAAGTATCTCTCGTCGAGCTAAAAGAGAGATGAAAATACTTCTTAATTTAAAATTTTATAATTATGAAGGAAACCTAATCGATGTGTATTATTATCTAACATACACAAGATAAAATTCAGAGAAAAAGACAGAAAAGTGAAAAGACAATAATTATTAATATAGTTCAAATATAAATGAAGGTTGCCATTGACCTTCAATATTGACTTTTTTTATCATAAAGGAATATCAAACATCGATTCCTGCTAAATGAAATATTTTTTTCAAAGATTAGCTTTGAATATAGAAAGATAAGTGACAACTTGGATGTCAAAATGTATGAAAAGTTAAAAAATGAATTTATATTTCTCAAAATAAAATAAAAGAAAAAATATAAATATAAATTAAGAAATCATATCATGACTTCTTCCATGAATGGAACAATTTATTATAAGTCTTATCATTCATTATGTTTTATACCTCAAATTATTTAGTGTTTCTATCTTACACCTTACTCAAAAAAATATTAATTAACTAAACTATATTAAAAAATATAATACACTACACTCTTACACACCCTTTAAAAATCAACTCAACATATTTAAATGACTAAACTTTAAAGAAAATGAAATAACTTTTATCATCAATTAATATAGTACAATAATGTAATCACAAAAAAAAAAAGAAAATTACATTTTTAATAGTTATGAATTATATTACAAAAGTATATTAGTAATTTTATGATCTTATGTGTGACCTTTATTGTACATTTAAAATAAGAGAAACTATATGATAAAAAAAACATATCTAATTTTTTTATGTATAATGATGTCTCCTTCGTGGTAGGAGTATATTGACCATGTCATGATCTTATGCACGAGCTTTTATTTTACAGTTGAAGAAGAGAAATTATATACTAATTAAAATAAAAAATAATTAAAAATAAATAATTGATTTTTGTGTGATGATGTCTCCGTTGAGAAGATGAAGTCATTCACCTTTGTTCTTCTACAAAGAAAGTGAAGGAATGTTTTGTTCAATCTCAATTAAGTTTGATTGACCACCTCTTAGTCTTCTCATAAACCAATCTACTAAAACATTTCTTGAAATACTTTATCCCCATATACTTCACAGGGCTTGTATGTCTCTTGATGTTATTCACTCTAATATCATTGATATTTATAGATAGAAAATGTAGGAATAACTAAATTATATAAGGAAATTCGTAAAGTCAGTAGTTAGATAAGTATAAATAATGATATATATTCATGGAAATATTAATATTTTTTTTGAATAACCTGAATCCTTTTTTATAGATAAATCATATTAAATTGTTTGACATTTTTAAAATAACCTTTGATATTCCTAGAAAAGATCTGTAATTAATATATTCGTCATTGAAACATCTTTGTTTTGTTATAATTTAATTATAGAGAAAATGGTCAAATAGCCCCCCCCCACCCCCCCCCCCCGAAAAAAATTAATAATCTATTATCGAATTCTCAACTATACATTTATAATATAAATGAATCCTATAAACCCCTGAACATTTAAAAAATATAATATATAACCCTTAAAAGCTTGCACCCACATTTGTATCATGGATTGGTTGGCACTTGCCTGCCACATAATAATCCTTTATATATATCAAATTAAATTAATTCATTTTTTTATTGTGTTGTCATAGAAGCAGCCATTTGCCCAGAGCTGTTTGTCAGAGTTGCACCACTGCCTCAAATTCTTTCAATATAAGGATTTTTCCCACCCGCCTGCTCAGTCATCTTCTTTATTCTGTCAATTCAATCTTCAAAAATCTCCAATCTTCGTTCAATAGTCATTAAATTATCTGTCAAATTCTCCATTTTTACCCGATCTATTTTTCCTCTCTTATTTATGAAATTTTCATTCAAAATCAACAATAATTTAATGATCTCATATTGATGAAATTTTCACTCAACATTAATAATACTTGAATACCCAATAGTTTTCTTTTTTTAATTTAGTTTGTTTCTGTAGGAATCTTTAAATATAAAGATTTTATTTGGCTTTTGTAAAATTAGAAGTTCATTATAGATTTAGTAGTCAGAGTCTTTTCGAATTTGGAAAAACATAAACATTTGAATTTTTAAATTTTGTGCTTGAGATTGAATCTACATCTCCAACTTTAAATATATTGAAGCTGTGGAGAAAAATAGAGAAAGTGGAGATGTTGGTTCTCACCGAAACTGGTGATTGATGGATATGTTCTCACATAGTGTAGTAATAAAGGTTATTTCTTGAGGAGTTTTAGTTGAGCTCCTATGAGGAGTGTGAATTTGAAGGTGAGAGGTTTATTGATAGAAGGTCGCTGATGCAGGCTCCTGGAGGTGGAGGAGCAAAGCTCGTATAATGGATCAAAATGTCGTCGTCACTGGTGTTGTTGCCGACCACCGGTGTTGTTGCCCGCCGGCGCCGGTGTTGTTTCTCTGCCAAAAAAAGAAGAGAGAGTGTAAAAAGATCAAAATAAAATTAAAGGAAACATAATTTTTTTAAAAGAAAAAAACAAAAAGCTACTCTAAAATAAAAGAAATATTACTAAATTTTTAATTAGCTTTTTTTATTCACATTCACTCTCTCAAAGAGAGTGAACTACACACTCTTTGCCACCTCAGCATTTAGGAGAAAATAATTTCATATTAAAATAGCATAGGGGCTAATAGTAATCCTCTGAAATAAAAGTGTGTAGTTGAGAATTCGATAATAGGTTAGAGGTTCATTCGACCATTTTCTCTTAATTTTATATAAGTATAAGTTATTATGTGAATATTGGTAAATGTTTATCAAGTAAAGGATAAAGTGGTCGTTTAATTTTTTAGGGATATTTAATCACTATCTAATATTAAAAAATTAAAAAAAAATTATAATATATTAATTTATTGTAGGGGCAAAATTGTAATTCAACTTTGAAGTTTGGGTCTTCCCACTTATAATTATACTAGTAACAACTTTAATGTGATCTTGAAACTTCGTCAGATTTTCTGGATAAAAGTGTGGAGTAGCGCTCCACCAAGGTGCTAGCACTACCGTCCATTAGTTTGGGTCCTAGTGCCCCGCGCCAGCATTGCGCCCGAAACTTAGGCCAGTAGTTTGGGACCTGGCGTCCCGTGTCAGTAGTGCGCCAAGGTCGTCTAGACTTCTTCCTTCTGTGTTTCATTTCAAACGTGTTCATAGAGTCGTGACTATGTTCCCTTCTTTGTATTACCTCCTAAAGGCTCCATTTAGCTTTGAGAATTTCTACATGTTCTAATCACATGTCTTGATTAAAAAAAGTTAAAAAATAAAATAAATTAAAGTAAGTTTAAGAGGAAAGTTCAAGGAGTCCTTTTGATTTTTTTTGAAAATCTTTTGTAAATAACAATGGTTTAAAGTGAGTACTTTTTGAGAAATTAAATATGAGAAATGAAGAGTCTTATTCATGATATATGATAAAATTGAAAAAAAATGGATACAAATTGTGACGATTATGTTTCTATTCTCTCGTGTGTTTGTATGTGTGTGTATATACACATTAGTTCTCGACACGTGTATTCTATACTAGTTAGTACAACAAATATCTTATAATAATAGAAAAAAAGAGGAAAAGATTGAGCATATGGTAGAATTTTAAAAGAATCAAAATAAACCCCACAATCTATATAAAAAAAATTGAAAAGTTTTTTTATGGGTAAGTATTTCTTAAATACAAAAACTTAATGCGTTACATGTATCTTTTAAAGTAAATATTCATGCTTTATCTTTTTAATATTTATTATAATAGTATTTAATCTTAATATTTTCCAGATAACTTTTCCAGTTCTTGACACCCTTTGCTCATTTATGGCTCCTGATAATGCAGGGGAAGAAAGTAGTCTGGCTTAATCTACCACTGGAAAAATGTGATCTAGTTCATAGTAAAGGTATTCCGTGCTATCAGCTTACCCAAATCGATATAGGAAATTACTCTCCCGTGCTACTAACTTTTTAAAGCTTTTCTTTGTATAGAAAATAAAAGAAATTAGTGATTTTATAAAAGAGGATTAAAGTACAACTCTTGCACTTTAAAGGCATAATACATAAATATGCCTTTAACATGACTTTGAATTATATTTATGTCCTTCAACTCTGGGTGTGCACAAGTAGACACTTAAACTTGTCTAAAGTTGAACAAATAATTACACATGTCCCACATGTCTTCCTGCATGTCATTTTTTGTCCTACGTGGTGTTCTACGTGAACTGTTCCATGTAGGACTCATGTGTTTATTTATTTAAAAGTTTGATAGTTAAAGTGCTTGTTTGTGCATTATGAAAGTTGGAGGTCAAAGTTAAAAATTTAAAGTCAAGTTTAGGGTCCAATATATGTGTTATGCCCAATTTAAATTATACTATTATGTGATTAAAATTTTAATATTTAATTAAATATTTAATCATTTTAATTAAGTAGAAGGGGAAAATGGTAATTTATCTTTGAGGTTAGGAGTTTCCTACTTTTAGTAATACTAGATTCACTGCACGTGTGTTGCACGTATAGGTTATGTTTTGCGTTCCCTATACACGAGAAATTTTATCTATTAAGTATATTTTAGGCTTTAAACATATGAATCTATATTGAATATTGCACTACGCAATACAAAGTGAGTGGTCAATCTATTAGTCTTCTTGCTTGCTGGGCATGTAGTGACGAACATCGTATTTTTAAATTCTTATTAGGAAATTTGTTAGTAAGTAATTATGCACGAATTAACCATTTTTTCCCTTAGTTATGTCGTTTCATGAAGTGTATATTCCCTTTTAATTTTTGAAATTCAATGTACCATACATTTGAATAACTTTATATACACAAAAGTAATGTCTTCTGTGGTAGATGTCTGGTGTTTTTCATATCGTCTCCTCTTCAATAAAAACTAAGAATTCTTCCAATATAATTTTCATTAGTTACATGTGTAGTATACTTATTTTTCTGTTTGATTTCTTATAATTTTTATATTAATCAAATCTTACCTAATACTTTCCTGAAGAGAGTATTTCTTGTATATGTCCTTTTGGACCAATCTGGTTGTTCAGTCATAAGCTGCACTTGTTTTGTTGGCATAGATACTCCTCTAGATAGTGGAACATATAGTTTGCCATGCGAGAAAGCATGTTGTGGTAGGTATACTCCTACATTTCGTAATGTTTGATCTTTAGAATTATTCTACATCATTAAAAAAATATAGACGTATTAGAAACTATTTCTTAATAAATTTAAAAGGGTATCCTTCATTTTCGCGTTGGGATGGTGGTGGTGATAGTTGTTGTCACGACCCAAACCGGGTTGCGACTGGCACTCACACTTACCCTCCTATGTGAGCGAACCAACCAATCTAACCTTAACATTTCAATATAATATCAACAGAAAGTAATGCGGAAGACTTAAACTCATTAAATAAAGACCAATTCATTAACTTCTAAAATTCAACATCTATTATTCCCCAAAATCTGGAAGTCATCACCACAAGAACATCTACGATCAAATGACTAAACTAAGAGTATTCTAAAAGCTAAAAATACATAAGAAGCTAGTCCATGCCGGAAGTTCAAGGCATCAAAACTTGAAGAAGAAGATCCAGTCCAAGCTAGAAGCATTAGCTCACCCTGAATTTCTGGTGTAGTAAGACCGGCTTGAATCACTGTTGAGTCGAAGGCGACGGCACGTTTGCTACACTCCACAAATAGACAAGGAGAAAACATAAAAGTAGGGGTCAGTACAAAACATGGGTACTGAGTAGATATCATCGGCCAACTCAAAATAGAAAACAGTATATATAAAATAATATCATAAAATCAACTAATATCCTTAGCATGCAGCATTTACAGTTACCATAACCCTTGGTTACAACACCAAGCACATCAATGAGGACTCAAGCCTCCTCATCATACTCATTTGGAAATTAGGTTCATTAGATTTGAATATATTATCATCTTTCAAGACTCATTATCTTTATTCCCCTCGTGTCGGTACGTGACACTCCGCTCCTCAATATACTATCCTGGTGTCGGAACATGACACCCGATCCATATTCTATCCTGGTACCGGAATATGGCACCCGATCCATATACTATCCTGGTGTCGGAACGTGACACCCGATCCTCATATACTATCCTGGTACCGGAACGTGGCACCCGATCCATATACTATCCTGGTGTCGGAACGTGACACTCCGATCCTCATATACTATCCTGGTACCGGAACGTGGCACCCGATCCATATACTATCCTGGTGTCGGAACGTGACACCCGATCCATATATTCTATCCTGGTACCGGAACGTGGCACCCGATCCCCTAATCTCATCACTTTCGTTCATCAAGCCTTCTTTTATACCAAGGCATCATCATTAACAAAGTAGATTAGGGTTTCTTTTCAAGATTTGGGATTCAATAGCTTCATCATGCTTATTTATTCACAATTACATAATTACATCATTCATGCAAGCATACAATTAAGCATATAGAAGGTTTACAATACTACTAACACATATCATTCGCTATTAAGAGTTTACT
Source organism: Solanum lycopersicum (assembly GCF_036512215.1). Lineage (NCBI taxonomy): Eukaryota > Viridiplantae > Streptophyta > Magnoliopsida > Solanales > Solanaceae > Solanum > Solanum lycopersicum. The sequence continues at coordinate 40,589,595 of NC_090810.1, forward strand.
ACGAATAGCATGAAAACCATAACCTACCTCCAGCGAATATTAGAAATCAAGCAAGCAAATTCCCAAAGCTTTGTGTCCTCTCGTCTCTACTCTTTCTCGTTCAACTTTCTCTCTCTTTCTCTTGTTCTTTCTATTTTCTTTATTCAAACCCTCTTTCTTTTACTCTAATTAGTATATAATTAAGGATAAAAGATGGCAATAATGCCCCACTAATTAACTTAAGGTTACCTCTTTTAACCCCCAAGTGATTAGACTTATTAACATTAACCCCCTAACTTTATAATTAAGGCAAGAATAGTCAAAAACGTCCCTTAAAACGTATCAAGAAATCCGACCCGGACTGGGATTGCGCAACCTGTGACGGGCCGTCGTGCCTGCGACGGTCCGTTCTGCAGGTGGTCGCAAAGTTCAGAGACCCAAATTTCCACCAAGGGTCTGTGACGGTCTGTCACACCTGTGACGGTCCGTCCTGCCATTTCGTTACAAAGTTCAGAGAGTCGATTTCAGCACCCAAATTTCAGAATTTCTAAGTGTTTTGGGACGAGACACCCTCGACGGTCCGTCGTGCCCATGACGTTCCGTCGTGGATTCCATCATCTCAGCCTGTTTTTCCAGAAATAAAATCTGCTGTTTAAAACGACTAAACAGGTCGTTACATTAGATACCAATTTACCCATCGTTCGTCCCCGAACGATCACAAGAAGGAGAATAAGGGCGAAAAGGAGTACCTGAATCTGTAAACAGATATGGGTATTTTTCTCGCATATCCGCCTCCTTCTCCCAAGTGGCTTCTTCAACGGGTCGATTCTTCCATTGAACTTTGATGGATGCAATCTCCCTTGATCTCAACTTGCGAATTTCTCTATCTAGAATAGCAACAGGTTCCTCCTCATTAGACAAATTCTCATCAAGCAAAACTGAATCCCAACGGATAATGTAATTTCCATCCCCATGATATCTTTTCAACATAGACACATGGAATACCGGATGCACTCCGGACAGCCCTGGAGGCAAGGGTAACTCATAAGCCACCTCCCCTACTCGCTTAAGTACTTCAAATGGACCAATATACCTTGGGCTAAGTTTACCTCGCTTACCAAATCGCATCACCCCTTTCATTGGCGAAACCTTCAACAAGACTTGTTCACCTTCCATGAACTCTAAGTCTCTAACCTTTCGATCTGCATATTCTTTTTGTCTACTTTGCGTCGCTAGAAGCTTTTCTTGAATAGACTTCACTTTCTCTATCGAATCCCTCAAAAGGTCAGTACCCCAAGGTCTAACCTCGAATGCATCAAACCAACCAATGGGAGACCTACATCTCCTCCCATACAATGCTTCAAATGGGGCCATATCAATACTTGAGTGATAGCTATTATTGTATGAAAACTCCGCTAAGGGTAGGAAGCTATCCCAATGGCCACCAAACTCTATCACACATGCACGAAGCATATCCTCCAACACTTGAATCGTCCTTTCAGACTGACCATCGGTCTGAGGATGGAACGCAGTACTAAGGTCCAACCTAGTACCCAATTCCGCATGCAATGTTTTCCAAAACTTAGAAGTAAACTGCGTACCTCTATCTGATATGATGGATAGTGGAACCCCATGCAATCGAACGATTTCTGAGATATAGATCTTGGCTAACTAGAGATATAGATCTTGGCTAACTTCTCTGCATTGTAAGTCACCTTTACCGGAATGAAATGAGCAGATTTAGTTAACCTATCAACAATCACCCAAATGGAGTCATACTTACCCATTGTCCTTGGAAGACCAACCACAAAGTCCATTGCTATTCTTTCCCACTTCCATTGCAGAATGGGCATTCTCTGAAGTGTTCCTCCGTGCCTTTGGTGTTCATACTTTACTTGTTGACAGTTTGGACACTTGGCAATAAAGTCAACAATATCACGCTTCATTCTACTCCACCAAAAGTGTTGTTTTAGGTCACGATACATCTTGGTTGCACCCAGATGTATAGAATACCTTGAACTATGAGCCTCTGTCAGAATAGTGTTGATCAAATCATCGACGCGGGGTACACACACCCTTCCCTTGATTCTCAAAACTTCTTCCTCATCGATTTGTGCTTCCTTAGCCTCCCCTCGCAATACTTTATATTGGATTCGCCTTAGTTTCTCATCATCAAACTGTTTTCCCTTAATTTTGTCAAGAAAAGAAGATCTTGACTCCACACTAGCCAACAATCCTCCCTTCTCATTTACTTCTAATCTCATCAAGTCATTAGCTATAGTCTGAACCTCTCTAGCCAATGGGCGTCTAGAAGCTTGCAAGTGAGCTAGACTTCCCATGCTTCCCACCTTTCTACTTAAAGCATCCGCTACAACATTTGCCTTTCCCGGATGATACAAAATAGTGATGTCGTAGTCCTTCAGTAGTTCCATCCATCTCCTCTGTCTCAAGTTCTAATCTTTCTGAGTAAAGACATACTGTAGGCTACGATGATCCGTATAGATCTCACACTTAACCCCATATAAATAGTGTCTCCATTGCTTTAATGCAAACACCACCGCAGCCAATTCCAAATCGTGGGTCGGATAGTTACGTTCATGCACCTTTAGTTGCCTTGAAGCATAAGCAATCACACTCTTCTCTTGCATTAGTACTGCACCCAAACAAGAATAAGATGCATCACAATAGACAATGAAATTCTTACCTTCCACCGGCAAGGTGAGAATGGGTGCGGTAGTCAATAAAGTCTTGAGCTTCTGAAAGCTTTCCTCACACTCATCCGACCATACAAATGGAACATTTTGCTTAGTCAAGTTCGTCAGTTGGGAAGCAATAGAAGAGAATCCCTTGACAAATCGGTGGTAGTAGCTAGCTAACCCAACAAAGCTCCTTATTTCTGACACATTAGTAGGTCTTACCCAATTCTTCACTGTCTCAATCTTAGAAGGATCCACCATCACTCCATCCTTAGAAACTACGTGCCCCAAGAAGGACACTGCATCTAGCCAAACCTCACACTTAGAGAACTTGGCATAAAGCTTTTTCTCCCTCAACATTTCCAATACCATTCTCAAATGCTCCTCATGTTCCTTCTTACTTTTGGAGTGTATCAGTATATCATCAATAAATACGATCACGAAGAGGACCAAGTATGGCTTAAAAATCCCGTTCATCAAGCTCATGAACGCAGCAGGGGCATTCGTAAGACCAAAAGACATCACTACAAATTCGTAATGCCCATACCTCGTTCGAAAAGCAGTTTTTGGCACATCCGTTGCCCGTATTTTCAATTGTTGATAACCGGATCTCAAGTCAATCTTAGAGAAGACACAAGCACCTTGTAACTGATCGAACAAGTCATCAATGCGGGGAAGAGGATACTTGTTCTTTATGGTTACCTTGTTTAGTTGTCTGTAGTCTATACACATTCGAAAACTCCCATCCTTCTTCTTCACAAACAAAACCGGAGCACCTCAAAGAGATGCACTTGGTCTAATAAAGCCTTTGTTTAACAACTCTTGAAGTTGGGCTTTTAACTCTCTTAACTCCGCGGGAGCCATTCTATAAGGGGGTATCGAAATGGGGCGAGTACCCGGTTCAAGGTCAATACAAAAATCAATATCCCTATCTGGTGGCATACCAGGAAGATCTGCAGGGAGCACATCTAGAAACTCACGGACCACCGAAACCGACTCAATCCAGGGTACTTGGGTAGTGTCATCCTTGAGATGTGCCAAGAAAGCTAAACACCCTTTACTAACCATTTTCTTAGCACGAAGAAAGGAGATGATACGCACCGGATTATAAGTGTAGTCTCCCTCCCAAACTAACGGATCTGTCCCAGGCTTGGCTAACGTCACCGTTTTAGCATTACAATCCAAAATCGCAAATTGCGGAGAAAGCCAAGTCATACCCAGAATTACATCAAAATCATCCATTTCTAAGATAACCAAATCTACATAAGTGTTGCTCCCCACAAAGTTCACCAAACAAAACCTATACACCTTTTCAACTACCACAGACTGACCCACCGGAGTAGAAACACGAATAGGCATATCAAGTAATTCACAATGTAAATTTAGACCATTAGCAAATGAGGAAGATACATAAGAAAATGTGGATCGAGGATCAAACAATACAGAAGCCATGCAATCAAAAACCAGAAGATTACCTGTGATGACAGCATCAGATGCCTCCGCTTCAGACCGCCCAGGGAAAGCGTAACAATGGGCCCTATCGTTCATCTGTCCATTGCCCCTACCATGTTGTGATGTAGTGGCTCCAGTTTGCCCATCATCTCGGCCGTTTTGGTGACCACCATTTCCTCGACCACCACGTCCTCCAGAATAACGGCCTCTGCCATGACCACCTCTACCTCTAACATTTGGAGGTCTGTAACTCTATTTTGGACAATATCTCTTAATATGTCCAATCTCCCCACATCCATAGCACTCTCTGGGTTCAGGCATAGGTCTCTCAGAGAAGTGTTGACCGGTCGGAGGTGGACCCCCAACTACAGTCTGTAGTGAAGACTGAATGGGTCGAACTGCCTAACCTCCGGAACCTTGTCCTCTAGAGTAAGAACTATTAAACTCACCTCCCTTTCGAAACCTTTTTGATGTCGATGTCGAGGTGAAGTCATCGGTCTTCACTCCTTCCATCTCTATCACGAAGTCTACCACTTCTTGGAAGGATTTTTGCTGTAGCTGCTACCTGTAAGGCTGAAATTCGCAACTCTGATCTCAACCCCTTCACAAACTGGCGAATCCTCTCTTGTGGACTGAAACAAAGTTGCGTGGCATATCTGGATAGTGCGCGAAACCTAGCCTCGTAAGCATTAACCGACATCCTACCTTGCTCTAGGCTCAAGAACTCATCCCTTTTCCTATCCCTCAAAGTCCGAGGGATATACTTCTCCATAAACAAGCTAGAGAATGAGGCCCAAGTCATAGGCGGCGCCTCTGTCGGTTGACACTCAACATGTGATCGCCACCACATTTTGGCGTTCCCTTGAAACTGATAACTCACGAACTCAACACCAAACTGTTCCACTATACCCATCTTGTGTAGTAGCTCGTGACAGTCAACTAGAAAATCATAAGCATCCTCCGATTCAGCACCCTTGAAGACCGGAGGTTTCAATTTCAAGAACTTACTGAAAAGTTCATGCTGGTCATTTGTCATTATAGGCCCAGTAGTCAGACGTGGAAATGTGCCTATGTCCAATGAGGCATCCATACGAGGAGCCATAGTGGCTGCATGTTGTATTTCTGAAACCGGAGGTGTTGGCGTAGAAAACACTGGAGGTGCCTGACCTTGATCAGACAACCCACTGAGATAGGCGAGAACCTGATTGATCATCTCTGGGTAGGTTGGGGTGGCAATCCCTCATTCTGCACTTGTTCAGTTTCCCCATCCTCCCCTTCTCTTTTTACTTCCTCAGTCGGTGGAGGAGTCACTGCCCTAGTATCAGATGGGCTAGGTGCTCGTCCTCTTCCCCTAGAGGAAGTCCTCCCACGACCTCTACCACGGCCTCTTGCCGCTACTCTTCCTCGAGCTACAGCCCCACTGGCTGGCTCAGACGCACCCTGTCCCACCGGTGCTGGTGTTGGTGTTGGCGTAGTCGTTGTTCTAGTTCTAACCATCTGCGAAAGAGAGTGAAGATGGTCAGACACCAATTTGTATCACCTAGATACCAATTGTATTTAAGTAGTAGCACGAAGGAAAGAAAGAAAGAATGGAATTTTCCTAAAGTCTTATAGCCTCTCAAAGAAAAGTAAAGGCGTCCCCCTACCGTTCCTTAAGACTCTACTAGACTCGTTCTTGTGTGATGAGACCAGCGAACCTAATGCTCTGATACCAAGTTTGTCACGACCCAAACCGGGTTGCGACTGGCACTCACACTTACCCTCCTATGTGAGCGAACCAACCAATCTAACCTTAACATTTCAATATAATATCAACAGAAAGTAATGCGGAAGACTTAAACTCATTAAATAAAGACCAATTCATTAACTTCTAAAATTCAACATCTATTATTCCCAAAATCAAGAAGTCATCACCACAAGAACATCTACGATCAAATGACTAAACTAAGAGTATTCTAAAAGCTAAAAATACATAAGAAGCTAGATGCCTGAAGTTTAAGGCATCCAAACTTGAAGAAGAAGATCCAGTCCAAGCTAGAAGCATTAGTTCACCCTGAATTTCTGGTGTAGTAAGACTGGCTTGAATCACTGTTGGGTCGAAGGCGACGACACGTTTGCTACACTCCACAAATAGACAAGGAGAAAACATAAAAGTAGGGGTCAGTACAAAACACGGGTACTGAGTAGATATCATCTGCCAACTCAAAATAGAAAACAGTATATATTAGATAATATCATAAAATCAACTAATATCCTTAGCATGCAGCATTTACAGTTACCATAACCCTTGGTTACAACACCAAGCACATCAATGAGGACTCACGCCTCCTCATCATACTCATTTGGAAATTAGGTTCATTAGATTTGAATATATTATCATCTTTCAAGACTCATTATATTTATTCATCTCGTGTCAGTACGTGACACTCCGCTCCTCAATATACTATCCTGGTGTCGGAACGTGACACCCGATCCATATTCTATCCTGGTACCGGAACGTGGCACCCGATCCATATACTATCCTAGTGTCGGAACGTGACACCCGATTCTCATATACTATCCTGGTACCGGAACGTGACACCCGATCCATATACTATCCTGGTGTCGGAACGTGACACTCCGATCCTCATATACTATCCTGGTATCGGAACGTGGCACCCGATCCATATACTCTCCTGGTTTCAGAACGTGACACCCGATCCATATATTCTATCGTGGTACCGGAACGTGGCACCCGATCCCCTAATCTCACCACTTTCGTTCATCAAGCCTTCTTTTATACCAAGGCATGATCATTAACAAAGTAGATTAGGGTTTCTTTTCAAGATTTGGGATTCAATAGCTTCATCATGCTTATTTATTCACAATTACATAATTACATCATTCATGCAAGCATACAATTAAGCATATAGAAGGTTTACAATACTACTAACACATATCATTCGCTATTAAGAGTTTACTATGAATAGCATGAAAACCATAACCTACGTCCACCGAAGATTAGAAATCAAGCAAGCAAATTCCCAAAACTTTGTGTCCTCTTCGTCTCTCCTCTTTCTCGTTCAACTTTCTCTCTCTTTCTCTTGTTCTTTCTATTTTCTTTATTCAAACCATCTTCTTTTACCCTAATTAGTATATGATTAAGGTTAAAAGATGGCAATAATGCCCCACTAATTAACTTAAGGTTACCTCTTTTAACCCCCAAGTAATTAGACTTATTAACATTAACCCCCTAACTTTATAATTAAGGCAAGAATAGTCAAAAACGTCTCTTAAAACGTATCAAGAAATCCGACCCGGACTGGGATTGCGCAACCTGTGACGGGCCGTCGTGCCTGCGACGGTCCGTCCTGCAGGTCGTCGCAAAGTTCAGAGACCCAAATTTCCACCAAGGGTCTGTGACGGTCCGTCCTGCCATTTCGTTACAAATTTCAGAGAGTCGATTTCAGCACCCAAATTTCAGAATTTCTACGTGTTTTGGGACGAGACACCCTCGACGGTCCGTCGTGCCCATGATGTTCCGTCGTGGGTTCCGTCGTCTCAGCCTGTTTTTCTAGAAATTAAATCTGCTGCTCAAAACGAATAAACAGGTCGTTACAGTTGTATTGGAGGAGTAAACACCTAGTTTTTGGCATATTAACATGTTATTTTTCTGCATGTATAACGTTCTCGTCAAAGCCTCAACAAATAAATCATGTCCAATTGCATATTCCATGTGAGCGGTCTAGTTTTCTCTGCAACATGATGGGCACATCTTCCTTCAAAATAAATCTAATGTATAAAATTTAAAAAAAACTTATATAATATATATATATATATATATATATATATATACATATACATATATATATATATATACATATATGTATATATATATATGTAAATATACATATATATATATGTATACATACATATATATATATATATATGTATATATATGTATATACATATATATGTATATATATGTATATATATATATATATATATATATATGTATGTATATATATGTATATATATATAATTAGTATCTTCTCTTTTGTGCTATGAAGTATAATAATAGGATAACTGTAAAAGTTAGGATTTATCAGAGAATGTACGTATGCGGCAGAGTCCATTAGGTGTTAAGGTGTTTAGATATAAATACAGATCATATATTTACTTAAGTCAATTCTATGTATTCTTGCTCATTGCAGCCTAGTAAATGTATAGCCACTACAAATAATATAACTCGGACACATTGATTTCCATCACACACTTCAAGTTGTAAGCATTATCTGTTTAAAAAGGGGAAGGGGTGTGGTTATAGTTGTAATGTTGGAGTAAACATCTTGTTTGTAGTATATTGATCTGTTGTTTTTTCTACATGTATGAAATTATTGTTAAAGCCTCTACAAATCAACGTTATCTCATTGCACAAACCATTTGAGAACAGATGGGCACATTTTCTTTCAAAACAAACATAATGTTTAAAACTAAAAGAATCATCAAATGTTATGTATATGTCATTGTGTAATTCTTCTTCTCTTTGTGCTATGAAGTATCACAATAAGATAACTCCAAAAGTTAGGATGTATTAGACACTTTAGTTGTGCGTCCGAGTCCATTTGGCGTTAAAGTGTTTAGGTATAAATACAATTCGTATCTTTATTGAGGTTGATTGTATGTAGTCGTGCACGTTGCAGCCTAGTAAATATTTAATTTCTTCATATAACTCATGCACATTTTTCTCCATCACACAATTCAAGTCGTAAACAGTGTTAGTTTAGAAAGGGGAAGGGGTGTTGTTATAGTATTATTGTTGGAGTAAATATCTTGTTTGTAAAATATTGACCTGGTTTTTTTTTGCATGTATGATATTCTCGTTAAAGCCTCTTCAAATTTACTATGTCCTATTGCATAAGCCATTTGAGGGATCAGTTTTCTCAACAACATGATGGAGACATTTTATTTTAAAAAAACCTAGTGTGTAAAATTAAAAGAATCATCAAATATTATGTATATGTGATTGTGTAATTCTGTTCTTTTCTTTTGTGCTATGAAATATCGTAATAAGATAACTGTAAAAGTTAAGATGGATTTAGACCGCGTACCCATGAGGCGGAGTCCATTAGGTGTTAAGAGTTCAAAACAATGTCTCTCGATTTATTATATATATATATATATATACACACACACACACACACTAGTATTACACAAGAGGTGGACCCACAAAAAAATAATGTATATATGTATATCTATTTTGAGAAACTGACATAAATTATCATATTAGTAAACAATGCACTCATAAAAAGCGTAGAAGAAACCACCTTTGAGACCAGGATTCAAATCCATCTATAAAACCATGAGCTAAGGTAATCCTGGGTTTGCCTGTCTATAAAACTACATAGAAACATAATAATATTTTGTAACTTGCAGTCTAATTGTTAAAGAGGAAGAAGTAGTAACTATAATGGTGAAGCCATGATGGAAGAGAGAACGAAGATTACTTTTAAAGGTAAAGGGGATGAGAGATAAGGAAACATAATATTTTTTATTTATGAGAAAACACATCCACTATACAAAAGAGAAGGAGTTCTTGGAGTTAAAGTCCCTCTCGTACAAGCTCTTATAGGGTGTATGATTACACTACCTCTTTTGGGCAGAGACGAAGTAATGACTATGTCATTTGATATGATGAAATCATTTATCAAGGATTTGAGAAAGTCATACCAGGCCAAGGCATGCCTAAATCTAAACAAGAAAGAAGAAATAGAGGAGACCATGTACTTCAGTTTCTTATCCAATTTCCTTTAGAATTGATTGAGGAACAAAAGTGTAAGGTTGTTAGTATACTTGAGAATCATAATTCATAGTTCTTCATATTTATGTACTCTTAACAAATAGTGTATTCAATTAGATTTTCATCAAATTGTATGTGTTACATAGTAATTACTACATTGATTTTTGGAAAAGTATTATTATTTCATATACATTATATATTACACTATCTTAAAAACATGAACTCCAAAAATGATTGTTAATTGTACTGCTCCATAATGCTATATCAAGCCCAACTCCTATTCCAATTTGTCCAAACATCTGCGTAATGAGTACTAACATGCAATAATCTCAAATAAATGTTGTGACAATAATTTATGTATAGACATTTAAATTAAAGAAGACTAATAGAGAGAAAATAAAAAAACTTAACATAGGAAGAAAAAATATATTAAGCATCCAACTTAATTTTTTAATCATAACAATATATAAATGGAAAAATCGATAAACAATAGGTACATAATTTTTCGAGTTTTTGTCGACATCTTCTCTCATATTCAATCAAAATTGAAAAGTCTTCTCCATCAAGTTAAACTATAACATGAATCAAATAGAAAAATTACTTCAGTTTTGTAAAGTGATATATAATCATTTAAAGGTAGATGTACTATATACTTTTCATGTTGATGACTTCACTACTTTAACCTTAAAATGAAAAGGATAATCTTGGATAGGAGTTTCATGAAACAAGAAAATAAATTTATATAGAACAAAATAGAGGAATATAAAAAAATCGTAAAAATAAATTAAACATTTGAAGGTTATAAATATGAAAAACAGGAAAGTTATGAATATTAAGAATGACAGTTGAAAAGGTAAATATAAGTCATGAAGGGAAACATTTATTTAAAACAAATAAATAAGTATATTAATAAATTTAGTTAAGACAAAAATAAGTGCAAATAATATTTTAGTGAAACACCACTAAAAGTGGAATTCAAAGGGCCAAATAAAATTAAGTGAATAACTTTAAGAATATTAAATCTATGTGATTGAACCTCCATTAAAATCTGGAAAAGTAATCAATTCTCCCATGAGCACTAAATATTTATAATATTTGAATTTATTGTAGGGGTTAAATGGTATTTGACTTTCAATATTTAGTGTAAGGATAAAATGGTATTTCAACTTTCAACTTTTTTTGTTTCTAGTTTTAGTAATATATATATATATATATATATATATATATATATATATATATATTTGCATAAGTACCCCCCACCCCCAACTTATGTCCGAAATCTTAGAGACACACTCATACTATATGGTCCTATTACGCTGTGAACTTATTTTATAACCAATTTTCTATCCTTTTTTATCTACGTGGCACTATCTTATGGACCAAGTGCGTGCTGACAATTCTATCAAGCTATCTAGTTGATAGTGTCACATAGTCCAAAAAAGGATAGAAAATAATTTATAAAATAAATCCAGGGTAATAAAATATTATTTTAATATAAGTGTGTCGCTAAGATTTCGAACATAGGTTAGGGGGTACTTATGCATTTTCTCTTTCTTATTTATAGAATATTGAGAGGCTCCCAAACTTATGAAGACAAACCTGTTTGGTAGACACAAATTAGCAGACAACATTGATAGATAAATTGTATACATAAATATATTGAAGATCATAAATATTTAGAAAAGGAGTTGGACATTATTGGTCAAAATAGAGGATGGAGAAGTAGTTTGTAATAGTGATACAGTTTATGATTTTAAATAAAAGTTGTAAGATCAACCAAATTATCGAATAGCATACCAAGAATGTTTATTAAAACTCTTTGAGTCCTCAACTTGATATATTCTAGTTCAGGCATTTTAGGTTCAATAACAATCAATATTAATTTCCCAATCAAGGGTACAATACATTAATTAGTAATGATATTTTTTAAATATATTAATAATTAAAATATGATTAAAATATAATTTCTATTTAATAGGGTTCTTTCTATATACCTATGAATTTCATTGTATTTAGAAATGATACATTTAAAGAATTCGTTAGCTTTCCAATATCAATAGATTGATAGTTTCCTTCTTGTATCTTTCCAAAGGAATAAAAGATCTCGGAAAGAGTTAAACAGTAGTATGTCGTTGTTTTCTTTCCTTATTTTTTTGTATGTTTAAATCATCTAAAGGTAAGCCTCCTTTTTTCCTCGTGTGAGGATTTTCCTAACTTGTATCTATCCATTATTATATCATTCACTTAATATTAGTAAAGAGCCAGTATCAGCCGTTGGCATGCCCGAGGTAAGATTGATTGATGTGTAAGGGGTATTTTGGTGATTTTAATTGAATTTGGCCAACTTAAGAGTGTTGTGATGTTTACATGTGTTATTCTTGCATCCTCGTTGTTGTTACATTTTTAGAAAACCTACATATCTTCACTCTTTATTCATCTCTTCAGCTTCTCTTTCGTTCTCGCCGCTTACTTTATGTTCATTAACAAGGTTAGTTCTATTTATCATATTTTTCTTTTATTTTTCCAATGTGGGTATATTGTTCTTCTACTTTGTTGATTTTTTATAAATCACCCCTCCCCCCCCCCCCCCGTAATTATTTTCAAGAATAAATTAATTTTTATTGGTGGTGTTATCCTCTTTGTAGTTGTGGTTAGGGGTGTTCACGGTTTGAATAAAAGTTGATCCAGAACAAAAAATAATATCAAAACGGTTCAATAGATCAATTTTATTTGGGTTTGATATCATTTGGTTTTACATTTTTGAAACCAACATTACTTTTGATTTTGTTTGAAAAGGGTTCATATTAGTTATCCTATTGTAAAGAGTCATTATTGGTCATTGACATGCCCGAGGTACTATTGATTGATGTAGTGAGGGGCATTTTGTTGATTTTCATTGAATTTGAGCTATTTAAGAGTGATGTAACGTTTAAACGTGTTATTCTTCCATCTGCGGCGTTGTCACATTCTTATAAAACATACCTACCCTTCCCTCTTTATTCATCTCTTTAGATTCTCTCTTGCCCTCACCGCTTAGTTTATGTTCAGTAATAAGGTAAAGTCTATTTATCCTATTTTCTCTTTATTTTTCCAGTGTGTGTATTGTTCTTCTCCTTCTGTTAAATTTTTTTTATCGATTTTCTTCTCTTTTATCTTCCCCCTTCCTATGTTTTTAGGCAATCACTTTTCAAGAATAAATTATTGTTTTGTTGTTGTTCGTATCCTCGTTATACTTGTCATTTGTTTTTAGATTTTTTAATATTGATAGTATTTTGTCTTTGTTTGAAAAAACCCGAAGAATAACTTAACTATCTCATAAATTATGTATATACATAGTATATTTTATTATTACTAGTTTCTGGAAACGTGCAACACACGTGTATTTTATTTAAACTGACATAAAATGTTTAAATAACTAAAATACAGAAAATCATCTTAGAATTTAATTACAATAATATCATTCATTTTTACAAGAAAAGTTCAAATATTTGAGTTCTACTCTTTGATATCAACGTGTAATGTAACAAATCGAAATATGATAACATATTATCTCCCGCACAGCTAAAAGAGTGATAAAAATATTTCTTATTTTAAAATTTTATAATTATGAAGGAAACCTAATAGATGTATATTATTATCTAAAATACAAATCATCTGTAGGACAAAATTCAGAGAAATATACAAAAACATGAAAAGACAATAGTTATTAATAAATTTAAAATATAAATAAAAATTTCAACGTTGATTTTTTTCATTATAAAGTAAATTCAAACCTCGAATCCTACGAAATGAAATATTTTCAAAGTTTAGGTTTGAATGTAGAAAGACAATTGACAACTTCGATGTCAAAATGTATGAAAAGTTAATAATTGAATTTACATTTCTTAAAATAAGATAAAAGAAAAAATATAAATATAAATGAGGAAATCATATCATGACTTCTTCAATGAATAGAATAATTTATTATTAATCTTATTATAAATTACATTTATACCTCAGGATATTTTTTGTTTCTATCTTACACCTTCCATAAAAAATATTAATTAACAAAAGTATATTAAAATATATAATACACTACACTCTTACACACCCTTTAAAAGTCAACTCAACATATATAAATTACAAAACCTTAGAACAAATTAAATAATGGTTGTGATCAATTAGTATAGTACAATATTATAATCATAACAAATAACAAGAAAATTACCTTTTTAAAAGTTATAAATTACACTGCAAAAGTATATTAGTAGTGTCATGATCTTATGCATGACCCTTTTATTTTACATTTCAAATAAGATAAACTACATAATAAAATAAAATATAAAACATATCCAATTGTTTTATGTACAATGATGTCTCCTTCATGGTAAGATTATATTGATAGTGTCATGATCTTATACACGACCCTTTATTTTTCATTTGAAGAAGAGAAACTATACACTAATTAAAATTAAAAATTTCTAATTGATTTTTGTATGATGATGTCTCCTTTGAGAAAATGGAGTGTTTCACCTTTGTGCTTCTACCAAGAAAGTGAAAGGAATGCGTTGTTCAATCCTAAATAAGTTGGAATGACCACCTTTTAGTCTTCAAATAAACAATTCTATTAATTATTTTTTTTTGAAATGCTTTATCTCCAAATACTTCATCGGCTCTATATGTCTCTAATGCTATTCTCTCTAATATCATTGACCTTTATAAATAAGAAATGTAGGAATAACTCAATTATATAAAAGAATTTGTAAAGTCACGAGTTAGATAAAAACAAACAATGATATATATATATATATATATATATATATATATATATATGGATGGACATATTAATAAATTTTTTGAAAGAATGTGAATCCTTTTTTATACATGAATTATATGAATTTGTTTGATAGTTTTAAAATAACTTTTGATATTCCTAGAAAAGTTGTGTGATTAATTTATTGGTTATTGAAACATTTTGGTTTTAATAGTTTAATTTTATAAATATAAGTTCTTAGATGAATATTGTTAAGTTTTAATAAAGTGAAGGATAAAGTGGTCATTTAATTTTTGAGGGACATTTAATTACTATCTAATATTAAAAAAATTATCATATAGTGTAAGGGAAAATGGTAATTCAACTTTGAAGTTTGAATTTTCCCATTTATAATAATATCTGATATGATAGGGTATTACATTCTACCCGCCATAACAAATTTGATTGCTGAATTTAAACAAGGGTGCACCTAGGGGCGGAACAAGCGAAGATATTTGACTCGCTTATCATCTTTTGACTCCCAAGTAACTTGTTCAATGATATCTTTTCTCCAGTAGACTTTCACGAACATAATTGTTCTTGACCTTAACTTTCTTGCTTGTTTGTTAACAATAACCACATGTTCCTCTTCATATGTTAAATTTTAATCAATTTGTATAGTCGGTGCTTCAAGCACACGAGGGGGGTTTGATATACATTATTTTTGCAGATATATAGCATCGGACAAGTAAAATACATCTCAAGGGAAGTTACAATGTATAGAACACTACCCTCCCCGCTCCAGAAATCTTATATGACCTTACATATCTTGAGCTCAATTTAGTTTTTCTTTTCTGTTGAATTACTTCATGCCTTTTATGGAGAAATTTCAAGGAAAATCTGGTCCCAAAATATCAGTCTTAATTTTCTTTTATTTATATAAGATTTACATCCTTTTGAACTATGAGTAACTTCAGTCTAATTAATTGATCCTAAATGCTAATACATTCTCCACATCAAATTCGAATTATATAATAGGAAAAAACAACATCATAGAACATACACATCTTCATATAAAGTCTTCTGAGAGGTGTATTGAAAGTCATTACTGTAGGAGAATTTTGCCAAGGGTATGTAAATGTCTCCAATAACATTTTTAAATTTAAACAACAAGCTCTTAATATATCCTCCAAGATTTATACTTTACGTTCGAAATGCCCGACTGTCTATGGATGAAGCTCAATACATAAAATCAATAGTAACTTCTTTCAATTTTCATTATGGAATTTAAAAAGTAGAAGTAGTTATGTTGGTTGCTTATACATGTTTAGCATGTTCACAAGTCAGCCATTAGAAATAAAGTTAGCAATACCATTTTTTATAAGTTTCCACCAGTACACTTTCTTCATCAGGTGTCTTAGTAGATCCAAGATCTGTAGTGTATGAAGAGTCATAGCTTTTTAAATAATAACCTCTCTCACATCATCGATGTTCGATTTTCATAGCGATTTTCATAATCAAACACTTTTTCCAAAAGCGACATAACTGTCAATACTCATATCCATGTCTTCACTCGCTTTAACTTTATTTCAATATTCACATGATTCTAATCAGTGTATTTGGTATCTAAATATGATCTACCAATAAAGACTTGGCCTGAACATAAGCCAACAATGTCTCTAAGTTTCTCACACTAATTTTATATCCATATCCTCGAGTGTGTACACATCTTAGATCAAAATCTATGCTCAAGGGCTATATGTCAAGTAGTCCATGTATTTTCTTCTCAATGCATCTGCATTAATATTTTTTCATATAACATCAAATAGTAAATTTTATAGTCATTGAGTTATTTCCTTTGGTGGTGTCAATTGATATATCAAATCTTTCTGGTGAAACATGAATACCAAGCTCTTGTAATCTAGGTGCACCTCATTGGTTTCGTTGTATAAATATTACATATAAAATCTCTATAACAAATATCATCGAGACTATTTTCAATTTATGAGCTGGATAGTCATGCTCCCTACTAATTTAGCTTTCTCGAATCATAAGATATTACACTACCGTTTTGTCTAGAAACATATTCTAATTTCATCCTCAATATCTCTAGAGTTTATAAGGCTCTACTCACATTCCCTCGACTAGTGAAATTTGTTTATTTTCTTTTTAACTTGGACCTTAACGTAAAAATTCTTTAGAACTACTCCACCAAATATTTATAGTAGACTGTCAAGTGATTTTATCCTTTCAGCATACGTACTGATTCCAATTCTCTGATACACTATACACTTAAAAAACTTGACATAAAATTGATTTCTTGCTCTTTTTTAAATACCTTCCAGAGGTGATCCTTGTGTTCATTCTAGGTAAGAGAACAAACTTGGATATAATCATAACTTTGGCACTAATCTTTCAATAAATTCCTTGAAAACCTATTTCATTTAGTACATAAATGCAACTAGAACATAGGTAAGTCTGAAAATATCACAAAGAACTTTCTAATCCTTCTATCGAGTTCTTAAAGCGGTCTTAAAATATGTTCCTCTGATTCCAATATTTGAGAAATATGCGGGTCCATGTAACTAATAAAATAAGTCATTTATACAAAAGGTGATGATTACTTAATGAACATTATTGCATTGTTCAACTGTTAGCAGTCAATATACTCTCAAGTATCTGCCCGCTTTTTCCCACAAACGATATTTGTGTACAATTGGGTTCTATAAAGCCCTTTCCTGCAGGTTGTAATCTATTACTTGACTCTCTCCACTCCATTGGTTCAATATGATACGGAGGTACCAATATGGGCTAGGTGGAAGGTATCAAATCATTATCAACCATTTATTGCTCATACTGACGAATATCGTGAAAAAATCATAGGAAGTACGTCATCTGATTCTCTCACTAATGGTATTTTGTGTAGATCTACAACATTCCTAATTAGCATAGATAAGAGATCATAACAGTAATTGTACCATAGATAGGAGCCATAGCAGTTAAGTTGAATGCATAGTACCCATTTTTGTAACTCTTTATCTTCTCTCAAATCTGACAAATTTTATGTACATGTCCAGTAAATAATAATAATAATAATTCCTCGAGGGTACCAATCAGTAAAAGCATTTTCCAATATCATTAAGCATTTATAATTCCCAACTCTTTGACTTGTACTAAAATTTCTGTATAAGAATTTCTTTGTTTTGGCCTTTGTCGAATCACTGTCTGAATGGTTATTTTCAATCTTCTGGCAAAATCCTCATCAACTTTTAACCAGGATAAGATCTTTATCCACAGGGTTTTTTAAAGGGCTAATCAACATTAAGTAGTTGATCTCTTAAGTAAGGAGCTGGTCAAGACGATTAAATTTTTGAGGCATATATCAGTTCAATCCATTATTTGAACAAATTTCTTGAACTCCTTATCATGTTACACATTTCCAACGGTCAACAAGAAACAATTCATAAAAAATTTAGTAAATCGCATCAAGGCATCAATGTTATCTTATTGGTATTCTTAATATTACAATATCACGCCATGTATTTGATCATGTTAACCTTCTCACTGTTATGAAAACTACAGTACTCTTGTTGGAACGTGCTAGAGCTTGTAAACTTTAAGTATTAACCCACGAATCATTGCTTTACCAAAAATCGTTAAGTATCTTCGAGTAGTTAGAACCTACAAACCTAAGAGATTTCATGTTAAGCCCTGAGCCTTCACTCTGGACATGAACGACACTCAATACCACTGCTGGCCTTGAGTTGACTCTTGGCATGACTTACTTAACTCAGCAGAAGATTTAACTCAATACAATAAACATTCTCATAAAATAATTGAATTAAATAAGTTAGCCAAAAGGGAACTAAAATCTCATAATAGAATATCTGAAATATAAATAATTACAGACTCAAAACTAAATTGTCTGACTGTGTATGAAGCCTCTATAGTACTAAGATGGATGTTGGGACAGACCCTACAACTTTCTATAAAAGAAAAGACTGAAAACAGTAAATATAGTGCTTTGCTGGATCAATGAGGCGTTGGATGATGCTGAGCCTGGTTACCTGCATACGATGCAGGCCAACTGGCATCAGTACATTGAATTTACTAGTATACGAGTTGGAATGCTAACAAAAATGTAAGCTTGAAAGAAAGTAAGAAGGAACACTTACCTTGGCTCTACTCAACTCATAAATAACTGCACTTAATATAAAGAAACAAGACATATGCAATACATAAAAACATGTAAAACAATGTAAATACTTAGTTCCTTAAAGAAAATGTAATACCAACTCAAGTTTACATAATATATATGAAGTAATATAGTTTTTGTTGGAGATTCTCTAACCGACAACCACCACTATGAGCTTAAGTGGTGATACAATGTCTTGCCCACATTGCCAGAACTGTCCTATACTTTGTTGTCTCATAGAACTACTTAACTTAGTGGATCCACTAGCTTAACTTATGTGATCATCTATAAAGTATGACCCGTTAATACCCATTGTGGCTACATGGGTTTCATGGATATTTGAGTTAATATGAATTCTCATTCCCACATCTATGCTTACTACTACTCCCAAAACATACTTTCGCTCATGCTTTAAAAACAAACTTCCTTTTCTGGGTTAAGATAATTGCTCAATAGTATGCTTTAGAAAGCTCTGTTGGAATCAATGTTCCCTTTTTCTTATTAAAAACACTTTTGGGACTCTTAGTTTCCTGTTAACTTAAATGGGAAAACATTTATAAACTCTTAGGGAATACTTAGTTCCCTTATATTTATTTGAAGAAAATAACTTCAACTCTTTACTTAAATTGAAACTTGAGTCTTAAAACGAAGTTAAAATGTTAAATAACGACTTTTGAAAACTCTGAAGAACTTTGCCTTATTGGACTTGCTTCATAACTTTAGAATTGACTCTTAACTTCGTTGAGCTTGACCTTTGTTTTTCTTTAATGAAATTATGAATTCAAGGTTATAATTCATGTTTTATGTGATTCCTAGGTGTTTAGGAATCATTTGAAGTAATTAGAGTCACTGGAAGGTGTTAATATACCTTAGAAGGACTTAAAAAGGCCATATTATGAAAATTTGGCAAAAAATGCAAATTCAGGCGCACCCGGGGCGCACTGTGCTAGGCCAATAACTCAGACACCTCATCCTGGTGCACTGTATGTGCTCCACCCCAAGCCATCTAGCAAATATGGGATGCGCTGCGCCTGGTGCTGCCCAAGTGTGGATGCCAAACTTTTCTTCTTGGTTTTTCAATACTAAGCCCCTTAAACCTCCATAGTTCTTTCGCCAAACCCTTATGATCATTAATACCTTCAATGCCCAATAGACATAACTCGAAAAACCACTCAAAAATTACAAATCAAACATCAATGTGGATTCAATTAACTTAACCACCAGGAATTCGACAAGATTCATCAAGAACTCAATTCTTAACATGTAAAGAATCCTAAAACCACTGAATTGAAGGTGTGTGGATGAATTAACCTAACACAAAAGATCTCACATACCTTAATAGGGATCACCCCCGACGAATTCCACTCGCAAATCATTGGTGTTCTTGGCGAATTCTTAACTTTTCTCCCTTTCCTTTTTCTCTTCTCTCTTCTCTATGTTGTAAGCGTAAAGTCAAAAAAATTTAATCTGAACTACAACTTGTTTTTACCCAAAATAAATCCCTAAAATGAAATAGGAAATTAATTGGTGAAAAGACTAGTTTTCCATTTCTTAAATCCGCATTGGGACCTTCCTTAATCAAAAAACCCAACTTTTGATAGGCATATATCCTCATACGATATCAAAGCGCAACTAAGCGTCATTTGAGAGATATCTCCAAGGACTTTCAAACCATATCAAGAACTACCTCTAACTCATTCTAAGTTAGAAGGTATGATCATTTCAAAATGACTAAAACTCACTTAACTGCTATGGCTCCTATATATGGTACAACCTCTAACTCATTCCAGATTTCTTCTTTTCTTTTCAAAAATGATTATTTTTAGATTCTTAGATTATTCATAGCTATTTTGAGATACAAGATGTTACAATATCTCCCCCTGGGAGAATTCGTCCTCAAATGAGATTTCTTTCACTAAGCTAAGAATAGCAACCTTAGAAAAAAAACATTCAACAATAAAAAATAAGTAAGAACATGCATACTCATAGTATATAAACTACTAAGAAAACAATTAGTACCTCCATCTGCATTCTTTCCAGATTTAAAGAGATGTGGATAAGTGATCCTTATCCCTAGTCTCTTCTTCATTAACTTGGTTTCTCCAAAGGACCTTGACTGGCACAATCTCCTCTGTTCTCAACATTCAAACTTGGCGATCTAAAATCTGCACCTGAATCTTTTCATATGATAAGATATCCTTATCCCAACATTTTCAGTTGCTACAATCAATGAAGGATCACCCATGCACTTTATAAACATAGAGATGTGAAATACCGGACTAACCGTTTCTAACTTTGTGGTAGCTGCTACTCATAAGCTACATTATCAATCCTCCTGGATATTCTATAAGTTAAGATATACCAGGGACTATGTTTCCCCTTCTTACAAAACCTATAACACCCTTCATGAGTGAAACCTTCAAATATACCAAATCGTCTACTTTGAACTCTAACGGCCTTCTCCTCACACCTGTGTAGGATATTTGACGACTCTATGCAATTTTTAATCTCTCTTGAATCACATTCACCTTCTACATGGCTTGGTGAACTACATCTAGTTCTATCAACCCTGCTTCACCAACTTCTAACTACCCAATAGGATATCTGCATCTTCTCCCATAAAGATCTTTGTATGGAGACATTTAAATGCTTTAATGGTAGTTGTTGTTGTAAGCAAACTCAATGAGAGGTAGGTGATCATGTAGATTCTCTTCGAAATCAATCACATAAGCCCTCAACATATCTTCTAAGGTCTGGATAGTACGCTCCACTTGCCCATCTGTCTGAGGATGAAAACTAATGCTTAAGTTCACCTTCTAATCCAAACCTTTGTGGAAATATTTCCAAAACAATGTACTAAATTGTGCACCTCTATCTAAAATTATCGTATCTCGGACCCCATGAATTCTCACCACCTCCTGAATGTATAAATTTGCATAATCCTCTGTTGAATGAGTAGTCTTTATCAGTAAAAAGTGGGTTGATTTTTTTATTCTATCTAAAATCACCCAAATTGTATCGTGCTGCATGCGAGACCTTGGCAATCCTACGATGAAGTCCATATTAATCATTTGCCACTTCCATTATGGAAGTTCTATATTCTCAGCCAACCCTCCAGAACTTTGGTGTTCTTCTTTCACTTGTTGGGAATTCGGGCACTTGGCAACAAACTCAACAATGTCTTTTTTCATACCTTCCCACAAATATACCTCTCTCAAATTGCGGTACATCTTTGTGGAACATGTATGAATGGAATATCTGGTGCTATGAGCTTCCTCCATGATCCTCTCTTATAGTCCATCCACCCTAAGTACACACGATATACCTTGATACTTCCACACACCATCTCTCCCTTGTTCAAAAGCTAATAATCATTACTTATGAACGTTTTCCTTCAAATCAAGCAAAATGGGGTCTTGGTTTTGCTTCTCTTTCAATTCTTACACTAATAATGACTCAGTCACATTGGTGATCACTGTTCCTCCTTCTGTGGAATCAATAAGTCTGAGTCATAGGCGTACAAGTCTATGCATATCTTTGTATATATCCCTCTTTTCTTCCTCAACATGGGTGGTACTCCCCATGGATAAGCTTCTTAAAGCATCCACAACCACATTAGCCTTTCCTAGATAGTAAAGAATACTCTTATTATAATCCATGAGTAATTCTAACCTCCTCCTATGCTAAGATTGAGTTCTTTCTGGGTGAACACATATTTTAGGCTCTTATGGTCAGTGAATATATCAACATGACCACCATACATATAGTGAGGCCATATTTTAAAGGAAAAAACTTCTGCCGCTAACTCTAAGTCATGGGTTGGATTATTTTTCTCATGAGCCTTCAACTATCTATAGGCATAAGATATAAACCTTCCATTCTGCATTAACACCTAACCAAACCCAACTCTAGATGCATAACTGTACAACTCAAAACCTTGAGTACCCTCTGGAATGGTCAAAATTGGGGCAGTACTCAACCTCTTTTTCAATTTATGAAAGCTTTTCTCACAAGCTTCAGACCATTGATATTTAACTATCGTCTGAGTCAACTTGGTCAAGGGATATGAAATAGATGAAAATACCTTGGAGAGTTCTCTATATCTTGGAGGCTAGTGATTGCATATATGTGATTTGCCCATGTGCTAGTAACAAAAGTGACTCCTTTAGGTGCAGCCCTATGTGGTGGAGAAGCTGATGAAAATTGGGCTTTATTGCCGGGATTTCCAATGCTCTGCCTGTTCCTAGGGCACTCCCTCATGAAGTGACCCTCTTGACCACACTTAATGAAACCCATCTGGCTATCAAAACAATTACCTGGATGGGTTCTACCACACTTAGCACATGTAGGAGCCAAACTACCTACCTGTACCACAGTTTTTGGAGGATGTGCTGGTGAAGATCTGAAAATCTGTGAATTCTGGCCATGATACTCAACTCTGTTTCTGGGTGCATGAGCACCAGCAGACGATGGTGCAAACCCGTTTTGTTTATGAAATTCTGTCCGTTTGAAACTACCCTTTTGCTGCCCAAACTTATTCCATTCTTAGCTTTCTTGTACTCTTCTCTGTTCCTAAGCTTCTCCTCTTTGACCTGCTGCACATTAACCATCATTGGATATGTCCATTTCTCCTATCATCATCACAACTATGCCGTCTTTGCTTGATGCCAGTTCCAAGAAACTGACAAACAAGCTCATTATGCTCCTCATGTCCTTAACCATTTCAGGAGCATTATGGGACAACTTGGTGAACTTCAATCGTTAGTCATGTACACTCAATGAGTCCTGTTTTAGTATAAGGAACTCTCTTACCTTATATTCTTTCGGTTCTTAGGGAAATAAATGCCCAACAAAATCTTCTTCAAAGCAAGCTCAACTCGGACAAGGTCCATCATTATCTCTATCCTCCTTCCAGTAATAAAACCAAGTCCTAGCAACATTCTTTAGTTAGTATGAATTTAGCTCAACTCTTTCGACATTAATGACATCCATCACATCAAAACCTTCTTTATCTCCTCAACAAAACTCTCCGGATCCTCAATAGTGCTCGAACCAGTGAAAATTGAAGGATTGATTCTTAATAATTCACGAATCCTCAAGGTGTATGCCTCTTCTTATCGAGCTCCTCTCCGTTGTCCAACCTGATCAGTCACAACTTGGCTCAGCAGAAGTAGAATTTTTTCAAAAAGAATATGAAGAAAGACAAGTAGTGGAGAAAGAAGATGAAAAACAAGAAAATGTTGAGGAACAAGGGCAAAAAAATGAAGTTCAGCAAGAAGAAGTGGAAAAAATAGAAGTAGTAGTTGTGGAACAAGAAGAAAAAATGAATGAAGTTCCATGAAGAAGAACAAGAACTTCATGAAGAGTTCAATGCTAGTGGTGATGATGAGATTAATATCATCAATGCAGAAACTTTCCCTATGCATCTGTAGTCTAATGCTAATGGTGACAACATTATTAGGTCAGTCCTGGGAAGACCATTCGTCAAATTCAGGGATATCCTCAAGAAAAATCAATTTGAATACTATTTTCAAAAGTAGTATTTTTGGTCATTTTCTTGATTTACCTATTGATCCACTTCCACGTTTTCAAATGACCATCGTGTATGAACTTCTGAAAAGAAGGTTCATTTTTGAAAATCCCAATCAGAAGGATGATATTGCAAATAACTATTGTGGCATGCAAGTGTTCTTTGGCATAAGAGAGTTTGTCATAGTTACTAGACTAAAAGGTCATCCTCCTGTTGAGCTCATCCCTGAATACATTGTAATAACAAAAACCACGAAGAAGACATAAAATACTAAAAGAAGTAGAAAAAGCGGGACAACAATTGATGTCAACTGAGGAGCAGGACTTTATGTCCCTTGTTGGCAAAAGCATTAAAAATTCTAACTTATTAAGTTTGATGGAATGGAAGGATACACCAAGAAAGCACGAGGAGTCATTGTGATTACTTTTGTTTACACATAATATACTTTTGCCGAAGGATCTGAGCAAGAACATACTTTTAAAGTATGTCAATTTTTGTCAGGATATTGATGCTTTCAACAACTACCCGTGGGGTCATGAGAGATTTCATTTAATTGTCGACTACTTGTTGAGACCTTTTGGTGAAAAGACCAGTAACTTGTTTGGGTTTCCATGGGCTTTCATGTCAAAGCTGAATATTTTTAATTTTTTTATATTATATTAAGTAATAATTAAACATTTGATTATTGACATGTTTTTCTTTTTTTACAGGCCTGGGCATTTTAAGTCATTCCTTATTTGACCCATCACGTAATTGCTGAAAAAGAGAGATCATCCCCAAGGATGATGAGATGGTTGATGGCAAGAACATAAAATACCAAAGAAGGGCATATTCCAGATCTTTTTAACCCTCCTTTTGATGCAGTAAGTTGAAAATATTATTAGTATATTACAGTTACATGTTGCTACAGATGTCTCTTATGTTGCTAAAGATGATTCAGTTGTTTCTACATGTAACATAAATCTTGCTACAGTTAAATCCTTTGAAGAAACATGTGGCACATTTAGCAATAGACAATCAATCTATAGCAACATTTGTCACATGTTGCTACAGATAAATCCTCTGTACCAAGATTTCTATCACATGTAGCAACAAATGAATCATCTATAGCAACATGTGAAATAAATCTTGCTACAGATAAATCATCTGTAGCAACATATGGCACATGTAGTAACAGAAAATTTATCTAAGGCAATATTTTGTTAACATGTTGCTACAGATAAATCATCTGTAGTAAGATTTCTGTCACATGTAGCTACAAATGAATCATGCGTAGCAAAATGTGAAGCAAATCTTGCTACATATGATTCATCTGTAGGAAGATTTGTGTCACATGTAGCAACAGATGGATAATCTGTAGCAACATGTGCTACAGATAAAATTGTCTGTTGCTGCATGTGCCACATATTGCTACAGATCATTTATATGTAGCAAGATTTGTTTCACATGTAGCAAAAGATGAATCATCTGTAGCAACATGGTAATTCTTACTGATGGCCCATTTTTACAATTTTAGGTTGTGCATCTATTGATTATTCCAACAGAAGAGGAACTGCAAATGCCATATCTAATAACTCTAGGGTTGGTTGAAACAATTTTTGATCCTATTGTTGATAGAGTAAATATGGTATTGGCTGGAACAACAACCATCAGAAGAGACCGACTTCGTAATCAAGTTGCTAATAATTTAGTTGTTTTTTATCGTGCTGGTGCTGATGTTGGTGTTTGTGATGGTGCTACTGCTGGTGGTGATGCAGGACAACACGAATGGAATACCTTTTGTAGGCGATGTTCTGCTTTTCTGTGTGAGTAGTGTAAGAAACATGATGAAGATTCTATCATGTATCTTCAAAAATTGAGTGAAGGTGTCAATGAATTAAAAAACAAGACTGGTGTGAAGGGCATTGTATCAAAGAATATGCGGCATGCATATACTCCACGGGCCAAGTAAAGAAAAGAATCATTTGCCAAGGCAATTCAAAATTTGAAGAGGAAAATGTTTGGAGAAATTCCAAGGGTCGTTATTAAGGAAGTGACAGAGTAGAAAAAAATGAATATTTATAACCGTGTCTTTGTTGCTGTAAAAACCAATGTATTGAGTGTCTGGATGGCAGGGGGACCGGGATGGCCCGCGTCCCGACCTGACCCGTCCAAAACCCAGCCCATCCCCCAGGGTTTAAGGGGTTTAAGGGGTGGGGGATGAGGGGACCGGTCAGGGGCCGGTTCACCCCTGCGTCCCGGTCGACCCGACCTAGTCCAGGCCCGGTTGAACCGGCCGGTTCGCGGGATCCCCCCCCCCCCATTTTTTTTTATTTTTTTCAAAAAAAATTAAAAAACTATCCGTTTAGATCCGTTGGGGAAATGGCTAGTGGGACCCCACAATGAATTTATGCCCCTTTTTGTGTTCCCAAACACCCCCTACCACCCCCTACCACCCCCCTACTTTTAAAACTTTATTTTAAACCCTCAAGTTATTATAATTACACTTTAACCCATTTTTAATGCTATAAATACACCTGTCCTCTACTATTTCTTACAAAATCATCTATTTTCATTTCTCTCATCTATTTTGTATATCCTATCAACTCTCAACTCTCAAGTGTCAATCTTAATTTCTATTCAATTTTAATTCTAATATTATTAGAATCCACATATTTCAATTTTCAATTAAAAATTTTCATATTATATCAATAAATATAATTATATTATCTCATATTTGTTATCAAGTATTGGTTGGAGACTTGGAGTTACAAATTACAAGATACAACAAATCACAAGCTTCAACATCGGTTTAACGTCTGCTATTAACGCAGACGTTTGGTACATCCGTTTCATAATATTTATATTTTATTATTCGTCTTTACTTTTGTGTTATTATATATATATATATATATATATACATATATATAATAATAATAATAATAATAATAACGAAGAAAGTAGACTTCTTAAATTATTTAATTTTGGTAAAAAAATATTAAAGAAAAAAAGAGTAGTAAAAGTGGTGGTACTTCATGTAAATCAACGAGTAGAGTTAGATTTAACATACATGATTCTACTTATGTTGATGATACTCCTTATAATATTGATTCAAATGTTCAACTCGATCACGAAAGTTTAGAACGACGTTATGTTAATATTAATCCTAATGTTGATGAAAATTCAGGTGAAGAAGTAGAAGCTGATTTGGGAGAAGACGAGTTAGATGAAACACCTACTAGTCTGGTGACAGAAGTTCCAAATGAGACTATTAATTTACAGGAGCAAAATTTTGGACATCCACCCCTTATACCTCCCACAAGGGAGAAGGTGAAGTATCAATGACCTAAAACTTCTATTGTGTGGCAATTTATGAATTTTGATAAATAAAATAGACATTTGTTATCTTGTGTGTCGAATCAATATAAAGAAGCTAAAGCATTAGCCAATAGAAAAAAGGAATTTCAATTAAGGAATTAGATATTGCCAGTAATGCATCGATAGGGACTTCTAACATGGTTTAGGGAACATTAGATCCTTTTAACCCCGCTGGTCCAATAACACAACGTAAATATAATAAGGAATACGATCGGGAAAATTTAGCTAAAATGGTTTCTATTTGTGGTTTGCCTTATAGTTTTCCTTCAAATTCCGGTTTTGTTGAATATATTTAACTAACTTATAATTCGGAATATAGAGGCTTTTCAAGAAATACTGTTAAAACTGATGTTTTTGAATATCAAGGTAAACATTGTCAATTTCTTCGTTGTCTATTTAGCATATTAGATAGTAGAATGTCTATAACTACGGACATGGTTCGTAATGTTAATGGAAATGATTATTTAACTATTACTGCACATTGGATTGATCATAATTGGAATTTGCAAAAAAGAATTATAAGTTATAAACTATAAGTGGTGCATATTTACCTTCAAATATTTTAAGTGTTTTAGATTATTACATGATTATAGGTAAAATAATGTTTGTCGCATTAGATAATGCATCTAATAATACAAATGTTGCTAACATATTAAATGTTAGATTATGTCCAATTGACAATAAAGTTTTTCATGTTAGATGTGTTGCACATATATTAAATTTAGTTGTACAAGATAGTATTTCATTATTTGATTGTGGTAGCGTAAAAGTCGAATATGTTGTTACCTGGATTTTTCATACAAACAATGCTGCTAGAATTAGGGAATTTAATGAGCTTTGTTCACTATATGAATTGTCACCTAGAAAAATTCCAAAACATATTAAAACAAGGTTGAATTCTCTTTACGAAATGCTTTCGGTTGCTTATAAATATAGCAGACCCATACAAATGGTTTTTAATTCTCATTATGCTGACCTATTAGATAGAATTTGTGATGATGATTGGGAAGAAACTAAAGAACTATTACAATTTTTAGGACTTTTTATGATGCTACTACCATGTTTTCGTGAATTTATTATCCTACTATTTCATTCGTATTAATAAATATTTGTGCTCTTTCAATTCAATTTCGTAAATATTAAAAAATAGATAAATTTAGAGTTGCAATTGAAGGTATGATTGAAAAATTTAAAAAATATTTGTTTCCTATTCCTCAAGTTTTTTTAATGGCTACTTTACTTCATCCTGCTTAAAATTATAAGGTGTGCAAGGTCTTTTCGACACTTTTTATGAAACTTTAGAAGTTTTACCTGAAGAAATTCCAAATTGTCAAGTGTGTATGTCTAGCATAAGAGTAGAAGCAAAAGTTTTGGATGAAAAATATAGAACTATTGAAAATTTTCAAGGAGAAGTTTGTCAAACTTCTAATTTTGAGATTGATTCGTCAGTTCCAATTTTATGTTATATGCGAGGTTTTCTTGGACTTAATTCTACCAACCATGATGATTTTGAAGAATATCTTAATCAATCTTTAGAATCATTGGAAATCAAAAATGGCAATGAAGATTTATTAGGATGGTGGAGTAGGCGAAGCGATGCATTTCCAACTTTGAGCAAAATGGTTCGTGATGTTCTAGCTATTCAAGCTTCATCAGTTGCATCGGAGGCTGCTTTTAGTGCGGCAAGGTTTCAAATTGGTGATCATAGACATCCATTGGAGGAAGACAATTTGGAAACAACATCTTTATTTAGAGACTGGTGCAATGCCGAAAGGAGGAATAACAATTTGCCAAAGTTAAGTAAAAAACAAACAAGTTGGATCAAAACACAAATTAAATGCAGTGATGATGAATTAGAGGCACAAGAATTTCTAACAAGTTTGACAACACCGGTGGATATCACCATTGATATGATGCGACAATTAGAATTAAATTTTAAAGGAGAAAACAGATATTTTTCGATTACATTCGAGAACTAATTGAAACAGAACCCTTCCTAGAAGGTGGCTGCGTAAAATTAGTTACTCATCTAATATCTGTAAAAATTTTGGTTTTACGTGTGAGAACTTATTGAAATAGAACCCTTCCTAGAAGGTGGCTGCGTAGATTAGTTACTCCACTAATGTTTGTTAATTGTAAGTTGTAACTTCTATGTTTTATTGAATAAGTTTGAAGGTTTTAACTTTTGTTCAAGTTTTTTTATACAATTATTGTTTTTCATTTTAATTTTAACATATAAAATGAAATATATATACTAAAGTACTAAACTAATTTTAAAATACTTAATTTAAAGTTTACAATTTACATTACTTTAAAATATTTAAATTACAAATTTAAACATCTCAAATTTGAAATTTAAAACTTTAAAGTTGAAACTTGAAATTTGAAACATGAATCTTAAAATTTGAAAATTGAAACTTTAAATTTGAAAATTTATTTTGATATTTGAAAAATCAAAATTAAATTTAAAATTTATTAGCTAAAGACGTATCATTTCAATAAAAATATATAAATATTTTAAAAAAAAAGAATCCCCCGTCCCATGCCGTCCCGTCCCCCCAAATACCATCCCATCTCGTATATACAGTGGTACAGGATGGGACCTATTTTTGTCCCCCCAATCCCGGTCCTCCCATTCCCCGTCCCGAGTCAAATCCCCTCTCCCCGTCCCGTCCCCCAGTCCCCTTCCCCGCCCCCTTTCCAGCCCTAGTTGAGTCTGACTAGTTTAAGGGATATTCAAATAGAATACGGTATGCATTTTTTTACCGATACAAATTTCAGGAACATGACAAGCATAGAAGGTTGGTGGGATGACTGGGTAAGCCTACCTTTTATATTATTAACTATTTCTTTTATATTTTCAGTGACTACTCTTCCTAACTATTTAATATTATTATTTATTTCAGTATATTGACGAAATCCTTAACCTCATGCGTCAGAGGCATGTGACATACCTTGATTACTATGATTTCAAAGATAGAATCCTGGATCTCAACTTCTATTCAAACTTCCTAGAAAGATATAAACAAATGAACAATGAGACAACAAGGGTTGGTGGTGAAAGCATGAATCAGTTACTAGATGTCTTTGTATGGGATGATGATATGATTGACTATGTCAGGGGTATTAGGCAAACCCCTGGAGGCATGGATTAGATTGATGCAAAAAGGATTTTAAAAGTCATCAACACGGGGGGTATCCATTTTGAGTCTCGAGATTCTCTTGCACAAGGGTCGCATTAATGTATATGACTGCAATCTAATGTTTACTATTCATGCCAAGTTTTTGACACTCATACAACCTGTCTTCGAGTTGCTGCCTAAATTGTTGATGCAGAGTTGTATAGTGAATCATTTGAAAGAGAAGTTGCTCACTAAACCATGGGAATTTAATTGTCGGGTGGAACCTATTGTACAGAACTGGAGCAGCGTGTGGATCATATTCCCTTGCATTCATTGAGCATTTGATTAGCAGGACAGACTTTCAACCACCGAAAATAGTGTTATGCGACAATATGATTAAACGGATGCAATATATTTGGGCTTATGGGATAATATCTCAGAGCCTAAATCATTGATATTAGCGTTTGTAATTAAAGACAATGTTTAATTTATGAATGATGTTGTTTTATTTTATCTTAAAGACAATCTATTTAAACAAAATATTTATTTTATCAATTCGTCTGTCACAACATGGTTCATATGTTGCTACACATGATTCATCTGTAGCAACTTTTGTGTCACATATTTCTACAGATGATTTGTCTGTACCAACATTTGTGGCATATATCGCTACATAGTTTTTGTCTGTAGCAACATTTGTGTATATGTTGCTACAGATGATATGCATATCGCAACATTCGTCTGTTACATATGTTGCAAAAGCTGCTACATATTATTCGTTTGTAGAAACATTTGTTGCATATGTTGCTACACCTTGTGCGTATATCGCAACATTCGTCTGTTACGTATGTGGCAAATGTTTCTACATATGATTCGTCTCTAGCAAGATTTGTGGCAGATGTTTCTACAGCTGATGCGTATATTGCAACATTCGTTGTTATGTATGTGGAAAATGTTGACACATATGATTCGTCTTTAGCGATATTTTTAACATATGTTGCTAATGACGAATCATTTGTAGCAACATTGGTGGCATATGTTGCTACAGATGATTCGTCTATCACAACTACGTTTTTGTTTGATCAGGAGTGAAAAACTACGTCTATTTAATTTCACAACTATGATAATTGTCTGGTTTGTACACAACCACATAATAATTTTGTATCCTCTACGAAATTCTTCTTGGTAATGCTTCGAAATACAAGAAAAAAAAACAAAGAACACCAACAATGGCGTCTAGATGCTAATACATTTGTTCTTTTTCTACTCCTTCATCCCCCATTCGGTACTTTTTTTTGTATTACTTTCATCAACATTGTCCAACTCCTTAATTTTGTTTGCCAATCGGAGAATAACGAACTTGGATCGTATATCAACATCTTCTTGATCCCTCCATCTAAATAAGTTTCAGGCATTCTCCTAAAATATAAACCACAAAGAACTAATTTTAATAAAAATAAAGTAAAGAAATCTGAAGTCTCCAAATACTGTAGAAATAAACATACATACACGATATCGTGGACAAGACCAAAATCATCGACCAGGATTGTCTTTTGACCATGATGTTTGCATTGAAAGTAATTCTCCATGTTTGCAATACATTTTCACATTCAACATAGAATCATTTTCATCATCACAAATTCAATTTAGCATAGCATTTGACATCTTACCAAATCAACTAAAAAATAATCGATCTGATGAAAATCGATTTACTGTTGAATATGTGATTACCGAAATTTGGTTTAACCAAAGGCCAATCAAATAGAGAACAGTGTGACTTTGGAATGACTGACAGAAAATAAAATAAGATAATTACATTAATGTGAAGCGACATGTCCTATAGGAGGACATCCCAGGAGAGAGAGAGAGAGAGAGAGAGAGAGAGAGAGGGAGGGAGGGAGTGAAAAAAGCACCGAAACTGAAGTGGCAAAGATGAAAAATTTTAAGAATCTATCCTTCAAATGAAAATGGAAATATATTCTAGAATTGGTTGGGCCTATTTTACTTTTTAAACAGAATGGGTTTTGCTTGCCATTGGCCCACTTTCCTAGAAGATCGATTTTTAATAACTATATGTTGCCATAGTTACAACATATGTTGCAATTTCAACAACAAGAACTACATATGTTGACACATATGAAAAATGATGGAGGCACTAATAGACGATTTGATCGATATAGGAATGGATAAATGGAAATTTGAACTAAAATTTAGTGATTTAGAACATTATCAATAATAATAAGGTATAACATTTAGAAGAACGATTTAGAAGAGTGTTATATAACTATCATATGGATTTACTAGGACAACGTTTGACGAACTAATGAGATGATTGTGATTCTAAATATAGTTGCTAAAATCCAATGGAGACTGTTGTGTTGGATCATAATTTGTTTATTACACATGTTGTAGGACCATATGCTAGTGTTACACATCGAATTAGGTGACAATTTAATTGAATTAAGCCCAAAAATAATGATTTGTTATAGCTATATGTTGCCACAATTACAGTATATGTTGCAATTTTAACAAGAGGAACTACATATGTTGGCACATATGAATAATGACGGAGGCACTAATAGACGATTTGATCGATTTAGGAATGGAAAAATAGAAATTTGAACCAAATTTTAGTGATTTATCACATAAATAATCAATAATAATAAGGTATAACATTTGGAAGAAGGGTTTAGAAGGGTATTATATAACTATCATATGATTTACTAGGACAATCTATGACGAACTAGTGAGATGATTGTTATTCTAAATATAATTGCTAGAATCTAATGGAGACTATTGTGTTAGATCATAATTTGTTAATTAGACATGTTGTAGGACCATATAGTGGTGTTACACATCAAATTAGGTGACAATTTAATTGAACTAAGCCCCAAAAGAATGATTTGTTATACCTATATGTTGCCACAGTTACAGTATATGTTGCAATCTCAACAACAAGAACTGCATATGTTGACTCATATGGAAAATAGTGGAGGCACTAATAGATGATTCGATCGATTTAGGAATGGAAAAATAGAAATTTGAACCAAATTTTAGTGATTTAGAACATAAATAATCAATAATAAGAAGGTATAACAGGAACTGCATATGTTATATCATAATTCGAAAATAAGTACAAAACAAGTGAAGGCAACATTTTCATCATATGTAATATAATATGTTGCCACATATATAATTTTAGAATAAATACAAAAAAACATAAAGATCAACATCGTCTTCATCATAGATTAAATTATTTCCACACACTCGTATGTGGAATAAATTTAACTAGATAATCTAGTTCAAAATCACAAATACACAATTCACAAGTAATATCGTCTTCATCGTCACTTCCTCTGGGCCAATCAATATTGTGGGCATTTTGTTGGTGTTGATGCACAGTGCAACAAATGGGTTTTTCACCGAAAATATTAGGTTTCTGCACCCACATTCGATTTATAATGCACCACAAATGGTGTCGACATCTGTTCACTATCACATGTATGTTTTTTTTCATGTTGGCAATGTACATCAAGCCTTCTATCATAGAAATACCGCCTTCAAAGATTGAAATAATGGCAAACACATACTTTGCATCTTGGTGGCCACCTTCTGCTTGTTTTTTAACCATTCTCAGTGCAGTTGGATCATTACGATTTAAAAAAATCAAACTTTAACAGAAACAACATATTAAGATTACAAAATAAATGATGAAAATGTGAAAAAAAACAAAAAAAATTAAAAATACCATGCTTTTTCTTTAAAAGGCTTTTAAGTTCTCTGATGTTATGCAAATTTTCATAAAAGACATGACATATTGATTCATATCCTTGAAGGTTCAGTGGGAAAGCAGGCCGGTGTAACCTTCTAATACGCAGATCGTTCACTACCAACTTCATTGAGGAACCTAGAACATAATTTAACACTGACTAAATCTTTTAGAGAGTAGGAAGCAACCTTTTGAACAATAGGAATTACTAATTCAGTAAGGAGGGATTTCAAGAAGTTTTTCCTAGTTTAAACCATTTTTGAAAATGAACAAGAAGAGAAGAGAAGACAACTTTTGACTTATCTCTCCTTGCTTTTGTGTTCTTATGAAGGCCAACAATTTTTAAATATTGCAAGACATGATGTTTCAACACATTGAACTGAACAATCGTAATTATTAAAACAAATGAGGTATTATCTAAAAGCACACTTTCACATAATCATTATTTAAAAGTATATTGGGATAGTTTCGTAATTAGTTTTTATGTGTAATTGATAAATGCTGCCCCATCGAAAATATTATGTTGCTCAAGACGAATCATCTATAGCAACATGTGCAAAATGTTGCTACAAAAGATTGTCTGCAGCAACATAAGGCATATGTTGCTACAACTGATGCGTATATTGCAACATTCGTCTGTAAAGACATGTGGCATATGTTTCTATAGATGATTTGTCTGTAGCAACATGTGGCATATGTTGCTACAGAGGAATAATCTATAGCAACATTTATGATATATGTTGCTACAGATGATTCGTTTGTAGCGACTTTTATGGCATATGTTGCCACATCTTATATATTCTGTTGTAAAATATAAAACATTGACATATGTTGACACAAATATAATGAAGAGCAACAATTCATGCGTTGGAGTATTTCTAAATAAGATTATATAATATGGATCATCCTCAAATAAGAAAGAACATTAATTAAAATTCAGCAACACGACGCTTAACACTTCTTATGGGGAATTTTGATATGGGCATGTAGTTTTTTTGTGGACAAAGTCCCTACATATTGAACACTTATTTTCTCTTGTTGGAAATGATTCACCAACTCCATGACGTATCTTATATGTCCTTCTTCCTGGTTTACATTGATCAACATATGGAGGAGGTATTTCTCTCTGTAAGATATCTAAATGGACAATCGAAGAATCTTCAGTTGGCACCGGGTGAATTTTCTAACAATATGACAATATGTATTTTTCCACTGAATAATATGGAAAGAAGTACAGGTAAATCTGATTTCCAAAATCAGCACCATGTTGCGCTCGAAGCGCTACCATGGCATGTGGACAAGGTATTTTGTCCAAATAACAAATTCAACAAGTACAGCTTCTTCTTTGTAGATCCACAGTAGCAACATCTCCATGACCAGTGACACTGAACTTGTAGTTAGCGATTTGATGGGTCAACAACTTGTTGCCCGCATTGACATACTCTGATATGTCTTTTTCAATTGAAGGAACTAATCTATTTATGGAGTGCACCAGTTCCATGCGCCTATGGTGAAATAACAATGCAAATATCATGTTTATTTCATCAAATAGAGTGACAATGCGAAATTCTCTTTTTGAACATCAAACATAACATTGATTGATTCCGCCAATGTTTGACGTCATAATGTTATATCTACACAACAACAGACCAAAAAAAAATCAAACAAAACACATAAAATAAAAATAAACTCAATTGAGATTGTATCTATTTCCCGGGCAAAATACCCTACTCCATGTGTGGAATCCAATACGTTCAAGAGCTTCAACAACTTTGGTACAAAATCTCTTATTTGATTGAAATGGTCATTGACTCACATATATCGTACCCCTTTGCTGCTTTATAATAATGGGACACTACCTTTGAATTGTCAAAGTTATTTCGAATATTTTCCGCAAGGTGTCTCATGCAACAACCATAATGAGATGCACGGTAAGTTCTCGAAAGCATCTATCAAATACTTGGATGCCTATTAGATATATTGTACAACTCATCATTATCTTCTTTGACGCTTCTCATATTTAAAAAAATATTCATATGAGGCATCGCATTCCTTGTAAACGACACAAAAAGCCACTGGAAATATATGATTCTCGGCATCTTGTGCCACCACCGATAGCAGAACTCCTCCATACTTGCGCCTCAGAAATGTTCCATCAACAGCTATTACTTTTCTCATTTCTTGAAAACCAATTATCCAAGCAGCATATGATACAAAGAAGTACTGGAACCTCCCATTTTTATCGAGCGACAATGCCGTCTTGCTTCCTGGATTCGCAACTTCAAGCATGTACTGGTACGCATTAAGCACTGCATACTTGTGATCATGTGTTCCGCTAAAGTTAGCCTTAGCATACTTCATGCGCTTACAAATTTTTCAATATCTTACCTTACAACCCAATTTTGTGCGGAGTTGATTTGACATGTCTCTTGTGGATGAGCCTTTACCATTTGGAAACCTATTTTCAAAGTACTTACCTATGAGGTTTATCGTGGTGTGGGGATTATGGCTTGTAAAATGCTCTGAAGAACACGTATGGCACTTTTCATATATTCTAATGGCAAACCTATTACTACTTGTAAATTTGATAGTCTTCAGCCACCAAATGCAATCCGAATATGAACAGTTAAAGGAAAACTCATTAAGAGAAGTGATCACCTTTTTGAGTCTAAAATATTTTTTTGAACAAGCAATTTTCAATTAATTTTCCAGTTTTTGCTTGTTCTTGAATGTCATTCCGTT
This sequence comes from Solanum lycopersicum, assembly GCF_036512215.1. NCBI lineage: Eukaryota > Viridiplantae > Streptophyta > Magnoliopsida > Solanales > Solanaceae > Solanum > Solanum lycopersicum. The sequence goes on from NC_090810.1 coordinate 40,626,948, forward strand.
ATAAAATCTTGTCTCATCATCTCTAGAATTATTCACACGTGAAGCTTGAGTAGAACATTGGTTGTTGTTTTCAGCTATAGGTGTGGGAGGAAACTTCCAATCCAGCCCTTCAGGTTGACCTTGACCTAGACCTTCACTTTCACCTTCACCTTCACCTTCACCTATTCCAATTTTATCATCAGGATTATTCATGTCCGCAGGATGAAATTCATAATTAACATATCTTGTTGGCATTCCTCTACATTATGATCCTCCTTGATATGATTTTCTTCCACTTATACTCTTAACATGGGCAGTTTCTCTGATCCTCTAAGATAAGCAATAAAACTAGATTGATCAGTTATTTTAAAAGGTAAAACCTTCTCGTTATGAAAAAAATATGGAATGTAACTCATAACAAGATCTTGCGGTTTACAATTGTATCCACTATTTCCACAACTAAATTGAAGAAATCATCATACGAAATGTTTCTATCGACATACATCCCTACTGAACCAGCTTCTCATTTTTTACTATCCTCCCAACACCAAAAATAAGAAGAAGAAGAAGAAGAAGAAGTAGTAGAAGAAGAAGAAGAAAAAGGAGGAAAACGACTGCTAGAGACGGGGGATAATATTTTATTTTCCCTTTTGGCTCGTTATTTCCCACCAAAATTGGTTAAATTAGGTTTGGATTATTCAATTTACCCTTTTACCCCTCATTTAATTCCCACAAAAGTTGTTAAATTAGTTATTGTGAAATTACCATTTTACCCTTCATTTAATTCAGTGGACCAAAATATCAACTTATAAACTTGAGGTCAACTCCACAATACTTAATCATTAATCACATAATTGTCACCTACACCCAATACTTAAGAATTATGTCACCACCCATTTATTTTGAAACCTTAATGTCACATTTTTAAAAAAGATCCCATATTATTGGGACTAAACTCGTTATTTCCCCTAAATACCATTTTCCCCTCTTGTTTCCGTTTTTGATGTGGGAAAAAGGACAGTTTTTGCTGCCTTTTTTGTGTGTGGCTAAAACATAGTTGTACCACTAGTAAAAAAGAGAAAGCGGTGGATATATTATTTTCGTAGTTAGCAACGTGTTATATATTTTTATCACTCGGTGTTTGGTATCTACATCAATTTTTGTATATTTTAGGGGCGGCTCCTTACATGATTTTTTTCCATTCCAATTTCCACAATTCGTGCTTCTAGATTTTGAATAAGCATAGGAAAATATCAATCTTCCCACCACAACTCTTATCAGTTGTATTAGATATACAAGTGTAAACTAAAAAATATAACTATGCAAGTGCAAATATTTTTGAAAAGAACCAAATAACAAGCAAAAATCTCTATTAATGTTGTTGAAGTTTGCTTTTAGTTACTGCAGTAATTTTTATCAAAATAAGTTAATTAGTTTAAGATGAATTTGTTTTTTGAATTTTAGTTAAGTTGTTTGAATTGTTGACATATTTTAAGTTGTTTTAAATTTCAAATTATGCAGATTATATTTTTATGTTGGCTATTTAAAGTCCCGAATGCTTAATAAAATCATTGAATGTTATTATCATTCCATTGAGAGACATTTCAAATTTTTTGTCGCCCATTTAAAAAAAATACCAAAAGTGGTATCAATATCTTTATTGATCTTAAGGGATCTGCAAAATCAAAGAATTACCATACATTTTAAACCCGTAAAGACTACTTTTTTTAACCCATCAGGGCTACCCATTTTAACCCATCAAGGGTGCCTTTTTAACATGTGCTTTTTTCTACTCACAGGTTTTTCTTAATCATTTTTAATCAAAAAAATGACAAGCAACACTCTCTCTTTGAATACCCCCAGAAAAAATTCTGTGGTGAAAACTATCAAATTTGATCAGTGAAAATAAAATCATATCTTAAAGCCTATGATCTGATGGAAGTTGTAATTGAATTTATACCCTTGCAACCCCTTCCTCCAAATCCTACCGTTGCTCAAATTAAATCTCATTCAGATGAAAAACCCAAAATATTCAAAGCCAAAATTGTAATTCAAAATTCAATTGCAGATTCGATTTTTTCTAAAATCATTGATTGTGAGACGACAAAAGAAGCTTGAGGAATAATTAAAAAAGAATATCAAGAAAGTGACCGAGTCAGGCAAATGCAAATTATGAATTTGAAAAGAGATTTTGAATCTCTTAGGATGCAAGAGGATGAAACAATTAATAAGTATTCTGATAATATTTCTTTTATTGTTAAAAAAAATTCTTGTGACAATTTCAGATAGATTTGAATATAAAAAGTCATCTCTAGAAGTGTCTTAACATCTTTATTACTATTTCAGTTGATGACCTAATAAGTGCTCTTCACGCACAGAGAAGAGCCTTCCAGCAAAATAAAGATAATGCTACTGATAGCGCCTTTTTGCACAAAACATAAAAGAAAAAGGCGATTATTCCCTTACCAAATACAACAAAAGAAAAATGGACTTGAAAATTTTTTTGTTGGTGGAGACCTGATGCTATATGTGGAAATTGCAAACAAGCCAGTCATGTTACAAAAGTATGCAAGTTGAAAAACAATCTTCGAACACAAGTTGTAGAAACAAAAATCGAGGAGGAACAACTTTTTTAAATTGCAATGTCTAAAGCAAAGGATGAGTGTTGATGTTTTTTAGCAAAATAAGTTAATTAATTTAAGATGAATTTGAATTTTAATTTTAGTTAGGTTGTTTGAATTGGTGAGATATTTTAGGTTGCTTTAAATTTCAAATATGTAGAGTATATTTTTATGTTGGTTATTTCAAGACTGAATTCTCAATAAAATCATTGAAAATTATTTTCAATCCGTTGAGAGACATTTCAATTTTTTTGCTGCCCCGTTTTTTAAAAAGGAATAATACATATATTGGACCCTAAACTTGGCTTCAAATTTTAACTTTGACCTCCAACTTTCATAATGCACAAACAAACACTTTAATTATCCAACTTTAAATAAATAAACACATGACTCCTACATGGCACAATACACGTAGGACAAAAAATGACATGTAGGACATGTGTGTCTATTTGTTCAACTTTATACAAGTTTCAGTGTCTATTTGTGTACATCTAAAGTTGAAGGGCAAAAATGTGATTTGAAGCCAAGTTAAATGTCACATTTATGTATTATGCCTTTTTTAAAAGACACCAATAAATGTATTGTATTGTATATTTAAATTTTCTATATGTCGATCACTACGTTATTTAATGTATATTGTTTTTTATTATTTTTCTTTTCAGTTTTAAATTTTGGCATATGTCAATCAAAAAGTTTTTTCTTTTGTCCCTCTTCTTCTTATTCCGTTACATTGTTGTCCGTTCGGAATTTTCTTTTAACTTCTTTGGAGGTTCAACTATGTCATACGTGTCGTTATTAGATTATAAAGGTAAAAAAAATTTAACTGTTAATATCCCTCTTGTGATGTCATTTAGTGTAGTGATGTATTACATCGTGGTGTGATTTTAAAGAATTGCTCATTTTTTACTCATGCCTAAGGCGAAAGCCTTACTTTGTCTTTACTGTTTACGCATCATCTTGTGTCGCGCTACAAAACTTTGTGAAGTTAAGGTCTTTGACTCTATACTACCTTCATCGTAGTATGTATCTCTTGTACTAATTTGGAGTTAATACAAACACGTAATAACTTTGATGGTCACTCAACTATCAATTGTTTTCACAGAAAGTCACTCAACATTCATTTTCAACTCAAAAGTCACTCAAGTATGATTTCTTTGCACATAAAGTCACTTAAATTTCATTATAACTTCAAAAGTCACTCAACTATGACTTCTTTGCATAGAATGTCACTAAACGTATTTAATTATTTTTTATTCAAAACAGTGAAATGAAATTTTAATTATTAACCAAAATTTTAAGAATCAAATATTTATAAATCAATTTAATGACCCACTCCATTTAACCAGACCCGCTAAAGTTATAACATTGAATATTTATTTTTCTATTAATTCCCTAAATCCTTCTCCATTGTATCCTACACATTCTTTTTGTGAAGTAATGGTAAAATAAAATATTCAATGGTTAATGGGGAATGATTTAGGGAATTAATGGTATAATAAAATGTTCAATATTATACTTTTAGCGGGTTGGATTAAATGGGAGGGTTATTAAATTGTGTAAAATGGATATATATATATATATATATATATATATATATATATATTGTCATGACCCAAAAATGGGTGAGATGGCACTCGTCTTATCCCACTAATACAAGTCCACCTAAAACCAAATATCTAACAAAGTGAGGAAGTAATGACAATCCAACAACAATTTCTATTATGAAAACATGTCATATTAATTCAATTCCCAAAACCAAGTTCTCACGTGCACAAGCCTCTAATGTAAATATTAGAATTGAAATAAAACAGGAGTCTAAAATGAAGTTGTCTTTCAAGTAAAAACAAAATCATAAACTGGAGTAGGAAAGTTCGCTGAGATGACAAGCAGCTACCTCACAATCCTCCACAAGATGCCTCAGAAACGAAAAGAATGACAGGTATCACGAAGATCCAGGCACGTATCCTACAAAAATTTGTAGAAGCAAGGGGTGAGTACAAACCACGCGGTACCCAACAAGCAAACCTCTAAACACAAGTTAAGTGAACAAAATACGAGCACTTCTTACACCATATCTAATCCTCCATGCTACAGTCTAACAGTTTATAGTTTACCAAACACACAACTTAATAACCACACTCTATCAGTTTACACATTCTCAATAACAACTTAATATTCAACAGTCACAAGCTTCAACGAGAAACACTCACAAGATCAGCAAAACACGTATTCAAGTTCATCAATAATAAAATGTGTAATGCCATGAGATGCAATGTGAAGTATAGTGATGCATGTCTTCCCTAACGATACACACCCGCTGTCTCTCAGTCTGGGACCCATGGGGGACATATATGTCCATGCATCTGTCGCGGCGCACGACACGACCCTCGATATTAGTAACCATCACGGCGCGCGATATGTCTCTTGAAATATAATATCCATCGCGACGCGCGATATGAACCTCGAAATAGTACATCCTCTAATCACAATCATGTCTTAGATACAATGCAAATGACATGCTCAAATGAGAAATGAGGAGATAACCGTTTTTATAAAAAAGCACAATTTGCAGCAAGGAATACAATACTAACAAATAAGCAACAAGTCTCCAATTCATTGTCAACACCACAAAAGGAAATACACGAATTTCATACGCTTAAAAAGAGTTTAGAAATCCACTTGCCTTAGTGAATCGAATAATTATTCTTGGACATGAGCCTTCCCCTTCCGTTAAGCTTCCGAACCAATGGAATCTATTCAAGTATATATTTACAATAAGGTTTCAAAACTAACAACACTCACACTTTTATGTGTTTAACCTTTACCTAAGAATTCACCCCAAATTTATAATCAAGTTTGAAGTTCTTGATGTCAATTAACTTTTCAACTACCATATTTTTCAAGTTTCAAGGCTAAGGTTAAATCTCATATTTTCTAAATTTTGAAGTGTGGGGTTAAGCAATAATTTCTCCAAACACTACCATACTATAGTTAACATATACTATAAGAAAATTGTGAAACCAAAAATTAATGTCATAAACATTAACCATTACTACATCATAACGACATAAAATTCACAACCCAACACTATCAATTGATTATCCTAATTAATTAGCAATCACGTGACCATCATTACATAATGATTGGCCACTGATGTGTTCCTTTTCCAATTCCAAACATATGTACACAAAGTGGTCCACTTTTTTTTTAAAAAAAACAAAAAAACTAACAACATGCAAACCAGTGTGCATGATGAAGAAGGAAGAAAATGTTCATGGATTTTCTCTTTGACGATCATGATTAATTCCCCATTTTCAAATACCAAATTGTAAATGGGCCGATGCTATAAGAAATTCAACTGCTTGCTGATCAACACGTTTCACATTTAATTATAATAATAATAATATAATAATAATAATAATAATAGTAGTGAGTCAATATGCACAAACTTCCCTATATTATTGCTATATACATGCATATGTGTGCAGAAACTAACGAGCACCTAAAGGCAAAAGAAACTTACTCGGAGCAGTTCGTAAGCCGTAGCCGTCAAAACCCTTCGCCCTTTCTTCTTGTTCCATTTTTTTTTAATTAATTAAGTACTAAAAGTGATAGGTTTTACCTACATATTTTATTAAATATATGCTAAAGGGTATAAGGTCTTAAAATTTTTATCACTTTAGCCCATTAACTATTAATTTAATCAATTATCTACAATTATTCATCAATTAATTAACTCAAGTTAAGCAAATATTCCAAATTTTCAAAAATGACCTCGCGGGTCATTACAATATCCACCACTAAAAATCATATTCGTCCTCGAACATGAAGTGAAAGAAAGTACCTGAAGCTTCAAAAAGCTGAGGGTATCAGGAACGCATGTCAGACTCTATCTCCCAAGTTGCCTCTCTCACCGATCGGTGCTTCCACTGCACCTTCACTGAAGCAATCTCCTTGGTCCTAAGCTTTCGAATTTGCCTATCCAATATAGCTATAGTCTCCTCCTCATATGTGAAGTCTGGACCCAGCTCCACAGAATCGAGTGAAATCACATGAGATTCATCAGGAATATACTTCCGAAGCATAGAGTCATCGAAAACAGGATGAACTGCCGACAAACTAGGTGGCAAGGCCAACTTATAGACCACCTCTCCCACTCGGCTCAAAATCTCAAAAGGTCCAATGAACCTAGGGATAAGCTTGCCCTTCTTTCCAAACCTCATCACACCCTTCATGGGTGATACTCAGAGCCAAACATGATCACCCTCCATAAACACCAAGGCTCTAACTCTCCAGTCTGCATAACTCTTCTGTCGACTCTGGGCTGTCAATAGTCTATACTAAATCATACGGACTTGTTCCATAGCATCTCTAAGCAAGTCTGTATCCAAAGAGTCCATCTCCGCCGAATCAAACCAACCAATAGGAGATCTACACCGTCTACCATACAATGCCTCAAATGGGGCCATTTTGATACTAGAGTGATAATTGTTATTATAGGCGAACTCCGCTAAGGGTAAATGTCGATCTCATCTTGCACCAAAATCGATCACACACGCTCGAAGCATATCTTCCAATACCTGAATGGTCCACTAAGATTGACCATCTGTCTGGGGGTGAAATGTCGTACTCATATCTAACCGAGTACCCAGACCATGTTGTAATGCCTTCCAGAAGTGAGAAGTAAATAGTGAACCTCGATCTGATATGATAGAAACAGGAACTCCATGTAGTCGCACAATCTTACTGATATATTGTTCGGCTAACTTTTCTGTTGTATACTTTACCCGAACCGGGATGCAGCAGACTTGGTCAGCCTATCAATAACAACCCAAATAGAGTCATAACCACCCACTGTGGTAGGCAAACCCACAACAATGTCCATAGTAATCCGCTCCCACTTCCAAGAAGGAATAGGCATCCTCTGAGATACACCCACGGGCCGCTGGTGCTCACACTTGACCTGCTTGCAAGTCAAACACCTCGAAACAAAGTCTGAAATATCTCTCTTCATCCCACACCACCAGTAGTGCTAACTCAGATCATGATACATCTTCGCCGCTCCCGGATGGATGGAATACCGAGTATAATGGGCCTACTCAAGAATCAATCTAATCAAATCGCCTGTCCTGGGCACACAAATTCTGCCTCCGATCCGCAAGACACCATCAGAATCAAAGACAGCCTCCTTAGTTTCCCCTCTCAATACTTTGTCTCGAATGAGACATAATTTTTCATCATCAAATTGGTGTGCACGGATTTGCTCGACTAAAGAAGACCGAGCCTCAATAAAAGCAATCATCCCATCACTCTCTTCTGAAATCTGCAAGCGGACAAGACTGTTAGCTAATATCTTCACATCTCTAGCCAAATGTCTCTCCTCAATACTAAGCGCTGCAAGACTCCCCATGCTAGGAGTCTTCCTACTCAGAGCATCGGCCACAACATTGGCCTTTCCTGGATGATACAGAATGGTCACATCATAGTCCTTCAGCAACTCAAGCCATCTCCGTTGCCTCAAGTTCAAATCCACGTGGCTAAAGATATACTGAAGACTCCGATGATCAGTGAAGATCTCACAATGCACTACATACAAATAATGATGCCATAACTTAAGTACAAATACCACAGCCGCTAACTCCAGTTCCTGAGTAGGGTAGTTCTTCTCATGGGAATTCAATTGCCTAGAACCATAAGCAATCACTTTCCCCTTCTGCATCAACACACCACCCAAACCAACTGCAGAAGCATCACAATACACAGTAAAGTCTACACCTTCCTCAGGTAGAGTAAACATAGGAGCAGAAGTCAACAAAATCTTGAGCTTTTGAAAGCTCTCCTCATACTCATCAGACCACTGAAAACCCACATCCTGTCGAGTCAGCCTAGTCAATGGAGCTGCAATAGTAGAGAAACTCTTAACAAATCGTCGATAATAGCCTACCAATCCCACAAAACTCCTAATCTCAGTAGGTGAAGTAGGTCGCGTCCAGCCTCTAACTACCTCAATTTTAGCCGGATCTACTCTAATACCCTCCTTGGACACCACGTGTCCCAAGAATGTCACAGAAGTAAGCCAGAACTCACACTTTGAGAACTTGGCATACAACTTCTCTTCTCTCAACCTCTGAAGTACAATCCTCAGGTATCAGACATGGTCCTCCTCAGTCTTAGAGTAAACCAAGATGTCATCGATGAAAACAATCACAAAAGAATAAAGGTATGGTCGAAACACCCCATTCATCAACTCCATGAATGTTGCAGCGGCATTAGTCAATCCGAAGGACATCACTGGAAACTCATAATGCCAATACCGGTTCCGAAGAGCTATCTTAGGGATATCTGATGCCCTAATGTTCAACTAATGATACCCAGACCTCAAATCAATCTTAGAGAACAATGATGCTCCCTGTAACTGATCAAATAAGTCATCAATACGCGGAAGAGGATACTTATTCTTAACTGTTACCTTGTTCAACTGTCTGTAATCAATACACAGTCTCATAGTCCCATCCTTCTTCTTCACAAACAATACAGGGGCACCCCAAGGTTATACACTAGGGCGAATAAAACCCTTACTCAATAAATCTTACAACTGGTCCTTTAATTTTTTCAACTCTGCTGGGGCCATACGATATGGAGGTATAGAAATAGGCTTAGTGCCCGGCTCCAAATCAATAGAAAAATCGATATCCCTATCGCGAGGAACACCTGGAAGATCAGAAGGAAATACATCGAGAAACTCCTGAACCACGGGAACAGAGTCCATAGAAGGTGGTTCAACACTAGTATCCCGAATAAACGCTAAGTAAGAAAAACACCCCCTCTCCATCAATTTCTGAGCACGGATAAAAGAGATGACCTTGCTAGGATAAGAACCACTAGCACTCTTCCACCCAACCCTCGGAATACCAGGCATTACTAAAGTCACAGTCTTAGCATTACAATCAAGGACAACATTATAAGGACAAGCCAATCCATACCCAAGATAACATCAAAGTCTACCATCCCCCGAATGATTAAGTCTGCCCAAGTGTCATACCCAGCCAATGAAATAAGACAGGATCGATATACTCGATCCACCACTAAGGGCTTACCCACAGGGGTAGAAACACGAATAGGTATTGTCATGCTATCACATATCATATCAAATTTAGCAGCAAAATATGTAGACACATAAGAGAATGTAGAACCTGGATAAAACAACACAGACGCAGGTCGATGACATACTGGGATGATACCTGTAATAACAGCATTGGAGGTCTCCGCCTCAGAACTCCCCGGGAAAGCATAGCAGTGGCCTCCTCGTCCACCTCCAGCCTGGGTGGTACCTCTACCCCCACTCTGCTGAGCTGCAACACCATTACTAGAAACTCTATCACCTCTACCTGACTGAACTCTGCCACGACCTCTACCATGTGGTGCTGGTGGTCTAGTCTGGAATGAAGAATTAAGTCGAGGCCCACCACGACCTCTTTTAGAAGTACAATTCAGCATTAGATGATCGGGATCTCCACAACTAAAACAAAATCTCTGACTTGGGAACTGCTGTGTGGACCCTGGAAACCCACTATAATTTCCTCGCCCTGTAGGTCGTTGTTGTGAACCGTACGAGCCCTGACCTGGGCCATAAGAACCCCTAGATGTCTGGCCACCCTCAAATGTCGGCATAGATTCATGAATGGGTCCCCGTTGCTGAAAAGAAGCACTCACTCTCTGTGATCCCCTACCTCCAGATGAGGCACCATGAAACTGGCCTGATATACGGGCCCTTTCAGGGTCACCAAACTCTTCTCTCTCCATCAATTCTGCCTCTTTGGTGGCGTTCACAATAGACTGGAAAGAAGCCCCCTCCCTAGATGTCCGAAACACAGCTGACCTGATAGAGAAAGTCAATCCCCTCATAAATTTGCGGATCCTCTCTGTCTCATTTGGAATAATGGCCAACGCATGCCTAGACAACTGGAAAAAACGCGCCTCATACTCTGTAACCGATAAACAATCCTGTCTCAGACTCTCAAACCTCAAGCAACTCTCCTCTCTCACGCTCCATGAGATAAAACGATCTCGGAATGCACTAGCAAACTGCTCCCAAGTCACCGGAGGAGATCCAACTGGCAAACTCCCTGAATAAGTCCTCCACCACTCTCTCGCTGGACCAAGAAGCTGGAGTGTAGCATATCGAACCCCATGTGACTCAGCTAATCCAACCACCTCTAATAACTCTCGACAGGTAGTTAGAAACTCATGAGCATCCTCGCTCTTCCCACCCAAAACTGAGGTGGGTCCATCTTACGAAATATCACATACCTACGCTGCTCATCCTCGGTCAGAACAACCACCGGTGCAATTTGACCCCCAACTGCTGGTGCAACATCATTCTGAACCACGGAATCTACTGGTAGTTGCCCCATCGCATCCTGAACAGCTGGAGCTTGTTGCTGCTCTTTGGTATGAGCCCCCTCTCTAGTACGAGAGTCATGTGTTGTGGTAGTCGCACCACCACCCTGAGAAAAGCCCTCTAGCACACTTAACACCCTCAATAGTGTATCTTGAAGCAAAGGTGTGACTACAGGATCTGAAGGAACCTAGTCCTCCATGTCATCAATCTGAGGTTCTGTAGAGACCTCTCTATCACGACCTCTCACTGGTGCTGCTCTACGTCCACGACCTCTGGCTAGTGTTGTACTACTAGCACGACCTCTAGCTCGAGATCTACCCCTACCCCTAGCTGGGGCCTCAACAATTGCCTCATAAAGTGCCTCCCCTCTACCACCAATAACATTAGTTCTACTCCACGTCATCTGTCAAAAGAGTATACAACAACTCAGTACTAACGAAGGTAACTACGCACGATGAGAAAGAATCAACAAAAGGAAGTTTCCTAGAAATCTTTATAGCCTCTCAGAGATGAGTACAGACGTCTCCGTACTGATCCTTGAGACTCTGTGTAGACTCGACTTGTATACACGTGAGACCTTTGAACCTGGGCTCTGATACCATTTTGTCATGACCCAAAAATTGGTGTGATGACACTCGTCTTATCCAACCAAGACAAGTCCGCCTAAAACCAAATATCTAACAAAGTGCAGAAGTAATGACAATCTAACAACAATTTCTATTATGAAACCAAGTCATATTAATTCAATTCCCAAAACCAGGTTGTCACGTGCACAAGCCTCTAATGTAAATATTAGAATTGAAATAAAACAGGAGTCTAAAATGAAGTTGTCTTTCAAGTAAAAACAAAATCATAAACTGGAGTAGGAAAGTTCGCTGAGATGACAAGCAGCTACCTCAAAATTCTCCATAAGATGCCTCGTAAACGAAAAGAATGACAGGTATCACGAAGAACCAGGCTCGTATCCTACAAAAATTTGTAGAAGCAAGGGGTGAGTGCCAACCACGCGGTACCCAACAAGCAAACCTCTGAACACAAGTTAAGTGAACAAAATACGGGCACTTCTTACACCATATCTAAACCTCCACGCTACAGTCTAACAGTTTAGAGTTTACCAAACACACAACTCAATAACCACACTCTATCAGTTTACACATTCTCAATAACAACTCAATATTCAACAATCACAAGCTTCACAGAGAAACACTTACAAGATCAGCAAAACACGTATTCAAGTTCATCAATAATAAAATGTGTAATGCCATGAGATTCAATGTCAAGTATAGTGATGCATGTCTTCCCTAACGATACACACCCGTTGTCTCTCAGTCTGGGACCCATGCGGGACATATCTGTCCATGCATCTGTCATGGTGCACGACACGACCCTCGATAATAGTAACCATCGCGGCACGTGATACGTCCCTCAAAATATAATATCCATCGCGGTGCGCGATACGACCCTCGAAATAGTACATCCTCTTATCACTTAACTCTTATCACAATCATGTCTCACATACAATGCAAATGACATGCTCAAATGAGAAATGAGGAGATAACTGTTTTTATAACAAAGCACAATTTTCAGCAAGGAATACAACACTAACAAATAAGAAACAAGTCTCCAAATCATTCTCAACACCACACAAGGAAATACACGAATTTCATATGCTTAACAAGAGTTTAGAAATCCACTTGCCTTAGTCAATCGAATAATTCTTCTTGGACTTGAGCCTTCCCCTTCCGTTGAGCTTCCGAACCAATGGAATCTATTCAAGTATATATTTACAATAAGTTTACAGAACTAACAACACTCACACTTTTATGTGTTTAACCTTAACCTAAGAATTCACCCCAAATTTATAATCAAGTTTGAAGTTCTTGATGTCAATTAACTTTTCAACTACCATATTTTTCAAGTTTCAAGGCAAAGGTTAAATCTCATATTTCCTAAATTTCAAGTGTGGGGTTAAGTAATAATTTCTCTAAACACTACAATACTATGGTTAACATATACTATAAGAAAATTGTGAAACCAAAAATTAATGTCATAAACACTAACCTTTACTACATCATACGACATAAAATTCACAACCCAACACTATCAATTGATTATCCTAATTAATTAGCAATCACGTGACCATCATTAAATAATGATTGGCCACTGATGTGTTCCTTTTCCAATTCCAAACATATGTACACAAAGTGGTCCACTTTTTATAAAAAAAAAATCAAAAAAACTAACAACATGCAAACCAGTGTGCATGATGAAGAAGGCAGAAAATGTTCATAGATTTTCTCTTTGACGATCATGATTAATTCCCCATTTTCAAATACCAAATTGTAAATGGGCCGATGCTATAAGAAACTAACGAGCACCTAAAGGCAAAGAAACTTACTCGGAGCTGTTCGTAAGCCGTAGCCGTCAAAACCCTTCGCCCTTTCTTCTTGTTCCCTTTTTTTTGAATTAATTAAGTACTAAAAGTGATAGGTTTTACCTACATATTTTATTAAATATATGCTAAAGGGTATAAGGTCTTAAAATTTTTATCACTTTAGCCCATTAACTATTAATTTAATCAATTATCTACAATTATTCATCCATTAATTAACTCAAGTTAAGCAAATATTCCAAATTTCCAAAAATGACCTCGTGGGTCATTACATATATATATGTTTTTTTCAATTCGTTAAAATTTGTAATTGTACAATCCTACTCAGTACTCCTTCACTCTCTTGTTCTATTATGTAAACATCATATTAGTTTCTAGTAGTTCTTCCCTTTTTTTATGGACTTTGTTCATTCATGAATACATTATTATTGTTCATCTCTTTTTCTTAGCTTTTGCTCTTAAAAGTAATCTTCTTTAACCACACCCCGGATTTGTTTATTTGTAGTTCCTTTCTCAGAACATTAAACCTAAAAATTTCCTAGGAATTTACAGATTAATCCATCGATACTTTTAAGAAGCTAAGAGACTAACCATATACTAGTTAATATAAGTTCATGAAAATATTAATAAATTTACATAAATTTAAGTAATTAACCTATTACAAGTAATTTACAAACACACATAATTTACATAGTTTACTAGAAACATAAATACGAAAACTTACATTATTTAGAACAGAGTGAAGTTTCCCTTTCGGGAAACCCGAAAAGCTTCCAAAACAACTTTATACAAACATTGAAATAAAGAACTGAAAACTTTTTTATATTCAAACTTTATAATTTTAAAGAGGAAAAATATTTGGATTTTTTTTGGAGATTTTAGAATATTGATGGTTGTGGATTTCTTCGCCTTTTTTTTTCCTTCTACTCTTCCTCTTCTGATAATGTCTTCTTATATACACACTTTTGGACTTCAAACTCTGGACTTCAAAATGAAAAAGAATATTATCTTCTCCGTTGGGTACGCATTGGGCCCCATCGCACGTAAAATGATTCCTTCTTTCTGCATAATTATCAATCCTTTGTCTGATGTATTGTCTTGTCAATACTTATCTCTTACCTATTTTTTTTTAATTAAAGTAAAGCCGCGTCCCCATCGCACGTTCAAATAACATTAGAAACATCATTATTAAGTCATTTGAAATGTTTTCATGAAAGACCCATATTTAGATTTGAAGATAGAAGAAATTAGGGTTGAAAAATCATTTTGAAAATTCATTAGAAGGGACTCCTTTAATGTAAAAGAGTTCAAGGATGGATACAATACCTCACATTGAAGAAATACGAAAGATTTTTGATGAAGAACACGGCCACCAATAGTTCTCCTAGAATTTCTTGGCTTCTAGGTTCCATGGTGACTTGAGAAAGCCTCTAAAAGAGAGGGGTTTTGGGTTTTAGGAACAGGGTTCTAAATGAGATCTTAGGGTTTATAAAACTTTAATATACCTAATAAATCCAAAAACTAACATCCGAGGGTCTGATGTACGGTGGTTTCACGGTACTTTCAATGTTTTTTCCTTATGTTCAGTGTGTGTCTAGAACATTTTTGTAGTAATTTTAATGTGCTTTATCTATCTTTTGCAGGAAAGTTGTCCAAAGAAGAAATACAAAAGATTGTGCAGAAGAGGTGACACACGAAGCCATCGACGGCCCGCAGGTGGTGATCATTGACTGGAGGTCCAAGCATCTAGAAGCTACTTAGGAAATTCTGACCAAGTGAGGGGCTACGGAAGTATAAACGGTCCGTCAACTGATCGATGGACCATCATAGCAAACCGTCAATCAGATCAGAGATTAGTTCCAGTACCCGATGTTGAAGAAATAACTAAGTATGAGACGACGAAGGCATCGACAAACTGTGTTGTTGGTCCATCGATTGGGTTTTATGTAATTAGAAGTATCAATGTTTTATGTAATTAAAATGTTATAAAAGTTTATTTACTTTCATTTTTAGGTGATTTATATCACTTAATATGACTTAATCATTATTGTAGTATTATAATATTTATTTTGATATGCTTTACTTTGGGCTATCAAAAACTAGCTCTCAACCTCACCTCCACAGGGTAGAAGTAGGGTTGCATGCACATCAAATTTAATACAAGTGAAAATTAACATAATGTGAGATTTAATTAATGTCTTATCTCTCTAGTGTTTTTAAGATATACTTACAATGATCTAGCTTCTTTGCATAACATGGAAAGAGAACCAATGTCCGTTGCAGTTGAATGAAACGTTGTTAGAAGTATTTCATTTAGTTTCATTGTAAGAGAAATTAATGAAGTTATGTAAGTACTATTAATTGGAAAAACATCCTTCCATACTATAATGATAGATAGCATGTACTTTCATATATTGATAACGTAATTAATTTTTATATATATATTTTGTAATTTATCTGTTGTTTATTTGTCTATATATGTTCTAACCCAATTTAGAACTATCAAAGTATCACTACGAATTAACTGAAGATGCAACCAAATAGAGAGGTGGAAAGTTAAAATCAAGAAAGGATACACTTTGTTTTTTAATTGATGTTAGCTTTATATATATAAGAGTGGCCGTTTTTTTTCAACTGCAAAACCAATCAAACCAAATCACAAATCAATTTTTTTTAATTCGATTTGACTTGTACACCCCTATGTCTGCAAGTTATGGAAGCCTTCATATCTAGAAATGCAAATTCAACGTGAGGAGATTGTTCATGTTATGTGGGAGGATTATATTAAAGACTAGTTTACTACAATTGATGTTCAACTTTATTTTATAGAATTAAAGTTTGATGAAACAATTATTTATGTGGGAAACAATAGTTCTGTAATAATGTATTATGGAATTATATAATTTTTTATTTATTTGGTAAGATTGAATAAACAATTGGGTCTATTTTAATAGTTTTGCAAGTTACGAGATTTTCACGTTTACGAGAAAATTCGCATGTCCAAACAAACCTTCAATTTCATCTCATAGTTCCATATTGTGATACCATATCATGGTTTCATATTGCATGACCAAACAGACCCTAGTGTAATGTGATATAAAATTGATCATCTTAAAGAGTTTCATTGGAAAAAAAATAATACTTGGTGTATCATTCTAGAGATATGGAGAATTTCTTGGACATTTATATATATTGCATAGAATTAGCACGAAGTAAGAATAATTCCAGACCTGATTTATATTTTGTTATAGTAAAAATGTAATGAAATCAAAAAGAACTTATATTTTATTCATTGACAATTTAAAATATATTTAACTAAAATCTAGTTATTTGTTGTTGCTCATATTAATCACCTAAAACTGAAAATAAACAACCTTTTATAAGAAGTTAATTACATAAAATATTGAGAAATTTTATGATAATGATGTAAATCTAAAATAGATATTAATCAAAAAATCTTTCGCAAGAGTAGCCTTCTTAACAGTATGTAATATGTACGACATTTCGTTATTGTATTGGCAAACAACAAGGATGCACCAAAAGTTATTTAGCCCTTCCAATGCGTACTCTACTTGTTACTAAATCATAACCTTTCATCATGGGTTTCTTTAACTAAAATAGTAATTTTTATAATATTCTCTACAATAGAGGTCTTTTTTCTTCGGATTTTGACTTGAAATGCATAATGAATCTTTTGTTTTAATAAAATGACACCTTGTTAAAATGAGAGAAGTATAAAAAACACTCTAAAACTTAGCATAAATTATTAGTTTCATCTCCGAATTACTGACAGCCTTAAAAATATCCCTCTATTTGACTAAGTAAACTCAGATACACTCCCGATATGCAACATGACATAGCAAATGGTCTCAAACTCTTGAAGGAGTTCTTAATAAAAATCAAGAAAAGTGTTCAAAACACCCTTAATGGGATAACTACATAAAATTATGCCAATCACTTGGTCTGATTGCATAACGTTATTCGTGAAAATAGCCAAGGTCAATCACTTGGTCAAATTGCATGCAGTAATATTATTTCCAAACCTATATTTCAATTATACCTTAAAAGTTACAACTAGTCATTTAGATTATCTAGAGTTTGTAACATTTCGCTCGAATATCATCTTCAAAATCAAGAGTTCATATTTATTTTTCTCCTTTTTTTCAACTATATATCTACGATTAGTTACGTTCTCAATAAACTATAGGAATGTAGTCTCTTATCTATAAATAATTTTATGACATCACACCTACATTTTATCGAGAACATAGTTGTAGATAGAAGGATACAAAAGTTGCGAATTATGATGGGCCGTTAGTAGGTTGTTGAGTGTGGTCTAACATTTCAAATACATACTTTTAACATGGAAACAGTTACAATTGAATGAAACTATTGTCTTTCCCCCATTAAACGTTGTTTGAAGTACCCATTTTGTACCATTGTAAGAGTAATTGATGAAGTTATGTTTTAAGTACTATAAACTGTAATAACATTCATCTAGACTGCACTAAGAAACATTCCACTACAAGTGTAATTTGAGAGCATCAAGGGCACATGCCTTGTGCGAATCATTCTTTTACGAAGTTGCTAAGCTAGTGGAGCTAGCGACAATATATTTTGCAAATCCATTGTTAAAGATTAATTACCTAAAACTGAAAAATGAAGAAGCTTCCTGTCACGACCCAAAAATGGGCGTGATGGCACTCGTCTTATCCCACCAAGAAAAGTCAGCCTAAAACTCAACCATTACAATAAAGTGCGGAAATAAAAGATAAGTAACTTAATAAAACCCCCAAAACTTTGTAGTCACGTGTACAAGCCTCTAAAATATTACAATTGATTCAAAAGAAAACTCAAGTCTCAAATGAACTTATTTCTAGAATAGAACTAGATCATTATTAAGGAGAAGAAAGTTTGCTGAGATGGAAACAGTTGCCTCACAAATCTCCAAGAAGCCGCGGAAAAGAAGAGAATGACAAGTACAACAAAAGTCAAGGCTCATAACCTACAAAATTTTTTTTGTAGAAGCAAGGGGTGAGTACCAAACCACACGGTACTCAGCAAGTAAACCTCTAAACACAATCTAAGGGGATGAAATACGAATACTCCTACCACCCCCAACTGAACCTCCACAACTACAACTTGCATTAAAATCTACCCAACATAATAGCTCAGAGTTTACATAGCACATAGCTCAACAACAACACTTAGACAAATTACATATCCTCAACAACAACACTTTAACAAATTACATACCCTTAAAAACAATACTTCAACAAATTACATATCCGCAATAACAAGCTCAATATTGATCTATCACAAGTTCCACAGGAGGCAATAAGACGATCAGCAAAACACGATATCAAGTTCACTAATAATAAGTATGTGCAATGCAAAGGAATGCAATGTCAAGTTTAATGATGCATGTCTGACCTAATGATACACACCTGTTGTCTCTCAGTCTGGGACCCATGGGGGACATATCTGTCCATGCATCTGTCGCGGCGCACGACACGACCCTCGATAATAGTAACCTTCGCGGTGCGCGAAACGTCCCTCGAAATATGATATCCATCGCGGCGCGTGATACGACCCTTGAAATGGTACATCCTCTTACCACAACCATGTCTCAAATACAATGCAAATGACATGCTCAAATGAAAATGAGGAGATAACCATTTTGATACTAAAACGCAATTTACAACAAGGAATATACAACACCAACAAATAAGCAACAAGTCTCCAAATCATTCTCAACATCACACACAAAGATACATGAATTTCATACGCTTAACAAAAGTTTAGAAATCCACTTGCCTCAAATCAACGAACAATCACTCCGGGACTTGTCTTTTCTCCTTTCGTTGAGCTTCCAAACCAATGCAATCTATTCAAGTATATAGTTGGAATCAAATTCCGACACTAACAACACTTATGTTATATAGGTTTAGCTTAGACCGAAAAGCTTATCCAACTTTATAATTAAGTTAACATATAAATTCTCATATTTCCAAATTTCAAGTCTAAGGTTAAAGCATAATTCCCCAATATCATAAATTTAATGATATTCATATAACATTTTAATCTAATATTTGATTACTTCTATCACTAACTCATAACTTTAATAAGGTGATACCATATATATATATATATATATATTAATTTATAAAGAAAGCACAGGGATAAAATATTCGTGCAGTAGTGCTAATTAACTATCACTATTCCTCACTTAAATTTCCCAAGGATCATTGTCCAATGATTAGGCCATCATTGTCCAATGATTAGGCCATCATTGGACAATGATTAGACCATAGAAATCATCCATATTCATATTCAACTCCAATACATATAACACTGCTTCTTCCTTATTCCAAATCTCTTTTCTTTCCATTCCATTATAATATCATATCATATATATATATATATATATATATATAGCCATTTAATGAAAACATTTGCACAAAAGCATTTAAATTAGGCATAGCTTAAGCATTAGTTCCTCCCCTAAAACTTCCAACCAACATACTCCTTCCAATTCTATATATATATCCAACAGTAAACATTTTCTATATTTTATATAAAGTAACATAAAGTATTTAATTCATGTCTACCAAGAATTGAAGATGGCCGACGGGAATTCTGCAAATTTTTTTCTTTTTGTTTTTCCTCTTTGATCGATTCTGTGCTAGGTTACGCTATTCCTCTCCCTTTTTCGTTTGTGTTTTCTGACTCTTTTTTTTAAAAATTAATTATATACTAAAAGTGATAGGTTTTACCCACATATTTTATTAAATATAGTCTAAATGGTATACGATCTTAAATAAATTATCACTTTAGCCCATAAACTATCAATTAATTAACTTAAGTTAAATAAATATTCAAAGTTCTAAAGAGGAGCTTTTGGGTCATTACATTATCCACCATTAAAAATCATGTTCGTCCTCGAACATAGAGTAAAAGTAATTACCTGAAGATTCAAAAAGTTGAGGATATCAAGCACGCATGCCCGACTCAGTCTCCCAAGTTGCCTCTCCCACTGATCGGTGCTTCCATTGCACCTTCACTGAAGCAATCTCTTTGGTCCTAAGCTTTCGAATTTGCCTATCCAAAATAGCTATAGGCTCCTCCTCAAATTCCAAGTCTGGACCCAACTCCACAGAGTCAAGTGAAAGCACATGAGATTCGTCCGTAATATACTTACGAAGCATAGAGACATGAAAAATAGGATGTACGGCAGACAAACTAGGTGGAAAGGCCAACTTATAGGCCACCTCTCCCACTCGGCTTAAAATCTCAAAAAGGCCAATGAATCTAGGACTAAGCTTGACCTTCTTTCCGAACCTCATCACACCCTTCATGGGTGATACTCGGAGCCAAACATGATCACCCTCCATAAACACCAAGGCTCTAACTCTCCGGTCTGCGTAACTCTTCTGTCGACTCTGAGCTGTCAATAATCTACACTGAATCATACGGACTTGCTCCATAGAATCTCTCAACAAGTCTTTATCCAAAGAGTCTATCTCCGCCGAATCAAACCAACCAATCAGAGACCTACACCGCCTTTCATAGAACACCTCAAATGGGGCCATCTGGATACTAGAGTGATAACTGTTATTATAAGCAAACTCCGGTAATGGTAAATGTTGATCCCATCTAGCACCAAAATAGATCACACACGCTCGAAGCATATCTTCCAATACCTGAATGGTCCGCTCTGATTGACCATCTGTTTGAGGGTGAAATGCCGTACTCATATCTAACTGGGTACCCAAACCATGTTGTAATGCCTTCCAGAAATGAGAAGTAAATAGTGAACCCCGATCTGATATGATAGAAATCGGAATTCCATGTAGTCGCACAATCTAACTAATATATAGCTCGGCTAACTTTTCTGCCGTATACTTCACCCGAACCGGAATGAAGTGGGCAGACTTGGTCAGCCTATCAACAATAACCCAAATAGAGTCATAACCACTCGCTGTGGTAGGTAAACCCACAACAAAGTCCATAGTAATCCGCTCCCACTTCCAAGTAGGAATAGGCATCCTCTGAGATACACCCCCGGGCCGCTGTTGCTCACACTTGACCTGCTGGCAAGTCAAACACCTAGAAACAAAGTATGTAGTATCTCTCTTCATTACACACCACCAGTAATGCTGACTCAGATCATGATACATCTTCGCCGCTCCCGGATGGATGGAATACCGAGAACAATGGGCCTCCTCAAGGATCAATCTAATCAAATCACCTGTCTTGGGCACACAAATCCTGCCTCGGATCCTCAAGACACCATCAGAGTCAAGGACAGCCTCCTTAGCTTCCCCTCTCAATACTTTGTCTCGAATGAGACATAACTTTTCATTATTGAACTGGTGTGCACGGATCTGCTCGACTAAAGAAGATCGAGCCTCAATAAAAGCAATCATCCCATCACTCTCCTCTGAGATCCGCAATCGGACAAGACTATTAGCTAACAATTGAACATCTCTAGCCAATGGTCTCTCCTCAATACTAAGAGATGCAAGACTCCCCATGCTATGAGTCTTCCTACTCAAAGCATCGGCCACAACATTGTCCTTTCCTGGATTATACAGAATGGTCACATCATAGTCCTTCAGCAACTCAAGGCATCTTCGTTTCCTCAAGTTCAAATCCCTGTGGCTAAAGATATACTGAAGACTCCGATGATCAGTTAAGATCTCACAATGCACTCCATACAAATAATGACGCCATAACTTAAGTACAAATACCACAGCCGCTAACTCCAGATCATGAGTAGGGTAGTTCTTCTCATGGGACTTCAATTGCCTAGAAGCATAAGCAATCACTTTCCCCTTCTGCATCAACACACCGCCCAAACCAATTCCTGAAGCATCACAATACACAGTAAAGTCTACACCTTCCTCATGTAAAGTCAACACAGGAGCAGAAGTAAACAAAGTCTTGAGCTTTTGAAAGCTCTCCTCACACTCATCGGACCACTGAAAACTAACATCCTGTCGAGTCAATCTAGTCAATGGAGCTGCAATAGTAGAGAAACTCTGAACAAATCATCGATAATAGCCTGCCAATCCCACAAAACTCCTAATCTCAGTAGGTGAAGTAGGTTGCGTCCAGCCTCTAACTGTCTCAATCTTTGCCGGATCTACTCTAATACGTCCCAAGAATGTCACAGAAGTAAGCCAGAACACACACTTTGAGAACTTGGCATACAACTTCTCTTCTCTCAACCTCTTAAGTACAATCCTCAGGTGTCGGACATGGTCCTCCTCAGTCTTAGAGTAAACCAAGATGTCATCGATGAAAACAATCACAAAAGTATCAATGTATGGTCGAAACACCCCATTCATCAACTCCATGAATGCTGCAGGGGCATTAGTCAATCCGAAGGACATCACTAGAAACTCATAATGCCCATACTGGGTCCGAAAAACTGTCTTAGGGATATCTAATGCCCTAATCTTCAACTGATGATACCCAGACCTCAAATCAATCTTAGAGAACACTGATGCTCCCTGTAATTGATCAAATAAGTCATCAATACGCGGAAGAGGATACTTATTCTTCACTGTTACTTTGTTCAATTGTCTGTAATCAATACACATCCTCATAGTCCCATCCTTTTTCTTCACAAACAATACAGGGGCACCCCAAGGTGATACACTAGGGCGAATAAAATGCTTACTCAATAAATCTTACAACTGATCCTTCAATTCTTTCAACTCTGCTGGGGCCATACGATATGGAGGTATAGAAATAGGCTTAGTTCCCGGCTCCAAATCAATAGAAAAATCAATATCCCTATCGGGAGGAACACCAGGAAGATCATAAGGAAATACATCGAGAAACTCCTGAACCACGGGAACAGAGTCCATGGTAGGTGGTTCAACACTAGTATCCCGAATAAAATCTTAGTAAGACAAACACCCCCTCTCCACCAATCTCTGAGCACGGATAAAAGATATAACTTTTCTAGGATAAGAACCACTAACACTCTTCCACTCAACCCTCGAAACACCAGGCATTGCTAAAGTCACAGTCTTAGCATTACAATCAAGGGCAACATGATAAGGAGAAAGCCAATCCATACCCAAGATAACATATAAATTCTCATATTACAAAATTTCAAGTCTAAGGTTAAAGCATAATTCCCCAATATCATAAATTTAATGATATTCATATAACATTTTAATCTAATATTTGATTACTTCTATCACTAACTCATAACTTTAATAATAAGGTGATACCATATATATATATTGAGCTTGTTTTGCTGATCTTCTGATTGCCTCCTGTGGAACTTGTGATAGATCAATATTGAGCTTGTTATTGCGGATATGTAATTTGTTGAAGTATTGTTGTTGAGGGTATGTAATTTGTTAAAGTGTTGTTGTTGAGGATATGTAATTTTTCTAAGTGTTGTTGTTGAGCTACGTGCTATGTAAACTTGAAGTTTTGATCCTAACCATGTAACACAATCCCATTATCTTACAACATTAGCTCATACCTAAAAAAATACTTAACATATTTTAGCTTATCATTGATCGACGCTGCGCTAGGTTACGCTATTCCTCTCCCTTTTTCGTTTGTGTTTTCTGACTCTTTTTTTTTAAAATTAATTATGTACTAAAAGTGATAGGTTTTACCCACATATTTTATTAAATATAGTCTAAATGGTATAGGGTCTTAAATAAATTATCACTTTAGCCCATAAACTATCGATTAATTAACTTAAGTTAAATAAATATTCAAAATTCTAAAGAGAAGCTTTTGGGTCATTACACTTTCATAAAAAGTCAATTACATAAATTATTGAGAAATTTTATGATAAATATTAGTTAAATCTATAATAGATACTGGACATTTGGTAAGATTAAAAAAAGGAGGATATGGAAATACACATAAATATTTCACAAAGAAAATGGAAAACGTAAATATGACAAAGTTAAATAAAAGGTGAAAAATTACTAACTCTTACGTCCGCCAAGTTCATAGATAGAACCAAATCTTGTTTGCAACTCATCACTCTAACGTATGAGAAATGGTTGGTCTGGAAAAGTTGATGCAACAACATTAACTTGCTGGTTAACTTTTTGTCTGAGTTTATAAATCACACGATCAAAATTTAAAATACAAGAATCATAACATAAATATCCGTATCATTAAACACTAACGGAATTGACATTCTTGGCAAAATGGGATTGAGACGGGGAAACTTTGTTGCAAAGATAGAGGAAAGAAAATTAAGACATTAAATAATACCCAACACACTCTAAATATGGGGTACTTTGAAGAAAACTCTTAACCTACTTTTATAGGTAAATTTCCACTCAAGAAGGAGCTTTCTTTAATGGAAATTCACCTATAAAAATAGGTGAAGAAGTTTCTCCAAACTACCACATATTCATAAAGTGTTGAGTATTCGTCACATTATTAATTGATCTCATTCGTCTAGCTATGTGAAAATGTTTCTCTGTCCCCATTTCCTTGGTATCAAGTATGAGAATTGTCGATTGGTGTTTGATCATAATGATATTGAATATTATGATTCTTATATTTTTAATTTAAATCTTATGACTCATCAACTCAGAAAAAAGTTGACTAACAATATACCTAAAGTTGTTGCGTCGACTTTACAAAATAAACCATCTGGTATACATTGGACTAATGAGTTCCACGCAAGATGTGTTGCTATTGTTGATGAATTTTGTAGGTCTAGGGTTAGTAATCTTTTACCCTTTTTCTTATCATTTTTCTATATATGTTTTTCTTCGTTTTTACTTTTCTTTGTAGAATATGTATGTGTGTATATGTATCCCCCCCTTTTTTTTCTTATAAGATGTTTGATCATATTTATTTATATCTATCGTACAATTTCTCAATATTTTGTGTAATTAACATGTTCCAAAATGTTATTTACTTTCAGTTATAGGTGATTAATATCACTTAATATGACTTGTTCATTATTTTAGTTTTTTCTAATATTTATTTTGATATGCTTCACTTGGATCAATCGAAAACAATATCTTGACCTCACTTCCACAGGGTAGAAGTAGGGGTGCATGGAAAGAGAACCAATGTCAGCTACAGTTGAATGAAACATTGTTTGAAGTATTCATTTAGTTTCATTGTAAGAGAAACTGAGAAGTAAGTATTTGCGGTATGTTACCTAAGGAAAAGAGTAGAGCCTCCCAATGTAGTAAATAATTTTCTTTGATCCTAGCTCATAAGAAGAGAGGATTTATTATGGCTCGTTCAAAAGTACAACATCTGTGAGAAATGCCCTGTTCACCATAGATTTGGACAAAGAGGACTACCACTTAAAAATCAAACCAAAAGATATCAATTCAATGATGAAATCACATTTGTAGTTTGTTGTATTTTTGTTGTAAGAAATCACTTCTCATCATTGAATATACAATTTTAATATATTAATGAAATAACAATTACCTAGAATATGTTAAACTGAAGCATCAAACACTTGAAACACAAATATAACAAATCTAATGATAGATAAAATGTACTTGCCTATATTGATAACATAGGTAATTTTTTTGTTGATTTTTCTATATATGTTCTAACTCAATTTAGAACTATTGAAGTATCTTTACGAATTAACTAAAGATGGAAACCAAATAGACATGTGGAAAGTTGAAATCAAGAAAGGATTCACTTTCTTATTTAATTGAAGTTAGGTTTATATATCTCCTTTTTATTGAATCCAGTAGCATATTCTTGCAAACTTTCATTCAAATTTAGAAATAAAATCTAACAGTACATTTACCTAAAAGTTAAATCTCATTAACGCAATCTTTGTAGTTTCAAAAGAACCTAAAAGACCGAAATTCAGATGATATATCATGTCTGGAAAGAAAGTGAAGCTCAAATAGCAATCAATAGCAAAAAGCCAAAACTAGACATAAAAATTAAGCAATGAAACACAATTTGAGATAAATTAAAATGGAGCAGATACGTACATGGAAGAAACCAAAAGACATGATCAAAGAAGTCGTGTAATATTTCAATGGATTTCCTACACCAATATAACAGCACATGCAACTATGAACAAAATACTCCTGCCTGAAGCAGCTATGTCCACCATCACCTATGACAGACACTGTCGTGTTGCAGATTATTTAGTGTTTAAGCATAAAGTTAAAATGGTTTGATATAGCCTTATATAGGGAGAGGTGTTAAAAAGGGTAGGCCCAGCCTCAGCCGTCCCAAGCATCACGGGCCAAGAAATTTAAAGGGCTAGAGTGGGCCGGCTCGTCATTTTGAAGGGTCTAAATATGCTCAATTCAACCCATCACTTGACGGCACGAGGGTTGGGGTGAGCTAGACTTTTTTTTTTCTTGTTTCTCATTTCAAGTTTATAATTTTATATTGAGAAGATTTAAAAAAAAATATGGCAAACAATCGTGTTATTTCAACAACATTTGCAAAAAATTTAGTATAATTAGCATATATCTTCCATACCAAATACGCATGCGAGATAAAAGAGTGAAAAGCAAGATGCGAGGGAGGTGAGGTCACTATATTTATCTATGTAACCTAAATATATGTGCATGCACTTCGATAGAGTGTGTCTAGAACAATATACTTGTATTGTGAGCCCATTTACGTGATATAGTCTTATACTTGTATGAATTTTTATTGTGAATCATGCTATTTAGTTTTTTGTTATCTGAACACATCGAACCTCAGTATTTCAATATAATTTTTAACTTGATATTGTGCGTGCTGCACAAACACTTATACGTTGACTAAGCAAACAAATCTTTTGATACATGTAAGAATATTTCAATCGCGTAGAAAATGACTAGCGTGAGACAAAAAAATCTCATTTTTCATAGTTCATCAAGATATGTCTACTTTTGTTTTCAAAGGGCATAACTTTTTCCATTCTCTCATGAGCTTAGTTCCTCCATGATATCCACCCCTTCTCCCACAAGCTCAGTTCAAGGGCATTACGAATACACTGAAGATGCAAACAAAATAGAGAGGTGGAAAGTTGAAATCAAGAAATGATTCACATTCATATATAATTGGAGTTGAAATATTTGGCTCCTCGCCCTTTGTTGTCCACAGATTCCTTGCAGGCCAATAAAACTGAAAAATTTGAACAAACACAGAAAAAGAAACAGGTCATCACTTGAAAAATGGACCTTAACTTTGGGAAAGTGTAACATTCAATGTGAGGATTAATCAATACTACATAACAATACATAATTACAATTATTAAATTAATGTGAGACTCTAACAACCCCGCAAGTAGGACTGAACATCTAAAGTGGAACGTAGCTTATGAAGTAAGTATTTAACTAAGACTACATAATGAGATAAATTTTCATTTCATCAACCAAACGCAAAACTCTTAATGAACCACACATCTTGTATGGAGCATCAAGAACATGGGGAAGTCCTAGCTTATGAAGTGAGAATAACAAGGTGTTTAGTCAAACACAACTCCAATTTTATTAAATCTCTACAAACACTCATTCAAATTTAGAAACCAAATCTAAGAGTCTGTTTACATAAAAGTTCAATATCATCAACACAGTCTTTGTAGCTGGGAAAGAACCTAAAACCCCCAAATTCGAACGATATATCATTTCTGAAAAAAGCGAAGATCAAATAGCAATCAATATTAAACAGCAAAAAAAGACATAAAAATTAAGCAAAGAAACACAATTTGAGATTTGAGATAAATTCATCACACCCAAAAAAATGGAGCAGATACATACATGGGAAGAAACCAAAAGCGATGATAAAAGAAGCCGTGTAATCTGTCAATGGAGTTCCTACACCAGAAAAGCAGCCACCTGCAAATACTATAAAAATACTCCTACCTAAAGAAGCCATATCCACTATCACCTATGACACAGATTATAGTGTTGCGGGTTATTTAGGGTTTAAGCATAAAGGTCAAATGGTTTGATATAGCTTTATATAGAAAGAGTTGTTAAAAAGGGAAGACCCAGCCCCTTCCGGACCAAGCCTCATGGGCCAAGGAATTTGAAGGGCTAAGGTGGATGGGTTCGTTATTTTTAAGGGTCTAAAAATGCTCAACTAGACCCAGCTCTAGAAGGGTCGAGGTTTTGGGTGAGCTAGCACTGTTCTTTTCTTGTTTTTCTTTTCAAGTTTATAATTTTATAACATTAAGAAAATAAGAAGATTTTTTAAAATAAATTATGAAAAATATTCGTGTTGTTTCAACAAAACTAGTAAAAAATCTAGATTAGTAACCATCTATTTTGCATATCAAATACGCGACGAGAAAAAAGTTACAAGCAAGATGGGAGGGAGGTGAGGCCACAATATTTATCTATGTATCCTAGATACATGTGAATCTACTTCGATCGAGTGTATCTAGAATAATGTACTATATTGTGAACCCTTCTTTTTACGTGATATAACCTTATATTTGTCTGAATTTTTATTGTGAACCCTTGAATTTAATATTTTCTTATCTGAACTCATTGAACCTCAGTGTTTCAATATAATTTTTAACTTGATATTGTGTGTGTTGCACAAACACTTAAACATTGGCTAAACAAACAAATCTTTTGATTCATGTAGGAATATTTCAATCACGTATAAAATGACTAGCATGAGACAAAGAAAACTCATTTTCATAGTTCATCTAGATATGTCAAATTTTGTTTGCAAAGAGCGTATTTTTTTCCATTCTCTCATGAGGTCAGTTCCTTCGTGATTTCGCCTTTCTCCCGCGAGCTAAGTTCAAGGGCATTTTGTCTTTTGATAATCATTATAAGCTTCTCTGTTTTTCAAGTTATGTTACTTCGTATGTCTTTTTCTTTATCTTTTTGTATTTTTTGATTTTAGGGTCGAGTGTCATTGAATTTTCTAAATATTTTGGAGATTTATTTTGATTTGTGCCTAATGTTAGTGTAATATGTTTGTGTAGTGAGTACTATGACTTCAATAGAATATTCCATAAATTCGAGTATATTCTAGGATTTATTCATAATGTCTCAATATCAACTTAAATAACTAATATTTTTCACCAATTGTCTTAGGTATTGATTTAGTGGTCCATTGTGTTAATACATATATATATATATATAGTTAAAATTTTGGTACAATAAATAGTATTATTTATTTAGTGAAGATTATAATAATATGGTTTGGACAATATAATATTACAGATTTTTTTGTGTATGTTTAATGTGGATCATAGTATATATCTCTTTTTCACGCGAACATATGAAGATGGTCAATGAAACTTTTTATTGGTTAAATGAATATATTAATTTCAATTTACTAAGGTTCAATTATAGAATGGAAGGGTAGTATCTTAGCGCCTATGGGTCGATTCATTTCTTATCTTAAGGCCAAAAAGATGATCTCTAAGGGTTATCTCTATCTTCTAGTTCTGCAAAAGGATTTTCACTCTAAAAGCCTAACTCTTGAGTCTGTTCCAGTAGTTAATGAGTTTCCAGAAGTGTTTGAAGATTTTCCCAGAGTTCCTCCCAAAAGGGAAATCGACTTTTAAATTGATGTACTTCCAGATACACAACCTATTTCTATTCCTCCTAACAAAATGGACACAGTAGAGCTTAAGTAACTGAAGGAGTAGTTGAAAGACCTTCTAGATAAGGGTTTCATCAGACCTAGTGTTTCACCATGGGGTACACCAGTGTTGTTCGTAAAGAAAAAAGATAGTTCTCTCAGAATGTGCATTGACTATAGACAGTTAAACAAGGTCACAATAAAAAATAAGTATCCTAACCCCATGATTGATGACTTGTTTGACCAATTTCAAGGTGCTATCGATTTCTCAAAGATATACCTCAGATTGGGTTATCATCGGCTCATAGTTAGAGATAGTGAAATTCCAAAACAACCTTCAGAACATGATATGTTGATTATGAATTTGTAATTATATCATTTGGAATGACCATTGCTCCGACAACTTTTATGGATTTGATGAACATAGTGTTCAAACAGTACTTGGACTTGTTCGTTATTGTGTTTATTTGATATCCTCATTTACTTTAGGAATGAGGAAGAACATGCAAGTCATTTGAGATTTGTTCTGCATACTCTCAAAGAGCATCAGTTATTCGCTAAGTTTAGCAAATGTGATTTCTGATTGCAATCAGTTACTTTTCTTGGTCACATTGTGTGAGAGAATTCGAGTGGATTTGCAGAAGATAGAAGCAGTGAAATAATGGACCAGACCTACCTCTACTTTAGATATAAAATGTTTCTTAGGTCTAGCTGGTTATTCTAGAAGGTTCGTGAAAATATTTTCATCCATAGTGGGTTATTATAGAAGGTTCGTAAAAATATTTTCATCCATAGACTCACTTCGACTAGGTTGACTCAGAAGATGGTCAAGTTTCAACGGTCAGATTATTGTGTGAAAAGCTTTGCAGAATTCAAAACTATATTGACTGCAGATCCTATCTTGACTCTACCAGAGGGTTCAGATGGTTATTTGATCTATTATGATGCATCCAGAGTTTGCCTTGGTTGTGTGTTGATGCAACGAGATAAGGTTATAGATTATGCTTCTAGACAACTTAAGGTGCATGAGAAAAACTATCCAACTCATGACCTCGAGATTGCAGCAGTGGTGTTTGAACTTAAGATCTAGAGACAGTATTTGTTTGTTATTCATATTGATGTATTCACTGACCATAAGAGCCTGCAATATGCGTTCACCCAGAAAGCGTTGAATCTTCTCCAGAAGAAATGACTTCAGTTCCTTCAGGATTATGATATGAGTGTGCATGACCATCTTGGTAAGGCGAATGTATTAGCAAATGATCTTAGTAGATTATCTATGGGTAGTGTAGCCCATGTTAAGGATGAAAGAAAGGAGCTAGTGAAGGATGCTCATAGTCTTGCTCGCTTGGAAGTTCGCCTTATGAGCATATCAGACAATGGTGTAATAGTTCAGAATGGGAAAAAATTTTCTTTTGTAGTGGAGGTTAAGGAAAAGCAAGAGAGCGATCCAATCTTGCTTGAAATTAAGGGTGCAATTCATAATCAGAGAGAGGAGATTTTCTCCCAAGGGGTAGATGGTGTACTTCTCTACTACACGTAGATTGTGTTTTCATAATGTGGGTGAATTGACACTGTATATTATTGCAGAATTCCATAACTCTAGATATTCTATTCATCCATGTACCGCGATCTGCTGAAAGTCTGTTGGTGGAATGACATGAAGAGATATATAGCATATTTGGTGAATAAGTGCACCAATTGCTAGTAGGGTTAGCTTGGAATAACTTGTGGTCCTAGGTTCCGTGTTTGCGTCTCAGGGTAGCTCGGTATGTGACACAAAGCACATGTAATCTTTTAAAATGCAAGAAAAAGAATAGTAGAAGATTTAAAAAATTGTGGTTAAAAGAAATGAGAGAAAGTATTTTTAATGTCTTATACAAATAGTCATAACCTTTTGAGAAGTCAAAACCTTTTGAAAAAGTCACAACTTATTGAAAAATAAAAAGTCAAAACTTATTGAATAAGTTACAACTCCTTGGAAAGGCTCAACTCTTTGGAAAATTCACAACTTAGTGAAATTATATTTTTTGTGTCTTATCGGAATAATCATGACCTTTTGAGAAGTCCTGACATTTTAAGAAGTCATAACCTTTTATAAAAGTCACAAGTTATTGAAAAATGACATTTCCTAGAAGTCACAACTCATTGAAAAAATCACAACTCATTGAAAAAATCACAACTCTTTGGAAAAGTCACAATTCAGTGAATAATCGCAAACCGTTGAAAAAAGTCAAAACTTATCAGACTAGTCAGAACACATTGAAAAAGTCACAAACTATGTTAGGGATATTTTAGTAATTTAAAATTGAAGTTAGGAATTCATGCTTTTAAGGTGATATATATATATATATATATATATATATATATATATATATATATATATATATCAATTGTGTATAAAAATCATGACACCTTGTTACATTAAAAAAATAGCGCTTTTTGATATTCTTATTTTTAAAAATATTTTCCAAGTATGAAAAAATTCACTAATATTGTTATTTTTCATAGCACTTAACAGACATGGTAAGTAATAATTGAAATAATAGTGACACTTTAAATTTAACAAGGAGGGTGTTTCGTATATGATCATGATATAATATATGTCAAAGGAACCATTAATCTTGAAAAGATTAATATAGATGTATATGAGTTGCATATCGTATTGCTTCATAAACTAGCACTGGAAATGGATGATGAAAATGTGGAAACATTTGATGTAGAATCAACAAGAATGATGGCTATTACAGATTAAATATCTATTTGATATTTTAAAATTTCTTCATGATATTTGAATGATTCAGATTTTATTGATGTATCAAATTATTTTACCTTTAGTTGTTGAGGAGCTACCGGTATTGCCTAACACTAATGATGATATATCCTCCCCATAAAAAATAGTGTTGATGTGTCCCCCTCCCACAAAAATATAGAGCTTTTGTGTCTTCATCTCAACCATTTAATGAAAATGAAAATAAGGGCTTAAATGACAACAGAGTTAAGGATTAGTCTCCTAGAGTAAATGTAGAGTTTCATTTTTATTCTGATTCACTCTATGATGTTGATGAAACATTTATAACTTGAGTGATTTTAATGAATTGCTTCAAGCTAGACAATCTAACATCCAATAACAAGATAAATAGAAATTTGATAGGGTAAATCTATACGAGAAACCATCTTCTCATGTAGGTATAGATACTGGTTTTGAAGACATTTATAAGTGCAAAAGGGAAGATGGAGACGTTAAGCTTGGAACCCTAGGTTTCTTCCTAGAATGAGAGAGATTAACTAGTGTAGAAAAGTTTCCTTTTGTGTTCAATTATCTATGTGGCAAAAAAGACAAGGTGTTTTATCTTCTTCTCTAACCTCACTTCACTCATGTTATTCACCACAAAAGTGTTGTTGAATACTGTAAATTAACGACGTTTTGGTGCAATAACATATTTCTAGTGTAAGACCACAAAATTAAAATATCTTCTTTACTTTTTCTAAGATTGAAACTCTAGCTTTCTTACTAGAACTTGGAACAAGATCTTGTTATACCTTAGTAAATGAAGCCTAGCGAAACAAGAGACGATTGGAGACTTTGAACTTTGAACCCTAGCTTTCTTCCTAGAACTTGAGAGAGAATTAGAGGGGATGAACTTGGATGTAAATTGGGAATTTAAGAGAATGAGAGAGTTAGGTACATTTAGGGTATGAGAGGTAGCTATAGGTCATAGAATCATGTCAAATGATGTGGCATAGACACTAAGTACATAGAAAAAGACCCAAATATACCTTTAAGAATTAACTGGAGGAAGTGATCTATGATTGGGACCAAATGTATGTAGACCATTCTATGGCTCGTACTGGTCAACTGTAGAACCAATTTCAGAAATTCATCTACATCCCACAAAACCATTCTATGATTCATCCAATTTCCTACGCCTATAAAGACAACTTATAGAGCCCAATTTCAAGAACGAAATTTACTAAGCCTAGAATCATTCTATGCAACCTAGATATGACCCATATGACTGACTACATCTCACCCTATCTATTTGTAGACCCAACATCAGAGTCTCACAATTTCTAAAAGTCAACTCAACTACTTTCTTCCTACGACCTGTAGGATTTCTTATGATTTGTTGCTAAGAGTCACAGTTCTGAAACAAGGCAAAATACCTGATTTCTTTCTTTTCAATCCAACTTATGAATTTCTGAAATGTTACAGTAATGAGAATGCTTCAACTCATATCACTAGTTATTCTTCGAATTGTTAATCAGTTTGTCCTTTTTTTGATAAATTGTGAAAATGTTTTGGTCTAAAGTATCAGTCAAATTTCACCATCACCTAAGGTTTAATACTCCCATATAGCTAATAAAGAAGCTAGATTTGTTGTTGATTCCTCTTATACTATTGATTCTATTTTATTTGCTTCTAATCTTTACCACCATCTCGCATTTATGACAGTAAAATTTTGTGGCATGCTAAATTAGGACATCTGCCTTTTGTAAAATGAAGAATTTCTCTACCATATCTATGAGCTTTTTTACTGACAACCTTTTGTATGACATATCTTATGGAAAGACATACATGTATACCTTTCTAGAAAAGTACTAATATTACAAAAAAAAATTTTTAACTACTACAAATTGACCTATGGAGATCATACTACAAATCCACATATGATAATTGCGATTATTTCTTGACGATGGTGGATTAATATAGTAGATCGACTTGGACACAGTACTTGATATGCCAAAGTAATGCACAAAAAGTTATGGAAGCCTTCATATATTAAATAAAAGACAAAATTTCAAACCAAAGATCATGCCCTTATAAATTTTAACAAAATGTTGTGATAGGAAGGAAACACAAATATCTCTTGAAAACAACAAATGCATGTACTTATTTTTAAATCTAAATTGCCTACGAGATATTTGATGCCTTTGTTTTCCTACAATTTGAAGGCCTAAAAAGACAAATTTGAATCAAGGGAAACACCACGCATTTTGTTAGATACCGTTTCAATACAAAAGGAAACAAGGTACCACATCAAGTTACCAAGAGAGCTCCTATATTTAGATATATTCTCTTTTCACGAACCTATTTTCCTTATGATATTTCTCCTGAATGTTCCAGTATCAATTATGTCTTGAAATTACTTTTCTATCATTTGGATAAATTGTTTTATATGTGTGATACGACAAGAACTTATTTTAATGATTAATTGTTGAAGAGAAACACATTTTATGAAGTTACTACTAACCATGTAATCAATAATATGATGTGAAAACATTGGATTCAAATAAATATTCACAATCATCTAACCATGTACCATCTCTGCCTAGTCCTAGAACATTTGTTTCTAGTGACGCCCCACCGTCACCTGCACCTCTAAGGACAACTAAGACAATTCATACCACAAACTATTTGAATGAATACACCTACACTTTACTAACTTGCTTTCCCCTACACCTACATCTAACACCCCAGGTCCACAACGTTCATTCACTTTATTCATATTCAATCATGACCATATTTCACGCCCGGGAGCACCCCACAGACGTAGCTGGCGCCTTGGTCCTCAAAGAGGACTTACACTATCCCTTAGCATACATCATGACATAACATAAGATAAAAAAATGCGTGAATTAAAACTTTTAAATAGTGAAGTGTACTTAGACTTCTCACATGTCATATATGGACTTTACATAAACTCCTCCCTTATGAAGTTTATATAGATCTATCATTTAGAATGGTCAATTCATTTAAGTAGTTTAATACTTTGTCTCACATATATCCATTTAAACGAGAGTTACAAAGGTTTGTACATAGCCCTTACAACTACAATATGTCAAATATACACTTGAAACAATAGTCTCAAGAATAAGGAAAAATAAGTGTCTTTAGACATAAGCAATAATACTAGGATAGAACAATTGGGACCATCCTTGAACTTTGAGGACTGACCAACAACTTGGGGAA
This sequence comes from Solanum lycopersicum, assembly GCF_036512215.1. NCBI lineage: Eukaryota > Viridiplantae > Streptophyta > Magnoliopsida > Solanales > Solanaceae > Solanum > Solanum lycopersicum. The sequence continues at coordinate 40,662,854 of NC_090810.1, forward strand.
AAGTTCAAGTCTTCTTACAAATGCCCCGAAACACCTTAACAACCTAAACCTACATATTTGTAGAAACATAAGGAATATGGGTTAGTACAACCAGTTGTACTAAGTATGGAAACATATGCACATAAAACATTCGAAGAAGTTCATAAAAGGGATAATTTTTTGGAAACATGTTCAGTCATTTAAAAAGCCTTTGTGAAGGCATATATGCGAGCATATACAAGCAAATGATCAAAACCAAATAAGACATACTAATATTCATACGTAGTAACAACACCAACATAAAGTCATATTAGAATATAATGTTCAAGAGTTCATATCATCAAAGCATATAAAACTCTTACCAATAATCTCATCCCTGACCTTCAAGTGCAATACTCAAGTAAAGCCCCATCACCCCACATAATCAAGTAAACTAGAAAAGAAGTCATAAGTAATGTCTTACCTGATATGACATAACATCATGAGTAGTCACCAACATACTTATCAACATAGACCAATATCAAGTTCATCAAATGAAACCAACATCATATAAGAGCAACATCATATAGGATTAACATGATACATTTCATTATAACACAAGTGCACAAGAACAACCTCCTATGACTCCCCTCAAGGTCAACTTGTGTAACACATAGTTAAAAGTCCGATACCCTTACCCATACTTAGTAGTACCCTTTTAGTCACCCTAGTTAAGTCCATATTTATCAGTTCCATTCATTCATTTTACTTTCGGGAACAATCGCATTAACTAAAAATGCACTATGTGAGCTAAACATAGAATCCGGTTTCATGAAACCCTAAACCGAAAGAAGGTGATCTACTTCCCAATGTAGAACATAAATATGAACACAACATTCTAGGTGGATCCATTAGTTTGCATTTCTACGGTGGGAAACATAGTTAAGGAACTAGGAGATATTGTGAAATTCATGTATTGACATTGCAAGGTAGTATCCATCTCATGAGAACATTAGTGGACCTACATTACCTCTTGGAAAAGGACACCTCTCATATCTTGTTCACTTGGTGCTAAACTAAATTTCCTTTGAAATGCCTTTAGGTCATTCTTAATCATCAAATATTAATATAGGCCATAGGATACTAACCCCTTGTATAATAATTTCATTAGGTGATTAGGTATAGGATGAGAACTTGTTTTCATCACAATCCATCATTAGTGAGATAAATACATCACAGTCATATCATATAAGGCACACAAGAGAATTACCTTCAATCTTGTATCATCATACCCTTACCATAATCTCACAATTCACATATTCATAACATGCCATCATAATCATCACATAATCATTTTCTTAATCTATGCACATCATCATACTTCAATTAAATATCATCATCAAGAATAAATCAATATTATTGAAGTAGGGAACTCATAATCATAAAGGTCTTACAAATAGCTTCCAAAACATTCTTCAAGATCTAACTACAATTCATCGAAAAATTTAAAAATACACTCATCATCATCATCATCATTATTATAGTGAATTAAACAATAACATGATCAATTCCAACAACTCTGATCATATACAACTTCAATTCTTGGCTAGGGTTAGGAAAAAGGGTTCAATAATGGATCTTTTATAGAAACTAGGTCAAAGACTAAGAAATATAACAACTTCACCATTAATTAACCATAGATTATCAATATAAACCAACACAGTAAAACATCAAATCAATTTGAAAAGGAATTCACAAAATTTAATGAAAACACATTTTTTTACAAGGAAATAGTAAGGAACATATCTTATCAAGGAAATGGCTAGGAACATATCAACATCAAAAAATTATAAGTCTCTTTGTAATTTCAGAACAACAAGGACACATGTCTTGTGCGATTCATTCTTTCGAGGAGTTTCTAAGCCACTGGAGCTAGCAACAATATGTTTTTCAAATTCATTGTTAAATATTAATTACCTCAAATTTAAAATGATAAAGCTTTCATAAAAAGTCAATCACAATAATTATTGAGAAATTTAACGATAAATACGAGTTAAATCCATAATAGATACAGAACATTTGGTAAGATAAAAAAAGGAGGATATGGAAATACACAAATATGTTTTAGAAACAAAATGGAAAGCGTAAATATGACAAAGTGAAAGAAAAGGAGGAAAATTACTAACTCTTACTTCCGGCAAGTTCATTTATTGCAACAAATCATGTATGCAACTCCTTACTCTAACGTATCAGAAATGGTTGGTTTGGCAAAGTTGATGCAACAACATTAAGTTGTTGGTAACTTTTTCTCTGAGTTGATAAATCACAAGATCAAAATTAAAAATACAAGGATCATACCATTTAATATCATTATCATTAAACACTGATTGAATTTACATTCTTGGCAACATAGGATGGAGATGGGGAAACATTGTCGCAAAGATAGAGGAAAGAAAATTAAGGAAGTAACTAATGCCATACACACTCTAAATATGGGGTACTTTTGAGTAACTCTTGAGCTGTGTTTATGGGTAAATTTCCACTAAAGATGGAGCTTTCTTTAATGGAAATTCACCTATAAAAATAGGTCACGAATTTTCTCCAAACTACCACATTTTCATAAAGTGTTGAGTACTCTTTACATTCTTAATTGATCTGTTTCGTCTAGCTCTGTGAAAATGTTTCTCCGTCCCATTTCCTTGGTGTCAAGTATTACAATTCTCGATTGGAGTTTGATCATAATGATTTTGAGTATTATGATTATTATATTTTAAATTTAAATCTTATGACTAATCAACTCAGACTAACGTTGTTTCATCGATTTTACAAAATAAACCATCTGGCATACATTGGACTAATGATTTCCACGTAAGATGTGGGTCTAGGGGTTAGTAATATTTTACCCTTTTTATATAATTTTTCTAGATATGTTTCTTTTTCGTTTTTCACGTTTCTTTGTAAAAAAATGTATGTGTTTATGTGTATTCCTTTTTTATTTGTGTTATTGGAAGGTTCGATATCTATTTTAGATTTAACACATTTATACATATATATCATTCAATTTCTCAATGTTTTATGTCATTAACATGTTATAAGAGTTTATTTACTTTAAGTTTTAGGTGATTAGTATAATTTAATATGACTTGTTCATTATTGTAGTTTATTCTAATATTTATTTTGATATGCTTCATTTTGGTCTATCTAAAACAATCTCTCAACCTCACCTCCACAGGGTAGAAGTAGGGTTGCATGCACATCCAATTTAATACAAGTTAAAATAAAAATAATTTGAGATTTAATTGATGTCTTATATCTCTAGTATTTTCAACATATACTTTCAATCAGCTAGCTTCTTTGCATAACATGGAAACAGAACCAATGTCCTCTAAAGTTGAATGAAACGTCGTTTGAAGTATTCATTTAGTTTCATTTTATGAGAAATTAATGAAGTTATGTAAGTTTTATGAATTGCAAAAACATCCATCTTGACTATAATGATAGATAGCATGTACTTGCATACATTGATAACGTATTTAATTTCTCTCTCTCTCTCTCTCTCTCTCTCTCTCTCTCTATATATATATATATATATATATATATATATATATTATGTAAGTTATTGTTGTTTATTTGTCTATATATGTTCTAACCCAATTTAGAACTATTGAAGTATCATTAAGAATTAACTGAATATGCAACCAAACAGAGAGGTGGAAAGTTGAAATCAAGAAAGGATTCACTTTCTTATTTAATTGAAGTTAGGTTTATATATCTCCTTTTATTAAATCCCACTAGCATATTCTTGCAAACACTCATTCAAATTTACAAACAAAATCTAAGAGTCCCTTAACCTAAAAGTTAAATCTCATTAACACAATATTTGTAGTTTCGATAGAACCTAAAAGCCCCAAATTCAAATGATATATCATGTCTGGAAAAAAAAGTGAAGCTCAAATAGCAATCAATAGCAAATAGACAAAAAGAAGACATAAAAATTAAGAAAAGAAACACAATTTGAGATAAATTCAACACATCCAATAAAAAATAGAGAACATACATACATGGATGAAACCAAAAGAGATGATAATAGAAGTGGTGAAATCGGTCAACAGAGTTCCTCACAAGAATAACAGTTAGCTGCAACTATAACAAAAATACTCCTACCTGAAGCAGCCATGTCCACCATCACCTATGACACAGATTGTAGTGCTGCTGGTTATTAGGGGTTAAAACATAAAGGTAATATGTTTTGATATAGCCTTATATATAGAAAGCTGTCAAAAAGGGCCAGTCTACAACCATCCGGCCTAAGCTCAAGGGCCAAGGAATTTAAAGGGCTAGGGTGGACCAACTCGTTATTTTGAAGGGCCTGAAAATGCTCAACTCAACCCAGATTTTAACAAGTTGAGGGCTAGGATGATCTAACCCTTTTTATTTCCTTTTTTTCTTTTCAAGTTTATAATTTTATACCATCAAGAAAATTAGAAGATTTTAAAAACAAATATGGGCAAACAATCGTGTTATTTCAACAACACTAGCACAAAAATATAGTATAATTAGCATGTCTCTTGCACAACGGATATGCGAGCAAGATGAAAAGTGACAAGCGAAATGAGAGGGAAGCGAGTTCGCTAGATTTATCTATGTATCCTAGATACATGTGGATTTACATCGATAGAGTGTATTTACAATAATATGCTTGTATTGTGAGCCCTTTTATTTACCAAATATAGCCTTATACTTATATAATTTTTATTGTGAACCCTTATATTTACTCTTTTGTTATCTAAACTAATATGAGTATTTCAATATAATTTTTAACTTGATATTGTGTGTGTTGCACAAACACTCATACGTTTTCTAAACAAACGACAAGCATGAAACAAAGAAAACTCATTTTTAATACTTCATCTAGATATGTCTGCTTTGCTTGCAGAAGGCGTATAACTTTCAATTCTCTCACGAACTCATTTCCTCCCCGATTTTCCCCTTCTGTGACGAGCTCAATTCAACGGAATTTTATCTTTGTCTTTTTCTATTTATTTGATTTTAGTGTCGAGTTTCATTGATTTTTCTAATATTTTTTGGAGATTTTATATTGATTTGTGCATGATGTTAGTGTAATATGCTTTTTAAGTGGGTGTTATGACTTCGAAAGATTTCAATAGAATATTTCGTAAGTTTGAGCAGGTTCTAGGATTTATTCGTAAAATGTCAATTTCACCTAAACTTCTAAACTTAATGTCTCAATTGTGTATAAGAATATTGACACCTTTTTACCTCAAACAAGATATGGATTTTTGATATTCTTAGTTTAAAATTAAAATATTTTCCACGTCCGAGCAAATTCACTAATAATGTTATTTTTCTTATCACTTAACACACATATTAAGTAAATGATTTGAAATAACTGTGACACTTACAACTCATTAATTTGTATTTGATCTGAGCTAAACTATTCAACGAATACATTAATCTAGAAAATATTATACAAGTATATGAGTTGCATATCATGGTTCTTCATAAATTAGCATAGGAATTGGATGCTTAAAATGTAAAAATATTTGGATGTAAAATCAACAAGAATTGTGGCTACTACATATTAAATATTGATTTTGATGTTTTAAAATTTCTTGATAATTTGAATGATGCAATTTTTGTTGATGATCAAATTTATTTACCTTTAGTTGTTAAGGAGATACCCGTATTGCGTAACACTAATGATGAGGTGTCCTCCCCCATAAAATATATAGTATTGATGTGTCCTCCTCACCACAAAAAGATACAGTTTGTGTGTCTTCATCTCAATCATTTAATGAAAAATAAAATAAAGGTTTAAATGAGAGAGTAGGTAGCTTTAGGGGTTGAAAGGTAGTTATATGTCTTAGAATTAGGTCAAACAACATAGCATAGACATTATATACATAGAAAAAGATCCAAATACCTTTATGAATTAACTCGCGGAAGTGATCTATTATTGGGACCTATGGTATGTAGACCATTCTATGGCTCGTAGTGGTCAACCATAGAACCAACTTCAGAAATCTAAAAATTATCCACTTTATGTGGAACCATTCTACAATTTATTCAATTTCCTACTCCTCGTAGAGCAAACTTATAGAACTTAATTTTAAGCACGAAATTTACTAAGCCTAAAACCCTTCTATGGTACACATATATGACCCATATGACTGACTACATCCCTCCCTATCCATTTGTAGCCCCATAATCAAAGTCTCAACATTTCTAAAATTCAACTTAAAAATTTCCTTCCTATGACCCATAGGACTTCTTACAGTCTGTATCTAAGACTCACAATTCCTGCAACAAGGAAAAACATCTAAACTCTTCCTTTTCAATTTAACTTATCAATTTCTTAAATGTAACACTAATGATAATGCTTCATCTCATATCACTAGTTATTCTTCTAATTGTCGATCAGTTCGTCACTACTTTTATCAATTGTCAAAAGGTCATGGTTGAAAGTGAGAGGCAAGTCTCACCATCACCTAGGGTAAAATACTCATAAATAGCTAATAAAAGAAGCTAGTTGTGTTGCTAATTCCACTTCTTCTACTATTGATTTCTTTAATTTGTGCTAATCTTTACCATCATCTCACACTTATGATACTAAAATTTTGTGACATTTTAAATTAGGAAATCTGCCTTTTGTAAAATGAACAGTATCTCTACCATATATATCTATAAACTTTTTTACTAGACAACCTTTCACTTGTATCATATGTCTTATGGAAAGACAGACCAGTATACCTTTATAGGGAAGTACTAATATTACAAACAAAGTTTTAAACTACTACAAATTGACCTCATACCACATACCCACATATGATGATTACAAGTATTTCTTGGGAGGGACGTGTGGTCACTATATTTATCTATGTAACCTAAATATATGTGAATCTACTTCGATAGATTGCATCTAGAACAATATATGTGTATTGTGAGTCCATTTACGTGATATAGTCTTATACTTGGATGAATTTTTATTGTGAACCATTCTATTTATTCTTTTGTTATCGGACACATCGAACCTCAGTATTTCAATATAATTTTTAACTTGATATTGTGCGTGTTGAACAAACATTTATACGTTGACTAAGCAAACAAATCTTTTGATTCATGTAAGAATATTTCAATCGCGTAGAAAATGACTAGCATGAGACAAAGAAATATCATATTTTCATAGTTCATCTAGATATGTCTACTATTGTTTGCAAAGGGCGTAACTTTTTTCCATTCTCTCATTAGCTTAGTTCCTTCTGGATATCAACCATTTCTCCCACGAGCTCAGTTCAAGGGCATTACGAATTCACTGAAGATGCAAACGAAATAGAGAGGTGGAAAGTTTAAATCAAGAAAGGATTCACTTTTAAATATAATTGGAGTTGAAATATATGGCTCCTCGCCCTTTATCGTCCACAGATTCGTTGCAGTCCAATAAAACATACAAATTTGAACAACGCAGAAAAAGAAAAGGGTCATCACTTGGAAAATGGACATTAACATTAGCTAAGTGTAACATTCGAAGTGAGGTTAATCAATACTACATTACAAGACATAATTACAATTTTTCAATTATTGAAACTCTAAACAACCCCACAAGTAGGACTGAACATCTAAAGCATGGAACACAGCTTATGAAATAAGTATTTAACCAAGACTACATAATGACATCATTTTCATTTTATCAACTAAACGCAAAACTCTTAATACACCACACACCTCTAATTAAGCATCCAGAACAGGGGGAGTCCTATCTTATAATGTGAGAATAACAAGGCGTTTAGTCAAACACAACTCCAATTTTATTAAATCTCAATAGCATATTATTGCAAACACTTATTCAAATTTAGAAACAAAATCTAAGAGTCCCTTTACATAGAAGTTAAATCTCATCAACGCAATCTTTGTAGTTGCGAAAGAACCTAACCCCCCCAAATTCGAAGGATATATCATGTCTTGAAAAAAGGCGAATCTCAAATAACAATAAATAATAAACAGCCAAAAAAAACATAAAAATTAAGCAATGAAACACAATTTGAGATTTGAGATAAATTCATCACACTCAAAAAATGGAGCAGATACATACATGGAAGAAACCAAAAGAGATGATCAAAGAAGCCATGTAATCGGTAAATGGAGTTCCTACATCATAATAACAACCACATGCAACTACTATAAAAATACTCCTGCCTAAAGCAACCATGTCCACTATCACCTATGACACAACTTTTAGTGTTGCGGGTTATTTAGGGTTTAAGCGTAAAGGTCAAATGGTTTGATATAGCTTTATATAGAAAGAGGTGTTAAAACCGGCTGACCCAGCCCCTTTCGGATGAAGCCTCACGGGCAAAGGAATTTGAAGGCTAGGGTTGATCGTCTCGTCATTTTTAAGGGTCTAAAAATGCTCGAGTAGACCCAGTTCTATAGGGGTCGAGGTTTTGGGCGCGCTAGCACTTCTTTTTTTTCTTTATTCTCTTTTCAAGTTTATAATTCTGTAACATCAAGAAAATGAGAAGATTTTTTTAAATAAATTATGGAAAACATTCGTGTTGTTTCAACAACACTACCAAAAAATCTAGTATTATTTATTGTGAACCCTTCTATTTAATCTTTTCTTATCTGAACTCATCTAACCTCAGTGCTTCAATATAATTTTTAACTTTATATTGTCAGTCCCTCCGTGATTTCCCCCTTCTCCCACGAGCTAAGTTCAAGCGCATTTTGTCTATTGATATTCATTATAAGTTTCTCAGTTTTTCAAGTTATGTTTCTTCGTATTTCTTTTTCTTTGTCTTTTTGTATTTTTTTTAATTTTAGGGTCGAGTGTCATTGAATTTTCGAAATATTTTGGAGATTTATTTTGATTTGTGCCTAATGTTTGTGTAATATGCTTGTGTAGTGAGTAATATGACTTCAATAGAATATTCCGTAAATTCGAGTGTATTCTAGGATTTATTCGTAACGTCTCAATATCAACTTAAATTACTATTATTTTTCACCAATTGTCTTAGAAATTGATTTAGTGGTCCATTGTGTTAATATATATATATATATATATATATATATATATATATGAATGTATGTATGTATGTATATATATATATATGTATGTATGTATGTATATATATATATATATATATATACATATTTATATATATATATGTATGTATATATATATAATGTGTATAGATTGTTCAAATTTTTTTTACAGTAAATAGTATTATTTATTTAGCGAAGATTGTAATAATATGGTTTGCACAAAATAATATTATAGATTCTTTTGTGTATGTTCAATATGGATCATAGTATATATCTCTTATTAACACAATCATATGATGATGGTCAATGAAACTTTTTATTAGTTAAATGAATAAATTGATTTTAATTTACTAAGGTTAATCATGTAATTCACGTTATCTCAATAATATTACCTTATAGACGATATTTTTTTTATATTTTTTTTGACATCTATCCAAATGTTTTTGCACATGTATTTACGTTATAATGTTTAGTAGTAATATAAACATGTGAAAATAAAAACAACATTTTATTTTTTAGAACTATAATTTTTTGTATATTGTTGAAAAAATGCATGATTACTCCCTCAACCTATGCCTGGAATCTAAGAGAAACACTTATTTTATATTAATGTCCTATTACTCCCTGAACTTATTTTAAAAATAATTTTTGTACCCCTTTTTGGCCTACGTGGTACTATCTTGAAAAAACTGTCAACACACGCTGGACTCACAAGATAATGCTACGTAGTTGTATTGTCAATAATTAGTAATAAGTAAGAAAATATATAATGTTATAACTAAAGAATTAATGTGTAATAGTTGTATTTCAAATAAATTATATCAATTGTCGTAATATTTCAATTTAGTGTAGGAAAAAAAATGAAAATGTTTATCCAATAATATTGAAAATAAGATGTATTAGGTAAAAAATGATTTTTAAACAATTCATATATATTTTCACATATATTTCATATTTTTTGCGGAAAAACTCAGAATAATTTAAAATAATATATTCTGAATTTAAAATATCTTGTTAACTTGCTAATACATTTGTAACACACACACACACACACACAGATATATATATATATATATATATATATATATATATATATATATATATATATGCACGTATGAACCTTTCTTCCTCTAAAATTTTTTTATTATTAGATCACTTGAGAAATAAAATGTATCCTCGCTTAATTATTCTATTGTTGGCAGAACATTGAAGCATATCATCAAAGGGGAGTTATCACCACAACCATTCACTAAACAAGTTACAAAGGACCCACTCTTAGCAACTGACTTAACTTTGATCTAATAAAATTATTACAGAAAAGGCAACAAAGGGTTGTCATTCAACTAATGGCATAAGTAATACAAAATTAAAATTGTATATTTTTTGTTTTGACCGAAAAGAAACATGTCTTTCGACTCACATTCACTAGTAATCAACATATACTAAGATCAAAGGAATCACTTACAACCTTATTTACACTTACCCAATGAAAACAAATTGTAATACCACCTAGCCAAAATAGACCAAAAATCAGTTTTTTTTCAAAAAAATCTGCAGGTGCAACCAATTGTGGCATCACGGTTCGTAGGATAAACGACATCCATCATGCACAACAATTGATGGGATAAGAAACATCCAAATATATAGCCGGGAAAAATTGGCTAAGTCTTGATTGACGGTCCGTAGGTCAGACGGTGGTCTGTAGTTCGTGACCTTCGATCGAGACCCCCATTCACCCCCTCCTTACGAGAGCTATGGATGACCAACACAGTCTATAGGTGGAAAGTTTGCAGGCAGTTAAGGGGAAATGCAGTTGGGTCAACTTCAAATGATAATAACTGTTAGCACAAAATGAATTAGGTTTCCCATGACCTACCCACAAATAGATAATTGAATTATGTTTCCATAGCCACCGACCTTGCTAAAATCAGACCTTTGAATAAAATGTTATGCCTATTTTAGTGAATACCTGTTGAACAGGCCCTGACGATGGACCCAACGATTGGGCGTCGTGCATATGACGGACAGTCAGTCCTGGCCATCGTTTGGCCCGACAACAACTTTCCCAGAGGTGTTTTTGAGCTTTCCTACTCCGTTTAAACCCTAAATTGCGTCAATTTGACCCTAAATCATCATATTTTAGTCAGTTTAAGCCTTGTAACGTGTTTAAAACATATCCAAGTTAAATAATAAAATCAAAATCTAAAAAAATCAAAGCAAGAGAGGAGAAAAAGCTCAAGAACCCTAGTTCAAGAACAACACAATTTCCAGCAGTTCCAGCCCGGAAAATTAACTATTTTTCCATCGATTTCATCACAAGGCATGTGAGATTTCACTAGTGTGTTCCCTTCACCCATTGGGTCGCTAGTTTTCTGTCAGATTCTTGATTCTCTAATCATGATTAAACCTAGGTTTTCTAGAATTTTGGTAGAACTTCATGAATTTATTAAATATATATTACAAATCAGATTTTCATGTTATTACTCATATTATCGCATGAATTTCTGAACCTTAGCTTTGTATTTGTTTAGTTCTTGAATTACACATGCTATGTTAGATATTTAAGACACTTCAGATATACATGTCTCAGTTATAAATGCATTATTACTAAATTAATTATTGCATTCTCAGTTTGTATGTTCTGTTTTGAGCTATCCAGTATTTACAGAAATTCAGACATAATTAGTTAAATTACAAAATTCATTGGGAGTAGAATAATACCGAGTTGGACTAGGATTTAGCATACCCGATTGTCCAAGAACTTCTAGCCAAGTAGGTTGTAAGTCTCATCTGTGGGCAATCAGTTTATTGATCACGCCATCATACCTTTATACCTTTGTCAGGGTATATTTGGTCATCTCGATGGGGCGTATACATTGGACTCCACATTTACCTTATGTAGTTTTATAATCGGTTATTAGTAGCTCCCACAGATCAGTCAGACTTTTACCATTGTCCATTTATCAGTATATTCAATATTTAGTTTTAGCATGTTATAAATTTGTCATTGTATCCAATTAGCTCAGAATTCAGTTTATCATGTCATATTATTATACATGATTTTATGCTTTTTCAGTTATGTCTTATTTCAGCTTTACTCTATCCTACATGCACAATAACTTTCAAGTACTGATGCATAAGTGCGGTACATCTTCTCATGATGTAGGTTCAGATTCTCAGCATCCAGATCAAACATAGATCGATTTTCGATCTAAAGTTCAGCAGATTAAGTGGTGATTCCTCACTTTAGTGTTTAGTCATTTAGTTTTAGTTTTTCCTAGATTTAGCAGGGGCTTTTCCCAGTATTTCTAGTCCAATTTATAGGCTATTTTCAGACATAGTTAGATTCAACTTAGAATTTAGTTGATAATTTCTTTGTATTAAACTTATTGTTTTCAAATCTCAGTTATAGAATATGGGTATTCCCTATATTTTAAGATTTATTTATGATTTAGCTTTCGCAACAGTTTCTATTTTTCTGTATGCTCATTATCATGCCAGCATAGTTAGATTGGGATTACTTGTGGTCCTAGGTTCTGTGTCCGCTTCTCAAGGGTAACTCGAGGCGTGACACAAATTATAATATCCCATATCTAAAACAAACCAAAAATCAGTAGGTGTAACCGACGGTTACCATCCACAGACCGTAGTTTGATCTACCATACGTACTGTGCATCCATCATTTGAGTTATAAGCCCCCCAAATAGTAGCATAATACCGAGTTGGACTATGTTTTAGCGTACCCAAATAGTCAAAGAACTACTAGTCGAGTAGGTTGTAAGTATCCTCTGTGGGCATCAGATCACACCAACATGCCTTTATACCTTTGGCAGGGTATATTGAGTCCTTTCGATGGGGCGTATACATCGTACACCACATTTAGCTCATGTGGTTTTTATTATTGGTTATTAGTAGCTCCCACAATTTAGTTAAAATCTATTGCATTGACAATTTATCAGTATATTCAATATTCAATTTCAAGATGTTATAAATTAGTCATTGCATTCGATTATCTCAACATTCAGTATATCATGTTTAGATTTTTATACTTGATTTTTTGCTTGTTCAGCAATGTTTTATTTAAGTTTTACCCTATCCAACATGCTCAATACCTTCAAATACTAACACATACGTGTACTGCATCTTCTCTTGATTTAGGTTCAGATTCTCAGCATCAAGATCGCGCTTAGATTGATTTCTGATCTCTAGTTCAATAGATTCAATGATGAGTCATCATCCTCCAAGGACAATATTCATGAGTTTCTTTTTAGTGTTTATTCCTTTAGTTTCAGTTTTAGCTAGACTTTTTTGGGGCTTGTGCTAGCATTTCTTGTCAGTTTAGAGACTATTTTCAGACATAGTTAGTTTTAGCTTAGCATTGAGTTAAAGTCATTATTTCAAATATTTCATCTATAGTATATTGATATACCCCATCTTTTTATTTAATGTATGTTTTAGCTTCCGCAATAGTTTATATTCATTAGTATGCTCATAATCATGTTAATAGGGTCAGCTTGGGATTACTAATGGTCCTAGGTCCCGCGTCTGCGTCTCTAGGGTAGCTCGAGGCGTGACAAACCTGGTATCAGAACACTAGGTTTAAGTGTTTTAGGATGTATGAAAAGCCGCACTAAGTAGAGTCCTTTTCATGGATGTGAAGTGCACTACATCTAATAAGAGGGAGACTATGAAGTGTTTTAGGAAAACTTCACTTTGTTGTACTCTTATCGTGCATAAGGTATGATCTAATTCCATTCTAACTTGACGTTCTACATTTTTTTTATCATGCCTCCTTGTAGAGCTATATCTAGGAATAAGAACACTTGACATACAAATTCAATAAAGCCAAACACAATTTGTCGAATCCCATATCAAAAAGTCTCCAAAGCTGAATTCAAGAGTGACATTCAGATGTTTTCACAGAGTGTCTCCGAATAGAAGAATCAGCAGGTTTAAGCTCATATGAATGGAAATGGGATGATCGGGTTGAGTTGGCATCACATTAGCTGAAAGATGTTGCTGATATATGGTACACTAAATGAAAGGATAAAAAGTTTAACTAACTCTACATGTATGGTCTCACATGGTTGCTAAATCCATGCATCAGATGAATAAGTTCTTGTGTGGAGTGTCAAAATTTGTGAAAATAGAGTGCAAAAATTCTATGTTACTAGTAGATATCAACATCTCTAGGCTTATGACTCATGCTCAGCAGGTTGAGTGTACTAAGCTTAAGGAATATGCCAAGGAGATTAAGAAGGCTAGGACTTGGAACTATGACTCGGGTGGTAGAAATGCCTCGTAGAGTTAGCAGAAGTTTTCATCCCTAGCCTCTTCATTAGCTGGTGTTCCATCCTCCAAGAACATGTTTGACAAGAAGGCTTAAGCAAAATACTCTATGTATCAAGGAAGTATTTCAGGCACCAATACTCACCTCACTTGCCCTAAGTGTAGTAAGAATTATCCAGGCGAGTGCCTTGTACAAAAGAAAGGGTGTTTCATGTGCGGTCACTCTGGTCACAGGCTGAGAGACTATGCTTCTAGACACGGTCTAGGAGGTGGAAATGGTAGATCTCAATCTACAACTTCATCAGCACCAGCAAGTCTCCCAAGTGTGCAGGGTAACTCATTTTCTATAGGTAGCGGTCAGCGCCAAAACAAGTTGTATTCTCTTCAGGATCGCCACAATGAGGAAGGTTCTCTTGATGTATTCATTGGTATATTACCAGTCCTTGACCTTGATAATTATGCATTATTAGATCAAGGGGCTATTCTTTCTTTTGTAACTCCTTACATAACAGTCAAATTAGTGTCAGTCCAGAACCTCTCTTAGAACCTTTCTCAATCTCTACTCTAGTTGGTGACCCAGTTATAGCTAGACGAGTATAAAGTAATTTCCATGTCACAGTATCTTAGAAATTCATCTCAGCAGATCTTATAGTGTTAGAAATAGTAGACTTCGAGTTCATTATAGGCATGGATTGGTTACATTCCTGTTATGCCTCAGTCGATTGTAGAATTAGGATTTTTCTTTTTATGTTTGCAAATGAATCAATCTTATAATGGAAGGGTAGTAGCTTAGTGCCTATGGGTCGATTAATTTCTTATCTTAAGGCCAAAAATATGATCTCTAAGGGTTATCTCTATCATCTACTTTGGCATAAGGATTTTAGCTCTAAAACCTCAACTCTTGAGTCAGTTCCAGTAGTTAATGAGTTTCTAGAAGTGTTTCCAGAAGATCATCCAAGAGTTCCTCCCAAAAGGGAAATCGACTTTGGAATTGATCTACTTCTAGATACACAACCTATTTCTATTCCTCCTTACAAAATGGCCACAGTAGAGCTTAAGGAAATGAAGGCGTAGTTGAAAGACCTTCTAGTTAAGGGTTTCATCAGACCTAGTATTTCACCATGGGGTGCACCAATGTTGTTCGTAAAGAAGAAAGATAGTTCTCTCAAAATGTGCATTGACTATAGATATTTGAAAAAGGTCACAATAAAGAATGAGTATCCTAACCCCAGAATTGATGACTTGTTTTACCAACTTGAGTTAACTATCGATTTCTCAAAGATTTACCTCAGATTGGGTTATCATCGGCTCAGAGTTAGAGATAGTGACATTCCGAAAACATCCTTCAGAACACGATATAGTGATCATGAATTTGTAGATATGTCATTTGGACTAACCAATGCTCGTGCAACTTTTATGGATTTGATGAACATAGTGTTCAAACAATACTTGGACTTGTTCGTTATTGTCTTTATTAATGATATACTCATTTACTTTCTGTATGAGGAATAACATACAAGTCATTTGAGAGTTGTTCTGAAGACTCCCAAAGATCGTCAGTTATTCGCTAAGTTTAGAAAATGTCAGTTCTGATTGCAATTTGTTGCTTTTCTTGGTCACATTGTATGAGAGAATTCGAGTGGATTTGTAGAAAATGGATGCAGTGAAACAATTGCCCAGATCTACCCCTGCTATATATATGAAAATTTTCTTAGGTCTAGCAGGTAAGTATAAAATGTTCATGAAAATATTTTCGTCTATAGCGGGTTATTATAGAAGGTTTGTGAAAATAATTTCATCCATAGCCTCAATAGGACAAGGTTGACTCAGAAAATGGTAATGTTTCAATGGTCAGATGATTGTGTGAAAAGCATTGCGGAATTGAAAACTAGATTGATTATAGCTCCTGTCTTGACTCTACCAGAGGGTTCAGATGGTTATGTGATCTATTGTGATGCATCAAGAGTTGGCCTTGGTTGTGTATTGATGCAGCGACATAAGGTTATAGATTATCCTTCTAGACAGCTTAAGGTGCGTGAGAAAAACTATCCAACTCATGACCTTGAGCTTGCAACGGTGGTGTTTGCACTTAAGATCTAGAGAAACTACTTGTTTGGTTTTAATATAGATGGATTCACTGACAATAAGAGCCTTCCGTCTGTGTTCACCTAGAAGGAGTTGAATCTTCTCCAAAGGAGATGGCTTGAGATCATTAAGGATTATGATATGAGTGTGCATGACCATCTTGGTAAGGAGAAAGTATTAGAAAATTTTCTTAGTAGATTATTTATGGGTAGTGTAGCCCATGGTGAGGAAGAAAGGAAGGAGCTAGTGAAGGATGCTCATAGTCTTGCCCGCTTAGATGTTTGCCTTATGAGCATATCAGACAGTGGTGTAACAGCTCAGAATGGGGCAAAATCTTCTTTGGTAGTGGAGGTTAAAGAAAAGAAAGACAGTGATCCAATCTTGATTGAAATTAAGGGTGCAATCTATAATAAGAGAGTGGAGGTTTTCTCCCAAGGGGTAGATGGTGTACTTCTCTACTACAAGTAGATTGTGTTTTCCTAATGTACGGGAGTTGAGACAACATATTATTCCAGTAGTCCATAACTCCAGATATTTTATTCATCCATGTACCGCGATTTGCGGAAAGTTTATTGGTGGAATGACATGAAGAGCGCTATAGCAGATTTTGTGAGTAAGTGCCCCAACTGCCAGCAGGGTTATCTTGGAATAACTTGTGGTCCTAGGTCCCATGTTTGCGTCTCGGGGGTAGATCGGGGTGACACAAAGCACATGTAATCTTTTAAAATACAATAAAAAGAATAGTAGAAGATTAAAAAAATTATGGTTAAAAGAAATGAGAGAAAGTATTTTTAATGTCTTATAGGAATAGTCATAATCTTTTGAGAAGTCAAAACCTTTTGAAAAAGTCACAAATTATTGAAAAATGAAAACTCACAGCTTATTGAATAAGTTACGACTCCTTGGAAAGGCACAACTCTTTGAAAAAGTCACAACTTAGTGAAATTATATTTTTTGCGTCTTATCGATATAATCATGACCTTTTTAGAAGTCCTTACATTTTGAGAAGTCATAGTCTTCTATAAAAGTCACAACTTATTGAAAAATGACATTTCCTAGAAGTCACAACTCTTTCAAAAGTCACAACTCATTGAAAAATCACAACTCTTTAAAAATGCACAACTCTTTGGAAAAGTGACCACTCAATGAAAAATCACAAACCTTTGAAAAAAGTCACAACTTATCAGAAAAGTCACAACTCACTGAAAAATTCAAAAACTAAGTTAGGGATATTTTAGTAATTTAAAATTCAAGTTTGGAGTTCATGCTTTTAATGTGATACATACATACAAATATATATATATATATACATATATATATATATATATATATATATATATGTATGTATGTATGTATGTATGTATATATATATAGATAGATAGATAGATAGATATATAGATAGATATATAAATTGTGTATAAGAATCTTGACACCTTGTTAAATTAAAATAAATACTGCTTTTTGCTATTCTTAATTTTTAAATTAGAATATTTTCCAAATACGAAAAAATTCACTAATATTGTTATTTTTCATATCACTTAACAGACATGTTAAGTAAATAATTTCAATAATAGAGACACTTAAAATTTATTATGGAGGGTGTTTTGCATATGATCTTTAGATAATCTATTTCAAATGAACCATTAATCTTGAAAACATTAATATATATGTATATGAGTTGCATATAATGTTGCTTCATGAATTAGTACTGGAAATGCATGATGAAAATGTGGAAACATTTTGATGTACAATCAACAAGAATTATGGCTATTAGATGTTAAATATTGATTTGATGTTTTCAAATTTCTTAATAATTTTAATGATTCAGATTTTGTTGATGTATAAAATTAATTTACCTTGAGTTGTTGAGAAGATATCCGTATTGCGTAACAGTAATGATGATACATCCTCTCCCAAAAAAATAGTATTGATGTGTCCTCCTCCAACAAAAATATAGAGCTTGTGTGTCGTCATCTCAACCACTTAATGAAAATGAAAATAAGGGCTTAAAAGAAAACTTGTTCCTTAGAGTTATGAACTAGTCTCCTAGAGTAAATGTAGAGTTTCATTTTATTCTGATTCACTCTATAATGTTAATGAAACATTTCTAATTTGAGTGATATTGATGAATTGCTTCAAGCTATAGATAGTGTAACATTCAAGAACAAGCTAAATAGACAGTTGATAGGGTAAATATATATGAGCAACCATATAGCCTTGTAGGTATAGATATAGGTTTTTAAACATTTATAAGTGCTAGAGGGAAGATGGAGACGTTAAGCTTGGAACCCTAGCTTTATTCCTAGAACTTGAGAGATATTAATTAATGTAAAAAAGTATTCTTTTGTGTTCAATCATCTATGCGGAAAAAAAGACATGGTGCGTGATCTTCTTCTCTTTACATGTCTAAAAAAGTTTAACTTCACTTATCTCATGTTATTCACCACGAAAGTGTTGTTGAATACTGTAAATTAACGACATTTTAGCACATAAAAATATTTTAAGTGAAAGACCACAAAATTAAAATGTATCTTTACTTTTTAAGAGCTTTAAACTAAAGCTTTCTTACTGGAACTTGGAAGAAGCTCTTGTTATACCTTAGTAACTGAAGCCTAGCGAAAGAAGAGACAATTGGAGACTTTGGACTTGGAACCCTACCTTTCTTCTTAGAACTTGAGAGAAGATTAGAGGGGATGACCTTTGATGTGGATTGGAGATTTGAGAGAATGAGAGAGTTAGGTAGATTTATGATTGAGAGGTAGCTATAGGTCTTAGAATCAAGTCTAATGATGTGGCATAGACATTAAATACATAGAAAAAGACCCAAATATACCTTTAAGAATTAACTGGCAGAAGTGATCTATGATTGGCACCTAAGGTATGTTGACTTTTCTATGGCTCGTATTGGTAAACCGTAAAACCAACATCAGAGTCTCACCATTTGTAAAACTCAAGTCAACTACTTTCTTCCTATGACCTCTAGGATTTATTATAGTTTGTCGATAAGAGTCACAGTTCCTAAAACAAGGACAAATATCTGAACTCTTCCTTTTCAATGCAACTTATGAATTTCTTAAATATTACACTATATCACTAGTTATTCTACTAATTGTGAATCAGTTTGTCCTTTCTTTGAAAAATTGTGAAAATGATTTGGTTGAAATAACAAGTAAAATTTCACCATCACCTAAGGTTTAATACTACCAAATAGCTAATAAAAAAGCTAGATGCGTTGTTGATTCCTCTTATACTATTGATTCTATTTTATTTATTTCTAATCTTTACCACCATCTCGCATTTATGACAGTAAAATTTTGTGGCATGCTAAATTAGGACATCTTCCATTTGTAAAATGAAAATTTCTCTACAATATCTATGAGCTTTTCTACTGACAACCTTTTGTATCACATATCTTATCGAAAGACATATATTTATACCTTTCTAGAAAATTACTAATATTTCAAACAAAATTTTTTTACTACTACAAATTGACCTATGGAGATAATACCACAAATCCACATATAATAATTGCGATTATTTCTTGACGATGGTGGACTACCATAGTAGATCGACTTGGACATAGTACATGATATGTCAAAGTAATGCACGAATAGTTATGGAAGCCTTCATATCTGAAATAAAAGACCCATTTCAAACCAAAGATCATGCCCTTATAACTTTAACAAAATGCTATGATAGGAAGGAAACACAAATATGTCTGGAAAAAACAAATGTATGTACTTACTTTTCAATCAAAATTGCATGTGAGATATTGGATGCTTTGTTTTCCTACAAATTGAAGGCCCACAAAGACAAATTTGAATCAAGGGCAACACCACGCATTTTCTTGGATACCCTTTACAAAAGGCTACAAGGTACCACATCCAGCTACTAAGAGAGATCCTATATTTAGATATGTTCTCTTTTCACGAAACTATTTTTCCTTCTGATATTTTTCCTGAATGTTCCTGTATCAATTATGTCTTGAAATTACTTTTCTATCATTTGGATAAATTATTTTATATGTGTGATAGGACAAGAACTTTTGTTAATGATTAATTGTTGAAAAGAAACACATTTTATGAAGTTACTACTAACCATGTAACAAATAATATGATGTGTAAATATTGGATTCAAATAAATATCCACAATCATCTTACCGTGTAACATCCCTGCCTAGTCCTAGCACACACGTTTCTAGTGACGCCCCAACGTCGTCGGCACCTCTAAGGACAACTAAGACAATTCATACCACCAACTATTTGAAAGAATACAACTACACTTTACTCACTTGATTTCACCTACACCTACATCTAACACCCCTGGTTCACAACGTTCATTCACATCATTCATATTTAATCATGACCTTGTGTCACGCCCGGGAGCACCCCACAGACGTAACTTGCGTCTTGGTTCTCAAAGAGGACTTACACTATCCTTAGCATACATCATGACATATCATTAGTAGAAAAAATACGTAAATTAAAACTTTTACATAGTGACGTGTACTTAGCCTTCTCACATATCATATATGGATTTTACATAGACTTCTCCCATATGAAGTTTATATAGATCTATCATTTAGCATGATCAATTCATTTAAGTAGTTTAATACTTTGTTTTACATATATCAATTTAAATGAGAGTTACAAAGGTTTGGGCATAGCCCTTAAAACTACAATATGTCACATATAAACCTAAAACAATAGTCTCAAGAATAAGGAGAGAATAAGTGTCTTTAGAATTAAGCAATACTACTAGGATGGAACAATTGGCACCATCCTCGAACGTTGAGGACTCACCAACAACTTGGGCAAAAGTTCAAGTCTTCTTACAAATGGGCCCGAAACACCTTAACAGCCTTAACCTATATATTTGTAGATACAAAAGGAATATGGGTTAGTACAACCACTTGTACTAAGTATGGAAACATATGCACATAAAACCTTTGAAGAAGTGCATAAAAGGGACCATTTCTTTGGAACCATGTTAAGTTATTTGGAAAGCCTTTGTGTAGACATATATGAGAGCATATAAAAGCAAATGATCAAAACCAAATAAGACATACTCTTATTCATACATAGTAACAAAACCAACATAAAGTCATATTATCATATAATGTTCAATAGTTCATATAATCAAAGCATATAAAACTCTTACCAACAATCCCATCCAAGACCTACAAGTGAAACACTCATGTGAAATCCCATAACCCCACATAATCAAGTAAACTAGAAAAGAGATCATAAGTAATGTCTTACCTGATATGACATAAAATAATGAGTAGTCACCAACATACATATCAACTTATACAAATATAAAGTTTATGAAATGAAACAAACATCATATAAGAGCAACATGATACATTTCATTATAACACAAGTGCATAAGAACAACCTCCTATGACTCTCCTCAAGGTTAACTTGTGTAACACATAGGTAAAAGTTTGATACCCTTACCCATACTGTCACGACCCAAAACGAGCCGCGAGTGGCACCAACACTTTTTCTCCTAGGTGATAGAATCATCAAATCTAAACCCCAACATTTACCAATATTTCAACCATAATGAACAAAATATAATTCGGAAGACCCAACACTTATTAATATAACCAAATAAATAAGCTTCTAAAGTTTATCAATTATTATCCCCAAAATCTGGAAGTCATCACATCAAGAACATCTATCCTCAAATTTCTAAATCTAAGAGTATTTAAGAAGTTAAAATAAGTAAAAAGATGGTCCATGTCCGAACATCAAGACATCTAGACGTGAAGGAGAGAGTCCAGCACGAGCTTGGAAAAATAATTCACCCTGAACTCTGATGTACTGAAGACTAGCTAGAGCTGAGGACGAGTCGAGGTCGATGGCATGCTTGCTGCACTCCACAAATAACAAAGAAGAAAATTACAAGTAGGGGTCAGTACAAGGAACACGTACTGAGTAGGTATCATCGGCCACTAAAAATAGAAAACAATATATACTGAATAATAATATAAAATCAACCACAATACTTAACAGGTGACAAGTAACAAGTACAAGAACCATTGGCAACAACAGCAAGCACACCTATGAGGATTCAAGCCTCCACACCATACTCATTTGGGAAATAGGTTCTTCGAATTTGAGTATATTAACATAACTCAAGATTCCTTCTCTTTATTACTATCGTGTCGGAACGTGACACTTCGATCCAATATAACGTGTTGGAACTTGACACTCCGATCCCTAATACTACTGTGTCGGAGCGTGACACTCTGATCCAAGAATACTGTGTCGGAACGTGACACTCCGATCCATTTATCTCATTATTTTTATTTCGTCAAGCCTTCTTTATGTCAAGGCGTCATCTTAATAGAGAGGATTTAAGATTGATGATTCCACAGTCTCATCATTATAACCCACCACAATCACACAATCAAACATACAAACACACAATTAAGCACATAGAAGACTTTACAATACCACCCAATGCATATCGATCGCTATTTAGAGTTTATCTATCAAATATAAATAAACCATAAACTACCTCCACCGAAGAATCGTGATCAAGCAAGCTAACTTCCCAATGCCTTTGCTATCCTCTTTGTTCTCTCTCTCTCGCTCGTTCCCCTCTTTCTGTTCTTTTTATTTTTCTTCTCCAGATTCTTTTTCTTTTACCCTAATTATCATATAATGAATTATAAAAGATGATAAAAGTAACCCACTATTTATTACCTATCATCTTTTTTAACCCCCAAGTAAATAAATTATTAAACTTACCCAACTAATTTCATAATTATAATCATGAATAGTCCAAAACACCCCTTTAAATCTTTTAGCGGAAGTCTGACCAAGTCGGGGTTACGCAGCTTGTGACGGTCCATCGTATCTACGACGGTCTGTGCTGGAGTTCCGTCGTGAACTTCAGAGAGTTGATCCCAGTACCTAGATTTCAGAGTTGAAGTGTTTTGGAACGAAGACCCTCGGCGGACCGTAGTGCCTATGACGGTTCGTCCTACCTGTCGTCGAGGGTAATGAGGAGAGCAGCAGAAGAAATTACACAAGTATGGGACGACAGAGTCCATGACGGTCCGTCGTGACCATGACGGTCCATCGCGTGATCCGTCGACGCAGTCAGTTTTTATCAAAAATAGTTCTACTGCTCGAACCGACTAAAAAGGTTGTTACAATAGATAAAAATTTACCCATCGTTCGTCCCCGAACGATCAAAGGAAGAAAAGCAATGGCGAGAAAGAGTACCTGAATCTGTAAAAAGATGTAAATATCTTTCTTGCATATCAACCTCATTATCCCAAGTGGACTCTTCAACTGACCGATTCTTCCACTAAACCTTGATAGATGCAATCTTTTTTTGATCTCAACTTGCGGACCTCTCAATCTAAAATAGCAAAAGGCACCTCCTCATAAGACAAATTCTCATCAAGAAGAACTGAATCCCAACGAATAATGTGGTTTCCATCCCCATGGTATTTTTTCAACATAGACACATGAAATAACGGGTGAACTCCTAAGAGTCCTGGAGGCAATGCCAATTCATAAGCCACCTCCCCCACGCACTTCAGAACTTCAAATGGACCAAAATACCTCGGACTAAGCTTACCTCACTTCCCAAACCGCATCACCCCTTTCATGGGTGAAACCTTCAGCAAGACTTTTTCACCCTCCATAAAATCCAAGTCCATTACCTTTCGATCTGCATATTCTTTCTGCCTGTTTTGAGATGCTAGAAGCTTCTCCTGAATGAATTTTACTTTATCTAACGATTCCCTCAAAAGATCGGTACCCCATGGTCTCACCTCAAATGCATCAAACCAACCAATGGGAGATTTAAATCTCCTCCCATACAGTGCTTCAAATGGGGCCATCTCAATACTTGAGTGATAGCTATTATTGTATGAAAACTCTGCTAAGTGTAAGAAGTTATCCCAATGACCACCAAGTTATATCACACATGCACGAAGCATATCGTCCAACACCTGAATCGTTCGCTCAGACTTACGATCGGTCTGAGGGTGAAATGCAGTACTAAGATCCAACGTAGTACCTAATTCAACATGCAATGTTCTCCAAAACATAGAAGTAAATTGCGTACCTCTATCTGATATGATGGAAAGTTGAACTCCATGCAATCGAACAATTTCTGAGACATAGAGTTTGGCTAACTTCTCTTCATTGTAAGTCACCTTGACCGAAATGAAGTGAGCAGACTTAGCCTATCAACAATTATCCAAATAGAATCAAACTTACCCAATGTCTTTGGAAGACCAACCATAAAATCCATTGCAATTCTTTTCCATTTCCATTCAGGAATGGGCATTTTCTGAAGTGTTCCTCCAGGCCTCTGGTGTTCATACTTTACCTGCTTACAATTCGGGCATTGGGCAACAAAATCAACAATGTCACGCTTTATTCTACTCCACCAAAAATGTTGCTTTAGGTCACGATACATCTTGGTTGCACCAGGATGTATAGAATACCCTTTAACTATGAGCCTCTGTAAGAATAGTGTGAATCAAATTATCAACACGGGGCACACATACCCTTCCCTTAATTCTCAAAACACCTTCTTCATCAATTATTTCCTCTTTAGCCTGTCCTCGTAATACCATATCTCAAATTCGACTCAGCTTCTCATCAGTAAACTGTTTTCCCTTAATCTTGTCAAGAAAAGAAGATCTTGCCTCCTCGCAGGAAAAAAATCCTCCCTTCTCTAGTACTTCCAGCCTTATAAAGTCATTAGCCAGAGTCTGAACCTCTCTAGCTAATGGGCGTCTAGAAACGTGTAAATGGGCTAGACTTCCCAAGCTCTCTGCTTTTCTACTTAAAGCATCTGCCACACCATTAGGTTTTCCTGGGTGATACAAAATAGTAATATCATAGTCCTTCAGTAGTTCCATCCACCTCCTCTGCCTCAAATTCAAATCTTTCTGAGTAAAGACATACTGTAAACTACGATGATCAGTATAGACTTCACACTTGACCCCATATAGATAATGTCTCCATTGCTTTAATTCAAACACAACTGCAGCCAACTCCAAATCATGGGTCGGATAGTTACATTCATGCACTTTTAATTGCCTTGAATCATAAGCAATTAGATTCCTCTCCTGCATTAGCACTACACCCAAACCAAAATAAGATGCATCACAGTAAACAATGAAATTCTTACCTTCCACTGGCAAGGTAAGAATGGTGTAGTAGTCAACAAGGTCTTGAGGTTCGGGAAGCTTTCTTCACATTCATCCGACCATACAAATGGAACATTCTGCTTAGTCAAATTTGTCAATTGGGATGCAATTTAAGAAAATCCCTTGACAAATCGAAGGTAGTAGCTAGCTAAACCAACAAAGCTCCTTACCTCCGTAACATTAGTAGGTCTTCCCCAACTCTTCACTACTTCAATCTTAGAAGGATCCACCATCACTCCATCCTTAGAAACCACGTGCCCCAAAAAGGACACTAAATCTAGGCAAAACTCACACTTGGAGAATTTCGCAGGACGCCTTTTCTCCCTCAACAATTCCAATAAAATTTTCAAATTCTCCTCATGTTCTTTCCTGCGCTTTGAGTATATCAGTATATAATCAATAAATATAATAACAAAGATATCAAGATATGGCTTAAAAATCCTGTTATTCAGGCTCCTAAAAGCACCAGGGGCATTCGTAAGCCCAGAAGACATTACTAAGAATTAATAATTCCCATACCTGGTTCGAAAAGCAGTCTTTGGCATAGCTGCTGCCCGTATTTTCAATTGATGATAGCCAGATCTCAAATCAATTTTTGAGAAAGTACAAGCACCTTGTAACTGATAGAACAAATCATCAATGCGAGGACTAGGATACTTGTTCTTAATAGTTACCTTATTCAGTTGCCTGTAGTCTTTGCACATCCGAAAACTTCCATCCTTCTTCTTCACAAATAAAATAGGAGCACCCCAAGGGGATGCACTTGGTCTAATAAAACATTTACCTAACAACTCCTGAAGTTGAGCCTTTAACTCTCTTAACTCAGTTGGAGCCATTCTATAAGGGGGTATGGAAATGGGGCGAGTACCCGACTCAAGATCAATATAAAAATCAATATCCCTAACTGGTGGCATACAAGGATGGTCTTTAGGAAACACATCCATAAACTCACGGACTATCGAAACAGACTCAATCGAAGGTACATTGGAAGTATCATCCCTGAGATGGGCCAAGAAAGCTAAACAATCCTTACTAACCATCCTCTTAGCACGAAAAAAAGAGATAATACGAACTGGGGTGGATATATAGTCACCCTCCCACACTAACGGATCTGTCCCAGGCTTGGCCAATGTCACAATTTTGGCATTACAATCAAAGATTGCAAAATTTGGAGAAAGCCAAGTTATACCCACAATTACATCGAAATCAACCATCTCTAGAATAATCAAATCTACATGAGTGTTGCTCCCTACAAAAGTCACAAGACAAGACCTATAATTTTCTCAATTATCACAGACTCACCCACAGGAGTAGAGACACGAATAGGCATGTCAAGAAAATCACAATATAAATAAAGACCAGTAGAAAATGAGAAAGATACATATGAAAATGTGGATCCAGGATCAAATAATACATAAACGATGCAATCGAACACCAAAAGATTACCCGTTATAACATCATCTGATGTCTCTGCTTCAGACCTCCCGGGAAAAGCATTACAATGGGCCCTATCACCTGTCTGCCCGTTGCCCCTACCATGTTGCGCTACAGTAGTTCCAACTTGCCCGCCAACCCGACTGATTTGAGGACCACCATTACCTTGGCCACCACTAAACTCACCTCCCTTGTGGAGCTTCTTACATGTAGACGCCATGGTGAAGACATCTGGCTTCACCCCCTCCACCTCTATCACAAAATCAACCACTTCCTGAAAGGATTTTACTGCAGCAGCTACCTGTAAGGCTGGGATCTTCAAATCTGACCTCAATCCTTTCAAAAAACGGGGATTCCGTTCCTGTGGACTGAAGCAAAGCTGGGTGGGATACCTGGATAGTAAATGAAATTTAGCCTCATAAGCAGTAACAGACATCTTGCCTTGCTCCAGGATCAGGAACTCATCTCTCCTCTTGTCCCCCAATGTCCGGGGTATATACTTCTCCATAAATAAGCTAGAGAATGATGCCCAAGTCATAGGTGGTGCCTGTGCTGGTTGACACTCAACATATGACCGCCACCACATTTTGGCATTCCCCTAAAAATGGTAGGTCACAAACTCAATACCGAATCGTTCTACTATGTCCATCTTATGTAGCAGCTCATGACAATCAACCAGAAAATCATAGGCATCCTCAGATTCAGCACCCTTGAAGACTGGAGGTTTCAACTTTAATAATTTAGTGAAAAGTTCATGCTGGTCACTAGTCATTATAGACCCTGCAGTCAATCGAGGAAACGTGCCTACTTCCAATAAGACATCCATGCGGGGAGCCAAAACAGCTGCATGTTGTACTCCCGAAACCTGAGGTGCTGGTGCAGAAAACACTGGAGGTGTCTGCCCTGTTAAGATAACCCACTAAGATAAGAAAGAACCTGGTTAATCATCTCTGGGGTAGGATGGGGTGGTAATTCCTCATCTTGAACCTGCTCGTATTCCCCTTCTTCACCCTCTCTCACTACCTCATCAGTCGGTGGAGGAGTCACCACCCTATTACAAACTAGACAAGGTGTTTGTTCTCTACCCCTAGAGGGCGTTCTACTGCGACCCCTACCACGGCCTCTTTCCACTGCTCCTCCTCGAGCTACAGCCCCAATGGTTGTCTCAGACGCACCCTGTCTTTCTGGTGTTGGTTTTTGCACAGTTGTTGCTCTAGTTCTAACCATCTGTGAAATAGAGTGAGGATGTCAGATACCAATTTGTATCACCTAGATACAAATTGGATCCAAGTAATAGCACGAAAGAAATAAAGAAAGAATGGAGTTTTCCTAAAGTCCAATAGCCTCTCAATGAAAAGTAAGGGTGTCCCCCTACCGTTCCTCAAGACTCTAATAGACATGTTCTTGTGTGATGATACCAACGAACCAAACGCTCTGATACCATGTTTGTCACGACCCAAAATGAACCGCGAGTTGCACCTACACTTATTCTACTAGGTGAGCGAACAACCAAATCTAAACCCCAACATTTACCAATATTTCAACCATAATGAACAAAATATAATGCGGAAGACCCAAAACTTATTAATATAACCAAATAAATAAGCTTCTAAAAGTTATCAATTATTATCCCCAAAATCTGGAAGTCATCACATCAAGAACATCTATCCTCAAATTTCTAAATCTAAGAGTATTTAAGAAGCTAAAATAAGTAAAAAAAGGGTCCATGTCCGAATTTCAAGACATCAAGACGTGAAGGAGAGAACCCAGCACAAGCTAGGAATAAAGCTCATCCTGAACTCTGATGTACTGAAGACTGGCTAGAGCTGAGGACGAGTCGATGTCGATGGCACGCTTGCTGCACTCCACAAATAACAAAGAAGAAAATTACAAGTAGGGGTCAATACAAGGTACACGTACTGAGTAGGTATCATCGGCCAACTCAAAATAGAAAACAATATATTCTGAATAATATTATAAAATCAATCACAATACCTAACAGGTGACAAGCAACAAGTACAAGAACCATTGGCAACAACACCAAGCACACCTATGAGGACTCAAGCCTCCACACCATACTCATTTGGGAAATAGGTTCTTCGAATTTGAGTATATTAACATAAATAAAGATTCCTTCTCTTTATTATTATCGTGTCGGAGCGTGACACTCCGATCTAATATACCGTGTCTGAACGTGACACTCCGATCTCCTAATACTACCGTCTCAGAGCGTGACACTCTGATCCAAGAAAACCTTTAAGAATTAACTGGCGGAACTGATCTATTAATGGAACCTAAGGTATGTAGACCTTTTTATGGCTCGTACTAGTAAACCATAGAGACAACTTCAGAAATCCAAATATTATCTACATCATGTGGAACCATTATACAATTTGTCCAATTTCCTACTCCTTGTAGAGACAACTTATAGAACTCAATATAAAGCACGAAATTTACTAAACCAAAAACCCTTCTATGCAACCCATATATGACCCATATTACTGACTACATCCCGCCCTATCCATTTGTAACTCCATTATCAGAATCTCAACATTCTGAAACTCAACTTAAATATTTCCTTCCAATGACCCGTAGGACTTCTTATATTCTGTAGCTAAGACTCACAATTCCTCGCAACAAGGGAAAACGACTAAACTCTTCCTTTTCAATCTAACTTATCAATTTCTGAAATGTTACACTAATGATAATGCTTCATCTCATATCACTAGTTATTCTTGTAATTGTCGATTAGTTCATCCCTACTTTGGTCAATTGTCAAAAGGTCTTTGTTGAAAGTGAGAGTCAAGTCTCACAATCACCTAGGCTAAAATACTCATAAATAGCTAATAATGAAGCTAGTTGTGTTGCTAATTCCTCTTCTTATACTATTGATTTCTTTAATTTGTGCTAATCTTTACCATCATCTCACACATATGATACTAAAATTTTGTGACAAGTTAAATTAGGACATTTGCCTTTTGTAAAATGAAGAGTATCTCTACCATATATGTCTATAAACTTTTTTACTAGAGAACCTTTAACTTGTATCATATGTCTTATTGAAAAACAGACAAGTATACCTTTATCGGGAAGTAGTAATACTACCAAAAAATTCTTGAACTACTACAAATTGATCTCATACCACATACCAACATATGATGAATACAATTATTTCTTGGGAGGGAGGTGAGGTCACTATATTTATCTAAGTAACCTAAATATTTGTGAATCCACTTCGATAGAGTGTATCTAGAACAATATATGTGTATTGTTAGCCCATTTACGTGATATAGTCTTATACTTGTATAAATTTTTACTCTGAACCATTATATTTATTCTTTTGTTATCTGAACACATCTAACCATAGTATTTCAATATAATTTTCAACTTGATATTGTGCGTGTTCCACAAACACATATACGTTGACGAAGCAAACAAATCATTTGATTCAAGTAAGAATATTTCAATCACGTAGAAAATGACTAGCATGAGACAATGAAATCTCATTTTTGATACTTCATCGATATATGTCTACTTTTTTTTGCAAAGGGCTTAACTTTTTCCATTCTCTCATGAGCTTAGTTCCTCCATGATATCAACCCCTTCTCCCACAAGCTTAGTTCAAGGGCATTATGAATTCACTCAAGATGCAAACAAAATAGAGAGGTGGAAAGTTGAAATCAAAAAAGGATTCACTTTCATATATAATTGGAGTTGAAATCTTTGGCTCCTCGCCCTTTGTTGTCCACAAATTCCTTGCAGGCCAATAAAACTGAAAAGTTTGAACAAACACAGAAAAGGAAATGGGTTTTCACTTGGAAAATGGACTTTAACATTAGCGAAGTGTAACATTCAAAGTGAGGATTAATCAATACTACATAACAAGACATAAATACAATTCTTCAATTAATGTGAAAGTCTAACAACCCCACACGTAGGACTGAACATCTAAAGCATGGAACGTAGCTTATAATATAAGGATTTAATCAAGACTACATAATGAGAAAATTTTCATTTCATCAACCAAAAGAAAAACTCTTAATGTACCACACACCTCAAATTAAGCATCCAGAAAAGGGGAGTCCTAGCTTATGAAGTGAGAATAACACGACGTTTAGTCAAACATAACTCCAATTTTATTAAATCTCAATAGTATATTCTTGCAAACACTCATTAAAATTTAGAAACAAAATGTAAGAGTCCCTTTACATAAAAGTTAAATCTCATCAACATAATCTTTGTAGCTGCGAAAGAACCTAAATCCCCCAAATTCGAACGATATATCATGTCTGGAAAAAAAGCGAAGCTCAAATAGCAATAAATAATAAACAACCAAAAAAAGACATAAAAATTAACCAATGAAACACATTTTGAGATTTGAGATAAATTCATCACACCCAAATAAATTGAGCAGATACATACATGGAAGAAACAAAAAGAGATGATCAAAGAAGCCATGCAATCTTTCAATGGAGTTCCTACATTAGAATAATAACAACTTGCAACTACTATAAAAATACTCCTTCCTAAAGAAACCATGTCCACTATCACCTATGGCACAGATTAGAGTGTTGCGGGTTATTTAGGGTTTAAGCATAAAGGTCAAATGGTTTTATATAGCTTTATATAGAAAGAGGTGTTAAAAAGGGTAGACCCAGCCCCTTTCAGACCAAGCCTCACGGGCCAAGGAATTTGAAGGCTAGGGTTGATCGGCTCGTCATTTTGAAGGGTCTAAAAAAGCTCCACTAGACCCGACTCTAGAAGAGTCGAGGTTTTTGGCGAGCTAGCACTTCTTTTTTTTTCTTGTTTTTTTTTTAGTTTCTAATTTTATAACATCAAGAAAATGAGAAGATTTTTATAACTAAATTGTGGAATACATTCGTTTTGTTTTAACAACACTAGCGAAAAATCTAGTATAATTACCATGTATTTTGCTTTACAAATACGCGACGAGAATATAGTGTATCTAGAATAATGTACTTATTGTGAGCCTTTCTATTTACGTGATATAGGCTTATACTTGTATGAATTTTTATTGTGAACCCTTCTATTTAATCTTTTCTTATCTGAACTCATCGAACCTCAATGTTTTCAATATAATTTTTAACTTGATATTGTGCGTGTTGCACAAACACATATACGTTGGCTAAACAAACAAATCGTTTGATTCATGTAGGAATATTTCAATCACGTATAAAATGACTAGCATGAGGCAATCAAAACTCATTTTTCATAGTTCATCTAGATATGTCTACTTTTGTTTGCAAAGATCATAATTTTTTCCATTCTCTCACGAGGTCAGTTCCTCCGTGATTTCCCCCTTCTCCCACGAGCTCAGTTCAAGGGCATTTTATCTTTTTATATTCATTATAAGTTTCTCAATTTTTCAAGTTATGTTACTTCGTATGTTTTTTTCTTTGTCTTTTTATATTTTTTTGATTTTATGGTCTACTGTCATTGAATTTTCTAAATATTTTGGAGATCTATTTTGATTTGTGCCTTATGTTAGTGTAATATGCTTGTGTAGTGATTACTATGACTTGAATAAAATATCCTATAAATTCGAGTATATTCTAGGATTTATTCATAACATCTCAATATCAACTTAAATTACTATTATTTTTCACCAATTGTCTTAGGTATTGATTTAGTGGTCCATTATGTTAATATATATATATATAGTTAAAATTTTGTTCCTGTAAATAGTATTATTTATTTAGCGAAAATTTTCATAATATGGTTTGCACAATATAATATTACAGATCTTTTGTGTATGTTCAATGTATATCATAGTATATATCTCTTATTAACCTGAACATATGAAGATGGTTAATGAAACTTTTTATTGGTTAAATGAATATATTAATTTCAATTTACTAAGGTTGAATCATGTAATTTGCCGTATCTAAAAAATATTACCTTATAGGCGATATTTGTTGTATAATTTTCTTGTCATCTATCCAAATGTGTTTGCACATGTATTTTCCGTTATAATGTTCAGTAGTCATATGAACATGTGAAAAGAGCAACTACATTTTATTTTTTAGAAATATTTTTGTTTGTATATTTTTTGGAGAATGCATGATTACTCCCTTAATCTATGTCTAAAATCTCAGAGAAACTCTTATTTTATACTAATGTCCTATTACCCCTGAACTTATTTTATAAATAGTTTTTTTACCCCTTTTCGGCTTATGTGGCACTAGCTTGAAAAAATGTCAACATACGCTGGACTCACAAGATAGTGCCAAGTAGTTGTATTTGTTATAATTAGTAATAAGTAAGAAAATATATAATGTTATAACTAAAGAATTAATATGTAATAGTTGTATTTCAAATAAATTTTAACAATTGTTGTAAGATTTTAATTTAGTGTAGGGACAAAATGAAAATGTTTATTCAATGATATTGAAAAATAAAATGTAATTGGTAAATCATGATTTTTAAATGATTCATATATATATTTTCACATATTTTTCATATTTGTTGCGAAAGAACTCAGAATAATTTAAAATAATATATATTCTAAATATAAAATATCTCGTTAACTTGATAATACATTTGTAACATATATATATATGCATGTATGAACTTTTCTTCCTCTAAATTTTTTAATTTTTAGATTACTGGAGAAATAAAATGTATCCTCGCTTAGTTATTTTATTGTTGGAAGAACATTGAAGCTTATCATCAAAAGGGAGTTATCACCACAACCATGCACATAACAAATTACAAAGGAACAACAATTAACAACTGATTGAACTTTGCTCTAATAAAAATATTACAAAAAAGGCAACACAAGGCTGTCACACAACTAATGGCACAAGTAATACACTTATAAGATTGTATATTTTCTGCTTTGACCGAAAAGAAACATGTCTTTCCATTCACATGCAATAGTAATCAACATATACTAAGATCAAATGCATCACTTATGTCACGACCCAAAATGAGCCACGAGTGGCACCCACACTTATCCTACTATGTGAGCGAACCAACCAATCTAAACCCCAACATTTCAACCATAATAACTAGAACAAAAATGCGAAAGACTTAAAACTCATTAATAAACATCGATAAAATAACTTCTAAAACTCAATACTTATTATTCCCAAAATCTGGAAGTCATTACCACAAGAACATTTTATCCTCAAATTACTAAATCTAGGAGTATCTAGGAAGCTAAAATAACTAAACACATGGTCCATGTCCGAACATAAACGACATCAAGACATGAATGAGAGAGAATCTAGTCCGAGCTAGGAACAATAGCTCACCCTCAAATCTGACGTGATGAAGACTTTCTAGAGTTGAGGATAAGTTGAAGTCGATGGCACGCTTGCTGCACTCAAAAATATAACAAAAAGGAAAATACAAGTAGGGGTCAGTACAAGGCACAAGTACTGAGTAGGTACCATCGGCCAACTCAAAATAGAAAGCAATATATATCAAATAATAGCATAAAACCAACCATAATACTTAACAAGTGACAACAACAAATACGAGAATCATTGATAACAACGCCATGTAAAACTATGAGGAATCAAGCCTCCACACCATACTCATTTGGCAAATAGGTTCTTTCAAAATGAGTAAATTAACATAATTCAAGATTCATCCCTTTATCATCCTGGTGTCGGAAAGTGACACTGTGATCCTCTAAAGATTCATTCTCTTTACTATCCTAGTGTCCGAACGTGACACTCCGATCTCCTACTACTACGTGTCGGTTCGTGACACCCGATCCACTAATTCCTGGTGTCTGTATGTGACACTCCGATCCCCTACTACTACGTGTCGATTCGTGACACCCGATCCACTAATTCTACGTGTCGGTTTGCAACACCCGATCCCTTAATCTCATTCTTTTAGTTCATTAAGCCTTCTTTTATACCAAGGCATCATCATTAACAAAGAGGATTTAAGGTTTAAGATTCACAACCTCAACTTTCCAATCCATTACAATTACATAATCACATCATGCAAGCACACAATTAAGCATATGGAGACTTTACAATACTACCCAATACATATCATTCGCTATTAAGAGTTTACTATGAAATAGCATAAACCATAACCTAACTCCACCGAAGAATCGTGATCAAGCAATCTACTTCTCCAGTGCTTTGCTTTCCTATTCTTTTCTCCCTTCTCTCGATCTTTCTCCCTCTCTTTCTGTCTCTTTCTTCTTTTTCATTATTCAAACTCTTTTTATTTTACCCTAATTACAATATAATTAAGTATAAAAGATGATAAAAGTAACCCACTATTTATTTTAAGGTTAACTCTTTTAACCCCCAAGTAAATATGTTATTAAACTTACCCACTAATTTCATACAGTTTGACATAAATAGTCCAAAAAGCCCCTTTAAAACTTTTGCAGAAATCCGACCCAGTCAAGGTTACGCAGCTCGTGACGGCCCGTCGTGCCTGCGAAGGTCCGTCCTGCAGGGTCGTCACAGAGTTCAGAGACTCAATTTAACTAAAGAGTCTCTGACGGCCCGTCATGCCTACGATGGTCCGTGCTGCTATTCCGTCACCGAAGTTCAAAGAGTTGATTCCACGTACCCAAATTTCAAAAGTCTAAGTATTTTGGAACGAGACCCCCTCGACGGTCCGTCGCGCCCATGACGGTCTGTCGTGGGATTCGTCGACCCAGACTGCTATTACTAGAAATAAACTCTACTGCTCAAAACGACTAAATAGGTCATTACAATAGATACCAATTTACATATCATTCGTCCTCGAACGATCACAAGAAGAAAAACAAGAACGAAGAGGAGTACCTGAATCTGTAAACAGTTGTGGGTATCGTTCTTGCATATCGGCCTCCTTCTCCCAAGTGGACTCTTCAACTGGTCGATTCTTCCATTTAACTTTGATGGATGCAATCTCCCTTGATCTAAACTTGCGGATTTCTCTCTCTAAAATGGCAACAGGCTCCTCCTCATAAGAAAAATTCTCATCAAGAAGAACTGAATCCCAACGAATGATATAGTTTCCATCCTCATGGTATCTTTTCAGCATAGACACATGAAATACCGGGTGCACTCCTGACATTCCTGGGGCAAGGCTAATTTATAGGCAACCTCCCCCACACGCTTCAGAACTTCAAATGGACCAATATAGCTCGGACTAAGCTTACCTCGCTTACCAAACCACATCACCACTTTCATGGGTGAAACCTTCAGCAAGACTTGTTCACCCTCCATAAAATCCAAGTCTCTAACCTTTCGATCTGCATATTCTTTCTGCCTACTTTGAGCCGCTAGAAGCTTTTCCTGAATGCATTTCACTTTATCTAATGATTCCCTCAGAAGGTCAGTACCCCAAGGTCTAACCTCAAATGCATCAAACCACCCAATGGGAGACCAACATCTTCTCCCATATAGTTCCTCAAATGGGTCCATGTCAATACTTGAGTGATAGCTATTGTTGTATGAGAACTCTGCTAAGGTTAAGAAGTTGTCCCAATGACCACCAAATTCTATCACACATGCACGAAGCATATCCTCCAATACCTGAATCGTTCGCTCAGACTGACCATCGGTCTGAGAATGAAATGCAGTACTAAGATTCAACCTAGTACCTAATTCAGCATGCAATGTTTTCCAAAACATAGAAGTAACTGCGTACCTCTATATGATATTATGGAAAGTGGAACTTCGTGCAATCGAACAATTTCTGAGATATAATGTTTGGCTAACTTCTCTGCATTGTAAGTCACCTTGACCTGAATGAAATGAGCAGACTTAGTTAATCTGTTAACGATTACCCAAATGGAGTCATACTTACCCATTGTCTTTGGAAGACCAAACACGAAATCCATTGCAATTTTCTCCCACTTATATTCAGGAACGGGCATTCTGTGAAGTGTCCCTCCAGGTCTCTGGTGTTCATACTTTACCTGCTGACAATTCGGGCATTGAGCAACAAAATCAACAATGTCACGCTTCATCTTATTCCACCAAAAATGTTGTTTTAGGTCACGATACATCTTGGTTGCACCAGGATGTATCTAATACCTTGAACTATGAGCCTCTGTAAGAATAGTGTGGATCAAATCATTGACGCGGGGTACACATACCCTTCCCTTAATTCTCAAAGAGCCTTCCTCATCCATTTTTGCTTCTTTCGCCTCTCCTCGCAATACCTTATCTCGAATCCAGATCAGTTTCTCATCAGTAAACTGCTTTCCCTTAATCTTGTCAAGAAAGGAAGATCTTGCCTCCACACAGGCCAAAAATCCTCCCTTCTCTAGTACTTCCAGCCTCATAAAGTCATTATCTAGAGTCTGACCTCTCTAGCCGATGGGCGTCTAGAAACCTGCAAGTGAGCTAGACTTCCTATGCTCTCTACCTTTCTACTTAAAGCATCTATCACAACATTAGCTTTTCCCGGATGACACAAGATAGTGATATAAAAGTCCTTCAGTAGTTCCATCCACCTCCTCTGTCTTAAATTCAAATCTTTCTAAGTAAAGACATACAGTAAACTATGATGATCCGTATAGACTTCACGCTTAACCCTATATAGATAATGTCACCATTGCTTTAATGCAAACACTACAACAGCCAACTCCAAATGGTGGGTCGGATAATCACGTTCATGCACCTTTAATTGCCTCGAAGCATAAGCAACTACATTGTTCTCTTGCATTAGCACTACACCCAAACCAGAATATGATGCATCACAATAAACAATGAAATTCTTACCTTCCACTAGTAGGTTAAGAATTGGTGCAGTAGTCAACAAAGTCTTGAGTTTCTCAAAGCTTTCTTCACACTCGTCCGACAATACAAATGCAACGCACTGCTTAGTCAAGTTTGTAAATTGGGAAGCAACAGAAGAAAATCCCTTGACAAATCGACGGTAGTAGCTAGCTAAACCAACAAAGCTCCTTACCTCTGTAACATTAGTATGTCATACCCAACTCTTCACTGATTCAATCTTAGAAGGATACACCATCACTCCATCCTTAGAAACCACATGCCCCAAGAAGGACACTGAATCTAGCCAAAACTCACACTTGGAAAATTTGGCATAAAGCTTTTTCTCCCTCAACATTTTCAATACAATTCACAAGTGCTCTTCATGTTCTTTCCTGCTCTTTGATTTTACCAGTATATCATCAATGAATACAATGACAAATACATCCAGATAAGGCTTAAAAATCCCATTCATCAAGCTCATGAAAGCAGCAGGGGCATTTGTAAGCCCAAAAGACATACCAAGAACTCATAATGTCCATACCTGGTCCGAAAAGCAGTCTTGGTCACATCCGTTGCCCGTATTTTCAATTGATGATAATCAGATCTCAAATCGATTTTTGAGAAGGTACAAGCACCTTGCAACTGATCGAACAAATCATCGATGCGAGGAAGAGGATACTTGTTCTTAATAGTTACCTTTATCAGTTGCCTGTAGTTTATGCACATCCGAAAACTTCCATCCTTCTTCTTCACAAACAAAACAGAAGCACCCCAAGGGGATGCACTTGGTATAATGAAGCCTTTGCTTAACAACTCTTAAAGTTGGGCCTTTAACTCTCTTAACTCAGCGGAAGTGATTCTATAAGGGGGTATGCATATGGGGCGAGTACCCGGCTCCAGATCAATACAAAAGTCAATATCCCTAACTGGTGGCATACCAGCAAGGTCTGCAGGAAAGACATCA
Source organism: Solanum lycopersicum (assembly GCF_036512215.1). Taxonomy (NCBI): domain Eukaryota; kingdom Viridiplantae; phylum Streptophyta; class Magnoliopsida; order Solanales; family Solanaceae; genus Solanum; species Solanum lycopersicum. Next base: position 40,701,549 of record NC_090810.1, read on the forward strand.
AGAAACTCACGGACTATCGAAACAGACTCAATTGAAGGTACTTGGGTAGCATCATCCCTGAGGTGTGCCAAGAAAGCTAAAAACCCTTTACTAACCATTCTCTTAGCACGAAGAAAGGAGATGATACGAGCTGGAGTGGAAGTGTAGTCACCCTCCTAAACTAACGAATCTGTCCCAGGCTTGGCCAACGTTATAGTTTTAGCATTACAATCTAAGATTGAAAAATTTGGAGAAAGCCAAGTCATACACAGAATTACATCGAAGTCAACCATTTCGAGGATAACCAAGTCTACATGAGTATTGCTCCCCAAAAAAGTCACAAGACAAGATCTATACACCTTTTCAACAATCATAGACTCACCCACCGGAGTAGAAACACGAATAGGCATGTTAAGCATATCACAATGTAAATTAAGACCAGTAGCAAATGAGGAAGATACATATGAAAATGTGGAGCCAGGATCAAATAAAACAGAAGCCATGCAATCACAAACGAAAAGATTACCTGTGATAATAACATCCGATGTCTCTACTTCAGACCTCCCTGGGAAAGCATAACAATGGGCCCTATCACCTGTCTGTCCGTTGCCCCTACCATGTTGCGCTACAGTAGTTCCAGGTTGTCCGCCACCCCGGTTGATTTGGTGACCATCAATACCTTGACCAGCGCGTCCTCCAAAATGACGGCCTCTCCCATGGTCACCTCTTCCTCTAACTATTGGGGGTCTGTAACTCTGTTTTGGATAAAACCTCCTAATATGTCCAGTCTCCCCACATCCATAACACTCTTTTTATTTAAGCATAGGTCTCTGTAAGAATGACAATGTCTGGGGGTAACCCCCAAACTCAGAGAAGTGTTGGCCGGTTGCGGTGAACCCCCAGCTACAGCCTGCACTGAAGACTGAATAGGTCAGGCTGGGTAACCTCCTAAACACTGCCCTCTGGAGTAAGAACCATTAAATTCACCTCTTTTAGGAATCTTCTTAGATGTTGATGCCATGGTAAAGTCGTCTAGCTTCACTCCTTCAACTTCTATCACAAAATCTACCACCTCCTGAAAGGATTTTGCTGTAGCAGCAACCTGTAAGGCTGAAATCCACAAATCCGACCTCAACCCATTTACGAAATAGCGAATCCGTGATACGCTCAAACTTACTTCTCAAATGGGAAGTAAAGCGGTCGTGTCAAGTAAATAACCCAACTAGTGAGGTTGGGATCGTTCCCACGAGGAAAATAGTCTAGACTTAACTTCAACTTGTTATTACTATTGTTCGGTTGATGACTTCCTTAGAAAGTAAAAGCATAAAAACGGGGGTTTGTATTTTCTAATGAGCAAAAATAACAAACGAACAGGAAAGAGACACTTAACAACTTTTAATGTTGAGTTTTAATCAAGTAATCAAAGTAACTAGGGTTTACGTGTTCCCCACAGGTTCATAACTTGATAATCCTAACTATAACAATTCTTTCCTAGTATCTTGCATGCAAAGTGATAAGTTATGTATTTCTAAATCCTTGGTCCGACATCTAGAAAATCTCACTCCGCACCTTGGTCCGGCTACGTGTGTTGCTTTCCTAACCCTTATCCTTACCTCATATTAAGCATCATATTCGATATTTGACTAAGTTATTACCTCGTACCAATCGATACTAGCCTATTAGATAGTATACACTAAATCTATGTTAATAATTCTTTTCCTATTATCTACCTCCTTGGTCCGGCAAGTAGCATTAAGGCGAGTTCTAACGTTGATCATCCGTTAAAAAGACTTCTAAGCGAAAGAATTATTAATACATGCAAGACACGATTCTAGAATTGTTATTTTAGCTAGGGTTTATCTCATTATTTTCCTATGGTTCCCACAACCCTAGTTATGGAGTTTAGTTCCTCATAGCCATAAACACAATATTCAAATATGGTAAACAAGAATTCATGTACTTACTTCAATGAGAAAGAATAAAGTCCGAAAATTTGCTTGATTAATCACCCAAAATCAGTTGTAAGAATCTCTAACAATCAAACACTCAAAACACAAAGTCTCACAATATAATGTTTAATATCACAGCGTCTAACTTCAAAAGCGAGGTTTTTCGAACTATTTATAAAAAAATAAAAACCTAATTAAACAAGGATTCTAATACCTAGAAATCTGCCAAAACGCGGCTGGATCGACGGACCACGTGACGGACCGTCGTGGTCATGACAGACCGTCGTGGACTCCGTCGTCCCATACTTGGTGAAATTCTTTTGCTGCTTTCTTCATTCCCCTCGACAGCAAGTGTGACGGACCTTCATAAGCTCAACGGTCCGTCGAGGGTCTCGTTTCAAAATACTTCAATTCTTTTAATGTAGGTACTGGGATCACTTCTCTGATCTTCACGACGAACCTGCAGGACGAACCGTCATAGCCATGACGGACCGTCATATTCTTTGTAATCCCACACTTGTTAGACTTCCCCATCTTCCTTCAGCAGCTTCTCTACGCTGCCACCTACGGACCGTCACAAGCACGACGAACCGTCACAAGCTCCGTAGGTGGTCTCTTCTACAATTTTCGCTCAAAATCTCTGCGTTCAGCTTTGGACAGATTTCCTGCAAAACTAAGAGAAAATTATATTAAACTTAGCACAAAAAAGGCTTTTGGACACACTAAACTTAAGGAAAAAGTATTATTTATACTGTGAAACCACGGTATATCAACACCCTCAACTTAAATTCGTTGTTTGTCCTCAAACGACACACTATGACTCACTAAACAATCTTTGCACAATAGTATTCATGTTTTTATCCTTTGAAATCATTTGGCTATCAATCCCGATTACTCTCATCAAATCTATGCATGCTATCACTATTAGGCTTGAATTTTGTGGGATTCGAACATGACACAGACTCACCACTCACTAACACCTATCCTCTTCAATTTTTCACTAAGAGGCTAACAATTCCGGTATAGCAACTAGTGTCCTCACTTTAGAACAAAATCCTTATTTTTCACACAATGATTTCTGTGTGAGTATAAGGACTACATTTCAACACTCGCTCTCAGAACAAAATCACACTCATTCATACCTATTGCCATAAGCTTGCCCTTATTTTCACTGCCTTAAGTTCGCTATACAACCCTTAGGATCACGATAGGACTTTTTTAGCTTGTAACGTAGGCTCAGAGTCAAGTATGGTATATTTAGGTATACTTTAGTGACTTTTTGCCCTCCTTGACATATCGGCTAAACCTTCCACTTCCTATCACTTTATCTCGCCCATTTTCTCCTATTCTTTCACCTTGTTGTTTTCCTTCTTTCTTCATTTGTGTAAGTAACTCTTATCTTTTCTTGTTTGTAATTCTTGAATATTTCTTTTTTTTAATTTTAAAAGAGTTCTTGTGTCACTTTACTTTTGTTCTTTATCTCTCTTTGTTCTTTCAACCCCACTTTCCAGAGCATTCCTCAAAACAGCCACCCTCATCTCATGGCTTTGCCATGAGTCAAGGTACACAATACCTAAAGTCGGGTCAGGGCCATAATGAAAGTTGTTTATACATTAACAACCCTCAACTTATGCTTTTGGCATAAGCTGAGGTGCCCATGTCCAAGGAGGGACCAGGGCAAACATATTGTTCCCAGAAAAGATCATTTGGGATGAGAAAGAAAGGTCTAATTTTAAGCTCAAATTATTTGGATCAAAGAAGGAAAACTTTCATTTGGTTTCTTTTATTTAGGCTAGAAATGGGCTATATTGAATAAGGGCCTATGATCCTTTCCTAATTGTCTGTTACAACTTACTTTTAGCAGGACTAACCAGGCAAGTTCTAGCTCAGTACCAATAGTGGACTATTAACCTTTCCTCACACTCACTTGACATTTTATCACTATACCAGATTATCAGACACCTAGTTTGAGTTAAAGATTTAGGGTAATGCAATGGCGTTACTCTATTTCATTTTTAGAGCCACACAATTATCATTTACTACGCCTAGTCATGCAACATTTTCCAATTTTATCGGGATATAATTTTAGCCATCATGCTTCAAGGTTAAACTATGTATAAAAGATATAACGTGCCGGTTCAACAGAAAAAGTAATCAGTCTTTTTGGGAAAAAGAACACAAGCAAGAAAACCCCAAAAGAGGATAGTGAGTTGGGCTACTCAGACTTCACCCTAACACTCACTTTCCATTTACCCCACCCCCAACAAAAAAGCATGCAATTGTCCCCAATGCATAAAAAATTATCTAAAGATTAGAGGGGTAGGTGAAGCAAACCTGTGGCGCATAGTGCGGTCGATCAACAAGCTGGTGGGTCTTGTTTCTCAGAACCAACATCCTCTGTAATCTGGACACCCTCAGTTATGTCCTCAGCAACAACCGCACCCTCACTAGTGCCTCCTGCTGTCTCTACTGTGCGGGAGCTAGACGACCCAACCGTTATCTGTGATGCTCTGATCTGGTGTGCCTCCACCTCAGCAAGTGAGGCTCTCCTCGCGGCCTCCATCTCTCGGCGCTCTTTCTTCCTTGCTCGCGCCTCATCCTCTTATCGACCCCTATGCCTCTTGGAACTCTCTCGAGGGGAAGATGGGGGAATGTCTGGAGTAGGAAACAGGGCCGCCAATACAGTATCCTCAGTCGGCTTGACAGACTCCGACACTCTTGCCCCTAGGATCGTGTCGATGTCTGCACGAAGACTGTCGACTGCAGCCTGGAGAGTCGACACATCTATCGGAGGGGCTGGTCAAGCTAATACTCTCAATTCAAAGGCATCGAGGCGCTGGTTAACCTCAGCAATTTTCCGCTGCATCTGCCTCTCCATACGCGCCTCAGACTCAGCAATAGACTTCTGCATCCACGACTAGATATGATGCAGAAGAGTGGCCATTTGTGCCTCCAGTTTTTGGACTCGGGAAAGCGGGGCCGGTGTCGGTAGAGGGGCTGTGCTACTACCCGGGATAGACTCGACCGGGGTAGTGTCCGTGGATGCCTGTGTAGCTGTGTGAGCCTGGGCCACCGTATCCACAAGATCATCAGATAGTGGTGGCAGCTCTGGACGGAGCACTCGACGTGGGGCAAACTCATTGGCCTCGTCTCGGATGAGGCCAATGTCAACTGTACCCGGCGGGGTCCTCAACTGATCTATGTGCCATATTGGCACACCTTCAAACCTGCAAAGGGCAAAGATCATGCACGGAAATCATCCGAGACAAGGCCAATGAGTGGTGGTGACCTTGAATGCCCTCTCGTGCATGACTGCCTGGAGAAGCCATGCATAGTCCACCTCGAAGACGGCTATCATCGCCGCCATCAGCACTGCTCGATCCTAGGTGACTATGTTATCAGCAGTTGTGGGGGAAAGGCAGTGACGCACGAGCAGCCACAATAACTTGGCGAACAACGTGAGGTTTCCCTTCTTGATGGCCCCCTTTGGCTCGGTGACCCAATCGGCACCCTCTCCGTTGACTGATAAGTGTAGGGCCATGCACCGCTTGGTGGTCTCCCTCAGTGCTTGCTCTCGCAGGAACTGTCCATCCTTCACTACCTGCCAGCGGTAGTCAAACTCGGTAGTGATGGGGGTCAGAGTAGCATCTGCACTCTCGCCGTATAGGAACTGGCGGATGGCGGGCAGGGAAATGTCAATCTGCACGCCCCGGACTAGAACCTGCTCCAATGTAGCCAATTTCGTGGGAGCATCCCGCCTGTCGATCTGTGATCGGAGAGTCGCTACGTAGGACGCGTAGAACTCTCGGACCATCTCCTCGCCGTATCATCCCAACGGACGGGCTGTCCACTCTAGGCGATGCCTGGTGAATATGTTGTGAATCTCCGGCATCGAGGGGAGACTCCCTGTAAGTACCCGCCGCTCCAGGGTGAATGTTCGAGTCATTACTCCTTTATCGGTCAAGAATTTCGCTATGGAGTAAACCTGAAACTGGCCTTCAACGCAACACCGGTTTGGCTGGTCAGAGGCTGGGGTGGGGACCTTGGCTGGTGCGCCGGATGTAGAGTATGAACTGTCAGCCTGATCAGACGAGGCCGACGCTGCATCAGTGGCAGGTGCGGGAACCTCAGCAGATCCTGAAGCTTCCTCGGACCAGGATACTCCCAAGGAGCCAGACGTTCCTTCCTCGTTTGTGGCCAACCCAGAGGGTGTGCCGGTCAGTGTGCGCTCCTCATCAGACTGGGAGGCAGTGACTACGCCGGACGCCACTATCTTAGGTGTGGCTCTAGGGGCACGTGTAGCATGGGAAGGGGCGGAGGTGCCTGGGGGCATGTATTTAGGGTCCCGCTCATCATCAGAGCCGACGACCATATAGGCAGACGGGGCGACAGACTTAGATCGCCCGCGTGCATAAGTGTGGTCTTGCTTGGGTGCCATAGTCGATAGTACCTGTAAAGGGGCAATATTAGTATGAGTAGTGGCAATCAAAACAGGCAAGATCATATGACATTAAACTTTGAAAAAAGTGTGTTAGTAATATTGAAACTGTATCACACGACGGGACCTATGACGGCTCGTCGTGACTATGACGGACCGTCATCAGGTCCGTCGTGTTATACTTGGTATATGTATATATAAGGAACCCTGAAGGAGGGGTCTCTGACCATCATGACGGTCAAGCAGGACGGACCGTCGTGGGTATGACGGTCCGTCGTAGGACACTTAGAAAATGATGGAAGACCCTCACAAGAGGGTTCTCTGACTATTATGACGGTCGTGCAGGATGGACCGTCGTGGGTGTGACGGTCCGTGGTAAGTGTCCGTCGTTGGACACTTGGAAAATTTTTGGAGACCCTTATCAGAGGGGTGTCTGACGATCATGAAGGTGGTGCAGGACAAACCGTCGTAGGTATGACGGTCCGTCGTAAGAATCCATCATAGGACACTTAAAAATGATGGGAGACCCTTAGAAGAGGGGTCTCGTACCATCATGACAGTCGTGCAGGACGGACCGTCGTGGGTGTGACGATCCGTCGTAATTGTCCGTCGTTGGACACTTGGAAAATTTTTGGAGACCCTTTTAAGAGGGGTCTCTGACCATCATAACGGTCGTGCAGGACGGACCGTCGTGAAGACAACGGTCCGTCACAGGAGTCGTTGGGGAGGGTGCTAGGGCTTATGCGACGGACCCTACGACGGTCCGTCGTGAATAAGACGGACCGTCATCGGGGTCTCGTTCTTAATATCAAAGACAGAACTGTAGGTACCCTAAGCAACCCCAATGAACCCACATGGTCTTGTAGTGTTGTGGTTCTATATGTGTCTATCCCAACTACCTAGGAAACTATTAATGTGAAATCACCTATGTCTAGGGTTATTAACATGGAAAATTCAAACATTTAGAGCCTAGGTCTAGATATAATCATATAAAGGAAACAAGATACGACTAAGAACGAATCTAATACTAACTAATAAACAAAAATACAAGAGAACTGAGTCTAAATTTAGAGACACATACCTTTGAAATGGAGAAAACACAAGTGGGGAATGATTCAGGTGGCAAGGTAGATACAAAAAGCAGCAGCACCGACAAGTAAATGATAGTAATAAGGTTTGGGGAGATTGTGGGAGTAATGATAAGTGGGGGAAGTGTGGAAGTGGAAAAGAGATGGGAGATGAGAGGAAGTTGGAAGTAATGGGGTGGAATATGGAGGGGTGGGGAGTATAAACGGTCAAATTTTGAAAAGGGGTCCAGCCGGGTTGGGTCGGGTTAATTTCATTAATCGTGCGACGGTTCCCCGATGACGATCCGTCGCACATGCGATGCCCCATCGTGGTTTCCGTCGTGTGTTCCCTAATTTCAAAAATGACAGAAATACGTACCTGGTGTGACGGTGCATACGAAGGTCCGTTTTAGTCGTGACGGTCCGTCGTTGTAACCGTCAGTGGCTACTGCAGAGTAGTTTTCTGCAGAATTTCCTGGTGATGTGCCTGCAAATTTAAAACCCATTTATAGAAAAATGCTACCATTATTAAAAAGACGATAACTATCGGGTTGCCTCCCAACAAGCGCCAGATTTAACGTCGCGGCACGACTGAGGCCACTTGATTACTCAGACTTCATCAAGATGGTATGCCTCGATCACTTCATTCGCCGATTCAGCATGCCTTAGATTTTTATGTGTTGTCCATTAACCTTGAACCGCACACCCTCCTTAGTTTCCAACTCAACTTCTCCATGAGGGAATAGTTGGGTAACCTTGTATGGACCAGTCCATTTGTACTTGAGTTTTCCTGGAAACAAGCGCAATCTAGAATTGAATAGAAGCACTAAATCCCCGACCATAAACTCTCGTTTTTCAATTTTGTTGTCATGATACTTCTTCATCTTTTCTTTATATAGGGCTGAGCTTTCATTGGCTTTCAAGCGAAATTCATCAAGTTCATTCGACCCATTTAACCGTTGCTCTGCAGCTTCGCTCCAATCAAATTTTAACTTCTTCATAGCCCACATGACTTTATGCTCTAACTCAACCGGAAGATGACAAGCTTTCCCATATACAAGTTGGTATGGAGACATACCTATGGGAGTCTTATAAGCTGTCCGGTAGGCCCAAAGAGCATCATCAAGCCTCCTTGACCAATCTGTTCTACTAGCATTCACTGTTTTGGACAATATCTGTTTGATCTCCCGATTCGATAACTGAACTTGCCCACTAGTTTGAGGGTGGTAAGGCGTGGCCACAATATGGCGAACACCGTATTTCTCCACTAAACCCCTTAACAATCTATTGCAGAAGTGGGAATTCCCATCACTAATAATGGCCCTTGGAGTGCCAAAACGGGATAATATATTCTTTTTCACGAATGCAGTGACACTCTTCCCTTCATTGTTTGCGAGAGATATGGATTTGACCCATTTAGATACATAATCAACTGCTACAAGAATGTACTTCATCCAATGAGAACTCACGAAAGGGCCCATAAAGTCAATACCCCACATATCAAATAACTCAATCACAAGAATGGGGTTTAGAGAGAGCTCTTGCTTTCTTGAAATACCACCATCTCGTTGACATTTGTCACATGATTTAGTAAACCCATGAGCATCTTGATGAAGAGTTGACCAATAGTAACCACATTGCAATATCTTGTGAGCGGTTCGGATACCACTGTGATGTCCGCCAACAGGGGAAGAATGGCATGCCTCCAATACACTCAACATTTCACATTCTGGCACACAATGCCAAATAAGCCCGTCGGCACAACTCCTATACAATTATGGTTCATCCCAAAAGAACTTCTTCACATCGTACATGAACTTTTTCCTTTGATGAAAGGACAAGTCTGATGGAACAATATCACTAGCCAGATAGTTTGCAAAATCTGCGAACCATGGAATCAAGTATTGTGAAGCAGCCAATACATGTTCATCGGGGAAAGTATCATCAATGTCAGTCTTATCCCCTAACTCTCTCATAGCTTCATCCTCTAGACAAAACAAATGATCAGCAACTTGATTTTCAGTCCCTTTTCTATCCAGCACTTCAAAGTAAAATTCTTGCAGCAGTAATACTCAACGAATCAGCCTTGGTTTCGCATCCTTTTTCGCCATCAAATATCTCAGTGCTGAATGGTCAGTATGCACTATGACTCTAGTACCTAGAAAATAGGAGTGAAATTTCTCAAAAGCAAAGACTACTGCGAGGAGTTCTTGCTCAGTCACTATGTAGTTCTTCTGGGCTTCATTTAGGGCTTTACTAGCATAGTAAATTGGGTGAAGGATTTGATACGCTCAAACTTACTTGTCAAATGAGAAGTAAAGCGGTCGTGTCAAGTAAATAACCCAACTAGTGAGGTTGGGATCGTTCCCACGAGGAAAATAGTCTAGACATAACTTCAACTTGTTATTACAATTGTTCGGTTGATGACTTCCTTAAAAAGTAAAAGCATAAAAAGGGGGGTTTGTATTTCCTAATGAGCAAAAATAACTAACAAACTTGAAATAGACACTTAACAGCTTTTAATGTTGAGTTTTAATCAAGTAATCAAAGTAACTAGGGTTTACGTGTTCCCCACAGGTTCATAACTTGATAATCCTATCTATAACAATTCTTTCCTAGTATCTTGCATGCAAAGTGATAAGTTCTGTATTTCTAAATCCTTGGTCCGGCATCTAGAAAATCTCACTCAGCACCTTGATCCGGATACGTGTGTTGCTTTCCTAACCCTTATCCTTACCTCATATTAAGCATCGTATTTGATATTTGACTAAGTTATTACCTCGTATCAATCGATACTAGCCTATTAGATAGTATACACTAAATCTATGTTAATAATTCTTTTCCTATTATCTACCTTCTTGGTCCGGCAAGTAGCATTAAGGCGTGTTCTAACATTGATCATCCGTTAAAAAGACTTCTAAGTGAAAGAATTATTAATACATGCAAGACACGATTCTAGAATTGTTATTTTAGCTAGGGTTTATCTCATTTTTTGCCTATGGTTCCCACAACCCTATTTATGGAGTTTAGTTCCTCATAGCCATAAACACAATATTCAAATATGGTAAACAAGAATTCATGTAATTACTTTAATGAGAAAGAATAAAGTCCGAAAATTTTCTTGATTAATCACCAAAAATCACTTGTAAGAATATCTAACAATCAAACACTCAAAACACAAAGTCTCACAATATAATGTTTAATATCACAGCGTCTAACTTCAAAAACGAGGTTTTTCGAACTATTTATAAAAAAATAAAAACATAATTAAACAAGGATTCTAATTACTGGAAATCTGCAAAAATGCGGCTGGGTCGACGGACCATGCGACGGACCGTCGTGGTCACGACGGACCGCCGTGGACTCTGTCGTCCCATACTTGGTGCAATTCTTCTGCTGCTTTCTTCATTCCCCTCAACGGAAAGTGTGACGGACCGTCGTAAGCTCAACGGTCCGTCGAGGGTCTCGTTTCAAAATACTTCAACTCTTGGAATCTTCACGACGAACCTGCAGGACGGACTATCATAGCCATGACGGACCGTCATAGTCTTCGTAATCCCACACTTGTCATACTTCTCCATCTTCCTTCAGCAGCTTCTCTACGCTGTCACCTACGGACCGTCACAAGCACGATGAACCGTCACAAGCTCCTTATGTGGTCTCTTCTGCAATTTTTGCGCAAAATCTCCGCGTTCAGCTTTGGACAGATTTCCTGCAAAACAAAGAGAAAATTATATTAAACTTAGCACAAACAAGGCTTTCAGACACATTAACCTTAAGAAAAAAGTATTAATTATACCGTGAAACCACGGTATATCAATCCGCTCTTGTGGACTGAAGCAAAGCTGGGTGGCATACCTAGATAATGCACGAAACATAGACTCATACGCAGTAACCGACATCCTGCCTTGCTCTAGGCTCAGGAACTCATCCCTCCTCCTATCCCTCAAAGTCCGGGGTATATACTTCTTCATAAATAAGCTAGAGATTGACGCCCAAGTCATAGGTGGTGCCTATGCCGGTTGACACTCAACATTAAATCGTTCCACTATGCCAATCTTATGTAGCAACTCATGACAATCAACAAGAAAATCATAGGCATCCTCAGATTCAGCACCCTTGAAGACTGGAGGTTTTAATTTCAAGAACTTACTGAAAAGTTCGTGCTGAGCACTTGTCATTATAGGCCCTGTAGTCAACCGAGGAAACGTGCCTATTTCCAATGAGGCATCCATGCGTGGAGCCACAACAAGTGCATGTTGTACTCTCGGAACCTGAGGTGCTGGTGCAGAAAACACTGGAGGTGTCTTGCCTTGATCAGATAAACCGCTAAGATAAGCAAGAATCTGATTCATTCTCCCCTTCCTCACCCTCTCTTATTACTTCCTCAGTCGGTGGAGGAGTCACCTCCCTAGCACTAGCTTGGACAGGTGCTTGTCCTCTTCCTCTAGATGACGTCCTCCCGCGACCTCTACCACGGCCTCTTGCCACTGCTCCTCTTCGAGCTACAGCCTCAGTGGCTGGTTCACATGCATCTTGTCTTGCTGGTATTGGTGTTGGCGCGGTTTTTGCTCTAGTTCTAACCATCTGCAAAATAGAGTGAAGATGGTCAGATACCAATTTGTATCACCCAGATACAAATTGGATCCAAGTAATAGCACGAAAGAAAGAAAGAATGGAATTTTCCTTCAGTCTTATAGCTTTTCAAAGAAAAGTAAAGGCGTCCCCCTACCATTTCTCAAGACACTACTAGACTCGTTCTTGTGTGATGAGACCAATGAACCTAATGCTCTGATACCAAGTCTGTCACGACCCATAACGAGCCGCGAGTGGCACCCATTCTTATCCTACTATGTGAGCGAACCAACCAATCTAAACCCCTACATTTCAACCATAATAACTAGAACAAAAATGCGGAAGACTTAAAACTCAATAATAAACATCGATCAAATAACTTCTAAAACTCAATGCTTATAATTTCAAAAATCTGGAAGTCATCACCACAAGATCATTCTATTCTCAAATTACTAAATCTAAGAGTATGTAGGAAGCTAAAATAAGTAAACACATGGTCCATGTCAGAACTTCAAAGACATCAAGACATGAATGAGAGGGAATCAAGTCCGAGCTAGGAACAATAGCTCACCCTGAAATCTGACGTTTTGAAGACTGGCTAGAGTTGAGGACGAGTCGAAGTTGATGGCACGCTTGCTGCACTCAACAATATAACAAAAAGGAAAATACAAGTAGGGGTCAGTACAAGGCACAAGTACTGATTAGGTATCATCGGCCAACTCAAAATAGAAAGCAATATATATCAAATAATAGCATAAACCAACCATAATACTTAACAGGTGACAACAACAAATACGAGAATCATTGATAACAATGCCAAGTACATCTATGAGGACTCAAGCCTCCACACCATACTTATTTGGGAAATAGGTTCTTTAAAATTCAGTATATTAACATAATTCAAGATTCATCCCTTTATCATACTGGTATCGGAACGTCACACTCCGATCCTCTAAAGATTCATTCTCTTTACTATCCTGGTGTCGGAACCTGACACTCCGATCCCCTACTACTACCTGTCGATTCGTGACACCCGATCCACTAATTCCTAGTGACAGTATGTGAAACTCCGATCCTCTACTACAATGTGTCGGTTCGTGACACCCGATCCACTAATTCTACGTGTCGGTTTGCGACACCCGATCCCTTAATCTCATTCTTTTAGTTCACCAAGCCTTCTTTTATACCAAGGCATCATCATTAACAAAGAGGATTTAAGGTTTAAGATTCAGAACCTCATCTTTCCAATCCATTACAATTACATAATCACATCATGCAAGCACACAATTAAGCATATAGAGACTTTACAATACTACCCAATACATATCATTCGCTATTAAGAGTTTACTATGAAATAGCATAAACCATAACCTCCCTCCACTGAAGAATCGTGATCAAGCAATCTACTTCTTCAATGCTTTGCTTTCCTCTTCGTTTCTCCCTTCTCTCGATCGTTCTCCCTCTCTTTCTCTCTCTTTCTTCTTTTTCCTTATTCAAACACTTTTTCTTTTACCCTAATTACCATATAATTAAGTATAAAAGATGATAAAAGTAACCCACTATTTATTTAAAGGTTAACTCCTTTAACCCCCATGTAAATAAGTTATTATACTTACCCACTAATTTTATACAGTTTGACATAAATAGTCCAAAACGCCCCTTTAAAACTTTAGCAGAAATTCGACCCAGTCAAGGTTACGCAGCTCGTGACGGCCCGTTGTGCCTGCGACGGTCTGTCCTGCAGGGTCATCACAGAGTTCAGAGACACAATTTCACTAAAGAGTCCATGACGGTCCGTCGTGCCTACAATGCTCCGTGGTGCTCTTCCGTCGTGAAGTTCAGAGAGTTGATTCCCCGTATCCAAATTTCCAGAGTGTAAGTATTTTGGAACGAGACCCCCTCGACGGTCCTTCGCGCCCATAACGGTCCGTTGTGGGATCCGTTGACCTAGACAGCTATTACCAGAAATAAACTATACTGCTCAAAAAGACTAAATAGGTCGTTACAAATTACAACCTTATTTAAACTCACCCAATAAAAACAAATTGTAACACCACATAGCAAAAATAGACCAAAAATCAGTTTTTTCAAAAAAATCTGCAGGTGCAACCAACAGTGGCATCGACGGTCCATAGGACAGACGATAGTCCATCATGCACAACCATTGATGGGATCAAAAACTCCCAAAAATTCATCGGGAAAAATTTGGCTATGTTTTAATCGATGGTCCGTAGGTCAGACGACGGTCCGTAGTCCATGACCTTCGATCGAGACCCCCACTTACCCACTCCTTACAAGAGGTACGGATGACCAACACAGTCCGTAGGTGGAAAATTTGCAGGCAGTTAAGGAAAAATGCAGTTGGGTCAACATCAAATGATATAACTGTTAGCACAAAATGAATTAGGTGTCCCATGACCTACCCACAAAAAGATAATTGAATTATATTTCCATAGCCACTGGCCTTGCTTAAATCAGACCTTCGAATAAAATGTTATTCCTATTTTAGTAAAGTTCTGTCGAACAGGCCCTAATAACAGACCCAACGACGGGGCGTCGGGCAGAAAACAGACCATCAATCCTTGCAATCATTTGTCTCGACAAAAACTTTCCCTAAGGTCTTTTTGACCTTTCCCACTCTGTTTAAATCCTAAATTACATCATTTTAACCCAAAATCATCGTATTTAGTCAGTTTAAGCCTGGATACATGATTAAAACATATCCAAGTCAAATCATAAAATCAAAACCTAAAAAATTAGAATCAAGAGAGGAGGAAAATCTCAAGAACCCTAGTTAAAGAACACCACAAGTTCCAGTAGTTACAAACTCAAAACTAAAGTATTTTTCAATGGATTTCATCACCAGGCATGTGAGATTTCACTTGTGTGTTCCTTTCACCCATTGGGTCCCTAGTTTTTAGTCAGATTCTGGATTCTCTTATCATGATTAAACCTAGGGTTTCTACAACTTTGGTAGAACTTCATAAATTTATGAAATATATATTCCAAATAAGATTATCATGTTATTACTCGTATAATCGCATGAATTTCAGAACCTTAGCTTTGTATTTGTTTAGTTCTTGAATTATACATGCTATGTCAGATATTTCAGACACTTCAGATATACATGCCTCAGTTATAAATGCATGATTACTAGATTAATTATTGCATTCTCAGTTTGTATATTATGTTTTGAGATATCCAGTATTTGTAGAAACTAAGACATAACAAGTTAATTTACAAAATTCATTGGGAGTAGAATTATACCGAGTTGGACTAGGTTTTAGGTTACCCAATCGTCCCAGAACTACTAGCCACGTAAATTGTAAGTCCCATCTGTGGGCAATCAGTTTAGCTATCACGCCAGCATGCCTTTATACCTTTGGAAGGTTAAATTGGGTCCTCTTGATGGGGCGTATACATCATACTCCACATTTAGCTCATCTGACTTTCTTATCAGTTATAAGTAGCTTCCACAATTTAGCTAGAAGCCATTGCATTTACAATATCAGCATATTCAATATTCAGACACAACATTTTATATAGTGGTCATTGGATTCGGTTATCTAAACATTCAGTATATCATGTTTAGATTTCTATACTTGATTTTGTGCTTGTTCAGCTATGTTTTATTTATGTTTTACCCTGTCCAACATGCTCAGTACCTTCAAATACTGACACATTCGTGTACTACATCTTCTCGTGATGTAGGTTCAGGTTCTCAGCATCCAGATCGTGCTTAGATTGATTTTTGAACTCCATTTCAGCAGATTCAGTGGTGAGTCCTCATCCTCTAAGGACGATATTCATGAGTTTCTTTTTAGTGTTCGGTTCTTTTGTTTCAGTTTTTGCTAGACTTTTTTGGGGCTTATGCCAACATTTCTAGTCAGTTTAGAGGCTATTTTCAGACATAGTTAGTTTCAGCTTAGCATTGAGCTTATATTTTTTTGAATTACACTCGTCATTATTTCAAATATTTCAGCTTTAGTATATTGATATACCCCATCTTTTTATATAAAGTATGATTTAGGTTCCGCAATAGTTTATATTCTTTAGTAGGCTTATGATCATGTCAATAGGGTTAGCCATGGATCGTTTGTGGTCCTAGGTCCCACCTCTGCATCACTATGGTAGCTCAAGGAGTTACACACTACGTATCACAATACTAGTTTAAGTGTCCTAGGATGTATGAAAAGCCGGACTAAGTAGAGTCCTTTTCATGGATATGAAGTTCACCACATATAATGAGAGAAAGACTATGAAGTGTATTAGGAAAATTTCACTTTGATTTTACTCTTATCGTGCATAAGGTATGATCTAATTTCATTCTAATTTGACATTCTACATTTCTGATCATGCCTCCTCATTGAGCTAATTCCATGAAAGCGATCACTTCAAATGCAAATGCAATAAATGCAAACACAACTCGTCCAGTCCCAGATCAAGAAGTCTCTTATGCTTAATAGAATAGTGCCATTCAGATGTTTGCTCAGAGTGTCGCCGAACAGAACCATCAGCGGCTTCAAGCTCATATGAATGGTAATGGTGGATCGATAGCAGCAAGGGTCGCGTCTTTGTTAGGATGAATCCTCCTGAGTTCTTAGGAGCGCAAACTAATAATAAACCCCAGAATTTCTTAGATCATTAAGAAATTTTTTAAGGTTATGCAGGTTACTGGGATGATCGGGTTGAGTTGGCATCACTTTAGCTGAAAGATGTTGCTCATATCTAGTACACTCAATGGAGTGATCATAAGGGCACAGATGCAACTACTATTACCTTGGAATGTTTTAGTGAGATCTTTCTAGATATAATTTTTCCAATAGAGTTGAGATAAGCAAAAAACCATGAATTCATGAACTTAAGGAAGGGTAACATGACAGTCTAAGAGTATGAAATAAATTTTAACTAACTCTACAGGTTGCTCTCACATGGTTGCTCACGCCCAACGTCCGCACTGATGGCGGCAAGAAGAACAAGAAAGGGAAGAAGCAGCAGACGGGTAATGAACCCAATATGCCCTGACTTCCCCCAAGTGTTCCTCCACCAAGTGTTCCTACACAAAACGAAGGGACTTGTGAAGTCTATAGTGTGGGCTCAATGTTATGACTAAGACGGCAGCAAAGAGGTTGGGTTGCGATATACTTCAAGCAACGCCCAAATCAGGACTTTCAACGCATCACCGACTCCCATAGTTGGAGTAGCACATGGAGTGAACATCATGGTAGGCGATTGGCAAGGGAAAACCAAATTCATCATCGCCCCCATCAATCTATTTGATATTATTCTTGGGCATAAATTCTTCCAGCAGTGCAATGCAGTAATCGATCCTCATCTCCATACATTGACAATCATGTAGAAGGGAAGGGAATGTACAGTTCCCATGGTGAAGGCGCAGGCGACGGAGGGACAGGCTAGATTGACAGCCATGAAGCTCGAGAAGGTCGACGGCAGAAGAAGGTTATCACCGGCACCAACCATTGGAAGTTCGAGAGAAGACAATGGTGCTGGAAAGACCTTGCCACAGCGAAGTAAGAAGGTTCCGAGTAGGAACGCTGACGTGATGAAGAAGCCGCCGGCACTTTCCTCTGTTGAAGGAGGAAGTTCAGAAGATCGGGTCAAGAAAGGTCAGGACATCGATGAAGAGGCTGCTCGATGGGATTGATCGAGTACGCGAGTTAATGATCGCCCGACAGTACTCTACGCCGATACAGACGCAATGCGACGCGGTCGTCGCATCATCAAGTGGGGGAGTTTTCCATGACTCGGCAAATACCCAGGCAGATCGCGACCTGCCTAGGTAGCCAGCAGCAGGTGCAAGGAAGAAGGCAGCCCAAAGGGTCCTGTAGGCAAAGGGGCAGGCAACACTTTGAGGGGCAGCCGTTACAGCAGTTTCAGCTATTACAGCAGTTACAGCCGTTACAGCTGTTACTGCAGGTGGTGGGGCGGAGGTTACAAGCCTTGGAGAGGCTTGTTCAAGGCCTCTAGGATTTGGGGTAGAATAGGAGCACCTAGGAGTCCTTATTGGAAGACTTAGAAGCATGTCTTGTGGGCATGGACTTAGGGGCTTGTATATACTGTAGCATTTATTTACTCTTAGTGTTTAGAGTAGTATATATAGGTAGTCATTGTATTTGTAATACATCAACCTACATTTGAATACAAGTCTTTTATTCCAAAACTGTCTTTTGTCTTTCCTTCAATTGCTCTTAGCGATCCAAAGTAGTGAAAGGCTTACTTGAGTCTACAAGATCGTGCAAGAATCATAAGTAAACCGTCAAGTGCCACATGGAGTCTTGTCCAACTCGAAAAGGCCGTGACAATTCATGACCCGCCAGATACCTAGGCAGATCGCAACCTGCCTAGGCAGCCAGCAGCAGGCGCAAGGGTGCAGGCAAAGCAAACTGGCCTGCAGGCAAAGGTGCAGGCAGCAGTTGGAGGGGCAGCCGTTACAGGAGTTATAGTTGTTACAGCTGTTACTGCAGGTGGTGGGGCGGCAGTTACAAGCCTTGGAGAGGCTTTTTCAAGGCCTCTAGGCATTGGGGCAGACTAGGAGCAGCTAGGAGTCCTTTTTGGAAGACTTAGAAGCATGTGTTGTGGGCATGGACTTAGGGGCTTGTATATAGTGTAGCATTTATTTACTCTTAGTGTTTAGAGTAGTATAAATAGGTAGTCATTTATTTGTAATACATCAACATACATTTGAATACAAGTCTTTTCTTCCAAAACAGTCTTTTGTCTTTCCTTCAATTTCTTTTAGAGATCAAAAGTAGTGAAAGGCTTATTTGAGTCTACAAGATCGTGAAAGAATCGTGAGTAGACCGTCAAGTGCCACACGGAGTCTTGTCTAAATCGAAAAGGCCGTGACAATAGGTATCAGAGAAAGTTCATCGTAAGAGAATGACGAACGAAGGAGACGCCGCTAGCAGCACCCCCAACTTCCGCACTTATAGTGGCAAGAAGAACAAGAAAGGGAAGAAGCAGCAGACGGGTAATGAACCCAATCTTCCCGGACTTTCCCCAAGTGTTCCTCCACCAAGTGTTCCTACACCAAGCGAAGGGAAAACATCTCTCCCTCCCCATATTGTCGATGGAAGTGACGAAGACACCGGCGAGGAGTCCGTGGACGTTACTGTCGGACTAGAGTGGATAGCAAGGGTCGAATTGGCGAGGCAAGCCGTTGAGATCATAGGCCACTACTTGAATGGAACGGACAAAAATCTCAAAACTCTTGAAGAGTACTCCCTTGAGCAAGTTGAGAGCGTCCGGAAGGAGTTGGAGCACGCCAACGAGCTAAGTACGAGACAAAGGAGGCCATTACTTCCTTAGATTTCAGGCTTAGGGAAGCACTTGGCGCAGTTGAGTCGCTTAAGGCCGATGTGGCAGCGCTCAAGGAGGATAGAGAGGTTGGTGGATCCTCATCACATGACCGGGAAAGGGAAGACAGAGTCGAGGCGGCCAAGCCACCTGTCTTCAAAGGCGTCCGTGACGCGCAAGAGATTGATAATTTCCATTGGCACTTGGAAAATTATTTCAAGTGTATGCAGTTTCGTAGAAATGTGAACAAGATCAACACTGCTGTGTTGTATCTTTCGGAGATGGCCATGCTATGGTGGCAGCGTAAAAAGTCTTACATCGAAAAGGGGACATGCACGTTGAACACATGGGAGCAGTTTCATGTGGTGTTCAAGAAGGCGTTCCTCCCTAGCAACGTTGTCTATGAGGCAAAGCGTAAGATGCGAGAGTTGAGACAAAAGGGCAACATACGCGCGTATGTGCGGGAGTTTACCACCATTACATTTCAGATTCCCAACCTCATGGACGACGGCGCATTGTTCGACTTCATAGATGGGCTGCAAAATTGGGCCAGAACGGAGTTGGAATGGCGGCAAGTCAGGACTATAGACGATGCCACCACACAGGTTGAAGCCTTGATAGACTTCAGGCGAGAGAAGTCTCTTAGTGCCGAGGTGGACGATGAGGTAGGCAGTCATGATGATAGTGGGGAAGACAGTGGCGAAGGCAAGGAGCAAACACCACAACCCAAAAGGCGTGACACCTACAGGTCCAGCGGCAAGAAGCCCGGAGATCGTGGCAACACGGTAAGGGATTCCAAGGATGGTTGTTTCATATGCAAAGGGCCGCATGGTTATAAAAGATTCCCTGAACTGAAATGTCTTGGTGCTTTCGTTCGTGAGCGGAAGGAAGAGAAAGCCCAAGAGGAAGTTGGGGAGACTAAGAAGTTGGGCGTGGTAAGCCTATGCGGAGATGCAATTGAACAACTATCGACGAGGCCAAGGCAAGTTGAGCCAAGGCAAGCAGAGCCGAAGCATGCTGATAAGGGACATGCGAAGTCTATAGCGTGGGCTCAAACAGTCAACAGCACGATCAATGGGAAGATTGATCGTGGTTGTTCGACACCGGTGCGGAGGTCAATGTTATGACCAAGACGGCACCAAAGAGGTTGGGGTTGCGATATACATTAAGCAACGCCTAAATCAGGGCTGTCAATGCATCACCGACTCCCATAGTTGGAGTAGCACACGGCGTGAACATCATGCTAGGCGATTGTCAAGGGAAAACCAAATTCATCATCGCCCCCATCAATCTGTTTGATGTTATTCTTGGGCAGAAATTCTTCCAGCAGTGCCATGCAGTAATTGATCCTCATCTCAAAATATTGACAATCATGGAAAAGGAAAGGGAATATACAGTTCCCATGGTGAAGGCGCAGGCGACGGAGGGACAGGCTAGATTGACAGCCATGAAGCTCGAGAGGGTCGACGGGAGAAGAAGGTTATCACCAGCAGCAACCATTGCAAGTTCGCGAGAAGACAATGGTGCTTGAATGACCTTGCCACCGCGCAGTAAGAGGGTTTCGAGTAGGAACGCTGACGTGATGAAGAAGCCGCCGGAGCACTTGCCTCTGTTGAAGGAGGAAGTTTAGAAGATCAGGTCGAGAAAGGTCGGGACATCGATGAAGAGGCTGCTCGATGAGATTGATCGAGTACGCGAGTTGATGGTCGCCTGACAGAAGTCAACGCCGATACAGACGCAATGCGACGCGGTCGTCGCATCATCAGGTGGGGGAGTTTGTCACGACCCGTCAGATACCCAGGCAGATCGCGACCTGCCTAGGCAGCCAGCAGCAGGCGCAAGGGGGCAGGCAACCCAAACTAGCCTGCAGGCAGCAGTTGTAGGGGCAACCGTTAAAGCAGTTTAAGCTGTAACAGCAGTTACAACCATTACAGCTGTTACTGCAGGTGGTGGGGCGGCAGTTACAAGCCTTGTAGAGGCTTTTTCAAGGCCTCGAGGCGTTGGGGCAGACTAGGAGCAACTAGGAGTACTTTTTGGAAGACTTAGAAGCATGTCTTGTGGGCATGGACTTAGGGGCTTGTATATAGTGTAGCATTTATTTACTCTTAGTGTTTAGAGTAGTATAAATAGGTAGTCATTGTATTTGTAATACATCAACCAACATTTGAATACAAGTCTTTTTTACCAAAACAGTCTTTTGTCTTTCCTTGAATTTCTCTTAGCGATCCAAAGTAGTGAAAGGCTTACTTGAGTCTACAAGATCGTGCTGGCAGCCAGCAGCCAGGCAGTGACTTGCCTAGGCAGCCAGCAGCAGGCGCAAGGGGGCAGGCAGCCCAAATTGGCCTGTAGGCAGAGGGGCAGGCAGCAGTTGGAGGGTCAACTGTTATAGTAGTTTCAGCTGTTACAGCAGTTACAACTGTTACTGTAGGTGGTGGGGCGGCAGTTACAAGCCTTGGAGAGGCTTGTTCAAGGCCTCTAGGCGTTGGGGCAGACTAGGAGTAACTAGGAGTCATTTTTGGAAGACTTACAAGCATGTCTTGTGGGCATGGACTTAGGGGCTTGTATATAGTGTTGCATTTATTTACTCTTAGTGTTTAGAGTAGTATAAATAGGTAGTCTTTGTATTTTTAATACATAAACCAACATTTTAATACAAGTCTTTTCTTCTAAAACAGTCTTTTGTGTTTCCTTCAATTTCTCTTAGCGATCCAAAGTAGTGAAAGGCTTACTTGAGTCTACAAGATCGTTCAAGAATCGTGAGTAGACCGTCAAGTGCCGCACGGAGTCTTGTCCAAATCGAAAATGCCTTGGCCCAATTTTGCAGCCCATCCATGAAGTAGAACAATGTGTCGTCGTCCATGAGGTTGGGAATCTGAAATGTAAGGGTGGTAAACTCCCGCACATTCGCGTGTATGCTGCCCTTTTTTCTCAACTCCCGCATCTTGCGCTTTCCTTCATAGACAACGTTGCTAGGGAGGAGCCATGTGAGAGCATACCTGTTGAATTAGTTAAAGGCAACATGCTCAGTACCTTCAAATACTGACACATACGTGTACTACATCTTCTCGTGATGTAGGTTCAGGTTCTCAGCATCCACATCGCGCTTAGATTGATTTTTGCTCTCCATTTCAGCAGATTCAGTGGTGAGTCCTCATCCTCCAAGGACGATATTCATTAGTTTCTTTTGAGTGTTAAGTTCTTTTGTTTCAGTGTTTGCTAGACTTTTTTGGGGCTTGTGCCAACATTTCTAGGTAGTTTAGAGGCTATTTTAAGACATAGTTTGTTTCAGCTTAGCATTGAGTTGATATTTTTTTGAATTACACTCGTCATTATTTCAAATATTTCAGCTTCAGTATATTGATATACCCTATCTTTTTAGTTAAAGCATGATTTAGCTTTCGCAATATTTTATATTCTTTAGTAGGCTTATGATTATGTTAATAGGGTTAGCTTGGGATCGCTTGTGGTCCTAGGTCCTGCCTCTGCGTCGCTACGGTAGATCAAGGCGTTACACACTTGGTATCAAAATACTAGGTTTAAGTGTCCTAGGATGTATGAAAATCCGGACTAAGTAGACTCCTTTTCATGGATATGAAGTGCACCACATCTATTGAGAGGGAGACTATGAAGTGTATTAGGAAAACTTCACTTTGATTTTACTCTTATCGTGCATAAGGTCTGATCTAATTTCATTCTAATTTGACGTTCTACATTTCGGATCATGCCTCTTCGTTGAGCTTATTCCATGAATGTGATCAATTCAAATGTAAATGCAAGAAATGCAAACACAACTCGTCTAGTCCAAGATCAAGAAGTCTCCAATGCTGAATTGAATAGTGCCATTCAGATTTTTCTCAAAGTGTCGCTGAACAGAACAATCAGCGGGTTCAAGCTCATAATAATGGAAATGGTGGATCGATAGCAGCAAGGGTCATGACTTTTTTAGGATTAATCTGCCTGAGTTCTTAGGAGCGCAAAATAATGAGAATCCCCTGAATTTCTTCGATGATTAAGAAAATTTTTAAGGTTATGCAGGTTACCTTGATGATCTGGTTGAGTTGGCATCACTTTAGCTGAAAGAAGTTGCTCATATCTGGTACACTCTATGGAGTGATAATAAGGGCACAGATGCAACTCCTATTACCTTGGAATGTTTTAGTGAGATCTTTCTAGATATGTTTTTTCCAATAGAGTTGAGATAAGCAAAAACCCAAGAATTCATCAACTTGAGGAAGGGTAACATGACAATCTAAGAGTATGAAATCAATTTTAACTAACTCTACAGGTATGCTCTCACATGGTTGCTGACTTGATGGATTAGATGAATAAGTTCTAGTGTGGAGTGTCAAATTTGGTGAAATTAGAGTGCAAAATTGCTATGTTACTTGGAGATATCAACATCTCTAGGTTTATGACTCATTTTCAGCTGGTTTAGGGTAATAAGCTTAAGGAACATGCCAAGGAGAATAAGAAGGCTAGGACTTGGAACTATGACTCGGGTTGTAGAAGTCTCTCATAGAGTTAGCAGCATGTTTTAATCCCTAGCCCCTTCATTAGCTGGTGTTCCATCCTCCAAGAACATTTTTGACAAGAGGGTTTATGCACCAGACTCTAATTATCAAGGAAGTGTTTCAGGCACAAATACCTACCCCACTTGACCTAAGTGTAGTAAGACCCATCCAGGCGAGTGCCTTGCAGAAAAAGAAGGGTGTTTCGGGTGCGGTCAGTCTGGTCACAAGTTGAAAGATTGTACTTCTAGACAGGGTTAAGGAGGTGTAAATGGTAGATCTCAATCTACAACTTCATCAGCAACAACAAATCTCCCAAGTCAACAGGGTAACTCATCTACTATAGTTGGCGGTAAGCGCCAAAACATGTTGTATGCTCTTCAGGCGTGCCAGGATGAGGAAGGTTCTCTTGATGTATTGATTTGGTACATTAGGAGTAATTGACCTTGATAATTATGTATTGTTAGATCCAGGGGCTACTATTTCTTTTGTAACTCCTTACATAACAGTCCAATTCTGTGTAAGTCCAGAAGCTCTCCAAGAAACTTTCTCAGTCTATACTCTAGTTGGTGAACCAGTTATAACTTGACAAGTATACATAAATTTCCCTGTTAGAGTAACATACAAATTCATCTCAGCAGATCTTATAGAGTTAGAAATAGTAGACTTTGATGTCGTGAATGGAATGGATTGGTTACATTCCTACTATGACTCAGTCGATTGTAGAACAAGGATTTTTCTTTTTCAGGTTGCAAATTAACAAATCCTAGAATGAAAGGGTAGTATATTAGCTCCTATGGGTAGATTCATTTCTTATCTTAAGGCCAAAAAGATGATCTCTAAGGGTTATATCTATCATATAGTTTGTCATAAGGATTTTAGCTCTAAACCCCCAACTCTTGAGTCAGTTCCAGTAGTTAATTAGTTTCCAGAAGTGTTTCCGGAAGATCCTCCCAAAGTTCCTCCCAAAAAGGAAATAAAATTTGGAATTGATCTCCTTACAGATACCCAACTTATTTCTATTCCTCCTTACAAAATGGCCACAGCAGAGCTTAAGGAATTGAAGACGTAGTTGAAATACCTTCTAGATAAGGGTTTCATCAGACCTAGTATTTCACCATGGGGTGCACCAGTGTTGTTCGTTAAGAAGAAAGATAGTTCTCTTAGAATGTGCATTGACTATAGACAGTTGAACAAGATCACAATCTAGAATAAGTATCCTAACCCTAGGATTGATGACTTGTTTTACCAACTTCAGGGTGCTATCGATTTCTCAAAGATATACCTCAGATTGGGTTATCATCAGCTCAAAGTTAGAGATAGTGACATTCCGAAAACAACCTTCAGAACACGAGATGGTGATTATGAATTTGTTATGTCATTTGGACTAACCAATGCTCCTGCAACTTTTATGGATTCGATGAACATAGTGTTCAAACTGTACTTGGACTTGTTCTTTATTCTATTTATAGATGATATCCTCATTTACTTTTGGAATGAGGAATAAAATGCATGTCATTTGATAGTTGTACTTCAGACTCTCAAAGATCGTCAGTTATTCGCTATGTTTAGTAAATATGAATTCTGATTGCAATTAGTTGCTTTTCTTGGTCACATTGTGTAAGAGAATTCCAGTTGATTTGCAGAAGATAGAAGCAGTAAAACAATGGCCCAGACCTACCTCTTCAATAGATATCAAAAGTTTCTTAGTTCTAGCGGGTTTTTATAGAAGGTTTGTGAATATATAGATCCATAGCAGGTTATGATAGAAGGTTCGTGAAAATGTTTTCATCCATAGACTCACTACGACTAGGTTGACTCAGAAGATGTTAAAGTTTCAATGGTCAGATGATTGTGTGAAATCTTTGCAGAATTGAAAACTAGATTGACTACAACTCCTTTCTTGACTCTACCAGAGGGTTCAGATGGTTATGTGATCTATTGCGATTCATCCAGAGTTGGCCTTGGTTGTGTGTTGATGTAACAAGAAAATGTTATAGATTATGCTTCTAGACAACTTAAGGTGCATGAGAAAAATAATCTAACTCATGACCTCGAGCTTGTAACTGTGTTGTTTGCACTTAAGATCTAGAGACACTACTTGTTTGTTGTTAATATAGATGTATTCACTGACCATAAGAACCTTCTGTATGTGTTCACCTTGTAGAAGTTGAATATTCTCTAGGGAGATGTCTTGAGTTACTTAAGGATTATGATATGAGTGTGCATGACTATCTTGGTAAGCTGAATGTATTAGCAAATGCTCTTTGTAGATTCTCTATGGGTAGTGTAGCCCATATTGAGGAAGAAAAGAAGGAGCTAGTGAAGGATGCTAATTGTCTTTGTCGCTTGGAAGAGTATATCAGCCAGTGGTGTAACAGTTAAGAATGGGGCAAAATCTTCTTTGGTAGTGGAGGTTAAGGAAAAGCAAGAGAAAAGCAAGACAGTGATCCAATCTTGCTTGAAATTAAGGGTGCAATCCATACTCAGAGAGAGGAGTTTTTCTCTCAAAGGGTAGATGGTGTACTTCTCTACTACACGTAGATTGTATTCTCCTAATGTGGGCGAGTTGAGACAGCATATTATTGCAGAAGGCCATAACTCCAGATATTCTATTCATCCACGTACCGCGATCTGCGAAAAGTCTATTGGTGGAATGAAATGAAGAGACATATAGAAGATTTTGTGACTAAGTGCCCCAATTGCCAGTAGGGTTAGCTTGGAATAACTTGTGGTCCTAGGTCCCGTGTTTGCATCTCAGGGGTAGCTCGGGGCGTGAAATAAACCACATGTAATCTATTAAAATGCAAGAAAAAGAATAGTAGAAGATTAAAAAAATTGTGGTTAAAATAAATGAGAGAAAGTATTTTTAATGTCTTATAGAAATAGTCAAAACCTTTTGAGAAGTCAAAACCTTTTGATTGAGTCTTTAACTTATTGAAAAATGAAAACTCACAACTTATTGAATAAGTTAAAACTCCTATGAAAGGCACAACTCTATGGAAAAGTCACATCTTAGTGAAATTATATATTTTTTTCTTTTCGAAATAATCATGACCTTTTGAGAAGTCCTGACATTTTGAGAAGTCATAACCTTTTATAAAAAGTCACAACTTATTGAAAAATGATATTTCCTAGAAGTCACAACTTTTTCAAAAGTCACAACTCATTGAAAAAATCACAACTCTTTGGAAATGCACAACTCTTTGGAAAAGTCACAACTCAGTGAAAAATCGCAATCCTTTGAAAAAAGTCACAACTTATCAGAAAAGTCACAACTCACTGAAAAATCATAAACTAAGTTAAGGATATTTTAGTAATTTAAAATTAAAGTTAGGAGTTCATGCTTTTAAGGTGATATATATATATATATATATATATATATATATATATATATATATATATATATATATATATATTGTGTATAAGAATCATGACACCTTGTTACATTAAAAAATAGCGCATTTTGCTATTCATATTTTTTAAAATATTTTCCAAGTATGAAAAAATTCACTAATATTGTTATTATTCGTATCATTTAACAGGCATGGTAAGTAAATAATTTCAATAATAGTGTCACTTTAAATTTAACATGGAGGGTGTTATATATATGATCTTGAGATAATCTATAAAAAAGGAACCATTAATCTTGAAAATATTAATATAGATGTATATGAGTTGCATATCATATTGCTTCATAAATTAGCACAAGAAATGGATGATGAAAATGTGGACACATTTGATGTAGAATCAACAAGAATGATGGTTATTACATGTTAAATATTGATTTGTTGTTTTAAAATTTCTTCATAATATTTGAATGATTCAGATTTTGTTGATGCATCAAATTAATTTACATTTAGTTGTTGAGGAGCTACCGGTAATGCGTAACACCAATGACGATATATCCTCCCTATAAAAAAAGTGTTGATGTTCTCCTCCCAAAAAAAATATAGAGATTGTGTGTCTTCATCTCAATCATTTAATGAAAATGAAAATAAGGGCTTAGATGAAAACAGAGGTAAGGACTAGTCTCCTAGAGTAAATGTAGAGTTTCATTTTTATTGTGATTCACTCTATGATTTGTATGAAATATTTATAGTTTGAGTGATTTTGATGAATTGCTTCAAGCTAGAAAAAGTAACATCCAAGAACAAGCTAAATAGAAAGTTGATAGAGTAAATCTATACGAGTAACCATCTTGCCATGTAGGTATAGATACTGGTTTTGAAGACATATATAAGTGCAAGAGGGAAGATGGAGACGTTTACCTTGAAACCCTAGGTTTTTTCCTAGAACTTGAGAGAGATTAGTTAATGTAAAAAAGTTTCCTTTTGTGTTCAATTATCTATGTGGCAAAAAAGACAACGTGTGTGATCTTCTTCTCTTCACATGTCTTTAACCTCACTTCTCTCATGTTATTTACAACGAAAGTGTTGTTGAATACTTTAAATTAATAACGTTTTAGTGCAATAACATATTTCTTGTTTAATACCACAAAATTAAAATATTTTCTTTACTTATTATAAGCTTGAAACTCTATCTTCTTACTAGAATTCGGAACAAGCTCTTGTTATACCTTAGTAAATGAAGCCTAGAGAAACAAGAGACAATTGGAGACTTTGGACTTGGAACCCTAGCTTTCTTTCTAGAACTTTAGAGAGAATTAGAGGGGATGAAATTGGATGTGAATTGGGAATTTAAGAGAATGAGAGAGATAGGTAGATTTAGGGATTGAGAGGTAGCTATATGTCTTAGAATCAGGTCAAATGATGTGGCATAGAGATTAAATACATAGAAAAAGACCCAAATATACCTTTAAGAATTAACTAGCGGAAGTGATCTATTATTGGGACCTTAGGTATGTAGACCATTCTATGGCTCGTACCGGTCAACTGTAGAACAAACTTCAGAAATTCATCCTCTTCACGCAGAACCATTCTATGATTTATGAAATTTCATACGCCTCTAAAGACAATTTATAGAGCCCAATTCCATGAACGAAATTTACTAAGACTAGAATCATTCTATGCAACCCAGATATTACCCATACGACTGACTACATCCCACCCTATCTATTTGTAGGCCCAATATCAAAGTCTCACCATTTCAAAAACTCAACGAAGTACTTTCTTCCTATGACCCGTAGGATGTCTTATAGTTTGTTGCTAAGTGTTAAGTTCCTGAAACAAGGACAAATATCTGAACTCTTCCTTTTCAATCCAACTTATGAATTTCTGAAATGTTACACTAATGATAATGCTTCATCTCATATCAATAGTTATTCTTCTAATTGTGAATCAGTTTTTCCTTTCTTTGATAAATTGTGAAACTTTTTTGGTTGAAAGTATAAGTCAAATATCACCATAACCTAAAGTTTATACTCCCAAATAGATAATAAATAAGCTAGATATTTTATTGATTCCTCTTATACTATTGATTCTATTTTATTTGCTTATAATCTTTACCACCATCTCGCATTTATGACGGTAAAATTTTGTGGCATGCTAAATTAGGACATCTACATTTTGTAAAAAGAAGAATTTCTCTAACATATCTATGAGCTTTTCTACTGACAACCTTTTGTATCACATATCATATGGAAAGACATACCTGTAAACCTTTCTTGTAAAGTACTAATATAAAAAACAAAATTTTTTAACTATTACAAATTGACCTATGGAGATCATACCACAAATCCATATAAGATAATTACAATTATTTCTTGACGATGGTGGATTACCAAAGTAGATAGACTTGGAAACAGTACATTATATGACAAAGTAATGCACGAAAATTTATGGAAGCCTTCATATTTTAAATAGAAGACCAATTTCAACGCAAGGATCATGCCCTGAGAAACTTTAATAGAATGTTGTGATAGGAAGGAAACACAAATATCTCTTGAAGACATAAACCCTTAGCATATATCATAACATATCATTAGTACAAAAAATGCGTAAATTAAAACTTTTACATAGTGAAGTGTACTTAGACTTCTCACATGTCATATATGGCCTTTACATAGACTCCTCCGTTATGAAGTTTATATAGATATATGATTTAGCATTGTCAATTTATTTAAGTAGTTTAATACTTTGTCTCAAATATATCCATTTAAACGAGAGTTACAAAGGTTTGGGCATAGCCCTTACAAGTAGAATATGTCACGTATACACTTAAAACAATAGTCTCAAGTATAAGGAAAGAATAAGTGTCTTTAGACATAAGCAATACTACTAGGATTGAACAATTGGCACCATTCTCAAACTTTGAGGACTCACCAACAACTTGGGGAAAATTTCAAGTCTTCATAAAAATGTCCACGAAACACCTTAAGTATGGGTTAGTACAACCACTTGTACTAAGTATGGAAACATATGCACATAAAACCTTTGAAGAAGTGCATAAAAGAAACCATTTCTTTGGAAACATGTTAAGTCATATGGAAAGCCTTTGAGTAGACATATATGGAGCATATACAAGCAAATGATCAAAACCAAAACCAAATAAGACATACTCATATTCATACATAGTAATAACACCAACATCTAGTCATATTAGCATATCATGTTCAAGAGTTCATATTATCAAGGCATGTAAAACTCTTACCAATTATACCATCCCAGACCTACAAGTGTAATAATCATGTGAAGTCCCATAACCCCACATAATCAAGTAAACTAGAAAAGAGATCATAAGTAATGTCTTACCTGTTATGACATAAAATCATGAGTAGTCACCAACATACATATCATCTTAGACCAATATCAAGTTCATCAAATGAAACCAACATCATATAAGAGCAACATCATATGGAATCAACATGATACATTTCATTATAACAAAAGTGCATAAGAACAACCTCCTGTGACTCCCCTCAAGGTCAACTTGTGTAAAAAATAGTTAAAAGTTTAATACCCTTACCCATACTTAGTAGTACCCCTTAACTCACCCTAGTTAAGTCCATATTTATTACTTCCACTAATTCATTTTACTTTAGGGAACAATCACATCAACTGAAAGTACACTATGTAAGCTAAACATGGAATTTGGTTTAATGAAACCCTAAACCGGAAGAAGGTGATCCACTTCCCAATGTTGAACCAAAATATTAACATAACATTCTAGGTGGATCTATTAGTTTGCTTTCCTACGGGGGAAACATAGTTAAGGAACTAGGATATAGTGGAAAGTATTGTATGAACACTGTATGGTAGAATAAATCTCATGAGAACATTAGTGAACCTACATTACCTCTTTGAAAAGGACATCTCTCGTATCTAGTTCGCTTGGTGCTAAACTATATTTCCTTTGAAATGCCTTTAGGTCATTCTTAATCATCAATTCTTAATATAGTCCATAGAAGACTAACCCCTTTGTATAATAATTTCATTAGCTCATAGGGTATAGGATGAGAACTTCCTTTCATCAAAATCAATCATTAGTGAGATCAACACATCACATTCATATCATATAAGGCACACAAGAGAATGAACTTCAACCTTCTATCATCATACGCTTACCATGATCTAATAATTCAACATATTCATAACATGCTATCATAATCATCATATAATCATCTTCTTAATCTATGCACATTATTATACTTTAATTAAATATAATCATCAAGAATAAACCAACATCATTAAAGTAGGGAACTCATAATCATCAAGGTCTTACCAAATAGATTCCAAAACATTCTTCAAGATCTTACCGTCAATTAATCAAAAAATTTCAATGATACACTCATCATCATTATAGTGAATTAAACAATAACATCATCAATTCCAATAACTCTGATCATGTACAACTTCAATCATGGTTAGAGTTAGGAAAAAGGGTTCAGTAATGAATATTTTATAGAAACTAGGTTAAAGACTAAGAACTATAACAACTTCACTGTTAATTAACCATATATTATCAATATAAACAACCACAATAAAATATCAAATCAATTTGAAAAGGAATTCACAAAATTGAATGACAACCCATTTTTTTGACAAGGAAATAGTAAGGAACATATCTAATAAAGGAAATGGTAAGGAATATATAAACATCAAAAATTTATAAGCCTCTTTGTAAGTTCAGAACAACAAGGATAATGTCTTGTGCTTTTCATTCTTTTGTGGAGTTTCTAAGCCAATGGAGCTAGCGACAGTATGTTTTTCAAATTCATTGTTAAACATTTATTACCTGAAATTAAAAATGAAGAAGCTTTAATAACAAGTCAATTACATAAATTATTGAGAAATTTCATGATAAATACGAGTTAAATCCATAATAGATACCAAACATTTGGTAAGATAAAAAAGGAGGATATGGAAATACACAAATATTTTACAAAGAATATGGAATGCATAAATATCACAAAGTGAAATAAAAGGTGAAAAATTATTAACTCTTACGTCCACCAAGTTCATTAATTGCAAAAAATCATGTATGCAACTCCTTACTCTAACGTATCCGAAATGGTTGGTCTGGCAAAGTTGATGCAACAACATGAAGTTGTTGATAACTTTTTGTCTGAGTTGATAAATCAAAAGATCAAAATTCAAAATACAAGGATCATATCATTTAATATCATTATCATTAAGCACTGACTGAATTGACATTGTTGGCAACATAGGAAGGAGACGGGAAAACATTGTCGCGAAGATAGAGGAAAGAAAATTAAGAAAGTAAATACTACCATACATACTCTAAATATGGGGTACTTTTGAGTAACCCTTGACCTGTGTTTATAGGTAAATTTCCACTAAAGATGGAGCTTTCTTTAATGGAAATTCACCTATAAAAATAGGTCAAGAATTTTCTCCAAACGACCACATATTCATAAAGTGTTGAGCACTCTTTACATTCTTAATTGACCCCTTTCGTCTAGCTCTGTGAAAATGTTTCTCCGTCCCATTACCTTGTTGTCAAGTAT
This sequence comes from Solanum lycopersicum, assembly GCF_036512215.1. NCBI lineage: Eukaryota > Viridiplantae > Streptophyta > Magnoliopsida > Solanales > Solanaceae > Solanum > Solanum lycopersicum. The sequence continues at coordinate 40,734,311 of NC_090810.1, forward strand.
GACAATTCTCGATTGGAGTTTGATCATAATGATTTTGAGTATTATGATTATTATATTTTTAATTTAAATCTTATGACTCATCAACTCACACTAACATTGTTTAGTCAATTTTACAACACAAACTATCAGATATACATTGGACTAAGGAGTTCCATGCAAGATCAGTTGCTATTGTTGATGAATTTTTTGGGTCTAGGGGCTAGTAATGTTTTACCCTTTTTCATATCTTTTTTCTAGATATGTTTATTTTTCGTTTTTTAGTTTTCTTTGCAAATGTATGTGTGTATGTGTATCCCTTTTTTATTTGTCTTATCGGATGTTCGATATCTGTTTATGATTTAACACATATTTATACATATCTATCATGCAATTTCTCAATGTTTTATGTAATTAACATGTTATAAAAGTTTATTTACTTTCAGTTTATGGTGATTAATATCACTTAATATGACTTGTTCATTATTGTAGTTTTTTCAAATATATGCTTCACTTTGGTCTATATAAAACAATCTCTCAACCTCACCTCCACAGGGTAAAAGTAGGGTTTCATGCACATCCAATTTAATGCAAGTGAAAATGAAAATAATATGAGATTTAATTAATATCTTATCTCTCTAGTGTTTTCAACATATACTTTCAATCACTTTGCTTCTTTGCATAACATTGAATGAGAACCAATGTCCGCTACAGTTGAATGAAACGTTGTTTGATGTATTCATTTAGTTTCATTGTAAGAGAAATTTAGGAAGTTATGTAAGTTCTATTAATTGCAAAAATATCCTTCCAAACAATAATGATAGATAGCATGTACTTGCATATATTGATAACATAAGTAATTTTTCTATATATATATATTAATTAAGTCATCTGTTGTTTATTTGTCTATACCCAGTTTAAAATTATTGAAATATCATTATGAATAAACTAAAGATGCAACAAAATAGAGAGGTGGAAAGTTGAAATCAACAAAAGGAATCACTTTCGTATTTATTTTAAGTTAAGTTTATATATCTCATTTTATTAAATTACAGTAGCATATTGTTGCAAACACTCATTCAAATTTAGAAACAAAATCTAAGAGTCCTTTTAACTAAAAGTTAAATCTCATTAACACAATCTTTGAAGTTTTGAAAGAACCTTAAAGCCCCCAATTCAGATGATATATAATGTCTTGAAAAAAATGTGAAGCTCAAATAGCAATAATCGCAAATAGACAAAAAGAAGACATAAAAATTAAGCAAAGAAATACAATTTGAGATAAATTCATCACATCCAATAAAAAAGGGAGAAGATAGATATATGGAAGAATTCAAAAGGGATGATAAGAGAAGTGGTGAAATCGGTCAATAGAGTTCCTCACCAGAATAATAGCAAGCTTCAACTATAACAAAAATACTCCTGCCAGAAGCAGCCATGTCCATCATTACCTATGACAGAGATTGTAGTACTGCTGGTTATTTAGGGTTTAAACATTAAAGTAAAATAGGTTGATATAGCCTTATATTTAGAAAGGTGTCAAAAAGGGCTGGCCTAGAACCATTCGGCCCAATCTCAAGGGCCAAGGAATTTAAAGGACTAGGGTGGAACAACTCATCAGTTTGAAGGGCCTGAAAATGCTCAACTGAACCCAGTTGTAGAAAAGCTTAGGGCTAGGATGATCTAGCCCTTTTCATATCCTTTTTTTCTTGTCAAGTTTATCATTTTATAGCATCAAGAAAATAAGAAGATTTTAAAATCAAATATGGAAACAATTGTGTTATTTCAACAACATAAGCAAAAAAATATAGTATAATTAGCAGGTCTTTTGCACACCGGATATGCGAGCGGGATAAATAATGACAAGCAAAATTAGAGGGAAACGAGGTCACGATATTTATCTATGTATCCTTGATACATGTGGATTTACTTCGATAAATTTTATTTAGAATAATGTGCTTGTATTGTGAGCCCTTCTATTTACAAAAATAGCCTTATACTTGTAGAATTTTTATTGTGAACCCTTATATTTTCTCTTTTGTTATCTGAACTCATCTCCGTATTTCAAGTATAATTTTTAACTTGATATAGTGTATGTTGCACAAATACTCATATGTTTTCTAAACAAACAAATCTTTTAATTCGTCTAGAAATATTTCAATCAAGTATGACTAGCATGAAACAAAGAAAACTCATTTTTCATACTTCATCTAGATATGTCTGCTTTTTTTGCAAAAGGAGTATTATTTTTCATTCTCTCACGAGATCATTTCCTCCCCGATTTTCCCCTTCTTCGAAGAGCTCAATACAAGGTTATTTTATCTTGGATATGCATTATAAGTTTCTTTGTTTTTCAAGTTATGTTAGTTCATATTTTTTTATCTATTTGTCTTTTTCTATATATTTTATTTTAGGGTCGAGTGTCATTTATTTTTTTTGAATTTTTTGGATATTTTATTTTGATTTGTGCCTGATGTTAGTGTAATATGCTTTTGTAGTGAGTGTTATGACTTCGAATGATTTCAATAGAATATTTCTTATGTTTTAGCAGATTTTAAGATTTATTCGTAAAATCTCAATTTCACTTAAACTTCTAAACTTAATATCTCAATTGTGTATAAGAATATTGACACTTTGTTACCTCAAAAATGATAGGCTTTTTGATATTCTTAGTTTAAAATTAGAATACTTTCCAAGTATGAACAAACTCACTAATAATGTTATTTTTCTTATCACTTAACACACATATTTAGTAAATGGTTGAAATAATTTTGGCACTTCAAAATCATTAATTTGTATTTTATCTGAGCTAAACTATTCATTGAAACCTTTAATATTGAAAATTTTATAGATTTATATGAGTTGCATATCATGGTGCTTCATAAAATAGCATAGGAATTGGATGCTAAAAATGTGGAAACATTTGAATGTATTATCAACAAGAATGGTGGCTACTACATATTAAATATTAATTTTGATGTTTTAAAATTTCTTGATAATTTGAATGATGCAGATTTTATTGATAATTTAATTAATTTACCTTTAGTTGTTGAAGATCTATCCGTATTACGTAACACTAATGATAATGTGTCCTCTCCCATAAAATATATAGTATTGATGTGTCCTCCTCACCACAAAAAGATATAGTTGGTGTGTCTTCATCTCAACCATTTATTGAAAATGATAATAAAGGTTTAAAGAGAGAGTTGGTAGCTTTAGGGGTTTAAAGGTAGTTATAGGTCTTAGCATTAGGTTAAACAACATAGCATGGACATTTAATACATAGAAAAAGATCCAAATACCTTTAAGAATTAACTGGCGGAAGTGATCTATTATTGGGACCTAAGGTATGTAGACCTTTCGATGGATCGTACTTGTCAACCATAGAACAAACATCAGAAATCCAAAAATTATCCACTTCATGCGGAACCATTCTACAATTTGTCCAATTTCCTACTCCTCGTAGAGCCAACTTATAGAACTCAATTTTAAGCACAAAATTTACTGAGCCCAAAACCTTTCAATGGAACTCATATATAACCAATAGAATTGACTATATCTCGCCCTATCCATTTGTAGCTCCATAATAAGATTCTAAACATTTCTAAAACTCAACTTAAATATTTCCTTCCTATGACCCGTACGACCTCTTATACTCTGTACCTAAAACTCACAATTCATGCAACAAGGAAAAACATCTAAACTCTTCCTATTAAATTTAACTTATCAATTTCAGAAATGTAACACTAATGATAATTTTTCATCTCATATCACTAGTTATTTTTCTAATTGTCGATCAGTTCGTCCCTACTTTGAACAATTGTCAAAAGGTCTTGGTTGAAAGTTAGAGTCAAGTCTCACAATCAACTAGGGTAAAATACTCATAAATAGCAAATAAAGAAGCTAGTTGTGTTACTAATTCCTCTTCTTCTACTATTAATTTCTTTAATCTGTGCTAATCTTTACCATCATCTAACACTTATGATAGTAAAGTTTTGTAATAGGTTAATTTAGGACATCTGCCTTTTGAAAATGAAGAGTATCTCTACCATATATCAATTTTTTTTACTAGAAAACCTTTCACTTGTATCATATGTCTTATGGAAAGACAGACCATGATACCCTTATAGGGAAGTACTAATATTACCAACAAATTTTTGAACTATTACAAATTGACCTCAAACCACATACCCACATATGATGATTACAATTATTTATTGATAATTGTAGATTATCATAGAACATTGACTTAGACATAGTACATTATATGCAAAAGTAATGCACTGATGTGTACATAGATTTTGTTTGGTTTTTTACTAAAAAATTAAACCAATTATGTCGGTTTAATCAATCTTAAAATCAAATTAAACCACATAAAGTGGTCTTTTTTTATTTATTTATTTACTTGTTTTTTTTACAATATTTGAAGAATATGTTAAATATATTTTCACTTACCTCTGAGATAAGCTAAACGTAGAAAACATTATATGAATAGAATTTTTCCAAAAGATGGTAAAATTCAAATGAGTAGAAAATATCTTTTTTGAAATATCAATGTTCATTGTGTTAAATATAAGACTAAAGGCTAGAGATAACTAAATACAAAACAAAATACTTACAAACTAAATTGTTAACTTCGAATTTGAAAAACTATAACAATATAATTGTAACTTTTGATCTTACGAAATAAAATATTTACAAGTTTTACAAGAAAAAATTTGAATAAAAATATATAAACATTAAAACTGTAAACTAATTAACAAAATGTATTAAAAAAAGTAGACTATAAATAATATATATATATATATATATATATATATATATATATATATATATATATGAGAGTGGCCGTTTTTTTTTCAACTGCAAAACCAACAAAACCAAATCACAAATCAATTTTTTTCAATTTGATTTGAGTTGTACACCTCTATGTCTGCAAGTTATTGAAGACTTCATATCTAGAAAGGCAAATTCAACGTGACAAGACCGTCCATATTATTTGGGAGGATTATATTTAAGACTAGTTCACTACAATTGATGTTCAACTTTATTTTATTGAATTAAAGTTTGACGAAAAAATTATTTAAGTGGGAACAAACAGGTTTGTAATAATTTATTATGCAATTTTATTAAAAAATTTTATTTGGTAAGATTGAATAAACAATTGGGTCTATTTTAATAGTTTTACAAGTAATGAAATTTTCAAGTTTACGAGAAAATTCGCATGTCCAAACAAACCTTCAATTTCATCTCATATTTCCATATTGTGATACCATATCATGATTTCATATCAGATGGCCAAACAAACCCTAGTGTAATGTGATATAAAATTGATCATCTTAAAGAGTTGCATTGAAAAATAATAATATTTGGTGGATCATTATAAAGATATGGAGAATTTCTTGGACCTTTATATATATATATATATATATATATATATATATATATATATATATATATATATTGCATAGAATTAGCAGGAAATAAGAATAATTCAAGAGATGATTTATATTTTTGAATAGTAAAAATGTAATGATCGCAACAAGAACTTAAATTTTATTTATTGACAATTTAAAATTTATTAAACTAAAATCTAGTTATTTGTTATTGCTCATATTAATCACCTTAAACTAAAAATAAACAACCTTTTATAAGAAGGTAATTACATAAAATATAGAGAAATTTTATGATAAATATGAAGTAAATCTAAAATACATATTGATCAAAAAATCATTTGCAAGAGTAGCCTTCTTAAAAGTATGTATTATGTACAACATTTCATTATTGTATTGGAAAACAACAAGGATGCACCAAAAGTTATTAAGCCCTTCCAATGCATACTCTACTTGTTACTAAATCATAACCTGTCAACATGGGTTTCTTAAACTAAAATAGTAATATTTATAATATTCTCTACAATAGAGGGTTTTTTTCTTTGGATTTTTTACTTGAAATGCATAATGAATCTTTTTTTGTAATAAAATGATACCTTGTTAAAATAAGAGAAGTATAATCTTTTTTGTAATAAAATGATACCTTGTTAAAATAAGAGAAGTATAAAAAACACTCCTAAACTTAGCATAAATTATTAGTTTCATCTCCGAATTATTAACAGCCTTAAAAATATCCCTCTATTTGACTAAGTAAACTTAGATACACTCCCGATATGCAACATGACATAGTAGGTGGTCTAAAACTCTTGTAGGAGTTCTTAATAAAAATCAAGAGAAGTGTTCAAAACAACCTTAACGGGATAACTACATAAAATTAGGCCAATCAGTCTGTCTGATTGCATAACGTTATTCGTGAAAATAGCCAAGGTCAATCACTTGGTCTTATTGCATACTGTAATATTATTTTCAAAACAATATTTCAATTATACCTTACGAGTTAAAACTAATCATTTAGATTATCTAGAGTTTGTAACATTTCGCTCGAATATCATCTCCAAAAGGTAGAGTTCTTAATTATTTTTCTCCTTTTTTCACCTATATATCTATGAATAGTTATGTTCTCAATAAACTATAGGAATGTAGTCTATTATATATAAATAATTATATGACATCACAACATACAGTTTATCGAGAACATAATCGTAAATAGAAGGATACAAAAGTTTTGAATTATGATGGGCGATTATTAGGTAGTTGAGTGTGGTCTAACTTTTCAATACATACTTTGAACATGGAAACAGTTACAATTTAAAAAAACTATTGCCTTTCCTCCATTTAACGTTGTTTGAAGTACCCATTTTGTACCATTGTAAGAGTAATTGATGAAGTTATACTTAAGTACTATACACTATAATAACATTAATCTAGACTGCACTAGGACTGAAAATGACACATGCCTGGTGCGAATCATTATTTTAAGAAGTTTCTATGCTAATGGAGCTAGTAACAATATGTTTTGTAAATCCATTGTTAAAGATTAATTACCTAAAACTGAAAATGAAGAAGCTTTCATAACAAGCCAATTACATAAAATATTGAGAAATTTTATGATTAATACGAGTTAAATCTATAATAGACACTGGACATTTGATAAGAATATAAATGGAGGGTATGGAAATACACATAAATATTTTACAACGAAAATTGAAAACTTAAATATGACAAAGTGAAATTAAAGGTGAAAAATTACTAACTCTTATGTCCTCCAAGTTCATAGATAGCAACAAATCTTGTCTGCAACTCATCACTCTAACATATGAGAAATGGTTGGTCTGGAAAATTTGATGCAACAACATTAAGTTGTTGGTTAACTTTTTGTCTTAGCTGATAAATCACACGATCAAAATTTAAAATACAAGAATCATAACAGTTAATATCCGCATAATTAAACACTGACTGAATTGACATTCTTGGCAACATGGGATGGAGACGGGGAAACATTGTTGCAAAGATAGAGGAAAGAAAATTAGAAATTAAATAATACCCAACACACTCTAAATATGGAGTACTTTGAAGAAACCTCTTAACCTACTTCTATGGATAAATTTCTACTATAGAAGGAGCTTTCTTTAATGGAAATTCACCTATCAAAGTTTGTCACGACCCAAAATGAGCCGCAAGTGGCTACCACACTTATCCTCCTATGTGAGCGAACCAACAAATCTAAACCCCAACATTTACCAATATTTCAACCATAGTAACAAAAAAATTATGCGGAAGACTCAAAACTCATTAACGAAAATAAATTAAATAACTTCTAAAACTAAATACTTATTATTCCCAAAATCTGGAAGTCATGACATCAAGAACATCTATCCTCAAATTTCTAAATCTAATAGTATTAAGAAGATAAAATAAGTAAAAGGATGGTCCATGTCCGAACTTCAAGACATCAAGACGCGAAGGAGAGAATCCAGCACGAGATAGGAACAATAGCTCACCCTGAATTCTGATATACTGGAGACTGGATAGAGTTGAGGGCGAGTCGAAGTCGATGGCGCACTTTCTGCACTTCACAAATAACAAAGAAGAAAATACAAGTATGGGTTAGTACAAGAAACAAGTACTGCGTTGGTATCATCGGCCAACTCAGAATAGAAAGCAATATATATTGAATAATAATATAAAATCAACCATAGTACTTAACATGTGACAATCAACAAGCACAATAACCATTGGCAACAACACCAAGCATACCCTTGAGGACTCAAACCTGCACACCATACTCATTTTGGGAAATAGGCTCTTTGAATTTGACTAAATTAACATAATTCAATATTCATTCTCTTATCATTACCGTGTCGAAACGTGACACTCCGATCCCTTAATGCTACGTGTCGGAACGTGACACTCTGATCCCCTAATACTATGTGTCAGAACGTGACACTCCGATCCCCTAATACTACGTGTTGGAACGTGACACTTCGATCCCCTAATACTACGTGTCGGAACGTTACACCCGATCCCTTTATACTATGTGTCAGAATGTGACACTCCGATCTCTAATGCTACGTGTCAGAACGTGACACCCGATCCATTTATCTCATGATTTTACTTTATCAAGCCTTCTTTATATCAAGGCGTCATCTTAGTAGAGAGGATTCAAGATTAAAGATTCAACAGTATGAACATTATAATCCACCACAATTACACAATTACAACATACAAACCCATAATCAAGCATATAGAAGATTTTACAATACCACCCAATACATATCAATCGCTATTAAGAGTTTACTATAAAATAGCATAAACCATAACCTACCTGCACCGAAGAATCGTGATCAAACAAGCTACTTCCTAATGCCTTTGCTTTCCACTTCGCTTCTCCCTTTTCTCGCTCGTTCTCCCTCTCTTTGTTCATTTTATTTTTCCTCTCCAAATTTTTTTTCTTTTACCCTAATTATAATATAATTCCTTATGATAAAAGTAACCCATTATTTATTTTAAATTACTTCCTTTAACCCCCAAGTAAATACGTTATTAAACTTACCCTCTAATTTCATACAGTTTGGCATGAATAGTCCAAAACACCCCTTAAAAAATTTAGCAGAAATCCGCCCCAGTCGAGGTTACGCAGCTCGTGACGGCCCGTTGTTACCTGCGATAGTCTGTCCTGCAGGTCCGTCACAAAGTTTAGAGAGTTAAATTCAGTAAAGAGGTTTGTGACGGTCCGTCGTATCTATGACGGTCTGTGCTGCAGTTCCGTCGCGGAGTTCCGAGAGTCGCTCCCAGTAGCCAGATTTTCAGAGTTGAAGTGTTTTGGAACGGAGGCCCTCGACGGACCGTTGTTCTTATGATGGTTCATCCCACCTGTCGTCGAGGGTAATGAAGGGAGCCAGAGGAAAAATTTCACAAGTATGGGACGACGGAGTCCATGACGGTGCGTCGTGACCATGACAGTCCGTTTTTTGATCTGTCAACCTAGTCAGATTTTATGAAAAATAGTTTTACTGCTCGAACTGACTAAGCAGGTCGTTACAATAGATACCAATTTACCCATCGTTCATCCCCGAACGATCACAAGAAGAAAAGCAAGGGCGAGAAAGAGTACCTAAATCTGTAAAAAGATGTGGATATCTTTCTTGCATATCATCCTCATTCTCCCAAGTGGACTCTTCAATTGGCAGGTTCTTCCACCGAACCTTGATAGATGCAATCTCCTTTGATCTCAACCTGCAGACATCTCTACCTATAATAGCAACAGGATCCTCCTTATAAGACAAATTCTTATCAAGGAGAACTGAATCCCAGCGAATAATGTAGTTCATCCCCATTGTTTTTTCAGCATAGCCACATGAAATACCGGGTGCACTCCTGGCAGTCCTAGAGGCAAGGCTAATTAATAAGCTACCTCCCCCACGCGCTTTAGAACATCAAATGAAACAATATACCTAGGACTAAGCTTATCTCTCTTAATAAACCGCATTACCCCTTTCATGGGTAAAACCTCAGCAAGACTTGTTCACCCTCCTTAAAATCCAAGTCCCTAACCATGCGATCAGCAAATTCTTTCTGCCTGTTCTGAGTTTCTAGAATCTTTTCCTGAATGAATTTTACTTTATCTAACGATTACCTCAAAAGATCGGTACCCCATGGTCTCACATCAAATGCATCAAACCAACCAATGGGAGATCTACATCTCTTCCCATACAGTGCCTCAAATGGGGCCATATCGATACTTGAGTGATAGCTATTATTGTATGAGAACTCTGCTAAGTGTAAGAAGTTATCCCAATAACCACCAAATTCTATCACACATGCACGAAGCATATCTTCCAACACCTGATTCGTTTTCTCAGACTGACCATCGGTCTGAGGGTGAAATGCAGTACTAAGATCCAACCTAGTTCCTAATTCAGCATGCAATGTTCTCAAAAACTTGGAACTAAACTGCATACCTCTATCTGATTTAATGGAAAGTGCAACTCCATGCAATCGAATCATTTCTGAGATATAGAGTTTGGCTAACTTCTCTGCATTTTAAGTCATCTTGACCGGAATGAAGTGAGCAGACGTAGTTAACCTATCAACAATTACCCAAAAAGAGTCATACTTACCAAAGGTCTTTGGAAGATCCACTACAAAATCCATTGAAATTCTCTCCGACTTCCATTCAGGAATGGGCATTCTCTGAAGTGTCCCTCCAGGCCTCTGGTGTACTTTACCTTCTGACAATTCGGGCATTGGGCAACAAAATAAACAATGTCACGCTTCATCATACTCCACCAGAAATGTTGCTTTAGGTCACGATACATCTTGGTTGCACCAAGATGTATAGAATACCTTGAACTATGATCCTCTGTAAGAATAGTGCAAATCAATTCATCGACGCGGGGCACACATACCCTTCCCTTAATTCTCAAAACGCCTTCCTCATCAATTTTCGCTTCTTTAGACTCTCCTCACAATACCATATCTCGAATCCAGATCAGTTTCTCATCAGTAAACGGTTTTCCCTTAATCTTGTCAAAGAAGGAAGGTCTTGCCTCCACACAGGTCAATAATCCTCCCTTCTCCATTAATTCCAACCTCATAAAGTCATTAGACAGAGTCGGAACCTCTCTAGCCAATGGGCGTCTACAAACCTGCAAGTGCGCTAGACTTCCCATGCTCCCTGCCTTTCTACTTAAAGCATCTGCCGCAACATTATCTTTTCCTGGGTGGTACAAGATAGTAATATTATAGTCCTTCAGTAGTTCCATCCACCTCCTCTGTCTCAAATTCAAATCTTTCTAAGTAAAGACATACTGTAAACTACGATGATCTGTATAGACTTCACACTTAACCCCATATAGATAATGTCTCCATTGCTTTAATGCAAACACTACTGCAGCCAACTCCAAATCATGGGTCGGATAGTTGCGTTCATGCACCTTTAGTTTCCTCGAAGCATAAGCAATTACATTCTTCTCCTGCATTAGCACTGCACCCAAACAAGAATAAGATGCATCATAGTAAACAATGAAATTCTTACCTTCCACTGGCAAGGTAAGAATTGGTGCAGTAGCCAACAAGGTCTTGAGGTTCTGAAAGCTTTCTTCATATACGTCCGACCACACAAATGGAACATTTTGCTTAGTCAAATTTGTCAGTTGGGATGAAAAAGAAGAGAATCCCTTGACAAATCGACGGTAGTAGCTAGCTAAACCAATAAAGCTCCTTACCTCTGTAACATTAGTAAGTCTTACCCAACTCTTCACTGCTTCAATCTTGGAAGGATCCACCATCACTCCATCCTTAGAAACCACGTGCCCCAAGAAGGACACTGAATCTAGAAAAAACTCACACTTGGTGAATTTTGCATAAAGACTTTTCTTCCTCAACAATTCCAATACAATTTTCAAATACTCCTCATGTTCTTTCCTGCTTTTTGAGTATATCACTATATCATCAATAAATACGATAACATAGAGATCCAGATATGGCTTAAAAATCCCGTTCATCTGGCTCATGAAAGCAGCAGGGGCATTCGTAAGCCCAAAAGACATTACTAAGAATTCGTAATGCCCATACCTGGTTTGAAAAGCAATCTTTGGCACATCTACTGCCCTTATATTCAATTGATGATAAACAGATCTCAAATCAATTTTTGAGAAGGTACAAGCACCTTGTAACTGATCGAACAAATCATCAATGCGAGGGAGAGGATACTTGTTCTTAATAGTTAACTTATTCAGTTGCCTGTAGTGTATGCACATCCGAAAACTTCCATCCTTCTTCTTCACAAATAAAACCGGAGCACCCCAAGGGGATGCGCATGGCCTAAGAAAGCCTTTACTTAACTACTCCTGAAGTTGGGCCTTTAGCTCCCTTAACTCAGTTGGAGCCATCCTATGAGGGTGTATGGAAATGAGGCTAGTACACGGCTCAAGATAAATACAAAAATCAATATCCCTATCTTGTGGCATACCAGGAAGGTCTGCAGAAAACACATCCAGAAACTCACGGACTATCGAAACAGACTCAATCGAAGGTACTTGGGAAGTATCATCCCTGAGATGTGCCAAGAAAGCTAAACAACCTTTACTAACCATTCTCCTGAAACGATGAAAGGAGATAATAGGAACTGGGGTGGAAGTATAGTCACCCTCCCACACTAGCGGATTTGTCCCACGCATGGCCAATGTCACACTTTTAGCATTACAATCTAAGATTGCAATATTTGGAGAAAGCCATGTCATACCCAGAATTACATCGAAATCAACCATCACTAGAATAATCAAGTCTACTTGAGTATTGCTCCCCACAAAAGTCACAAGACCAGACCTATACACCCTTTCAACTATCACAGACTCACTCACAGGAGTAGAGACATGAATAGGCATGTCAAGGAAATCACAATGTAAATCAAGCAAGTAGCAAATGAGGATGATACATATGAAAATGTGGATCCAGGATCAAATAGTATAGAAGTCATGCAATCACAAACCAAAAGATTACCTGTGATAACAACATCTGATGTCTCTGCTTCAGATCTCCCGGGGAAAGCATTACAATGGGCCCTATCACTTGTCTATCCGTTGCCCCTACCATGTTGTGTTGCAGTACTTCCAACTTGCCTGCCACCTCGGCTGATTTGGTGACCACCATTACCTAGACCAACACGTCCTTCAGAATGGCGGCCTCTCCCATGACCACCTCTACCTCTAATTATTGGGGGTCTGTAACTCAGTTTTGGACAATTTCTGCTAATATGTCCAGTCTCCCCATATCAATAACAATCTCTGGAGTCTATCATAGGTCTTTATGAGAATGACGAAGTCTGGGGATAACCTCCAAACTCAGAGAAATGTTGACTGGTCTGCGATGGATCCCCAACTACAGCCTGTAGTGAAGACTGAATAGGTCGGGCTGGTTAACCTCCTGAACTCTGCCCTCTGGAGTAAGAACCACTAAACTGACCTCCCGTGCGGAACTTCTTACAGGTCGACGCCATGGTGAAGTTATCTGGCTTCACCCCCTCAACCTCTATCACAATGTCAACCACTTCCTGAAAGGATTTTGCTGCAGCAGCTACCTGTAAGGCTGGGATCTGCAAATCGGACCTCAATCCTTTCACAAAATGGCAAATCCGCTCTTGTGGACGTAAGCATAGTTTGGTGGCATACCTGGATAGTGCACGAAATTTATCATCATAAGGAGTAATAGACATCCTGCCTGGATGTAGACTTAGGAGCTCATTTCTCCTCCTATCCCTTAATGTTCGGGGTATATACATTTCCATAAATAAGCTAGAGAATGATGCCCAAGTCATAGGTGGTGCCTGTGCTGGTTTACACTCAACATACGACCGCCACCACATTTTTGTATTTCCCTGAAACTGATAGGTCACAAACTCAACCCCGAACCGTTCTACTATGTCCATCTTATGTAGCAGCTCATGACAAACAACCAGAATATCATAGGCATCCTCAGATTCAGCACCCTTAAAGACCAGAGGTTTCAACTTTAAGAATTTAGTGAAAAGTTCATGCTGATCACTCGTCATTACAGACCCTGTAGTCAATCGAGGAAACGTGCCTACTTCCAATGAGGCATCCATGCGGGGAGCCACAAAAGCTGCATGTTGTACTCCCGGAACCTGAGGTGCTGCTACATGAAACATTGGAGGTGTCTGGCCCCGATAAGATAACCCGCTAAGATAAGTAAGAACCTGATTAATCATTTCTGGGGTAGGCTGGGGTGGTAATTCCTCATCTTTCACCTGTCCATTTTCCCCTTCCTCACCCTCTCTTACTACCTCATTAGTCGGTGGAGGAGTCACCGCCTAGTACTGCATGGACCAGGAGTTTGTCCTCTACCTCTAGAGAACATCCTCCCGCGACCTCTACCACGGCCTCCTGGCACTGCTCCTCTTCGAGCTACAGCTCCAGTGGCTGGCTCAGATGCACTTGTCTTGCCGGTGTTGGTGTTTGCATAGTTGTTGCACTAGTTCTAGCCATCTACGAAATAGAGTGAGGATGTCAAATACCAATTTGTATTACATAGATACCAATTGGATCCAAGTAATAGCACGAAAGGAAGAAAGAATGAATTTTTTTTCCTAAAGTCCTATAGCCTCTCAAAGAAAAGTAAGGGCGTCCCACTACCGTTGCTCAAGACTCTACTAGACTCGTTATTGTATGATGAGACCAATGAACCTAATGCTCTGATACCAAGTTTGTCACGACCCAAAACGAGCCACAACTAGCACCCACACTTATCCTCCTATGTGAGTGAACCAACAAATCTAAACCCCAACATTTACCAATATTTCAACCATAATGAACAAAAAAATAATGCGGAAGACTCAAAACTCATTAACAAAAATCAATTAAATAACTTCTAAAACTCAATACTTATTACTCCCAAAATCTGGAAGTCATCACATCAAGAACATCTATCCTCAAATTTGTAAATCTAAGAGTATTAAGAAGATAAAATAAGTAAAAGGATGGTCCATGTCCGAACATCAAGACATCAAGACGCGAAGGAGAGAATCCAGCACGAGCTAGGAACAATAGCTCACCCTGAATTCTAATATGCTGGAGACTGGCTAGAGTTGAGGGTTAGTCGAAGTCGATGGCGCACTTGCTGCACTCCACAAATAACAAAGAAGAAAATAGAAGTAGGGGTCAGTACAAGGAACAAGTACTGAGTAGGTATCATCGGTCAACTCAAAATAGAAACCAATATATATTGAATAATATTATAAAATAAACCATAGTACTTAACAGGTGACAATCAACAAGCACAATAACCATTGGCAACAACACCAAGCATACCCTTGAGGACTCAAACCTCCACACCATACTCATTTGGAAAATAGGTTCTTTGAATTTAAGTAAATTAACATAATTCAATATTCATTCTCTTATCATTACCGTGTCGGAACGTGACACTCCGATCCCCTAATGCAATGTGTCGGAACGTGACACTCCGATTCCCTTATACTACGTGTCAGAACGTGACACTCCGATCCTCTAATACAACGTGTCGGAACATGACACTCTTATCCCCTAATACTACGTGTCGGAACGTGACACCCGATCTCTTAATACTGCGTCTCAGAACATGACACTCCGATCCCCTAATGCTACTTGTTGGAACGTGACACCCGATCCATTTATCTCATGATTTTAGTTCATCAAGCCTTCTTTATGTCAAGGCGTCATCTTAGTAGAGAGGATTAAAGATTAAAGATTCAACAGTATCAACATTCTAATCCACCACAAATACCCAATTACAACATACAAACCCATAATCAAGCATATAGAAGACTTTACAATACCACCCAATACATATCAATCGCTATTAAGAGTTTACTATGAAATAGCATAAACCATAACCTACCTCAACCAAAGAATCATGATCAAACAAGCTACTTCCCAATGCCTTTGCTTTCCTCTTCGCTTCTCCCTTTTCTCGCTCGTTCTCCCTCTCTTTGTTCTTTTTATTTTTCCTCTCCAAATTCATTTTCTTTTACCCTAATTATCATATAATTCCTTATGATAAAAGTAACCCATTATTTATTTTAACTTACCTCCTTTAACCCCCAAGTAAATAAGTTATTAAACTTATCCACTAATTTCATACAGTTTGGCATGAATAGTCCAAAACACCCCTTAAAACTTTTGGCAGAAATCTGCCCCAGTCAAGGTTACGCAGCTCGTGACGGCCCGTTGTACCTGCGACGGTCCGTCCTGTAGGTCCGTCACAAAGTTCAGAGAGTTAAATTCAGTAAAGAGGTTTGTGACGGTCCGTGGTATCTACGACGGTCCGTGCTGTAGTTCTGCCGCGGAGTTCAGAGAGTCGCTCCCAGTACCCAAATTTTCAAAGTTGAAGTATTTTGGAACGGATGCCCTCGACAAACCGTTGTGCTTATTATGGTTCGTCCCACCTGTCGTCGAGGGTAATGAAGGGAGCCACAGGAGAAATTTCACAAGTATGGGACGAGAAGTCCATCACGGTCCGTCGTGACCATGACGGTACGTCTTGTGATCCGTGGACCTAGTTAGGTTTTATCACAAATAGTTTTACTGCTCGAACTGACTAAACAGGTCGTTAAAAAAAATAGGTCAAGAAGTTTCTCCAAACTACTACATATTCATAAAGTGTTGCGTATTCTTCACATTTTTAATTGATCTCTTTCGTCTAGCTCTGTCAAAATGTTTCCCCGTCCCCATTTCCTTGGTATAAAGTATGACAATTGTCGATTGGTGTTTGATTATAATGATATTGAATATTATGATTCTTATATTTTTAATTTAAATCTTATGACTCATCAACTCAGAAAATTTGACCAAAATTACACCTAAAGTTTTTGCATCGACTATACAAAACAAACCATCTGGCATACATTGGACTATTTAGTTCCACGCAAAATGTGTTGCTATTGTTGATTAATTTGGTGGGTCTAGATTTAGTAATATTTTACCCTTTTTCATATCATTTTTCTATATATGTTTTTCTTCGTTTTTTACTTTTCATTGTAGAATATGTATGTCTGTGTTTGTATTCCTTTTTTTCTTATAAGATGTTCGATCATATTTATACATATCTGTCGTACAATTTCTCAATGTTTTATGTAATTAACATGTTATAAAATGTTATTTACTTTTAGTTTAAGGTGATTAATATAACTTAATATGACTTGTTCATTATTTTAGTTTTTTCTAATATTTATTTTGATATGTTTCACATGGATTAATCTAAAATAATCTCTTGACCTCACTTACATCGGGCTGAAGTAGGGTTGCATGCACATCCAATTTAGTATAAATGAAACAAAAATAATATGAGATTTAATTAATGTTTTATCTCTCTAGTGTTTTCAATATATACTTTCAGTCAGCTAGCTTCTTTGCATAACATGGAAAAATAACCAATGTATGCTAAAGTTTAATGAAACATTGTTTGAAGTATTAATTTAGTTTCATTGTAAGAAAAATTGAGAAGTGTTTATAATAAGTACTATTAACTTGAATAATATCCGTCCTGATTATATAATTGCAGTAAGTTACCAGAGGAAAAGACTAAAGCCTAAAAATGTAGTAAGTATTTTTCTTTGAGCCTAGCTCAAAAGAAGAGAGGATTCATTATGGCTCGTTCACCATAGCTTTGGTCAAAGAGGACTACAACTTAAAAATCAAACCAAAAGATATCCATTGAATTATGAAATCACATTCCTAGTTTCTTGTGTTTTTGTTGTAAGAAATCACTGCTCATCATTGAATATACAATTTTAATATATTAATGAAATAACAATTAGCAAGAATATGTGAAACTGAAGCATCAAACACTTGATACACAAATATTACAGATTTAATGATAGATATAATGTACTTGCATGTATTGATAACATAGATAATTTTTTTGTTTTTTTTTTCTATATATGTTCTAACCCAATTTAGAACTATTAAAGTATCATTACGAATTAACTGATGATGCAAACCAAATAGAGAGAGGAAAAGTTGAAATCAAGAAAAGATTCACTTTCTTATTTAATTGAAGTTAGGTTTATATATCTCCTTTTTATTAAATCCCAGTAGCATATTCTTGCAAACTTTAATTAAAATTTAGATACAAAATATAAGAGTCCATTTACCTAAAAGTTAAATCGCATTAACGATTTTTTTGTACCTGCGAAAGAACCTAAATGCCCCAAATTAAGACATTATATCATGTCTGGAAAGAAAGTGATGTTCAAGTAGCAATAAACAGCAAAAAGCCAAAACTAGATATAAAAATTAAGCAAAGAAACACAATTTGAGATAAATTAAAATGGAGCAGATACATACATGAAAGAAACCAAAAGAGATGATCAAAGAAGCCATCTAATCTTTGAATAGATTTCCTACACCAAAATAACAGCCACCAGAAACTATGAACAAAAAACTCCTGCCTGAAGCATAAAGTTAAAATGGTTTGATATAGACTTATATATAGGGAGGTTTTAAAAACGGTAGGACAAGGAGGACTACAACTTAAAAATCAAACCAAAAGATATCCATTGAATGATGAAATCACATTTCTAGTTTCTTGTATTTTTGTTGTCAGAAATCACTGCTCATCATTGAATATACAATTTTAATATATTAATGAAATAAAAAATAGCTAGAATATGTGAACCTGAAACATCAAACACTTGAAACACAAATATTACAGATCTAATGATAGATATAATGTACTTGCATGTATTGATAACATAGATAAATTTTTTGTTTTTTTTTCTATATATGTTATAACCCAATTTAGAACTATTAAAGTATCATTACGAATTGAATGAAGATGCAAACCAAATAGAGAGGTGGAAAGTTGAAATCAAGAAAGGATTCACTTTCATATATAATTGGAGTTGAAATATGTGGCTCCTCACCCTTTGTTGTCCACAGATTCCTTCTAGGCCAATAAAACTGAAAAATTTGAACAAACCAGAGAAAGAAACGGGTCATTACATGGAAAATGGACCTTAACATTGACGAAGTGTAACATTCGAAGCAAGGATTAATCAATACTACATAACAAGACATAATTACAATTTTTCAATTAATGTGAGACTCTAACAACCTCGCACGTAGGACTGAACATCTAAAGCATGGAAAGTAGATTATGAAGTAAGGGTTTAACCAAGACTACATAATGTGATAAATTTTCATTTCATCAATCTAACACAAAACTCTTAATGCACCACACAACTCGAATTAAGCATGAAGAACAGGGGGGAGTCCTATCTTTAGAAGTAAGAATAACAAGGCATTTAGTCACACAGAACTCCAATTTTATTAAATCTCTGCAAACACTCATTTTAATTTAGGAAAAAAATCTAAGAGTCCCTGTACATAAAAGTTAAATCTAATAAACGTAATCATTGTAGCTGCAAAAGAACCTAAAACCCCCAAATATGAACAATATATCATGTCTTAAAAAAAAAGCGATGCTCAAATAGAAATAAATAATAAACATCCTAAAAAAGACATAAACATTGAGCAAAGAAATACACTTTGAGATCTAAGATAAATTCATCACGCCCAAAAAAATGGAGCAGATACATACATGGAAGAAACCAAAAGAGATGATCAAAGAAGCCGTGTAATCTGTCAATGGAGTTCCTACACCAGAATTACAGCGACCTGCAACAACTATATAAATACTCCTGCCTAAAGCAGCCATGTCCACTATCACCTATGACAGATATTATAGTGTTGCGGGTCATTTAGGGTTTAAGCGTAAAGGTAAAATGTTTGGATATAGCTTTATATAGAAAGAGGTGTTAAAAAAGGTAGACCCATCCCCTTTCGGACCAAGCCTCACGGGCCAAGGACTTTGAAGGGCTAGGGTGGATCGGCTCGTCATTTTGAAGGGTCTAAAAATGCTCGACTAGACGTAGCTCTAGAAGGGTCGAGGTTTTGGGCGAGCTAGCACTTCATTTTTTTCTTGTTTTTCTTTTCAAGTTTATAATTTTATAATATCAAGAAAATTAGAAGATTTTTTAAAATAAATTATGGAAAACATTCGTGTTGTTTTAACAACACTAGCAAAAAATCTAGTATAATTACCATGTATTTTGCATATCAAATACGCGACGACAAAAGAGTGACAAGAAAGACGGAAGGGAGGTGAGGCCACAATATTTATCTATGTTTCCTCGATACATGTGAATCTACTTCGTTCGAGTGTATCTTGGATAATGTACTGTATTGTGAGCGCTTCGATTTACGTGTTATAGCCTTATATTTGTATGAATTTTTATTGTGAACCATTCTATTTAATCTTTTTTTAACTAATCTCATTGAACCTCAGTGTTTTGATATAATTTTTAACTTGATATTGTGTGTGTCTCACAAACAATTATACGTTGGCTAAACAAACAAATCACTTGATGCATGTAGGAGTATTTCAATCAACTATAAAATGATTAGCATGAGACAATTAAAGCTCATTTTTCATAGTTCATCAAGATATGTCTACTTTTGTTTGCAAAGAGCGTAATTTTTTCCATTTTCTCATGTGGTCAGTTCCTCCGTTATTTACCCCTTATCCCATGAGCTCAGTTAAAGGACATTTTGTCTTATGATATTCATTATAAGTTTCTCAGGTTTTCAAGTCATGTTACTTCGTATTTCTTTTTATTTGTCTTTTTGTATTTTTTTTATTTTAGGGTCGACTGTCATTGAATTTTCTAAATATTTTGGAGATTTAATTTGATTTGTGCCTAATGTTAGTGTAATATGCTTGTGTAGTGAGTACTATGAATTCAATAGAGTATTGTGTAAATTTGAGTATATTCTTGGATTTAATGATAATTTTTCAATATCAACATATATATATAATTAAAAATTTGTTAAAGTAAATAGTATTATTTATTTAGTGAAGATTTTAATAATATGATTTGCACAAAATAATATTACAGATTCTCTTGTGTATGTTCAATGTGGATCATAGTATATATATCTCTTATTCAAGCGAATATATGAAGATGGTCAATGAAACTTTTTATTGGTTAAATGAATAAATTAATTTCAATTTACTAAGGTTCAATCATGTAATTCGCGGTATCTCAATAATATTATCTTATAGACGATATGTGTTGTATATTTTTCTTGTTATCTATCCAAATGTGTTTGCACATGTTTTTACATTATAATGTTCAGTAGTCATATGAACATGTGAAAAGAACAACTACATTTTTTAGAACTATTTTTGTTTGTATATTGTTGGGAAAATGCAATGATTACTCCCTAAACCTACGCCTGAAATCTCAGAGACACACTTATTTTATACTAATGTCCTATTACCCGTTGAACTTCTTTTATAAATAGTTTTTTACCCCTTTTCGGCCTACGTAGCACTAGCTTGAAAAAAATGTCAACACATGCTGGACCCAAAAGATAGTGCCACGTAGTTGTATGTTGCAATAGTTAGTAATAAGTAAGAAAATATATAATGTTATAAATAAAGAATTAATGTGTAATAGTTGTATTTCAAATAAATGTTAGCAATAGTCGTAAGATTTTAATTTAGTGTAGGGATAAAATGTAAATGTTTATTCAATAATATTGAAAATAAGATGTATTTGGTAAAAGATGATTTTTAAACGATTCATATATATTTTAACATATTTTTCATATTTGTTGCGAAAGAACACAAGATAGTTTAAAATAATATATGAAGAATTTAAAATATCTTGTTAACTTGATAATACATTTGTAACATATATATATATATATATACATATATATATATATATGTGTGTGTGTGTGTGTGTGCATGTATGAGCTTTTCTTCCTTTAAAAATTTATATTATTAGATCACCAGAGAAATAAAATGTATCATCGCTTAATTCTTCTGTTGTTGGTAGAACATTGAATCATATCATCAAAGGGGAGTTATCACCACAACCATGCACTTATCAAGAAAAAAGGAACCACTATTAGCGAGTGATTTAACTTTGATCTGATAAAATTATTATAGAAAAGGCAACACAAGGTTGTCATACAACTAATGGCACAAGTAATACAATGAAAAAATTGTATATTTTCTATTTTGACCAAAAAGAAATATGTCTTTCCACTCACATTCAATAGTAATCAACATATACTAAGATCAAAGGCATCACTTACAACCTTATTTTAACTCACCCAATGAAAACAAATTGTAACACCACATAGCCAAAATAGACCAAAAATCAATTTTTTGAAAAAATATGTAGGTGCAACCAACAGTGGCATCGATGGTCCGTAGGACAGACAAAGGTTCACCATGCACAACCGTTGAGGGGATCAGAAACTCCAAAAATTTAGCAGGGAAAAATTGTCTAAGTCTAGATTGACGGTCCGTAGGTTAGACGATGGTCCATAGTCAATGACCTTCGATCGAGACCTCCATTCACCCAATCCTTACAAGAGCTATGGATGACCAACATAGTCCGTATGTTGACCTACGGTCCGTAGCTGGAAAATTTGGAGCCAATTAAGGGGAAATGCAGTTGAGTCAAATTCAAATGATAATAATTGTTAACATAAAATGAATCAGGTGTCCCATGACCTACCGACAGATACATAATTGAATTATCTTTCCATAGCCACAAAACATGCTAAAATCGAACCTTTGAGTAAAATATTATGCTTAATTTAGTAAAGGCATATCGAACAGGCCCTGACAACGGACCCAATGAGGAGGCGTCGGGAAGACGACAGACCAGCAGTCCTGGTCGTTGTTTGGCCCGACAACAACTTTCCTATAGGACTTTTGACCTTTCCCACTCCGTTTAAACCCTAAATTATGTCATTTTGACCCTAAATCATCATATTTTAGTCAGCTTAAGCCCGGAATCATGATTAAAACATATCCAAGTCAAATCGTAATATCATATCCTAAAAAATTAGAAGCAAGAGTGGAGAAAAAGCTCAAGAACCCTAGGTCAAGAACACCACAATTTCCAAAAGTTCCAGCCCCAAAAATTAAATATTTTTCCATGGATTTCATTACCAGGCATGTGAGATTTCACTAGTGTGTTCCTTTCACCCATTTGGTCCCTAGTTCTCAGTCAGATTCTTGATTCTCTTATCATGATTAAACCTAGGGTTTCTAGATCTTTAATAGAACATCATGAATTTATTAAATATATATTCCAAATAATATTATCATGTTATCACTCATATTATCGCATGAATTACTGAACCATAGCTTTGTATTTGTGTAGTTCTTTAATTACACATGTTATGTCAGATATTTTAGACACTTCACATATACATGCCTCGGTTGTAAATGAATAATTACTAGATTAATTATTGCATTTAAGTTTGTATGTTCAGTTTTGAGCTATATAGTATTTAAAGACACTCAGACATAATAAGTTAATTTAAAAAATTCATTGGGAGCAGAATAATACCAAGTTGGACTAGGGTTTAGCGTACCATATTGTCGCAGAACTACTAGTCGAGTAGGTTGTAAGTCCCATCTGTGGGCAATCAAATTACTGATCACGCCAACATGCCTTTATACCTTTGTCAAGGTATATTGGGTCCTCTCGATGGGGCGTATGCATCAGACTCCACATTTAGCTCATGTAGTTTTATCATCGGTTATTAGTAGCTCCCATTGATCAGTCAAACTCTTAGCATTGTCCATTTATCAGTACATTCAGTATTCAGTTTAAGCATGTTATAACTTTTTTATTGCATCAAATTAGCTCAGAATTAAGTTTATCATGTCATACTATTATTCTTGCTTTTATGCTTTTTCAGTTATGTTTTATTTCAGCTTTACTCTAACCTATGCTCAGTACCTTTCTATTACTAACACATATGTGCGCTTAATCTTCTCGTGATGTAGGTTCGGGTTATCAGCATACAGATCAAACATAGATCGATTTCCAATCTCAGTTAAGCAGATTAAGTGGTGAGTCCTCCTTTTCCAAGGACAACAGTCATGAGTGTCATTTTAGTCTTTAGTCATTTAGTTTTAGTTTTTGCTAGATTTAGCTGGGGCTTTTCCTAGTATTTCTAGACAAGATTAGAGGCTATTTTCAGACATATTTATATTCAACTTAGTATTTAGTTAATAATTTCTTTGTATTAAACTTATTTTTTTTCAAATATCTTAGTTATAGAATATGGGTATTCTCCATGCTTTCTGATTTAATTATGATGTATCTTCCACAACAATTTATATTCTTTGGTATGCTCATGATCACGCTAGTAGGGTTAGATTGGAATCACTTGTGGTCCTAGTTTCGGCGTCCTCGTCTCGGAGGGAGCTCGAGGCGTGACACAAATTGTAATATCCCATATCTAAAACAAACAAGAAATTTGTAGGTGCAACCGACGGTTACCATCCACAGACTGTAGTTTGATATACGGCCCGTATTGTGCATCAATTATTTGAGTCTTAAGCCATCCCCCCCCCCCAAAAAAAATACTCAGCCTAGAAAATTTTACTAAGCGTCGAATGACAGACGGACCTTCGGTCCATTGTCTGTGTCCTTTCAATGAAGAACCCAATCAGCCACTCTCTGACAAGAACAACAATTGACCAGTTCGGTCCGTAGATGGACCTACAAACCGTACGTTAAAATTAGCAGACATTTAAGGGAAATTTTTTTAGGGTCAACTTCAAATGAGCATAACTCTTAGATCAAAATTAATTCCGTCTCTCATGACCTACAAAATGATAGATAAGTGAATTATCTTTCCATAGCCACTAACCTTGCTAAATTCAGACCGCTAAGTAAAAAGTTATGACCATTTTAGTAAAGGTTTGTCGAATAGACTCAACCTACTGACCCAACGACGAACCGTCAATTAAACGATGTCCCGTCAATCCAGGTCGTCGTTTGGTTCTACGACAATTACATCAAGGTCTTTTGGTCTTTTTCTACTTTATTTAGCCCCTAATATACGTCATTTTGACACATCAAATTTTATTTAGTTTAAGCCTAGAAACATAACAAGAACTTACCTAAGTCAAAATCAGAAATCATAATTTGAAAAATTAGTAGCAATAAAGGAGAAAAAGGTCAAGAACAGTAGTTCAAGAACGCAAAAAGGTTCAAGCAGCTCCAACCCCAAAGTCTAAATATTTCTCTATGGATTTCATCACCAGGTATGTTAGATTTCACTAGTGGGTTCCTTTCACCTATTAAATTCCCCAAGTTGTTATTGAGTTCTTGATTCTCTTATCAAGGTTAAACCTAGGTTTTGTAAAATTACACCAAATCATCAATAATTAGTTAGGTATATGTTCCAAATAAGAATATGAGGTTATTATTCAGTTTATCACATGAATGTCAGTACCCTAACTATGTATTTCTTTAGTTCTTAAATTACACATGCTAGGTTATGTATTTCAGTTACTACAGAGATACATGTCTCAGTTATTAATGCATAATTATTAGATTAATAATTGCACTCTCAATTTGCATGTTCAGTCTAGAGCTACCCAGTATATACATAAATTCACTCATAATGTCTTAATCATTTAATACATTTGGAGTAGCATAATATCGAGTTGGACTAGGGTTCAGCGTACCCAAATAGTCCAAAAAGTACTAGCCAAGTAGGTTTTAATTCTCCTTTGTGGGCATCAAATCACTCGAGCATGCCTTTATACCTTTGGCAGGGTATATTGGGTCCTTCCAATGGGGCCTATATATCTTACTCCACATTTGTCTCATATGGTTTTATTATCTGTTATAAGTAGCTCCCACAGTTTAGTTAGAGTATATTGCATTGACAATTTATCAATAAATTCAATCATTAGTCATTGCATTCAGTTATCTCAACATTCAGTATGTCATGTTTAGATTTCTATACTTGATTTTATTCTTGTTTAGTTATGTTTTATTTCAGTTTTACCGTATCCAACATGCTCAGTACCTTCAAATACTGACATATACATGTATTACATCTTCTCGTGATGTAAGTTCTGGTTCTCAGCATCCAGATCGCGCTTAGATTGATTACTGATCTCCAGCTCAGCAGATTCAATGGTGAGTCCTCATCCTTCAAGGACGATATTCATGAGTTTCTTTTCATTGTTTAGTTCTTTAGTTTCAGTTTTTGATAGACTTTTCAGAGGCTTGTGCCAGCAATTTTAGTCAGTTTAGAGGCTATTTTCCGACATAGTTAGTTTAAGGTTAGCATCGAATTAATATTTTTTTGTATTACACTCGCCATTATTTCAAATATTTCTGATATAGTATATTGATATACCCTATCTTTTTAATTAAAGTATGATTTAGATTCCGCAATAGTTTATATTCTTTAGTATGCTCATAATAATGTCAATAGGGTTAGCTTTGGATCACTTGTGGTCCTAGGTCCCGCGTCTGCGTCCTTTTCATGGATGTGAAGAGCACCACATCTAATGCGAGGGAGACTATGAAGTTATTTAGGACAACTTCACATTGTTGTTACTCTTATCGTGCATAAGGTATGATATAATTTCATTCTAACTTGATTTTCTACAATTCTGATCATGCCTTCTCGTTGAGATAATTCCAGGAATGCTAACACTTCAAATGCAAATGCAAGAAATGCAAACACAACTCGTCCAGTCCTAGATCAAGCACTATCCAATGCTGAATTGAAGATTGCCATTAAGATGTTTGATTAGAGTGTCACCGAACAAAACAATCATCGGGTGTAAGCTCATATGAATGGAAATGGTTGATCGATAGCACAAGGGTCGTGACTTTGTTAGGATGAATCTGCCTGAGTTCTTAGGAGCAAAAACTAATGAGGATCCGCAGAATTTCTTTGGTGATCAAGAAGATCTTTGAGGTTATGCAGCTTACTGGGATTATTGGGTTGAGTTTGCATCACATTAGCTGAAAGTTGTTGTTCATATCTGATACAATTAATTGAGGGATAATAATGGCACAGATGCAACTCCAATAACCTGGCAATGTTTTAGTGAAACCTTCTAGATAGGTTTTTCCCAATAGAGTTAAGATATGCAAAAACCCAGGAATTCATGAACTTAAGGCAGGGAACATGACAGTCCAAGAGTATGGAATAAATTTTAACTAACTCTAAAGTTATGCTCTCACATGGTTTTAACACGATGGATCAGATGAATAAGTTCTTGTGTGGAGTGTCAAATTTGGTGAAACTAGAGTGCAAAAATGCTATGTTACTAGGATATATCAACATCTCTAGTCTTATGAGTCATGCTCAGCAGGTTGAGGGCAATAAGCGTAAGGAACATGCCAAGGAGAATAAGAAGGCTAGGACTGTGAACTATGACTCGGGTAGTAGAAATCTCTTGTAGAGTTAGCAGATGTTTTAATCCCTAGCCCCTTCATTAGCTAGTGTTCCATACTCCAAGAATATTTTTGACAAGAAGGTTTAAGCACCAGACTCTAATTATCAAGGAAGTGTTTCAGGCAGCAATACTTATCTCACTTGCCCTAAGTGTAGTAAGAACCATCCAGGCGTGTGCCTTGTAGAAAAAGAATGGTGTTTCGGGTGCGGTCAGTGTGGTCACACGTTGAGAGATTGTCCTTCTAGATAGGGTTAAGGAGGTGGAAATGGTAGATCTCAATCTACAACTTTATCAGCACCAACAAGTCGCCCAAGTCAGCAGGGTAACTCATATGATATAGATGGCGGTCAGCGCCAAAACAAGTTATATGCTCTTCATGCTCGCCAAGATAACGAAGGTTCTCTTGATGTATTCATTTGGTACATTACGAGTCTTTGACCTTGATAGTTATGTATTGTTAGATGTAGGGTCTACTCTTTTTTTTGTAACTCCATACGTCACTGTTCAATTCAGTGTCAGTCCAGAATCTCTCTCAGAACATTTCTCAGTCTATACTCTAGTTTGTGACCCAGTTATAGCTATACGAGTATACAAAAATTTCCCTGTCATAGTATCTTAGAAATTCATCTTAGTAGATCTTATAGAGTTAGAAATAGTAGACTTCGATGTCATTATAGGCATGGATTTGTTACATTCCTGTTATGCCTCAATCAATTGTACAACTAGGATTTTTCTTTTTTTCAGTTTGCAAATGAACCAATCTTAGAATTTAAGGGTAGTATCTCAGCGCCTGTGGGTCGATTCATTTCTTGTCTTAAGGCCAAAAAGATGATCTCTAAGTATTATCTCTATAATCTGGTTCGGCATAAGGATTTTAGCTCTAAAATCCCAGCTCTTGAGTCAGTTCCAGTAGCTAATGAGTATCAAGGAGTGTTTTCAGAAGACCTTACCGTAGTTCCTTCCGAACGGGAAATGGACATTGGAATTGATCTCTTTCAGATACCAATCCTATTTTTATTCCTCCTTACAAAACGGCCATAGCTGAGCTTAAGGAATTGAAGGATTATTTGAAAGACCTTCTAGATAAGGATTTCATTAGACCTAGTATTTCACCATGGGGTACACCAGCGTTGTTCGTAAAGAAGAAAGATAGTCCTCTCAGAATGTGCATTTACTATAGACAGTTGAACAAAGTCACAATGAAGAATAAGTATCCTAAACCCACTATTGATGACTTGTTTTACAAACATCAGGGTGCTATCTATTTCTCAAAGATATACCTTAGATTGGGTTATCATCGGCTCAGAGTTAAAGATAGTGACATTTTGAAAACAACCTTCAGAAGATGATATGGTGATTATTAATTTTTTGTTATATCATTTGGACTAACCAATACTCATGCAACTTTTATGGATTTGATGAACATAGTGATAAAACAGAACTTGGACTTGTTCGGTATTGTCTTTATTGATGATATTCTCATTTAATTTAGGAATGAGGAAGAACATGCAAGTCATTTTAGAGTTGTTCTGCAGACTCTAAAATATCGTCAGTTATTCTCTAAGTTTAGCGAATGTGAGTTCTAATTGCAATTAGTTGCTTTTCTTGGTCACATTGTATGAGAGAATTCGAGTGGATTTGCAGAAGTTAGAAGAAGTAAAAGAATGGCCCAGACCTATCTCTGTTATATAAATGGAAAGTTTCTTAGGTCAAGCGGGTTATTATAGAAGGTTTGTGAAAATATTTTCATCCATAGCGGGTTATTATAAAAGGTTCGTGAAAATATTTTCATCCATAGCCCCACGATGACTAGGTTGACTCTGAAGATGGTCAAGTTTCAATGGTAAGATGATTGTGTGAAAAGCTTCGCAGATTTGAAAACTAGATTGAGTACAACACCTGTCTTGACTCTACAAGAGGGTTCATATGGTTATTTGATCTATTGCGATGCATTATTTGCCTTGGTTGTGTGTTTATGCAACGAGATAAGGTTATATATTATGCTTCTAGACAACTTAAGGTGCATGAGAGAATTTATCCAACTCATGACCTCGAGCTTGAAGCAGTGGTGTTTGCACTTAAGAGCTAGAGACACTACTTGTTTGTTGTTCATATAGATGTATTTACTGACCATATAAGCCTTCATTATGTGTTCACTCAGAAGGAGTTGAATCTTCTCCAGAGGAGATGTCTTGATTTCCTTAAGGATTATGATATGAGTGTGAATTACCATCTTTGTAAGGAGAATATATTAGAAAATCCTCTTAGTAGATTATATATGGGTGGTGTAGCCCACGTTGAGGAAGGAAGGAAGGATCTAGTGAAGGATGCTCATAGTCTTACTCGCTTTGAAGTTCGAATTATGAGCATATCAGATAGTGGTGTAACAGTTCAGAATGGGGCAAAATCTTCATTGGAAGTGGAGGTTAAGGAAAAGCAAGACAGTGATCCAATCTTGCTTGAATTTAAGGGTGCAATCCACAATCAAAGAGATGAGGTTTTCTTCCAAGGGGTAGATGGTGTACTTCTATACTACACGTAGATTGTGTTTTACTAATGTGGTCGAGTTGAGACATCATATTATTGCAGATGTGCATAACTCCAGATATTATATTCATCCATGTACCATGATCTGCGGAAAGTCTATTGGTGGAATGATATGAAGAGAGATATAGCAGATTTTGTGAGTAAGTGTCTCAATTTACAGCAGGGTTAGCTTGGAATAAATTGTGGTCCTAGGTCCCGTGTTTACATCTTAGGGGTAGCTCGGGCGTGACACAAAGCACATGTAATCATTTAAAATGCAAGAACAAGAATACTAGAACATTAAAAACATTGTTGTTAAAATAAATGACAGAACGTATTTTTAATATCTTATAGAATTAGTCATAACCTTTTGAGAAGTCAAAACCTTATGGAAAAGTCACAACTTATTAAAAAATGAAAACTCACAACTTATTAAATAAGATACAACTCCTTGGAAAGGCACAACTCTTTGGATAAGTCACAACTTAGTGAAATTATATTTTTGGTGTCTTATCGGAATATTTATGACCTTTAGAGAAGTCCTGACATTTAGAAAAGTCATAACCTTTTATAAAAGTTACAACTTATTGAAAAATGACATTTCCTAGAAGTCACAACTCTTTCAAAAGTCACAACTCATTAAAAAAAATCACAACTTTTTTGAAATGCACAACTCTTTGGAAAAGTCACAACCCAGTGAAAAATCACAAATCTTTGAAAATAGTCGCAACTTATAGGAAAAGTCAGAACTCACTGAATAAGTCACAAACTAAGTTAGGGATATTTTAGTAATTTCAAATTAAAGTTAGGAGTTCATTCTTTTAAGGTGATATATATATATATATATATATATATATATATATATATATATATATATTTATATTGATATATATATATATATATATATATATATATATATATTTATTTATATTGATAGATAGATATATATCAATTATGTATAAGAATCATGACACCTTCTCACATAAAATAAAATTGGGATTTTTGCTATTCTTATTTTTTAAATTAGAATATTTTCCAAGTACGAAAAAATTCACTAGTAGTGTTATTTTTCATATTACTTAACATACATGGTAAGTAAATAATTACAATAATAGTGACACTTGAAATTTATTATGGAGGGTGTTTGTATATGATCTTGAGATAATCTATGTCAAATGAATCATTAATCTTGAAAAGATTATTATAGATGTATATGAGTTGCATATCATGTTGCTTTATGAATTAGTACTGGAAATGCATGATGAAAATGTGGAAACATTTGATGTAGAATCAACAAGAATGTTGGCTATTACATATTAAATATTGATTTGATGTTTTGAATTTTCTTAATAATTTGACTGATTCAGATTTTGTTGATGTATCAAATTAATTTACTGTTAGTTGTTGAGGAGATATCGGTTTTGCGTTACATTAATGATGATATATCCTCCCCCAAAAAAACAATATTTATGTGTCCTACTCCAACAAAAAGATAGAGCTTGTGTGTCGTCATCTCAACCATTTAATGAAAATTAAAATAAGGGCTGAAATGAAAACCAATCCCTTAGAGTTGAGAACTAGTCTCCTAGAGTAAATGTAGAGTTCCATTTTATTCTGATTCACTCTATGATGTGGATGAAACATTTCTAATTTGAGTGATTTTGATGAATTGCTTCAAGCTATAGATAGTGTAACATTCAAGAAGAAGCTAATAAAAATTTGATAGGGTAAATCTATATGAGCAACCATCTTTCCTTGTAGGTATATATACTGGTTTTGAAGATATTTATAAGTGCTAGAGGGAAGATGGATATGTTAAGCTTGGAGCCCTAGCTTTATTCCTAGAACTTGAGGGATATTAATTAATGTAAAAAAGTTTCCTTTTGTGTTCAATTATCTATGTGGCAAAAAAGACATGGTGTGTGATATTCTTCTCTTAACATGTCTAAACTATTTTAACCTCACTTCTCTCATGTTATTCACCATGAAAGTGTTGTTGAATACTGTAAAATAACGACATTTTGGCACAATAACATATTTTAAGTAAAAGACCACAAAATTAAAATGTCTTCTTTACTCTTTAAGAGCTTTAAACTAAAGCTTTCTTACTAGAACTTGGAACAAGCTCTTGTTATACCTTAGTAACTGAAGCCTAGCGAAAGAAGAGACAATTGGAGACTTTAAACTTGGAACCTTAGATTTCTTCCTAGAACATGAGAGATTAATTAGATAGGCATGAAATTAGATGTGGATTGGCGATTTGAGAGAATGATAGAGTTAGGTAGAGTAAGTATTGAGAGGGAGCTATAGTTCTTAGAATAAGGTCAAATGATGTGGCTTAGACATTAAATACATAGAAAAAGACCAATATATACCTTAAAAAATTAACTAGCAGAAGTGATCTATGATTGGAACCTAAGGTATGTAGACCTTTCTATGGCTTGTATTGGTCAATAGTAAAACCAACTACACATTACTAACTTGCGTTCCCATACATCTACATCTAACACCCCCAATCCACAACGTTTCCTCACTTCATTCATATCCAATCATGACCATGTATCACGCCTGGGAGCATCCCCTCTAGAATTAACCGGCGTCTTGGTCTTCAAAGAGCACTTAGACTAGCCTTTAGCATACATCATGAAATATCATTGTAGAAAAAAATGCGTAAAATTAAAACTTTTACATAGTGAAGTGTACTCATAATTCTCACATATCATATATGGAGTTTACATAGACTCTTCCATGACGAAATTTACATAAATCTATCATTTCGCATAATCGATTCATTTAAGTATTCTAATACTTTGTCTCACATATATCCATTCAGACAAGAGTTACAAAGGTTTGGGCATAGCCCTTACAAGTACAATATGTCACATATATCCTTAAAACAATACTCTCATGTATAAGGAAACAATAAATGTCTTTAGACATAAGCAATACTACTAGGATAGAACAAGTGGCACCATCCTCCAACTTTGAGGACTCACCAACAATTTCCGGAAAAGTCAAAGTCTTCTTGCAAATTGCCCCGAAGAACCTCAACAGTCCGAACCTACATATTTGTAGAAACATATTGAATGTGGGTTAGTACAACGACTTGTACTTAGTATGGAAACATATGTACATAAAATCTTTCAATACGTGGGTAAAAGGGACCATTTCTTTGAAGCATGCTAAGTCATTTGGAAATCCTTTGTGTATACACATATGAGAGAATATACGTGCAAATGATCAAAACCACATACGACTTATTCATATTCATATATAGTAACAACACAAAAATAAAGTCATATAAGAATATCATATTCAAGAGTTCATATCATCGAAGCATATAAGACCCTTACAAACAATCTCATCCCAAGCCTACAGATACAATGCTCATGTGAAGCCCCATAACCCCACATAATCATGTAAACTAGAAAAGAAATCATAGGTAATGCCTCATCCCATATGAAATAACATCTTGAGCAGTCACCGACATACATAATAACATAGATCCATATAATGTTTATCGAATGAAGCCAACATCATATAAGAGCAACATCATATAAGACCAACATGATACATTTCATTATTACACAAGTCCATAAGAACATAAGAATAACCTCCTATGACTCCCCTCAAGGTCAACTTGTCTAATACATATGTAAAAGTCTCAAACCCTTATACATACTAAGTAGTACTCCCTTAAGTCACCCTAGTTAGTGTCATAGACCATGTGAGCAAAACATGAAATCTAATGTCATGAAACCCTAAAGCGAAAGAAGGGGCTCTACTTGCCAAGGTAGCATCAAATAAAAACATAAAATTCTCGGTGAATCCACTTGTTTGCATTCCTATGGGGGGAAACATAGTTACAGAACTAAGAGATATAGTGGAAACTCAAGAATGAACATTGCATGGTAGTATCAAACTCATGAGAACATTAGTGAACCTGCCTTCCCTCTTGGGAATGGAAACCTATCACATCTAGTTCGCTCGGTGCTAAGTTAAATTTCCTTTGAAATTCATTTAGGTCATTCTTACTAATCAAATCTTAATATAGTCCATAGAAGACTAACCCCTTGTATAATCATTTCATTAGCTCATTAGGTATAGGAAGAGAACTTCCTTTTATCAAAATCCATCATTAGTGGGATCAACAAATCATAGTCATATCATATAAGGCAGACAAGAGAATCACCTTCAACCTTGTATCATCATACCCTTACGATGATCTCACAATTCAATATATTCACAACATTCCATCATAATCATCATATAATAATCTTTTTCCTATCACAGTATCTTAGAAATTCATCTCACCAGATCTTATAGAGTTAGAAATAGTAGACTTCGATGTAATTATAGGCATGGATTGGTTACATTCCTTTTATGCCTCAATTGATTGTAGAACTAGGATTTTTCTTTTTCAGTTTGAAATGAACAAATCATAGAATTGAAGCATAGTAGCTTAGAACCTATGGGTCGATTCATCTCTTATTTTAAGGCAATAAAGCTGATCTCTAACGGTTATCTTTATCATCTATTTCGCATATGGATTTTATCTCTAAAACCCCAACTCTTGAGTCAGTTCCATTAGTTAATGAGTTCCCAAAATTGTTTCCAGGAGATCTTCCCAGAGTTCCACCCAAAAGGGAAATCGACTTTGGAATTGATCTCCTTCCAGATACCTAGCATATTTCTATTCCTCCTTACAAAATGGCACATAAGAGCTTAAGGAATTGAAGTAGGATTTGAAAGACCTTCTAGATAAGGGTTTCATCAGACCTAGTAATTCACTATGGGGTGAACCAGTGTTGTTTGTAAATAAGAAAGATAGTTCTCTCATTGTATGCATTGACTATAGACAGTTAAACAAGGTCACAATCAATAATAAGTATCCTAACCCTAGGATTGATGACTTGTTTTACAAACTCAAGGGGCTATCGATTTCTCAAAGATAATACCTCAGATTGGGTTATCATCGACTCAGAGTTAGAGATTTTGACATTCACAAAAAAAAATTTAGAACCCAATATGGTGATTATGAATTTTTAGTTATGTCATTTGGACTAACCAATGATCCTGCAACTTTTATGGATTTGATGAACATAGTTTCCAAAAAGTACTTGGACTTGTTCTTAATTGTCTTTATTGATGATATCCTCATTTACTTTAAGAATGAGGAAGAACATGCAAGTTATTTGAGAGTTGTTCTGTAGACTCTCAAAGATTGTCAGTTATTCGCTATGTTTAGCAAATGTGAATTCTGATTGCAATCAATTGTCTTGGTCACATTGTATTAGAGAGTTCGAGTGGATTTGTAGAAGATAGAAGCAATGAAACAATGGCCCAGACCTACCTCTACTATTGATATCAAAAGTTTCTTACGTATAGCGGGCTATTATAGAAGGTTCGTGAAAATATTTTCATCCATAGCTGGTTATTATAGAAGGTTCGTGAAAATATTTTTATCCATAACCTTACTATGACTAGGTTGACTGAGAAGATGGTCAAGTTTCAACTGTCAGATGATTGTGTGAAAAGCTTTGCATAATTGAAAACTAGAATGACTACAACTCCTGTCTTGACTCTACCAGAGGGTTTAGATTGATATGTGATCTATTGCAATGCATCTAGAGTTGGCTTGTATTGTGTGTTGATGTAACGAGATAAGGTTAAACATTATGCTTCTAGATAGTGCATATGAAGAACCATCATACTCATGAACTTAACCTTGTAGCAGTGGTGTTTGCACTTAAGGTCTAAAGACACTACTTGTTTGGTGTTCATATTGATGCATTCACTGACCATAAGAGTCTTCAGTATGTGTTCAAACAGAAGGAGTTGAATCTTCTCCAGAAGAGATGAATTGAGTTTCTTAAGGATTATGGTATGAGTGTGCATGACAATCTTGGTAAGGTGAATGCATTAGCAAATTATCTTTGTAGATTATCTATGTATAGTGTAGCCCATAATGAGGAAGAAAAGAAGGACCTAGTGAAGGATGCTCATAGTCTTGCTCGCTTGAAAGTTCACCTTATGAGCATATCTGACAGTGGTGTACAGTTCAGAATGGGGCGAAACCTTCTTTGGTAGTGGAGGTTAAGGAAAAGCAAGACAGTGATCCAATCTTGCTTGAAATTAAGGGTGCAATACATAATCATAGAGAGGAGGTTTTCTCCCAGGGGGTAGATGGTGTACTTCTCTACTACATGTAGATTATCTTTTCCTAATGTGGGCGAGTTGAGACAGGATATTATTGCAGATGAACAAACTCCAGATATTCTATTCATCCATGTACTGCAATCCGCGGAAAGTCTATTGGTGGAATTAAATGAAGAGAGATATAGCAGATTTGTAAGTAAGTGCCCCAATTGCCAGCAGGGTTAGCTTTGAATAATTTGTGGTCCTAGGTCCTTGTTTTCGTCTCGAGGGTAGCTCAGGGTGTGACACGAAGCACATGTAATCTTTTAAAATGCAAGAAAAGAAATAGCAGAAGATTAAAAAAATTGTGGTTAATAGAAATGAGAGAAATTATTTTTAATGTCTTATAAAAATTGTCATAACCTTTTGAAAAAATTTCATCTTGTTGACAAATGAAAACATACAACTTCTTGAATAAGTTACAAGTCCTTCGAAAGACACAACTATTTGGAAAAGTCACAACTTAGTGAAATTATATTTTTCGTGTCTTATCGGAATAATTATGACCTTTTGAGAAGTCCTGACATTTTGAAAAGTCACAACCTTTTATAAAAGTCACAACTTATTGAAAAATGACATTTGCTAGAAGTCACAACTCTTTAAACAGTCACAACTCATTGAAAAAATCACAACTCTTTGGAAAAAGCACAACTCAGTGAAAAATCACAAACCTTTGAAAAAAGTCACAACTTATCAGAAAAGTGACAACTCACTAAAAAAGTCACAAACTAAGTTAGGGATATTTAAGGAGTTCATGCTCTTGATGTTTTATATATATATATATATATATATATATATATATATATATAGAGAGAGAGAGAGAGAGAGAGAGAGAGAGAGAGAGATAGATAGATAGATAGATAGATAGATAGATATAGATATAGATATAGATATAGATATAGATATAGATAGATATATAGATAGACAGATATAGATATGGATAGTTAGATAGATAGATATATAGATAGATAGATAGATAGATAAATAGATAGATAGATAGATAGATTGACAGATAGATAGATATATAGATACATAGATAGACAGAGATATAGATAAATAGATAGATATATAGATATATTGATTGTGTATAAGAATCATGACACCTTGTTACATTAAATAATAGCGCTTTTTGCTATTCTTAATTTTTAAATTAGAATATTTTCCAAGTACTTAAAAATTCACTAATATTGTTATATTTCATATCACTTAACAGACATGGTAAGTAAAAATGTCAAGAATTTTCTCCAAACTACCACATATTCATAAAGTGTTGAGCATGCTTTACATTCTTAATTGATCTCTTTCGTCTAGCTTTGTGAAAATGTTTCTCCGTCCCCATTTCCTTGGTAACAAGTATGATAATTCTCGATTGGTGTTTTATCATAATGTTTTGAATATCATGATTCTTATATTTGTAATTTAAATCTTATGAGTCATCAACTCAGCCTAACTTTGTTGCATCGATATTACAAAACAAACCATCTGGCATACATTGGACTATTGAGTTCCATGTAAGATGTGTTTCTATTTTTGATGAATTTGGTGAGTCTATCGGTTTGTAATGATTTACTCTTTATCATATCATTTTTCTATATATGGTTTTTTTCATTCTTTACTTCCCTTTGTAAAATATGTATGTTTGTATGTGTATCTCCATTTTTTTAGTCTTATCACATGTTCGATATCTATTTTAGATTTAACACATATTTATACATATCTTCATAGAATTTTTCAATGTTTTATGCAGTTAAGTTGTTATAAAAGGTAATTTACTTTCATTTTTAGGTTATTAATATCACTTAATATGACTTGTTCATTATTGTAGTTTTTTTCTAATATTTATTTTGATATGCTTCACTTGAGTCTATCGAAAACAATCTCTCAACCTCACCTCCACAGGGTAGAAGTACGGTTGCATGCACATCTAATTTAGTACAAGTATAAAAGAAAATAATATGAGATTTAATTAATGTCTTTTCGCTCAAGTGTTTTTAATATATACTTTTAGCCAGCAAGCTTCTTTGCATCACATGGAAACCAATGTCAGATACAGTTGAATGAAATGTAATTTGAAGTATTAATTCAGCTACACTGTAGGATAATTTGATGAAGTTATGTAATAAGTATTATTAACTGCAATAACATCCGTCCAGACGATATAGTGGCAGTAAGTTACCTGAGGAAGAGAATAGAGCCTCCAAATCTAGTAAATTATTTTTCTTTGATTCATTATGGCTCGTTCAAAAGTAGAACCTCAATTGAGAACATACAGAGCCATTGTATCAATAACATCTTGTCATACAAATAACTAGTTAATTTTAGCAAAGAAACACAATTTGGGATTTGAAATAAATTCATCACATTCAATAAAATCGTGTAGATACGTACATAAAAGAAACAAAAAAAGATAAGCATAGAAGCGGTGTAATCTAACAATGGAGTTTCTAAACCAAAATAACAGTCGCCTGCAACTACTATCAAAATACTCCTTAAAGAAGCAGCCATGTCCTCCATCATCTATGTCATAGATTATAGTGTTGCGGATTATTTAGGGTTTAAGCATAAAGGTAAAATGATTTGATATAGCCTTATATAGAGAGTGGTGTTAAAAAGGGCAGGACCAACCCATTTCGGTCCAAGCCTCACGGGCCAAGTGTTAGTGTAATATGCTTGTGTAGTTAGAATTATGACTTTGATAGAATATTTCGTAAATTCGAGTATATTCTAGGATTTATGCATAACGTCTCAATATCTACTTAAATTACTATTATGTTTCATCAGTTGTCTTAGGTATTAATTCTGTTAGTAGTCCATTGTTATATATACATATATATATATATATATATATATATACACACACGCACACACACAGTACTTTAACTTTTTCTACACATGTGTTGCACGTGATTACCAATTAAGAAAATTTTGTTACAATAAATACTATTATTTATTAAGCGAAGATTTTAATAATATGGTTTGAAACATTATAATAATAGAGATTCTTTTCTGTATGTTCAATGTGAATCATAGAATATATCTCTTATTCACACTAACATATGAAGATGGTCAATGAAATTTTTAATTAGTTAAATAAATATATTAATTTCAATTTTCTAAGTTTCAATCATTTAGTTCGTGGTATCTCAATAATATTAGCTTATAGACGATATTTGTTGTATGTTTTTCTTGTCATATATCCAAATGAGTTTGCACATGTATATCACGTATAATGTTCAGTAGCCATATGAACATGTGAAAAGAACAACTATATTTTATTTTTTAGAAATATTTTGGGTATTGTTGTCGGAACGTGCATCGCACGTTTGTCCCCTAATTAATATTAGAAAACTTAAATATATATAGCTAAGTTCAAATCTAAGTCCTTTCATATGTAAGTTTAGCATAAAAATATAACTTTGCAGAAAATATAACATAAAAATATTGTGTTAGATGTTGGACGTTTGATATATTAAATACTTCATGAAAAATAAACTTTTTATTTTATCAGAGGAATTAATATATTTTAATAACTAAAAACAAGTTTTAATAATAAAAAAATAATTGTCTATAAAAAAGATACGTATAAAGAAAAATATTACAAAATGTTTGAGCGGTATACCATCAAATTTATAGAAAAAATTACAATTTCAAACGAAAAAAGAAGAAGTAAATAAAGGCATGACATCCATAATAAAAGACATCACATTAAAATATATACAGAAAAATATTTCCATACTAACTGAATTACATTTTATTAAAAGTAGACTTACTCTAGACAAAACAATACTTACTTTAGACGAAACATATCATATGTACAAAAAATTACAATCATATAATAATAATAAATAAGACAAATAGAAAATAAGGCATTAATATGTTGAGAATAAAGACAAACTATATATATATATATATATATATATATATATATATATATATATATATTATATTATCAAATGTTTATCCTACACCCAACAAAGATATAGTTCTTATACTTGTAAGTAATTTACAATATATTCAATAAAGCATGATTGATCGGAGGAAAAACAACAACATTGTGTTATCACATATATAAGAGTGGTACAATAATATGAAAAAATATTGGTAAAAATTTAATTAGGAAAAATGCATAAGTACCCCCTGAATCTTTGCCCGAAATTCCAAAGACACACTTAAAAAATACTAAGGTTCTATTACCCTCTGAACTTACTTTATAAATAAATTTCAACCACTTTTCAGTCTACGTGGCACTAACTTGAAAAAAAATGTCAACACACGCTGGGCCCATAAAATAGTATATTAGGTTGAGGGGGTACTTGTGAAATTTCGAGAGTGATCACCACAACCATGAACTTAATAAGTTACAAAGGAAACACTATTAGCAACTGATTTAACTTTGATATGATAAAATTGTTATAGAAAAGGCAGCACAAGGTTGTCATACAACTAATGGCACAAGTAATACGCTGACAAAACATTATATTTTCTATTTTCACTGAAAAGAAATATGTCTTTTTACTCACAACTTGATAATAATCAGCTTATATTGAGATCAAAGGCATCACTTACAACCTTATTTAAACTCACTCAATAAAACAAATCACATGTAATATTTTAAAATACAAGAAAAAGAATAGTAAAAGATTAAAAAATTGTGGTTAAAAAAATGAGAGAGTTATTTTTATGTCTTATAGGAATAGTCATAACCTTTTGAAAAGGCCAGAACATATTGACAAATGAAGATTCACAACTTATTGAATAAGTTACAACTCCTTGAAAAGGCACAACTCTTTGAAAAAGCCACAACTCTGTGAAATTATATTTGTTGTGTCTTATCGGCATAATCACGACCTTTTGAGAAGTCCTCACATTTTGAGACTTCACAACCTTCTAGAAAAGTCACAACTTATTGAAAAATGACCATTGAAAGTAGTCACAACTCTTTCAAAAGTAACAACTCACTGAAAAAGTCACAACTATTTGGAAATGCACAACTCTTTGGAAAAGACACAACTCAGTGAAAAATTACAAACCTTTGAAAAAAGTAACAACTTATCAGAAAAGTCATATATATATATATATATATATATATATATGTATGTATATATGTATGTACGTATGTATGTATATCTAGTGTGTATAAGAATCATGACACCTTGTTATATTTAAAAAATAGCGCTTTTTGCTATTCTTATCTTTTAAAATATTTTCCAAGTATGAAAAAGTTAACTAATATTGTTTATTTTTCATATCACTTTATGTCATAAATACATAGAAAAAGACCCAAATATAACTTTAAGAATTAACTAGCTGAAGTGATCTATGATTGGGACCTAAGGTATGTAGAACATTCTATGGCTCGTACTCGTCAACCGTAGAACCAAATTCAGAAATTCATCCACTTCCCACAGAACCATTGTATGATATATCCAATTTCCTACGCCTCTAAACAAAACTTATACAGCCCAATTTAAAGAACGAAATTTACTAAGCCTAGAATAATTGTATGAAACCCAGATATGAACAGTATGATTGACTACATCCCACCCTATCTATTTGTAGGCCCAACAATAGAGTCTCACAATTTCTAAAACACAACTCAACTACTTTCTTCCTATGACCTGTTGGATTTCTTATAGTTTGTTGCTAATAGTCATAGTTCCTGAAACAAGGAAAAATATCTGAACTCTTACTTTTCAATCAAACTTATGAATTTCTGAAATGTTACACTAATGAAAGTGCTTCATCTAATATCACTAGTTATTCTTCTAATTGTAAATCAGTTTGTATTTTCTTTGATAAATTGTGAAAATGTTTTGGTTGAAAGTATAAGTGAAATTTCACCATCACCTATGGTCTAATACTCCCAAATAGCTAATAAAGAAGCTAAATGTGTTGTTGATTCCTCTTATACTATCGATTCTATTTTATTTGCTTCTAACCTTTACCACAATCTCGCATTAATGACGGTAAAATTTTGTGGCATGCTAAATTAGGACATATGACTTTTCTAAAATAAAGAATTTCTCAACCATATCTATGATCTTTTCTATAGACAGCCTTTTGTATGACATATCTTATGGAAAGACATAACTGTATACCTTTCAAGTAAAGTACTAATATTACAAAAAAAAAAAAATTAACTACTACAAATTGACCTATGGAGATCATACCACAAATCCACATATGTTAATTGCGATTATTTCTTGACGATGGTGGATTTCCATAGTAGATAGATTTGGACAGAGTAATTGATATGCCAAAGTAATGCACCAAAAGTTATGGAAGCCTTCATATCTTAAATAAAAGACCAATTTCAAACCAAAGATCATGCCCTTATAAACTCTAACAAAATGCTATTATAGGAAGGAAACACATATCTCTTGAAAACAACAAATGCATGTACTTATTTTTCAATCAAAATTGCCTACGAGATATTAGATGCCTTTGTTTTCCTACAATTTGAAGGCTCACATAGACAAATTTGAATCAAATGCAACACCACACGTTTTGTTGTATACCCTTTCAATACAAAAGGCCTCATGGTACCACATCAAGCTACTAAGAGAGATCCTATATTTAGATATGTTCTCTTTTTACGATACTATTTTTCCTTATGATATTTCTCGTGAATGTTGCAGTATCAATTATGTCTTCAAATTACTTTTCTATCATTTGGATAAATTATTTTATATGTGTGATACGACAAGAACTTTTGTTAATGATTATTTTTTGAAAAGAAACACATTTTATGAAGTTACTACTAACCAAGTAACCAATAATTTGATGTGCATAGATTTGATTCAAATGCATCTCCACAATCATCTAACCATGTACCATCCCTGCCTAGTCCTAGCACATACGTTTCTAGTTACGCTCCCACTGTCACCTGCACCTCTAAGGACAACTACAAAAATTCATACCACCAAACTATTTTAACGAATACAACTATACTTTACTAACTTGCTTTCCCCTACAACTACATATAACACCCCCGGTCCACAACGTTCATTCACTTCATTCATATTCAATCATGACCATGTGTCACGCCCGGGAGCACCCCATAGACGTAACTGGCGTCATGGTCTTCAAAGAAGATATATCATTAGTACAAAAATGAGTGGATTAAAACTTTTACATAGTGAAGTGTACTTAGACTTCTCACATATCATACATGGACTTTACATAGACTCCTCCATTATGGAGTTTATATAGATCTATCATTTAGCATGGTCCATTAATTTAAGTAGTTTAATACTTTGTCTAACATATATCAATTTAAACGACAATTACAAAGCTTTTTGAATAGCCCTTACAAGTACAATATGTCACATATACACTTAAAATAAAAGTCTCAGGAATAAGGAAAGAATAAGTGTCTTAAGACATAAGAAATACTACTAGGATAGAACAATTGGCACCATCCTCGAACTTTGAGGACTCACCAAAAACTTGTGGAAAAGTTCAAGTCTTCTTACAAATGGCCCCGAAAAACCATAACAGCCTAAACCTACATATTTGTAGAAACATAAGGATATGGGTATTACAACCACTTGTACTAAGTATGGAAACATATGCACATAAAACCTTTGAAGAAGTGCATAAAAGGGACGATTTCTTTGGAAACATGTTAAGTCATTTAAAAAGCCTTTGTATAGACATATATGAGAGCATATACAAGAAAATAATCAAAACAAAATAAGACATACTCATATTCATACATAGTAACAACACGAACATAAAGTCATATTATCATATCATGTTCAAGAGTTCATATCATAAAAGCATATAAAACTCTTAACAATAATGCAATCCCTGACCAAAAAGTGCAATACTCATGTGAAGCCCCATAACCCCACATAATCAAGTAAACTAGAAAAGAGATCATAAGTAATTTATTACGTGATATGACATAACATCATGAGTAGTCACAAACATACATATCAACATAGACCAATATCAAGTTCATCAAATGAAACCAACATCATATAAGAGCAACATCAAATAGGATGAACATGATACATTTCATTATAACACAAGTGCATAAGAACAACCTCCTATGACTCCCCTCAAGGTCAACATATGTAACACATATGTTAAATTCTGATACACTTACCCATACTTAGTAGTACCCCTAAAGTCATCCTAGTTAAGTCCATATTTCTTACTTCTGTGATTTCATTTTACTTTCGGGAACAATCGCATTAACTGACAATACACTATATGAGCTAAACATGTAATCCGGTTTCATGAACCCCTAAATCAAATGAAGGTTATCTACTTCCGAAGGTAGAACCAAAATATGAACAACAACATTCTAGGTGGATCCATTAGTTTTTATATCTATGGGGGGGAAACATAGTTATGGAACTAGGATATATAGTGGAAACTCATCTAGGAACAATGCATTGTAGTATAAATCTAATGAGAACATTAGTGAACCTACCTTACCTCTTCGAAAAGGAAACCTCTCATATCTAGTTCGCTTGGTGCTAAACTAAATTTCCTTTGAAATATAATTAGGTCATTCTTAATCATCAAATATTAATATAGGCCATAGGAGACTAACTCCTTGTATAATCATTTCATTAGCTCATTAGGTATAGTTTTAGAATTTCCTTTCATCACAATCCATCATTAGTGAGATCAACACATCACAGTCATATCATATAAGGCACACAAGAGAATTAGCTTCAACCATGTATCATCATACCCTTACCATGATCTCACAATTCAACATATTTATAACATGCCATCATAATCATCATAT
Source organism: Solanum lycopersicum (assembly GCF_036512215.1). Taxonomy (NCBI): domain Eukaryota; kingdom Viridiplantae; phylum Streptophyta; class Magnoliopsida; order Solanales; family Solanaceae; genus Solanum; species Solanum lycopersicum. Next base: position 40,778,981 of record NC_090810.1, read on the forward strand.
AATCATCTTATTAATCTATGCACATCATCATACTTCAATAAAATATCATCATCAAGAATAACCAACATTATTGATGTAGGGAACTCATAATCATAAAGTTCTTACGAAATAGCTTCCAAAACATGCTTCAAGATCTTACCGTTAATTCATCAAAAAAATTTCAATGATACAATCATCATTATTATAGTGAGTTAAACAATAACATGATCAATTCCAACAACTTTGATCATATACAACTTTAATTGATGGCTAAGGTTAGGCAAAAGGGTACAATAATGAATCTTTTATAGAAACTAGGTCAAAGACTAAGAACCATAACCACTTCACCATTAATTAACCATATATTATCAATATAGACCAACACAATAAAATATGAAATCAATTTCAAAAGGAATTTAAAAAATTGAATGAAAACCCATTTTTTTACAAGGAAATAGCAAGGAACATATCTATTCAAGGAAATGGCAAGGAACATATCAACATCAAAAAAATTTAAGTCTCTTTGTAATATCAGAACAACAAGGATACATGTCGGATGCGATTCATTATTTTGAGGGGTTTCTAAGACAATGGAGCTAGCACAATATGTTTTGCAAATTCATTGTTAAATATTAATTACCTAAAATTAAAAATGAAGAATCTTTCATAACAAGTCAATTACATAAATTATTGAGAAATTTTACGATAAATATGAGTTAAATCCATAATAGATACCGAACATTTGTTAAGATAAAAAAAAAGAAGGATATGGAAATAAACAAATATTGTACAACGAAAATGGCAAGAGTAAATATGACAAAGTAAAATAAAAGGTGAAAATTTACTAACTCTTACGTCCACCAAGTTCATTCGTTGCAACATCTCATGTATGCAACTCATTACTCTAGCGTATAATAAATAGTTGGTCTGGCAAAGTTGATGCAACAACATTAAGTTGTTGGTAACTTTTTGTCTGAGTTGATAAATCACAAGATCGAAATTTAAAATACAAGGATCATATCATTTAATATAATTATCATTAAACACTGACTTAATTGACATTCTTGGCATCATAGGATGGGGACGGGGAAACATTGATTCAAAGATAGAGGAAAGAAAATTAAGAAAGTAAATAATACCATACACTCTATAAATATGGGGTAATTTTGAGTAATCCTTGAACAGTTTTTATGGGTAAATTTCCCCTAAAGATGGAGCTTTCTTTAATGGAAATTCACCTATAAAATAGGTCAAGAATTTTCTCCAAATTACCACATATTCATAATGTGTAGTACTCTTTACATTCTTAATTGATCTCTTTTTTCTAGCTTTGTGAAAATGTTTCTCCATCCCTTTTCTTTGGTGTCAAGTATGACAATTCTCTATTGGAGTTTGATCATAATGATTTTGAGTATTATGATTGTTATATTATTAATTTAAATCTTATGTCTCATCAACTCAGACTAACGTTGTTTCGTCGATTTTATAAAATAAACCATCTGATATACATTGGACTAATGACTTCCATGCAAGATCTATTTCTATTGTTGTTTAATTTGGTGGGTATAGGGGTTAGCAATGTTTTGCCCTTTTTCATATCATTTTTCTAGATATTTTTCTTTTTCTTTTTTACTTTTCTTTGTAAAATATGTGTGTGTGTATGTGTATCCCTTTTTTATTTGTCTTATCAGATGTTCGATGTCTTTTTTAGATATAACACATATTTATACATATCTATCATGAAATATCATCGTGTTTTATGTGATTAATATTAGTTAATATGTTTATAAAAGTTTATTTACTTTCAGTTTGAGGTGATTAATATTACTTTATATGACTTGTTGATTATTGTAGTTTTTTCTAATATTTATTTTGATATGCTTCACTTTGGTCTATCTAAAACAACCTCTCAACCTCACCTCCACAAGGTAGAAGTAGGGTTGCCTGCACATCCAATTTAATACAAGTCAAAATGAAAATAATATGAGATTTAATTAATGTCTTATCTCTCTAGTGTTTTCAACATATTCTTTCAATCATCTAGCTTATTTGCATAACATAGAAAGAGAACCAATATCCGCTACAGTTGAATAAAACGTTGTTTGAAGTATTCATTTAGTTTCATTGTAAGAGAAATTAATGAAGTTACGTGAGTACTATTAATTGCAAAAACACCCTTCAAGTCTTTAGTGATAGATAGCATGTACTTGCATATATTGATAACGTAAGTAATTTTTCTTTATATATTATGTAAGTTATCTGTTGTTTATTTGTCTGTTGTAACCAAATTTAGAACTATTTAAGTATCATTACGAATTAACTGAAGATGCAACCAAATAAAGAAGTGATCAAGAAAGGATTCAGTTTCTTATTTAATTGAAGTTAGGTTTATATATCTCCTTTTATTAAATCCAGTAGCATATTCTTGCAAACAGTCATTCAAATTTAGAAACAAAATCTAAGAGTCCTTTACCTAAAAGTTAAATCTCATTAACAAAATCTTTGCAGTTTCGAAAGAACCTAAAAGACCCAAATTCAAATGATATATCATGTCTGGAAAAAAAAGTGAAGCTCAAATAGCAATCAATAGTAAAAAACCAAAAAGAATACATACAAAATAAGCAAAGAAACACAATTTGAGATTAATTCATCACATCCAATAAAAATGGAGAACATACATACAGTGAAGAAACCAAAAGAGATGATAAGAGATGTGGTGAAATCGGTTAATAGAGTTCCTCTCCAAAATAACAGGCAGCTGCAACTATAAAAAAAAATACTCCTGCTTGAAGCAGCCATGTCCACAATATCCTATGATAGAGATTGTAGTGCTGCTCGTAAATTAGGGTTTTAACATAAAGCTAGACTGGTTTGATATAGCCTTATATTTTGAAAGGTGTCAGAAAGGGCTGGCCTAGAACCATCCCAAGCTCACGGACCAAGGAATTTAAAGGGCTAGGGTGGACCAACTCTTCATTTTGAATGGCCCGAAAATGCTCAACTCAACCAAGTTGTAGAAAAGCTGAGGATCTAGCCCTTTTTATTTACTTTTTTTCTTTTCAAGTTTATAATTATATACCATCAAGAAAATGAGAATATTTTAAAAACAAAAATAGCAAACAATCGTGTTATTTTAACAACACTAGCAAAAAAATATAGTATAATTAGCACGTCTCTTGCACACCGGATATGTGAGCAAGATAAAAAAAGACAAGCAAAATGAGAGGGAAGCGAGGTCGCACGATTTATCTATGTATCCTAGATACATGTGAATTTACTTCGATAGAGTGTATTTAGATTAATGTGCTTGTATTGTGAGCCCTGCTATTTACCAAATATAGCCTAATACTTGTACAATTTTTATTGTTAACCCTTATATTTACTCTTTTGTTATCTGAAGTCATCTCAGTATTTCATGTATAATTTTAAACATGATATTGTGTGTGTTGCACAAACACTCATATGTTTATTAAACAAACAAATCTTTTCATTCATCAAGGAATATATCAATAAAGTATGACTAGCATGAAACAAAGAAAACTCATTTTTAATACTTCATTTAGATATGTCAGCTTTTTTTGCAAAAGGCGTATTATTTTTCCATTCGCTCACGAGCTTATGTACTCCCATATTTTCCCCTTCTTCGACGAGCTCAATTCAAGGGCATTATATCTTTGATATGCATTATAAGTTTGTTTTTTTTAAAGTTATGTTAGTTCGTATTTCTTTATCTCTTTGTCATTTTCTATTTATTTTATTTTAGGGTCGAGTCTCATTGATTTTTCTAAAGTTTTTGGGAGATTTTATTTTTATTTGTGCGTGATGTTAGTGTGATATGTTTTTGTAGTGGGTGTTATAACTTCGAATGATTTCAATAAAATATTTCATTAGTTTGAGCAGATTCTTGGATTTATTCGTAAAATCTCAATTTTGACCTAAACTTCTAACCTTAATATCTCAATTGTTTATAAGAATATTGACACCTGTTACCTCAAACAAGATAGGGCTTTTTGATATTATTAGTTTATAGTTAGAATATTTTCCAAGTCCAAACAAATTCACTAATAATGTTATTTTTCTTATCCTTTAACATACATATTAAGTAAATGATTGAAATAACTGTGACATTTCAAACTCACTAATTTGTATTTGATCTGAGCTAAACTATTCAACAAAACCATTAATCTTGAAAATATTTTTAGATGTATAGGAGTTGCAAATCATGGTTCTTCATAAATTATCATAGTAATTGGATGCTAAAAATGTGGAAACGTTTGGATGTACAATCAACAAGAATGGTGGCTACTACATATTAAATATTGATTTTGATCTTTTAAAATTTCTTGATAATTTGAATGATGATGATTTTGTTGATGATAAAATTAATTTACCATAGTTGTTGAGAATCTAATCGTATTGCGTAACACTAATGATGATGTGTCCTACCCCATAAAATATATAGTATTGATGTGTCCTCCTCACCACAAAAAGATACAGTTTGTGTCTCTTCATCTCAACCATTTAATGAAAATAAAAAAAAAGGTTTAAATGAGAGAGTTGGTAGCTTTGGGGTTTTAAGGTAGTTATAGGTCTTTGAATTAGGTCAAACAACATAGCATAGACATTAAATACATAGAAAAAGATCCAAATACCTTTAAGAATTAACAGGCGGAAGTGTTCTATTATTGGGACCTAAGGTATGTAGACCTTTCTATGGCTCGTACTGGTCAACCATAGACTTCAGAAATCAAAAAATTATCCACTTCATGCGGAACCATTATATAATTTTTCAAATTTCGTACTCCTCGTAGAGACAACTTATAGAACTCAATTTTCAGCATGAAATTTACTAAGCCCAAAACCCCCTATGGAACCCATTTATGACCCATATGACTGACTACATCCCGCCTTATCCAGTTGTAGCTCCATAATCAGAGTCGCAACATTTCTAAAACTCAACTCAAATATTTTCTTTTTATTACCCGTATGACTTCTTATAGTCTGTAGCTAAGACTCATAATTCCTGCAACAAGGGAAAACATCTAAACTCTTTCTTTTCATTCTATCTTATCAATTTCTGAATGTAATACTATTGACAATGCTTCATCTCATATCACTAGTTATTGTTCTAATTGTCGATCAGTTCGTCCCTATTTTTATCAATTGTCAAAAGGTCTTGGTTGAAAGTGAGAGTCAAGTCTTACCACACCCTAGGGTAAAATACTCATAAATAGGTATTAAAGAAGCTTGTTGTGTTCCTAATTCCTCTTCTTCTACTATTTATTTTTCTAATTTGTGCTAATCTTTACTATCATCTAACTCTTATGATACTAAAATTTTGTGGCATGTTAAATTAGGACATCTGCCTTTTGTAAAATGAAGAGTATCTCTACCACATATATTTATAAACTTTTTAATTAGACAACCTTTCACTTGTATCATTTGTCTTAAGGAAAGACAAACCAGTATATCTTTATAGGGAAGTACTAATATTACCAACAAATTTTCGAACTACTACAAATTGACCTGATACCACATACCCACATATGATGATTACAATTATTTCTTGGGAGGGAGGTGAGATCACTATATTTATCTATGTAACCTAAATATATGTGAATCCACTTCGATAGAGTCTATCTTGAACAATATATGTGTATTGTGAGCCCATTTACGTGATATAGTCTTATACTTGTATGAATTTTTATTGTGAACCATTCTATTTATTCTTTTGTTATCTGAACACATTGAACATCAGTATTTCAATATAATTTTTAACTTGATATTGTGCGTGTTGCACAAACACTTATACGTTGACTAAGCAAACAAATCTTTTGATTCATGTAAAAATATTTCAATCGCGTAGAAAATGACTAGCATGAGACAAAAAAATCTCATTTTTCATAGTTCATCTAGATATGTCTACTTTTGATTCCAAAGGGCGTAACTTTTTTCATTCTCTCATGAGCTTAGATCCTCCATGAAATCAACCCCTTCTCCCACGAGCTCAGTTCAAGGGCATTACGAATTCACAGAAGATGCAAACAAAATAGAGAGGTGGAAAGTGGAAATCAAGAAAGGATTCACTTTCATATACAATTGCAGTTTAAATCTGTGGCTCCTTGCCCTTTGTTGTCCACAGATTCCTTGCAGGCGCATAAAACTGATAAATTTGAGCAAACTCAAAAAAAGAAATTGGTCATCACTTGGAAAATGGACCTTAATGTTAGCAAAGTGTAACTTTCGAAGTGAGGATTAATCAAAACTACATAATAAGACATAATTACAATTCTTCAATTAATGTGAAACTCTAACAACCCCGCATGTAGGACTAAACATCTAAAGCATGGAATGTAGCTTATGAAGTAACCAATACTACATAATGAGATAAATTTTCATTTCATCAACCAAATGCAAAACTCTTAATGCACCACACACCTTTAATTAAGCATCCAAAAAAGGGAGGAGTCCTAGCTTATGAAGTGAGAATAAAAAGGCATTTAGTCACACCCAAAAAAAAGGAGCAGATACATGCATGGAAGAAACCAAAAGAGATGATCAAAGAAGCCTTGTAATCTGTCAATGGAGTTCCTACACCGGAATAACAGCCACCAACAACTACTATAAAAATACTCCTTCCTGAAGCAGCCATGTCCACTATCACCTATGACAAAGATTATAGTGTTACAGGTTATATAGGGTGTAAGCATAAATGTCAAATGGTTTGATATAGCTTTATATAGAAAGAGGTGTTAAAAAGGGCAGAACCATCCCCTTTCGGACCTAGCCTCATGGGCAAGGAATTTGAAGGGCTAGGGTGGATCGGCTTGTCATTTTGAAAGGTCTAAAATGCTCGACAAGACCAAAATGTAGAAGGATCGAGGTTTCGGGCGAGCTAGCACTTTTATTTTGTTTTTTTTTCAAGTTTATAATTTTATAACATCAAGAAAATGAGAAGATTTTTAAAAATAAATTAAGGAAAACATTCGTGTTGTTTCAACAACACTGGCAAAAAATCTAGTATTATTACCATGTATTTTGCATATCAAATATGCAATGAGAAAAGAGTGACAAGTTAATTTACTTCGATCGAATGTATCTAGAATAATGTACTTTATTGTGATCCCTTCTATTCATGTAATATAGCGTTATTCTTGTATAAATTTTTATTTTGAACCCTTCTATTTAATCTTTTCTTATCTGAATTCATCGAACCTCACTTTTTCAATATAATTTTTAACTTTATATTGTGCGTGTTTCACAAACACTTATACGTTTGCTAAATAAACAAATCGTTTGATTCATGTAGGAATTTTTCAATCATATATACAATTACTAACATGACACAAAGAAAATTCATTTTTCATAGTTCTTCTAGATATGTCTACTTTTGTTTGCAAAGAGCGTAATTTTTTCTATTCTTTCATGAGGTCAGTTCCTCCGTGGTTTCTTCCTTCTCCCACGAGCTCAGTTGAAGGGCATTTTCAAGTTATGTTACTTCTTATGTCTTTTTTTCTTTGTCTTTTTGTATTTTTTTCGATTTTAGGGTCGAGTGTCATTGAATTTTCTAAATATTTTAGAGATTTATTTTGATTTGTGCCTAATGTTACTGTAATATGCTTGTGTAGTGAGTACTATGACTTCAATAGAATATTCTGTAAATTCGAGTATATTCTAGGATTTATTTATAACGTCTCAATATAAACTCAAATTACTATTATTTTTCACCAATTGTCTTACGTATTGATTTAGTGTTCCAATGTGTTAATATATATATATATATATATATATATATGTATGTATGTATGTATGTATTGTTAAAATTTTGTTACAGTAAATAGTGTTATTTATTTAGAGAAGATTTTAATAATATGGTTTGCGCAAAATAATATTACAAATTCTTTTGTGTATGTTCAATGTGGATCAGAGTATATATCTCTTATTCACCCGAACATATGAAGATGGTCAATGAAACTTTTTAATGGTTAAATGAATATATTAATTTCAATTTATTAAGGTTCAATCATGTAATTCACGGTATTTCAATAATATTACCTTATAGGCGATATGTTGTATATTTTTCTTGTCATCTATTCAAATGTGTTTGCACATGTATTTTACATTATGATGTTCAGTAGTGATACGCTCAAACTTACTTCTCAAATAAGAAGTAAAGCGGTTGTGTGAAGTAAATAACCCAACTAGTGAGGTTGGGGTCGCTCCCACAAGGAAAATAGTCTAGACTTAACTTCAACCTATTATTACTATTGTTTGGTCAATGTCTTCCTTGGAAAGTAAAAACAAGAAAAGGGGAGTTTCTATTTCTAAATGAATGAAAATATCTAACGGAATTGAAAGAGACAGTTAATAGCTTTGAATGTTTGATTCTAATAAATTAATCAAAGTAACTAGGGTTTACGTGTTCCCCACAGGTTCATAACTTGATAATTCTAACTATAACAATTCTTTTCTAGTATCTTGCATGCAAAGTGATAAGTTATGTATTTCTAAACCCTTGGTCCGGCATATAGAAAATCTCACTCCGCACCTTGGTCCGGCTGCCTGTGTTGCTATCCTAACCCTTATCGTTACCTCTTATTCAGCATCGTATTCGATATTTGACTAAGTAATTACCTCGTACCAACCAATACTAGCCTATTAGATAGTATACACTAAATCTATGTTGATAATTCTTTTCCTATTATCTACCTCCTTGGCCCGGGAAGTAGCATTAAGGCGAGTTCTAACGTTGGCCATCTGTTAAGAAGACTTCTAAGCGAAATTATTAATATATACAAGACACCATTCTAGAATTGTTATTTTAGTTTGGTTTTATCATATTATTTTCCTATGGTTCTCACAACCCTAGTTATGGAGTTTAGTTACTCATAATCATAATCACAATATTCAAATATATTAAATAAGAATTCATGTAGTTACTTCAATGATAAAGAGTAAAATCCAAAAGTTTTCATGATTAATCACCAAATATCACTTGCAAGAATCTCAACGTAATCAATAATCTCACAAAAATTATAATGATAATCAAAAGTCTAACAATACAATGTTTACTAATACGGTGTCTAACAATCTATGAGTCTAACAATGATCCAGAGTCTAACCCCAAAAACGAGGTTTTTTGAACTATTTATATAAAATAAAAACCTAATTAAACAAGGACTCTATTTGCTGGATATCTGCCAAAATGCGGTTGGATTGACGGACCTCGCGACGAGTCGTCGTGGTCACGACGGACCGTCATGGACTCTGTCATCCCATACTTATGCAATTTCTTCTGCTGCTCTATTCATTACCCTCGACGGCAAGTATGACGGACCGTCATAGGCACAACGGTCCGTCGAGGGTCTTCGTTCCAAAACACTTCAACTCTTGGAATATGGGTAATGAGATTACTTCTCTTAACTTCATGACGAACCTGTAGGAGGGACCATCATAGACACGACGGACCATTACAAGCTTCGTAACCCCACACTTGGTAAGAATTGACCATCTTCCTTCAATAGATGCACTACGCTGCCACCTACGGACCGTCACAAGCACGACAGGTTGTCACAAGCTCTGTAGGTGGTCTCTTCTGCATTTCTTCGCTCAAAATCTCCGCATTCATCTTTGGACAGATTTCCTGCAAAATAAATATAAACTTATACAAACATTAGCACAAAAAGGCTTTTGGACATACTAAACTTAAGGAAAAAGTATTAATAATACCGTGAAACCACGGTATATCAACACCCTCAACTTAAATTCATTGTTTGTCCTCAAGCGACGAACTATGACTCAATAAAGTATCTTTGTACAATAGTATCTATGTTTTATCCTTTGCAATCATTTGGCTATCAATCCCGATTAATCTCATCAAATCTATATATGCTATCACTATTAGGCTTGAATTATGTGGGATCAGAACATGACACAGACTCACCATTCACTAACACCTATCCTCTTCAATTTCTCACCGAGGTGCTAACAATTTCGGTATTGTAACTAGTGTCCTCACTTCAAAACAAAATCCGCATTTTTCACACAATGATTTCGGTTTGAGTATAAGGATTACTTTTAAACACTCGCTCTCAGAAAAAAGTGACACTCATTCATACCTGTTGCCATAAGCTTGCCCTTATTTTCACTTCCTTAAGTTCTCTATACAACCCTTACGATCACGATAGGACATTTTTAGCTAGTAACATAGGCTCAGGGTCAGGTAGAGTATATTTAGGCATAATTTAGTGACTTTTTGCCCTACTTGACATCGGCTAAACCTTCCACTTTCTATCATTTTATCTATCCCAGTTTTTCATATTCATTCACCTTGCTATTTTCTCTTCTGTCTTCATTTATGTAAGTGACTCTCGTCTTTTATTGCTTGTATTTCTTATTTATTTTTCTTTTTCTTTACTTTTCTTTCAACTTATTCTTGAGTAAATTTACTTTTGTTCTTTCTCTCTCTTTGTTCTTTCAACCCCACATTCAAGAGCATTTCTCATAATAGCCACCCTCAGCTCATGGCTTTGCCATGATTCAAGGTACACAATACCCAAAGATGAGTCAGGGCCATAACGAAGGTTGTTTACTGAATTAGCCACCCTCAACTTATGCTTTTTGCATAAGCTGAGGTGCACATGTCCAAGGAGGGACCAGAGCCAACACATTGTTTCCAGAAAAGATCAGTTGGGGTGAAAAATAAAGGTCTAATTTAAGCTCTGATCATTTGGATCAAAGAAGGATAAATTTCATTTTCTTTCTTTTATTTAGGCTAAAAATGGGCTATATTGGATAAGGGCCTATGATCCTTTCCTCTTTGTCTATTAAAGCTTACTTTTAACAGGACTAACCAGGCAAGTTCTAGCTCAGTACCAATAGTGGACTATTCAAATATTCCTCACACTCACTTGACATCTCATCACTATACCAGATTATCATACACCTAGTTCGAATTAAATACTTAGGGTAATGTAATGGTGTACCTCTATGTCATGGTTAGAGATACACATTTATCAGTTACTATGCCTTGTCATGCATCATTTTCTAATTTATCAGGATATCATTTAGACATCAAGCTCCAGAATGAAACTATGTACAAAAGTTACCGGTTCAACAGAAAAAGTAATTAGTCTTTTGGGGAAAAAGAACACAGGCAAGAAAACCCCAAAAGAAGATAGTGAATTGGGCTACTTAGACTTCACCCTAACACTCACTTTCCATTTACCCCACCCCTATCAAAAAAACGTGCAATTGTCCCCAATGCTTAAAAATTTAAATATTAGAGTGGTAGGTAAGACAATCATGTGGCGCAAAGCGCTGTCGATCAGCTAGCTGGTGGGTCAGTTTCCCCGGAACCCACACCCTGTGCCATCTGGACACCCTCAGTGGTGTCCTCAGCAGCAACTGCACCATCAGTAGTGCCTCCTACTATCTCCACAGTTCGGGAGCTAGACGCTCTAGCCGCTAACTCTGATGCTCTCATCTGATGCGCCTCCTCCTCAGCAAGTGGGGGAAAGACAGTGTCGGACAATCAGCCATAAGAACTTCACCGTGAAAGTGAGTTGGACTTCTTTATGGCCCCCTTTGGCCCAGTCACCCAGTCGGCACCCTCTCCATCATCTGACAAGTGCAGGTCCATCAACCTCTTGGTGGTCTCTCTCAGTGATGGCTCGCGCAAGAACTGGCCATCTTTAACAATCTACCAGTGGTAGTCAAACTCGGCTGTGAGAGGGGTCCGAGAAGCATGAATACCCTTGCCGTATAGAAATCGGTGGATGACAGGCAGAGAAATGTCAACCTGCACGATCCGTACTCGGACCTGCTTCAGTGGGGCCTGTTTGGCGGAGGCAGCCCGCCTTTCTATCTGTGTTCGGAGAGTCGCTACATAGGATGCGTAGAACTCTCGGACCATTTCTTCACTGTAACGGCCCAAAGGACGTACTGTCCACTCCAAGCGATGCCTGGTGAAGAGATTGTGGATCTCAGCCATCGTCGGGAGACTCCCTATTAGGACTCGCCGCTTCAAGGTGAGTGTTCGAGTCATAACTCCTCTATCAGTCAAAAACTCGGCGTCGGAGTTGACTTGAAATCGCCCATCGACACACCACCGGTTGGGATGGTCAGTGGCTGGGGTGGGGGACTAAGCTGGTGAACCTTATGCGGATTCCTAAGTGTCAGCCTCATCAGATAAGGCCGACGCTGCAGTGGTGGCGGGTGTGACAACCTCAGTAGAGCCGGAGGCTTCCTCCGACCAGGATACTCCTGAGGAGCCAGACACTCCTTCTTCATTTGTGGCTGACCCATAGGTTGTGCTGGTCAGTGTGCGCTCCTCATCAGACTAGGAGGTAGTGACTACGCCGGACACCACCTTTTTGGGTGTGGCTCTGGGAGCACGTGCAGAACGGGAAAGGTTTGAAGTGCCTAGGGGAACTTTCTCGTGGTCACGCTCATCATCAGAACCAATGACCATGCGGGCAGACGGGGCGACAGACTTCGATTTCCCGCGTGCATAGATTCGATGTCGCAGGGGTGTCATACTAGATAGTTCATGTAAAGGATCAATATTAAAATGAGAAGTGGCAAACAAGACGAGCAAAACCATACAAAAAAATTAAAACAGTATATCATTTCTAAGGTCAAAGTGACACACGACAGGCTTGGTGATGGCTCGTCGTGACTATGACGGACCGTCATAGGATCCGTCGTTTCTTACTTAGACTATGTATATATCGAGAACCCTGAAGGAGAGTCTCTGACTAGTATGACGATATGTGTAGGACGGACTGTCCCAGGTACGACGGTCCGTAGTATAGGTGTCCGTCAGAGGACACTTAGAAAAAGTGAGAGACCCTTAGAAGTGGGGTCTCTGACCGTCAAAACGGTCATGCAGAATGGGTTGTCATGGGCACGACGGTCCTTTACATGTGTCCGTTGAAGGACACTTAGAAAAAGTGAGAGACCCTCAGAAAGAGGGTCTATGACAACTAGAACGGTTGTGCACGATGGACCGTCGTGGGTATGATGGTCCGTCACATCTGTCTGTTGAAGGACACTTGGAAAATAAATGGACAGTGGGGTGTTAGGGCTTTTGGAATGGACCCTATGACTGTCTGACGTGGGTACGCAGGTCCGTCATCGGGGTCTCGTTATGTAGATCAGTGAACGAACTAGTGTACCTCATTCATGCCCTATGAACCCAAATCGAACTTGTAGTGTTATGGACCTACATTTGTCTAACCCAATAACCTAGGAAATTAGTAGTGTGAAAGCACCTATGTCTAGGGTTGTAAACATGGCAATTTCAAACATTTTTAACCTAGGTTAGACAGAATCTTATATAATAGAAACGAACATATCACGAACAACAAAGCTAAGACTAATTAATAAACAAAAATGCAAGATAACTGATTAGAAATTAGAGACACATACCTTAGAATTGGGGAAACAAAAAGTACAAGTATTCAGTGACAAGGAAAACACCCACAACAGCAACTTTGACTAGTAAGTTATAACTTGTAGGGCATCGGAGAATTTGGGGGAACAATGATCGGTTGATAGAGGGAGAGATGGTGGAAGTTGAAAAGAGAGGGAAATGGGAGGAATAATGAAGGAATGGGGTGAAATTAGTTGTTGGGAATTTTAAACGGTGAATTTTTTTTATAAACTCCAACTGGGTTGTGTCGGCTACGCCTCATTAATGACGAGACGATTCCCCGACGACGGTCCATCGCAGTTGTGACGACCCGTCGTTGGTTCCGTCGTGTGTGCCCTAGTTTGAAAATAATAGAAAGACAAACGTGGTACGACGGACGCATACGACGGTCTGTTGCAGTCGAAACGGTCCGTCGATGTATCCGTCAGTGACTGCAAAGTAATTTTCTGCATAATTTCCTAGTGATGTGCATGTAAATTTAAAAACTCATTAGTAGAAAAATTCTACCATTACAAAAAAGACTATAAGTATTGGGTTGCCTCCCAACAAGCGCCTGATTTAATGTCGCGACACGACTAGGGACACTTGATTACTCAGACTTCATCAAAATGGTATGGCTTTATCACTTCATTCCCCGATGCTTTATGCCCAAAATAGAGTTTTATTCGGTCTCTATTTATCTTAAACCGCACTTCCTCCTTGGCTTTGAACTCAACTGCTTCATGAAGGGAATACTTGGGTAATCAATTAAGGGCAGATCCATTTGGACATAAGCTTCCCCGGAAGAAAGGGCGACCCGGAACTATCTACAAGCATCAAATCCCCAACCCTAAATTCTTGTTTTTCACTTTTTTGTTCATTCTCCTTCTTCAAATTTTCTTTGTGGGATATGGCGGATACCAATTGGCGCTCACCACTCTTCCTCATAGTCCTACACACGTTGAAGCTCGCTTCTTAATTTTTTACCCAAAATTTCATCTACCCCTTCTCTATATCAACTAATGCTCTACCTGTAGTAACGAATGGCCTCCTAAGAATAATAGGCACTTCAAAATCGACTTCACAATCAAGAATAACAAAATTAGCCGGAAAGATGAATGACTCAACTTTTACTAGCACATCATGGAGTATCCCTATAGGCCTTTTCACTGTCCGATCAGCCATCAGTAGCCGCATCGCAGTGGGTTTTGGATCCGCCAAACCCAACTTCTTGTAAATTGAGAGGGGCATGAGATTTATGCTTGCCCCCAGATCACGTAATGCTTTCGCAAAATCAATATTGCATGTGTATCAACTTTTTGCTCAATACTAGCTAAATCACAGCTTAACTCGTTAATGTGCTCATCACTAACATCGAACATCCTTATCATTTTGTGCAACATATCCTCAACATGCGCCATACTATCTCCACTATCTCTAGGAGTAACTTCACGATTTTGAGGAGGGACATAGGGCCCATTCCTATCATTTCTGTTACCGTAGTTACCCCTGTTTAAGTTGTTGTCGCGGTTGAAGTTTTAATCTCGTACATAATGACGCTCATGGTTATAGTTACCATAGTTCCGACCTTCTTTCCCTTGACCTTGGCGCCAATTATCCTGATTTGAGACTTGGGCGCTTGGTCGGAAACCACCTCGTCTGCTCATTTACTGCATAAGTGTCCTCCGCATAATAGCATTCATCATTAGGAGGTGGTAGTTTAGCCAAGTATTTGACTGCATTTATCTTTTCTGCACCCCAGTGACATGTTTTAGTACAAACCCAAGCTCAGTTCTCATCTTAGCCATTTCTTCACGAATCTCATCTGTGGCTCGGTTGTGAGTGGACTGCACTATGAAGGTGTTTCTCCCTGTATCAGACTTCCTAGTACTCCAAGCTTTATTATTCCGGGAGATTTCCTCTAATTTTTCGGCAATTTCAGCATAAGGAAATTCCCCATAAGATCCACCTACTATAGTGTCCAACGCCGTTTTTTTATTATCATCCTGTCCCCGATTGAAGTATTCCTTCAGTGACTCATCATCTATACGGTGATTTGGAACACTTCTCAAGAATGAGGTGAATCTATCCCAAGAACTACTAACTGACTATCCTGGTAGTTCCACAAAATTATTCACTCTGTCTTTGTAGTTTAGTTTCTTGGAGACCGGATACTAGCGTGCTAAGAAGATATCCCTTAGTTGGTTCCAAGTAAATATTGAGTTGTACGGGAGCTCAGTGAACCACATAGCAGCCTCTCCCGTCAGTGAGAGAGGAAACACTTTGAGACCTATTACATCTAAATCCAAATCAAGCCTCCCAACGCAACTTTTACACACTGCCCTTACCTTAGCTATATGAGGATGTGGATCCTCAGAGGGTAGCCTTGAAAAAAAACCACTGGCAGTGAGCATTTGCATCAGGCTACTAGTTACCACAAAACTGTGGTCTGTGGGTAGAGAAGGCAAAACCAGTGGCCCATCGGAGTCTGCTATGTTATCATAGCCTCTGTAGTATGCTTGGGGCCGTGGAGCGTGATTTTTTCCCCTCTGTTGGTGTTCACCCAGAGCATCGGGTAAAAACTGACCATGAACATCAACCGGAGCTGGGATGTTCTGGTTAGGATCATCATGATTTATTCCCAAGTTTCGATTCATATTGCGCAGTGTACACTCTAATTCGTGATCGTGGGGAAACAAGGGTTGGTTCTCTTCCTCCCCATGTATTTGGTATACAAGGAGGATAGTTCTGAAAAAAATCAAAAAAAATAACACAAAGTAAAATCAAGAAAATATCAACTAAACTATAGCTACAAGTTCAAGTTAATCTAAAAGCTATAATTCCCCGGCAGCGGCGCCAAAATTTGATACACTCAAAGATACTTCTAAAATAAGAAGTAAAGCAGTCGTATCAAGTAAATTACCCAACTAGTGAGGTTGGGATAGTTCCCACGAAGAAAATAGTCTAGACTTAACTTCAACCTATTATTACTATTGTTTGGTCAATGACTTTCTTGGAAAGTAAAAACAATAAAAGGGTGGTTTCTATTTCTAAATGAATGAAACTAACTAACGGAATTGAAAGAGACACTTAACGACTTTTAATGTTGGATTTTAATCAATTAATCAAAGTAACTAGGGTTTACGTGTTCCCCACACCTTCATAACTTGATAATTCTAACTATAACAATTCTTTTCTAGTATCTTGCATGCAAAGTGATAAGTTATGTATTTCTAATTCCTTGGTTCGGCATCTAGAAAATCTCACTCCGCACCTTGGACCGGCTACGTGTGTTGCTACCCTAACCCTTATCTTTACCCCATATTAAGCATTGTATTCGATATTTGACTAAGTTATTAACTCGTACCAATCAATACAAGCCTATTAGATAGTATACACTAAATCTATGTTGATAATTCTTTTCCTATTATCTACCTCCTTGGTCCGGCAAGAAGAATTAAGCCGAGTGCTAACGTCGGCCATCCGTTAAAAAGATCTCTAAGTGAAAGAATTATTAATACATGCAAGACAACATTCTAGAATTGTTATTTTACTTAGGTTTTATCTCATTATTTGCCTATGGTTTCCACAACCCTAGTTATGAAGTTTAGTTAGTCATAGTCATAATCATAATATTCAAATATAGTAAATAAGAATTCATGTACTTACTTCAATGAGAAAGAGTAAAATCCGAAACTTTGCTTGATTAATCACCAAAAATCACTTGCAAGAATCTCAACGTAATCAATAATCTCACCAAAAGTCTAATGATAATCAAAAGTCTAACAATACAATGTTTACTAATACGGTGTCTAACAATCTAAGAATCTAACAATGATCCAGAGTCTAACCCAAAAATGAGGTTTTTCGAAATATTTATAGAAAAGAAAAACCTAAGCAATTTCTTTTGTCGTCGTCCCATACTTATGCAATTTCTTCTGCTGCTCTCTTCATCACCCTTGACAGCAAGTATGAAGGACCGTCACAGGCACAACGGTCCATCGAGGGTATTCGTTCCAAAACACTTCAACTCTTGGAATATGGGTACTGGGATTACTTCTCTGAACTTCATGATGAACCTGTAGGATGAACCGTCATAGACACGACGGTCCGTCACAAGCTTCGTAACCCCACACTTGGTCAGAAATCCCCATCTTCCTTCAGCAGCTGCAGTACGCTGCCACCTATGGACCGTCACAAGCACGATGGACCATCACAAGCTCCATAGGTTGTCTCTTCCGCATATCTTCACTCAAAATCTCCGCATTAACCTTTGGACAGATTTCCTGCAAAACAAAGAGAAACGTATATAAACATTAGAACAAAAAGGCTTTAGGACACACTAAACTTAATGAAAAAGTATTAATAATGCCATGAAACCAGAATATATCAAGTAGTCATATGAATATCTGAAAGAACAACTACATTTTATTTTTTAGAACTATTTTTATTTGTATATTGTTGGGAAGATGCATGATTACTCCCTCAACTTATGTCTGAAATCTAAGAGAAAGACTTATTTTATACTAATGTCCTATCACCCCCTGAACTTATTTTATGAATAGTTTTACCCTTTTTCAGCCTATGTGACACTAGCTTGAAAAAAATGTCAACACACGCTGGACATAAAAGATAGTGCCGCGTAGTTGTATTTGCAATAATTAGTAATAAGTAAGAAAATATAAAATGTTATAAATAAAGAATTAATGTGTAATACTTGTTTTTCAACATTCTTTTATCAATAGTCGTAAGATTTTAATTTAGTGTAGGGACAAAATTAAAATGTTTATTCAATAATATTGAAAATAAGATGTAATTGGTAAAAGATGATTTTTAAACTATTCATATATATATATATATATATATATATTCACATATTTTTCATATTTGTTGCGAAAGAACACGGAATAATTTAAAATAATATATTCTTAATTTAAAATATCTTGTTAACTTGGTAATACATTTGTAACAAATATATATATATATATATATATATATATATATGCATATATGAACTGTTTTTCCTCTACAAATTTCTATTATTAGATCATCGGAGAAATAAAATGTATCCTCGCTTAATTCTTCTATTGTTGGCAAAACATTGAAGCATATCATCAAAGGGAAGTTATCAACACAACCATGGAGTAAACAAGTTACAAAGGAACTACTATTAGCAAGTGATTTAACTTTGATCAAATAAAATTATTACAGAAAAGGCAACACAAGGCTGTCATAAAACTAATGGCACAAGTAATACACTGATAAAATTGTATATTTTTTGTTTTGACCGAAAAGAAACATGTCTTTCCAATCATATTTAATAGTAATCAACATATACTAAGATCAAAGACATCACTTAAGACCTTACTTAAGCTTACCCAATAAAAACAAATTGTAACACCACATAGCGAAAATAAACAAAAATTATTTTTTTTTCAAAAAAATCTGTAGGTGCAACCAACAATGGCATTGAAGGTCCGTCGGAAAGACAACGGTCCATAATGCACAACCGTTGATGGGATCAGAAATTCATAAAAAATCAGCCGGGAAAAATTGGCTAAGTCTTGATCGACGGTCCGTAGTCCGTGACTTCCGATTGAGACCCCCATTCACCCACTCCTTAGAAGAGATACGGATGACCAACACAGTCCGTAGGTGGAAAATTTGCAAGCAGTTAAGGGGAAATGCAGTTTGGTCAACTTCAAATGATAATAACTCTAAGCATAAAATGAATTAGGTATCCTATGACCTACCCACAGATAGTTAATTGAATTATCTATCCATAGATACTTACATTGCTAAAATCTGATCATCGACTAAAATGATATGCCTATTTTAGTAAAAGCCTGTCGAACAGGCTCTGCCGACGGATCCGACGACGGGGCGTCGGGCAAATTACAGACCGTCAATCCTGGCCGTCGTTTGGCTTCATAGGAACTTTCCCAAAGGTCTTTTTGACCTTCCCCACTCCGTTTAAACCCTAAATAACATCGTTTTGACCCTAAATCATCATATTTTAGTAAGTTTAAGCCTATAAATATGGTTAAAACATTTCCAAATCAAATCATAAAATCAAAACCTAAAAAATTAGAAGTAAGAGAGGAGAAAAATTTCAAGAAGACCACAAATTTTAATAGTTCAAGCCCCGAAAATTAAGAATTTTTCCATGGATATCATCACCAAGCATGTGAGATTTCACTAGTGTGTTCCTTTCACTCATTAGGTCCCTTGTTTTTAGTAAGATTCTTCATTCTCTTATCATGATTAAACAGAGGGTTTCTAGAACATTTTCTAGAACTTCATGAATTAATTAAATATATATTTTAAATCAGATTATCATGTTATTGCTCATATTATTGCATGAATTTCAGAACCTTAGCTTTGTATTTCTTTATTTGTTGAATTACACATGTTATGTAACATATTTCAGACATTTGCCTCAGTAATAAATGTATAATTACTAGATTAATTATTGCATTCTCAATTTGTATGTTCAGTTTTGAGCTATTCAGTATTTACAGTAACTCAGACATAATAAGTTAACTTACAAAATTCATTGGGAGTAGAATCATACCGAGTTGGACTATGGTTCGACGTACCCAATTGTCCCAGAAATACTAGCCAAGTAGGTTGAAAGTCCCATCTCTGGGCAGTCAGTTTAGTGATCACGCCAGCATTCCTTTATACCTTTGTCAGGGCATATTGAGTCCTCTCGATGGGAGTATACATCGGACTCCACATTTATCTAATGTAGTTTTATCATCGGTTATTAGTAGCTCCCAGAGATCAGTTAGACTTTATGCAGTGTCCATTTATCAGTTTATTTCGTATTTAGATTCAGCATGTTATAAATTTGTCATTGCATCCAGTTAGCTCAAAATTCATATTATCATGTCATATTATTATACTTGCTTTTTTTCTTTTTAAGTTATGTTTTATTTAAGCTTTTCACTATCCTACATGATCAGTACCTTTTAAGTACTAAAGCACACGTGCGTTACATTTTCTTGTTATGTAGGTTCAGGTTCTCAATATCCAGATCAAAGATAGATCGATTTGCGATCTCAAGTTCAGCAGATTCAGTGGTGAGTACTCATTTTCCGAGGACAGTAGTTATGAGTGTCATTTTAGTCTTTAGTCATTTAGTTTTAGTGATTGCTACATTTAGCTGGGGGCTTTTTCCACTATTTCTAGTCCAGTTTAGAGGCTATTTTAAGACATTGTTAGATACAACTTAGTATTAAGTTAATAATTTCATTGTATTAAACTTATTGTTTTAAAATATCACATTTATAGAATATGGATATTCCCCATATTTTTAGATTTAATTATGATTTAACTTCCGTAGCAGTAATATTCTTTAGTATACTCATGATCATGCTAGCAGGGTTAGATTGGGATCACTTTTGATCCTAGGTTCTGTGTCCACCTCTCTTGGGTAGCTCGAGGCGTGACACAAATTGTAATATCCCATATCTAAACAAACCCGAAATCTTTTAGGTGCAACCGATGGTTACCATCCACAGACCGTAGTTTGATCTAAGGCCCGTACTGTGCATCTATCATTTGAGTCTAATCCCCCCCCACCCCAGCAAAAAAAAAAACTCAGCAAAGAAAATTTGACTAACCGTCGAATGACGGACAGACCTACGGTCCATAGTCTGTGTCCTTTTGATCAAGACACCAATCACCCACTCTTTTACAAGAACCACGTTAACCAGTATAGTCCGTAGATGGATCTACAGACCGTTGGTTAATATTAGCAGAAAGTTAAGGGAAAAATAATGTTGGGTAAACTTCAAATAGCCATAACTCTTAGCTCAACATTAATTAGGTTTCTTCGACCAGACCCTACCTACTTACCCAACGACGGACCATCGATTAAACAATTGCCCGTCAGTCCAGGTCGTCGTTCTGTTCTCCGGCAATTAAATCAAGGTCATTTGGTATTTTTCTACTTCATTTAACCCCTAAGATACATCATTTTGACTCTTAAGATTTTATTCAGTGTAAGCCTAGAAACTTTACAAGAACTTACCTAAGTCAAAATCAGAAATCAAAACATAGAAAATTAGAAGCAAGAAAGGAGAAAAAGGTCAAGAACCCTAGTTCAAGAACGCAACAAGGTTCCAGCAGCTCCAACCACGAAGTCTAAATATTTCTCTATGGATTTCATCACCAAGTATGTGATATTTTAGTAGTGTGTTCCTTTCCCTATTAAATCCCTAGTTTTAAGTTAGTTCTTGAATCTCTTATCAATGTTAAACCTAGGATTTGTAGAATTACACCAAATCATCAATAATTAGTTAGGTATATATTCCAAATCATATTGTGAGGTTATTATTCAGTTTATCACATGAATTTTAGTACCCTAACTATGTATTTCTTTAGTTCTTAAATTACACATGCTAGGTTATATATTTCAGTTACTTCAGATATACATGTTTCAGTTATTAATGCATAATTATTAGATTAATAATTGCACTCCCAGTTTGCATGTTCAGTCTTGAGCTATCCAGTATATACTGAAAATCAGTCATAATGTCTTAATCATTTAATTCATTTGGAGTAGCATAATACCGAGTTGGACTAGGGTTCAGCGTACCCAAATAGCCCATGAACTACTAGCCGTGTAGGTTGTAAGTCTCCTTTGTGAGAATTAGATCACGTCAGTACGCCTTTATATATTTGGCCTGGTATATTGGGTCCTCCCTATGGAGCGTATACATCTTACTCCACATTTAGCTCATGTGGTTTTATTATTAGTTATTAGTAGCTCCACAATTTAGTTAGAATCTATTGCATTGACAATTTATTAGTATATTCAATCTTCTAATTCAACATGTTATATATTCGTCATTGCATTCGGTTATCTCGATATTAAGTATATCATGTTTAGATTTCTATACTTGATTCTGTGCTTGTTCAGCTATGTTTTGTTTCAGTTTTACCCTATCCAACATGCTCAGTACCTTCAAATACTGACACATACGTGTACTACATGTTTTCATGATGCAGGTTCAGGTTGTCAGCATCCAGATCGCGCTTAGATTGATTTTTGATCTCCAGTTTAGCAGATTCAATAGTGAGTCCTATCCTCTAAGGACGATATTCATGAGTTTCTTTTCAGTGTTTAGTCTTTTAGTTTCAGTTTTTGCTAGACTTTTTTTGGGCTTGTGCTAGCATTTCTTGTAAGTTTAGAGGCTATTTTTAGACATAGTTAGTTTCAGCATAGCATTGAATTAATATTTCATTGTATTAAACTCGTCATTATTTCAAATATTTATGCTATAGTATATTGATATACCCCATCATTTTATTTAAAGTATGATTTAGCTTCCACAATACTTTTTATTATTTAGTATGCTCATGATCATGTCAATACGGTTAAGTTGGGATCGCTTTTGGTCCTAGGTCCCGCGTCTGCGTCTCTAGGGTAGTTCAAGGCATTACAAACTTGGTATCATAACAGTAGGTTTAAGTGTCTTAGGATTTATGAAAAATTGCACTAAGTAAAGTCCTTTTCATGGATGTGATGTGCACCACATCTAATGAGAGGGAGGGTATGATGTGTTTTAGGAAATTTCACTTTGTTGTTACTCTTATCATGCATAAGGTATGATCTAATTCCATTTTAACTTGATGTTCTACATTTCTGATCATGCCTCCTCGTTGAGCTAATTCCAGGAATGTGAACACTTGGAATGCAAACGCAAGAAATGCAAACACAACTCATCCCGTCCTTGATCAAAAAGTCTCCAATGCTGAATTCAAGAGTGCCATTCAAAAGTTTGCTCTGAGTGTCGCCGAACATAATAATCAGCGGGTTGAAGCTCATATGAATGGAATTGGTGGATCGATAGAAGCAAGGGTCGTGACTTTTTTAGGATGAATCCACCTGAGTTCTTAGGAGTGCAAATTAATGAGGATCCCTTGAATTTTTTCTATGATCAAGAAGATCTTTGAGGTTATGCAGGTTACTAGGGATGATCGGGTTGAGTTGGCATCACATTAGCTGAAAAATGTTTCCCATATCTGGTACACTCAATTAAAGGATAATAAGGGCACAAATACAACTCCTATTACTTGGAAATGCTTTAGTGAGACTTTTCTAGATAGGTTTTTCCCAATGGAGTTGAGATAAGCAAATACTCATGAATTCATGAACATAAGGCAATATAATATGAAAATCCACGAGTATAGAATCAAGTTTAACTAACTCTACATGTATGCTCTCACATGGTTGCTGGCTCCATGTATTAGATGAATAAGTTCAAGTATAGACTGTCAAATTTGAGGAAACTATAGTGCGAAAATTCAAATTTACTGTAGATATCAACATCTCTAGGCTTATGACTGTAACGACCTGTTTAGTCGTTTTGAGAAGCAGATTTTATTTCTGGAAAAACAGGCTGAGGCGACGAACCCAACGACGGACCGTCATGGGCACGACGTACCGTCGCATGGTCTCATTTCAAAACACTTAGAAAATCTGAAATTGGGTACTGAAAATTGACTCTCTGAACTTCGTGACGGAATGGCAGGACGGACCGTCACAGGCGTGACGGACCGTCATAGATTGTTCAGTGGAAATTGACTCTCTGACCCTTCCGACGACCTGCAGGACGGACCGTCGCAGGCACGACGGCCCGTCACAGGTTGCGCAATCCCAGTGTGGGTCGGATTTCTTGATACGTTTTAAGGGACGTTTTTGACTATTCTTGCCTTAATTATAAAGTTAGTGGGTCAATGTTAATAAGTCTAATTACTTGGGGGTTAAAAGAGGTAACCTTAAGTTAATTAGTGGGGCATTATTGCCATCTTTTATCATTAATTATATACTAATTAGGGTAAAAGAAAGAGGGTTTAAATAAAGAAAATAGAAAGAAGAAGAGAAAGAGAGAGAAAGTTGAACGAGAAAGAGGAGAGACGAAGAGGACACAAAGCTTTGGGAATTTGCTTGCTTGATTTCTAATCTTCGGTGGAGGTAGGTTATGGTTTTCATGCTTTCATAGTAAACTCTTAATAGAGAATGATATGTATTGGTACTATTGTAAACCCTACTATATGCTTAATTGTATGTTTGCATGAATATGATTATGTGATTGCGATAAGATAAGCATGATGAAAATATTGAATCCCAAATCTTGAAAAGAAACTTTAATATAAATTATTAATGATGATGCCTTGGTATAGAAGAAGGCTTGATGAATTAAAGTAATGGGATTGATGATGCCTTGGAATAGAGAAGGCTTGATGATTTACAGAATGATATTAGTGGATCGGAGTGTCACGTTCCGACACATAGTATTAGTGGATCGGAGTGTCACGTTCCGACACATAGATTTAGTGGATCAGAGTGTCACGTTCCGACACATAGATTTAGTGGATCGGAGTGACACGTTCCGACACATAGTATAAGTGGATCGGAGTGTCACGTACCGACACATGTAGGGGATCGGAGTGTCACGTACCGACACATGTAGGGGATCGGAGTGTCATGTACCGACACATGTAGGGGATCGGAGTTTCACGTTCCGACACATGTAGGGGTTCGGAGTGTCACGTTCCGACACATGTAGGGGATCGGAGTGTCACGTACCGACACATGTAGGGGATCGGAGTGTCACGTTCCGACACATAGAATTAGGGGATAGGAGTGTCACGTACCGACACATAGTAGTAGGGGATCGGAGTGTCACGTACCGACACTAGAGGAAGAAAGATAATGAATCTTGAAAGATGACAATACACTCAATCTAATAAAACTTAATTCCCAAATGAGTATGGTGTTGAGGCTTGAGCCCTCATGGATGAACTTGATGGTACTTATTGATGATTATAGTACTTGTTGTTGCTACATGTTGAGTTTTATAGTTGATATACGATAATATTTGGTATATACTGTGCCCTATTTTGAGTTGACCGATGATATCTACTCAGTACCCGTGGTTTGTACTGACCCCTACTTTTTATGTTTTCTTCTTGTTATTTGTGGAGTGCAGCAAATGTTCCATCATCTTCAACTCAGCAGTGATTGTAGCCAGTCTTCGTCATACCGGATATTCAGGGTGAGCTAATGCTTCTAGCTTGGACTGGGTCTTCTTCTTCAAGTCTTGATGCCTTGAACTTCCGGCATGGACTAGCTTCTTATGTATTTTTAGCTTTTAGAATACTCTTAGTTTAGTCATTTGATCGTAGATGTTCTTGTGATGATGACTTCCAGATTTTGGGGATAATAATAGATGTTGAATTTTAGAAGTTAATGAATTGGTCTTTATTTAATGAGTTTAAGTCTTCCACATTACTTTCTGGTTATATTATATTTAAATGTTATGGTTTAGATTGGTTGGTTCGCTCACATAGGAGGGTAAGTGTGAGTGCCAGTCGCGGCCCGGATTTGGGTCGTGACAAACTTGGTATCAGAGCATTAGGTTCGTTGGTCTCTTCACACAAGAACAGGTCTAGTAGAGTCTTAAGGAACAGTAGGGGGACGCCTTTACTTTTCCTTGAGAGGCTATAAGTCTTTAGGAAAATTCCATTCTTTCATTCTTTCTTTCGTGCTACTACTTGAGTCCAATTGGTATCTAGGCAATACGAATTGGTATCTGACCATCTTCACTCTCTTTCGCAGATGGTTAGAACTAGAGCAACGACTACGCAAACATCAACACCGGCCAGACAAGAAACAACTGAGCAAGCCACTGCGGCTGTGGCTCGAGGAAGAACAACGGCAAGGGGCCGTGGTAGAGGTCGTGGGAGGACGTCCTCTAGGGGAAGAGGACGAGCACCTAGCCCATCTGATACTAGGGAAGTGACTCCTCCACCGACTGAGGAGGTAATAAGTGAAGGGGAAGATGGGGAAACTGAACAAGTGCCGAATGAGGGATTTCCACCTCAACCTACCCCAGAGATGATCAATCAGGTTCTCGCCTATCTCAGTGGGTTGTCTGATCAAGGTCTGGCACCTCCAGTGTTTCTGCGCCAACACCTCCGGTTTCAAAAGCACAACATGCAGCCACTAGGGCTCCTCGTATGGATGCCTTATTGGACATAGGCACATTTCCACGACTGACTACTGGGCCTATAATGACAAATAATCAGCATGAACTTTTAAGTAAGTTCTTGAAATTGAAACCTCCAGTCTTCAAGGATGCTGAATCGGAGGATGCTTATGATTTTCTGGTTGACTGTCACGAGCTACTACACAAGATGGGTATAGTAGAACGGTTTGGTGTTGAGTTCGTGAGTTATCAGTTTAAAGGGAACGCCAAAATTTGGTGGCGATCCCATGTTGAGTGTCAACCGACAGAGGCACCACCTATGACTTGGGCCTCATTCTCTAGCTTGTTTATGGAGAAGTATATCCCCCGGACTTTGAGGTATAGGAAAAGGGATGAGTTCTTGAGCCTAGACCAAGGTAGGATGTCGGTTAATGCTTATGAGGCTAAGTTTCGTGCACTATCCAGATATGCCACTAAACTCTGTTCCTGTCCTCAAGAGCGGATTCGCCGGTTTGTGAAGGGGTTGAGGTCAGAATTGCGGATTTTAGCCTTACAGATAGCGTCAAAGGCAAAATCCTTCCAAGAAGTGGTAGACTTTGTGATAGAAGTGGAAGGAGTGAAGCCAGACGACTTCACCACAACATCGACATCAAAAAAGTTTCAAAAGGGAGGTGAGTTTAATGGTTCTTACACTAGAGGATAGGGTTCGGGAAGTTACTCAGTCCGACCAATTTAGTCTTCACTACAGACTGTAGTTGGGGGACCACCTCAGACTAGTCAACACTTCTTCGAGAGGCCTATGCTTGACTCCAGAGAGTGTTATGGATGTGGGGAGATTGGACATATTAGGAAAAATTGTCCCAGACAAAGTTATAGACCCCCATTAGCTAGAGGTAGAGGTGGTCATGGTAAAGGCCGTTATTCTGGAGGACGTGGTGGTCGAGGTAATGGTGGTCACCAAAACGGCCGAGGTGATGGGCAAACTGGAGCCACTACATCACAACAAGGTAGGGGCAACAGACAGATGAACGATAGGGCCCATTGTTACGCTTTCCCTGTGTGGTCTGAAGCGGAGGCATCTGATGCTGTCATCACAGGTAATCTTCTGGTTTGTGGTTGCATGGCTTCTGTATTGTTTGATCCTGGATCCACGTTTTCTTATGTATCTTCCTAATTTGCTAATGGTCTAAATTTACATTGTGAATTACTTGATATGCCTATTCGTGTTTCTACTCCGGTGGGTGAGTCTGTGGTAGTTGAAAAGGTGTATAGGTCTTGTTTGGTGAACTTTGTGGGGAGCAACACTTATGTAGATTTGGTTATCTTAGAAATGGATGATTTTGATGTAATTCTGGGTATGACTTGGCTTTCTCCGCAATTTGCGATTTAGGATTGTAATGCTAAAACGGTAACGTTAGCCAAGCCTGGGACAGATCCGTTAGTTTTGGAGGGTGACTACACTTCCAATCTGGTCCGCATCGTCTCCTTTCTTCGTGCTAAGAAAATGATTAGTAAATGGTGTTTAGCTTTATTGGCACATCTCAAGGATGACACTACCCAAACCTTCGATTGAGTCGGTTTCAGTGGTTCGTGAGTTTCTGGATGTGTTCCCTGCAGATCTTCCTGGTATGCCACCGGATAGGAATATTGACTTCTGTATTGATCTTGAACCGGGTACTCGCCCCATTTCGATACCCCCTTATAGAATGGCTGCCGCGGATTTAAGAGAGTTAAAAGCCCAACTTCAAGAGTTGTTGAGCAAAGGCTTCATTAGACCAAGTGCATCTCCTTGGGGTGCTCCGGTTTTGTTTGTAAAGAAGAAGGATGGGAGTTTTCGGATGTGCATAGACTACAGACAACTGAATAAAGTAACTATTAAGAACAAGTATCCTCTTCCCCGCACTGATGACTTGTTTGATCAGTTACAAGGTTCTTGTGTCTTCTCTAAGATTGACTTGAGATCCGGTTATCATCAATTGAAAATACGGGCAACGGATGTGCCAAAGACTGCTTTTCGAACGAGGTATGGGCATTACGAATTTGTAGTGATGTCTTTTGGTCTTACGAATGCCCCTGCTGCGTTCATGAGCTTGATGAACGGGATTTTTAAGCCATATTTGGACCTCTTCGTGATCGTATTTATTGATGATATATTGGTATACTCAAAGAGCAAGAAGGAACATGAAGAGCATTTGAGAATGGTATTGGAAATGTTGAGGGAGAAAAAGCTTTATGCCAAGTTCTCTAAGTGTGTGTTTTGGCTAGATACAGTGTCCTTCTTGGGGCACGTGGTTTCTAAGGATGGAGTGATGGTGGATCCTTCTAAGATTGAGAAAGTGAAAAATTGGTAAGACCTACTAATGTGCCAGAAATAAGGAGCTTTGTTGGGTTAGCTAGCTACTACCGCCGATTTGTCAAGGGATTCTCTTCTATTGCTTCCTAATTGATGAACTTGACTAAGCAGAATGTTCCATTTGTATGGTCGGACGAATGTGAGGAAAGCTTTCAGAAGCTGAAGACTTTGTTGACTACCGCACCTATCCTTACCTTGCCAGTAGAGGGTAAGAACTTCATTGTTTATTGTGATGCATCCTATTCTGGTTTGGGTGCAGTACTAATGCAAGAGAAAAGTGTGATTGCTTATGCTTCGAGGCAATTAAAAGTGCATGAACGTAACTATCAAACCCACGATTTGGAATTGGCTGCGGTAGTGTTTGCATTAAAGCAATGGAGACACTATTTATATGGGGTTAAGTGTGAGGTCTACACGGATCATTGTAGCCTTCAGTATGTCTTTACTCAGAAAGATTTGAACTTGAGGCAGAGGAGATCGATGGAACTGCTGAAGGACTACGACATCACTATTTTGTATCATCCGGGGAAGGCGAATGTTGTAGCGGATGCTTTAAGTAGAAAGGCGTGAAGCATGGGAAGTCTAGCTCACTTGCAAGCTTCTAGACGCCCATTGGCTAGAGAGGTTCAGACTCTAGCTAATGACTTGATGAGATTAGAAGTAAATGAGAAGGGAGGATTGTTGGCTAGCGTGGAGTTAAGATCTTCTTTTCTTGACAAAATTAAAGGAAAACAGTTTGATGATGAGAAACTAAGGCGAATCCGAGATAAAGTATTGCGAGGGGAGGCTAAGGAAGCACAAATCGATGAGGAAGGTGTTTTGAGAATCAAGGGAAGGGTATGTGTACCCCATGTCGATGATTTGATCAACATTATTCTGACAGAGGCTCATAGTTCAAGGTATTCTATACGTCCGGGTGCAACCAAGATGTATCGTGACCTAAAACAACACTTTTGGTGGTGTAGAATGAAGCGTGATATTGTTGACTTTATTGTCAAGTGTCCAAACTGTCAACAAGTAAAGTATGAACACCAAAGGCCCGGAGGAGCACTTCAGAGAATGCCCATTCAAGAATGGAAGTGGGAAAGAATTGCAATGGACTTTGTGGTTGGTCTTCCAAGGACAATGGGTAAGTATGACTCCATTTGGGTGATTGTTGATAGGTTAACTAAATCTGCTCATTTCATTCCGGTAAAGGTGACTTACAATGCAGAGAAGTTAGCCAAGATCTATATCTCAGAAATCGTTCGATTGCATGGGCTTCCACTATCCATCATATCAGATAGAGGTACGCAGTTTACTTCTATGTTTTGGAAAACATTGCATGCGGAATTGGGTACTAGGTTGGACCTTAGTACTGCGTTCAATCCTCAGACCGATGGTCAGTCTGAAAGGACGATTCAAGTGTTGGAGGATATGCTTCGTGCATGTGTGATAGAGTTTGGTGGCCATTGGGATAGCTTCCTACCCTTAGCGGAGTTTTCATACAATAATAGCTATCACTTAAGTATTGATATGGCCCCATTTGAAGCATTGTATGGGAGGAGATGTAGGTCTCCCATTGGTTGGTTTGATGCATTTGAGATTAAGCCTTGGGGTACTGACCTTTTGAGGGATTTGATAGAGAAAGTGAAGTCTATTCATGAAAAGCTTCTAGCGGCGCAAAGTAGACAAAAAGAATATGTAGATCGAAAGGTTAGATACTTAGAGTTCATGGAGGGTGAACAAGTCTTGTTGAAGGTTTCGCCAATGAAAGGGGTGATGAGATTTGGTAAGCGAGGTAAACTTATCCCAAGGTATATTGGTCCATTTGAAGTACTTAAGCGAGTAGGGGAGGTGGCTTATGAGTTAGCCTTGCCTCCAGGGCTGTCCGGAGTGCATCCGGTATTCCATGTGTCTATGTTGAAAAGCTATCATGGGGATGGAAACTACATTATCCATTGGGATTCAGTTTTGCTTGATGAGAACTTGTCTTATGAGGAGGAGCCTGTTGCTATTTTAGATAGAGAAGTTCGCAAGTTGAGGTTAAGAGAGATTGCATAAATGAAGGTGCAATGGAAGAATCGACCCGTTGAAGAAGCCACTTGGGAGAAGGAGGTGGATATGCGAGAAAAATACCCAAATTTGTTTACAGATTCATGTACTCCTTTTCGCCCTTGTTTTCCTTCTTGTGATCGTTCGGGGATGAACGATGGGTAAATTGGTATCTAATGTAACGACCTGTTTAGTTGTTTTGAGCAGCAAATTTTATTTCTGGAAAAACAGGCTGAGGCGACGAACCCAACGACGGAACGTCATGGGCACGACGGACCGTCGCAGGGTCTCGTTTCAAAACACTTAGAAAATCTTAAATTGGGTACTAAAAATCGACTCTCTGAACTTTGTGACGGAATGGCAGGACGGACCGTCACAGGCGTGACGGACCGTCATAGATTGTTCAGTGGAAATTGACTCTCTGACCCTTGCGACGACCTGCAGGACGGACCGTCGCAGGCACGACGGCCCGTCACAGGTTGCGCAATCCCAGTCTGGGTCGGATTTCTTGATACGTTTTAAGGGACTTTTTTGACTATTCTTGCCTTAATTATAAAGTTAGTGGGTTAATGTTAATAAGTCTAATTACTTGGGGGTTAAAAGAGGTAACCTTAAGTTAATTAGTGGGGCATTAATGCCATCTTTTATCCTTAATTATATACTAATTAGGGTAAAAGATAGAGGGTTTGAATAAAGAAAATAGAGAGAACAAGAGAAAGAGAGAGAAAGTTGAACGAGAAAGAGGAGAGACGAAGAGGACACAAAGCTTTGGAAATTTGCTTGCTTGATTTCTAATCTTTGGTGGAGGTAGTTTATGGTTTTCATGCTTTCATAGTAAACTCTTAATAGATAATGATATGTATTGGTACTATTGTAAACCCTACTATATGCTTAATTGTATGTTTGCATGAATATGATTATGTGATTGCGATAAGATAAGCATGATGAAAATATTGAATCCCAAATCTTGAAAAGAAACTTTAATATACATTATTAATGATGATGCCTTGGTATAGAAGAAGGCTTGATGAATTAAAGTAATGGGATTGATGATGCCTTGGAATAGAGAAGGCTTGATGATTTACAGAATGATATTAGTGGATCGGAGTGTCACGTTCCGATACATAGTATTAGTGGATCGGAGTGTCACATTCCGACATATAGATTTTGTGGATCGGAGTGTCACGTTCAGACACATAGATTTAGTGGATCGGAGTGTCACGTTCCGACACATAGTATTAGTGGATCGGAGTGTCACCTACCGACACATGTAGGGGATCGGAGTGTCACGTACCGACACATGTAGGGGATCAGAGTGTCACGTTCCGACACATGTAGGCGATCGGAGTGTCACGTTCCGACACATGTAGGGGATCGGAGTGTCACATACCGACACATGTAGGGGATCAGAGTGTCACGTTCCGACACATAAAATTAGGGGATCAGAGTGTAACGTACCGACACATAGTAGTAGGGGATAGGAGTGTCACGTACCGACACAAGAGGAAGAAAGATAATGAATCTTGAAAGATGACAATACACTTAATCTAATAAAACTTAATTCCCAAATGAGTATGGTGTTGAGGCTTGAGCCCTCATGGATGAACTTGATGGTACTTATTGATGATTATAGTACTTGTTGTTGCTACATGTTGAGTTTTATAGTTGATTTACGATAATATTTGATATATACTTTCCCTATTTTGAGTTGGCCGATGATATCTACTAAGTACCCGTGGTTTGTACTGACCCCTACTTTTTATGTTTTCTTCTTGTTATTTATGGAGTGCAGCAAACGTTCCGTCATCTTCAACTCAGTAGTGATTCTATCCAGTCTTCGTCATACCGGATATTCAGGGTGAGCTAATGCTTCTATCTTGGACTGGGTCTTCTTCTTCAAGTCTTGATGCCTTGAACTTCCGGCATGGACTAGCTTCTTATGTATTTTTAGCTTTTAGAATACTCTTAGTTTAGTCATTTGATCGTAGATGTTCTTGTGATGATGACTTCCAGATTTTGGGGATAATAATAGATGTTGAATTTTAGAAGTTAATGAATTGGTCTTTATTTAATGAGTTTAAGTCTTCCGCATTACTTTCTAGTTATATTATATTGAAATGTTAAGGTTTAGATTGGTTGGTTCGCTCACATAGGAGGGTAAGTGTGAGTGCCAGTCGCGGCCCGGATTTGGGTCGTGACAATGACTTATGCTTAGCACGTTGAGGTTAATAAGCTTAAGGAACATTCCAAGGAGAATAAGAAGGCTAGGACTGGGAACTATGACTCTGGTGGTAGAAATCTCTCGTAGAGTTACCAGAAGTTTTCATCCCTAGCCCCTTCATTAGCTGGGGTTCCATCCTCCAAGAACATGTTTG
This sequence comes from Solanum lycopersicum, assembly GCF_036512215.1. Taxonomy (NCBI): domain Eukaryota; kingdom Viridiplantae; phylum Streptophyta; class Magnoliopsida; order Solanales; family Solanaceae; genus Solanum; species Solanum lycopersicum. Next base: position 40,812,140 of record NC_090810.1, read on the forward strand.
ACAAGAGGGTTTAAGCACCAAACTCTAAGTATCAAGGAAGTGTTTCAGGAACCAATACTTACCCCACTTGCCCTAAGTGTAGCAAGAACCATCCAGGCGAGTGCCTTGCAGAAAAGGAAGGCATTTCGGGTGCGGTAAGTCTGGTCACAGGTTGAGAGATTGTCCTTCTAGACAGGTTCAAGGAGGTTTAAATGGTGGATCTCAGTCTACAACTTCATCTGCACTAGCATGTCTCCCATGACAGCACGGTAACTCATCTTCTATAGGTGGCGGTCAGCGCCAGAACAGGTTGTATGCTCTTCAGGCTCGCCAGGATGAGGAAGGTTCTCTTTATGTATTCATTGGTACAGTACGAGTCTTTGACCTTGATAATTAAGCATTGTCAGATGTAGGGGCTACTCTTTATTTTGTAACTCCTTACATAATAGTCCAATTTAGTGTCAGTCCAGAATCTCTCTCAGAACCTTTCTCAGTATCTACTCTATTTGGTGACCCAGTTATAGCTAGACGAGTATACAGAAATTTCCCTATCACAGTATCTTAGAAATTCATCTAAGCAAATCTTATAGAGTTAGAAATAGTAGACTGCAATATCATTATAGGCATGGATTGGTAACTTTCCTGTTATGCCTCAGTCGATTGTAGAACTATGATATTTCTTTATAAGTTTGAAAATGAACAAATCTTAGAATGGAAGGATAGTAGCTTAGCGCCTATGGGTCGATTCATTTCTTATATTAAGGCCAAAAAGATGATATTTAAGGGTTATCTCTATCATCTAGTTCGACACAAGAATGTTAGCTCTAAAATCCCAACTCTTGAGTCAGCTCTAGTAGTTAATGAGTTTCCAAAAGTGTTTCTAGAAGATCTTCCCGGAGTTTCTCCCAAAATGGAAATCGACTTTGGAATCGATATCCTTTAAGATACCTTGTCTATTTCTATTCCTCCTTACTAAATGGCCACAACAGAGCTTAAGGAATTGAAGGAGTATTTGAATGACCTTCTAGATAAGGGTTTCATCAGACCTTGTATTTCACCATAGGGTGCACCAGTGTTGTTCGTAAAAAAGAAAGATAGTTATCTTAGAGTATGCATTGACTATAGACAATTTAACAAGGTCACAATCAATAATAGGTATCCTAACCCCAGGATTGAAGGGTTGTTTTACAAACTTTATGGTTCTATCGATTTCTCAAAGATATACCTCAGATTGGGTTATCATTGGCTCAGAATTAGAGATAGTGACATTCTGAAAACAACCTTCAGAACACAATATGGTGATAACGAATTTTTAGTTATATCATCTGGACTAACCAATGCTCCTGCAACTTTAATGGATTTGATGAACATAGTGTTAAAACAGTACTTGGAGTTGTTTGTTACTGTCTTTATTAATGATATTCTCATTACTTTAGGAATGAGGAAGAACATGCAAGTCATTTGAGAGTATTTCTGCGGACTCTCAAAGATCATCAGTTATTCGCTAAGTTTAGCAAATGGAGTTCTGATTTCAATCAGTTGCTATTCTTTGTGACATTGTATGAGTGAGTTCGAGTGGATTTGCATAAGATAGAAGTAAAGAAACAATGACCAAAACCTACCTCTGCTATAGATATCAAAAGTTTCTTAGGTCTAGCGGGTTATTACAGAAGGTTCATGAAAAAATTTTCATCCATAGCGGATTATTATAGAATGTTCGTGAAAATATTATCATCCATATCCTCATTATGACTAGGTTCACTACAACTCCATTATTGACTCTACCAGAGGGTTCAGCTGGTTATGTGATCTATTGCGATGCATCCAGAGTTGGACTTGGTTGTGTGTTGATGCAACGAGATAAGATTATAGATTATGCTTCTAGATAGCTTCAGGTGCATGAGAAAAACTATCGAACTCATGACCTCGAGCTTGCAGCAGTGGTGTTTGCACTTAAGATATAGAGACACTACTTGTTTAGTGTTCATATAGATGTATTCACAAACCATAAGAGCCTTCATTATGTTTTCACCCAGAAGGAGTTGAATCTTCTCCAGAGGAGATGACTTGAGTTACTTAAGGATTATGATATAAGTGTGCATGACCATCTTGGTAAGACGAATGTATTAGCAAATGCTCTTAGTACATTATATATGGGAAAGGAACTAGCTAGTGAAAGATGCTCATAGTATTGCTCGCTTGGAAGTTTGCCTTATGAGCATATCAGACAGTGGTGTAACAGTTCAGAATGGGCAAAATCTTCTTTGGTAGTGGAGGCTAAGGGAAAGCAAGACAGTGATCCAGTCTTGCTGAAACTAAGGGTTTAATCCATAATCAGAGAGAGGAGGTTTTGTCCCAAGGGATAGATGGTGTACTTCTCTACTACACGTAGATTATGTTTTCCTAATGTGGGCGAGTTGAGACAACATATTGTTGCAGAAGTTCATAACTCCAGATATTCCATTCATCCATGTACAACGATCAGGGGAAAGTCTATTTGAGGAATGAGATGAAGAGAGACATAGCAAATTTTGTGATTAAGTTCCCTAATTGCCAGCAGGGTTGGCTTGGAATAACTTGTGGTCCTAGGTCTCGTATTTGCGTCTCGGGGGTAGCTCGAGGTGTGACACAAAACACATGGAATCTTTTAAAATGCATGAAAAATAATGGTAGCGAATTAAAAAAATTGTGGTTAAAAGAAATGAGAGAAAGTACTTTTAATGTCTTATAGAAATAGTCATAACCTTTTGAAAAAGTCACAACTTATAGAAAAATGAAAACTCACAACTTATTTAATAAGTTGCAACTCCTTGGAAAGGAACAACTCTTTGGAAAAGGTACAACTTAGTGAAATTATATTTTTTGTGTCTTATCGGAATAATCATGAGCTTTTCAAAAGTCTTGACATATTGAGAAGTCATAACCTTGTATAAAAGTAACAACTTATTGAAAATGACATTTCCTAGAAGTAAAAACTCTTTCAAAAAGTCACAACTAATTGAAAAAACCACAACTCTTTGGAAATGCAACTATTTGGAAACTTAACAACTCAATGAAAAATAACAAGCCTTTGAAAAAAGTCACAGCTCGCTGAAAAAGTTACAAACAAAGTTAGGGATATTTTAGGAGTTACTCCAAAAATATCCCATACAGATAGATAGATAGATAGATATGTCAATTGTGTACAAGAATCATGACACCTTGTTACATTAAAAAATAGGGCTTTTTGCTATTTTTTTTTAAATTAGAATATTTTCCAACTATGAAAAAATTTATTAATATTGTTATTTTTCATATAATTTAACAGACATGGTAAGTAAATGATTGCAATAATAGTGACACTTCAAATTTATTATGGAGGGTGTTTTTTATATGATCTTGAGATGATCTATGTCAAATGAACCATTAATCTTGAAAAGATTAATATAGATGTATATGAGTTGCATATCATGTTGCTTCATTAATAAGTACTGGAAATGCATGATGGAAATGTGGAAACATTTGATGTAGAACCAAACGTGAACATAACATTCTAGATGGATCCACTAGTTTGCATTCCTATGGGGGAAACATAGTTAAGGAAGTAAGAGATATACTAGAAAGTCATGTATGAACATTGCATGGTATTCTCAATCTCATGAGAACATTAGTGAACCTACCTTCCCTCTTGGGAAAGGAAACTTATCACATCTTGTTCGCTCGGTGCTAAGTTAAATTTCCTTTTAAATTCCTTTAGGTCATTCTTAATCATTAATTAGTAATATAGTCCATAGAAGACTAACTCATTGTATAATAATTTCATTAGCTCATTTTCTATAGGATGAGAACTTCCTTTTATCAGAATCCATCATTAGTGAGATCAATATATCAGTCATATCATGTAAGGCACACAAGAGAATCACCTTCAATCTTGTATCATCTTACCCTTACGATGATCTCACAATTCAACATATTCATAACATGCCATCATAATCGTCATATAATCATCTTCTTAATCTATTCACATAATCGTACTTGAATTAAATATCATCATCAAGAATAACCAACATTATTGAAGTATAGAACTCATAATCATAAAGGTCTTACCAAATAGCTTCTACAAACCTTCTTCAAGATCTTACCATCAACTCGTCAAAAAAATTCAATGATACACTCATAATCATCAACATCATTATACTGAATTAAACAATAACATAATCAGTTCCAACAACCCTAATAATATACAACTTCAATCCATGGCTACGGTTAGGGAAAGGGGTTTAATAATAAATCTTTTTGGATTAACCCATCGGTAACCCCATAAACTTGGCACGAACTTTCACTTAGACACTTCAAGTAAGCCTTATTAATTTTAAAAATCTAAACTAGGCTTTGATTGTGTTATTTTGACACATTTTTTATATTTTGTGATTCAGCGTAGACTCGTTGGACAAAATCATTTTACGTGGGGAAATAAACAAATCTACATGTGACACATGGATTTATTTTTATTTTTAAAAAGATTTCATTTTCTTTGTTTTTTTCTCCCTATCTCTAACCTGGGACCCACCCCTCTCTTCATTTTATTTACATGCCTTCTTCTTCTAAAACTCCACCAAAAACAGGGAAAAAGTAAAATTTGTATTTTCTCTTCTCACAGGTCACTATAGTTGCCAAGATGGAGAAAAATAAAATTTATCTCGCTTGAAACATTCATCTTCATTGTAATTGATAAAGATATTAATTATAAATTCATAAATTAATTATCTGATCTGTAACATTACATAATTATTTATTTCAATTTCTAGTGAATATAAAAATATTATGGGCAGAAAAATTTTTAAATTGAGATTGAAACGATAAGAAAAATAATTTTTAGGGAAATGCTTCTATTTCAAAACTGTAATCATTTTTTTTGTTTTGATGTTCAATAGATTTTCACACTTAAGAGGAAACGATTAGTGATAAGGGATTATTATCTAACAAGAAACTATGGATGAAAAATTAAATGTGAGGTCACAAAATAAAAAGAAATTGGTTCTCAAGAATGAGGAAGAAATCATGTAATAATACTAACCTAAAAAAAATTGGCATCATGGTGAAAAGTGGCAGAGAGAGCCTGAGAAAGAAGAACGAAAAATAAATAAATTCGAAAGGATGGTGGAAGGAGAGAGATAAGTGACGAAGAAGGCAAAAAAAATACACTTCTTTGAAAAACTTTTCGAACACGCTCAGAATTCGTGTACGACACATATAGTATTGAGTCAGGGGAAAGTATTTAAATGAAATAATACAAACTGTTTAAAATGAACAAAATCTATTAAAGGTGTTTAAATGAAAGTTAGTGCCAGGATTAAGGGGTTGCCCACGGGTTCCCTAAATCTTGTATAGAAACTAGTTCAGAGACTAAGAACTATAACAACTCCACCATTTATTAACCATAGATTATCAATATAAACCAACACAATACAACATCAAATCAATTTGAAAGGGAATTGAATGAAAACCCATTTTTTTAACAAGGAAATAGTAAGGAACATATCTAATCAAGGAAATTGTAAGGAACATATACACATCAAAAATTTATAAGCCTCTTTGTAATTTTAGAACAACAAGGACACATGCCTGGTGTGTTTCATTCTTATAAGGAGTTTCTAAGCCAACAGAGCTAGCGATTATATGTTTTGCAAATTCATGATAAATATTAATTAACTAAAACTTTTAATGAAGAAGCTTTCATAATAAGTCAATTTCATAAATTATTGAGAAATTTTATGATAAATACGGAGTTAAATTTATAATAGATACTGAACATTTGGTAAGATTAAAAAAAAGGCGGATATGGAAGTACACATAAATATTTTACGAAGAAAATGGAAAGCGTAAATATGACAAAGTGAAATAAAAGGTGAAAAATTACAAACTATTACATCCTTAAGTTCATAGATAGCAACAAATCATGTACGCAACTCATCACTGTAATGTATGAGAAATGGTTGGTCTGGAAAAGTTGATGCAACAACATTAAGTTGTTTGTAACTTTTTGTCTGAGTTGATAAATCCCAAGATCAAAATTAAAAATACAAGGATCATAACATTTAATACCGTTAGCATTAAACAGTTGCCGAATTGACATTCTTGGCAATGTGGGATGGACACGGGAAAACATTGTCCCAGGGATAGAGGAAAGAAAATTAAGAAAGTAATAATACCCAACACACTCTAAATATGGGGTACTTTTGAGAAACCCTTGACCTGTGTTTAAAGGTTAATTTCCACTAAAGAGGTAGCTTTCTTTAATGGAAATTCACCTGTAAAAATAGGTCAAGAATTTTCTCCAAACTACCACATATTCATAAAGTGTTGAGTAAGCTTTACATTCTTAATTGATATCTTTCGTCTAGCTCAGTAAAAATGTGTCTCCGTCCCCATTTCCTTGGTGTTAAGTATGATAATTCTCAATTGTTATTTTATCATCATTTTGTGAATATCATGATTCTTATGTTTAAAATTCAAATCTTATGACTCATCAACTCAGCCTACTTTTTTCGTTGATTTTACTAAACAAGTCATCTGGCATACATTGGACTAATGAGTTCCACGTAAGATGTGTTGCTATTATTGATGAATTTTGTGAGTTTAGGGGTTAGTAATGTTTTACTCTTTTTCATATCATTTTTCTATATATGTTTTTTTTACATTCCTTTGAAAAATATGTAGTTTGTATGTGTATCCCCCCCCCCCACCATTTTTAGTCTTACCAGATGTCCGATATCTATTTTAGATTTAAAACATATTTATACATATCTATCAGAGAATTTGTCAATATTTTATGCAATTAAATTGTTGTACTATTTGTTCATTATTGTAGTTTCTTTCTAATATTTATTTTGATTTGCTTTACTTGGGTTTATCGAAAACAATCTCTGAACCTCACCTCCACATGGTAGAAGTAGGGTTTCATTAACATCCAATTCAGTACAAGTGAAAATGAAAATAATATGAGATTTAATTAATGTCTTATCCCTCTAGTGTTTTCAATATATACTTTCACTCAGCGAGCTTTTTTGCATAACATGGAAAACAAGTCAGCTAAAGTTGAATGAAACGTTATTTGAAGTATTCATTTAGTTACATTGTAAGAGATATTTATGAAGTTATGTAATAAGTACTATTAACTGCAATAACATCCGTCCAGACTATATAGTGGCAGTAAGTTACCCGAGGAAGAGAATAGAGCCTCCAAATGCAGTAAGTATTTTGCTTGGATTCATTATGGCTCGTTCAAAAGTACAACCTCAGTTGAGAACATACAGAGCCATCTTATCAATAACATCTTGTCATAGAAGTGCCCAGTTCATCATAGCTTTCCACAAAGAGGACTGCAGCTGAAAAATCAAACAAAAAGATATTCATTCAATGATGAAATCACATTTAGTTTATTAAATTTTTATTGTAAGAAATCACTGGCTCATCATTAAACATAAAGTTTTCAGATATTAATTAAATAACAATTAGATAGATTATGTGAAACTAAAGCATCAAACAGTTGAAACACAAATATTACTGATCTCATGATAGAGTGCATGCACTTGCATATATTGATAACATAAATAATTTTTCTATATATGTTATAGTAAGTTGTCTATTGTTTATTTTTCTATATATGTTCTAACCCAATTTAGAACTATTGAAGTATCACTAAAAATTAATTGAAGATGCAAATTAAATAGAGAGGTTGAAAGTTGAAATTAATAAAGGATTCACTTATTTATTTAAATGAATTTAGGTTTATATATCTCCTTTTTATTAAATCCTTGTAGCATATTCTTGCAAACACTCATTCAAATTTAGAAACAAAATCTATGAGTCCTTTACCTATAAGTTTAATCTCATTAACGCAATCTTTTTAGCTGCGAAAGAAACTAAAAGCCCCAAATTCAGATAATATATCATGTCTGAAAAAAAAAAGCGAAACTCAAATAGTAATCAATATAAAACAGCCACAAAAAAGACATAAAAATCAAGCAAAGAAACACAATTTGAATTTGAAATAAATTCATCACACTCAAAAAAAAATGGAGTAGATACATATATGGAAGAAACCAAAAGTTATAATCATAGAAGCGGTGTAATCTAACTATGGTGTTCCTACACCAGAATAACAACCGCCTGCAACTAGTATCAAAATACTCCTTCCAGAAACAGCCATGTCCTCCATCACCTATGACAGAGGTTATAGTGTTGCGGATTATTTTGGGTTTAAGCATAAAGGTAAAATGGTTTTATATAGCCTTAGATAGAGAGAGGTGTTAAAAAGGGCAGGCCCAACCCATTTCGGCCCAAGCCTCACGGGCCAAGGAATTTGAAGGGCTGGTGTGGATCGGCTCGTCATTTTCAATGGTCTAAAAATGCTCGAATCAACCCAGCTTTAGAAGGGTTGAGGTTTGAGCCGAGCTATCCCTTCTATTTATCTATATATCTTGGATACATGTTAATCTACTTGAGTGTATCTAGAAAAACGTACATGTATTTTGAGCCCTTCTATATACGTGATATGGCCTTATACTTGTATGAATTTTTATTGTGAACCCTTCTATTTACTCTTTTATTTTATTTTTACTTTTGCCCTTATTTTTTACCTCTCTATAACAGCTAAGTACATTATTTTTTAAAACATTTGAGATTACATATAATAAGGAAAAAGTACATATATGTTGGTTTAAAAAGATAAATGATTAACAAACAATGAAAAAAAGACATATTTATTATGGTATGAGAATTAACATGTTTACCCTCAAAATACTTAATGATAAATACAAATTGTGATTAGATTTACTATATATATCCTAAAAATAGTAGAAAGGTTGAATACAAAAATACAGTAATAAAAAAAGAAGTTATATTTAAGAACTAAAAATGATGGACATTTGAAAAATAAATATTTACTTAAAAACTTTATATTGGAGTATATTAATATAGAAACTATCATAATTTACATATTTCTTAATGAAAAGAAGATGAATATGCATGAAATATTAAAGAACACAAATAAATAAAATAGTAAGAATTGTTATAATTGCAAAAAAAAAATCCTTCCAGACTATAATGATAGATAGCATGTACTTGTATATATTGATAACGTAAGTAATTTTTCAATATATATATATTATATAAGTTATCTGTTGTTTATTTGTCTATATATGTTCTAACCCAATTTAGAATTATTGAAGTATCATTACAAATTAACTGAAGATGCAACCAAATAGAGAGGTGGAAATATGAAATTAAGAAAGGATTCACTTTCTTATTAAATTGAAGTTAGGTTTATATATCTCCTTTTATTAAATTCCAGTAGCATATTATTGCAAACACAATTATTCAAATTTAAAAACAAAATCTAAGAATCCCTTTACCTAAAAGTTAAATCTCGTGAACACAATCTTTGTAGTTTCGAAAGAACCTAAAAGCCCCAAATTCAGATGATATATCATTTCTGGAAAAAAAAACTTAATCTCAAATAACAATCATCTAGATATGTCTGCTTTGTTTGCAAAAGGCGTATTGTTTTCCATTCTCTCATGAGCTCATTTCCTCCCCTATTCCCCCTTCTTCGCTGAGCTCAAGTCAAGGGGATTTTATCTTTGATATGCCTTATAGGTTTCTTAGTTTTTCAAGTTATGTTAGTTTGTATTTCATTATCTCTTTGTCTTTTTCTATTTATTTGATTTTAGGGTCGTGTGTCATTGATTTTTCTAAATTTTTTTGGAGATTTTATTTTGATTTGTGCCAGATGTTATTGTAATATGCTTTTGTAGTGAGTGTTATGACTTTGAATGATTTCAATAGAATTTTTCGTAAGTTCGAGCATATTCTAGGAATATTTATTCGTAAAATCTCAATATAACCTAAACTTCTAAACTTAGTATCTCAATTGTGTATAAGAATATTGACACCTTGTTACCTCAATCAAGATAGGGCTTTTTATATTCTTAATCTAAAATTAGAATATTTTCCAGGTTTGAAAAAATTCACAAATAATGTTATTTTTATTATCACTTAACAAACATATTAAGTAAATTATTTAAATAATTGTGACACTTCAAACTAATTAACTTTTATTTGATATCAGCTAAACTATTCAACGAAACCATTAATCATTAAATATTATAGATGTATATGAGTTGCATATCATGGTGCTTCATAAATTAGCATAGGAATTGGATGCTAAAATTGTGGAAACATTTGGATGTAGAATCAACATGAATGGCGGCTACATATTAAATATTGATTTTGATATTTTAAAATTTCTTGATAAAATGAATGATGCATATTTTGTTGAGTATCAAATTAATTTACCTTTAGTTGTTGGGAAGCTACCCGTATTGTGTAACACTAATGATAATGTGTCCTCCCCCATAAAATATATATTATTAATTTGTCCACCTCACCACAAAAAAGATATAGTTGGTGTGTCTTCATTTCAACCATTTAATGAAAATCAAAATAAAGGTTTAAATCAGAGAGTTGGTAGTTTTAGGGGTTGAAAGGTAGTTATAGGTCTTAGAATTAGGTCAAAAACATAGAATAGACATTAAATACATTGAAAAAGATCCAAATACTTTTACGAATTAACTGGCGGAAGTGATCTAATATTGGGACCTAAGGTATGTAGACCTTTTTATGGCTCGTACTGTTCAATCATAGAACAAACTTCAGGAATCCAAAAATTATCCAGTTCATGCGGAAACATTCTACAATTTTTCAAATTTCCTACTCCTCATAGAGACAACTTATAGAACTCAATTTTAAGAACGTATTTTAGTAAGCACAAATCCCTTCTATGGAACCCATATATGACCCATATGATTGACTACATCCCACCCTATCCATTTGTAGCTCCATAATCAGGGTCTCAAAATTTCTAAAACTCAAGTTAAATATTTCCTTCATATGACTCGTATAACTTCTTATAGTTTATAGCTAAGACACACAATTCCTGCAACAAGAGAAAAAGTCTTAACTCATCCTTTTCAATCTAACTTATCAATTTTTGAAATGTAACACTAATGATAATGCTTCATCTCATATCACTAGTTATTCTTCTAAATTTCGATGAGTTAGTCGCTACTTTGATCAATTATCAATAGGTCTTTGTTGAATGGGAGAGTCAAGTCGTACCATAGCTTAGGGTAAAATACTCATAAATAGCTAATGAAGAAGCTAGTTGTGTTTCTAATTCCTCTTCTTCTACTATTTATTTCTTTAATTTGTGCTAATCATTACCATCATCTCACACTTATGACACTAAAATTTTTTGACATGTTAAATTAGGACATCTGCCTTTTGTAAATTAAAGAGTATCTCTAACATATATATCTATAAACTTTTTTACTAGACAACCTTTCACTTGTATCATATGTCTTATGGAAAGACAGACCAGTATAACTTCATAGGGAAGTACTAATATTACAAACAAATTTTTGAACTACTAGAAATTGACCGCATACCACATACCCACATATGATGATTACTATTATTTCTTGGGTGGGAGGTGAGGTTACTATATTTATCTATGTAACCTAAATATATGTGAATCCTCTTCGATAGAGTGTATATAGTTCAATATATGTGTATTGTGAGCCCATTTACGTGATATAGTCTTATACATGTATGAATTTTTATTGTGAACCATTCTATTTATTCTTTTGTTATCTGAACACATCGAACCTCAATATTTTAAAATAATTTTTAACAAATAAATTTCATTTTTCATAGTTCATCTAGATATGTCTACTTTTGTTTCCAAAGGGCGTAACTTTTTCCATTCTCACATGAGCTTAGTTCCTCCATAATATCCACCCCTTTTCCCACGAGCTCAGTTCAAGGGCATTACGAATTCACTGAAGATGCAAACCAAATAGAGAGGTGGAAAGTTGAAATCAAGAAAGGATTCACTTTCATATATAATTTCAGTTTAAATTTGTTGCTCCTCGCCCTTTGTTGTCCACAAATTCCTTGCAGGCCAGTAAAACTTAAAAATTTGAACAAACGCAGAAAACTAAATGGGTCATCACTTGGAAAATGGACCTTAACATTAGCAAAGTGTAACATTCGAACAGAGGATTAATCAATACTACATAACAAGACATCATTACAATTCTTCAATTTATATGAAACTCTAAAAATCCCGCACGTAGTATTGCACATCAAATGGATGGAACGTAGCTTATGATGTAAGTAGTTAACCGATACTACATAATGAGATAAATTTTCATTTCATCAACAAAACGCAAAACTCTTAATGCACCACAGACCTCGAATTAAGCATCTAGAACAGGGGGAGTCCTAGCTTATGGAGTGAGCATAACAAGGAATTTAGTCAAACACAACTCCAATTTTATTAAATCTCAAAAGCATATTCTTGCAAACACTCATTCAAATTTAGAAACTAAATCTAAGAGTCCTTTTGCATAAAAGTTAGATCTCATCAACGCAATCTTTGTAGCTGTGAAAGAACCTAATACCCCAAAATTTGAACGATATATCATGTCTTTAAAAATGCGAAGCTCAAATAGCAATCAATGATAAATAGACAAAAAAAAAAGACAAAAAAATTAAGCAAAGAAACACAATTTGAGATTTGAGATAAATTCATCACACCCAAAAAATGGAGCAGATACATACATGGAAGAAACAAAAAGAGATGATCAAAGAAACCGTGTAATCTGTCAATAGAGTTCCTAAACAAGAATAACAGCCACTTGCCATTACTTTAAAAATACTCCTACCTAAAGCAGTCATGTCCACTATCACCTACGACAGAGATTATAGTGTTGCGGGTTATTTAGGGTTTAAGCATAAAGGTAAAATTGTTTGATATAGTTTTATATAGAAAGGGGTGTTAAAAAGGGTAGACCCTGCCACTTTAGGACAAAGCATCACGGGCCAAGGAATTTGAAGGGCTAGGGTGGATCGGCTAGTCATTTTGAAGGGTCTAAAAATGCTCGACTAGACCCAGGTTTAAAGGGTCGAGGTTTTCGGCGAGCTAGCACTTCTTTTTTATCTTTCCATGTTTATAATTTTATAACATCAAGAAAATGAAAATATTTTTTAAAAAAAATTATGGAAAGTATTTGTGTTCTTTCAACAACACTAGCAGAAAATCTAGTATAATTACCATGCATTTGGCATATCAAATACGTGACGAGAAAAGAGTAACAAGCAAGATTGGAGAGAGGTGAGTCCACAATAATTATCTACATATCCTCGATACATGTGAATCTTCTTCTATCGAGTGTATCTAGAATAATGTACTATATTGTGAACCCTTCTTTTTACATGATATAGCCTTATACTTGGATGAATTTTTATTGTGAACCGTTATATTTAATCTTTTCTTTTCTGAACACATCGAACCTTAGTGTTTCAATATAATTTTTAACTTGATATTATGCGTGTTTCCCAAACACTTGTACATTGTCTAAACAAGAAAATCGTTTAATTCATGTAGGAATATTTCAATCACATATAATATGACTAGAATGAGACAAAGAAAAATCATTTTTCATAGTTCGTCTAGATATGTCTACTTTTGCTTGCAAAGAGAGTAATTTTTTCCGTTCTCTCATGAGGTCAGTTCCTCCGTGATTTCCCCCTTCTCCCACGAGCTCAGCTCAAGGGCATTTTGTCTTTTTATATTCATTATAAGTTCCTCAGTTTTTAAAGTTATGTTACTTTGTATGTCTTTTCTTTGTCTTTTTGAATATTTTTTTTATTAGGGCCGAGTATCGTTGAATTTTCTAAATATTTTGAAGATTTATTTTTATCTGTGCCTAATGTTAGTGTAATATGCTTGTGTAGTGAGTATTATGACTTCAATAGAATATTCCGTAAATTCGAGTATATTCTAGGATTTACTCATAACGTCTGAATATCAACTTTTATTACTATTACTTTTGACCAATTGTCTTAGGTATTGATTTAGTTGTCCATTGTGTTAATATATATTGTTAAAATTTTGCTACAGTAAATAGTATTATTTATTTAGCAATGATTTTGAATAATATGGTTTGCACAAAATAATATTACTGATTCTTTTGTGTATGTTCAATGTGGATCATAGTATATATCTCTTATTCACGCGAACATATGAAGATGGTCAATGAAACTTTTTATTGGTTAAATGAATATATTAATTTCAATTTACTAAGGTTCAATCATGTATATCCCGTATCTCAATAATATTACCTTATAGACGATATTTGTTGTTTATTTTTCTTGTCATCTATCCAAATGTGTTTGCACATATATTTTAGGTTATAATGGTAAGTAGTCATATGAACATGTGAAAAGAACAACATTTTATTTTTTAGAACTATTTTCGTTTGTATATTTTTGGGAAAATGCATGATTACTCGCTCAACCTATGCCTGAAATCTCAGAGAAACACTTATTTTATACTAATGTCGTGTTACCCCCAAAACTTATTTTATAAATAGTTTTTAAACCATTTTCGGCCTACGTGGCACTGGCATGAAAAAGATGTCAACACACAGAGGACTGAAAAGATAGTGCCACGTAGTTGTATTTGCAATAATTAGTAATAAGTAAGAAAATATATAATGTTATAAATAAAGAATTAATGTGTAATAGTTGTATTTGAAATAATTTTTTATCAATAGTCGTAAGATTTTAATTTAGTGTAGGGAAAAAAAGAAAATGTTTATTCAATACTATTGAAAATAATATGTATTTGGTAAAAGATGATTTTTAAACGATTCATATATATTTTCACCTATTTTTCATATTTGTTGCGAAAGAACTCAGAATAATTCAAAATAATATATTCTAAATTTAAAATATCTTATTAACTTGATAATAAATTTGTAACATATATATATATATATATATATATAAATATATATATATATATATATATATATATACACACATATATATATGCATGTATGAACTTTTATTCCTCTAAAATATTTTTTTATTAGATCACCGGAGAAATAAAATGTATCGTCGCTTAATTCTTCTATTGTTGGCAGAACATTGAAGCTTATAATCAAAGGGGAGTTATCACCGCAACCATGCACTTAAGAAGTTACAAAGGAACCACTATTACCAACTGATTTAACTTTGCTCTAATAAAATAATTATAGAAAAGGCAACACAAGGCTGTCATACAACTAATCGCACAAGTAATACACTGATAAAATTGTATATTTTCTGTTTTGACAAAAAATAAACATGTCTATCCACTCACATTCAAGAGTAACCAACATATACTTAGACCAAATGCACCACTTACAACCTTATTTAAACTCACCCAATTAAAACAAATTGTAACACCACATAGCCAAAAGAGACCAAAAATATGTTGTTTCCAAATAATCTGCAGGGGCAACAAACAGTGGCTTCATTGGTCCATAGTACAGACGACGGTCCATCATGCACAACCGTTGATGCGATCACAAACTCCAAAAATTCAGCCGGGAAAAATTGACTATGTCATGATCGACGGTCCGTAGGTTAGACGAAGGTCCGTAGTCTGTGACCTTCGATAGAGACCCCCATTCACCCACTCCTTAGAAGAGATACAAATGATCAACACAATCCGTACGTTGACCTACGATTTTTAGTTGGAAAATTTGCAGGATGTTAAGAGGAAATGCAGTTCTGTCAACTTCAAATGATAATAAATTGTAGAATAAAATGAATTAGGTCTCCCATGATCTATGCACACATAGATAATTGAATTATCTTTTTATATCCATTGAACTTGCTAAAATCAAACCTTCGAATAAAATGTTATGCCTAGTTTAGTAAAGGCCTGTCGTTCAGGCCCTAACGACGGACCCAACAACGGTGCGTCGGGTAGAAGACGGACCATCGGTCCTGACCGTCGTTTCTGTCACGACCCAAAAATGGGTGTGATGGCACTCGTCTTATCCCACTAAGACAAGTCAGCCTAAAACTCAATATCTAACAAAGTGCGGAAGTAAATGACAATCCAACAACATTTTTTATTATGAAACCAAGTCATATTAATTCAATACCCAAAACAAAGTTGTCACGTGCACAAGCCTCTAATGTAAATATTAGATCGAAATAAAATAAAAGTCTAAAATGAAGTTGTCTTTCAAGTAAAACTAAAGTCATAAACTGTAGTAGGAGAGTTCGCTGAGATGACAAGCATCTACCTCATAACCCTTTACAAGATGCCTCGGAACCGAAAAGAATGATAGGTATCACAAAGATCCGGGCTCGTATCCTAAAAAAAATTTGTAGAAGCAAGGGGTGAGTACCAAACCACGGGGTACCCAACAGGAAAACCTCTAAACACAAGTTAAGTGAACAAAATATGGATACTCCTTACACCTTATCCACGCTATAGCCAAACAGTTTACAGTTTACCAAACACACAACTCAATAACCACACTTTATCAGTTTACACATTCTCAATAACAATTCAATATTCAACAATTACAAGCTTCAAAGAGAAGCATTCACAAGATCAACAAAACACGTGTTCCAATTCATCATTAATAAAAATGTGCAATGCCATGAGATGCAATGTAAAATACAGTGATGCATGTCTTTCATAACAATACACACCTGTTGTCTCTCATTTTGGGACCGATGGGGGACATAACTGTCCATGCATCTGTCGCGGTGCACAACACGACCCTCATTAATAGTATCATTCACGGTGCGCAATACGTCCCTCGAAATATAATATCCATCGCGGCGCGTGATACGACCCTTGAAAGGTTACATCCTCTCACCACATCTATGTCTCAGATACAATGCAAATGTCATGATCAAATAAAAATGAGGAGATAACCATTTTGATAATAAAGTGCAATTTATAAAAAGGAATACAACACCAAAAAATAAGAAACAAGTCTCCAAGTCATTCTTAACACCACAGAAGGAAATACACAAATTTCGTATGGTTAACAAGGGTTTAGAAATCCACTTGCCTAAGCATATCGAATAATAACTCTTTGACTTGAGCCTTCCCTTTTCGTTGATCTTCCAAACAAATGGAATCAATTCAAGTACATATTCAGGGATAATGCCCAAGTACCCCCTCAACCTATGTCCGAAATCTCAGAGACACACTTATGTTATACTAAGGTCCTATTACCCCCCTGAACTTATTTTATTAATAATTTTTTACATCTTTTTAGCTTACGTGGCACTATCTTGTGGTCTCAATGATGGTTGAATTTTTTTTCGAACTAGTGCCACATAGGCTAAAAAGGGGTAGAAAGTTACATATAAAATAAGTTCAGGGGGGTAATAGGACCTTGATATAGTATAAGTGTGTCTCTGGGATTTCGGGCATAGGTTGAGGGGGTACTTGGGTATTTTCCCTACATATTCAAAATGACATTTCTAATTTAACAACATCCATTTTACTATAATCCAATTCATAACCTTAATGTCAAATAACATGTAAACTCCTCAATTTTAATCAAATTTCAAGCCTAGGGTTTAGTGCTAATTCCCCCAATATTATAGGTTTAATAATACTCACATAATACAATAAATCAAATGTATAATTGTTTATTCCAATGTATCAAAAAATAAAGCATAATGTACTACTTAAAAAAAGGATCCATAAGTGATAGAAATATAGAGATTGAAACCGGAACCTACAATATTCCCTGAATACACAACATTTTGCAGACCTAACATTTTAAGCCTACCAAATAATAATTAGCCAATTATTGTCCCACGTTCATGCAATGATACTGTAACGAATACTTCAACAAATATATTTTAATTATTTTCCTCTCCTAGAAAACCACTGCCAACTCAAAATTTCCAACCAATAAAATTTATCAAAAGTGCATAACTTTATCAAAGTCTACAAACAAATTTTGAAGAAAACCTTAAAGCTTATTAATTTAATCGATGAAAATTTCTTAAGAAAAAAAAATTACCTGAAAGTCGTCGCGGATGCCTTCGTGAAGTCGTAACCTTTTTTTTATTTCTTCTGGTAAATTATGATCCAAAAACTCTTAACCGTAATAGTTTATTTCTATATATTGGTTATGTAGATTAGGGTATTTAATAAATTGCGGATTTATCCCTTTTATTCACAAATTAAATAAATTATCTAAAATTCATTCATTAGTTAATTAACTAAAGTTATATGAATAATTCAAATTTACAAAACTAACCTCGCGGGTCATTACAATATCCACCACTCAAAATCATGTTCTTCCTCAAACATGAAGTGAAATAAAGTACCTAAATCTTCAAAAAGTTGAGGGTATCTGGCACGCATGTCAGACTTTCTCTCCCAAGTTGCCTCTCACACCGATAAGTGCTTCAAACGCACCTTCACTAAAGCAATATCCTTTGTCCTAAGCTTTCGAACCTGCCTATTAATAATAGCTATAGGCTCCTCCTCATATGTCAAGTCTGGACCCAGCTCCACAGAATCAAGTGAAATCACATGAGATTCATCCGGAATATACTTCTTAAGAATAGAGACATGGAAAAGAGGATGAACTGCCAACAAACTAGATGGAAAGGAAAACTTATAGGCCACCTCTCCCACTCGGATCAAAATCTCAAAAGCTCCAATGACCCAAACATGATCACCCTCCATAAACACTAAGAATCTAACTCTCTGGTTTGCATAACTCTTCTATTCACTCTAAGTTGTCAATAATCTATACTGAATCATACGGACTTGCTCCATAGCATCTCTAAGAAAGTCTGTATCAAAAGTGTCCATCTCCACCGAATCAAGACAACAAATCAGAGACCTACACCATCTTCCATACAACGAATCAAATGGGGCCATCTGGATACTAGAGTGATAATAGTTATTATAGGAGAACTCCACTAAGGGTAAATCTCGATCCCATCTATCTACGAAATCGATCACACACGTTTGGGGCATATCATCCAACTCCTGAATCGTCCTCTCAGACTGACTATCTATTTTTGGGTGAAAGGTTGTACTCATCTCTAACTGAGTACCCAAACCATGCTGTAATTCCTTCTAGAAGTTAGAAGTAAATAGTGAACCTCGATATGATATGATAGAAATAGGAACTCCATGTATATCACCCAAATCGGAATGAAGTGGGCAGACTTGGTCAGCCTTCCAACAACAACCCAAATACAGTCATAACCACCCATTGTGTTAGGAAAACCCACAACAAAGTCCATAGTTATTTTTAATCATCAAACTTGTGTTCACGGATTTGCTCGATTAAAAAAGATCGAGCTTCAATAAAAGCAATCATCCCATCACTCTCTACTGAAATTTACAAGTGGACAAGTCTGTTACCCAATATTTGCACATCTCTACCAAATGGTCTCTCCTCAATACTAAGCGCTGCAAGATTCCCCATGCTAGGAGTCTTCGTACTCATAGCATCGGCCACAACATTGGCCTTTCCTAGATGATACAGAATGGTTACATCATAGTACTTCAGCAACTCTAGCCATCTCCGTTGCCTCAATTAAAAATCCCTCTAGCTAAAGATATACTGAAGACTCCAATGATCAGTGAAGATATCACAATGCACTCCATACAAATAATGACTCCATAACTTAAGTACAAATACCACAACCGCCAACTCCAAATCATGAGTAGGGTAGTTCTTCTTATGGGATTTCAACTGCCTAGAACCATAAACAATCACCTTCCCCTTCTGCATCAAGATACCACCCAATCCAACTCCTGAAGCATGAAAATACACTGTAAAGTGTACACCCTCCTCAAGTAGAGTCAACACTGGAGCTGAAGTCAACCAAGTCTTCAGTTATTAAAATCTCTACTCACACTCATAAGAAAACTAAAAATGCACATCCTATTGAGTCAATCTAGTTAATAGAGCTGCAATAGTCGAGAAACTCTGAACAAATCATCGATAATTGACTTCCAATTCCATAAAACTTCGAACTTCAGTATGTGAAATAGGTCGCGTCCAGCCTTTAAATGCCTCAATTTTGGCAGGATTTAATCTAATACCCTCGTTGGACACCACGTATCGAAAGAATGTCATAGAAGTATGCCTAAACTCACACTTTGAGAACTTGGCATACAACTTCTCTTGTCTCAACTTTTGAAGTACAATCCTCAGGTGTCGCACATGGTCCTCCTCAGTCTTGCAGTAAACCAAGATGTCATCGATGAACACAAGCACAAAAGAATCAAGGTATGGTCGAAACATCCCATTCATCAACTCCATGAATGCTGCAGGGGCATTAGTCAATCCAAAGGATATCTCTAGGAACTCATAATGTCCATATCGAGTCTGAAAAGTTGTCTTAGGGATAGATATTGTCTTAATCTTCAACTGATGGTACCCATACCTCAAATCAATCTGAGAGAACAATGATGCTCCCTGTAACTGATCAAATAAGTCATCAATACGCTGAACAGGATACTTATTCTTCACTTTTACCTTTTTCAAATGTGTGTAATCAATACAAATTCTTATAGTCCCATCCTTCTTCTTCACAAACAATATATGGGCACCCCAAGGTGATACACTAAGTCGAATAAAGCCCTTACTCAATAAATCCTGCAACTGATCCTTCAATTCTTTCAACTTAGCTGGGGCCATACGATATGGAGGTACAGAAATAGGCTTAGTGACAAGCTCCAAATAAATAGCAAAATCAATATCACTATCGGGAGGAACACCTTGAAGATCAGAAGGAAATAAATCGAGAAACTCCTGAACTGTGGGAACAGAGTCCATGTGAGGTTATTTAACACTAGTATCCCGAATAAATGCTAAGTAAGAAAAACACCCCCACTCCACCATTCTCTGAGCACGACAAATAAAAGAGATAACCTTGCTAGGATAAGAACCACTAACACTCATCCACTCAACCCTCGAAAAACCAGGCATTGCTAAAGTCACAGTCTTAACATTACAATAAAAGACAACGTGATAAGGAAAAAGCAAATCCATACCCCAGATAACATCAAAGTCTACCATCCCTAGAATGATTAAGTCTACAGAAGTGTCATACCCAGCCAAAGAAACAAGACCGAATCGATACACTCGATCCACCACTAATGGCTTACCCAAGGGTGTAGAAACACAAATAGATACAGTCATGCTATCACATATCATAACAAATTTAGCAGCAAAATACGTAGACGCATAAGAGAATGTAGAACCTGGATCAAACAACACAGACGCAGGTCGATGGCATATTGGGATGATACCTGTAACAACTGCATCAGAGGTCTCCGCCTCAGTTCTCCCCGGGAAAGCATAGCAGTGGCCTCCTCGTCCACCTCCAGCCTGAGTGGTACCTCAACCCCCACTCTGCTGAGCTGCAACACCACAACTAGAATCTCTATACCCTATACCTGACTGAACTTTGCCACGACCTCTACCCTGTGGTGCTGATGGTCTAGTCTTGAATGAAGAATTAGGTCGAGGCCAATCACGACCCCTTTGAAAAGTACACTATAAGATTAAATGATTGGGATCTGTACAAGTAAACAAAATCTCTAACCTGGAAACTTCTGTGTGGACATTGAAAACTCACTATAATTGGCTCACACTGTAGGTCACTGCTGTGGACCGTAGGAGACCTAACCCTGTCTATAAGAACCCTTAGATGTATGGACACCCTCAAATGTTGTCATAGATGTATGAATAGGTCCGCGCTGCTGAAAAGAAAAACTCACTCTCTGTGACCCCCTACCTCAAGATGAGGCACCATGAAATTGACCAAATATACGGGCCCTTTTAGCGTCCCCAAACTGCTCTATCTCCATAAATTCTACCTCTTTGGCGGTGCTGACAATGGACTGAAAAGAAGCACCCTCTCTAGATGCCCGAAATACACCTGACTTAATAGAGAAAGTCAATCCCCTCACAAATCTGCGGATCCTCTCTGTCTCATTTGGAAAAATGTCCAACACATGCCTAGAGAACTGAACAAACGCGCCTCATACTCTGTAACCGATAAACCATCCTGTCTCAAACTCTCAAACCTCAAGAGACTCACCTCTTTCAAGCTCCAAGGAATAGAACAATCGAGGAATGCACAAGCAAATTGCTCCTAAGTCACTGTAGGAGATCAAACTGGCAAAACCCCCTAATAAGTCCTCCACTAGTCTCTCGCTGATCCTCGAAGCTGGAGTGAAATATATTAAACCCCGTGTGACTCAACTAATCCAACCACCTCTAGTAACTCTCGCAAGTAATTAGAAACTCATGAGCATCCTCGCTCTTCCCATCGTGTAACTGAGGTGGGTTCGTCTTTTGAAATCTATCATACCTACGATGCTCATCCTTTTTCAAAATAACCACCAATGCAACTTGACCCCCAACTGGTGGTGCAATATCATTCTGAACTGCGGGATATATTTGTAGTTGCCCCACCGCATCCTGAACAACTGGAGCTTGTTGTTGCTCTTGGGTCTGAGCCCCCTCTCTAGTACGAGAGTCATGTGGTGTGGCGGTCGCACCACCACTCTTAGATAAGCCCTCTAGCACAATTAATACTATTAATAGTGTATCTTGAAGCAAAGGGATAACCACAGGCTGTGAAGGAAGCTAGTCCTCTCTCCCATCAATCTAAGGTTCTATAGAGACCTCTTTATCACGACCTCTAACTAGTGCTGGTCCACGTCCATGACCCCTGGCTACTGTCGTACTACTAGCACTACCTTTAGATAAAAAATATACCCCTACCCCTAGCTAGGGCTCAACAACTTCCTTTGGAAGTGCCTTCCATCTACCACCAGTAACATTAGTTCTATTTCTCATCATCTGTCAAAAGAGTATACGAAAACTTAATACTAATGAAGGTGACTATGCACGATTATAAAGAATGAATAAAAGGAAGTTTCCTAGTAATCCTTATATCCTCTCAGATATTAGTACAGACGACTCCGTACTGATCCTTGAGACTCTACGTAGACTCAGTTTGTTTACACGTGAGACCTATGAACCTGGGGCTCTAATACCATTTTGTCACGACTCAAAAATGGGTTTGATGGAACTCTTCTTATCCAACACAGACAAGTAAGCCTAAAACCCAATATCTATCAAATTGCGGAAGTAAATGATAATCCAACAACACTTTCTATTATTAAACCAAGTCATATTAATTTAATCTACAAAACAAGGTTATCACGTGAACAAGCATCTATTGTAAATATTAGATCGAAATAAAATAGACGTATAAAATAAAGTTGTATTTAAAGTAAAAACATAGTGATAAACTGGAGTAGGAAAGTTCACTGAGATGAGAAGAATCTACCTCGCAACCCTCCACAAGATACCTCGAAAAGGAAAAGAATGACAGGTATCACGAAGATCCGAGCTCGTATCCTTCAAAAAAATTTGTAGAATCAAGGGGTGAGTACAAATCCACGCGGTACCCAACAAGCAAACCTTTAAACACAAATTAAGTGAACAAATTACGGATACTCCTTACAGCCTATCCATGCTATAGCCTAACAGTTTACAGGTTACCAAACACACAACTTAATAACCACAATCTATCAGTTTATACATTCTCAATAACAACTCAATATTCAACTGTCACAAGCTTCAAAGAGAAACACTCACAAGATCAACAAAACACGTGTTCTAATTCATCAATAATAAAAATGTGCAATACCATGAGATGCAATGTAAAATACAGTAATGCATGTCTTTCTTAACGATACACAACCGCTGTCTCTCAGTTTTGGACCCATGGGGGACATATATGTCCATGCAGTTTTCGTAGCGCATGACACGACCCTCGTTAATAGTAACTTTCGTGGTGCACGATATGTCCCCTAAAATATAATATCCATCGCGGCGCGCGATACGACCCTCGAAATGGTACATCCTACTACCACATCCATGTCTCAGATACAACGCAAATGACATGCTCAAATGAAAATTCGGAGATAACCATTTTGATGACAAAGCGCAATTTACTATAAGGAATACAACACCAACAAATAAGCAACAAGTTTCCAAGTAATTCTTAACACCATACAAGGAAATACACGAATTTCGTACGCTTAACAAGGGTTTAGAAATCCACTTTCCTTAGCCAATCGAATAATTACTCTTGGACTTGAGACTTCCCTTTCAGTTGAGCTTCCAAACCAATGGAATCTATTCAAGTACATTTTCATAATGAGATTTCCAATTTACTAATTTCCATTTTACTATAATCCAATTCTTAACCTTAATGTCAACGAACAAGTAAACTCCTCAATTTTTATCAAATTTCAAGACTAGGGTTTAGTTCTAATTCCTCCAATAATATAAATTTAATAATATTCACATAATACAATCTATCAAATATTTAATTATTTATTCCAATGTATCAAAAATTAAGGCATAATGTGCTACTTAAAAGAAGGGTCCGAAAGTGAAAGAAATATCGAGATTGAAAGCTGAACCTACGATAATCCCTGAATAATAACATTTTGAAGACAACATTTTAAGCCTCCAAAATCATCATTAGCCAATTATTGTCCCAAGTTCATGCAATGATACTGTAACGAATACTTCAACAAATATATTTTAATTATTTCGCTCTCCTAGCAAACCACTGCCAACTAAAAATTTCCAACCAATAAAATTTATCAAAAGGGCATAACATTATCAAAGTCTACAAACAAATTTTGAAGAAAACCTTAAAGTTTATTAATTTTATCGATGAAAATTTCTTAAGAAAACAAAAAAAAATTACCTGAATGCCGTCGGCGATGCCTTAGGGAAGTCATAACCTTTTTTTATTGCTTATTGTAAATTTTGATCCAAAAATTCTTAAACCTAATAATTTATTTCTATATATTTGTTATGTAGATTAAGGTCTTAAAGAAATTAGGGATTTATCCCTTTTAGTCACAAATTAAATAAATTACCTAAAATTTATTCATTATTTAATTGACTAAAGTTTTACAAATAATTCAAATTTCCAAAAATAACCTCGCGGGTTATTCAGGTTGTGCCCGACAATAACTTTCTTAGAGGTTTTTTTTACCTTTCCTACTCCGTTTAAACCCAGAATTACGTCGTTTTGACCCTAAGTCATCATATTTTAGTCTGTTTAAGCCTTGAAACATAAATAAAACATATCCAAGTCAAATAATTAAATCAAAACCTAAAAAATTAGAAGCTAGAGAGAATAAGAAACTCAAGAAAACTAGTTCAATAACACTACAAGTTCCAGCGCAAAAATTACGTTTTTTACGATAGATCATCACCAGGCATGTGAGATTTCATTAGTGTGTTCCTTTCACCCATTGGGTCCATAGTTTTCAATCAGATTCTTCATTCTCTAATCATGATTAAACCTAGGGTTTCTAGAACTTTGATAGAACTTCATGAATTTATTAAATATATATTCCAAATTAGATTATCATGTTATTACTCATATTATCACATGAATTTCAGATCCTTAGCTTTGTATTTGTTTATTTCTTGAATTACACATACTATGAAAGATATTTCAGACACTTCAAATTACATGCCTCAATTTATAAATTCATAATTGCTAGATTAATTATTGAATTCTCATATTGTATGTTTAGTTTTGATCTATATAGTATTTATAGAAACTCAGAAATAGTCAGTTAATTTACAAAATTCATTGGGAGTAGATAAATCCGAGTTGGACTAGGGTTAAGCGTACCCAATTAGACCAGAACTACTAGCCAAGTAGGATCAAAGTCCCATCTGTGGGCAATGAGTTTAGTTATCACGCCAGCATGACTTTATACCTTTGTTAGAGTATATTCAATCCTCACGTTGGGGCGTATACATCGAACTCCATATTTATCTCATGTAGTTTTATCATCGGTTATTAGTCACTCCGAAGATCAATCAGACTTTTATCATTTTCCATTTATCAGTATATTCAGTATTAAGTTTGAGCATGTAATAAATTTGTCATTGAATCCAGTTTGCTCAGAATTCAGTTTATCATATCATATTATAATAATTGCTTTTACGCTTTTTCAGTTATGTTTTATTTCTGCTTTGCTCTATCCTACATGCTTAGTAACTTTCAAATACAGACCCAAACGTACACTTCATCTTCTCGTGATGTAGGTTCAGGTTCTCAGCATCCAGATCAAATATAGATCAATTTCCTATCTCAAGTTCAGCAGATTCAGTGGTGAGTCCTCATTTTTCGAGGACAACAGTCATTTAGTTTTAGATTTTGCTAGGGGCTTCGACCAGTATTTCTAGTCTAGTTTAGAGGCTATTTTCAAACATAGTTAGATTCAACATAGTATTGAGTTGATAATTTTTTGTATTAAACTTATTGTTTTCAAATATCTCAGTTATAGAACATGGGTATTCCACATATTTTCAAATTTAATTATGATTTAGTTTCTGCAATAGTTTATATTCTTTAGTATCTTCATGATTATGCCAGCAGGGTTAGATTGGGATCACTTGTGATCCTAGGATCCGTGTCCACGTCTCGGGGGTAGCTCGAGGCGTGACACAAATTGTAATATCCCATAGCTAAAACAAACCAGAAATCTGTAGGTAAAACCGACGGTTACCATCCAAAGACCGTAGATTGATCTACGGACTATACTGTGCATCCATTGTTTGAGTCTGAACCCCCCCCCCCCCCAAATAAAATTATAACTCATCCTTGAAAATTTGACTAAGGGTCGAATGACGGATGGACATACGATCCATAGTGTGTCCTTTCGATAAAGACCCCAATCACGCACTCTCTAACAAGAACCACGATTGCCCAGTACGGTCCGTAGATGGATCTAAGGACTGTAGGTTAAAATTAGAAGACAGTTAAGGGAAAAATGTTATTGGGTCCACTTAAAATGTCCATAACTCTTAACTCAAAATGAATAAATGTCTCATCACCTACTAAAACATAGAGAACTGGACCATCTTTCTATAGCCACTAACCTTGCTAAATTAAAACCTCTAAGTAAAAGGTTATGACCATTTTAGTAAAGTTCATCCAAATAGACCCAACCTACTGACCCAACGACAGACTGTTGATTAAAAGATGGCCTATCAGTCTAGGTAGTCGTTTGGTTCGATGGTAATTAATCAGGGTCTTTTGGTCTTTTTCTACTTTATTTAACCCCTAAAATACGTCATTTTGACCTATCAGATTTTATTTAGTTTAAGCCTAGAAACATAACAAGAACTTACCTAAGTCAAAATCAGAAATAAAAACATAGAATATTAGAAGCAAAAAAGAAAAAAAGGTCAACAACTCTAGTTCATGAACGCAACAACGTTCCAAAAGCTCCAACCCCAAAGTCTAAATACTTCCCTGTGGATTTCATCAACAGGTATGTGAGATTTCACTAGTGGGTTACTTTCACCTATTAAATCGTTAGTTTTCGGTCAGTTCTTGATTCTCTTATCAAGTTTAAACATAGGGTTTGTAGAATTACATCAAATCATCAATAATTAGTTAGGTATGTGTTCTAAATCAGATTGTGAGGTTATTCTTCAGTTTATCACATGATTTTCAATACCCTAACTATGTATTTCTTTAGTTCTTAAATTACACATGCTCGTTTATATATTTCAGTTACTTTAGATATACATGTCTCAGCTATTAATGCATAATTATTAGATTTATAATTGCACTCTCAGTTTGCATGTTCAATCTTGAGCTATCAAGTATATACAGAAATTCAATCATAATGTCTTAATAATTTAATTCATTGGGAGTAGGATAATGCCGAGTTGGACTAGGGTTCAGCGTTCCCAAATAGTCCAAGAAATACTAGCCGAGTTGGTTGTAAGACTTCTCTGTGGGCATTAGATCATGCCAACATGCCTTTATACCTTTGGTAGGATATATTGGGTCCTCTCTATGGGGCGTATACATCGGACTGCAAATTTAGCTCATGTGGTTTTATTATCGGTTATTAGTAGCTCCCACAATTTAGTTAGAATCAATTGCATTGGCAATTTATCAGTATATTCAATATTCAGATTCAACATATTATAATTTGTCATTGCATTCTGTTATCTCAACATTCAGTATATCATGTTTAGATTTCTATATTTGATATTGTGCTTGTCCAGCTATATTTTATTTCAATTTTACCCTATTTAACATGCTCAGTACTTTCAAATACTGATACATACATGTACTACATCTTCTCGTGATGTAGGTTTCGGTTCTCAGCATTCAGATCGCGCTTAGATTGATTTCTGACCTCCAGTTCAGCAGATTCAATGGTGAGTCCTCATCCTCAAAGGACGATATTCAGAGTTTCTTTTTCGTGTTTAGTCCTTTAGTTTAAGTTTTTTTCTAGACTTTTTGGGGGCTTGTGCTAGCATTTCTAGTCAGTTTAGAGGCTATTTTTAGACATAGTTAGTTTTAGCTTAGCATTGAGTAAAAGTCATTATTTCAAATATTTCAGCTAAAGTATATTGATATACCCCATCTCTTTATTTAAAGTATGATATAGCTTCTTCAATAGTTAATATTCTCTAGTATGCTCTTGATCATATTAATAGGGTTAGCTTGGGATCGCTTGTAGTCCTAAGTCCCGCGTCTGCGTCTCTAGGGTAGCTCGAGGCGTGACAAACTTGGTATCAGAACACAAGGTTAAAGTTTTCTAGGATGTATGAAAAGCCACACTAAGTAGAGTCGTTTTCATGGATATGAAGTGCACCACATCTAATGAGAGGGAGGCTATGAAGTGTTTTAGGAAAACATCACTTTGTAGTTATTATTATCGTTCATAAGGTATGATCTAATTCCATTCTATCTTGATGTTCTACATTTCAGATCATGCATCCTCTTAGAGCTAATTCCAAGAATGCAAACACTTGGAATGCCAATGGAAGAAATGCAAACACAACTCATCGAGTCCCAGTTCAAGAAGTCTCCAATACTGAATTAAAGAGTGTCATTCAGATGTTTGCTCAGAGTGTTGCCGAACAGAACAATCAGGGGGTTCAAGCTCATATGAATGGAAATTGTGGATCGATAGCAGCAAGGGTCGTGACTTTGGTAGGATGAATCCGCCTAAGTTCTTAGGAGCGCAAAGTAATGAGGATCCCCAAAATTTCTTGGATGATCAAGAAGATCTTTAATGTTATGCAGGTTACTGGGGATGATCGGGTTGAGTTTGCATCACATTAGCTGAAAGATATTGCTCATATATGGTACACTCAATGGAAGGATAATAAGGGCACAGATGCAACTCCTTTTATCTGGGAATGCTTTAGTGAGACCTTTCTAGATAGGTTTTTTCCAATAGAGTTGAGATAAGCAAAAACCCAAGAATTCATGAAGTTAAGGCAGTGTAACATGATAATCCAAGAGAATGGAATCAAGTTTAACTAAATCTTTCGGTATGCTCTCACATGGTTGCTGAATCCATGGATCAGATGAATAAGTTCTTGCGTGGAGTGTAAAATTTGGTGAAAATAGAGTGCAAAATGCTATGTTACTAGGAGATATCAACATATCTAGGCTTATGAATCATGCTCAGCAGGTTGAGGGTAAAAATCTTAAGGAACATGCCAATGAGTGTAAGAAGGCTAGGATTGGAAACTATGACTCGGGTGGTAGAAATCTCTCGTAGAGTTAGCAGAAGTTTTCAACCCTAGCCCCTTCATTAGCTGGTGTTCCATCCTCAATAAACATGTTTGGCAAGAAGGTTTAAGCACCAGAATCGAAGTATCAAGGAGGTGTTTCAGGCACAAATACTTACTCCACTTTCCCAAGTGTAGTAAGAACAATCTAGGCGTGTGCCTTGCAGAAAAGGAAGGGTGTTTCGGGTATGGTCTGTCTGGTCACACGTTGAGAGATTGCCCTTCTTGACAAGGTCAAGGAGGTTAAAATGGTACGTCTCAATCTACAACATCATGAACACCAGAAGGTCTCCCAAGTCAACAGGGTAACTCATCTACAATAGGTGGCGGTCAGCGCCAGAATAGGTAGTATGCTCTTCACGCTCGTTAGGATAAGGAAGGTTCTCTTGATGTATCTATTGGTACATTTCGAGTCTTTCACCTTGATAATTATGCATTGTTAGATCAAGGGTGTACTCATTCTTTTGTAACTCCTTACATAACAGTCCAATTTAGTGTCATTCCAGAAGCTCTCTTAGAACCTTTCTCAGTCACTACTATAGTTTGCGACCCAATTATAGCCAAACGAGTATACAGAAATTTCCTGTCACAGTATCTTAGAAATTCATCTAAGCAGATAAGATAGAGTTAGAAATAGTATACTTCGATGTCATTATAGCCATGGATTTATTACATTCCTTTTATGCCTTAGTCAATTGTAGAACTAGGATTTTTCTTTTTCAGATTGCAAATGAACAATTCTTAGAATGGAAGGGTAGTAGCTTAGCGCCTATGGGTCGATTAATTTCTTATATTAAGGCCCAAAAAGATGATCTCTAAGGGTTATCTCTATCATCTAGTTTGGCATAGGGATATTAGCTCTAAAACCCCAACTCTTGAGTCAGTTCCAATAGTTAATGAGTTTCAAGAAGTGTTTGTAGAAGATCTTCCCAAAGTTCCTCCCAAAAGAGAAATCGACATTGGAATTGATCTCCTTCCAGATACCCAGCCTATTTTTATTCCTCCTTAAAAATGGCCATAACAGATATTAAGGAATTGAAGGAGTATTTGAAAGAACATCTAGATAAGGGTTTCATCAAACCTAGTATTTCACCATTGGTTGCACCAGTGTTGTTCGTAAAAAAGAAAGATAGTTCTCTTAGAGTGTGCATTAATTATAGATAGTTCAACAAGGTCACAATCAAGAATAAGTATCCTAACTCCAGGATTGATGACTTGTTTGACCAACTTCAAGATGATATCGATTTCTAAAAGATATACCTCAGATTGGGTTATCATCGGCTCAGAGTTAGAGATAGTGACATTCAAAATAAAACCTTAAGAACATGATATGGTTATTATAAATTTGTAGTTATGTCATTTTGACTAACCAATGCTCCTGCAACTTTCATGGATTTGATGAACATAGTGTTCAAAAAGTACTTGGAATTGTTCGTTATTGTCTTTATTTATGATATCCTCATTTACATTAGGAATAAAGAAGAACATGCAAGTCACTTGAGAATTGTTCTGCAGACTCTCAAAGATCCTAAGTTATTCGCTATGTTTAGTAAATATGAGTTCTAATTGCAATCAGTTGCTTTTCTTTTTCACATTTTATGAGAGAATTTGAGTGGATTTGCAGAAGATCAAAGCAGTGAGACAATGGCCCAGACATACCTCTGCTATAAATATGAAAAGTTTCATAGGTGTAACGGGTTATTATAGAAGGTTCGTGAAAATATTTTCATCCATAGCCTCACTATGACTAGGTTGACTCAGAATATGGTCATGTTTCAATGGTTAGATGATTATGTGAAAAGCATTGCCGAATTGAAAACTAGATTGACTACATATCCTGTCTTGAATCTACTAGAGGGTTCAGATGGTAATGTGATCTATTGTGATGCATCCTGACTTGGCCTTTTTTGTGTGTTAATGCAATGAGATAATGTTATAGATTATGCTTCTAGATAGCTTAAGGTTCATGAGAAGATTTATCATACTCATGACCTCAACCTTGCAGCAGTGGTGTTTGCACTAAAGATCTAAAGACACTACTTGTTTGCTTTTCATATCGATGTATTCACTGACTATAAGAGCCTTCAGCATGTGTTCACCAGAAGGAGTTGAATCTTCTCCAGAGAAGATCGCTTGAGTTCCTTAAGGATAATGATTTGAGTGTGCATGACCATCTTGGTAAGGCGAATGTATTAGCAAATGCTCATAGTAGATTATCTATGGATAGTGTAGCCCATGTTGATGAAGAAAGGAAGGAGCTAGTGAAGGATGCTCATATTCTTGCTCACTTGGAAGTTCAACTTATGAGCATATCAGACAGTGGTGTAACAGTTCAGAATGGGGCAAAATCTTCTTTGGTAATGGGGGTTAAGGAAAAGCAAGACAGTAATCCCATCTTGCTTGAAATTAATGGTGCAATCCATAATCAGAGAGGGGAGGTTTTCTCCCAAGGGGTAGATGGTGTACTTCTCTACTTCATGTAGATTGTGTTTTCCTAATGTGAGCAGTTGAGTCAACATATTATTGCAGAAGTCAATAACTCCAGATATCCTATTCATCCATGTACCGCGACTACGGAAACTCTATTGGTTGAATGACATGAAGAGAGATATAGAAAAAAATTTTAGTAAGTGCCCCAATTGCCAGCAGGGTTAGCTTGGAATAACTTGTGGTCCTAGGTCCCATGTTTTCGTAACAGGGGAGCTTGGGGCATGACACAAAGCACATGTAATCTATTAAAATGCAAGAAAAAGAATAGTAGAAGAATAAAAAAATTGTGGTTTAAAGAAATGAGAGAGTATTTGTAATGTCTTATAGAAATAGTCATAACCTTTTGAGAAGTCAAAACTTTTTGAAAAAGTCACCATTTATTGAAAAATGAAAAATCACAACTTATTGAATAAGTTACAAGTCCTTGGAAGGGCACAACTCTATGGAAAAACCACAACTTAGTGATTATATTTTTTGTGTCTTATCGGAATAATAATGACATTTTGAGAAATCCTAACATTTTGAGAAGTCATAACCTTTTATAAAAGTCACCACTTATTGAAAATGACATTTCCTAGAAGTCAAAACTCATTCAAAAGTCACAACTAATCAAAAAATCACAAATCTTTGGAAATGCATAACTCTTCGGAAAATTCACAACTCGGTGAAAAATCACAAACCTTTGAAAAAAAGTAATAACTGATCAATAAAGTCACAACTCACTGAAAAAGTCACAAACTAATCCCAAGCCTACAAATGCAATGCTCATGTGAAGCCCCATAATGCCACATAATCAAGTAAACTAGAAAAGAGATCATAAGTAATGCATTACCCCATATGACATAACATCATGAGTAGTCACCAACATACATATCAACTTAGACCAATATCATCTTCATCAAATGAAACCAACATCATAAAAGAGCAATGCCATATAAGACCAACATGATAAATTTCATTATAACTTAAGTCCATAAGAACATAAGAACAACCTCCTATGAGTCCCCTTCAAGGTCAGCTTGTCAAATACATAGGTAAAAGTATCATACGCTTACCCATACTAAGTAGTAACCCCTTAAGTCACCCTAGTTAGTGTACATCTTTATTATTTCCATTCATTGATTTTACTTTTAGTAAAAATTGCCTCAACCTCTTATAGACCATGTGAGAAAAACATGGAATCCGGTCCCATGAAACCCTAAACCGAAAGATGGTGCTCTACTTGCTAAGGTAGAACCAAACATGAACATAACATTATAGGTGGATCCACTAGTTTGCATTCCTCTGGGGGGAAACATAGTTAAGGAACTATGAGATATATTAGAAACTAATGTATGAACATTGCATGGTAGTCTCTATCTCATGAGAACATTAGTGAACCTACCTTCCCTCTTGGAAAAGGAAACCTATCAGATCTAGTTCGCTCGGTGCTAAGTTAAATTTCCTTTGAAATTCATTGAGGTAATTCTTAATCATCAAATCTTAATATAGTCCATTGAACTCTAACCCCTTGTATAATCATTTCATTATCTCATTATGTATAGGATGAGAACTTCATTTTGTCACAATCCATCATTAGGGAGATCAACAAATCATAGTCACATCATATAAGGCACACAAGAGAATCACCTTCAACCTTGTATCATCTTACCCTTAAGATGATCTCACAATTCAACATATTCATAATATGTCATCATAATCATCATATAATCATCTTCTTAATCTATTCACATAATCATACTTCAATTAAATATCATCATCAAGATTAAATCAACATTATTGAAGTAGAGAACTCATAATCATATAGGTCTTTCAAAATAGCTTCTAAAACCTTCTTCAAGATCTTACTATCAAATCATCAAAAAAATTCAATGATACACTCATTATCGTTATCATCATCATAGTGAATTAAACATAACATAATCAATTCCAACAACCCTAATCATATACAACTTCAATTCACGGCTAGGGTTAGGGAAAACGGTTCAATAATGAATCTTTTAGGATTAACCCATCGCTAACCCCTTAAACTTGGCACTAACTTTCACTTAATCACTTCAAGTAAGCCATATTCATTTTAAACACCTAAAGTATGTTTTGATTGTTTCATTTTGACACAATTTTTATATTTTCAGATTCAGCTTAGGCGCTTTTGACAAAATACTCTTTACGTGGGGAAATAAACAAATCTACATGTGACACAAGGATTTACTTTTATTTTTAAAAAGACTTCATTTTCTTTGTTTTTTCTCCATATCTCTAACATGGTCCCCAACCCTTTCTTCATTTTCACCACATGCCTTCGTCTTCAAAAACTCCACCAACAACAGAGGAAAAGTACAGTTTCTATTTTCTCTTCTCACAGGTCACGATAGTTGCAAAGAAGGACAATAATAAATTTTATCTTCATTTGTAGTTGATAAAGAATTAATTAAAAAATCAAAAATTAATTATCTGATTTGTAACTTAACATAATTATATATTTCAATTTCTAGTGAATATACAAACATTATGGGCACAAAAAATTTTAAATTTAGATTGAAACGATATGAAAATTAAATTTTAGGGAAATGCTTCTATTTAAAAACTGTAATCATTTTTTTTTGATGTTCAATAGATCTGCACACTTAAGAGGAAACAATTTGTGATAAGCGATTATCATCTAAGAAGAAACTATAGATGAAAAATTAAATGTGAGATCACAAAATAAATAGAAATTGGTTCTCAAGAATGAGGAAGAAATTAAGTAATGTACTATCCTAAAAAAAATTTGCATCATGGTTAAAAGTGGCAGAGAGAGTCTGAGAAAGAAGAAAAAAAAATAAATAAATTCAAGAGGATGGTGGAAGGGGAGATAAAAGTGAGGAAGAAGACGAAAAAATGAACTTCTTTGAAAAACTTTTCAAACGCGCTCAGAATTTGTGTTGAGTTAGCGGATAGTGTTCAAATGACACAATACAAATTGTTTAAAATGAACAAAATCTATTTATGGTGTTTAAATTAAACTGAGTGCCAAGTTTATGGTGTTGCCGATGGGTTCCCTTAATATTTTATCGAAACTATTTCAATGACTAAGAACTATTACAACTTCACCATGAATTAACCATAGATTATCAATATAAACAAACACAATAAAACATCAAATCAATTTGAAAGGGAATTGAATCAAAACCCATGTTTTTTACAAGGAAATAGTAAGGAACATATCTAATAAAGGAAATGGTAAGGAACATATAAACATCAAAAATTTATAAGCCTCTTTGTAATTTCAGAAAAACGAAGACACAAGCCTGGTGTGTTTCATTCTTTTGAGGAGTTTCTAAGCCAACAGAGCTAGCGTAAAAATATTTTGCAAATTCATGTTAAATAGTAATTAACTAAAACATAAAAAAAGAAACTTTTATAATAAGTCAATTCCATAAATTATTGAGAAATTTTATGATAAATACAAGTTAAATCTATAATAGATACTAAACATTTGGTATGATTAAAAAAAAGGTGGATATGGAAATAACCATAAATATTTTATAATGAAAATGGAAAGCTTAAATATGAAAAAGTGAAATAAAAGGTGAAAAATTACTAATTCTTACGTCCGCAGGTTCATAGATAGCAACAAATCATGTATGCAACTCATCACTCTTACGTATGAGAAATGTTTTGTCTGGAAAAGTTGATGCAACAATATTAAGTTATAGGTTAACTTTTTGTCTGAGTTGATAAATCCCAAGATCAAAATTAAAAATACAAGGATCATATAATTTAATACCATTATCATTAAACACTAACCGAATTCACATTCTTGGCAACATGGGATGGAGACGGGAAAATATTGTCGCAAAAATAGAGGAAAGAAAATTAAGAAAGTTAATAATACCCAACACACTCTAAATATGGAGTACTTTGGAGAAACCCTTGACCTTTGTTTAAAGGTAAATTTCCACTAAAGAGGTAGCTTTCTTTAATGGAAATTAACCTGTAAAAATAGGTCAAGAATTTTCTCCACACTACCACATATTCATATAGTGTTGAGTATGCATTACATTCGTAATTGATCTCTTTCGTCTAGCTCTGTGAAAATGATTCTCCGTCCCCATTTCCTTGGTCTCAAGTATGATTATATTCGATTGGTGTTTGATCATAATGTTTTGAATATCATGATTCTTATATTTTTAATTTAAATCTTATGACTCATCAACTCAGTCTAACTTTGTTGCGTCGATTTTACAAAACAAACCATCTGGCATTCATTGGACTAATGAGTTCCACGAAAGATATGTTGCTATTGCTGCTTAATATTGTGAGTCTAGGGGTTAGTAATGGTTTACTCTTTTTCATATCATTTTTTTATATATGTTTTTTTTTCATTTTTTACTTTCCTTTGTAAAATATGTATGCTTGTATGTGTATCATCCTTTTTTTAGTCTTATTAGATGTTAGATATCTCTTTTAGATTTAACACGTATTTATGCATATCTATCGTAGAATTTCTCAATATTTTATGCAATTAACTTGTTATAAAACGTTATTTACTTCCATTTTTAGGTGATTAATATCACTTAATATTACTTGTTCATTCTTGTAGTTTTTTCTAATATTTATTTTGATTTGCTTTACATGGGTATATCGAAAACAATCTCTCAACCTCACATCCACAGGGTATATGTAGGGTTGCATGCACATCCAATTTAGTACAAGTGAAAATGAAAATAATATGAGATTTCATTAATGTATTATTGCTCTAGTGTTTTAAATATATACTTTCAGTCAGCGAGCTTCTTTGCATAACATGGAAACCAATGTCAGCTACAGTTTAATGAAACGTTGTCTGAAGTATTCATTTAGTTAAACTGTAAGAAAAATTGATGAAGTTATGTAATAAGTACTATCAACAGCAATAACATCCGTCCAGACTATATAGTTGCAGTAAATCACCTGAGGAAGAGAATAGAGCGTCCAAATCTAGTATGTATTTTTCTTGGATTAATTATGGCTCGTTCAAAAGTACAACCTCAGTTAAGAACATACAGAGCCATTGTATCAATAACATCTAGTCATAGAAATGTCCACTTCATCATAGCTTTTGAGAAAGAGGACTACAACTGAAAAATTAAAAAAAAAAAGATATTCAATCAAACTAATTTAGAACAATTGAAGTACCACTACGAATTAACTGAACATGCAAACCAAATAGAGAGGTGGAAAGTTGAAATCAATAAAGGATTCACTTATTTATTGATATGAAGTCAGGTTTATGTATCTCCTTTTTAATAAATCCCAGTAGCATATTATTTTAACCACTCATTCAAATTTAGAAATAAAATCTAAGAGTCCCTTTATCCAAAAGTTTAATCTCATTAACACAATTTCTGTAGCTGCAAAAGAAACTAAAAGCCCCAAATTCCGACGATATGTCATGTCTTGAAAATAAAGCGATGCTCAAATAGAAATCAATAGAAAACATCCAAAAAAATGACATAAAAATCAAGCAAAGAAACACAATTTTGGATTTGAAATAAATTCATCACACCCAAAAAAATCGAGTAGATACATACATGTAAGAAACCACAAGAGATAATCATAGAAGCGGTGTAATCTAACAATGGAGTTCCTACACCAGAATAACAGCCTCCTGCAACTACTATCAAATTACTTCATCCAGAAGCAGCCATGTCCTCCATAACCGATGATAGAGATTATAGTGTTGCAGATCATTTAGAGTTTAAGAATAAAGGTAAAATTTTGAAATAGCCTTATACAAAGAGAGGTGTTAAAAAGGGCAGGCCCAACCCATTTCGGCCCTAGCCTCACGGGCCAAGGAATTTGAAAGGCTGGGGTGGATCGTCTCGTCATTTTGAAGGGTCTAAAAATGCTTGACTCAACCCAGCTTTAGAAAGGTTGAGGTTTGGGCAATCCTACCCCTTCTTTTTTTTCATCTTTTTCTTTTCAAGTTTATAATTTTATAACAACAAAAAAATGAGTAGATTGTAAAATAAAATATGGAAAAAAAATTCGTGTTGTTTCAACAGCACTAGAAAAAAATGTAGTATGATTAGCATATATTTTGCATATCGAATATGCGAGCGAGATAAAAAACTGACAAGCAAGATGGGAGGGAGACCAACCCACAATATTTATCTATGTATCTTCGATACATGTTAATCTACTTGAGTGTATCTAGAACAACGTACATGTATTGTGAGGCCTTCTATTAATGTTATATGGCCTTATATTTGTATGAATTTTTATTGTTAACCTTTCTATTTACTCTTTTGTTATCTGAACTCATTGAACCTCAGTATTTTAATATAATTGTAAACTTGATGTTTTTCGTGTTTCACAATTACTTATATGTTGGCTAAACAAACAAATCTTTTGATTCATGTATGAATATTTCAATCACGTATAAAATGACTAGCATGAGTCAAAGAAAACTCATTTTTCATAGTTCATCTAGGTGTGTCTACTTCTGTTTGCAAAGGGCGTAAATTTTTTCATTCTCTCATGAGGCCAGTTCCTCCATAATTTCCCCCCAAACAGAAGTAGACACACCTAGATGAACTATGAAAAATGAGTTTTCTTTGACTCATGCTAGTCATTTTATACGTGATTGAAATATTCATACATGAATCAAAAGATTTGTTTGTTTAGCCAACATATAAGTAATTGTGAAACACGAACAACATCAAGTTTACAATTATTTTAAAATACTGAGGTTCAATGAGTTCAGATAACAAAAGAGTATATAGAAGGGTTAACAATAAAAATTCATACAAATGAAACTCTACCCTAATATCAAACAAATACAAAAAGACAAAGAAGATGAATATGCATGAAATTTTAAAGAATACAAATAAATAAAATAGTAAGAATTCGTTAATTACATACTGGTAATGAAAAGTTTATAAGGATAAAGACTTACCTACTGTAGAATTCAAGATGATTACAAACTTGAATAACACAAGGAATATAAATATTGTGGTGTGAGTATGTTTCATAGACTCTTCACTTACCCCCGGGTATCATACAATTTAAAATGTAAAGGTTATTACACTTTTCATTATCTACATTTTATTAGTACATGAATATATCATGCATTAAGATATTATTTGATTCATGAAATTAAATACAACATTGTGTTCTCACATATATAGGGGCGGTATAATAATATAGAAAATTATTGGTCAAAAGTTAATTAGGGAAAAGGCATAAGTACCCCCTGAATCTTTGCCCGAAATTCAAAAGACACACTTATACAAATCTAAGGTTCTATTACCTCCTTGAACTTATTTTATAAATAATTTTCAACCACTTTTCAGCCTACATGGCACTATCTAAAAAAAATGTCAACACACGCTGGGCCCACAAGATAGTGTATAAGTTAAGGGGTACTTGTGAAATTTTGAGAGTTATCACCACAACCATGCACTTAGTAAGTTACAAAGGAAAAACTATTAGCAACTGATTTAACTTTGATCTGATAAAATTATTACAGAAAAGACAACACAAGGTTGTCATACAACTAATGGCACAAGTAATATGCTGACAAAACTGTATATTTTCTATTTTTCACCGAAAAGAAATATGTCTTTTTACTCACAACTCTATAGTAATCAGCATATACTAAGATCAAAGATATCACTTAAAACCTTTATCGAAGTCACTCAATGAAACAAATCACACGTAATCTTTTAAAATGTAAGAAAAAGAACAGTAAAAGAATTAAAAAATTGTGGTTAAACAAATGAGAGCATATTTTTTGTGTCTTATCGGAATAGTCATATCCTTTTGAGAAGTCAAAACATTTTTAAAAGGTCACAACATATTGAAACATGAAGAGTCACAACTTATTGAATAAGTTACAACTCCTTGGAAAGGCACAACTCTTTGAAAAAGTCACAACTAAGTAAAATTATATTTTTTGTGTCTTATCGGAGTAATCATGATCTTTTGAGAAATCCTGACATTTTGAGAATTCACATCATTCTCGAAAAGTCACAACTTATTGAAAAATTACCATTCCTACTAGTCACAACTCTTTCAAATGTCACAACTCATAGAAAAAGTCACAACTCTTTGGGAAAGACACAACTTAGTGAAAAATCACACATCTTTGAAAAAATTAACAACTTATCAGAAAAGTCATTGTCACGATCCAAAAAGGGTCGCGAGTGGCACCCACACTCATCCTACTATAAGAGCGAACCAACCAATCTAAACCCCAACATTTCAACCATAATTAACATAATATAATGCGGAAGACTTAAACTCATTAATGAAAATCAAAACTTATTATTATTCCCAAAATCTGGAAGTCATCATCACAAGAACATCTATCCTTAAATCAATAATTCTAAGAGTATCTAGAAAGCTAGAATAAGTAAAAATCTAGTCCATGCCGGAACTACAAGGCATCAAGACATGAAGAAGAAGATCCAGTCCAAGCTAGAAGCATTAGCTCACCCTGAAATCCGGTGTAATGAAGACTGGCTAGAGTTGCGGTTAAGTTCAAGACGACGGTACGTTTGTTGTACTCCACAAATAACAAAGAAAGAAACATACAAGTAGGGGTCAGTATAAAACACAGGTACTGAGTAGATATCATCGGCCAACTAAAAATAGAAAACAGTATATATCAGATAATATCATAAAATGAACTACAATACTCAACATGCGACATTTACAATTCCCATAACCGTTGGTCACAACATCAAGCACATCAATGAGGACTCACGCCTCCCCATCATACTCATTTGGGAATTAGGTTCATTAAATTGAGTATATTAACATATTTCAAGATTCATTCTCTTTATTAATCATGGCGCCAAAACGTGACACTCCGATCCTCATATACTATCCTGGTAACGGAACGTGGCACCCGATCCATATACTATCCCGGTGTTGGAACGTGACACTCCGATCCTCATATACTATCCTAGTACCGGAACGTGGCACCCGATCCAAATACTATCCTGGTGTCGGAACATGACACTCCGATCCTCATATACTATCCTGGTACCGGAACGTGGCGCCCTATCCATACACTATCCTAGCGTCCGAACGTGACACTCCGATCCTCATATACTATCCTGGTACCGGAACGTGGCACCCGATCCATATACTATCCTAGTGTCGGAACGTGACACTCCGATCCTCATATACTATCCTGGTACCGGAACATGGCACCCGATCCCCTGATCTCACTACTTTCATTCATCAAGCCTTCTTTTAGGGTTCAATAGCTTCATTATGCTTATTTTATCACAATTATATAATCACATTCCTGCAAGCATACAATTAAGCATATAGAAGGGTTTACAACACTACCCAATACATATTATTCGCTATTAAGAGTTTACTACGAATAGCATAAAAACCATAACCTACATCCACCAAAGATTCGTGATCAAGCGAGCAATTTCCCCAACGCTTTGTTATCCTCTTCGTTCCTCTCTATCTTGATCGATTCTCCCTCTCTTGTTCTTTCTATTTTTCTTATTCAAACCCCTTTTTATTTTTACCCTAATTAGCATATAATTAAGTATAAAAGATGATAAATCAACCCATTAATTAATTCAAGATTATCTCCTTTAACCCTCAAGAAATCGGGTTATTAATATTCACCTACTAAATTTATAATTATAGCATGAATAGTCCAAAATGTCCCTTAAAACATTTAAAGAAATTCGACTCAGCCAGGGATTACACAGCCTGTGACGGCTCCTCGTGCTTGCGACGGTCCGTCCTGCTGCTTCCGTCACAGAGCTTAGAGACTCAATTTCATCACAGGGTCTGTGACGGTCCGTCGTGCCCACTACGGTCCGTCCTGCCATGTAATCACGAAGTTCAGAGAGTCGATTTTAGTACTCAAATTTCAGAATTCTAAGTGTTTTGGAACGAGACCCCCTTGACGGTCCGTCGTGGGATGCGTCATCTCAGCCAGTTTTTCCAGAAATAAAATCTGCTGCTCAGAACGACTAAATAGGTCGTTACAATAGATACCAATTTACCCATTGTTCGTCCTCGAACGATCACAAGAAAAGAAACAAGGGCGAAAAGGAGTACTTGAATCTGTAAACAAGTGTGGGTATCTTTCTTGTATATCAGCCTCCTTCTCCCAAGTGGATTCTTCAACTGGTCGATTCTTCCATTGAACTTTGATGGATGCAATCTCCCTTGATCTCAACATGCGAATTTCTCTATCTAGAATGGCAACAGGCTCCTCCTCATAAGTCAAATTCTCATCAAGGAGAACCGAATCCCAACGAATGATGTAGTTTCCATCCCCATGGTATCTTTTCAACATAGACACATGAAATACCGTATGCACTCCTGACAGTCCTGGGGGCAAGGCTAATTCATAAGCCACCTCCCCTACTTGCTTATATACTTCAAATGGTCCAATATACCTTGCGCTTAGCTTACCTCTTTTTCCAAACAGCATCACCCCTTTCATGGGCGAAACCTTCAGCAAGACTTGCTCACCCTCCATGAACTCCAAGTCTCTAACCTTTCGATCTGCATATTCCTTTTGCCTGCTTTGAACCTCTAAGAGCTTTTCTTGAATAGATTTCACCTTCTCTAATGAATCCCTTAAAAGATCAGTACCCAAAGGTCTAACCTCAAATGCATCAAACCAACCAATGGGAAACCTACATCTCCTCCCATACAATGCTTTGAAAGGAGCCATATCAATACTTGAGTGATCACTATTATTGTATGAAAACTCCACAAAGGGTAAGAAGTTATCCCAATGACCCCCAAATTCTATCACACATACACGAAGCATATCTTCCAACACCTGAATTGTTCGCTCAGACTGACCATCGGTCTGAGGGTGAAATGCA
This sequence comes from Solanum lycopersicum, assembly GCF_036512215.1. Classification (NCBI taxonomy): domain Eukaryota; kingdom Viridiplantae; phylum Streptophyta; class Magnoliopsida; order Solanales; family Solanaceae; genus Solanum; species Solanum lycopersicum. Next base: position 40,855,020 of record NC_090810.1, read on the forward strand.
GTACTAAGGTCCAACCTAGTACCTAATTCAGCATGCAATGTTCTCAAAATCTTAGAAGTAAATTGCGTTTCTCTATCTGATATGATGGAAAGTGGAACTCCATGAAATTGAACAATTTCGGAGATGTACATTTTGGCTAACTTCTCTGCATTATAAGTCACCTTGACTGGAATGAAATGAGCAGACTAAGTTAGTCTGTCCACAATTACCCAAATAGAGTCAAACTTCACCAATGTCTTTGGAAGTCCAACCGCGAAGTCCATTGCAATTCTCTCCCACTTCCGTTCAGGAATGGGCATTCTTTGAAGTGTTCCTCCGGGCCTCTGGTGTTCATACTTTACTTGCTGATCCTCTCGGCCTCTGGTGTTCATACTTTACTTGCTGACAATTTGGACATTTGGAAACAAAATCCACAATGTCGCGCTTCATCCTACTCCACCAAAAGTGTTGCTTTAGGTCACGGTACATCTTGGTTGCACCAGGATGTATAGAATATCCGGAACTGTGAGCCTCTGTAAGAATAGTGTGGACCAAATCGTCAACACGGGGCACACATACTCTTCCCTTAATTCTCAAAACACCTTCCTCATCCATTATTGCTTCTTTAGCCTCTCCTCGCAACACCATATCCCGAATTTGGCCTAGTTTCTCATCATCAAACTGTTTCCCTTGATCTTGTCAAGAAAAGAAGATCTCGCCTCCACACTGGCCAAAAATCCTCCCTTCTCATTTTACTTCTAACCTCATAAGGTCGTTAGCAAGAGTCTGAATCTCTCTAGCCAATGGGCGCCTAGAAACCTGTAAGTGGGCTAAACTACCCATGCTCCCTGCTTTTCTACTTAAGGCGACTACCACAACATTAGCCTTTCCTGGGTGATACAAGATGGTAACATCATAATCCTTCAGTAGTTCCATCCATCTCCTCTGTCTCAAGTTCACATCTTTCTGAGTATGATGATCCGTGTAGACTTCACACTTAACCCCATATAGATAATGTCTCAATTGCTTTAATGCAAACACTACCGCAGCAAACTCCAAATCATGGGTCGGATAGTTACATTTATGCACCTTTAATTGCCTCGAAGCATAAGCAATTACATTCTTTTCTTGCATTAGTACTGCACCCAAACCCGAATAGGATGCATCAGAATAGACAATGAAATTCTTATCTTCCACAGGAAACGTGAGAATTGGTGCTGTAGTCAACAAAGTCTTGAGCTTCTGAAATCTTTCTTCACACTCGTCCCACCATACGAATGGAACATTCTGTTTAGTCAAGCTTGTCAATTGGGAAGCAATAGAAGAGAACCCCTTGACAAATCGGCGGTAGTAGCTAGATAAACCAACAAAGCTCCTTACTTCTGACACATTAGTAGGTCTTACCTAATTCCTCACTGTTTCAATCTTAGATGGATCCACCATTACTCCATCCTTAGAAACCACGTGTCCCAAGAAGGACACTAAATCTAGCGAAAACTCACACTTGGAGAATTTGTCATAAAGCTTTTTCTCCCTCAATATTTCCAATACAATTCTCAAGTGCTCCTCATGTTCTTTCTTGCTCCTTGAGTATAACAATATATCATCGATTAATACGATGACAAAGAGATCCAGATATGGCTTAAAAATCCCATTCATCAAGCTCATGAAAGCAGTAGAGGCATTCGTAAGCCCAAAAGACATTACTATGAACTCATAATGCCCATATGTGGTCCAAAAAGCAGTCTTGGGCACATCTGCTGCCCGTATTTTCAATTGATGATAACCAGATCTCAAGTCGATTTTTGAGAAGGTACAAGCACCTTGTAATTGATCGAACAAATCATAAATGCGAGGAAGAGGATACTTGTTCTTAACCGTTACCTTATTTAGTTGTCTGTAATCTATGCACATCCTAAAACTTCCATCCTTCTTCTTTACAAACAAAACCGGAGCACCCCAACGGGATCCACTTGATATAATGAAGCCTTTGCTGAACAACTCTTGCAGTTGCACCTTTAACTCTCTTAACTCCGTGGGATCCATTTTATAAAGGGGTATAGAAATGGGGCGAGTACCCGGTTCAAGATCAATGCAGAAGTCAATATCCCTATCTGGTGGCATAACAGGAAGATCTGCAGGGAACACATCCAGAAACTCACGGACTACCGAAACCAACTCAATTGAAGGTACTTGGGTAGTGTCATCCCTGAAGTGTGCAAAGAAAGCTAAACACCCTTTACTAACCATTCTCTAAGCCCGAAGAAAGGAGATGATACGAATCGGATTGGAAGTGTAGTCACCCTCCCACACTAACGGATCTGTCCCAGGCTTGGCTAACATCATAGTTTTAGCATTATAATCCAAGATTGCAAAGTTTGGAGAAAGCAAAGTCATACCCTGAATTACATCGAAGTCAACCATTTCTAAGATAACCAAGTCTACATGAGTATTGCTCCACACAAAAGTCACAAGACAAGACCTATATACTTTTTCAACTATCATAGACTCACCCACCGGAGTAGAAACACGAATAGCCATGTCAAGCAATTCACAATGTAAATTAAGACCATTAGCAAATGAGGAAGATACATAAGAAAATGTGTATCAAGGATCAAATAATACAGAAGCCATGCAATCACAAACCAAAAGATTACCTGTGATAACAGCATCAGAAGTCTCCGCTCCAGACCGCCCAAGGAAGGCGTAACAATGGGTCATATCACCTGTTTGCCCGTTTCCCCTACCATGCTGTGCCGCAGTAGTTCCAGTTTGCCCGCCACACCGGTTGGTTTGGTGACCACCATTACCTCAGCCACCACGTTCTCTAGAATAGCGGCCTCTTCCCTGACCACCTCTACCTCTAGCTATTGGGGGTCTATAACTCAGTTTTGGACAATACCTCTTAATGTGTCCAATCTCCCCACATCCATAACATTCTCTGAATTCAAGCATCGGTCTCTCAGAGAAGTGTTGACCGGTATGAGGTGGACCCCCAACTGCAGTCTGTAGTGAAGACTGAATTGGTCGGACTGAGTAACCTCCTGAACCCTATCCTCTAGAGTAAGAACCATTAAACTAACCTCCCTTAAAAAACCTTTTTGATGTCGATGCCATGGTGAAGTCATCCGGCTTCACTCCCTCTACCTCTACACGAAGTCTACCACTTCTTGAAAGGATTTCACTGTAGCCGCTACCTGTAAGGCTGAAATTCGCAACTCTGATCTCAACCCTTTCACAAAGCGGCGAATCCGCTCTTGTGCACTGAAACATAGTTGGGTGGCATACCTGGATAATGCGCGAAACATAGCCTCGTACGCAGTAACCGACATCCTACCCTGCTCTAGACATAGAAACTCATCTCTTCTCTTATACCTCAAAGTACGGGGTATATACTTCTCCATAAACAAGCTAGAGAATCATGCCCTAGTCATAGGTGGTGCCTCTGTTGGTTAACACTCAACATGTGACCACCACCACATTTTGGCATTCCCTTGAAACTGATAGGTCACAAACTCAACACCAAATCGTTCTACTATACCCATCTTGTGTAGTAGCTCATGACAATCGACCAGAAAATCGTAGGCATCCTCTGATTCAGCACCCTTGAAGATTGGAGGTTTCCATTCCAAGAAGTTGCTGAAAATTTCATGTTGATCACTCGTCATTATAGGTCATGTAGTCAACCGAGGAAACGTGCCTATTTACAATGAGGAATCCATGCGGGGAGCCATAGTAGCTGCATGTTGTATCTCCAGAACCGGAGATGTTGGTGCTGAAAACACTGAGGTGTCTGGCCCTGATCAGATAACCCGCTAAGATAAGCAAAAACCTGAGTGATCATCTCTGGGGTAGGTTGGGGTGGAAATTCCTCATTCGGCACATGTTCATTCCCCCCATCCTTACCCTCTCTTACCACTTCCTCAGTTGGTGGAGGAGTCACCGCCCTAGTACCAGATGGGCTAGGTGCTCATCATCTTCCTCTAGAGGACGTCCTCCCACGACCTCTTCCACGACCTCTTGTCTCTACTCCTCTTCGAGCCACATCCCTAGTGGCTGGCTCAGACGCTTCTTGTCTTGCCGATGTTGGTGTTGGCACAGTCGTTGTTGCTCTAGTTCTAACCATCTTCTAAATAGAGTGAAGATGGTCAGATACCAATTTATATCACCTAGATACCAATTGGATCCAAGTTATAGCACGAAAGAAGAAAAAAAAAGAATGGAGTTTTCCTAAAGTCTTATAGCCACTCAAAGAAAAGTAAAGGCTTCCCCCTACCGTTCCTTAAGACTGTACTAGACTCATTCTTGTGTGATGAGACCAACGAACCTAATCCTCTGATACCAAGTTTGTCACGACCCAAAACGGGTCACGAGTGGCACCCACACTTATCCTACTATGTGAGCGAACCAACAAATCTAAACCCCAACAATTAAACCATAATTAACATAGTATAATGCGGAAGACATAAACACATTAATGAAAATCAAAACTTATTATTATTCCTAAAATCTGGAAGTCATCATCACTAGAAAATCTATCCTCAAATCACTATTTCTAAGAGTATCTAGAAAGCTAGAATAAATAAAAAGCTAGTCCATGCCGGAACTTCAAGTCATCAAGATATGACGAAGAAGATCCATTCCAAGCTAGAAGCGTTAGCTCACCCTTAAATCCGGTGTAATGAAGACTGGCTAGAGTTGCGGTTGAGTTGAAGACGACGGTACGTTTTATGCACTCCACAAATAACAAAGAAAGAAACATACAAGTAGGGGTCAGTACCAAACGCAGGTACCGAGTAGATATCATCGGCCAACGCAAAATAGAAAACATTATATATCAGATAATATCATAAAATCAACTACAAAACTCAACATGCGGCATTTAAAATTACAATAACCCTTGATCACAACACAAAGCACATCAATAAGGACTCACGCCTCCCCATCATACTCATTTGAGAATTAGGTTCATTAAATTGTGTATATTAACATATTTCAAGATTCATTCTCTTTATTAATCCTTGCGCCGGAATGTGACATTCCGATCCTCATATACTATCGTGGTATCAGAACGTGGCACCCGATCCATATACTATCCTGGTGTCGGAACGTGACACTCCGATCCTCAAATACTATCCTGGTACCGGAACGTGGCACCCGATCCATATTCTATCCTGGTGTCGGAACGTGACACTCCGATCCTCAAATACTATCCTGGTACCGGAACGTGGCACCCGATCCATATACTATCCTAGTGTCGGAACGTGACACTCCGATCCTCATATACTATCCAGGTACCAGAACGTGGCACCCGATCTATATACTATCCTGGTGTCGGAATGTGACACTCCGATCCTCATATACTATCCTGGTACCGGAACGTGGCACCCGATTCCCAAATCTCACTACTTTCATTCATCAAGCCTTCTTTTATTCCAAGACATCATCATTAACAAAGTAGGTTAGGGCTTTTCAAGATTAAGGATTCAATAGATTTATCATGTTTATTTTATCAAAATTATATAATCACATTCATGCAAGCATTCAATTAAGCATATAGAAGGGTTTACAACACTACCCAATACATATCATTCGGTATTAAGAGTTTACTATGAATAGCATAAAAACCATAACCTACCTCCACCGAAGATTCGTGATCAAGCAAGCAATTTCCCCAAAACGCTTTGTTATCCTCTTTGTTCCTCTCTCTCTTGATCGATTCTCCCTCTCTTGTTCTTTCTATTTTTCTTATTCAAACCCTTTTTCTTTTTACCCTAATTAGCATATAATTATGTTTAAAAGATGATAAATCAACCCATTAATTAATTCAAGGTTATCTCCTTTAACCCTCAAGAAATTGGGTTATTAATATTCACCCACTAAATTTATAATTATAGCAGGAATAGTCAAAAACGTCCCTTAAAACATTTAACGAAATCCGACTCAGCCTGGGATTATGCAGCCTGTGATGGCCCGTCGTGCCTGCGATGGTCCGTCCTGCTGCTTCCGTCACAGAGCTCAGAGACTCAATTTCATCACAGGGTCTGTGACGGTCCATCGTGCCGATGACGGTCCATCCTGCCATGTCGTCACGAAGTTCAGAGAGTCGATTTTAGTACTCAAATTTCAGAATTATAAGTGTTTTGGAACGAGACCCCCTTGACGGTGCGTCGTGGGATCCGTCGTCTCAGTCAGTTTTTCCAGAAATAAAAACTGCTGCTCAAAACGACTAAACAGGTCGTTACAGTCATATATATATATATATATATATATATATATATATATATATATATATCAACTGTGTATAAGAATCATGACACCTTTCTACATTAAAAAAATAGCGCTTTTTGCTATTCTTATTTTTCAAAATATTTTCCATGTATGAAAAAAATCACTAATATTGATTTTTTTCATATCACTTAACAGACATGGTATGTAAATAATTGCAATAATAGTGACACTTTAAATTTATAATGGAGAGTGTTTCATATATGATCTTTAAATAATCTATTTCAAAGGAACTATTAATCTTTAAATGACTAAAATAGATGTATATGAGTTGCATATCATATTGCTTCATAAATTAGCACTGGAAATGGATGATGAAAATGTGGAAACGTTTGATGTAGAAATAACAAGAATGATTGCTATTACATGTCAAATATTGATTTAATGTTTTAAAATTTCATCATAATATTTGAATGATTCAGATTTTGTTGATGTATCAAATTAAGTCACCTTTAGTTTTTGAGGAGTTACCAGTATTGCGTAACACTAAGGATGATATATCGTCCCCATAGAAAATAGTGTTGATGTGTCCTCCTCCCACAAAAAGATAGAGCTTGTGTGTCTTCATCTTAACCATTTAATGAAAATGAAAATAAGGGCTTAAATGAAAAAGAGTTAAGGTCTAGTCTCCTAGAGTAAATGTAGAGTTTCATTTTTATTCTTATTCACTCTATGATGTTGATGAAACATTTATAATTTGAGTGATTTCGATGAATCACTTCAAGCTAGACAATCTAACATCCAAGAACAATCTAAATAGAAAGTTGATAGCATAAATCTATACGAGCAACCATCTGGCCATATAGGTATATATTATGGTTTTGAAGACATTTATAAGTTCAAGAGGGAACATGGAGACGTTGAGCTTGGAACCCTAGGTTTCTCTAGAACTTAAGAGATATTAATTGATGTAAAAAAGTTTCCTTTTGTGTTTAATTATATATGTGGCAAAAAAGACAAGGTGTGTTTTCTTCTTCTCTTAACATTTCTTTAACCTCACTTCTCTCATGTTATTAAACACGAAAGTGTTGTTGAATATTGTAAATTAACGATGTTTTGGTGCAATAACATATTTCTAGTGTAAGACTAGTGTAAGACTACAAAATTAAAATATCTTCTTTACTCTTTATAATCTTGAAACTTTGGCTTTCTTACTAGAACTTGGAACAAGCTCTTGTTATGACTTAGTAAATGAAGCCTAGCGAAACAAGAGACAATCGGAGACTTCAGACTTGGAACCCTAGCTTTCTTCCTAGAACTTGAGAGAGAATTAGAGGAGATGAACTTGGATGTGAATTAGGAATTTGTGAGAATGAAAGAGTTAGGTAGATTTAGAGATTGAGAGGTAGCTATAGGGCATAGAATTAGGTCAAATGATGTGGCATAGACATTAAATACATAGAAAAAGATCCAAATATACCTTTATGAATAAACTAGTGGAACTTATATATGATTGATACTTAAGGTATGTAGACCATTCTATGGCTCATACTGGTCAACCGTTGAACCAACTTCAGAAATTCATCCACTTCCCACAGAACCATTCTATGATTTATCCAATTTCCTACGCCTCTAAAGACAACTTATAGAGCCCAATATCAAGAACGAAATTTACTAAGCCTAGAATAATTCTATGCAACCAAGATATGATCCATATGACTGAATACATCCCACCCTATCTATTTGTAGGCCCAAAATCAGAGTCTCACCATTTATAAAACTCAAATCAACTTCTTTCATCCTATGACCTGTAGGATTTCTTATAGTTTGTTGCTAAGAATCACAGTTCCCGAAACAAGGACAAATATCTGAACTCTTCTTTTTCAATCAAACTTATCAATACAACTTCACCATTAATTAACCATGGATTATCAATATAAACCAACACAATAAAACATCAAATCAATTTGAAAAGGAATTAACAAAATTGAATGAAAACCCATTTTTTTACAAGGAAATAGTAAGTAACGTTTTAAACAAGGAAATGGCAAGGAACATATCAACATCAAAAATTTTAAGTTTCTTTGTAATTTCATAACAAGAAGGACACATGTCTGGTGCGATTCATTCTTTTGAGGAGTTTCTAAGCCAATGGAGTTAGCGACAATATGTTTTGCAAATTCATTGTTAAATATTAATTACCTAAAATTAAAAATGAAGAAGCTTTTTATAACAAGTCAATAACATAAATTATTGAGAAATTTTATGAGAAATACGAGTTAAATAAATATTTGATATCGAACATTTGGTAAGATATAAAAAAGTAGGATATGGACATACACCAATATTTTACAAAAAAAATGGAAAGAGTAAATATGATAAAAAGTTAAATAAAGGTGAAAAATTACTAACTCTTACGTCCGCCAAGTTTATTAATTGCAACAAAGCATGTATGCAACTAATTACTGTAACGTATTTGAAATGGTTGGTCTGGCAAAGTTGATGCAACAACATTAAGTTTTTGGTAACTTTTTCTTTGAATTGATGAATCACAAGATCAAAATTAAAATAGAAGGATCATATCATTTAATATCATTATCATTAAACACTTACTGAATTGACATTCTTTGTAACATAGGATGGAGACGGGAAAACATTGTCGCAAATATAGAGGAAAGAAAATTAAGAAAGTAAATAATATCATACACACTCTAAATATGGGGTACTTTTGAGTAACCCTTGACTTGTGTTTATAGGTAAATTTCAACTAAAGATGGAGCTTTCTTTAATGGAAATTCACCTATAAAAATAGGTAAAGAATTTTTTCCAAACTACCACATATTCATAAAGTTTTGAGTACTCTTTACATTCTTAAAATGATCTCTTTAATCTTGCTTTGTGAAAATGTTTCTCAGTCCTATGTCCTTGGTGTCAAGTAAGACAATTCTCGATTGGAGTTTGATCATAATGATTTTGAGTGTTATGATTATTCTATTTTTAATTTAAATCTTATGACTCATCAACTCAAACTGACGTTGTTTCGTCGATTTTACAAAACAAACTATCTGATATACATTGGACTAATGAGTTCCATGCAAGATCTGTTGCTATTGTTGATGAATTTTTTGGGTCTAGGGGCTAGTAATGTTTACCGTTTTTCATATCATTTTTCTAGATATGTTTATTTTTTCATTTTTTACTTTTCTTTGCAAAATATGTATGTGTGTATGTGTATCCTTTTTTTATTTGTCTTATGTCACGACCCAAACCGGGTTGCGACTGGCACCCACACTTACCCTCCTATGTGAGCGAACCAACCAATCTAACCTTAACATTTCAATTTAATAACAACAGAAAGTAATGCGGAAGACTTAAACTCATTAATAAAAACCAATTCAATAACTATCAATATTCAACATCTATTATTCCCAAAACCTGGAAGTCATCATCACAAGAACATCTACTTTAAACTACTAATTCTAAGAGTTTTCTAAAAGCTAAAAATACATAAGAAGCTAGTCCATGCCGGAGGTTCAAGGCATCAAGACATGAAGGAGAAGATCCAGTCCAAGCTAGAAGCGTTAGCTCACCCTGAAGATCCGGTGTGACGAATACTGGCTTGAGTTACTGTTGAGTCGAAGATGACGGCACGTTGTCTGCACTCCACAAATAGCAAGAAGAAAAACATAAAAGTAGGGGTCAGTACAAACCACGGGTACTGAGTAGATATCATCGGCCAACTCAAAATAGGAAACAGTATGTATTAAGCAATATCATAAAATAAACTAATATCCTTAGCATGCAGCATTTATAGTTACCATAACCCTTGGTTACAACACCAAGCACATCAATGAGGACTCACACCTCCTCATCATACTAATTTGGGAATTTAGTTCATTAGATTGGATGTATTATCATATTTCAAGAATCATTATCTTTATTCCCCTCGTGTCGGTACGTGACACTCCGCTCCTCAATATACTATCCTGGTACCGGAACGTGGCACCCGATCCATATTCTATCCTGGTGTCGGAACGTGACACCCGATCCATATATTCTATACTGGTACCGGAACGTGGCACCCGATCCATATTCTATCCTGGTGTCGGAACATGACACCCGATCCATATATTCTATCCTGGTACCGGAACGTGGCACCCGATCCATATTCTATCCTGGTGTCGGAATGTGACACCCGATCCATATATTCTATTCTGGTACCAGAACGTGGCACCCGATCCATATTCTATCCTGGTGTCGGAACGTGACACCCGATCCATATATTCTATCCTGGTACCGGAACGTGGCACCCGATCCATATACTATCCTGGTGTCGGAACGTGACACTCCAATCCTGATATACTATCCTCGTATCGGAACGTGGCACCCGATCCCCTAATCTCACTACTTTCATTCATCAAGCCTTCTTTCATACCAAGGCATCTTCATTATCAAAGTAGATTAGGGTTTCTTTTCAAGATTTGGGATTCGATAGCTTCATCATGCTTATTTATTCATAATTACATAATCACATCATTCATGCAAGCATACAATTAAGCATATAGAAGGGTTTACAATACTACTAACACATATCATTCACTATTAAGAGTTTACTACGAATAGCATGAAATAACCATAACCTACCTCCACCGAAGAATTGAAATCAACAAGCTATCTTCTAAGAATCCTTGCTATCCTCTTCATTTCTCTCTCTTTCTCCTCGTTCTCTTTATTTTTCTGTCTCTTTTTGTTCTTTCTTATTTTTCTTATTCAAACCCTCTTTCTTTTACCCTACATAGTATATAATTAAGAATAAAAGATGGCAATAACACCCCACTAATTAACTTAGGGTTACCTCTTTTAACCCCCAAGAATTTGAGTTATTAATATAAACCCACGAAATCTATAATTAAGGAAAGAATAGTCCAAAAACATCCCTTAAAACGTGTAAGGAAATCCGATTCTGCCTGGAATTTGCGCAGCCTGTGACGGGCCGTCGTGCCTGCGACGGTCCATCCTGCAGGTCGTCGCAAAGTTCAGAGAATGGATTTTCATTGAAGTCTCAGTGACGTTCCGTCACGCCCGTGACGGTCCGTCCTGCCATTCCGTAACGAAGTTTAGAGAGTCGATTTTCAGTACCCAATTTCAGATTTTCTAAGTGTTTTGAAACGAGACCCTACGACGGTCCGTCGTGCCCTTGACGATCCGTCGTGGGGTCCATCGCTTCTGCCAGTTTTTCCAGAATTGAAGTCTGTTGCTCAAGACGACTAAACGGGTCGTTACCTCTTATCGGATGTTCGATATTTGTTTATGATTTAACACATATTTATACATATCTCTCATGCAATTTCTCAACGTTTTATGTAATTAACATGTTATAAAAGTTTATTTTTTTTCAGTTTAAGGTGATTAATATCACTTAATATGATATGTTCATTATTGTAGTTTTTTCAAATATTTATTTTGATATGCTTTACTCTGGTATATCTAAAACATTCTGTCAAATTCACCTCCACAAGGTAGAAGTAGGGTTACATGCACATCCAATTTAATACAAGTGAAAATTAAAATTATATGAGATTTAATCAATGTCTTATCTCTCAAGTGTTTTCAACATATACTTTCAATCAGCTAGCTTCTTTGCATAACATGGAAAGAGAATCAATGTTTGCTACAGTTGAATGAAACGTTGTTTAAAGTATTCATTTAGTTTCATTGTAAGAGAAATTAATGAAGTTATGTAAGTTCTATGAATTGCAAAAACATCCTTCCAGACTATAATGATAGATAGCATGTACTTGCATACATTGATAACGCAAGTAATTTTCTATATATATATATATATATATATATGTATATATATATATATATATATTGTGTAAGTTATCTATTGTTTATTTGTCTATATATGTTCTGACCCAATTTAGAACTGTTGAAGTACCATTTCGAATGAACTAAGGATGCAACCAAATAAACAGGTGGAAAGTTGAAATCAAGAAAGGATTCACTTTCTTATTTAATTGAACTTAGGTTTATATATCTCCTTTTATGAAATCGAAGAAGCATATTCTTGCAAACACTCATTCAAATTTAAAAACAAAATCTAAGAGACCCTCTACCTAAAAGTTAAATCTTATTAACACAATCATTGTAGTTTCGAAAGAACCTAAAAGCCCCAAATTCAAATGATATATCATGCCTGGAAAAAAAGTGAAGCTCAAAGAGCAATGAATAGAAAATAGCCCAAAAGAAGACATAAAAATTAATCAAAGAAACACAGTTTGAGATACATTCATCGCATCCAATAAAAAATGGAGAAGATACATACATGGAATAAACAAAAAGAGATGATAACAGAAGTGGTGAAGTGAGGCAATAGAGTTCCTCACATGAATAACAGCCAGCAGCAACTATTAAAAAAATACTCCTCCCTGAAGCAGCCATGTCCACCATTACCTACGACAGAGATTGTAGAGCTGCTGGTTATTTAGGGTTTAAACATAAAGGTAAAATGGTTTGATATAGCTTTATATTTAGAAAGGTGTTAAAAAGGGACGGCCTAGAACCATCCGGCCCAAGTTCACGAGCCAAGGAATTCAAAGGGCTAGAGTGGAACAACTCGTCATTTTGAAGGGCCTGAAAATACTCAACTCAATACAGTTGTAGAAAAGCTGAGGTCTAGGACTTTTTGTATTTGATCTGAGCTAACTATTCAACAAAACCATTAAACTTGAAAATATTATAGATGTATATGAGTTTCATATCATGGTTCTTCATAAATTAGAATAGGAATTGGATGCTAAAAATGTGGGAACATTTGGATATAGAATCAACAAGAATGGTGGCTACTACATATTAAATATTGATTTTAATGTTCTAATTTTTTTTTGATAATTTAAATGATGCAGATTTTGGTTATGATCAAATTAATTTACCTTAAGTTGTTGAGGAGCTACCCGTATTGCGTAACACTAATGATGATGTGTCCTGCCCCATAAAATATATAGTATTGATGTGTGCTCCTCATCTCAAAAATATACAGTTGGTGTGTCTTCATCTCAACGATTAAATGAAATTTAAAATAAAGGTTTAAACGAGAGAGTTTGTAGCTTTAGGGGTTGTAAGGTAGTTATAGGTCTTAGATTTAGGTCAAACAACATAGCATAGACATTAAATACATAGAAAAAGATCCAAATACCTTTAAGAATTAACTGGCGGAAGTGATCTATTATCGGGTCCTAAGGTATGTAGACCTTTCTATGACTCGTACTGGTCAACCATATAACCAACTTCAGAAATCCAAAAATTATCCACTTCATGCAAAACCATTCTACAATTCGTCCAGTTTCCTACTTCTCGTACAGCCAACTTATAGAACTCAATTTTAAGCACTAAAATTTACTAAGGCCAAAACTCTTCTATGGAACTCATATGACTGACTACATCCCGCCCTATCCATTAGTAGCTCCATAATGAGAGTCTCACATTTATAAAACTCAACTTAAATATTTCCTTCCTATGACCCGTAGGAATTCTTATAGTCTGTAGCTAAGACTCACAGTTCCTGCAACAAGGAAAAGCTCTAAACTCTCCCGTTTCAATCTAACTTATCAATTTCTAAAATGTAACAATAATGATAATGTTTCGTCTCATATCACTAGTTATTCTTCTAATTGTCGATCAGTTCGTCCCAACTTTTATCAATTGTCAGAAGGTCTTGGTTGAAAGTGAGAGTCAAGTTTCACCATCACCTAGGGCAAAATACTCACAAATATCTAATAATGAAGCTAGTTGTGTTGCTAATTCCTCTTCTTCTACTATTGATTTCTTTAATTTGTGATAATCTTTACCATCATCTCATAGTAATGATACTAAAATTTTGTGACATGATAAATTAGGACATTTTCCTTTTGTAAAATGAAGAGTATCTCTACCATATATATCTATAAAGTTTTTTACTAGATATCTTTCACTTGTATCATATGTCTTATGGAAAGATAGACCATGATACATTTATGGAGAAGTACTAATATTACCAACAAAATTTTGAACTACTACAAATTGACCTCATACAACATACCCACATGATGATTACAATTATTTCTTGATAGTGGTAGATTATCATAGTATATCGACTTAGACACCATACATCATATGGAAAAGTAATGCACTGATGTGTACATAGGTTGATTTGGTTTGGTTTTTTATTAAAAAATTAAATCAATTATGTCGGTTTAATCAATCTGAAAATTAAATCAAACCACATAAACTGGTATTTTTTTTACAATTAAATGATATTTCTAAAATATATTAAATATATTTTCACTTACCTCTGTGATAAGCTAAACTCAAAAACTATTAAATGAATAGAAATTTTTGAAAAGGCTGCAAAATTAACATGAGTACAAAATATTTTTTTTAAATATCAATTTTCATTGTGTTAAATTAATAAGATTACAGGCTAGAGATAACTGAATACAAAACAAAATGCTTACAAAGTCAATTGTTAACTTTGAATTTGAAAAACTATAACAATATAATTTTAACTTCAAATCTTAATACGAAATAAAATATTTGCAAGTTTTACAAGCCCAAATTTGAACTCTTATGAATGTGGCCCATATATGCCCTTACCGATATACAAACGGCTCACAGGTACCCCTGCTGTTACAAAATAGCTCACATATCCCCTTCATTTAACGGATGTTAAAAAAATTAGTTTTAAATTTATATTTATTACTTTTATTTTTTTTAAAAAAATTATTTAGGGGTATATATGACTCTTCCATCAAAGTTCAAGGTATATTTTAATTTTTTTAATACATAAATTATTTTTTGACTTCTTTTATTATAATTATTTGAATTTCTTATTCTTATTTTTCTTTTCTTTCATTCCATTGTTTAAAGAAAAAAAATTTAAGCTATTTTTTGTCTATGTTGTAATTTGATTTTTGTATTCGAAGAAAAAAATTTGGTGATCTACAATAAGTTTTACGAGGATAAAATTTACTTTTATATGTATGTATGTATATATATATATATATATATATATATATATATATATATATATATATATATATAAAGAGTGGCCTTTTTTTTTAACTGCAAAACCAATCAAACCAAATCACAAATCAATTTTTTTCAATTCGATTTGACTTGTACACCCCTATGTCTGCAAGTTATGGAAACCTTCATATCTAGAAATACAAATTCAACGTGAGGAGATAGTCCATATTATGTGGGAGGATTATATTAAAGACTAGTTCACTACAATTAATGTTCAACTTTATCTTATTAACTTAAAGTTTGACGAAACAATTATTTAAGTGGGAACAAATAGGTTAGTAATAATTTATTATGTGATTTTATAATTTTATGTTTATTTGGTATGATTGAATAAACAATTGGGTCTATTTTAATAGTTTTACAAGTTATGAGATTTTCACGTTTACGAGAAAATTCGCATGTCCAAACAAACCTTCAATTTCATCTCATATTTCCATATTGTGATACCATATAATTATTTAATATCGCATGGCCAAACAAACCCTACTGTAATGTAATATAAAATTGATCATCTTTAAGATTTTCATTAGAAAAAGAATATTCGTTGGTGGAATATTCTAGAGTTATGTAGAATTTCATGGACCTTTATATATATATTTCATAGAATTAGCACGAAGTAAGAATAATTCAAGAGATGATTTATATTTTGGTATAGAAAAAATGTAATGAAATAAAAAAGAACTTATATTTTATTCATTGACAATTTAAAATTTATTTAACTAAAATCTAGTTATTTGTTATTGCTCATATTAATCACCTAAAACTGAAAATAAACAACCTTTTATAAGAAGTTAATAAAATAAAATATTGATAAATTTATTGATAAATATGATGTAAATCTAAAATAGATACTGATCGAAAAATCTTTCGCAAGAGTAGCCTTCTTAACAATATGTATTATGTACAACATTTCATTATTGTATTGGCAAACAACAAGGATGCACAAAAAGTTATTAAGCCCTTCCAATGCATAATCTACTTGTTACTAAATCATAACCTGTCAACATGGGTTTCTTTAACTAAAATAGTAATATTTATAACATTCTGTACCATAGACGTTTTTTTCTTCGGATTTTTACTTGAAATACATAATGATACCTTGTTAAAATGAGAGAAGTATAAAAAAACACACTTAAACTTAGCATAAATTATTAGTTTCATCTCTGAATTACTGACAGCCTTAAAAATATACCTCTATTTGACTAAGTAAACTTAGATACACTCCCGATATGCAACATGACATGGAAGGTGGTCTCAAACTCTTGTAGGATTTCTTAATAAAAATCAAGAGAAGTGTTCAAAACACCCTTAATGGAATAACTACATATAAATTAGGCCAATCACTTGGTGTGATTTCATAACGTTATTCGTGAAAATAGCCAAGGTCAATCACTTGGTCTAGTTGCAGACAGTAATATTATTTGCAAACCTATATTTCAATTATACCTTACAAGTTACAACTAATCATTTAGATTATCTAGAGTTTGTAACATTTCGCTCGAGTATCTTCTCTAAAATCTAGAGTTCTTAATTATTTTTCTCTTTTTTTTCACGTCTATATCTACGACTAGTTACGTTCTCAATAAGCTATAGGAATGTAGTCTATTATCTATTATTAATTATATGACATCACGCCTACATTTTATCGAGAACATAATCGTAGATAGAAGCATACAAAAGTTACGAATTATGATGGGTGATTAGTAGGTAGTTGAGTGTGGTGTAACTTTTCAAATACATACTTTGAACATGGAAACAGTTACAATTGAATGAAACTATTGCCTTCCCCCCTTTAAACGTTGTTTGTAGTACCCATTTTGTACCATTGTAAGAGTAATTGATGAAGTTATGTTTTATGTACTATAAACTGTAATAACATTCATCTAGACTGCACTAGGAAACATTCCACTACAAGTGTAATTTGAGAACATCAAGGACACATGCCTTGTGTAAATCATTCTTTTAAGAAGTTGCTAAGGTAATGGAGCTAGTGACAATATGTTTTGTAAATCCATTGTTAAGGATTAATTACCTTAAACTGAAAATGAAGAAACTTTCATAACAAGTCAATTACATAAATTATTGAGAAATTTTACGATAAATACTAGATAAATCTATAATAGATACTGGACATTTGGTAAGATTAAAAAAAGGAGGATACGTAAATACACACAAATATATTACAAAGAAAATGGAAAATGTAAATATGACAATGTGAAATAAAAGATGAAAAATTACTAACTCTTACGTCCACCAACTTCGTAGATAGCAACAAATCATGTTTTCAACTCATCACTCTAACATATGAGAAATTGTTGGTCTAGAAAAGTTGATGCAACAACATTAATTTGTTAGTTAACTTTTTGTCTGAGTTAATAAATCACACGATCAAAATTTAAAATACAAGAATCATAACATTTAATATATGTATCATTAAACACTGACCGAATTGACATTCTTGGCAAAATGGGATGGAGAGGGGGAAACAATGTTGCAGAAATAGAGGAAAGAAAATTAAGAAATTAAATAAAACCCAACACACTCTAAATATGGGTTACTTTGAAAACACCTCTTAACTTACTTTTAAAGGTAAATTTCAACGAAAGAAGGAGCATTCTTCAATGTAACTTCACCTATAAAAATAGGTCAAGAAGTTTCTCCAAACTACCACATATTCATAAACTGGTAAGTATTCTTCACATTCTTTATTGATCTCTTTCGTCTAGCACTGTAAAAATGTTTCTACGTCCCCATTTCCTTGGTATCAAGTATGACAATTCTCGATCTGTGTTTGATTATAATGATATTGAATATTATGATTCTTATGTTTTTAATATAAATCTTATGACTCATCAACTCAGAAAAAAGTTGACCAACAATATACCTAAAGTTGTTTCGTCAACTTTACAAAATAAACCGTCTGGCATACATTAGACTAATAAGTTCCATGCAAGATGTGTTGCTATTGTTATTGAATTTGGTAGGTCTAGGGCTAGTAATGTTTTACCCTTTGTCATATCATTCTTTTATATATGTTTTTCTTCGTTTTTTACTTTTCTTTGTAGAATATGTATGTGTTTATGTGTATCCCTTTTTTTTCTTATAAGATGTTTGATCATATTTATATATATAAATATATATCGTACAATTTCTCAATGTTTTATGTAATTAACATGTTATAAAATGTTATTTACTTTCAGTTTTAGGTGATTAATATCACTTAATATGACTTGTTCATTATTTAAGTTTTTTCTAATATTTATATTTATATGCTTCACTTGGATCAATCGAAAACGATCTCTTGAACTCACTTCCATAAGGTAGAAGTGGGGTTGCATAGAAAGATAACCAATGTCAGCTACAGTTAACTAAAACGTTGTTTGAAGTATTCATTTAGTGTCATTGTAAGAGAAATTGAGAAGTTATATAATAAGTACTATTAACTGCAAAATATTCGTCCCGACTATATAATTGTAGTAAGTTACCTGAGGAAAAGAGTAGAGCCTCCAAATGTAGTAAGTATTTTTCTTTGACCCTAGCCAAAAAGAGAGAGGATTCATTATGGCTTGTTTAAAAGTACAACATCTGTGAGAAATGCCCTGTTCACCATAGATTTGGATAAAGAGGACTACATCTTAAAAATCAAACCAAAAGATATCCATTAAATGATGAAATCACATTTCTAGTTTCTTGTATTTTTGTTGTAAGAAATCACTGCTCATCATTGAATGTACAATTTTAATATATTAATGAAACAACAATTACCTAGAATATGTGAAACTAAAGCATCACACACTTGAAACACAAATATTACAGATCTAAAGATAGAGAGAATGTACTTGCATATATTGATATCACAGGTAATTTTTTTGCTAAATTTTATATATATGTTCTATCCAATTTAAAACTATTGAAGTATCATAACGAATTAACTTGAGATTCAAACCAAATAGAGAGGTGGAAAGTTGAAATCAAGAAATGATTCACTTTCTTATTTAAATTGAAGTTAGGTTTATAGATCTCCTTTATATTAAATTCCAGTAGCATATTCTTGCAAACTTTCATTCAAATTTAGAAACAAAATCTAATAGTCCATTTACCTGAAAGTTAAATCTCATTAACGCAATCTTTGTAGCTGCGAAAGAACCTAAAAGCCCCAAATTCAGACGATATATCATGTCTTCAAAGAAAGTGTAGCTAAAATAGTAATCAATATAAAAAACCAAAAACTAGACATAAAAATTAAGCAAAGAAACACAAATTTGAGATAAATTAAAATGGAGCAGATACATACATGGAAGAAACAAAAAGACATGATCAAAGAAGTCGTGTAATCTTTCAATGGATTTCATACACCAAAATAATAGCGCATACAATTATGACCAAAATACACGTGCCTGAAGTAACCATGTCCACCATCACCTATGACAGACATTGTACTGTTTCAGGTTATTTAGGGTTTAAGCATAAAGTTAAAATGGTTTCATATAGCCTTATATAGAGAGAGGTGTGATAAAGGGTAGGCCCAGCCCCATCCGGCCAAAGCATTACGGGCCAAGAAATTTAAAGGGCTAGGGTGAATCTGCTCGTCATTTTTAAGGGTCTTAAAATTCAAAATTCAACCCATCTCTAGAAGTCACAAGGGTTTGGGAAAGCTAGACTTTTTTTTCTTGTTTCTCATTTAATGTTTATAATTTTATAATGAGAATATTTAAAATCAAATATGGCAAACAAATGTGTTATTTCAACAACACTTAAAAATTAAGTTTAATTAGAATATATCTTGCATACCAAATACACGAGTGAGATAAAAGCGTGAAAAGAAAGATGGGAGGGAGGTGAGGTCACTATATTTATCTATGTAACTTAAATATTGTTATTCTTATAGTGACTTGTATTTATAAGGTTAACAAATGAACTGAAATAGAAATAAAATGAAGCAGAAAATACATAAAATACAAGAATTAATACGAGTCCACAGAAACTACTTTGTGTCCTTATGAAATTTAATCCCCTCACTATACCCAAGGTTATGGATTAATTTCTCCCAAGATAAAACGGTTTAAACCTGTTAATGAAATAGCAGTACCTCGAACTTTTTTAACTTCAACGAACTTAAGAACAACAAGTGACACAGACTCAGTCGATCGAAACTTTGATTTTATTTTAGAGAAAAATAAATGAAGAGAAGGAAAAACTTTTCATTGTTTTAAAAAAATAGAAAATTTACTTCTTTTTATAGCCATTTTAAGCAAGGAACGTGTCTGTTGAGTGAAATCTATTCAGACTAATTTTATCCAAAAAGTTGTGTCTTTTGGAAAAAAGAACAACTTTTCGGAAAATTGTGTGTGTTAGGAAAATAACGACTTATTGGAAAGAAATGACTTTTCGAAAAGTAACGACTTTTCGGAAAGAGTAACAACTTTTTGGTATGTTACCGTTACCCGCAAATTTGTAAGAGATAATTTTAATAAGATTTATTTGATTTAACAAAAACTGATTAGATAAATTTTGTCCAAAAAATTTATCAATCAATCACATCATATGCCAAATCCGAATCCGAATCTGAAGCCGAAGCCGAGGCCGAGGCCGAGCGAGCAACGACGACGACGGCGTGAGGGGGCATCTTCTTCTTAGCTCTTTAAGAAGTAATAGAAGTGTTTCCTCCTATAAGGACAACAATTTCCCTTTCTTTTGCCGATAAGGGAAAAATGACTTTTCATTTGCACTTTGCGAATGACTTTTCATTTCCCTCCAAAGTATTTCCCTCACATTTCATATTCTCTCTTTTTTTACCATTCACACTTGCTAAATCTCAACTATCTGCCACATGAATGGGGAAGGCTATTGTTAAAACATATGTATGAAAAAACTTGTGTGTCTTGTAGGTAAAGGTTAATCGTATCTGGATAAGTAGGTTTCCTTTTAAACATTCCATAGTGAACATATATTAGATATACTCGGTCAATCGACAGATTTGATATCTTTGAACCGTCGAGCTTTGGTGTATATCTAGACAATATATGTCACAATCAACCCTTGAATTGTTCTTAGTTCTCATTGTGTTGTTCGTTTCAGCCATGAACACATCTTGTATAGTAACTGCTTAAAGAACTGGCCTTACCGGATTCTCCTTGAAGCAGCTTACACGTCACAATTACATAGGTGATTTCTAAATGTGTTATCCCATAGATATCCATATGATATTCCCTGTATCAAACTTAGAATCCATTAAAAAGTCCTTATGCCTTTATCCTGATTACTAAACATTGTTTCATCAAGAGAATGAACCATAAAATAATAATAATTTTTTATTTTCCTTTGACAATGTTGAACTGTCATCAATGACTTTGTTTTATCTCCTTGAACCTAGATCTTGGGATCTCCAGTCTTCTAGGTAGAGTTACCACCACGATGACTTGTTCTCGGCAATAGTCCCATTCCCAACGATGATTTCTCAACTCCCTCTCTATTTAGGCCATTTGTAAGTGGATCCGACACATTATCTTTTTACTTCAGATGGTCAATTTTGATAATTTCACTAGAGAGTAGTTGTCTCACCGAGTTATGTCTTTGTCTTATATGATGAGACTTGCCGTTATACATAATGCTTCCAGCCCTTCCTATTGCAGCTTGACTTTCATAATGTATTCATATAGGGGCCATTGGTTTGGCGCCAAAATGGAATATCTTCTATGTAATTACGGAACCATTCAGCATCTACACCTGCCTTGTCTAAAGAAATGAGTTCATACTCCATTGTAGAGCGAGCTATACATGTTTATTTAGATGATTTCCAAGATATTGCTCATCCCCCAATAGTAAAAATGTATCCACTTGTGGATTTTGTTTCAGTTAACCCAGTAATCCAATTTGCATTACTATATCCTTCAAGAATGGCTTGATATTTGTTGTAATGTAAAGCATAGTTTTGAGTGTCATCTAAGTATCCCAAAACTCTCTTCATTGCAACCAATGATTATGATTACAAATACTTGTGTATCGACTACGTTTAGTGATAGCGCAAGCTATGTCTGGTCGTGTAGAATTCATGTCATACATTAAGCTTCCCAATACGCTAGCATAGTCTAATTGAGACTGACTTTCACCTTTATTCTTTGCAAGATGAAGGTTTACATCAATTGGAGTCTTTGCCCTTTTAAAATTAAAAAATTTTAATTTTTCAAACATCTTTTGAATATAATGAGTTTGAGACAATAATAGATCGTTAAGAGTTTTATGAATTTTAATTCCTAATATCACATCAGCAACTCCTAAATATTTCATATCAAACTTACTAGCAAGCATACGCTTTGTAGTTTTTATATTAGCAATGTTTTTGCTCATTATAAGCATATCATCTACATATAGGCATAAAATAACTTTCTGATTTGGAGAATCTTTAATGTAAACATACTTATCATATTTATTGATCTTAAATCCAATTGACAACATGGTTTTGTTAAACTTTACATTCCATTGTTTTGGTTCTTGTTTTAGTCCATAAAGTGACTTAATAAGTTTTCACACTTTATTTTCTTTTCCAGGAACTACAAAACCCTCACACTGTTCTATGTAAATTTCCTCTTGAAGCTCTACATTTAAGAAGGTTATTTTCACATCCATTTGATTAATTTCAAGACCGTATACTGCAGCTAGTGCAATTAAAATCCGAATTGATGTAATCCTAGTCATTACCGAGTATGTGTCAAAATAATCAAGATCTTTTTGTCTAAAACTTTTGACAACAAGTCTTGCTTTATATTTGTTAATAGTTCCATCGTCTCTCATCTTCCTTTTAAAGATCCATTTTGTACCCAAGGGTTTGTTCCCTGGAGGAAGATCAACAAACTCCCAAGTATGATTGCTTAAGATTGATTCAATTTCACTATTAACAGTCTCCTTCCAAGAGGTTGAGTAACTAGACAGCATTGTTTCCTTGAATGTTTGAGCCTCACTTTCAAGAAAAAATGTTACAAAATCTGATCCAAATTAAGTAAATGTCTTTTGACATTTACTGCGTCTTGGACATTTTTGATTTTGGTCATTCTCTTTTGGTTCTTCTCTAGGTTGTTTAGATCCCCCACTAGATGTCTCAAGTCTAGTTTTATACGGATAGATATGTTCAATAAATTCAGCACTATCTGATTCCATTACCGTATTATCATGAATATCCGGATGTACGAACCTATGAACCAAAAATTGACATGCCTTACTGTTTGTGGCATATCCAATGAATACACAATCCACAGTCTTAGGTACTATTTTTACCCTCTTAGGTATAGGAACTTGGAATTTGGCTAGACACCCCAACACATTGAAATATTTCAAATTGGGTTTTCTACCTTTCCATTTTTTATATGGAATTACATTTGTCTTTGAGTGAGACACTGTGTTAAGTATCTGATTTGATGTAAGGATAGCTTCCCCCACAAGTTCTGTGGTAAACCTTAACTTATAAGTGATGCATTCATCATTTCTTTTAAAGTTCGGTTTTTCGTTTCTGCAATTCCTGTCGAATAAGGAGTGTAAGGAGCAGTAGTTTGATGGATTATTCCATGTCCTAAACATATTTTTGCAAATGGAGATTCACATTCTACACCTCTATTACTTCTGATCATTTTGATCTTTTTATCTAACTGATGTTCAACTTTAGTTTTATATTGCAGAAATGCATCTATTGCTTCATCCTTACTATTTAGCAAATAGACATAATAATATCTAGTGCAATCGTTAATAAAAGTTATTAAATACTTTTTCCCACCACGTGATGGTGTTGACTTCATGTCACAAATATCAGTGTGAATCAATTCTAAAGGATCTGAATTCCTTTCAACATATTTATAAGAATGCTTAGCATACTTAGATTCAACACCAATTTGACATTTTGATTTATTTCACTCAAATTTTGGCAAAATATTTAAGTTAATCAGTTTTCGCAAGATTTTGTTATTAATGTGTCCAAAACGTTCATGCCATAAACATTTAGACTCAAGCAACTAAGAAGAAGCAAAATCTTTATTCATATCAACTGCAATTACATTGAGTTTGAAAAGACCATCACTAAGATAACATTTTCCTACATATATATCATTTTTCCTTACTACTACTTTATTAGAAACATATACACATTGAAATCCATTCTTGGTCAGAATTGGAATTGAAACTAAATTCTTTCTCAATTCTGGAACAGATGAGACCATATTCAAAGTTACCACCTTGCTTGATGTCATCTTTAATATGACTTTACCAGTTCCTTCGACCTTTGCAACAGCGGAGTTTTCCATACACAATTTTTCATCTTTAAGTGCAAGAGTATATGATGAAAATAATTCATTGTTGGCACAAACATGGCATGAGGCACCAAAATCTATCCATCATTCTCTTGGATTTCCGACCAAGTTACCTTTTGAAAGCATTGCACAGAGATCGTCCATTCCTCCTTTGGATTCAGCCAAGTCTTCTTGATCCTTATTTTTCTTGTCCTTCGTAGGACCCCGGCATTCATTAGGCTTATGATCATGTTAACCACAATTAAAGCACTTTCCATTGAATATCTTCATAGGAGGATTGCTTTTTGGACTAT
The DNA here is from genome assembly GCF_036512215.1 of Solanum lycopersicum. NCBI lineage: Eukaryota > Viridiplantae > Streptophyta > Magnoliopsida > Solanales > Solanaceae > Solanum > Solanum lycopersicum. Next base: position 40,879,879 of record NC_090810.1, read on the forward strand.
ATATTTCTTTCTTTTCTTTAATTTTGTGGGATCTTCTTCAACAAAATTTACTCCAGATATTGCTGAATTACCACGTGACCTCTTTTCTGCAGCCTTAATATCCTCTTTGATTCTCAACCTTACTATGAGTTCTTCAAAGTTCATCTCCTTGCATTTGTGTTTCAAGTAATTTTTGAAGTCCTTCCATAATGGAGGTAAATTTTCAATAATTGCAGCCACTTGAAAAACATCATTCACAATCAATCCTACATTAAAGATTATGTGAGTATTAAGGGAAAACATAATATTTCTAACATAGGCATTAGATAAACTTATACCTTCAACAAGGAGATCATGGATTATGACCTGCAATTCTTGAACTTGGGTGACGACAGTCTTAGCTTCTATCATCTTATAATCCAGAAATATTGCCAAAATGAATTTTTTCATTCTGCCATCTTCTTTTATGTACTTCTTTTCTAAAGCATCCCAGAGTTTTTTTGAAGTTTTGGCATTGCTGTACACATTGTACAAATCATCTTGCAGACCACTCAAAAATAGAATTTTTTCACAAAAAAATATGAGTGAGTCCATGCTTCTGTTACCATGAATCGTTCATCAGCCTGAGTTTCATCTGACATAACAGGAATATTCTCATTAATGAACTTCTGCAGAGTCAACGTAGTGAGATAGAAGAACATCTGTTGCTGCCATCTCTTAAAGTCGACTCCAGAAAACTTTGCAGGTTTTTCAGCCGGCTCTAAGGCAGCATTTGAATGATTATGTGCTACCGTTGTTATTTCAACACTTACTGTTCCAGCATTTGTTTGATTTGAATTAGTAAAAAAAAAATCCGTCACAAATGGAAGATAAGTTATGTTTTTCAAATACTAACAGTAAAGAACAAATCTTTACACTAACTGTTTCTTATTTAACGATAAAGTTTTAATGTTATTTTAATCCTTAATCGAATAATTTTTAAAAATTCACGCAAAGTAGAAAACCATAAAAGTATTGATCCCCAGAAACCTCAAATACAGAAACTGTTAAATTTATTAAGATTGTTATTCTTATAGTAACCTGTATTTATAAGGTTAACGAATGAATAGAAACAGAAATAACATGAAGCAGAAAATACATAAAATACAAGAATTAATGCAAGTCCACATAAACTACTATGTGTCCTTAAGAAATTTAATCCCCTCACTATACCGAAGGATACGGATTAATTTCTCCCAAGATAAAATGGATTAAACATGTTAAATAAATAGAGGTACGTCAAACTTCATTAACTTCAACGAACATAAGAACAACAACAAGTCACACAGACTCAGTCGATCGACACTTCATTTTATTTGAGAGAAAAATAAATGCACAGAAAAAATAGTTCTACTTTTTTTAAAAATCGAAAATTGACTTCCTTTCATAGCCATTTTCAGCAAGTAACGTGTATGTTCAGTGAAATCAGTTCAGACCCATTTTATCCAGAAAGTTGTGCCTTTTGGAAAAAATAACAACTTTTTGGAAAATTGTGTTTGTTAGGAAAATAACGACTTTTTTGAAAGTAACGACTTTTCGGAAAGAGTAACAACTTTTCGGAATGTTACCGCTACCCGCAAATTTATAAGAGATAATTTTAACAGAATTTATTTGATTTAACAAAAACTGAGTAAATAAATTTTGTCCAAAAAAATTATAAATCAATCACATAATTTTCCAAATCCAAATCCAAATCAAAATCCAAAGCCGAAGCCGAGCGAGCGACGACGGCGACGCGAGGGGGCATCTTCTTCTTAGATCTTTAAGAAGTAATGGAAGTGTTTCTTTTATGAGGACAACAAATTCCCTTTCTTTTGCTGTTATGGGAGAAATGACTTTTCATTTGTACTTTGCAAATGACTTCTCATTTTTCCTCCAAAGTACTTCCCTCACTTTTCATATTCTCTTTTCTTTTCCAATTCAAACTTGCTAAATCCCAAAAAATATATGTGAATCCACTTTATAGAGTGTATCTAGAACAATATATGTGTATTGTGAGCCCATTTACGTGATATAGTCTTATGTAACACTCTTCCTTTTCAATCTAACTTATCAATATCTGAAATGTAACACTAATGATAATGCCTCATCTCATATCACTAGTTATTCTTCTAATTGTCGATTAGTTTGTCTGTACTTTGATCAACTTTCAATAGGTCTTGGTTGAATGTGAGAGTCAAGTCTCACCATCACCTAGGGTAAAATACTCATAAATAGCTAATAAAGAAGCTAGTTGTGTTGCTAATTCCTCCTCTTCTACTATTGATATCTTTAATTTGTGCTAATCTTTACCATCATCTCACACTTATGATCCTAAAATTTTGTGACATGTTAAATTAGGACATCTTCCTTTTGTAAATTGAAGAGTATCTCTAACATATATACATATATATATAAACTTTTTTAATAGACAACCTTTCACTTGTATCATATGTCTTATGGAAAGACAGACCAATATACCTTTATAGGGAAGTACTAATATTACAAACAAATTTTTGAACTACTACATATTGACCGCATACCACATACCCACATATGATGATTACAATTATTTCTTGGGAGGGAGGTGAGGTCACTATATTTATCTATGTAACGTAAATATATGTGAATCCACTTTGATAGAGTGTATCTAGAAAAATATATGTGTATTGTGAGCCCATTTACGTGATATAGTCTTATACTTGTATGAATTTTTATTGTGAACCATTCTATTTATTCTTTTGTTATCTGAACACATCGAACCTCAGTATTTTAATATAATTTTTAACTTGATATTGTGCGTGTTGCACAAACACTTATTCGTTGACTATGCAAACAAATCATTTGATTCATGTAAGAATATTTCAATCGCGTATAAAATGACAAGCATGAGACAATAAAATCTCATTTTTCATAGTTCATCTAGATATGTCTACTCTTGTTTGCAAAGGGCGTAACTTTTTCCATTCTCTCATGAGCGTAGTTCCTCCATGATATCCACCCCTTCTCCCACGAGTGCAGTTCAAGGGCATTACGAATTCACTGAAGATGAAAAAAAATAGAGAGGTCAAAAGTTTAAATCAAGAAAGGATTCACTTTCATATAATTGGAGGTGAAATATGTGGCTCCTCGCCCTTTGATGTCTATAGATTCCTTGCAGGCCAATAAAACTGAAAAATTTGAACAAACGTAGAAAAATAAATGGGTCATCAATTGAAAAATGGACCTTAACATTGGTGAAGTGTAACATCCGAAGGGACGATTATTCAATACTACATAACAAAACATAATTAGAATTACTAAATTAATGTGAGACTCTAATAACCCCGAACGTAGGACTGAACATCTAAAGCATGAAACGTAGCTTATGAAGTAAGGATTTAACCAAGACTACATAATGAGATAAATTTTAATTTCATCAACCAAACGCAAAATTCTTAATGCACCACACACCTCGTATTGAGCATCAAGAACAGGGGGAAGTCCTAGCTTATAAACTGAGAATAACAAGGCGTTTATTCAGACAAAACTCCATTTTATTAAATCTCAATAGCACATTCTTGCAAACACTCATTCAAATTTAGAAACAAAACCTAAGAGTCCCTTTACATAAAAGTTAAATCTCATCAACGCAATCTTTGTAGCTGCGAAAGAACCTAAATCTCATCAACGCAATCTATGTTTCACTAACACTTATATATTGGCTAAACAAACAAATCATTTGATTCATGTAGGAATATTTCAATAACGTATAAAATGACTAGCATGAGACAAAGAAAACTCAATTTTCATAGTTCATCTAGATATGCCTACTTTTGTTTGCAAAGAGCGTAATTTTTTCCATTCTCTCATAAGATTAGTTTCTCAGTGATTTCCCCCTTCTCCCACGAGCTCAGTTCAAGAACATTTTGTCTTTTGATATTCAATATAAGTTTCTCAGTGTTTCAAGTTATGTTACTTCATATGTCTTTTTCTTTGTCTTTTTGTATTTTTTCGATTTTAGGGTCGAGTGTCGTTGAATTTTCTAAATATTTTTTAGATTTATTTTGATTTGTGCCTAAGGTTAGTGTAATATACTTGTGTAGTTGAGTACTATGACTTCAATAGAATATTCCGTAAATTTGAGTATATTCTAGGATTTATTCATAACGTTTCAATATGAACTTAAATGACTATTATTTTTCACCAATTGTCTTAGGTATATATTTAGGGGTCCATTGTGTTAAGTAATATATATATATATATATATATATATATATATATATATATATTAACACAATGGACCACTAAATCAATACCTAAGAGAATTGGTGAAAAATAATAGTCATATATATATATATATATATATATATATATATATATGTATGTATGTATGTATGTATGTATATATATTTATTGTTAAAATTTTGTTACAGTAAATAGTATTATTGATTAAGCAAGATTTTAATTATATGGTTTGGACAAAATAATATTAAGGATTCTTTTGTGTATGTTCAATGTGGATCATAGTATATATCTCTTATTCACGCGAACATATGAAGATAGTCAATGAAACTTTTTATTTGTTAAACGAGTATATTAAATTAAATTTACTAAGGTTCAATCATGTAGTTTCCGGTATCTCAATAATATTACCTTATAGATGATATTTGTTGTATATTTTTCTTGTCATCTATCGAAATGTGTTTGCACATGTATTTTACGATATATTGTTCAGTAGTCATATGAACATGTTAAAAGAACAACTACATTTTATTGTTTATAAATATTTTGGTTTGTAGATTGTTGGGAAAATGCATGATAACTCCCTCATCCTATGCCTGAAATCTAAGAGACACACTTATTTTATAATAATGTCCTACTACCCCCTGAACTTATTTTACAAATAGTTTTTATGACTAAAGAATTAATGTGTAATAGTTGTATTTCAAATAAATTTTATCAATAGTCGTAAGATTTTAATTTAGTGTAAGGACAAAATTAAAATGTTTATTCAATAATATTGAAAATATGATGTATTTGGTAAAACATTATTTTTAAACTATTCATATATATATTAACATATTTTTCATATTTGTTGCGAAAGAACATGGATTAATATAAAATAATATATTCTGAATTTAAAATATCTTGTTAACTTGATAATGCATTTGTAGCATATATATATATATATATATATATATATATATAAATGTATGAACTTTTCATCTTCAAAATTTTTTTATTATTAGATCACCGTAGAAATAAAATGTATCCTCACTTTATTCTTCTATTGTTGACAGAACATTGAAGCATATCATCAAAAAGGAGTTAGCACCACGACCAATGCACTTAACAAGATACAAAGGAACCACTATTAGCAACTGATTTAACTTTGATCTAATATAATTATTACAGAAAAGGCAACACAAGGCTGTCATACAAAAAGTGGCACAAGTAATACACTGATAAAATTGTATATTTTCTTTTTTTGACCTAAAAGAAACAAATCTTTCCACTCACATTCAATTGTAATCAACATATACCAAGATCAAAGGCATTAGTTACAACCTTATTTAAACTCACCCAATGAAAACAAATTGTAACACCACATAACAAAAATAGACCGAAATCAGTTTTTTCAAAAAAATCTGCAGGTGCAAAAAACAGTGGCATAGACGGTCCATAGGACAGACGTCGGTCCGTCATGCACAACCGTTGATGGGATCAGAAACTCCCAAAAATTCAGTCGGGAAAAATTTTCTAAGTCTTGATCGACGGTCCGTAGGTCAGACGACGATCCGTGGTCCGTGACCTTCGATCGATACCCCCATTAACCCACTACTTACAAGAGCTGCCGATGACAAACACAGTCCGTAGGTGGAAAATATGCAGGCAGTTATGGGGATATGTAGTTGGGTCAAGTTCCAATGAAAATAACTGTTATGACAAATTGAATTAGTTGTCCCATGACCTATCCAAAGATAGATAATTGAATTATGTTTCTAATGCCACCGACATTACTAAAATTAGACCTTCGAATAAAATGTTATGCTGATTTTAGTAAAGTCCCTAACGACAGACCCAACAACATGGCGTCGGGTAGACGACAGACCGTCAATCTAGGACGTAGTTTGGCCCGACAAGAACTTTCCAAGAGGTCTTTTTGACCCTTCCCACTCCGTTTAAACCGTAATTACGTCGTTTTGACCCTAATCATCATATTTTAGTCTGTTTAATCCTCGAAACTGATTAAAATATATCCAAGTCAAATCATAAAATCAAAACAAAAAAATTAGAAGCAAGAGAGGAGAAAAAGATAAAGAACACTCGTTAAAGAACAACACAAGTTCGAGCCCCAAAAATTTAGTATTTTCCAATGGATTTCATCACCAGGCATTTGAGATTTCACTAGTGTGTTCCTTTCACCCATTGGGTCCCTAGTTTTCTGTCAGATTCTTGATTTTCTTATCATGATTAAACCTAGGGTTTCTAGAACTTTTTTAGCACTTCATGAATTTATTAAATATATATTTCAAATAAGGTTATCATGTTATTACTCATATTATTGCATGAATTTAAGAACCTTAGGTTTTCGTTCTTGAATTACACATTCGATATCAGATATTTCAGACACTTCAGATATATATACCTTAGTTATAAATGAATAATTACGAGATTAATTATTGTATTCTCAATTTGTATGTTCTGTTTTGAGCTATCCATTATTTACAGAAACTCAGACATAATCAGTTAATTTAAAAATTCCATTGGGAGTAGAATAATACCGAGTTGAACTAGGGTTTAGTGTACCAAATTATTCGAGAACCACTAGCCAAGTAGGTTGTCAGTCCAATCTGTGGGCAATCAGTTTAGTAATCACGCCAGCATGCCTTTATACATTTGTCAGGGTATACTTGCTTTTATGTTATTTCAGTTATGTTTTATTTCAGCTTTAATCTATCCTACATGCTCAGTACATTTCAAATACCGACACATATGTGCGCTACATCTTCTCGTAATGTAGGTTCAGGTTCTCAGAATCCAGATCAAACATAGATCGATTTTCGATCTCAATTTAAGCAGATTCAGTGGTGAGTACTCATTTTATAAGGACAACAGTCATAAGTGTCATTTTAGTCTTTAGTAATCTAGTTTTAGTTTTTGCTAGATTTAGCTGGGAGCTTTTCCCAGTATTTCTAGTCTAGTTTAGAGGCTATTTTCAAACATAGTTAGATTCAACTTAGTATTGAGTGAATAATTTCTTTGTATTAAACTTATTGTTTTCAAATATTTCACTTATAGAATATGGGTATTCCCCATATTTTAAGATTTAATTATGATTTAGATTCCGCAACAGTTTATATTCTTTTGTACAATCATGCTCATGCCAGGAGGGTTAGGTTGGGATCACTTGTGGTCGTAGGTTTAATGTCCGTGTCTCGGGGTTTCTCGAGGCGTGACACAAATTGTAATATCCCATATGTAAAACAAACAAGAAATCTATAGGTGCAACCGACAGTTACCATCCACAGATCGTAGTTTGAACTACGGACCGTACTATGCATCCATTGTTTGAGTCTTAAACCCCCCCCCCCCCCCAAAAAAAATCAGCCCAAAAAATTTTACTAAGCGTCGAATGATGGACGGACCTACGGTCCACAGATTGTGTCCTTATGATCAAGAGCCCAATCACCCACGATGGACCAGTACGGTCCGAGGATGGACTTACGAACCGTAGGTTAAAATTAGATGACAGTTAAGAGGAAAAAATTTTAGGTTTAACTTCAGATGGCCATAACTCTTAGCTAAAAATGAATTAGGTGTCTCATGACCTACCAAATGATAAGTACTGAATTATATTTCCATAGCCACTAACCTTACTAAATTAAGACCTCTAAGTAAAAAGTTATGACAATTTTAGTAAAGGTCTGTCGAATAGAACCAACCTACTTACCCAACGACGGACCGTCGATTAAACGATGGCTTGTCAGTCCAGGTCGTCGTTTTATTGGACGGCAATTACATCAAGCTCATTTGGTCTTTTTCAACTAAATTTTACCCCTAATATACGTCATTTTGACCTATCAAATTTTATTAGTTTAGGCCTAGAAACATAACAAGAACTTACCGATGTCAAAATAAAAAGTTAAAACTTATAAAATTAGAAGCAAGAAAGGAGAAAAAGGTCAAGAACCCTAGTTCAAGAACGCAACAAGTTTCCAGCAGCTCCAACCCCAAAGTATAAATAATTCTTTGTGGATTTCATCACCAAGTATGTGAGATTTCACTAGTGGGTTCATTTCACCGATTAAATCCCTAGTTTTCAGTCAGCTCTTGATTCTCTTTTCAAGGTTAAAACTAACATTTGTAGAATTACACTAAATCATCAATAATTAGTTAGGTACATATTCCAAATTAGATTATGAGGTTATTATTCAGTTTTTCACATGAATTTTAGTACCCTTACTACGTATTTCTTTATTTCTTAAATTACACATGCTAGGTTATATATTTCTGCTACTTCATATATACATGTCTTAGTTATTAATGCATAATTATTTGATTATTAATTGGATTCTCAGTTTTTTATGTTCAGTCTTGAGCTATCTAGTATACACAGAAATTCAGTCATAATGTCGTAATGATTTAATTCATTGGGTGTAGCATAATACCGAGTTGGACAAGGGTTCAGTACCCAAATAGTCCAAGAACTACTAGCGGAGTAGATTGTAAGTCTCCTCTGTGGGCATCAGATCACGCCAACATGCCTTTATACCTTTGGCAGGGTATATTGGGTCCTCTGATGGGGCGTATACATCGAACTCCAGATTTAGCTCATGTGGTTTTATTAACGGTTATTAGTAGCTCTCACCATTTAGTTAGCATCTATTGCATTGAGAATTTTTCAGTATATTCAATATTCAAATTCAACATGTTATATATTGGTCATTGCATTCAATTATGTCAACATTCAGTATATCATGTTTAGATTTTTATACTTGATTTTGTGCTTGTTCAGCTATGTTTTATTTCAGATTTACCCTATCCAACATGCTCAGTACCTTAAAATACTGACACATACATGTACTACATCTTCTCGTTATGTAGGTTAAGGTTCTCAGCATCCAGATCGCGCTTAGATTGATTTCCGATCTCCAGTTCAGCAGATTTAATGGTGAGTCCTCACCCTCCAAGGACGATATTCAGGAGTTTCTATTTAGTGTTTAGTCATTTAGTTTAAGTTTTTGCTAGAATTTTTTGGGGCCTGTGCTAGAATTTATAGTCAGTTTAGAGGCTATTTTCAGACATAGTTACTTTTAGCTTAGCAATGAGTTAAAGTTATTATTTCAAATATTTAAGCTATATTATATTGATATACCCCATCTTTTTATTTGAAGTATGATTTAGATTCTGCAATAGTTTATATTCTTTAGTATGCTCATGATCATTTTAATAGGGTTAGCTTTAGATAACTTGTGGTCCAAGGTCCCGCGTCTGCGTCTTTAGGGTAGCTCGAGGCATGGCAAACTTAGTATCAGAACACTAGGTTTAAGTGTCCTAGGATGTATGAAAAGCCGCACTAAGTAAAGTCCTTTTCATGGATGTGAAGTGCACCACATCTAATGAGATGGAGGCTATGAAGTGTTTTGGGAAAACTTCACTCTATTGTTACACTTATCGTGCATAAGGTATGATCTAATTCCATTCTAACTTGACGTTCTGAATTTTTGATCATGCCTCCTCGTAGAGATAATTCCACGAATGCGAACACTTGGAATACAAATGCAAGAAATTCAAAAACACAACTCGTCCTGTCCTAGATCAAGAAGTCTCCAACGCTGAATTAAAGAGTGTCATTCAGATGTTTGCTCAGAGTGTCATCGAACAGAACAATCAGAGGGTTCAAGCTCATATGAATGGAATTGGTGGATCGATAGAAGCAAGGGTCATAACTTTGTTGGGATGAATCTGTCTGAGTTCTTAGGAGCACAAACTAATGAGGATCCTCAAAATTTCTTTGTTGATCAAGAAGATCTTTGAGAATATGGAGGCTACTTGGGATGATCGGGTTGAGTTGGCATCACATAGCTAAAATATATTGCTCATATCTGCTACACTCAATGGAAGGATAATAAGGACACATATGCAACTCCTATTACCTGTGAATGCTTTAGTGAGATCTTTCTGGATAGGTTTTTCCCAATCGAGTTGAGATAAGAAAAAACCCAGGAATTCATGAACAAAAGGCAAGGTAACATGATAGTCCAAGAGTATGAATTCAAGTTTAACTAACTCTAAAAGTATGCTCTCACATGGTTGCTGACTCCATGGATCAGATGAATAAGTTCTTGTGTGAAGTGTCAAATTTGGTTAAAATAGAGTGAAAAAATGCTATGTTACTAGGATATATAAACATCTCTAGGCTTATGACTCATGCTCAGCAGGTTGAGGGTAATAAGATTAAGGAACATGCCAAAGAGAATAAGAAGGCTAGGACTAGGAACTATGACTCGGGTGGTAGAAATGTCTTGTAGAGCTAGCAGAAGTTTTCATCCCTTTCCCCTTCATTAGCTGGTGTTCCATCCTCCACGAACATGTTTGACAACAAAGTTTAGGTACCAGACTCTAAGTATCAAGGAAGCGTTTCAAGCACAAATACTTACCCCACATGCCCTAAGTGTAGTAAGAACCATTCAGGCGATTGCCTTATAGAAAAGGAAGGGTGTTTCGGGTGCAGTCAGTCTGGTCACAGGTTGAGAGATTGTCCTTCTAGACACGATCTAGGAGGTGGAAATGGTAGATTTCAATCTAAAACATCATCAGCACCAACAAGCCTCCCAAGTCAGCAGTATAAATCATCTTCTATAGGTGGCGGTCAGCGCCAGAACAGGTTATATGCTCTTCAGGCTCGCCACGATGAGGAAGGTTCTCTTGATGTATTCATTGGTACATTACCAGTCTTTGACCCTTATAATTGTGCATTATTAGATCCAGGGGCTACTGTTTATTTTGTAACTCCTTACATAACATTCCAATTCAGTGTCAGTCCAGAACCTCTCTCAGAACCTTTCTCAGTCACTACTCTAGTTGGTGACCCAGTTATAGCTAGACGAGTATAGAAAAATTTCCTCTGTAACAGTATCTTACAAATTCATCTTAGTAAATCTTATAGAGTTAAAAATAGTAGACTTCAATGTCATTATAGGCATGGATTGGTTATTTTTTGTATGCCTCAGTCGATTGTAGAACTAGGATTTTTCTTTTTCACTTTGCAAATGAACCAATCTTAGAATGGAAGGGTAGTAGCTTAGCGCCTATGGGTCGATTCATTTCTTATCCTAAGGAAAAAAAGATTATCTCTAAGGGTTATCTCTATCATCTAGTTCGTCGTAAGGTTTTTTGCTCTAAAACCCCAACTCTTGAGTCAGTTGGAGTAGTTAATGAGTTTCCAGAAGTGTTTCCAGAAGATCATCCCGTAGTTCCTCCCAAAAGGGAAATGGACGTTGGAATTAATCTGCTTCCAGATACACATCCTATTTCTGTTCCTTCTTACAAAATGGCCACAGTAGAGCATAACGAATGGAAGGAATAGTTGAAAGACCTTATAGATAAGGGTTTCATAGACATAGTTTTCACCATGGGGTGCACAAGTGATGTTCGTAAAGAAGAAAGATAGTTCTCTCAGAATGTGCATTGACTATAGACAGTTGAACAAGGTCACAATTAAGAATAAGTTTCCTAACCCCAGGATTGATGACTTGTTTGACCAACTTCAAGGTGCAATCGATTTCTCAAAGATATACATCATATTGGGTTATCATCCGCTCAGACTTAGAGATAGTGACATTCCGAAAAAACAACCTACAGAACACGATATGGTGATTATAAATTTGTAGTTATGTCATTTGGACTGAGCAATGCTCCTGCAACTTTTATGGATTTGATGAACATAGTGTTCAAATAGTACTTGGACTTGTTCGTTATTATCTTTATTTGATATCCTCATTTACTTTAGGAATGAGGAAGAACACAAGTCATTTGAGAGTTTTTCTGTAAACTATCAAAGATGGTCAGTTATTCGCTAAGTTTAACATATGTGAGTTATGATTACAATCAATTACTTTTCTTTGTCACACTGTATGAGAGAATTCAAGTTGATATGTAGAAGGTAGAAGCAGTGAAACAATTGACAAGACCTACCTCTACTATAGATATAAAATGTTTCTTAAGTCTACCGGGTTATTATAGAAGGTTCGCAAAAATATTTTCATCCATAGCGGTCTATTATAGAAGGTTCGTGATATAATTTTCATCCATAGCCTCACTTTGACTAGGTTGACCCAGAAGACGGTCAAGTTTCAATGGTAAGATTATTGTGTGAAACCCTTTGCAGAATTTGACACTAGTTTTACTACAGCTCCTTTCTTGACTCTACCAGAGGTTTCAAATGGTTATGTGATCTATTGCGATGCATCCAGAGGTTGACTTGGTTGTGTGTTGATGCAACGAGATAAGGTTATAGATACTTCTTCTAGACAGCTGAAGGTGCATGAGAAAAACTATCCTACTCATGACCTCAAGCTTGCAGCAGTGTTGTTTGCACTTAAGATCTAGAGACACTACTTGTTTGGTGTTCATATTGATGTATTCATTGATAATAAAATCCTTCAGCATGTGTTCACCCAGAAGAAGTTGAATCTTCTCCAGAGGGATGGCTTGAGTTCCTTATGGATTATGATATGAGTGTGCATGACCATCTTTGTAAGGAGAATTTATTAGCAAATGCTCTTAGTAGATTATCTATGGGTAGTGTAGCCCATTTTGAGGAATAAAGAAAGGAGCTAGTGAAGGATGCTCATAGTCTCGCTCGCTTGGAAGTTCGCCTTATGAGCATATAAGATAGTGGTGTAACAGTTCAGAATGGGGCAAAATCTTCTTTGGTAGTGGAGGTTAAGGAAAAGCAAAACAGTGATCCAATATTACTTAAAATTAAGGGTGCAATCCATAATCAAAGAGAGGAGGTTTTCTCCCAAGGGGTAGATGGTGTAGTTCTCTACTACACGTAGATTGTGTTTTCCTAATGTGGGTGAGTTGAGACAACATATTAATACAGAAGTCCATAACTCAATATATTCTATTCATCAATGTACCGCGATCTGCGGAAAGTCTATTGGTGGAATTACATGAAGAGAGATATAGAAGATTTTGTGAGTAAGTGCCCCAATTGCCCGCAGGGTTATCTTGGAATAAATTGTGGTCCTAGGTCTTGTGTTTGCGTCTCGGGGTGTGACACAAAGCACTTATAATCCTTTAAAATGTAAGAACAAGAATATTAGAAGATTAAAAAAATTGTGGTTAAAAGAAATGAGAGGAAGTATTTTTAATGTGTTATAGAAATAATCATAGCCTTTCGAGAAGTCAAAACCATTTGAATACTGTTCTTAATGTTTAAATTAGAATATTTTCCAAGTACAATAATATTCATTAATATGGTTATTTTTTATATCACATAACGGACATGGTAAGTAAATATTGCAATAATAGTGACACTTAAATTTATTATGGAGGGTGTTTTGTATATGATATTGAGATAATCTATGTCAAATAAACCATTAATCTTGAAAAAAATTAATATAGATGTATATGAGTTTCATATCATGTTGCTTCATGAATTAGTACTGGAAATGCATGATAAAAATGTGGAAACATTTGATGTAGAATTAACAAGAATGATAATCTATTAGTTGTTAAATATTGATTTGATGTTTTGAAATTTGTTAATAATTTGAATGATTCAGATTTTGTTGATGTATCAAATTAATTTACCTTTAGTTGTTGAGGAGATATTGGTATTGCATAACACTAATTATGATATATCCTCCCCACAAAAAATAGCATTGATGTGTCCTCCTCCAAAAAAAAGATAGAGCTTGTCTGTCGTCATCTCAACTATTTAATTAAAATGAAAATAAGCACTTATATGAAAACTTGTCCCTTAGAATTAAGAACTAGTCTCCTAGATGCAATGTAGAGTTTCTTTTTATTCTGATTCTCTCTATGATGTTGATGAAAATTTTCTTATTTGAGTGATTTTGATGAATTGCTTCAAGCTATAGATAGTGTAACATTCAAGAACAAGCTAAATAGAAAGTTGATATGGTAAATCTATATGAGCAACCTTCTGGCCTTGTAGGTATAGATACTGGTTTTGAAGACATTTATAACTGCTAGAGGGAAGATGGAGACTTCGAGCTTGGAACCCTAGTTTTTTTCCTAGAGCTTGAGAGATATTAATTATTTTTAAAAAGTTTCATTTTGTGTTCAATTATCTATTTGGCAAAAAAGACATGGTGTGTGATCTTCTTCTCTTAACATGTCTAAACAATTTTAACCTCACTTCTCTCATGTTATTCACCACGAAAGTGTTGTTGAATACTGTAAATTAATGACATTTTGACACAATAACATGTTTTAAGTGAAAGACCACAAAATGAAAATGTTTTCTTTACTTTTTAAAAGCTTGAAACTATAACTTTCTTACTAGAACTTATAACAAGCTCTTATTATACCTTGAAACATTCATCTTCATTGTAATTGATAAATATATTAATTATAAATTAAAAAATTAATTATCTGATCTGTAACTTTACATAATTATTTATTTCAATTTCTAGTGAATATAAATTTTAGGGAAATGCTTCTATTTCAAAAGTGTAATCATTTTTTTTTGATGTTCAATAGATCAGCACACTTAAGAGGAAACGATTAGTGATAAGCGATTATCATCTAACAAGAAACTATGGATGAAAATTAAATGAGAGATAAAAAATAAAAAGAAATTGTTTTTCAAGAATGAGGAAGAAATAAAGTAATATACTAACCTAAAAAAATTGCATCATGGTGAAAGGTGCCAGAGAGAGCCTAAGAAAGAAGAACAAAAATAAATAAATTCAAGAGCATGTTGGAAGGAGAGAGAAAAGTGAGGAAGAAGACGAAAAAAATAAACTTCTTTGAAAAACATTTCAAACGCCCTTAGAATTCGTGTACTAGACATATAGTGTTGAGTCAGCGGAATGTGTTCAAATGACACAATACAAACTGTTTAAAACGAAGAAAATCTATTTAAGGTGTTCAAATGAAAGTTAGTGCCAAGTTTAAGGAGTTGCTGATGGGTTCCCTTAATCTTTTATAGAAACTAGTTAAAAGACTAAGAGCTATACCAACTTTAACATTAACTAACCATAGATTATAAATACAAACCAACACAATACAACATCAAATCAATTTTAAATTGAATTGAATGAAAACCCATGTTTTTGACAAGGAAATAGTAAGGAACATATCTAATCAAGGAAATAGTAAGGAACATATCTAATCAAGGAAATGGCAAGGAACATATCAACATAAAAAAAATGTAAGTCTCTTTGTAATTTTAGAACAACAAGGACACATGTCTGGTGCGATTCATTCTTTTGAGGAGTTTCTATGCCAATGGAGCTAGCGACAATATGTTTTGCAAATTCATAGTTAAATACTAATTACCTAAAATTAAAAATGAAGAAGCTTTTATAACAAGTAAGTTACATAAATTATTGAGAAATTTTAAGATAAATATTTTAGAAAGAAAATTGAATGCGTAAATATGACAAAGTGAAATAAAAGGTGAAAAATTACTAACTCTTATGCCCGCCAAGTTTATTAATTTCAACAAATGATGTATGCATTAACATTAAGTTGTTGGTAACTTTTTGTCTGTGTTGAAAAATCACAAGATAAAAATTCAAAATACAAGGATCATATCATTTAATATCATTATCATTAAACACTGACTGAATTGACATTCCTTGCAACATAGGATGGAGAAAGGGAAACATTGTCGCAAAGATAGAGGAAAGAAAATTAAGAAATTAAATAATACCATACACACTATAAATATCGGGTACTTTTGAGTAACCCTTGACCTGTGTTTATGGGTAATTTTCCAACAAAGATGGAGCTTTATTTAATGAAAATTCACCTCTAAAAATAGGTCAAGAATTTTCTCCAAACTACCACATATTCATAAAGTGTTGAGTACTCTTTACATTCTTAATTGATCTCTTTCGTCTAGCTTTGTGAAAATGTTTCTCCGTCTCATTTCCTTTGGTGTCAACTATGACAATTATCCATTGGAGTTTTATCATAATGATTTTGAGTATTATGATTATTATTTTTTTATTTTAAATCTTATGACTCATCAACTCAGACTACCGTTGTTTCGTCGATTTTACAAAATAATCCATCCGGCATACATTGGACTAATGAGTTCCACGTAAGATGTCGGTGTAGGGGTTAGTAATGTTTTACCCTTTTTCATATAATTTTTCTTGATATGTTTCTTTTTCATTTTTTATTTTTCTTTGTAAAATATGTATGTGTGTATTTGTATACCCTTTTTATTTGTCTTATCGGACGTTTTCGATATCTGTTTTAGATTTAACACATATTTATACATGTATATCATGCAATTTCTTAATGTTTTATGTCATTAACATGTTATAAAATATTATTTAATTTCAGTTTTAGGTGATTAATAACACTGAATATGACTTGTTCATTATTGTAGTTTTTTCTAATATTTATTTTGATATGCTTCACTTTGGTATATCTAAAACAATCTCTCAACCTCACCTCCACAAGGTAGAAGTAGGGTTGCATGCACATCCAATTTAATACAAGTGGAATTGAAAATAATATGAGATTTAAGTAATGTCTTATCTATCTAGTGTTTTCAACATATACTTTCAATTAACTAGCTTCTTTGCATAACATGGAAAGAGAACCAATGTCCACTACAGTTGAATGAAACGTTGTTTGATATATTCATTTAGTTTCATTGTAAGAGAGACTAATGAAGTTACGTAAGTACTATTAATTGCAAAAACAACCTTCCAGACTATAATGATAGATAGCATATACTTTCATATATTGATAACGAAAGTAATTTCTCTCTCTCTCTCTCTCTATGTATATATAGATATATATATAAATATATATTTATATATATATATATATATATATATATATAGAGAGAGAGAGAGAGATATTATGTAAGTTATCTGTTGTTTATTTGTCTATATATGTACTAACCCTATTTAGAACTATTGAAGTATCTTTGCGAATTAACTGAAGATGCAACCAAATAGAGAGGTGGAAAGTTGAAATCTAAAAAGGATTCACTTTCTTATTTAATTGAAGTTAGGTTTATATATCTCCTTTTATTAAATTCTAGTAGCATATTCTTGCAAACAATTATTCAAATCTAGAAACAAAATCTAAGAGTCCCTTTACCTAAAAGTTAAATCTTATTAACACTCTCGTTTTAGTTTTGAAAAAACCTAAATGCCCTAAATTCAGATGATATATCATGTTTGGAGAAAAAAAGAAGACCAAATTGCAATCAATAGCAAATAGCCAAAGAGAAGACATAAAAATTAAGCAAAGAAACACAATTTGAGATAAATTCATCACATCCAATAAAAAAATGGAGAAAATACATGCATCGAAGAAACCAAAAGAGATGATAAGAGAAGTGGTGAAATCAGTCAATAGATTTCCTCACAAGAATAACACTCAGCTGCAACTATAACAAAAATACTCCTGCATGACGCAGCCATGTCCACCATCACCTATGACAAAGATTGTTGTGTTGCTGGTTATTTAGGGTTCAAACATAAAGGTTATATTGTTTGATATAGCCTTATATTTAGAAAGTTGTCGAAAAGGGCCGGCCTAGAACAATCCATCCCAAACTCACGGGCCAACGAATTTAAAGGGTTAGGGTGGACCAACTCGTCCTTTTGAAGGGCCTGAAAATGCTCAACTCAACCCAGTTTTGGAAAATCTGATGGCTAGGATGATCTAGCCCTTTTTATTTCCTTTTTTCTTTTCAAGTTTATAATTTTATACCATCAAGAAAATGAGAAATTTTAAAATCAAATATCGCAAATAATCTTGTTATTTTAACAACACTAGCAAAAAAATATAGTATAATTAGAATGTCTCTTGGACACCGGATATGCGAGTGAGTTAAAAAAATATCAAGCAAAATGAGGGGGAAGCGAGTTCGCGAGATTTATCTATGTATCCTACATACATGTAGATTTACTTCGATAGATTATATTTAAAATAATGTGCTTGTGTTGTGAGCCCTTCTATTTACCAAATATAGCCTTATACTTGGAGAATTTTTATTGTGAACCCTTATATTTACTCCTTTGTTATCTGAACTAATCTCAGTATTTCAAGTATAATTTTTAAGTTGATATTGTGTGTGTTGCAGAAACACTTAAACGTTTTCTAAACAAACAAATCTTTTGATTCATCTAGGAATATTTCAATCACGTATGACTAGCATGAAACAAAGAAAACTCACTTTTAATACTTCATCTATATATGTCTGTTTTGGTTGCAAAACTAAATTTCTAAACTTAATATCTCAATTCTGTATAAGAATATTGACACCTTCTTACCTCAAACAAGATAGGGCTTTTTGATATTCTTTCTTTAAAATTAGAATATTTTCCAAGTTCATACAAATTCACTAATAATGTTATTTTTCTTATCACTTAATACACATATTATGTAAATGATTGAAAAAACTATGACACTTATAACTCATTAATTTGTATTTATATGAGCTAAACTATTCAACGTAATCATTAATCTTGAAAATATTATAGATGTATATGAGTTGCATATCATGGTGCTTCATAAATTAGCATAGGAATTGGATGCTAAAAATGTGGAAACATCTGGTTGTAGAATAAACAAGAATGGTGGCTACTACATATTAAATATTGATT
Organism: Solanum lycopersicum; assembly: GCF_036512215.1. Classification (NCBI taxonomy): domain Eukaryota; kingdom Viridiplantae; phylum Streptophyta; class Magnoliopsida; order Solanales; family Solanaceae; genus Solanum; species Solanum lycopersicum. The sequence goes on from NC_090810.1 coordinate 40,898,703, forward strand.
TTGATGTTTTAAAATTTCTTGATAATTTGAATGATGCAGATTTTGTTAATGATCAAATTAATTTACATATAGTTGTTGAGGAGCTACCCGTATTGCGTAACACTAATGATAATGTGTCCTCCCCATAAAATATATATTATTGATATGTCCCCCTCACCACAAAAAGAATAAGTTGGTGTGTCTTCTTCTCAACCATTTAATGAAAATGAAAATAAAGGTTTAAATGAGAGAGTTGGTAGCTTTAGGGGTTGAAAGGTAGTTATAGGTCTTAGAATTAGGTAAAACAACCTAGCATAGACATTAAATACATAGATAAAGATCCAAATACCTTTAAGAATTAACTGGCGGAAGGGATCTATTATTGGGACCTAAGGTATGTAGACCTTTCAATGGTTCGTATTGATCAACCATAGAACCAACTTCAGAAATCCAAAAATTATCCATTTCATGCGGAACCATTCTACAATTTGCCCAATTTCCTACTCCTCAAAGTGCCAACTTAAAGAACTCAATTTTAAGCACGAAATTTAATAAGCCCAAAACCATTCTATGGAACCCATATGACTGACTAAATCCCGACCTATCCATTTGTAGCTCCACAATCAAAGTCTCAATATTTCTAATACTCAACTTAAATATTTCCTTCCTATGACCCGTAGGACTTCTTATACTCTGTAGTTAAGACTCACAATTCCTGCAACAAGGGAAAACATCTAAACTCTTCCTTTTCAATTTAACTTATAAATTTCTTAAATGTAACAATAATGATAATGTTTTGTCTCATATCATTAGTTATTCTTCTAATTGTCGATCAGTTTGTCCCTACTTTTATCAATTGTCAAATGGTCTTGGTTTAAAGTGAGAGTCAAGTCTCACCATCACCTAGGGTAAAATACTCATAACTAGCTAATAAAGAAGCTAGTTGTGTTGCTAATTCCTCTTCTTCTACTATTGATTTCTTTAATTTGTGCCAGTCTTTACCATCATCTCACACTTATGATACTAAGATTTTGTGACATGTTAAATTAGGACATCTTCCTTTTGTAAAATAAATAGTATCTCTATCATATATATCTATAAAATGTTTTACTAAACAACCTTTCACTTGTATAATATGTCTTATGGAACGACAGACCAATGTACCTTTATAGTGAAATACTAACATTACCAACAAATTTTTGAACTACTACAAATTGACCTTATAGCACATACCCACATATGATGATTACAATTATTTCTTGGGAGGGAGGTGAGGTCACTAGTTTTATCTATGTAACCTATATATTGATAGGAAAGAAACTAATTCCAGAGATATATTATTGTGTGAGTAAAATACAATGGAGAAGAAGAGAGGACTTATAGAAGAGAATTTTTTATTGACTGAAAAAAAACTGCAATGCAGTCATTCTTATATATAAAAACATAGTAAACGTTAAGCTAATATATAGTAACTATCCAACAAGATTTTCTCCTAAAAACTAGGTAACAACCCACGTTTAAACTACTTCCTAAAGACTAGGACAAACAAAACAGATAAGAATTTATTTTCTAACAGAACTCTAATTTACTAAACTGAATTATTAAAACTAACACCCTCCCTTAAACTGAAAACTCTCAAGCTTCAGTTTAACTTCAGCTTCTTGAACTCTTCCATTGTGTTGATGCCCATCAACCTCCTCAGCTTTTGGAAAGGGAGAGACCTGAGAGGTTTAGTAAAAATGTCCGCCAACTGATCTTCACTTCGGTAGTACTGCAGCTCTACTGTTCCTTCGTTATTGAGATCTCGTAGGAAATAATACTTCACATCAATGTGCTTGCTTCTTCCATGTAGAACAGGATTTTTTGATAGCTTAATGGCAGAGTTGTTGTCGCAGAAAATTATAGTTGCTCCTTTTTGTTTGAATCGTAGTTCTTCAATAATTTTCCTCAACCAAATAGCTTGACAAGCGCAGGCTGTAGCAGCAACAAATTCTGTTTCAGTAGTCGATAAAGTGACAATTTTTTGCTTCCTGGAAGACCATGAAATAGCCCCTGTGCCTAGCACAAAAACATAACCTGAAGTGCTCTTTCTGTCGTCTTGATCACCTGCATAATCGCTGTCAAAAAAACCAATCAAATAGGATTTTTCACCCTTCTTGTAGAACAAACCGAAATCCTTAGTTCCTTGTAAGTAGCGAAGGATTCTCTTGGCAGCTAGCAGGTGAATTTCTGTCGGGATCTCCATATACCTGCTTATAAGACATACACCATACATGATGTTGGGCCTTGTGGCATTAAAATACATCAAATTACCTACAATTTGCCTATAGAGTGTGTTGTCTACCTTAGCTCCTCTTCCAGCTTTGTTTAGCTTCAGGCCAAACTCAACTGCAGTATCGGCGGAATTGCAATTCTTCATCTTGAATCCGTTTAAAATTTCCCGCATATATTTCTTTTGGGAAACAAATATACCATCATCAGTTTGCACTACTTCAAAACCAAGAAAATAATGTATCTTACCAAGATCAGACATCTCGAATTCATCCATCATAGATTTCTTAAAATTAGAAAACATGGCATTATCATTCCCGGTAAATATAAGATCATCAACATATAAACACACAATGAGCATTTTCTCGAATTCTCCAATTTTAACAAAAAGAGAGTGCTCATATGGACATTTCAGGAAACCAACTTTTCGAAAGTAAGCCTCAATGCGACTATACCAAGCTCGTGGAGCTTGTTTTAGTCCATAAAGAGCCTTTTTCAACTTGTATACCTTATGCTCATCTCCAATTTTAATATAACCAGAAGGTTGTTCAATAAATACCTCTTCCTCCAAGTATCCATGTAGGAAAGCTGATTTGACTACCAATTGAAAGATTGGCCACGAATTTTGTGCCGCCAAGGCAATTACCATTCTAATGGTGTCATGCCTTGCGACTGGAGCAAACACTTCAGTGTAGTCCACACCATGCTCCTGCTTGTATCCCTTAGCCACCAATCGCGCCTTATACTTGTCAATTTCACCATCTTCTTTCAATTTTGTCTTATAGACCCACTTGACACCAATGGTTTTCTGCCCCTTCAGAAGATCTGATAACTCCCAGGTTCCATTTCATTCAATAGCATCAATCTCATCATCCATAGCTTTCCTCCATTTCTCCTCTTTGACAGCATTCTCAAAAGTGGTAGGATCGCAATCTGCGAACAATGCAAAATGGGAAACATCTTCATTAACATCAATTCCTGTTACCTTATAATCCGTCATCCATGCGGGCCTTCTGCAAGCACGACGAAGAGGCTTTTCAGCTGCATCAGTCTCTTCTAAAGTTGCTGGTACAGTTTCAGCAGTTGGTGAAATTTCAGCAACAGCTGGTAGAATTCCAGCAGCTGTAGAAGCTGAATTCTCTTCACTTTCAGGCATCGCAGCTACTTCATCGGCTCCAGTATCAAACACAATTGGAGTAGACTTCTCCATACTCCATTCCCAAGTGTTTTCTTCATAAAAAATGACATCTCTGCTGGTCACAACTTTTTTTGTCAAAGGATTGAACAGCTTGTATGCCTTTGATGTGTCGCTAACACCAATAAAAATACATCTCTCACCTCTATCGTCAAGCTTCTTTCTTTTTGCTTCTGGGACATGTGCATAAGCAATGGACCCAAAAATTTTAAAGTGGTTACTGCCGGTTTCCTTCTGCTCCAAGCTTCCTCAGGTGTAACATCTCGAAGAGAAAAAGTGGGACATCTATTCAAGATGTGAATGCTCCAATTCACTGCTTCTGGCCAAAATTCCTTTGGAACTCTTCCCCGAGCTAGCAAGCTACGAACCATATTGAGAATGGTTCTGTTCTTTCTCTCTGCCACACCGTTTTGTTGCGGTGTATATGCTGTTGTGAGCTCTTTCCGAATGCCACTAGTCTTAAAAAAATCAACAAATACCTTAGAGCAATATTCTCCTCCGCGATCTGTTCGAAGGTTCTTAACAGTTCTTCCAGTCTCATTCTCCACGCGAGCTTTGAAGATTTTAAATACATTAAAGGCCTCCGACTTTTCTTGCAGAATATACACCCATGTCTTCCTGCAATAATCATCAATAAAAGTAATAAAATATTTTTACCTCCATTCGAGATCGGTGTTATTGGCCCGCAAATATCTGAGTGTACCAACCCCAATACCTCTTTGGCTCTCCACGACTTACTTTTTGGAAACTGAGAACGATGTTGTTTGCCAACAACACATTCTTCACACACTTGGGAGGGAACAACAATTTTAGGAAGCCCCGTCACCATACTCTTCCATTGAAGGATCTTCAAGCCACCAAAGTTCAAGTGACCATATCGAAAATGCCACAACCATGATGGGTTTTTCTCTTCTGCCATAGAGCAAGAATGAACATTTTCAATCTTCAAAGGAAACAACCTATTTTTACTCATTTTCACAATAGAAATAATTCCTTTGGAAGAATCAGAAATTTCACATGCATCATTCCTTAAGATGATAACATATCCTTTTTCTAACAGTTGACCGACACTCAGCAAATTGCTTTTCAAAGCTGGAACATAGAACACATTAGATATGATCTCCACACACCCATTTTTGGTTCTAAAATTTATATTACTCTTTCCCATCACATTCACAGTAGATAGATCACCAAAACTAACTGTCGATCGGAAGCTTTCATTTAAATAAGTAAAAGAAGACTTACTTCCAGTCATATGGTTACTACAACCAGTATCCACTTACCAAAGAGCTTGTTGGTCAGGCTCTTCCTCAACATGAACTGCCATTAACAAAGTTTCTCCTTCTTTGTTCTCAACGAAATTTGACTTCTCTTGTTTCTCATCAGGCAGCCTAGTATAACATTCAGAACGATAATGACCAAATTTATGACAACGATAACATTCTACCTTGGATTTATCGAAATCCCTTCCTCTGCCTTTACCGTAGTCATTACCTCTAAAATTTCCGCAGCCTTCTTTGTTGCCTCTGTCTCTATTTCCACGATCTGCTCTTCCTCTTCCTCTACCTCTACCCCTTCCTCTAGAATTGGAAGAAATAAAAGTAGAAGCCTTCAAGGCCTGCTCCTCAAAAGTTGAATTTCGATTCATCTTCTGTTCATGTACCAATAAAGAGCTTTGCAATTCATCAAGCGATAACTCATCTAAATCTTTTGACTCCTCAATGCAGCAAACAACATAATCATACTTCGGCGTTAAAGAACGCAATATCTTTTCAACAATTGTGACATCGTTCATCTTCTCTCCATGGAATCGCATTTTGTTGCTAGTCTCCATCGTTCTAGCACAGTAACTCATTACAGACTCTCCTTCCTTCATCTTCAAAGTCTCAAAATCCCTTCTTAAGGCTTGAAGCTGTGCGCGCTTCACTGTAGCAGTACCTTGATATTTCTTTCTCATGGAGTCCCATTTATCCTTGGAAGTTTCTTTACAAAGAATAGTTTCCAAGATAGGACGTTCAATAGCCTGAAAGAGATAATTTTTTGCCTTCAAATCTTTCAACTTTCTTGATTTGAACTCCATCTTTTGAGCATTCGTCAAAGCCTCGACTTCCGTTGGAGCGCTGATGCCATCCTCGATAATTTGCCAATACTCTTTTGACTGTAAAACATTTTCCATCAGCATACTCCAATGGTCATAATGACCATCAAAACGAGAAATGGCTGCTTGCACGAAGCTGTTCTCTGAAGCCATAAACTCATAATATCTCTCTTTGTTTTCTTTTTAAAACTAACCTGCAGCTCTGATGCCACTGATAGGAAAGAAACTAATTCCAGAGATATATTGTTGTGTGAGTAAAACACAATGGAGAAGAAGAGAGGACTGATAGAAGAGAATTTTTTATTGACTGAAAAAAAAACTGCAATGCAGTCATTCTTATATATAAAAAAAATAGTAAACATTAAGCTAATATATAGTAACTATCCAACAAGATTTTCTCCTAAAAACTAGGTAACAACCCACGTTTAAACTACTTACTAAAGACTAGGACACACAAAACAGATAAGAATTTATTTTCTAACAGAACTCTAATTTACTAAACTGAATTATTAAAACTAACATATATATGTGAATCCACTTCGATAGAGTGTATCTAGAACAATATACGTGTATTGTGAGCCCATTTACGTGATATAGTCTTATACTTGTATGAATTTTTATTGTGAACCATTCTATTTATTCTTTTGTTATCTTAAAGATCGAACCTCTGTATTTTAATATAATTTTAACATTATATTGTGTGTGTTGCACAAACACTTATACGTTGACTAAGCAAACATTTCTTTTGATTCATGTAAGAATATTTTAAACACGTAGAAAATGACTAGAATGGGACAAAAAAAAACTCATTTTTTATAGTTCATCTAGATATGTCTACTTTTGTTTGCAAAGGGCGTAAGTTTTTCCATTCTCTCATTCCCTTAGTTCCTCCATGATATCCACCCCTTCTCCCACGAGCTCAGTTAAAGGGCATTACGAATTTACTGAAGATACAAACCGAATAGAGAGGTGGAAAGTTTATATCAAGAAAGGATTGACTTTCAAATGTAATTGGACTTTATATTCGTGTCTTCTCGCCCTTTGTTGTCCACAGAGTCCTTTCAGGCCAATAAAACATAAATATTTGAACAAACGCAGAAAAAGAGACAAGTCAACACTTGGAAAATGGACCTTAACATTAGCGAAGTGTAACATTCGAAGTGAGGATTAATCAATACTACATAAAAAGACATAATTAAAATTTTTCTATTAATGTGAAACTCTAAAAACCCCGCACGTAGGACTGAACATCTAAAGCATGGAACGTAGATTATGAAGTAAGGATTTAACCAAGACTACATAATGAAATAAATTTTTATATCATCAACTAAACGCAAAACTCTTAATGCACCACATACCTCGAATTAAGCATCCAGAACCGGGGGGAGTCCTAGCTTATGAAGTTAGAATAACAAGGCGTTTAGTCAAACACAAATCCAATTTTATTAAATCTCAATAGAATATTCTTTCAAACAATAATTAAAATTTAGAAACAAAATCTATGAGTCCCTTTACATAAAAGTTAAATCTCATCAACGCAATCTTTGTAGCTGCGAAAGAACCTAAACCCCCCAAATTCGAACGATATATAATGTCTGGAAAAAAAGGGATGCTCAAATAGAAATTAATAATAAACAACCAAAAAAAGAGATAAAAAGTAAGCAAAGAAACACAAATTGAGATTTCAGATAAATCTATAACACCCAAAAAAATAGAGCAAATACATACATGGAAGAAATCAAAAGAGATGATCAAAGATGTCGTGTAACCTGTCAATGGAGTTCCTACACCAGAATTACAGCCACCTGCATCTACTTTAAAAATACTCCTGCCTAAAGCAGCCATGTCCACTATCACCTATGACAGAGATTGTAGTGTTGCGGGTTATTTAGGGTTTAAGCATAAAGGTCAAATGGTTTGATATAGCTTTACATAGAAAGAGGTGTTAAAAAGGGAAGACCTAGCCCCATTGAGACCAAGCCTCACGGGCCAAGGAATTTGAGGAGCTAGGGTTGATTGGCTCGTCAGTTTGAAAGGTATAAAATGCTCGACTAGACCCAGCTATTGAAGGGATGAGGTTTTGGGCGACCTGGCACTTCTTTTTTTTTTCTTTTTTGTCTTTTCAAGTTTATAATTTTATAACATCAAGAAAATGAGAAGATTTTTTAAATTAAATTATGGAAAACATTCGTGTTGTTTAACCAACACTAGCAAAAAATCTAGTATAATTACCATGTACTTTTCATATCAAATACGCGACGAGAAAAGAGTGACAAGCAACATGGGAGAAAGGTAAGGCCACAATATTTATCAATGTATCTTAGATACATGTGAATCTACTTCGATCGAGTGTATCAAGCATAATGTACTGTATTATGAGCCCTTCTATTTACGTGATATAACCTTATACTTCTATTAATTTTTATTTTGAAACCTTCTATTTAATCTTTTCTTATCTTAATTCATCTAACATAAGTTTTCAATAGAATTTTTAATTTGATATTGTGTGTGTTGCATAAACAATTATACGTTGGCTAAACAAAAAAATCGTTTGATTCATGTAGGAATATTTCAATCACGTATAAAATGACTAGCATGAGACAAAGAAAACTTATTTTTCATAGTTCATCTAGATATGTCTACTTTTGTTTGCAAAGAGCGTAATTTTTTCCATTCTCTCATGAGGTCAGTTCCTCCGTGATTTCCCCCTTCTCCCACGAGCACAGTTCAAGGGCATTTTGTCTTTTGATATTCATTATAAGTTTCTCAGTTTTTAAAGTTATGTTACTTCGTATGTCTTTTTCTTTGTCTTTTTGTATGTTTTTTCTATTTTAGGGTTGAGTGTCATTTAATTTTCTAAATATTTTGGAGATTTATTTTCACTTGTGCCTAATGTTAGTGTAATATGCTTGTGAAGTGAGTATTATGACTTCAATAGAATATTCTGTAAATTCGACTATATTCTAGGATTTATTCATAGCGTCGCAATATCAACTTAAATTACTATTATTTTTCACCAATTGTTTGAGAAATTTATTTAGTGGTCCATTCTGTTAATATATATATAAAATCAAGGTCTTTTGGTCTTTTTGTACTTCTTTGATTCCCTAAGATACGTCATTTTGACCGATCAGATATTATTCAATTTAATCCTAAAACATAGCAAGAACTTACCTAAGTCTAAATCAGAAATCAAAACCTAGAAAATTAGAAGCAAGAAAGGAGAAAAAGGTCAAGAACCATAGTTCAAGAACGCAACAAGGTTCCAGCAGCTCCAACCCCGAAGTCTAAATATTTCTTTGTGGATTTCATCACCAGGTATGTGAGATTTCACTAGTGGGTTCCTTTCACCTATTAAATCCCTAATTTTTAGTTAGTTCTTGATTCTCTTATCAAGGTTAAACCTAGGGTTTGTAGAATTACACCAAATCATCAATAATTAGTTAGGTATATGTTCCAAATCAGATTATGAGGTTATTATTCAATGTATCACATGATTTTTACTACCGTAACTATGTATTTCTTTAGTTCTTAAATTACATATGCTAGGTTATATATTTCAGTTACTTAAGATATACATGTCTCAATTATTAATGCATATTTATTAGATAAATAATTGCACTCTCAGTTTGCATATTAAGTCTTGAGCTATCAATTATATACAAAAATTCAGTCATAATGTCCTAATCATTAAATTGATTTGGAGTAGCATAATACCGAGTTGGACTAGGGATCAGCGTACGCAAATAGTCCAAGAACTACTACACTGTAGGTTGTAAGTCTCCTCTGTGGGCATCAAATCACGCCAGCATGCCTTTATACTGTTGGCAGGGTATATTGAGTCCTCTCAATGGAGCGTATACATCGGACCACACATTTTGCTCATTTGGTTTTATTATAACTTATTAGTAGCTCCCATGATTTAGTTAGAATCTATTGCGGTGACAATTTATCAGTATATTCAATATTAAAATTCAACATGTTAAATATTGGTCATTGCATTCGGTTATCTCAACATTAAGTATATCATGTTTAGATTTCTATACTTTATTTTGTTCTTGTTCATCTATGTTTTATTTTAGTTTTAGACTATCCAACATGCTCAGTATCTTCAAATACTGACACATACGTGTACTACATGTTCTCGTGATGTTGGTTCAGATTCTCAGCATCCAGATGGCGCTTAGATTGATTTCTTATCTCCAGTTTAGCAGATTTAATAGTGAGTCCTCATCCTCCAAGGACAATATTCATGAGTTTCTTTTCACTGTTTAGTCTTTTAGTTTCAGTTTGTGCTAGACTTTTTTGGGGCTTGTGCCACCATTTCTACTCAGTGTAGAGGCTATTTTCAGACATAGTTAGTTTTAGCTTAGAATTGAGTTAAAGTCATTAAATCCGCACTAGGTAGAGTCCTTTTCATGGATGTGAAGTGCACCACATCTAATGAGAGGGAGGCTATGAAGTGTTTTTGGAAAACATCACATTGTTGTTACTCTTATCGTGCATAAGGTATGATCTAATTCCATTCTAATGTGACATTCTGAATTTCTGATCATACCTCTTCGTAGAGCTAGTTCCAGGAATGGGAACACTTGGAATGCAAATGCATGAAATGCAAACACAACTCGTCTAGTCCCAGACTAACAAGTCTCCAAAGAGTGCCCTTCAGATGTTTGCTCAGAGTGTCGCCGCACAAAACAATCATCGGGTGTAAGCTCATATGAATGGAAATGGTGGATCGATAGCATCAACGGTCGTGACTTTGTTAGGATGAATCCGACTGTTTTTTGGAGTGCAAACTAACGAGGTTATCAAAAATTTCTTGGATGATCAAGAAGATCTTTGAGGTTATGAAGGTTACTGGGGATGATCGGGTTGAGTTGGCATCACATTAGCTGAAAGATGTTGCTCATATCTGGTACACTCAATGGAAGGATAATAAGGGCACAGATGAAACTCCTATTACCTGGGAATGCTATAGTGAGACCTTTGTAGAGAGGATTTTGCCAAAAGAGTTGAGATAAGCAATAAGCCAGGAATTCATGTAATTAAGTTAGAGTAACATGAAAGTCCAAAAGTATGGAATCAAGTTTAACTAACTCTATAGGTATGCTCTCACATGGTTGCTGACTCGATGGATAAGATGAATAAGTTCTTGTATGGAGTGTCAAATTTGGGGAAAATAGAGTGCAAAAATTCTATGTTACTAGGAGATATAAACATCTCTAGGCTTATGACTCAAGCTCAACAGGTTGAGGGTAATAATCTCAAGAAACATGCCAAGGAGAATAAGAAGGCTAGGACTGGGAACTATGACTCGGTTGGTAGAAATGTCTCTTAGAGTTAGCAGAAGTTTTCATCCCTAGCCCCTTCATTAGCTGGTGTTCCATCCTCCAAGAAAATGTTTGACAAGAAGGTTTAAGCACCAGACTCTTAGTATCAAGGAAGTGTTTCAGGCACCAATACTTACCCCACTTTGTCTTTGTGTAGTAAAAACCATCCAGGCGAGTGCCTTGCAAAAAAGGAAGGGTGTTTCGGGTGCGGTCAATCTGGTCAAAGGTTGAGAGATTGTCCTTCTAGACACGGTCTAGGAAGTGGAAAGGTAGATCTCAATCCACAACTTCATCAGCACCAGCAAGTCTCCCGATTCAGCAGGGTAACTCATCTTTTATGAGGAAGTTTCTCTTGATGTATTCATTGTTACATTACCATACTTTGATCTTGATAATTTTGCATTGTTAGATCAAGGGGCTACTCTTTCTTTTATAACTCCTTACATAACCGTCCAATTAAGTGTTAGTCCAGAACTTCTCTCAGAACCTTTCTCAATCTCTACTCTAGTTTGTGACCCTGTTGTGACTAGACGAGTATAAAGAAATTTCCCTTTCACAATATCTTAGAAATTCATCTCAACAGATCTTATAGAATTACAAATTATAGACTTCGATGTCATTATAGGCATGGATTGGTTATATTCCTGTTATGCCTCAATCGATTGTAGAACTAGGATTTTCTTTTTCAGATTGCAAATGAATCAATCTTAGAATGGAAGGGTAGTAGATTAGAACCTATGGGTCGATTCATTTCTTATCTTAAGGCAAAAATATAATCTCTAAGGGTTATCGTTATCATCTATTTCAGCATAAGGTTTTTATCTCTAAAACCCCAACTCTTGAATCATTTCCATTAGTTTATGAGCCCAAAAGATCTTTCAATAGTTCCTCCAAAAAGGGAAATCGACTTTGGAATTGATCTCCTTCCACATACACAACCTATTTCTATTCCTCCCTTTAAAAGGACTATAGTAGAGCTTAAGGAATTGAAGGAGTAGTTAAAAGACCTTCTAGATAAGGGTTTCATTAGACCTAGTATTTCACCATGGGGTGCACCAGTGTTTTTTGTAAAGAAGAAAGATAGTTCTCTCAGAATGTACATTGACTATAGACAGTTGAACAAGGTCACAATCAAAAATAAGTATCCTAACCCCAGGATTGATGACTTGTTTGATCAACTTCATGGTGCTATCAATTTCTCAAAGATATACCTCATATGGGTTAGCATCGGCTCATCGTTAGAGATAGTGACATTCCGAAAACAACATCCACAATACGATATAGTGATTATGATTTTGTAGTTATGTTTTTCGGACTAACCAACACTTCTGCAACTTTTACGGATTTGATGAACATAGTGCTTAAACATTACTTGGACTTGTTCATTTTTGTCTTTATTGATGATATCCTCATTTACTTTAGGAAGTAGGAAGAACATGAAAGTCGTTTAAGAGTTGTTCTGCAGACTCTCAAAGATCGTCTGTTATTCTATAAGTGTAGCAAATGTGAGTTCTGATTGCAATTAGGTTCTTTTGTTGGTCACATTTTATGAAAGAATTCGAGTGGATTTGCAGAAGAGAAAAGCAGTGAAACAATGGCCCAGACCTACCTCTGCTATAGATATCAAAAGTTTCTTACGTCTAGCGGGTTACTATAGAAGGTCCATGAAAATATTTAAATCCATAGCGGGTTATTATACAAGGTTCGTGAAAATATTTTCATGCATAGCCTCACCATGACTAGGTTGACTCAGAAGACGACAAAGTTTCAATGGTCAGATGATTGTGTTAAAATCTTTGCAGAATTTAAAACTAGATTAACTACAACTCCTGCATTGACTCTACCAGAGGGTTTAGATGGTTATGTGATGTATGGCAATGAATCCAGAGTTGGCCATAGTCGTGTGTTGATGCAATGAGATAAGGTTATTGATAATGCTTCTAGACAACTTAAGGTGCATGTGAAAAACAATCCAACTCATGACCTCGAGCTTCCAGCAGTGGTGTTTGCACTTAAGATCAAGAGACACTACTTGTTTGGTGTTCATATAGATGTATTCATTGACCATAAGAGCCTTTAGTATGAGTTCACCCCGAAGGAGTTGAATCTTCTCCAGAGGAGATTGCTTGAGTTCCTTAAGGATTATAATATGAGTGTGCATGACCATCTTTGTAAGGGGAATGTATTAGCAAATGATCTTAGAAGATTATCTATGGGTAGTGTAGCACATGTTGAGGAAGAAAGGAAGGAGCTAGTGAAGGATGCTTATAGTGTTGCTCGCTTGGAAGTTCACCTTATGAGCATATAAGATAGTGGTTTAACAGTTCAGAATGGGGCAAAATGTTCTTCGGTAAAGGCGGTTAAGGAAAAGCTAGACAGTAATCAAATCTTTGAAATTATGGGTGCAATACATAATCAGAGAGAGGAGGTTTTCTCTCAAGGGTTAGATGGTGTACTTCTCTATTACACGTAGATTCTGTTTTTCTAATGTGGGTGTGTTGAGAAAGCATATTATTGCAGAAGACCGTAAATCCAGATATTCTGTTCATCCATGTACTGCGATCTGCGGAGAGTCTATTGGTGGAATGAAATGAAGAAAGATATAGCATATTTTGTGAGTAAGTTCCCCACTTGCCAGCAAGGTTAACTTGGAATAACTTGTGGTCCTAGTTCCCGTGTTTGCGTCTTAGGGGTAGCTTGGGGTGTGACACAAAGTACACGTAATCTTCTAAAATGCAAAAAAAAGAACAGTAGAAGATTAAAAAAATTGTACTTAAATGAAATGAGAGAAAGTATTTTTAATGTCTTATAGAAATAGTCATAACCTTTTGAGAAGATAAAACCATTTGAAAAAGTCACAACTTATTGAAAAATGAAAACTCAAAACTTATTGAATGAGTTACAACTCCTTGGAAAGGCACAACTCTTTGTAAAAGTCACAACTTAGTGAAATTATGTTTTTTCTGTCTTATTGGAATAATCATGACCTTTTGAGAAGTCCTGACATTTTGAGAAGTCATAAACTTTTTAAAAGTCACAACTTATTGAATAATGATATTTCCTAGAAGTCACAATTCTTTCAAAAGTTAAAACTCATTGAGAAAATCACAACTCTTTGGAAATGCACAACTATTTGGAAAAGTCACAACTCAGTTAAAAATCACATACCTTCGAAAAAAATCACAACTTATCCAAAAAGTCACAACTCACAGAAAAACTCACAAACTAAGTTAGGAGTTCATGCTTTTAAGGTTATACATATCTATCTATCTATATACATATATATATATATATATATATATAGATAGATAGATAGATAGATAGATAGATAGATAGATAGATAAATTGTGTATAAGAATCTTGATACCTTGTTACATTATAGCTCTTTTTGCTATTCTTATTTTTAAAATTTTTTTCCAAATATGAAAAATTCACTTATATTGTTATTTTTCTTATCACTTAAAAGGCATGGTATGTAAATAATTGCAATGATAGTGAAACTTTAAATTTAACATGGAGGGTGTTTTGTATATGATCTTGAGATAATCTATGTCAAATGAACCATTAATCTTTAAAAGATTAATATGGATGTATATGAGTTGCATATCATGTTGCTTCATGAATTAGTACTGCAAATGCATGATTAAAATGTGGAAACATTTGATGTAGAATCAACAGGAATGATGGCTATTAGATGATAAATATTGATTTGATGTTTTGAAATTTCTTAATAATTTGAATGATTAGATTTTGTTGATGTATCAAATTAATTTACCTTTTGTTGTTGAGGAGATATCCGTATTGCGTAACACTAATGATGATATATCCTCCCCCCAAAAAATATTATTGATGTGTCCTCCTCCAACAAAAAGACACATAGTGTAATGTAGATTTTCATTTTATACTGATTCACCCTATGATGGTGATGAAACATTTCTAATTTGAGTGATATTGATGAATTGCTTCAAGCTACAGATAGTGTAAGATTCAAGAACAAGCTAAATAGAAAGTTGGCAGGGTAAATATATATGAGCAACCATCTAGCCTTGTAGGTATAGATACATGTTTTGAAGACATTTATAAGTGCTAGAGGGAAGATGGAGTCGTTGAGCTTGGAACCCTAGCTTTATTCTAGAACTTGAGAGATATTAATTAATGTAAAAAAGTTTCCTTTTGTGTTCAATCTTCTATGTGGCAAAAAAGACATGGTGTGTGATCTTCTTCTCCTAACATGTCTAAACCATTTTAACTCATTTCTCTCATGTTATTCACCACGACAGTGTTGTTGAATTCTGTAATTTAACGACATTTTTGAACAATAACATATTTTAAGTGAAAGACCACCAAATTAAAATGACTTCTTTACTTTTTAAATGCTTGAAACTATAGCTTTCTTACTAGAACTTGGAACAAGCACTTGTTATACCTTAGTAACTGAAGACTAGCGAAAGAAGAGACAATTGGAGATTTTGGACTTGGAACCCTTCTTCCAAGAACTTCAGAGAGAATTAGAGGGGATAAACTTGGATGTGGATTGGGGAATTGAAAGAATGAGAGAGTTAGGTAGATTTAGGATTGAGAGGTATCTATAGGTGTTAGAATTAGGTCAAATGATGTGGCATAGAGATTAAATACATTGAAAAAGACTCAAATATACCTTTAGGAATTAACTGGCAGAAGTAATCTATAATTGGAACCTAAGGTATGTAGACCTTTCTATGGCTCGTATTGGTTAACCATAAAACCAACTACACTTTAATACCTTGCGTTCCCATACACCTACATCTAACACCCCTGATCCACAACGTTTCCTCACTTCATTCATATCCAATCATTACCATGTGTCACGCCTTGGAGCACCCCCCTAGACTTAACCGGCGTCTTGGTCTTCAAAGAGGACTTAGACTAGCCCTTAGCATAATCATGAAATATCATTGGTTGAATAAAATGCAGAAAATTAAAACTTTTACATAGTGAAGAGTACTCGGACTTCTCGCATATCATATATGGAGTTTACATAGACTCCTCCGTTATGCATTTTAAATAGATCTATCATTTCACATAATCGATTCATTTAAGTTGTCTAATACTTTCTCTCACATATATCCATTTAAACGAGAGTTAAAAAAGGTTTGGGCATAGACCTTACAAGTACAATATGTCACATATATGCTTAAAACAATAGTCTCAAGAATAAGGAAAGAATAAATGTCTTTAGACATAAGCAATACTACTAGAACAGAACAAGTGGCACCATCCTCGAACTTTGAGGACTCACCAACAATTTGGTGGAAAGTCAAAGTCTTCTTGCAAATGGCCCCAAAGCAACTCAACAGCCCGAACCTACATATTTGTAGATACAACACCAAAATAGAGTCATATAAGAATATCATATTCAAGAGTTCATATCATCGAAGCATATAAGACCCTTACCAACAGTCTCATCCCAAGCCTACAAGTGCAATGCTCATGTGATGCCCATAACCCCACATAATCAAGTAAACTAGAAAAGAGATCATAAGTATTGCCTTCCGCCATATGACATAACATCATGAGTAGTCACCAACATATATATCAACTTAAACCAATATCATGCTCATCAAATGAAACCAACATCATATAAGAGCAACATCATATAAGAAAAACATCATACGTTTCTTTATAACACAAGCCCATAAGAACATAAGAACAACCTCCTATGACTCCCCTAAATGTCAACTTGTCTAATACATAAGTAAAAGTATCATACCCTTACCCATACTAAGTAGTACCCCCTTAAGTCACCCTTGTTAGTGACTATATTTATTACTTCCATTAATTAATTTTACGTTCAGGAACAATCACCTTAACCGACAATAGACCATGTGAGCACAACATAGAATCCAGTGTCATGAAACCCTTAAGAGAAAGAAGGTGCTCTACTTGCAAAGGTAGAACCAAGCATGAACATAACATTCTAGGTAGATCCACTAGTTTGCATTCCTATGGGGGGGGGGGGGGAATGTAATTAAGGAACTAGGAGATATACTAGAAACTCATGCATGAACATTGCATGGTAGTATCCATCTCATGTGAACATTAGTGAATCTACCTTCCCTATTGGGAAAGGAAACCTATCACATCTAGTTCGCTAGGTGCTAAGGTAAATTCCTTTGAAATTCCTTTAGGTTATTCCTAATCATCAAATCTTAATATAGTTCATAGAAAACTAACCCCTTGTATAATCATTTGATTAGCTCATTAGGTATAGGATGAGAACTTCCTTTTATCACAATCCATCATTAGTGAGATCCACAAATCATAGTCATATCACATAAGGCACACAAGAGAATCACCTTCAACCTTGTATCATCTTACCGTTACGATTATCTCAAAATTTAAAATATTCATAACATGCCATAATAATCATCATATAATCATATTCTTAATCTATTCAAGTAATCATACTTCAATTAAATATCATCATCAAGAATAAACAAACATTATTTAAGTAGAGAACTCATAATCATAACAAATAGCTTCTAAAACCTTCTTCAAGATCTTACCATCAATTCATCAAAAAAATTCAATGATACACTTGTAATCATCATCATTATTGTGAATTAAACAATAATATAATCAATTCCAACAACCCTAATCATAAACAACTTCAATTCATTACTAGGGTTAGGGAAAAGGGTTCAATAATGAATCTTTTCGGATAAACCCATTGGTAACCCCTTAAACTTGTCACTAACTTTCACTTAGACACTTCAAGTAAGACTTATTCATTTTAAACAACTAAAGTAGGTTTTGATTGTATCATTTGGAAACATTTTTTATATTTTAAGATTCAGCTTAGGCGCGTTGGACAAAAACCTTTTACTTGGGGAAATAAACAAATCTACATGTGACACAAGGATTTATTTTTATTTTTAAAAAGATTATATTTTCTTTGTTTTTTCTTTATATCTCTAACATGGCCCCCACCCCTTTCTTCATTTTCTTCACACGCCTTCGTCTTCTGAAACTCCACCAACAACAGGGGAAAAGTATAGTTTGTATTTTCTATTTGCATAGGTCACTATAGTTGCAAAGAAGGACAATAATTAAATATATCTCCCTTGAAACATTCATCTTCATTGTAATTGAAAAAGAATTAATTATAAATTCAAAAATTAATTATCGGAGATTGAAATTTCAATTTCTAGTGAATATACAAACAGTATGGGCAGAAAAAATTCTATATTAAGATTGAAATGATATGAAAAATAAATTTTAGGGAAATGCTTCTATTTGAAAACTATAATCATTTTTTGGGTTTGATGTTCAATAGATCTGCACACTTAAGAGGAAACGATTAGTGATAAGCGATTATCATCTAACAACAAACTATGGATGAAAAATTAAATGTGAGATCACAAAATAACATGAAATTGGTTCTCAACAATCAAGAAGAAATCAAGTAATGTAGTAACCTAAAAAAATTATTTGCATCATGGTTAAAAGTGGCAGAGAGAGCCTGAGAAAGAAGAACGAAAAAAAAATACAAGAGCATGGTGGAAGGAGAGAGAAAAGTGAGGAACAAGGCGAAAAAATAAACTTCTATGAAAAACTTTTCAAATGCCCTTAGAATTCGTGTACGTGACATATATTGTTGAATCAGCGGAAAGTGTTCAAATGACACAATACAAATTGTTTAAAATGAACAAAATCTATTTAAGGTGTTTAAATGAAAGTTATTGCCATGTTTAAGGGGTTGCCAATGGGTTCCCTTAATCTTTTATAGAAACTACTTCATAGACTAAGAACTATAACAACTTCACCATTAATTAACAATAGATTATTAATATAAACCAACACAATACAACATCAAATCAATTTGAAAGGGAATTGAATGAAAACCCATGTTTTTTACAAGGAAATGGTAAGGAACATATCTAATCAAGGAAATGGTAAGAGACATATAAACATCAAAAATTTATAAGCCTCTTTGTACTTTCAGAACAACAAGGATACATGCCTGGTGTGTTTCATTCTTTTGAGGAATTTCTAAGCTAACAGAACTAGCGACAATATGTTTTGCAAATTCATGTTAAATATTAATTAACTAAAACTTAAGATGAAGAAGCTTTCATAATAAGTCAATTCCATAAATTATTGAGAAATCTTACGATTAATACGAGTTAAATCTATAATAGATACTCAACATTTGGTAAGATTAAAACAAAAAGGTTGATATGGAAATACACATAAATATTTTACAAAGAAAATGGAAAGTGTAAATATAACAAAGTGAAATAAAAGGTGAAAAATTACTAACTCTTACGTCCGCAAGTTCATAGATAGCAAAAAAACATGTATGGAACTCATCACTCTAATGTATGAGAAATGGTTGGCCTGGAAAAGTTGATGCAACAACATTAAGTTGTAGGTTAACTTTTTGTTTGAGTTAAAATCCTAAGATCAAAAAAAAAAAAAATACAAGGATCATAACATTTAATACCATTATCATTGAACACTGACCGAATTGACATTCTTGGCAACATGCGATGGAGACGGGAAAACATTGTCGCAAAGATAGAGGAAAGAAAATTAAGAAAGTTAATAATACCCAACACAGTCTAAACATGGGTTTCTTTGGAGAAACCCTTGACTTGTGTTTGTAGGTAAATTTCCACTAAAGAGGTAGATTTATTTAATGGAAATTCACCTGTAAAAATAGGTCAAGAATTTTCTCCAAACCACCACATATTCATAAAGTGTTGAGTATGTTTTACATTCTTAATGGATCTCTCTAGCTATGTGAAAATGTTTCTCCGTCCTCATTTCCTTGGTGTCAAGTATGATAACTATCGATTTGTGTTTGATCATACTGTTTTGAATATCATCATTCTTATATTTTTAATTTAAATCTTACGACTCATCATCTCAGCCTAACTGTGTTGCGTCAATTTTACAAAACAAACCATCTAACATACATTGAACTAATGAATTCCACATAAGATGTGTTGCTATTGTTGATTAATTTGGTGAGTCTAGCGGGTAGTAATGTTTTACTCTTTTTCATATCATTTTTATATATATGTTTTTTTTTCATTTTTTACTTTACTCTGTAAAATATGTATGTTTGTATGTGTAGTACCCTTTTTTTAGTCTTATTAGATGTCCGATATCTATTTTAGATTTAACACATATTTATACATATCTATCCTAGAATTTCTCTATGTTTTATGCAATTAACTTGTTATAAAAGGTTATTTACTTTCATTTTTAGGTGATTGATATAACTTAATATGACTTGTTCATTATTGTAGTTTATTTCTAACATTTATTTTGATATGCTTCACTTCGGTCTATCGAAAACACTCTCTCAACCTCACCTACACAAGGTAGAAGTAGGGTTGCATGCACATCCAATTAAGTAGAATTGAAAATTAAAATAATATTATATTTAATTAATGTCTTATAGCTCTAGTGTTTTCAATATATACTTTCAGTCAGCGAGCTTCTTTGCATAACATGGAAACCAATGTCAACTACAGTTCAATGAAACCTTGTTTGAAGTATTCATTTAGTTACATTGTAAGAGAAATTGATGAAGTTATGTAATAACTAATATTAACTGCAATATAATTACTATATAGTTGCACTAAGTTACCTAAGGAAGAGAATAAATCTTTCAAATGTAATAAGTATTTTTCTTGGATTCATTATGGATCATTCAAAAGTACAACCTCAGTTAAGAACATAAAGAGCCACTGATCAATAACTTCTTTTCATAGGAATTCCAAGTTCATCATAGCTTTAGATAAAGAGGACTACAGCTGAAAAATCAAATAAAAAGATATTGATTCAATTATAATATCGCATTTAGTTTCTTGTATTTTTATTGTTAGAAGTCAATGGCTCATCATTAAATATAAAGTTTTAAGATATTAATTGAATAACAATTAGATAGAATATGTGAAACTTAAGCATCAAACACTTGAACCACAAATATTACAGATCTAATGATTGAGAGCATGCACTTGCATATATTGATAACGTAAGTAATTTTTCTATATATGTTATTTTAAGTTGTCTATTGTTTATTTTTCTATATATGTTCTAACCCAATTTAGGACTATTGAAGTATCACTATGAATTAACTGAAGATGCAAACCAGATTGAGAGGTGGAAAGTTTAAATCAAAAAAGGATTCACTTATTTATTTATATGAAGTTAGGTTTATATATCTCATTTTTATTCAATTCCAGTACCATATTCTTGCAAACACTCATTCAAATTTATAAACAAATTCTAAGAGTCCATTTACCAAAAAGTAAATCTCATTAACCCAATCTTTGTAGCTGCGAAAGAAGCTAAAAGCCCCAAATTCCAGCGATATATCATGTCTTGAAAAAAAGCGATTTTCAAATAGTAATCAATAGAAAACAGCCAAAAAAAATACATAAAAATCAAGCAAAGAAACACAATTTGGGATTTGAAATAAATTCATCACACCCAAAAAATGGAGTAGATACATACATGGAAGAAATCAAAAGAGATAATCATAGAAGCGGTGTAATCTAACAATGGAATTCCTACACCAGAATAACAGCCGCCTGCAACTACTATCAAAATACTCCTTCAAGAAACAGCCATGACCTCCACCACCAATGACAGAGATTATAGTGTTGTTGACTATTTAGGGTTTAAGCATAAAGGTAGAATGGTTTGATATAGCCTTATATAGAGAGAGGTTTTAAAAAGGGAAGGCCCAAACTATTTCGGCCAAACCTCGCGGGCCAAGGAATTCGAAGGGCTGGGTTGATCGGCTCGTCATTTTAAAGGGTCTAAAAATGCTCGACTCAACAAAGCTTTAGAAGGGTTGAGGTTTGGGCCGAGCTAACCCTTCTTTTTTTTTCCTTTTTTTTTCTTTTCAAGTTTATAATTTTATAATATCAAGAAAAATGAGAAGATTTTAAAATAAAATATGGAAAACATTCGTGTTGTTTCAACATCACCAAAAAAAAAATCTAGTATAATTAGTATGTATTTTGCATACCGAATACGCTAGCGATATAAAAGAGTGACAACCAAGATGTGAGGGAGACGAACCCACAATATTTATCCATGTATCTTAGATACAATTTAATCTACTTGAATGTATCTATAACAACAAACGTGTATTGTGAGCCCTTTTATTTACGTGATATGACTTTATACTTGTATGAATTTTTATTGTGAACCCTTCTATTTAATCTTTTGTTATCTGAACTCCTTGAACCTCGGTATTTTAATATAAATTGTACAGTTGATGTTGTTTGTGTTTCACAAACACATATATGTTGGCTAAACAAACAAATCTTTTGATTCATGTAGGAATATTTGAATCACGTATAAAATGATTAGCATGAGATATAGAAAACTCATTTTTCATAGTTCATCTAGATATATCTACTTTTGTTTGCAAAGGGCGTAAATTTTTTCATTCTCTCATGAGTCAATTCCCTCCGTGATTTCCCCCTTCTCCCATGAGCTTAGTTTAAGCGCATTTTGTCTTTTGATATGCATTATATTTTTCTAGGTTTTTCAAGTTTTATTAGTTCCTATATTTTTTTCTTTGTCTTTTTGTATTTGTTTGATTTTAGGGTCGAGTATCAATAAATATTTGAGATTTTATTTTTATTTGTGCCTAGTATTAGTATAATATGCGTTTGTAGTGAGTATTATGACTTCAAAAGAATATTTAATAAATTCTAGTAGCTTCTACGATTTATTCATAACGTCTCAATATCAACTTAAATAACTATTATTTTTAATCAGTTGTACTAGGTATAAATTCTGTTAGTGGTCTTTTTATATATAAATATCACTCTAATAATAATCTAAATATCACTATGTCATTTTTTTACTATACATTATTTTTTATTTTATTTTTAGTTTTGCACTTATTTTGTACCTGTCTATAACAGTTAAGTACATGAATTTTTTAAACAGTTGAGGAAAAAGTACAAATATGTTGGTTTAAAAAGATAAATGATTATCAAACAATTAAAAAGACATAATTATTATTCTATGAGATTTAACATGTTTACCCTCAAAATAATTAATGAAAAATACAAACTGTGATTAACTTTACAATATATATCCTAAAAATAGAAGAAAGGTTGAATAAAAATATAGTAATCAACTACGAAATTATATTTAAGAACTCAAAACGATGGAGATATGAAAAATAAATATTTACTTTGAACTTCATATTAGAGTATTTTCATCTAGTAACTATCATAATTTACATATTCCTTAACAAAAAGAAGATGAATATGCATGAAATTTTAAAGAATACAAATAAATAAAAAAGTAAGAATTAATATAATTACAAACTGGTAATGAAAATTTTTACAAGGGATATAGACTACGCTACTCTAGATTGCTAGATGATTACAAACTTGATAAAACAAGGAATATAAATAATGTGGTGCTAGTATGTTTGATAGACTCTTCACTTACCCCCACTTATCCTACAAATTAAAATTGAAAGGTTATTAGGTTTTTCATTAACTACATTTAATTAGTACATGAATATATGATGCATTAAGATCTTATTTGATGCATGAATTTAAATATAACTTTTACCTAATATTTAATTAATTAAAAAGATATTAATATTAATATATTTTAGAGGTAAAATAAGGGTAAAATGATTATTCAACTTTGAGGTTAGGAGCTTCCCACTTATAAAAATATTTTATATTGTTTTGTATGTTAAAAGTTATAACATAATAAATGGTGTTCTTGTTGTTGACTATCATACGGACTTTCCAATTGACTGTGTAAATAAATTAGATCTAGTTATCAAGTTAATTATATATATATATATATATATATATATAAATATATATATATATATATATAGATATAGATATAGATATATATATATATTCAAATGTTTATCTTACACCCAACTTGTAAGAAATTTACAATATATTCAATAAAGCATGATTTATTGGAGGAAAAACAACAACAATGTGTTATCACATATATAGGGGCGGTATAATAATATGAAAAATTATTGGTCAAAAGTTCATTAGGGAAAATGCAGAAGTACCCCATGAATGTTTGCCCGAAATTCTAAAGACACAGTTAGTTATACAATAATAAGGTTATGTTACCCCCCTGAACTTATTTTATATCTAATTTTCAACCACTTTTCCGACTACGTGGCACTAGGGCTGGCAAGGGGACCTTGATGGCCTGCCCCGGCCCGCGTCCCGCCCCGACCCGAACCCGTCCCATCCCCCAGGGTTAATGGGTTTAAAGGGTGGGGTATGAGAGGCCCGGTCAATGGCCGGTTCACCCCTGCGTCCCGGTCGACCCGGCCCGGTTGAACCGGCTGGTTCATAGGATCCCCCCAATTTTTTAATTTTTTTTTTAAATTTTAAAATCTAGCCGTTTAGATCTATTGGGGAAACGGCTAGTGCCCCCCTCCCACCGGATTTATGCCCCTTTTTGTGTTCCCAAACACGCCCTACCACCCCGCTACTTTTATAACTTTATTTTAAACCCGGAAGTTATTATAATTACACTTTAACCCATTTTTAATACTATAAATACACCAATCCTCTACTATTTCTTAGAAAATCATGTATTCTCATTTTTCTCATCTATTTTCTATGTCCTATCAACTCTCAACTCTCAAGTGTCAATCTTAAGTTCTATTAAATTTTAATTCTCATATTATTAGAATCCATATATTTCAATTTTGAATTCAAAATTTTCATATTATATAAATAAATATAATTATATTATCTCATATTTGTTATCAAGTTTTTGTTGGAGACTTGGAGTTACAAATTACAAGTTACAACAAAACACAAGCTTCAACAATCGATTTAACGTTTGCTATTAACGCAGACGTATGGTACATTTGTTTCATAATATTTGTATTTTATTATTCGTCTTTACTTTTGGGTTATTATTATCTTTATATTATACTTTATATATATATATATATATATATATATATATATATATATATATATATATCTAATTAAGTATGAGTTCAAGCAAAAAAAATAGCGGTAAAGGAAAAGACAAAGCACAAGATAACGAAGAAAGTCGACTTTTTAAATTATATAATTTTGGTAAAAAAAATAATAAAGAAAAAAAGAGTAGTAAAAGTCGTGGTACTTCATCTAAATCAACGAGTAGAGTAAAATTTAACATAAATGATTCTACTTATGTTGATGATACTCCTTATAATATTGATTCAAATGTTCAACTCGATCATGAAAGTTAAGAACGACGTTATGGTAATATTAATCCTAATGTTGATGAAAATTCAGGTGAAGAAGTAGAAGCTGATTTGGGAGAAGAGGAGTTAGATGAAACACCTACTAGTCCGGTGACAGAAGTTCCAAATGAGACTATCAATTTACCGGAGAAAAATTTTGGACATCCACCCCTTATACCTCCCACAAGGGAGTTTGTGAAGTATCTACGACCTAAAAGTTCTATTGTATGGCAATTTATAACATTTGATAAAGAAAATAGTGGTGCTATTTTTAATAAGTGTAAGAAACCTTTTAAACATATACAAGGTGTGGGTCAAAGTGGAACGGGGGGATTAAATAGACATTTGTTATCTTGTGTGCGGATTCAATATAAAGAAGCTAAACCATTAGCCAATAGAAAAAAGGGAATATCAATTAATGAATTAGATATTATCGGTAATGCATCGATAGGGGCTTCTAACATGGTTGAAGGAACATTAGATCCTTTTAACCCCGGTGATCCAATAACACAATGTAAATATAATAACGAATTAGATCGGGAAAATATAGCTAAAATGGTTTTTGTTTGTGGTTTGCCTTATAGTTTTCCTTCATATCCCGGTTTTGTTAAATATATTCAACAAACTTATAATCCGGATTATAGAGGCTTTTGATAAAGACTGTTGAAACTGATGTTTTTGATTATCAAGGTAAACATTGTCAATTTCTTCATTGTCTATATAGCATATTAGATAATAGCGTGCCTATAATTTCTAACATGAGTCGTAGTGTTAATGGAAATGATTATTTAACTATTTGTACACATTGGATTGATCATAATTGGCATTTGCAAAAAAGAATTATAAGTTATAAACTATATATAGAGAAAAAAACTGGTGCATATTTAGCTTCAAATATTTTATGTGTTTTCGATAATTACAGGATTATAGATAAAATAATGCCTGTCGCATTAGATAATGCATCTAATAATACAAATGCGGCTAACATGTTAAAAGTTAGATTATGTCCAATTGACAATAATGTTTTTCATGTTAGATGTATTGCACATATATTAAATTTAGTTGTACAAGATGGTATTTCATAATTTGATTGTGGTAGCGTAAGAGTTGAATATGCTGTTACCTGGATTTTTCATACAAATAACGCTGCTAGAATTAGGAAATTTAATGAGCGTTGTTCACTGTGTGACTTGTCACCTAGAAAAATTCCAAAACATATTAAAACAAGGTGGAATTCTCTTTACGAAATGCTTTCGGTTGCTTATAAATATAGAAGACCTATACAAATGGTTTTAAATGCCCATAATGGTGACCCATTAGATAGAATTTTTGATGAAGACTGGGAAGAAACTAAAGAACTATCACAATTTTAAAGACTTTTTTATGATGCTACTACCATGTTTTCGGGAATTTATTATCCTACTTTTTCATCCGTATTAATAAATATTTGTCTTCTTTAAATTCAATTTTGTAAATATAAAAAAATAGATAAAGTTAGAGTTGCAATTGAAGGTATGATTGAAAAATTTGAAAAAAAAAATTTCCTATTCCTCGAGCTTTTTTAACGGCTACTTTACTTCATCCTTCTTATAAATTACAAGGTGTGCAAGGCCTTGTCTACACTTTTTATGAAACTTTAGAAATTTTACCGGAAGAAATTCCA
This sequence comes from Solanum lycopersicum, assembly GCF_036512215.1. Classification (NCBI taxonomy): domain Eukaryota; kingdom Viridiplantae; phylum Streptophyta; class Magnoliopsida; order Solanales; family Solanaceae; genus Solanum; species Solanum lycopersicum. The sequence goes on from NC_090810.1 coordinate 40,925,502, forward strand.
AATCGTCAAGCGTGTAAGTCTAGCATAAAAGTAGAAGCAAATGTTTTGTATGAAAAATATAGAACTACTGAAAATTTTCAAGGATAAGTTTGTAAAACTTCTAATGTTGAGATTGATTTGTCAGCTCCAATTTCATGTTATATGCGAGCTTTTCTTTGTCTTAATTCTACTAACGGTGATGATTTTGAAGAATATCTTAATCAATCTTTAGAAAACTTGGAAATCAAAGATGACAATGAAGATTTATTAGGATGGTGGAGTAGGCGAAGCGATGCATTTCCAACTTTGATCAAAATGGTTCGTGATGTTCTAGCTATTCAAGCTTCATCAGTTGCATCGGAGGCTGCTTTCAGTGCGGCAAGGTTTCGAATTGGTGATCATAGACAATCATTGGCGGAAAACAGTTTGGAAACAACAATTTTATTTATAGAAAGGTGCAATGCCGAAAGGAGGAATAAGAATTTTCAAAAGTTAAGTAAAAACAAGCATGTTGGATCAAAACACAAATTGAATGCAGTGATGATGAATTAGAGGCACAAGAATTTCTAACAAGTTTGCCAACCCTGGAGGATATGACCTTCGATATGATCCGAAAATTAGAATTAAATTTTAAAGGAGAAAACAGATATTTTTAGACTACATTCGAGAACTAATTGAAACAGAACCGTTCCTAGAAGGTGGCTGCATAAAATTAGTTACTCATCTAATATCTGTAACAAATATTAGTTTTACGTATGAGAACTTATTGAAACAGAACCCTTCCTAGAAGGTGGCTGTGTAGATTAGTTACTCCACTAATATTTGTTAATTGTAAGTTGTAACTTCTAAGTTCTTTTGAATAAATTTGAAGGTTTTAACTTTTGTTCAAGTTTTTTTAATAAAATTATATTTGTGCATTTCAATTTTAATATATACAATTAAATATATATACTAAAGTACTAAACTAATTTTGAAATACTTAATTTAAAGTTTATAATTTACATTACTTTAAAATATTTAAATTACAAATTTAAACTTCTCAAATTTGAAATTTAAAACTTTAATGTTGAAACTTGAAATTTGAAACATGAATCTTAAAATTTGAGAATTGAAACTTTAAATTTTAAAATTTATTTTGATATTTGAAAATCAAAAAATTAAATTTAAAATTTATTGCCTAAGACGTATCATTTCAATAAAAATATATAATTATTTAAAAAAAAGAATCCCCCGTCCCATGTCATCTCGTCCCGTCCCGTCCCGTCCCCCCAAAAACCATCCCATCCCGTATATATAGTGGGATGGGATGGGACCTTTTTTTGTCCCCCCAATCCCTGTCCCACCAATCCCGGTCCCGTGTCAAATCCCCTCTCCCCGTACCCCTTCCCGTCCCGTCCCCCTTCGTCCCGTCCCCCAGTCCCCTTCCCCGTCCCCTTGCCATCCCTACGTGGACCTAGATTGAAACAATGTCAACACACGCTGGGCCCACAAGATAGTGTATAGGTTGAGGAGGTACTTGTGAAATTTCGAGAGTTATTATCATAACCATGCACTTAACAAGTTACAAAGTAAACACTATTAGCAACTGATTTAACGTTGATCTCATAAAATAATAACACAAATGGCAGCAGAAGGTTGTCATACAACTAATGGCAGAAGTAATACGCTGACGAAACTGAATATTTTCTATTTTCACCGAAAAGAAATATGTCTTTTTACTTACAACTCAATAGTAATCAGCATATACTAAGATCAAAGGCATCACTTACAGCCTTTACCAAACTCACTCAATTAAAAAAATCACACGTAATCTTTTAAAATAAAAGAAAAAGAATAATAAAATATTAAAAAAATGAGAGATTATTTTTTGTGTATTATAGAAATAGTCATAATATTTTGAGAAGTCAAAACCTTTTGAAAAGCTCACAACTCATTGAAAAATGAAGAGTCATAACTTATCAATTGTGTATAAGAATCATGAGGCCTTGGTACATTAACAAAATAGCAAGGTGTGTGATCTTCTTCTCTTCACATGTCTTTAACCTCAGTTCTCTCATGTTATTCACCACGAAAGTGTTGTTGAATACTGTAAACTAACGACATTTTTGCTCAATAACATATTTCTAGTGTAAGACCACGAAATTAAGACATCTTCTTTACATTTTATAAGCTTGAAACAAGAGACAATTGGAGACTTTTTACTTGGAACCCTAGCTTTCTACATAGAACTTGAGAGAGAATCAGAGGGGATGAACACGGATGTTAATTTCGAATTTGAGAGAATGAGAGTGTTAGGTAGATTTAGGGATTGAGAGGTGGCTATAGGTCTTAGAATCAAGTCAAATGATGTGCATAGACATTAAATACATAGAAAAAGACCCAAATATACCTTTAAGAATTAGCTAGCAGAAGTGATCTGTGATTGGGACCTAAGGTATATAGAACATTCTATGGCTCATATTGGTCAACCGTAGAACAAACTTCAGAAATTCATCCACTTCCCCCAAAACCATCCTATGATTTATCCGATTTCCTATGACTCTAAAGACAACTTATAGAGCCCAATTTCAAGAACGAAATTTACTAATCCAAGAATCATTCTATGAAACCCAGATATGACCCATATGACTGATGACATCCCACCCTATCTATTTGTAGGCCCAACATCAGAGTCTCACCATTTATAAAACTCAACTTAACTACTTTCTTCCTATGACCTGTAGGATTTCATATAGTTTGTTACTAAGAGTCACAGTTCCTGAAACAAGGACAATTATCTGAACTCTTCCTTTTCAATCCAACTGATGAATTTCTTAAATGTTACACTAATGAGAATTCTTCATCTCATATCACTAGTTATTCTTCCAATTGTGAATCTGTTTGTCCTTTCTTTGATAAATTGTGAAAATGTTTTTTGTTGAAAGTATAAGTCAAATTTTACCATCACCTAATATTTAATACTCCCAAATACCTAACAAAGAAGCTAGATGTGTTGTTGATTCATCTTATACAATTGATTGTATTTTATTTGCTTCTAATCTTTACGACCATCTCGCATTTATGACAGTAAAAATTTGAGGCATGCTTAATTCGGACATCTGCCTTTTCTAAAATGAAGAATTTCTCTACCATATCTATGAGCTTTATACTGACAACCTTTTGTATCACATATCTTATGGAAAGACATACATGTATACCTTTCTAGTAAAGTACTAATATTAAAAACATAAAATTTTAACTACTACAAATTGACCAATAGAGTTCATACCACATATCCACATATGATAATTGCGATTATTTCTTGACGATTGTTGATTTCCATAGTAGATCGATTTGGACATAGTGCATGATATGCCAAAGTAATGCACGAAAAGTTAGGGAAGCCTCAATATCTTAAATAGAAGACCAATTTCAAACCAAAGATCATGCCCTTAGAAACTTTAACAAAATGATATGATAGAAAGGAAACACAAATATCTTTTGAAAACAACAAATGCATGTACTTATTTTTCAATCAAAATTTCTTACGAGATAATGGATGCCTTTGTTTTCCTACAATTTCAAGGCCGACAAAGACAAATTTGAATCAAGGGCAACACCACAAATCTTGTTGGATACCATTTCAATACAAAAGGCTACAAGGTACCACATAAAGCTACTAAGAGAGATCCTATATTTAGATATGTTCTCTTTTCATGAAACTATTTTTCCTTATGATATATCTCCTGAATGATCCTGTATCAATTATGTCTTGAAATTACTTTTCTATCATTTGGATAAAGTGTTTTATATGTGTGATACGATAAGAACTTTAGTTAATGATTAATTGATGAAAAAAATACGTTTTATGAAGTTACTACTAACCAAGTAACCAATAATATGATGTGAATACATCGGATTCAAATGAATATCAACAATCATCTACCCATGCACCATCCCTGCTTAGTCCAAGTACATATGTTTCTAGTGACACCTGCACCTCTAAGGACAACAAAGACAATTCATACCACCAACTATTTGAAAGAATACAACTCATTTTACTAACTTGCCTTCCCCTACACCTACATCTAACACCCCCGGTCTTAAACATTCATTCTCTTCATTCATATTCAATAATGACCATGTGTCACGCCTGGGAACACCCCAAACACGTAACTCGCATCTTTGTCCTCAAAAAGGTCTTACACTATCCCTTAGCATATAACATGACGTATCATTATTAGAAAAAATGCGTAAATTAAATGAGAGTTACAAACGTTTGGTCATAACCCTTACAAGTACAATATGTCACATATACACTTAAAACAATAGTCTCAAGATTAAGTGTCTTTAGACATAAGCAATACTACTAGGATTGAACAATTGGCACCATCCTCGAAATTTGAGGACTCACAAACAACATGGGGAAAAGTTCATGTCTATTACAAATGGCCCCGAAACACCTTAACAGCCCAAACCTAATATTTGTAGAAACATAAGAAATATGGGTTAGTACAATCGCTTGTACTAAGTATTGAAACATATGCACAGAAAACCTTTGAAGAAGTGCATAAAAGGGACCATTTTTTTGGAAACACGTTAAGTCATTTCGAAAGCCTTTGTGTAAACATATATGAGAGCATATAAAAGCAAATGATCCAAACAAAATAAGACATACTCATATTCATACATAGTAACAACACCAACATAAAGTCATATTAGCCTATCATGTTCATGAGTTCATATCATCAAAGCATATAAAACTCTTACCAACATGCCCATCCCAGACCTACAAGTGCAATACTCATGTGAATCCCCATAACCCCACATAATCAAGTAAACTAGAAAAGAGATCGTAAGTAATGTCTTACCTGATATGACATAACATCATGAGTAGTCACCAACATACATATCAACTTAGACCAATATCAAGTTCATCAAATGAAACCAACATCATATAAGAGCAACATCATATAGGATCAACATGATACATTTTATTACAACACAAGTGCATAAGAGTAACCTCCTATGACTCCCTTCAAGGTCAACTTGTGTAACACATAGGTAAAAGTCCGATACCCTTACCAATACTTAGTATTACCCTTTAAGTCACCCTAGTTAAGTCCATATTTATTACTTCCATTCATTCATTTTACTTTTGGGAACAATCGCATTAACTGACAATAGACTATGTGAGCTAAACATGGAATCGGCTTTCATGAAATCCTAAATCGAAAGAAGTTGATCTACTTCCCAAGGTAGAACAAAAATATGAACATATAATTTTAGGTGGATCCATTTGTTTGCATTCCTATGGGGGGGAAACATAGTTAAGTAACTAGGAGATATAATGGAAACTTATGTATGAACATTGCATGGTAGTATCCATCTCATAAGAGCATTTGTGAACCTACATTACCTCTTGTAAAAAGGCACCTCTCTTATCCAGTTCGCTTTGTGCTAAACTAAATTTCCTTTGAAATGCCTTTAGGTCAGTCTTAATCATCAAATATTAATATAGGCCATAGAAGTCTATCCCTTGTACATTCATTTCATTAGCAATTAGGTATAGAAAGAAAACTTCCTTTAATCACAATACATCATTAGTAAGATCAACACATCATAGTCATATCATATAAGGCACACAAGAGAATTAGCTTCAACCTTTTATAATCATACCCTTACCATGATCTCACAATTCAACATATTCATAACATTCCATCATAATCATCATATAATCATCTTATAAATCTATGCACATCATCATACTTCAATTAAATATCACCATCAAGAATAAACCAACATTATTGAAGTAGGGAACTCATAATCATAAAGGTCTTACCAAATAGTTTCCAAAACATTCTTAAAGATATTACCGTCAATTCATCAAAAAATTTCAATGATACACTCATCATCGTTATCATCATTATAGTGTGTTAAACAATAACATGAACAATTCCAACAACTCTGATCATATAAAACTTCAATTCATGGCTAGGTTTAGGAAAAATGGTTCAATAATGAATCTTTTATAGAAACTAGGTCAAACACTAAGAACTATAATAACTTCACCATGAATTAACCATAGATTATCAATATAAACCAACACATTAAAACATCAAATAAATTTGAAAAGGAATTAACAAAATTGAATAAAACCCCCTTTTTTTTACAAGGAAATAGTAAGGAACATCTCTAATCAAGGAAATGGCAAGGAACATATCAAAATCAAAAAATTTTAAGTCTCTTTGTAATTTCAGAACAACAAGGACACATGTCTAGTGCGATTCATTATTTTGAGGAGTTTCTAAGCCAATGGAGCTAGCGACAATATGTATTGCAAATTCATTGTTAAATATTAATTACCTAAAATTAAAACTGAAGAAGCTTTCATATCAAGTCAATTATATAAATTATTGAGAAATTTTACGATAAATACGAGTTAAATCCATAATAGATACCAAACATTTAGTAATATAAAAAAAGGGATATGGAAATACACACATATATTACAAAGAAAATGGAAAACGCAAATATGACAAAGTGAAATAAAAGGTGAAAAATTACTAACTCTTACATCCGCAAAGTTCATTAATTGCAACAAATCATGTATGCAACTCATTATTGTAACGTACCAGAAATGGTTGGTCTTGCAATGTTGCAGCAACAACATTAAGTCATTGGTAACTTTTAGTCTGAGTTGATAAATCACAAGATCAAAATAAAAAATAAAAGGATCATATCATTTAATATCATTATCACTAGACACTATCCGAAATAATATTCTTGGCAACATAGAATGGAGACGGGAAAACATATCATTTTTCTAGATATGTTTCTTTTCGTGTTTTACTTTTAATTGTAAAATATGTATGTTTGTAAGTGTATACATTTTTGTTTCCTAATCAGATGTTCGAATCAGTTCTAGATTTAACACATATTTATACATATCTATCATGCAATTTCTCAATGTTTTAGGTCATTCACATGTTATAAAAGATTATTTACTTTTAGTTTTAGGTGATTAATATCACTAAATATGACTTGTTCATTGTTGTAGTTTTTTCTAATATTTATTTTTATATGCTTCACTTTGGTCTATCTAAAACAATCTCTCAACCTCACCTCTATTTACGTGATATAGCCTTATACTTGTATAAATTTTTATTGTGAACCCTTCTATTTAATCTTATCTTATCTGAACTCATTGAACCTTAGTATTTCAATAAAATATTTAACTTGATATCGTGCGTGTTACACAAACACTTATATGTTGGCTAAACAAACAAATCGTTTAATCCATGTAGGATCATTTCATTCATGTATAAAATGACTAGCATGAGACAATGAAACCTCATTTTTTAATAGTTCATCTAGATATGTCTACATTGGTTTGCAAAGAGCGTAATTTTTCCATTCTCTCATGAGGTTAGTTCCTTCGTGATTTCATCCCTTCTCCCATGAGCTCAGTTCAAGGGCATTTTGTCTTTTGATATTCATTATTAGTTTCCCAGTTTTTCAAGTTATGTTACCTCATATGTCCTTTTCTTTGTCTTTTTATATTTTTTTGATTTTAGGGTCTAGTGTCACTGAATTTTCTAAATATTTTGGAGATTTATTTTGATTTTTGCCTAATGTTAGTGTAATATGCTTGTGTAGTGAGTACTATGACTTCAATAGAATATTCCGTAAATTCGAGTATATGCTAGGATTTATTCATAACGTCTCAGACATAATCAGTTAATTTATAAAATTCATTGGGAGTAGAATAATACCGAGTTGGACTAGGGTTTAGCCTACCTAATTGTTCCACAACTACTAGCCAAGTAGGTTGTAAGTCCCATCTGTGGGCAATCAATTTAGTGATCACGACAGCTTGCCTTTATACCTTTGTCATGTACTTTTATCATTGGTTATTAGTAGCACCCACAGATCAGTCAGACTCTTTGTATTTTGACCAAAAAGAAATATGCATTTCCACTCACATTCAACAGTAATCAACATATACTAAGATCAAAAGCATCACTTACAAAAAGATATAAACTCACCCAATGAAAACAAATTGTAAGACCCCCAATAGCCAAAATAGACCAAAAATTAGTTTTTTCAAAAAAGTCTGCAAGTGCAACTAATAGTGGCATCGACGGTCCATAAGAGAGATGATGATCCATCATGCACTACCGTTGATTGGATCAGAAACTCCCAAAAATTCAGCCAGGAAAAATTGGCTCAGTCTTGATCGACGGTTTGTAGGTCAGACGACGGTCCATAGTCCGTGACCTTCGATCAAGACCCCCATTCACCCAATCCTTACAAAAGCTATAGATGACCAACACAGTCCGTATGTCGAACAGGACATGACGACGGAACCAACGACGGGGCGTCAGGCAGACGATGGACTGTCAATCCTGGCCATCGTTTGGCCCGACAACAACATTCCCTGAGGTCTTTTTTACCTTTCCCACTCCGTTTAAATCCTAAATTTCATCGTTTTGACCCTATACCATCATATTTTAGTTAGTTTAAGCCTAGAAACATGATTAAAACATTTTCCAAGTCAAATTATAAAATCAAAACCTAAAAATTTAAAGAAAGAGAGGAGAAAAAGCTCAAGAACCCTAGTTCAAGAACACCACAAGTTCCAGCAGTTCCATCCCCGAATATTAAGTATTTTTCCGTTGATTTCATCACCAGGCATGTGAGATTTAACTAGTTTGTTCCTTTCACCCATTGGGTCCCTAGTTTTCAGTTAGATTCTTAATTCTCTTATCATGATTAAACCAAGGGTATCTAGAACTTTGGTAGAACTTCATGAATTTACTAAATATATATTCCAAATCAGATTATAATGTAATTACTCATAATATCACATGTATTTCAGAACCGTAGCTTTGTATTTGTTTAGTTCTTGAATTACATATGCTATGTTAGATATTTCAGTCACTTTAGATATACTTGCCTCAGTTATAAATGCATAATTACTAGAAACTCAGACATAATCAGTTAATTTAAAAAATTCATTGTGAGTAGAATAATACCGAGTTGGACTAGGGTTTTGCGTACCTAATTGTCCCACAACTACTAGCCAAGTAGGTTTTAAGTCCTATCTGAGGGCAATCAATTTAGTGATCACGACAACTTGCCTTTATACCTTTGTCAGGGTATATTGTCATGTAGTTTTATCATCGTTTATTAGTAGCTCCCACAGATCAGTCAGAATCTTTGAATTGTCCATTTATCAGTATATTGAGTATTCAGTTTCAGCATGTTAGAAATTTCTCATCGCATCCGGTTAGCTCAAAAGTTAGTTTATCATGTCATATTATTATACTTTCTTTTATGTTTTTTCAGTTATGTTTTATTACAGCTTTACTCTATCATACATGCTCATTACCTTCAATGTACTGACGCATACGTGCGCTACATCTTCTCGTGATGTAGCTTCAGGTTGTCAGCATCCAGATCAAACATAGATCAATTTCCCATCTCAAGCTCAGAAAATTCAATGGTGAGTCCTAATTTTCCGAGGACAACAGTCATGAGTGTCATTTTAGTCTTTAGTCATTTTGTTTTTGTTTTTGGTAGATTTAGCTAGGAGCTTTTCCTAGTATTTTAAGTCCAGTTTAGAGGCTATTTTCAGACATAGTTAGATTCAACTTAGTATTGAGTTAATAACTTCTTTGTATTAAACTTATTTATTTCAAATATCTCAGTTATATAATATGGGTTTTTCCCATATTTTAATATTTAATTTTGATTTAGCTTCCGCAACAGCTTATATTCTTTAGTATGCGCATGAAGGGAAAAATGTTGTTGGGTCAACTTCAAATGGCCATAACTGTTTGCTCAAAATGAATTAGGTGTCTCATGACCTACCAAATTATAGATAACTGAATTATCTTTCTCTAGACACTAACCTTGCTAAATTTATACCTCTAAGTAAAAAGTTATGATCATTTTTGTAAAGGTCTATCGAACAGACCCAACCTACTGACCCAACAATGTACTGTTGATTAAACAATCGCGAGGAAGTCCAGGTCGTCGTTTGGTTCGATGAAAATTAAATCAAGGTCTTTTGGTCTTTTTGTACTCCATTTAACCCCTAAGATATGTCATTTTGACCCATAAGCTTTTATTCACTTTAGCCTAGAAAAATAACAAGAACTTACTTAAGTCAAAATAAGAAATTAAAACTTAGAAAATAAGAAGCATGAAAGAAGAAAACGGTCAAGAACCCTAGTTCAAGAACGCAACAAGGTTTTAGCAGCTCCAACCCCAAAGTCTAAATATTTCTCTATGGATTGCATCACCAGGTATGTGAGATTTCAATAGTGGGTTCCCTTTACCTATTAAATCCTTAGTTTTCTATCAGTTCTTTATTCTCTTATCAAGGTTAAACCTAGGGTTTGAAGAATTACACAAAATCATCAATAATTAGTTAGGTATATATTCCAAATCGGATTGTGAGGTTATTATTCAGCTTATCAGATGAATTTCATTACCCTAAAAATGTATTTCTTTAGTTCTTAAATTATACATGCTAGGTTATATATTTAAGTTACATCAGATATACGTGTCTCAGTTATTAATGCATAATTATTAGATTAATAATTGCACTCTCAGTTTGCATGTTTAGTCTTGAGCTATCTAGTATATACTGAAATTGAGTCATAATGTCTTAATCATTTAATTCATTGGGAGTAGCATAATACCGAGTTGGAATAGGGTTCAGCGTACCCAAATAGTCCAAGAAATACTAGCCGATTAGGTTGTAAGTCTCCTCTGTGGGCATCAGATCACGCCAGCATGATTTTATACCTTTGGCAGGGTATATTAGGTCCTCTCGATGCGCGTATACATCGGACTCCACATTTAGCTCATATGGTTTTATTATTGGTTATTATTACCTCCCACAATTTAGTTAGAATCTATTGCATTGACAATTTATCAATATATTCAATAGTTAGATTAAACATGTTATAATTGGTAATTGCATTCGGTTATCTCAGCCTTCAGTATATCATGTTTAGATTTGTATACTTGATTTTGTGCTTGTTCAACTATGTTTTATTTCAGTTTTACCCTATCAAACATGCTCATTACCTTCAAATACTGACACATATGTGTACTACATCTTCTCGTGATGTAGGTTGAGGTTCTCAGCATCCAGAATGCGCTTAAATTGTTCTGATCTCCAGTTCAGCAGATGCAATGGTGAGTCCTCATCCTCCCATAACGATATTCATGCTTTTTTGCAGTGTTTAGTCCTTTAATTTTAGTTTTTGCTAGACTTTTTTGGGGCTTGTGCCAGCATTTCTGGTCAGTTTAGAGGCTATTTTCTGACATAGTTTATTTCAGCTTAATATTTAGTTATTATTTATTTGTATTAAACTCATCATTATTTCAAATATTTAAGCTATAGTATATGTATATACCCCATCTCTTTATTTAAAGTAGGATTTTAGCTCCCGCAATATTTTATATTCTTTTGTATGCTCATGATCATGTATATAGTGTTAGCTTGGGATCGCTTGTGGTCCTAAGTCCCGCGTCTGCGTCTCTAGGGTAGCTCGAGGCGTGCCAAACATAGTATCAGAACACTAGGTTTACGTGTCCTAGGATGTATGAAAAGTCGCACAAAGTAGAGTCTTTTTCATGAATGTGAAGTGCACCACATATAATGAGAGGGAGGCTATGAAGTGTATTAGGAAAACTTCACTTTGTTGTTACTCTTATCGTGCATAAGGTATGATCTAATTCATTTCTAACTTGACGTTCTACATTTCTGATCTTGCCTCCTCGAAGAGCTAATTCCAGGAATGCGAACACTTGGAATGCAAATGCAAGAAAGGAAAACACAACACGTCGAGTCCCAGATCAAGAACTCTCCAATGTTGAATTCAAGCGTTCAATTCAGATATTTCCTCATAGTGTCACCGAACAGAACTATCAGCGAGTTCAAGCTCATGTTAATGAAAATGGTGGATCGAGAGCAGCAAGATTGTGACTTTGTTAGGATGAATCCGCCTGTGTTCTTAGGAGTGCAAAATAATGAGGATTCCCAGAATTTCTTGGATGATCAAGAAGATCTTTGAGGTTATGCAGGTTAATAGGATGATCGGTTTGAGTTGGCATCACATTAGCTGAAAGCTTTTTCTCATATCTGGTACACTCAATGGATGGATAATAAGGCACATATGCAACTCGTATTACCTAGGAATACTTTAGTGAGACCTTTCTAGATAGGTTTTTCCCAATAGAGTTGAGATAACCAAAACCCCAAAAATTCATGAAGTTAAGGCAGGGTAACATGACAGTCCAAGAGTATGGAATCAAGTTTAGCCAACTCTACATTTATGCTCTCACATGGTTGCTGACTCCATGGATGAGATGAATAAGTTCTTGTGTGGAGTGTAAAATTTGGGGAAAATAGAGTGCAAAAATGTTGTGTTACTAGGAGATATCAACAACTCTAGGCTTATGACTCATGCTCAGCAAGTTGAGGGTAATAAGCTTAAGGAACATGCAAAGGAGAATAAGAAGGCTAGGACTGGGAACTATGACTTGGGTTGTAGAAATCTCTCGTAGATTTAGCAGAAGTTTTCATCCCTAGCCCCTTCATTAGCTGGTGTTCCATCCTTCAAGAACATGTTTGACAAGAATGTTTAAGCAGCAGACTCTAAATATCAAGGAAGTGTTTCAGGGACAAATACTTACCTACTTGCCCTCAGTGTAGTATGAACCATCCAGGCGAGTGCCTTGTAGAAAAGGAAGGGTATTTCGGGTACGGTCAGTCTTGTCATAGGTTGAGAGATGGCCCTCTAAATAGGGTCAAAGAGATAGAAATGGTAGATCTCAATCTACAACTTCATCAGTCCCAACAAGTCTCCGAAGTCGGCAGGGTAACTCATCTGCTATAGGTGGAGGTCAGCGCCAGAACAGATTGTATGCTCTTCAAGCTCGCCAG